>NW_026521282.1:0-1382057 GCF_021234435.1 Artibeus jamaicensis
GAGAGCAGTTTTGTGTTATAGATGTCCCTCTTGGAATCTACCTTAAGAAAACAACCAATCATGCAGAAACTTGTATACAAAGATTCCAGTAAAACATAATGTATGCGAGGGAAAAATGAGAATGATTTAAGAGTTGAACAATGACATTATAATGCATCTTCTATGCATCCATTCAGGAAGATGTTTTTCGAAGAATTTTTAGACAGAGGTAAGGGCCCAGATACTGAATCAGGACATTTCAGGGGAGAAGAAACAACTCATGTTAACCTTATAAGCCTTACTCGTTTACATGACTACTACACATTTAACGTAGACATACAACTCTATAAAAGTATTCCAAAATGCTGACAGCAGTAAATGCTGAATAACAAGAGGCAAGTAATTTTCATTTTCTTTCATTTCCTAAGTTGTCTTCAATTGCCTGTACTACTTGAATATTTGAACCCCAGAACCTCTCCCCTCCAACCCAAGGACAAAGGCAAGATAATCTGGATGCTGAAAGGAAACTCAGACACAAAACATTAGCTCAGTTTTATTATCTGCAGAAGGGAACATTTCAGGCACCAATCCAAACAAGAGGGCCAGAGGGCCCAAGAGCCACTATCAGCAAACAATTAACCCCGCTCCCCCAATAAAGTTGCAACTACTGCAGAAATCATGGCCTTAGGGGAAGCATGTACCACCCAGGAGGAGACAATCTTGGGGCTTCAGTCTGCTCTTTTGTGCTGAAAGTTAGCAAAAACTGGGGGCACAAGGTGCTGCATGATATGCCTCACTATGAAGAGCCGGACGAGCAAGGAGACAGTGGAAATTTGCAGGAGCTCAGAGTCTTCAGCAGTCAATCGGCTAAGAGTGAGGGGAAAAGAAAAACACTTCAGAGGTGCTGACTCCTGGCCTTCCTCACTCCAACCCTCCACCACCCCCGGTGTCAATTAGACCTACTCCTTCATTAGGGAGGACCTCAGGCTGGGACAGACCCAGTGCCCCCCTCCCCCACCCTCCTTAGTTAGACCAACCCTTTGGTGTCTCCACATCTCCAATGGAGTGACCCTCAACCAGAGATTGGCCGGTCTCCTGCTGCTACTCTGACCCAGGCCCTTCAAGTACTTACATAAACAGGTCAGTGCCAATCACCCTGAGCTCCCAAAGAACTATCCCGCGGTAGAGTTCAGCCCCTGGAATGAGGAACCTGAGGGCCACCACCGCATCCAGGTCAGACATGAAGGGCACCCTGAGGGTGCTGGTGGAGTTAAGGTAAAGGCACCATTTACAGGGGCTTTCTGATTCAGGCCCCCTTACCTGTCATAGGGTGGTCGTCTGCCACGTTGTCCCTCACCCTCAGGATACCCAAGAGGCTCCAGGATGACCCTTAAAGGAACTCTGCACCACAGTCATCCTCAGGCCACCCTGCCATGTCTCCAGGCCACCACAGCTGCTCCCCCCAGCAACCCTGAGTCCCCATAATCCCCTTCCATCCCACCAGAAGTCCACCCCACTCCCACAAGGACCCGAAGCCTCTCGTGCCCATCCTCCTGCATCCTCCCACCTCCTGCCCACCCCTCTCATTTTATCTCCATGGTGGGAGGGAGGGGGCTTCTGAAAAAGGATACAACTCCAGCACCTCCGTTTCCAGGTCTTCGTCAGAGTCAGAGGACTCTCCATCCAGCCCTGTGTCCAGGGATGCTCTGTCTACCTCGGGATCTCCCCCGGCTGCTGCGCTTTCGGCTCCACTGCTGCCCCCGTCTCCAGGGCCCATGGGGTCCCCTGTGCCACTGAGTGATCCTTCACCTCTCATCATGCTGTCCGACCCTTCATCATTGTCGCCACCCGGGGCCTGCATGACCTCGCGCTGCCCACCACGGACCGAAACACACACGTTTCTCTCACCGCTGAGCAACAAGACCCTCCCACAAAACCCCGCCCACCCTCTTCACCAGAGGTGGCGCCTGCGCGCACAACACTTGGGGGTAGATTTCAGGCAGGGGATTGGTTCCCGCCAAGCCACACTTACCACAGAGTCTTCCCAGCTGCGGTGGCTGGGGAGACCCCGTTGCAGAAGAGGCGATGGGTGAGCTCACCAAGTCACGCCCCTCTGTGCCTGAGGCCCCACAGGCCACGCCCATCCTGGAAGAGAGAGATTGCTCTGAGAGTCCCCAGGGTGCTGAGTGGCAGCGCAAGTACAGAAGAAGGGGAGAAGAAAGATGGGGTGAATGTGGCAGGGGAAACAGGGTGAAGACGTGGCCAACGTAGCCTTGCAGGGCCACCATGCCTAAGAATTGGAGAGGTGTGCCTGAGGGAAAGAAATGGTCCGTGCCCCAGTGGGCCCTCGTGTCTATCAGTAAACAGCAAGTGGTGGGTGGCAGGCTGGGGAAAATGGGTCTTATTAAAAAGTCTCTGCCAGCCCCAAACTTTTGGGATTCTGACAATAATTAGGGTTTCTGAAAAACGTACCAATGAGCTCCTGCCCCACAAGCAGCCAGTTCAATCCGGCCAAGCGAGAAACTCCCTTCCTGGGAGCATGGGCTTTGAAAGTGCCCAAGTGCCCACGGAGACACTCCCAAGAGATTAGCTAGAACTTTCCACCCCCACGGCCTTGACAGCAGCTCCAAACCATGCTGCTGCAGGCAGGCAGTTAGGGCTACGGCCTCACTCCCACAACACCCTCCCAAACTCCCCCACATAAAACCAAAGATGGTGCAAAAAACATCAGGGGAAGCACAGGACTTCCAAGAAAAGGGTTCTCCCCGAAATTCGGAGGTCAGTAGTGGGGAGTGTCTTCATGGCAGGGCCTCATCCCATCATGCAGGCCATACCTCCATGGCCTCACCTAACCCCCATTACCTCCCCAAAGCCGCATTCCCAAACACTATTTGCCTGGGGTCAGGGCTTCAATGTATTTCAAATATGCAGCAGAGAAGATTTGAACTTTCAGTGCATAGCAGGGTGCTCCTCACTGACTCCATCTGTGTTTACATGAATACTTCTGTTATGTGCCCCAGGCATGAACCAGCTCTGGCCAGCAACAGGCAACAAGCCAGGATGATCTAAGGACTGTACAACTACTTTGCCCCTGGATATAAGAGCAGCACCACCAATCATGTGTGTCCTCGCCCATTGCTAGAGGGTATGTGGATATTTTTAACAGGGAGCCAAGGACTGATGTGACCAAATGCAGAAACAATGTCTGTACCGACTGAAAATCCATGCTATCTGTTCTGATAGGTATGACAGAGGAGGACCCAAGGTCTCACAGGCATTCCCAGCTGAGGCACGGGACAGAGACAGTAAACTAAGATTTTGTGATAAAAATTCTTTAATGCAACTCAAATCCAAATGCCTTCATTCAGCTGCGGGAATCAAAGGGGCTATGGAGGTCAAGGTCTCTAGTGACTGTCATCCTACTTTCTCAACTTCTCCTCAGAGTGCCCCCTATTCCTCCTTGTGCTCCCTGCCTGGAGGACAGTGCTTCCCCACCTGGCCTCACCTGTGATGTTGACTGCTCATGCTCCTGTGCCAGGCCCCACCTGTCACACCTCACCCCAGGAGGTGACCCAGGCCACGTCCAGGTTCCTCTCTGCTACTCCTGGACCACCTTTCTACCTGCTGTTCTGGTTATTGCCCTTACCCAGCTCTGCTCTGCTCCTCAGAGGCTGCCCCACGTGGAGGGCACCACTCAGGAAGCTCCCTTGTTCAGGCTGCCAGTTGGGCTCAGCCAATGGAGGCCACTGGCAAGAGACCAGAGGGTGGCAGGGAGTGAGAACTAAGGGCATTTGTAGCCTCCTCCCCTAACACACATCCTCTGAGGCTCCCTGCAGTTCTGGGAGAGGCTGTATTCCTCAGCTCTTACCAGGATGCAGTAGCAATGACCTCTATCCCTGCCCCTTCATTTAGGCCAAGGCTTGCTATAGAGAAGATGGCTTCCCTTGGAGCCTGACCATCCCTTGGTAGCTGTGGCATGCTGGCAAATGTTTGACAGCTTGTTCCCTGGATTCTGGATGAGGTGGCGGGGTTGGAAAGTATATATATAGGTTTACTGTAATTCTAACCCTATTATAATTCTGACTCATAAAGAATGTGTAGTACACAACTTACGAATAATAATAAAATAGATAGGTCTGTTTCTTGTGTATTTCATAGACTTCATGGATTCTCACAGATTGCTTTAGCTGGCTTTTGTCAAACTCTTGACTCAAACCTTGCTTGAGATGTTCATTCACAGTAATCCATGAGTAAGGCAGAAAGGAAACAACACAGACACGCACCCATCAGTGACACGAGCGACTTCTTTTCTGAGTCAAATAATAGTCTTAAATTATGGCAGAAGCATTTCCTCAAACATTTATGCTACTCACAATGGAACAGCCACAGATGACACACAATTTTAGGTACAGCTCATCTTATTGTTAACACTTCCTCCATCACTTGCTTAAGCTAGGCCACCGACAAAACAATAAGCCAAGGCCTGATTTGTTGCATTTGCCAATTTCCATGGTGTCGATATTCTAACCCTGGCCAATTTCAAGCTACCATCGGATATTACGGAACAGTGTCACAGAGGGACTGGCTCACCTTTGTAAAGCTTTCCACCATACAGTTGCAATAGACAAAATTAACAGCAACAGCACGGGTGCCAGTAACATGTAGCAAAGTAACTAGAAAATGAAGGGGGTTTATCCTTTAAAAGTAAAATTCATGTAATTGCAAGTTCATATCATTGAAATTTGAATTAATATGCAAATAAATGACTTCTGCAGATCACTGTATAGCACCATGCCTCCAGTCAACAATACTGAATTGTGTTCTGAAAATTGGCTGTTAGGCCTGATGATGAGTATTCTTCCCACATATACACAAAAAAACATAATAAGGAGGGTGGGAGGAAACTCTGGTTGATGATGATATGTCTATGGCCTTGATGGTGCTGATGGTTGCCCAGGTGTATGCATCTCCCCAGACTCATAGACGTGCATACATTAAATGTGCACAGCTTTTTACCTGTTAAACATAACTCAGTGAAGTGATTTAGAGAATAAAATAAAATAAGCTTTTATTATTGGCTCCAGTGCACATGCAGCTCCCAAAGTTCTGATGATTTAGCACTCAGCTCTCCAGAGCCCACATGAGGCAACTCCCACTCACCACTACTTATTGGCCCCTTGCCCCTGCCTGCTCACACCTCTCTAGATAGTCTCTTCATGAAGCACTCCTCAGTTAAATACTTAGAAGGTTCCCACTTAGTTCCTCTGGTGCTCTGACTAGGGCTGCAGGGGTAGATGCAGGCATCTTAGAATTATTTGGGGTGTCCTCATGTATCGGTCATGATTCCTTTGAAGATATCTCAAACCTCTCTGGCCAGTTTTATGCAAGGAGTTTATCACAGAAAACCAGGTGCTTACAAAACAAAGTGCTGGAAGAATGGAATGTGGGCTGAGGCTCTGAGAATGACTCAGAAAACCACAGAAATGACCTGCCCAGGGAGCCAGTGCTCAGGCCACAAGGAAGGTACAGAATCAGGCCACAGGGAAGGTACAGAATCAGGAAGCTGCCATCCACTGCCCCTTTCAGGAACACACACCCCTTGCTAATGGTCCAAGTATCAGGAAGTGTTTGGGTTCCAGAGCCACACTGCAGCCACTAGATCTGCACGGGCCATGAGGGAGGATGCTGCACCTGTAACAGTGAGCTCTCCAGAGGCAGGGTGAACCCTGACTGTAGCATTCGCTGATGGCCCTGGTGTATGCACACACGCACTCCCACCACAGCCGATTTCAAGCTACCACCATGAGGTCTCTGAACGCCGAGGTGCTCGGGAGAGGCTGCCAAGCTGCTATCACCTGCAGGGCCACCGTAGCCCAGCACACCACTGCACGCACCCTGCCTCTCACCCTCACACACTCACACACTCTGGAAATGGGTGTCTCTGCGACTGGCAGAAAGGACAGCCAGAAGCTGACTTTCACCCCATTTTGCCTCCCGATTCACATGCAAGTGCAATTAGCCCACCAAACCTGAACCGCATCCACAATGCTAGTTCCAAAAGAGCCAGGGAAGTGCAGGTTTTCGTTCTCTGGCGTGCACAGCAGAAGAAGGCTCACTAGACGGAGGCTGGTGAGGAACCAAGCCACAGAATCCACCACCGTCCTCCCTTTGGCTACTGCACATCTATACGTATGCCTTCAATATGCAGTCACAGCTAACACTACGTTCCAGACACTGTTTCAAGTGCTTTACGTGTATTAACCTATCACGTAAGTGTTCAGGCAATGGTGGCAGTGACAGTCTCATCTCTGCCATGATGAAACCAACCTCCAAACGCATGAAAACACACCCGCTGTCAGCAACACGGGCAACTCAAAAGTCCAAACTCTCTCAGGGTGATGTTCTCTCCATCTCTTGTTATTGGATGGAAAGTTCCGTAAATGCCGTTAAGTCCATCCAGGCCAATATGTATGTCATTCGAGGCCGATATTTCCCTGTTACTTCCTGCCTGGATGATCCGTCCATTGCTGTAAGTAAGGTATTAAAGTCCCCTACAGTTAGTGTATTATTGCCAATTTCTCCCTTTAGGTCTGTTGATAATCGTCTTGTATATTTTGGTGCTCCCAGGTTGGGTCCATTTATATTGAATGTTATGTCTTCTTGATGGATATTCCCCTTTTTCATTATAAAATGTCCATCTTCGTCTCTTGTTACCTTCCTGTCTTGAAATCTATTTTGTCTGATACGAGCACGGCTAACCCCAACCTCCTCTGGATGCCATTTGGTTGGGGCATCATCTTCTACCCCTTCACACCCCACACCCCGGTGTGTGTCTGTGGGACTGAGACGGGTCTCCTGAAGGCAGCATATAGCTGTGTATTGCTTTTAAATCCATCCTGCTGCTCTGTGCCTTTTGATTGGTGAGTTCAGCCCATTTACGGTGATCATTCATGCACAACTACTTACTGGAGCCACGTCATCTTTCGATCCTGATTGCTCTTATCTCCATTGTTTCTTTTCTTTTTTTTTTTAAGAATAAGGTGGGGTTTATTTTATTTTATTTATTTTTTTATTTATTTATTTTTTAGAGAGAGGGCCAGGGAGGGAGAAGGAGAGAGAGAGAAACATCAATGTGTGTTTCCCTCTCACACATCCCCCACCAGGGATCTAGCTCACAACCCAGGCATGTGCCCTGACTGGGAACGGAACCAGCGACCTCCTTGATTCACAGGCCGGTGCTCGATCCACTGAGCCACACCAGCCAGGGCTCTCCATCGTTTCTCTTCCCTCGTGTTTCTGTCTGCTGTCTTAGTTTAGGGGTTTTCTATGTTTCTTGTTTCTCCATTTCCTTTCTTGTTAATGTTTTATAGCTCAGCTCTGGACCTTTGTTTTGTGGTTACCATTAGGTGTGTACGAAATGCCTCATAGAGGCAATAGTCCTCTCTTTCTGTCTTTGCTCCTCATCTTCATCCAGCGATACAAGTTCAGTCCTTTCCGCCTCCTCTTTTGTGCTTCTGTTATCACACATGATCTCTTTTCATGTTGTGCATTCATTGCCAACTTGTGCTTTTCTTGTTATTTTTAATGCTTTTCTCCCTTTAACTTTTATGTTATAATGAAGTGCTTAATACCCTTTTCTGAGGCTGAGTTGTGATTTCCTCCTTCCATCTGTCATCTTACTCACAGTTTTACTTACTTTTGTCTTTTAGTTTCAGGTAGAGGAGTTCCTTTCCACATTATTTATAATGCAGTGCTGGTTTAATACATCCCCTCCGTTGGTGTTTGTCTGGGAGAGCCTGTACTTGCTTTCCATATCCCAAGGATAACTTTGCCAGATATATCACTCTAGTCACCCTCAAGACTTTTGGGCAGAGGGGCGATGTGGGCCCAGAAACACCCCTTTCGGTAATGCTGGCTCCTGGCCCTGCCCTCACCTCCAGGCCGTGCCTGCCTCCTGCTCTAAGTTTCAGGTTGACTCGACACCCTTCCAGACAGGAGAAGTACAGCAGCACCGAGCAGGGCAGTGGACACAGGGTTCCATGCCACTTGAGGGTCCCCGGCACCTCTGGAACCTCCAGCCTCCTGTTGTGCCCTCCACCCCGAGAGGGAAGGCTCTGGAGCCAGGGAGGGGGAGCCCATGAGGGCTGTGCCGGCAGAGGGCAAAGCAACTGGGAGCTGTCCCAGGGCTGGTCCTTCTGCTCCTGCAGCCCTCATGCCAAGCAGGCTCCTCCTGAGCCCCTGGGCCGGGCTCCAAGTCCGAAGCCTGGCAACGTGGCAGTGCGTGTGGCTGGATCTTGGGAGCCCCAGGGCAGAGGCGGTGGAGCTGGCCGCTGCCACCCCAGCCCCAGGCCGGCAGGCACCTGGATTAAGGGGGCCGAGAGGGACAAATGGTGATGAAGGAACAAAGCCCATCCATCTTGGCTCCCCAAGACACTGGGCTTGGGGTGCCCGAGGGCCCACAGGGCCCAGGAGTGACTCCTGCTGGGACTCAGTTCCAGGCTGGGTGCGGCTGTGCCCACGCAGACTCAGGCCATGTGTGGATCCCAGGGAGGGGGAACAGGCCTGGACGGCTCTTGAGGCACCTGACACACCGCCAGCACTCGGTGAGAAGGAATAGGGGCAGGCACTTAGCAAGCTGGTCACAAGGGGAGGATGGCCAGAAGGCAGAGGGCAAAAAAAGGCAAGCATTCCCCTCGAGGCCGGGAGCAAGGCAGGGATGCCCGCTTTCGCCTCTCTTACTCAACCTAGTACTGGAAGTCCTAGCCACAATGATCACACGAGAAGAAGAAATAAAAGGCAACCAAATTGGGAAGGAAGATGTAAAACTGTCACTGTTCACACATGGCATGATTCCGTACGTAGGAAACCCCAAAGATGCCACCAACAACCCACTAGAACCGATAAATGAATTCAGCCAAGGAGCGGGGTACAAAATTAATACCAGAAATCAGTTGCATTTTTTTATGCCAACTGATTGCCTACCGAAAGGTCACAAAGATTTTTCTCCTATGATTCCTCAAATTTTTACAGTTTTCCCTTTGGTATGTAGAGCTATGACCATTTTAACTTCATCTTTGCACGTGGCAGGTCAGCAAGTCAAGGGGGTCCAGCTTTGTTTTTCTCACGTGGATATTCCGGAACCATTGATTCGAGAGGTGATGCTTCCCGCACTGAATTATCTTTGACAGCTCTGTCAAAAACTAGTCGACCATGTATGTGTGGCTCGGCTTCTGGGCTTCCGACCGTGTGCCATGGATCTAGGTGGCTACCCTGGCACCAGCTCCACTCCATCTTGATTGCTGTACACTAGAGAACGTCCTGAAATTAGGCTATGTTGGCCATTCAGTTTGCATTTCTAGGATAAACCACACTCGATCATGGTGCATTAGTCTTTTACTATGCAGTGGAATCTGGTTCATAACATTCTGGCTAATTCCGTTGCATCGATGCTCAGAAGAGATAATGCTCTGAAGTTTGTCTTCTTGCTGACATTTTTGTCTGGTTTTGGTTTCTTGGTAATGTTGTTCCCATTCTTTCATTTTCTAAAAAAAAAATGGGTGAGAGTGATACAGGGTGCAGCGGGGGGGGGGGGGCAAAAAAAAGGTGTGAGTGGAGGAAGGGACACATAGAGCAGGAACATGCAGGGCTGTTTTGTACAGCCACAGCCTTGCAGCTAATCCATGGCAGGGGCATTTAACATATCTATAGCCTTTGGCGGGTCACTTGGATATGTTAAATGGCTGTGGCCAGGCTTGGAGCTAGGGGGATGAAGTCACTTCCCCCAAGATGTAACTGGGGGCAGGTCCCCCGAGTTACAGTGCCTGCGTGGGAGCTTGGAGAAGATTGGCTCGAGGACATGGGATGATCACTGACCAGACTAATGATGGCAGCCCAGTAAACATGTAATAATACAGAAATACTGGCAGGTGTAACTGATCCTGGGAGGAGTCGGAAATAGGGGTACAGAGGAAGATGGGTGCGAGGATTTAAAAGCCAGACACGGCAGCCATTAGAGAGAGAGCCACGTGGCTTCAGCAGAGTGAGGACCCCCTCTTGGTGAGGTGAAAGAGGGAGCCACGTGGTTTTGGCAGAGTGCGGACCCTCCCTTTCCCAGGTGAAAGGGAAAACCACGCAGCTTTGCCAGAATGGAGATCCCTGCAGCCAGGTGAAGAAGAAAGCCCCATGCTCTTGGTGGAGTGCGAACCCCTGCAGCTTTGGTAGAAGAGGCCCACGCGGCTTTGGGGTGCCCCCTTGGCCGCGTGGCCTGGAAAGCAAGTGAGACTTTACCTATAACTAGAACTGGGTACAAAAGAACTCTTGCCAGTAGACCGTGAGAGAGTGCCACAGAACTTTGGATTAACTCGAGAGCCTGCACAGTGACACAGCTGACAGTGCCAGGGGCCTGAAACACAGACGTGTGCTCTTTTCCTGATTTACGGTACCCGGAGTTGGGACAGTGGGAGAAGGGAGCGCTGTGTGGGTGTAGGAGTATACCCTAAAGGACTTTGATATTTTGGTGGAGGCATTAAGCCTAAATAGCATTAAGTAAACATTTTGTTTCCTTTTCACAAATCTCTGGCACTGAGAGATGTCTTTCCAATTGGCGGCGGACAGGAGAGCCCAGTAGTTATTAGTATTCTGTCCTTGGGAGGGGCCCCTTGTTCTATAGCAGTTTTTGGCATCCCAAGGTGGGCCATATATTGGCACCCCCCAGCCCGGACCTCTTGTTCGGTAACAAGAGTAGCACCGTTTCTTGCAGAAATAATAAATGTGGTACCTGGGCTGGAGCTTTATTTATGGGAAGGTTTTAAACGAGGAGTCCATTTTCCTTCTTTGGTACAGAGTGGCTCAGATAATCTTCGTTCTTCTTGTCCTGGTGTTAGCAGTTTGTGTCTTTCCAAGAATTAGTCTACTTCACCTACGTTGTGCCAGCAGCTGGAACAGATCACCAGCCTCACATCCAGCAACAGCTCAGGGTAGCAGAACCGGAGAGGATGGGGCTTCTCAGCCCTGGGCCATTCTTTCCTTGTGGGGGGGGTGGCTCACACCTGGTCCTCCTCCCTCAGCAGCGCCTTGTTTGGGGGCCCTGCAGGCAGGGAGGGGGTGACAGGACCAAGCCACACAGCTCAGCAGCAGCAATACCCCCAGCCTCCTGCCCTTTGTGCCCAGGTGGTATGGCAGCCCCTGGCTTCTTGGCTACTTATAATCCCAACCACCTATTTATTTAAGTGATCTCCACCTCGCCATTTCTATCCATAAATACCCCCTCCCCAGGTGCTGGCAACCTACTGCTGTCCTCCCTGGCCTTCCTCTGGCTGTGCTCCACACAGCCAGGAAACCCTGCTGAGACAAAGGGCAGGTCATGTCATTGACAGGCCTGGGTTGGCCTAGGGAGGAATGGAAAATCACCAGGCGGGAAAACAGTACCGTGGGAAACTGTGGCCTGGGAAACGGCCGGCCGACCCTACCCAGGACAAACAGATGCCCGGCTAAGACTGAGGTCTGGGGTGGGCCTATGCGGCCTAACAGCACGTGGGTTTAACTGGAGCCCGACAAGATGTATCAAGAACAATGGTCAGCAGAAATGGCACCCCGAGACCAGCTGTAGCCAGTCGGACTCTGACACCCCAACAGCTACCCTTCCTGGGGTTTTGCGCTTAAAAGCCCTGCCCTAGGAACAACCGAGTGAGTCTTAACCTTCCTGGGTTGGCTCCCAACCTCCCTGGGTTGGCTGCACTTTCCCTTCTTATTCCCCACTAATAAACCCTGCTCCTTGGCTCGCTGCCTCCGCCTGGTTTCTTGAGCGACTCTGGACTAACAGTCATCACTGCGTTCAACCCCCTCACCCCCAGGGGTTTAAATGCACCCAAACCCCTTAAAATCTGACGACTCCTTCCTGTCCCTGTTGTATATCCATCACAGTTAACCCACCAGCCTCCTCTCCCCTCCCCCACCCACTGATGCAGGGCAAAAGAGGAGAGAAGGCACAGGCGGGGAAGGTTCTGGGCCAAGAGACTGGCTTTTTTTTTTTTTGAGACTGGCTTTTGATGAGAGTCAGGTGAGGGAGATTCAAAAGCAAATGTGCCTTGGGCTACTCTGTGCCAGGCAGTGTCCTCGGAGCTGGGGACACTGAGTGGGGTGATAAGTAATGCAGAGGATGGCAGAGGTGGAAGGCGATCTTAACGAGGTGGCCAGAAAAGCCTCTCTGAAGGAGTGACATCTGAGAAGTACCCAAAAGAGATCAGGGAGTAAGCCAGGTGGATCCCCGGGGTGGGGGTGGGGGGGTGGGGGTGGGAAAGAGAGCCCAGACAGGAAAGAACCAGTGCAAAGGCCCTGAGGCAGCAGTGGGCCTAAGGTGTCTCAGATGTGGCAGGAGGCCAACACGGTTGAGTCAGAGTGAGCGAGGTGCAGAGGGGAGGGGAGGAGGACAGCGGGGGCGCGGGCGGGATCACATAGGGCTTTGTAGGCCACTGTGGAGCCTCTGGCTGTCTCTGGGGGAGAGCGGATCTCAGAGCGAATTTGGAATAGAGGAATTCTGGGATCTGACCTGTGTGTTGAAGCTGCCAGCAGCTTCAGCAGTCCATGGCGGGGTCTAGGCTGTGACTGACTGTGGACCTGGGCTCCTGTGAATGCAAGCTGTGCCTGAGGCTCCACAAGAACAGGGGGAGTACCTCACACACGCCCAGGGGAAAAAGCACCAGACCAACTTGGCCGGCGAGCAGCCATGGCGACTAAGGAGCACCCAGCCAGCTGGCGCCAGAGAAGGTCGAGGAGGAGGGGAAGAAACTTGTGAAGATTGGCCAGCCGGGCTACAAAGCGACTGAACAGAGGAACACAGAGATGGGCCAGCAGAGTCTGCTCTTCCAGATCTACAACCCTGAGATCACGGATGGCATCGTGCCTCAGCACGGCTTCCTAAGAGTGGAGGAGCGATCTCCCACACTGGTGCTGGCAGTACCTGCTCATGGTCGCGAGCCCTGTGAGGAGGCCATCATCTTCAAGGTGCGGAGCAGGGAGTCAGACAAGGCCAAGGGCAAGTTTTGGACTCGGTGGAACTGGGAAACCAAGCACTTCTTCCTTCAGTTCCACTGTAACGTGGAGGAGCCCCCTCCCTGCTGAGCTTCCCTGCCAGGCCTTCTGGGGTGAAGCTGCTGCCACCCATACTGATGAATGGCTTGCCCCCGAGGTGGCTCCAATGCCTGCCTCTGCCTCCCATGCCGGCCAGGCAGCCTATGCCCTCGGGGCCCCTGAGCCTGCCCTAGCTGCCCCCCTCCAGCTCTTGGGGTCCAGTGGACCACCCACCAACAGGTGTGGTCTGCCCTGCAGCTCCCAGGGTTCACCCACCTGCCCCCAGGGTCCACCTGCCTGCTCCTGAGGTCCACCCTCCCCCATCTGCTGGAATCCACCCCCAGGTCCCAGGGAGTACACCCTCTAGTCCCTGGAATCCACCTCTCTTCCTGGGCTTCCTCCCCCAGGTCCTGGAAGTCACTCCCTCCAATCCCAGGGTGGGTCCACCCTCCCCATGCCCTCTGAGGACCCTGAGAACATTCCACCCCATCTCCCTGCCCCTTGCCCACCGAGAAGCCAATCCCTCTCTCCTTGCAAGTCTGCTCTCCTGTTTCTGACTCCCAACCCCGCCCCCCAACCCCATCTGAGTTTGGTGTTTTTCACAGCACTGTGCTGTCTCCAGACCTCATCAAACAGCCTCCTCGGGAAAACAGTTGTTTGGAAAGAGGTCCTATTCCTATGTTCAATGCAGTATTTTCAGAAGAAATGAATGCTAAGCTCGCAAAATCATACTTGTAGCAACTAAACGCATGCACTTGTGTTAACATTATTCACTTAATGTATAAATACAAGTATACCAGTACAAAAGTATTTCAAAATGTTGACAGCTCTTGGTGCTGAATGTCAGGACCCAATTGACTTTTTCTTTCCTTTCCTAATTGTCTTCGATTGCTGTGTGCTCCTCCCTGGGTCCCAGAATCTGCACCCCTCCACCCCTCCACCATGAAGACACAGACAAGGAAATGCGTAGGCGCAGTAGCTGGAAAGACACTCAGACACAGAACACTGGCTCCGTTTTGTTTTCTGCAGCAGCAAACATTTAATCATCCCATTCCTCCAGCAACAGGGAAATGAAACAAATGGGCTGAGAGAACCAAATGCCAACCCAACATGGGCAAACAGTGAGGCCCCAGGAAGAGAGTGGCGTGGGGCTCCTCCAGGAATGAATTCCCTGTGCATTGCCTAGGAGGGGTCACGGGGTGAGGCCCCAGACCCCCTTTCCTGGCTGAGACCCGGTGGAAAAAGAGGCCAAATGCGCTGAATGTTCCCCATCACCACGGAAAGCTTTTCCAGGAAGGTGCTGACGGACACTCGGAGGAGATCAGGGTCTTCGGCAGTCCATCGGCTGAAAGCGAGGGGCCAAAATCAAGTTGAAGGTGATGACCCTTACACCCAGCACACCAGAGCCCCTCCTGAAACCTAACCCTTGAGTGCACCATTGTATCCGTGACAGAGCCCTGCTCAGGCAGGCTTAAGACGTCTCTCAGGCCTTCAGCACTTCCCCCCGCCCCCATCTGGGCCCCTTCTGGAACTCACACAGCCAGGATGCTGCCCTTCACTTTGAACTCCTTCCGAACTGCCTGCAGCTGGTGTGGCTCATCCTGGTCCACCGACCTGCGGGCTATCTCTGCCTCCAGGGGACACCGGAAAGGCACAGTGAGCTTGCTGGGGGAGACGTGGTTAAGGCACCATGTGCAGCTGAATTTGGCCCAGCCTCAGGCTTCCTCACACCTGGGAGGCTGGCCTTCACCCCAGCCTTCCCCTGGAGTCTTTTACCCCCAACTTCCCTCCCACCCCCACACTCCCTCTTCTGACAGCTCAAGCCACCTGGGCCTGCCTCCCTCCTCCCTCAGTATCATTCCGCCCCACCTCCCCCACTCCCACTCCCACTCCCACGGGCCTGCTTCCCTACCCTCCAGCCTCCTCAGGTGTCGATTCCCCTCCCACCAGCCTACTGCAGGTTCCCTTTCCTGCTCCCATTTTTGTCTCCCCCCCCCCAGCTGCCCTGTCCCCTGTCCCCAAAAGCCAGGCCCTGGCCTCGAGCAATGTCCCTGAACCATCCCTTGGCCACTGGGCCTCGGGGGCTCGTTGGAAAGGATACAAGGCCATCTTTCGGTTTCCTGGTCCTACAGGCACTGATGCTGGCCTTGAGGCATGTGCAGCCCGTGCCACACGGGGAGCACCTAGGGCTGCTGATCCCATCGTTTCCTCCTCTCCAGGGTCACCCTGGCAACGGGGGCTGACAGGACCACCCTGGCCATTAGGAGTGCCAGGGCCACCGGGGTCAGGAGGGCTGCAAGGGCCGCTCTGGGTGTCGGAACCACCAGAGCTGCCAGGGTCTCCAGGACCACCGTGACCTTCCAGAACGCTGGGGAGACCATGGCTGTTAGGGCCTCCGGTGCCACGCTGGTCTTCAGGGCCGCCGAGGCTACCCCCTGCACCAGCCACACCACCCGCATCTTCGTCTGCAGCCTCCATGGCTGCCGCAACCTCCCAGTTGCCCTCAGAGCCCGACTTAAATCCGATGGCCTGCCGACCCTCTCAGCCCGCGGAGGAGGGACTGAGGCCTTCTCAGGAAGTTCCACCCCTTCCCACGCGGTCCAACGTGGGGTCCCCAGGGCGCCTGCGCAAAGGGCCCCTTCTGGAGACCCTTGGAGAGCCACTGGTTCCTGCCGCCTCGTCCCGGAGACCCCGGAGACCGCTTAGCCAATGAGGACTCTCTCATGGAGCTCCGCCCCGTAGAGCACTGTGTAACCCCAGTGCACCTGGGGGAACGCTCTGCCACTGGGCTGTTACCCGCCAAGAGGGCGGTGCTCTGGCACAGGGGCGTCCTTGCTGAGGCTCCCTGAGGCAGCCTGACCACGGGACCCCAAGCTTGGGGGTGGGCCTCCTAGTCAGTGCCAACACCACCAGGCCAGCCTCGGGTGAGACAAGCTTGCCGACCCCTGGTCACCTGTCATCCAGTTCTGGGAGTACTCGGGCGCTTCTGTGCTAAGGGCTGCACTCTCGGCCCTGGCTGAGGCCCCATTCTGTGTGCGCAGAGTGGGGGCCAGCCCTGGGTGGATTCCCAAGCAGGAGTCACTCATTTATCCCCCTGTCCTCCCTCACCCCCACCCCCAACCCCCCCATCCCCCTCCCGGTCTGCCGGTGGGGGGCGGGGGACAGCGGAAGGGAGGGGTTCCCGGAGTGCAGGCGGGGGCCTAGGAGGCCCTCCTGAACTGCACAAGGACGTTTCAGCCTAGGGAAATCTCTGTGAAACACCACATTAATAGAATGAAAGATTAAAAATCATATGGTCACCTCCAGAGATGCAGAAGAAACATTGAGCTAAATTCAACATTCTTTCATGATAAAAATAAAACTCCCAACCCAGTGGGGACAGAGGGAAGACATTTCAATATAATATAAAGGCCAGCCTATGTGACAAACCCGCAGCTAACAGCGTACTCAACAGTGAAAGGCCAAAAGTTTTCCTTTAAAATGGGGAACAAGCCCAGGCTGGTCAGGACGCATACTCTGGAAGATTTTAATTTCGAAACGACTCAATTCAATGAGAACTGATTCTGGCCCAGCGAATGCTTTATCCTGGTGAGCATATCCTGTCCTTGAAAAGAGTGTAGGATGGACACAGATCTAAAATCCAGACTTCGTATTTAGCATTCTAAACAGGACAATCAGCGCCGAACATTTCACGTAGGTGATAGTATGGTTCAGACCTTTTATGCCAGGGGCCACACACTTTTGTAAAAGTTTTACTTACTTATTTCTGAAGAGAGGGGATGGGAGGGAGACCGGGAGGGAGAGAAACGTCAATGTGTGAGAGAGAGAGACCAATTGGTTGCCTCTGGCGTGTGGGAATTGAACCAGCGACCTTCAGGCTCACTCATCCAACCGAGCCGCAGCAGCCAGGACAGGGGATAGCAAACCTTTAGTGTAAAAGACCAGACAGTAAAAATGTCTTTAGCTTTTTCAGGCACAGGCGTCACTGTAGCTGTCTCTGTCTTTCTTCGCATTCCTCCCCCATTTTCTTCCTCCCCCACCTCCCCTCCCGCCGCTCCCATTCCTCCCCTCCTCCCCCACCTTCCTGTTCACTACCCATTAAAAGTGAAAACACATTCTCAGCTCTTGGGCCATTCAGAAGCAGGCAGTGAGCTGCCCTCGGCCAGGGGGCTGTAGTTTGCCAGCCCCTGTTCTCCATCTGAACAGGCTGTGATGTCTCCTCCTGTCACTCACTGAGGGAGGATGTTAAAAATCTCCAACAGTGTTCGATTCCCAGTCAGGGCACATGCCTGGGTTGCAGGCCCGTTCCTGGCAGGGGACACACGAGAGGCAACCATACATTGATATTTCTCTCCCTCTCTCCTTCCCTTCCCCTCTAAAGATAAATAAAGAAAATCTTTTAAAAAAATCTCCAACTGTGATTTTCTTTTTTTTTTTGTTTTTTTAAATTTATTTTTTTTAATTGATTATGCTGTTACAGTTGTTCTATTCCCCCCTTCATTCCCCTCCACCCTACCCCCGTCCCCACCATTACCCCCCTTTAGTTTATGTCCATGTGTCTCAAGTCCTTTAGGTTCTATATTTCCCATGCTATTCTTGCCCCCCCCTCTATTTTCTATCTACTGTCTATGCTACTTATTTTCTATACCTTCTCCCCCCTTCTCCTCCTCCCACTCCCCTGTTGCTAACCCTCCTTGAGATCTTCATTTCTATTTTTTCGACCTGCCCCTTCCAACTATGAAGTCTGTGGGTTTGTGCTTTGCCTATGTTGTAGTTATGTTAACAGACATTAACATATTTATGATTGCTGTAACTTCCCGATGGATCAGTCGCTACTTTTACTATTATGAGACTGATCCCTTTATCTTTGGTAGTACAGTTTTCCTTGAAGACTGACTCATCTAATATTGATATAACTACATCAGCCTTCTTTGCGTACTATTTCCCTTTTACGCCGTTGTCCATCCCCCTACATACGTCCAACTTATTGGCGTCTTTGTACTTTTACTGTGGCTCACGTCGGCAGCCAGTAGTGTGGTTAAAAAAAAAAAATCCTTCCAATGGTGTCTGTTTCTAGATGGAAGTATCTGGCCAATTTACATTTTATTTAATATAATATAGACACGGTTTGACTTAAAACTACCGCTTTACCATTCATGTTTTTGCTCATCCTTTCTGTGTTTGGTTCTTGCACAACTTAGTTGAGGCAAAATGTATATACGGAAGAGTGCACGCATTTTAACTATACAGTTTCCTCAGTATGACGAAGCTGTGTACAACAGAAGTCAAGATAGAGAACATTTTCATCACTCACAAGTCCCTGTGTGTCTCTTCACAGTCAGTCCCCTCCTCTACATTCTGCCCCCAGGCAGCAAATGTAGGTTAGACTCGCCCTTTCTAGAATTTCATTTCAACAGAATTACACAGTAGGTGTAACTCTTGAGCCCACCTGTTTTAGTACTTAGCGTGGTTATTTTGAGATCCATCCGAGTAGTTGAGTATTTCAGTGGTTCTTCCCTCCTTATTGCTGAGTGGTACTCCGCTGCACAGATGTACCATGATTTGTCTAACCACGCATGGGTTGTTTCCAATTGGGGTCAGGATTCATAAAGTGGATAGGAAAATGTATGTTCAAGTCTTTGTGTGGACATGCTGTGTTAATTTTTTTCATCCTCATCCCACAATACATTTATCGATTTGGAGAGAGAGGGAAGGGGAGGGAGAGAGAGAGAGAGAGAGAGACACTGATATGAGAGAAACAGTGATCCCACATACACCCTGACATGGGATCAAACAAGTAAGCTTTTCATATCATCCTTTCTTACAGAGAAGTGGGGTTAACATTTCCTACAGTGCAGGTTTTTAAATCAAACACGAATGTTTTGAAGCTTAACATATAGTGTCATTTTACCTTTTTATCCAGTCTGACAATCTATGCTTTATAATTGCAGAATTAAGACCATCCGCAATTCACGTAACCAGTGATATGGTTGAGTCTAAATCTCTCAGCCTGCTGTTTATCTTGTACTTCTCCCGTGTGTTCTGTATTCCTTGCCCCATTTTTTATATCGATGAATTTGTTCTTTTAGAACTGAATTCTTTTAGACTGAATAATTACTAGAATTCCACTTTATCTCCAACATATACTTAGCTCTAGTGTTTCTAATGTCTTTTATTATAGACTACCTGCAAATAATTTTAAATCATTTCACATATATTGCGAGAACATTACAACAATATACTTCCAACTACACACTTGTGTCCTTTGTACTATGTTGTCATGCATTTTATGGCTGCAGGGGTTATAAAGCCAACACTATGCTCTTACTGTCTTTCCTTTAAAGAGTTTGGTATGCTTTAAAGAAATTTTAAAATGAGAGACATTGCTTTGTGTTTATCTACATATTTTCTGGTTCAAGGACTCTTCGTTCCTTCACGTAGACCAATTTCCATTTGGTATCATAATTCCTTGTGGAGAACTGGCTTTAACATTTCTTATAATGCACGTTTTCAGCCAACAACAAATTATCTCTGCTTTTATAGGCCTGAAAAGAATCTTTATTTTGCTCCCTTTTTTATCGAGGTAAAATTGGCATAACATGAAAGTAACCATTTTAAAGCAAACAATCCAGTGGCATCTAGGAGTTTCCCATGACAAAGAATTTCCAGGGAATGAGATGTGCAAGAATGAGGAAGCAGCTATAGAAATTAGCCTTGGGGAGGAGGGCAGTAACGGTCAAGGACGTTCGCTTCTGTAAATAGGTCTGAAGGTGCAATATGGGGCAAGGAGCTGACAGACCTCTTTCTTGCCTGATGATGAGACAAGAGAGGAGAGGAGAGGAGGGGGGAGAGGAGAGGAGGGGGAGAGGAGGGGAGAGGAGGGGGAGAGGAGAGGGAGGGGGAGAGGAGAGGAGAGGGAGAGGAGAGGAGGGGTAGAGGAGGGGGAGGGGAGAGGAGGGGGAGAGGAGAGGAGGGGGAGAGGAGAGGAGGGGGAGAGGAGAGGAGAGGAGAGGAGAGGAGAGGAGAGGAGAGGAGAGGAGAGGAGAGGAGAGGAGGGGGAGAGGAGAGGAGGGGGAGAGGAGGGGGAGAGGAGAGGAGGGGGAGAGGAGAGGAGGGGGAGAGGAGAGGAGAGGAGGGGGGAGAGGAGGGGGAGAGGAGAGGAGGGGGAGAGGAGAGGGAGGGGGAGAGGAGAGGAGGGGGAGAGGGAGAGGAGGGGGGAGAGGAGAGGAGGGAGGAGAGGAGAGGAGGGGGAGAGGGAGAGGAGGGGGAGAGGAGAGGAGAGGAGAGGAGGGGGAGAGGAGAGGAGGGGGAGAGGAGAGGAGGGGGAGAGGAGAGGAGAGGAGAGGAGAGGGAGAGGAGAGGAGAGGAGGGGGAGGGGAGGGGGAGGGGGAGGGGAGAGGAGAGGAGAGGAGAGGAGAGGAGAGGAGAGGAGAGGAGAGGAGAGGAGAGGAGAGGAGAGAGGAGAGGAGAGAGAGAGAGGAGAGGAGAGGAGAGGAGAGGAGAGGAGAGAGAGAGAGAGGAGAGGAGAGGGAGAGGAGAGGAGAGAGAGAGGAGAGGAGAGGAGAGGAGAGGAGAGGAGAGGAGAGGAGAGGAGAGGAGAGAGGGTGTGTCACAGAGGGCCTGGAGGGCCCTGGGGAGGAATTTGGCTTTGACTCTGAGTGATATGGAAGACAGTGAAAGGTTCAGAAGAGCAGAAAACGGGATCTGACTGGTGTCTTATCATTGATCCTGAATTGGGCTTCTGCTGGATTGGCAATAATGAAATAATGGGGCCGTTTCAGAAAGTTACAAGGTCCAGAGTCATTCAGAGGGGTTAACCCTGATGCCCTGAAAGGAGGTGCGCGCACTGTGACGTCAAGGCGTGTGCACCTCCTCTTGGTGTGGGGGCTGAGGGGGCTACCCTTTCCGTTCTGCTGGCCTCTACCTCCCCACTGGACTCTTCAGCCTGACCTGCTTCCTGTAATTCTGAGTCTTCATCCCGTCAGCTTGAAAGCTGTCTTCTTCATCTCTGGACCTTCCCTCACCCCCACTCCCTTTTGTCAATTGAACTCCGAACTTACTTCGTCTGAGTCTCTGTTGGACTCTACAGGTGCAGGTATCTGTAGGTGGTTCCATGCAGCGGGAGTATGGGACCCCAGTGTCCCAGTGTCTTCTGGAAGGGTTGGCTGACACAGAGGAGTTGAGGTCCCTGCTCTTTGCCATCTTTCTGCTGGTCTACATAGTGGCTGTCGTTGGGAACCTGGGCATTGTCAGCCTTATTGTAATGGACTCCCGGCTCCACACTCCCGTGTACTTCTTAGCCAACCTGTCACTGATGGACACTGCCTGTGTCTCCAACGTGCTGCCTCAGGTGCAGGTGCATCTGCTGGCACCAGTGCGACCGTGCCCTATAGTGCTAGTCTTACCCAGATATTCTTTCTCTACTTCCTGGCACCCTGGGAGTGTTTCCTGCTCACAGCCATGTCCTATGACTGCTACACAGGCATCTGTCTGCCAGCCGCTGCACTACCCAGTGCTCATGGGCCGAAGAACCCGGGCAGGACTAGCTTCAATCTCCTGCCTGCTTGCCTTGGCCAATGCACTCACCCACACCAATACATTGTTGGATGTCAATGGCTTTGCAGCTCTACTCAAATTCTGCGGGCCTCGCCTCATCACTCACTTCTTCTGTGACCTCCCTCCACTGCTCAAACTCTCCTGCTCCAGCACGCAGGAAAATGAACTCACCCTGTTCTGCTTTAGTTTTCTGGTGGCTCTTGCCCCTGCGCCCTGGTTGTCATCTCCTATATACACGTTGTGGCTGCTGTTCTCAGGGTTCCCTGTGCTGAGGGCCGAAGGGAAGCCTTTTCCACCTGTGGCGCTCACATCACTGTGGTCTGTACTTTCTATATCACTTCAGTGCTCTGCGACATCCCTCCCAGCTCTGCATACTCGGGCTTGCGAGCCAGGGTGCTCTCTGTGCTGTATGTGGTCCTCACTCCCATGCTCAACCCCATCTTCTTCAGCATGCAAAGCGAGGAGGTGAAGAGGCCTTTATTTAAGGTCCTTGGGAAAGAAAGTGCCTGCTGGGCACTTGTCACATCAAATCAAGGCCACGCCTGTTCTCCACAGTGAGGCTGGCACATACCCGATGCTTGAGGGTCAGTGCAATGACACAGGAGCTTGGAACTTCATGTAGAAGGTCCATTTGGTGAATCCTCTTTTGTGTGCCAGGTTTCCCCCCATACCAGCAGAGATCACATGTCTGTGTTGCATATTTTTTATGCTAAAATAGCATTTTCCACTAATGGACAAAGAACATATTCATTGGATCAGTTGTGCAGTTACAGAAACTGACAAAATGATGAATAAAATACTGTCCACATTCGTTTTTCAAAAGATTTTATTTATTTGTTTGTTTGTTTGTTTGTGGAGAGTTAGGAAGGGAGGAAGAAAGGGAGGGAAGGAAACATCCATGTGAGAGAGAAATATAGATTGGTTGCCTCTCCCATGAGCCCCAACGGGGGACCGAACCCATAACCCAGGCATGTGCTTTGGCTGGGAATGGAACCAGCACTGGTGATCTTCCATGTTGTGGGACGACGGCCAATCCACTGAGCGACACCATTCAGGGCACGCTTCACACTTTTACCACCCAGAGGGAACTGCTGGTAACATTTTGACGGTTTCCTTCAGGTTTCTTTTAGAACCATATATGTGTGTACCTGCATATTTAAGCAGGGAAACACAACTGGGATCAGAATGTATTTACACTCCTGGATGCTTAAATAGGTTCAACTTTTTCAACCGTAATATATGCTTATTATAAAATCACTCATGCTTTATACAATGGTGTGTTGTTAGAGAGTTATAGTTTCTCATAACCTGAGTCTCTATACTAACCACCATGAACAGGTTTCTGCATTTTCTTTTTGATTTTTCCCCCCAGGATATGTTACATTAGCGTTAAGAAATTCTCCCTTGAGTATATGTTCATTAATTTTGATAGAGGGAGAGAGAGAGAGAAAGAGAGGGAGAGGGAGGAAGAGAGAAAGAGAGAGAAACATCCATGTGAGAGAGAGCATGCCTCCTAAGGGCCTGGAACAGGGAACAAAAATGAAACCTCTTGATTCAGGGACAATGGTGTCACTTGCTGGGCCACCCGGGTAGGGTTGCATTTTCTTTTTTTTTTCTTTAGAGTATTTTTCATTGATTATGCCATTATATTTGTTCTATTTCCCCCCTCCATTCCCCTCCCCCACCATTCCCCACCTTTAGTTCATGAATGAGTGTCTCAAGTTCTTTAGATTCTGTATTTCCCCTACTATTCTCACCCTCCCCCTATCTATTTTCTATCTACTGTCTATGCTACTTATTTTCTGTACCTTCTCCCCCCTTCTCCTTCTCCCACTCCCCTGTTGCTAACACTCCACATGATCTTCATTTCTATGGTTCTGCTCCTGACCTAGCTGTCCTCTTAATTTGCTTTTGTTTTAGGTGTGGTTGTTGATAACTGTGAGTTTGCTGTCCTTTTGTTTTAGGTGTGGTTGTTGATAACTGTGCGTTTGCTGACGGGATGAAGACTCAGAATTACACCTACAGATACCTGCACCTGTAGAGTCCAACAGAGACTCAGACGAA
Organism: Artibeus jamaicensis; assembly: GCF_021234435.1. Classification (NCBI taxonomy): domain Eukaryota; kingdom Metazoa; phylum Chordata; class Mammalia; order Chiroptera; family Phyllostomidae; genus Artibeus; species Artibeus jamaicensis. The sequence continues at coordinate 23,668 of NW_026521282.1, forward strand.
GTAAGTTCGGAGTTCAATTGACAAAAGGGAGTGGGGGTGAGGAAAGGTCCAGAGATGAAGAAGACAGCTTTCAAGCTGACGGGATGAAGACTCAGAATTACAGGAAGCAGGTCAGGCTGAAGAGTCCAGTGGGGAGGTAGAGGCCAGCAGAACGGAAAGGGTAGCCCCCTCAGCCCCCACACCAAGAGGAGGTGCACACGCCTTGATGAACACTGTTTCAGTGTTCATCTTTTTTATCTTCTTTTTCTTAGGTAAGTCCCTTTAACATTTCATATAATAAGGGCTTGGTAATGATGAACTCCTTGAATTTGACCTTATCTGAGAGAAGCACTTTATCTTCCCTTCCATTCTAAATGAAAGCTTTGCTGGGTAGGTCAATCTTGGATGTAGGTATTTGGATTTCATGACTTGGAATACCTCTTTCCAGTCCCTTCTTGCCTGGAAGGTCTCTTTTGAGAAATCTGCTGACAGTCTGATGGGAACTCCTTTGTAGGTGACTGTCCCCTTATCTCTTGCTGCTTCTAGGATTCTCTCCTTCATTTTAATCTAGGGTAATGTAATTATGATGTGCCTTGGTGTGTTCCTTCTTGGGTCCAACTTCTTTGGGACTCTCTGAGCTTCCTGGACTTCCTGGAAGTCTATTTCCTTTTGCCAGATTGGAGAAGTTCTGCTTTATTATTTGTTCAAGTACGTTTTCCAGTTGTTGCTCTTCCTCTTCCCCTTCTGGTACCCCTATAATTCGGATGTTGGAATGTTTACAGATGTCCTGGAGGTTCCTAAGCCTCTCCTCATTTTTTTGAATTCTTGTTTCTTCATCCTTTTCTGTTTGGTCATTTTTTTCTTCCTTCTGGTCCACTCCTTTGATTTGAGTCCCAGTTTCCTTTCCATCACTATTGGTTTCCTGTGTATTTTCCTTCATTTCAATTAGTTTAGCTTCCATATGTTCCTGTAATTTGTGACTAAAATCAATCAGTATCTGCACGCAAATGCGCGACCGCCCGCAGACAGGCAGCTGTGCCTGTTCCCTGTGTCCGCCCGTAGCCAGCCAGCACCTGGGATCCGTGCCCTGGGCTGTCTGCGCACCACCTGGGTTGGGGATCTTTTGGCCAACCTGCTCCACTGCTGGCTTCGCCCCTCTCACCGGTTTAGCTGAGTATTTCCTTGTTTTCTGACTTCGTATTGTCGGAAATACGTGTGGTTTGGTTGCGTTTATTATTGTTAAAACTTTGTTGTTTTTAGATTTGGTTGTGCGAGGATGCAAGGTGTTTCCACCTACGCCTACATCTTGGCGGAAGTCCTGCATTTTCAATATAATTTTTTTAACATAAATAGGGTCATAGCACATCCAAATTAGCTGGGCATAATTCTTATTCTATGAATGCCATGTTCCTGTCATTTGTACAATTTTCTTCTGGATTCTCTTCCTCTTTATGTATTGACTTCTAAAAGGTATTTTCATTGTAAAGATATTTACTTTTGTTTAATGTTTGGGTTACTAATTGTTTCTTCACTTCTCTTCACAGGCCCACACTCAATCCACTGAGCTACACCAGCTAGTAATGTTTGGGTTACTAATTGTTTCTAAATTTTTTGTCTTCTCATTTGATTTTCGGTGTTTTCTTCCAAAACAGAATTTAACATTTTTGTGTAATTAGACATTGATTTCATTCTTGCGTTGTCTGGATTTTGAATCCTGCTTTGCTTACTGTTTGACTCATGCATAGTTTTCCCAATCGATTCCCAATTCGATGCTTTTATGGTGGTTTCTGACATAAATGCACTTAACAGTTCTTTGCATTCTGATGTTGTTGAATCATTTGTATTCATGCATGCCTTCTGGGTTTTGTATCATGCATAAATTTCTTCATCTGTATTTCTCCTTTTATTTTTATGGCTTTGTGTGCACAACTTAATTGTATGCTTTCATTTTCCTACCCATTTAGCATTTGATTCTTTTGGAAAGGTCCTTTCTGTGAAAAGCAAGGCCACGACCAGCTTTCTTTTTCTTCTCACTTGAGTGATCCAAGTAATTTCACTCTTGTTCTTTATGCAGTCTTTGGTTTCACTTACTCCTTTCTCCAGTCACAAGTCTGGCTTAGCTGCTTAGGAATCAACTGCTCCTGCCTGGCTGATGAACCCCATCTTCCAAGGAGAAGGTGGCAGTTGTGCTTGATTTTGGACATCACCTTGGCATCCACATATGTGGGCCTTTCTCCCCATCCTTCACACTACTACCTGGTGGAGTAATGTTCCCTCATTCTCTGACCAGGTAATGTACTGAAATTACAGAGACCTGGCTAAATAGGTCACGACGGAATGCATAGTTCCTCAAAGTTATGAACTCCATGCCCTGAAAACTCTCTCACCAATAAAACTAGCACTGTGTGTATCGGCATAAATGTGTGCATATGAGCTCTTTTGAACAAAATATTTATCACTGCATCACTGGTCATAATAAAACAATAAACTCCCCAAAATGCTCAAGTATCCCCAAGGCAACAAACCTCTAATCCCTTCATGCCCTAACCTTCTCTGTCTCACTTTCTTCTTGTCCTGGTGTCTCACCCTGCACCCTTGGCAGTGCAGCCCAAGCTGCAAGAAAAGACGAATATGGGAGTTTAGGGTGGGAGTTGAAAAGACAACATTTCAACTCAGTGGAGAAACAAAGATTATTCAGCACCTGCTGTTGAGACACTTGCCTAAGGTTGGCAAGAAAAATGACTAGATCATTTTTCTCTCCGCACCAGAATAAATTCTGAGTAGATGAAAATATTAAAGTAGTAGATGGTATGAGTGACGAATTTTATAATTTTAGAGTGGGTGAGGCTTTCCCTGGGACATAAGGTGCTAGATTGTCATGAAAAAATGATCACTTAAGTGACATTTAAATTTTACAAAACATTCTCTATATAAAGGAATGATGAACAGATATGAAGCAAGGAAGCAGGAAACTATTTTCAAATTATGATAAAGATTAATCATATCTTTAACATATAAAGAGCACTCACCAATCAATAAGTAAATAGGACTATTGCAATAAAAAATAGACAAAGTGTATCAGTGGAAGGAGATGACACTGTCCGAATGTCCTATAAATTGCTATTAAGTCATTATAAGTCAAAAGAAAGTGAAACCATATCGTAATATGATTTTGGTTACAAGGTGATCAATGACTTAAAAGACTGCAAATATTTTGTTTGGGTTATCTATAGGCTGAATTGTTCCCCTCCCCCACCCTAGCCCATATGATGAAATCCTAATGTGACTATATGTGGAGAGAGAGACTTTTAGGAGGTAACTAAGGTCAAATCAAGTCATAAGACGTGGCCCCTTATCCACTGGTACTGGTGCCATTAAGAGAGACACCAATGATACACCACAATACACTCCAAAGAGATACAAGACTTAAATATATAAGTTATGACAGCATAAAAGTCCTAGAGGAGAATGTAGGCACGAAAATGCCAGCTATCCCATGTAGCAATATTTTCACTGAAGAGTCCTCTAGAGCAAAGGGACATAAAGGAAAGAATAAACAAATGGGACTTGATGAAAATGGAAAGCTTCTACACGGCAAAAGTAAACAGCAAAATGAAAAGGGGACCAACTCTATGGGAAAACATTTGTCAATGGTACCTCGACAAGGGCCTGATCTCTAAAATTTATAAAGAGCTACACGACTTCACACCAGGAAGACAAAAAATCCAATTAAAAAATGGGCAAAGGACTTGGACAGACACTTCTCCAAGGAGGACATACAGTGGATCCAGAGACACATGAAAAGATGCTCAACATCACTAGCCATCAGAGAGATGCAAATTAAAACCACAATGAGATACTGCTTCACACTAGTCAGAATGGCCACCATCAACAAATCAACAACAGCAACTGCTGGACAGGTTGCAGGGGGTGCGAGGGAGGAAAGGGAACCCTAGAACACTGTGCTGGGAATGCAGACTGGTGCAGCCACTGTGGAAAACACTATGGAATTCCCTCAGAAAACTAAAGATGGAACAGCGTTTCAATCCAGCTATCCCACTGCTGGGATTACACACTAAGAATTTTCAAACACCAATCCAAAATTCTATGCACCCCAACGTTCATAGCAGCACAATTCACATTAGCCAAGTGCTGGAAGCAACCTAAGTGCCCATCAGCAAATGAGTGGATCAAAAACCTGGTGCATTTACACAGTGGAATACTACACAGCAGAAAGAAAGTGCTCCTACCTTTCGCTACAGCATGCATGGAACTGAAGAGCATTATGCTAAGTGAACTAAGCCAGGCAGTGAAAGACAAATACCATATCATGTCACCTATATTTGGACCCTAAGGAAGACAAATGAGCAAAAAGGAACCAGAGACATGGAAATAAAGAACAAAGTGACAGTGACCAGAAGGGAGGGGGGAGGGTGATAATGGGGGAAAGAAGGGTCAAGTCAAGGAACATGTGAAGGACCCATGGACAAGAACAATGGGGCATGGATTGTCTTTTGGAGGAGGGTTTGGACAGGGCAGAGGAGAACGAGGGGAAAAATGGGGACAACTGGAACTGAACAACAAAAATAAATAAAGAATTTCATCAAACCTATAATCACAAAATATGGAAATATTTTTTAAAATATTTTATTTATTTATTTTTAGAGAGAGGGGAAGGGAAGGAGAGAGTGGAAGAGAAACATCAATGTGTGGTTGCTTCTCATGTGTCCCCTATGGGGACCTGGCCTGCAACCCAGGCATGTGCCCAGATCGGGAATCGAACCGGCGACCCTTTGCTTCACAGGCCCGTGGTAAATCCACTGAGTTATGCCAGCTGAGGCTAAAAAATGGAAATATTACATGTTCAACAATCACATCATTGTACTTCTTTTATGCATTCAATGAAACGTATTTAAGGTTTCTTTAGAGGAAAAGCTCCTATGTTAAATGAAAATAGTCCTGAAAAAATTTGATCCTGAACATGCAATACGATACATTGTTCTTGTTGTATATTTAGCATATAAATACAAGTATAAAACAAAATGGGCTCCAAGATACTAACAGTCGTTAATGCTAAGTGGCATGGCACAATTCATTGTCATGTTCTTCCATTTCCTCAATGGTCTCCCTCAGACTGAAACGACTGAATCCCACACCTCACCTCCACACCAGGGTCAAAGGCAGGGAAATGTGGGGACCTATTAACTGAAAATAGACTCAAACAAGAGTACCAGTTTCGTTTTTATTTTCTGCTGTAACAGACAATTAAGAACTCATCCACCATTAAGAGGGAAACAGTAGAATGGAGAGTGCCAAAGGGCCAGTATAAGGAAACAATTAGGTCCCCACAATAAAGGGGCAACTCCTGCAGGAATCAATGCACCAGCGAGAGGCGCATTGCCCAGGGAGAGACCCTAGGTTAATTTTAGCCCCCGTTTTCCAGCCTAGGGTTAAAGGTGAAGGACTGGGTGCAAAATGTTAGGCATGATCCCAGTGAAGACCCAAAGCTGGTGGAGACAGGAGTTAACAGCAATTTGGAGTAGGCCTGGGTCTTCAGCAGTCAATCGGCTGAAAGAGGGAAAATGAAAATTAACTTAAAGCTTATAAGTCTGTACCTAGCTCTCTCTCCCCACTCAGGTGATGACAGGCCCGGTCCACCGTGAGGACCTCCTTACACCTGACATTTTGGGTGTCTCCAATTCACTACTAGCATGACCTTCCTGAGACCCACCCTGGCCCCCTGCTAATCCACCACCCACCCTCTACCCCTGTTATTCCAACGCTCACAATGGCCCGTTTAGGAACTCACATCATTAGAAAATTTGCGGACACTACAAGCTCCCTGAAAACTGCCCCTGGGTGGGGCTGGATACGTGGGGCCAGGAACTGGCGGGCTATCTCCGCCTGAACCATTGACGGTAGAGGCACCATGAGGGTGCTAGTAGAGGTTCAGTTAAGGCACCATCCAATATGGCCTTCTCCTGTTCTACTTCAGACCAATCAATCCCATCCGCCCCAATCCCCTCCTCCCTGGTCCCTCAGCCCATCTCCCCACCCCCATCTCAACTGCCCACCTCTGGCACATCCCCTCAGCCACCTTGGTCTCCCGTCTCCTATATTCACTGGGTACCCCCAGAGTGGCCCCCTTTCCCTGTCCGGTTGCCTGGCCTACGTGCGACTCCCTGGCAGCCTGCCACTACTCCAGTAGGATACCAATGGAACAGTAGTATTTCTGGACTTTCGGCTGTGGACCCAGGAAAGCAACCTGGCCATGGCGAGGCATCTCCACCTGGGCCAGGACCAGAACACTTTCCCGCCAAGGCTTGCAATTCAAAAGCAGGCATGCACACTGTGCAGGAACCTCAAAGTCTGTGCTGGTAGCAGCTGAGCCAACCTGCCAAGGGACTAGGTTGTTGAGCCCTTATTCAGTGAGTGCTAGTGGGGAGTCATGTGACTGAGGGACATTTCAGACTGGTGGTCCTCCCTAGGATCCTCACATGGCTGGCCTTTGCTTGGGCTTGGTAGGGCCTAAGTGGGGGTTCATTCCCAGTAGGAGTCACAATTCTGCTTAGTGTGCCTGAGGGAGCCAGGACGGATGGACCCTGATGGGTCCCTGTGGTTTGTCACGCTGGGCCCTGTCAATCCAGGTGCCTGCCGGCCTGGGGCAGGGGCGGTAGCTGCCAGCCTCCCCACTTCCACCCTGGAGCCCACATTGTCCAGGCACACACACCACCCTGTTTCCAGGCAACAGGCTGCTTGGGTTGCTCCATCCAGGGGCACAGGAGAAGCCCCCTGGGCATGAGGGCAGAAGGGGCAGAAGGACCGTCCCAGGGACAGTTCCCAGATTCTGACCTCTGCTGGCACAGCCGTCATGGTCTCTCCCTCCTTAGCTGCAGAGTCTTGCTGCCGGGGGGGAGGTGGCGGATGGGGGAGGCTGGAGGTGCAGGAGGTGCCAGGGGCCCTCTACATAAGGCAACCCTGTGTCTGCTGCCCTGTGGGGTGCCACTGTAGTGGCCTGCCCAGGAAGAGAGCTAGCCTCTGAAACAATAGGATGCATGTAATGGCTAATAGTTGTTTCTTGCCAACAATACCCACTCCAGTGCAACTTAGGCTCTGTGCTTCAGGGCTCTGTGATGCCCTCATAAGGGGGTGCAGGGACACCCCTCTCTTTGACAAGCTTACCTGGGTGCCGCTTCTTTTATTGCCTCAAGAAATATTAGCTCCCACTACACTCACCACTAGATCTTTCCCTGCTTCCAAGGTAAGCTAGTGACATGCTGACAAATGTTGCACCAGGGGGAAAGGCAGGTATGTGTTTCAAGTGCTGTCCTCTCTTCTCGTGTGTCGATGTGTCATTCCCATTAGAGAGAGTTTTAAAAGGCCAAGGTACCGGGGTCTGCTTTGCCCAAGCAGACCCCTTCCTTACAGTGCCCTCTCCTACCGTGTTGCCATTGATCTAGTCTTCACTCTTCCCTTAAGGCACAGCTCAGATGCCATGGAGTTCGTCACCACCTTTTGATTACTGCCTTGGTCCAGTAATCACACACACACACACACACACACACACACACACACACACACACACACACACACACACACACTTGCAGACTGCAGCCCGTCCCAGCTCTAAGACAAATGCAGTGGGAATGTCCCTGACAGGACATACACCCCCATGCACACATGCCCGTAGAGCCTTGGCTGGGGGTGGGCGTGGGGCTGGGCTGGGCAAAGACAGAACATCCTGTCACTCCCAGGCAGTGTGGCAGGCCTCGGGGAGCATGGGGTGGCCCAGGAAGGAAGGAGAGCCCCTGTCATGTGGAGCATGACGAGGCATGGGTCCAGCCCTATGTCCAGGGCCTCTGTGAGGCTAAGGGGACAGGGGGTCAGAAGTGAGGTGAAGGTAATACCCTACCCGCCCCAGGATTAGGCGGGGACTTCCCAGAAGGAAGGGTCCCAAGAACCTAATAACCTACACATAGAAGGCCTTTGCAGGTGAGAGGCAAACAGCCATTTGTTGAGATCCATAAGTTCAAGTATCAGGGATGTGTAAATTCCAACAGAAGCCCAAAGAGTGTTCCGATGAGAGACAAAGGCAATGGGTACTAATGAGAGAGAAGGGGAGCAATTACATCCACAGAAGGAGGGCATGTTTTAAAGACTTGTATTTATTTGTTTTCAGAGAGAGGGGAAGGGAGGTTGAAAGAGAGGGAGAGAAACATCGATGTGTGAGAACATGGATCAGTTGCTTCCAACATGGGTATCCCAGTGGGGACCTGGCTCTCAACCCAGGCACATACCCTGATCAGGGACTGAACTAACTGGTGACCTTTTGCTTTTTCCGAAGATGCCCAGCCCACTGAGCTACATACCTCAGGGCCAAGGAACACATACCTTTTGGCGCACATAACGTAACAGTGATTTTTGTGCTACACAATGTTCCTACTTTTCAGTCTAGAAGTGACAATATCTGCTTTCTTGTTAGGTCTGCAGACAGTCCTTTGAAACACATAGTACTCCCTAGGCCCAGCCCAATAGTTCTCTTGCCCTGTTTTCACATTGCAAATGTTTGAGCAGTAATAGGACGTGCCAGGCCGTTCCTCTGGCAGGGCTGTGCCGGTTCCTTTTTAAAGTGGCTCCATTTATATCATTGCTTGCAAATCTCTAAGTTAATGCATGATGCCGACCTGCTCTCAGGTGGACAAGGGATGGTCAGTAGGACACATTTGGGGGATTGATTAGAGGGGGGGTGAAATGTGAGAATGGGAGGTTGTGTAAATACCTGTCAACAGACAGAAAATGAAAAAGAAGGGAGCATTTAAGGGGGATGAGGAAACCATGGGGTCCTTAGGCAGCTAGATGGGTTCTGAGTGCCCACAGGACAACCAGGTCCAGGTGCCTGTACTGATTTGCAGCTCAGGAGTTCAAGAAGGATGCTGAACACCGCGCAATGGGAGAAACATCCTTCTTGATGTGACCATCCCCTTCCTTGAATGCATGCACCCTGGCCCGGTCTTTTGTAGCCTTCCTCACTAACTATTATGCCTCATGTGGTTTTAAGTATGTTCAGTTCATTGTGAACAAGTGTTCCCTAACTCGGAACTGCGAAGGCCTTCACTGCTATGGAGCGACAAGTGCCTAGGCCAGAACTGGCACTATGGACGGGAGAGTCAGTGAAGTGCTGAGTGCTTCCTGAGTGTGTCCCTGTGTGTGCATGCCATGTGTGTGTGTGTGAGTGTGTGGTCACCCACCCACGTGTGTGCATCCCTGTGTACTTGGATGGATTAGGAGAGCATAGAATTTCCTTGTGTGATACTGATGACAGGCAAATATTGAAAGCAAACCATCAGCAGCCCTCTGGAGGAATACCTTCCCCTGCAGGTCGAGCGGTACATGTGCAATTTGGAAAGGATTGCTCTTGGGAAGCAGCTCAAGGTCAGGGAGACAGGCAGGCTGAGCCGCACAAGCCCCACAGTCCTTAGCCTGGGGCCCCAGCCACCGGGGCCTGAGGGACTTCATCACAATCCTAACTGCACCAGACAAGGTGCCAATTACATGCAGGTTCAGAGGAAGGATCGGCCCCCGACGAATAGAACAGGATAATTAAAACTTCAGCAAAGAGGTGCAGTTGGGAACAACAATTGCTGAGAAGCTTTGTCATTTTCTTCTGTTTACACACGTAATCCATGCACATGGTCACAATAGAAAACTAGGGGTTCAATGTGGAAAAGACAATGGATCCCGATCCTCTCACTGGGAAAGATCAGCACAATGAAAATGGCGCTGAACTTGTTAATGAAATGAGCTCATTCGTGTTTAGTATTTAGAACAGTGACGGAAACATGGCAGTCACTCAATCCACACTAGTGGTTATTGTTACCCCACTGACAGTGGGCTGAGAAACGTCTTCCCCATGCAAAGTCTCAGACATCAGCTACCTTTTCCTCTAGTATATTCACATGATTTCATTGTATGTATACTACTTAAACACCTTCCCATCATAAACACTCCACATACCCCTTAAATAGGCAGCGTACATGTGAATGTACTCCTTCCCATTCCTCCCTCCCATGTTTCTGTGAGAACTATCACAACAGCTTAACAGGTCAGTGTTCATTTGTCCACTCCTACTTCCTTCGTTAGTCCCTTGCACCCCAGAATTGTCCCTCCAAAGGCTGTATCCCGTGACTCTTGGCTGCATGGGCAGAGAGCTGTGTCCAGGGCTGCCAACTCCCCTGCCTGGCCGGGCCCACCCTGTGCACAGGCTCTGTGGAGGCGGGGAAAGGAGGATGTGCAGAGGGAGCTGGAGGGGAGCAACGGGCACAGGGTACAGAGGTGTCCACCCCAGGAGCAGGAAGTCAGAGGGCAAGAGCCAGTGCCCGGGGCCCCGAGTCTCAGCAGGCTTGGGCAGCCTGCAGGTGACAGTGAGCAGGAAGACATTGCAGGGAAATGTAGAAAACTCAGGAAGGAGCTCATTAGCAAGCTGAAGCAGAGCTCTTCACTTGTCACCTACCCAGGCTGCTCTTCCCCTCCATGACCCTATGTCACTATCACCCAGTTTTGCCAAAACGTGGAGGCCCTCCTTTCCACCACACTTCTTCATCCTCCACATGCAGCCTTGCTGAAATCTGTGCTTCTGACCTGCTCACACTTACAGCCTGGGTTTTCTCTACAATCCCTTCACCCACCTGCCAGGCTTGGTGTGTTCCTCTTTAGCATAGTGTTATCCTTTCTCCCTAAGCTTTTCAGCTCCCTGCAGACAAGGCCTCCTGCTGGCTTCCTTCCCCTGTGCTATTATTCCCAGTTCCTGAAACAGTGGGGGGCCCAGAGTCCCCCAGAACACATACTTGTGCAAGGAATTAGGTGCAGGTGGGCAAGCCTCCCCCATACCAACAGCCCCACCCCCCTCAAACTCCAAGAGAAACAGAGGTGGAGTAGGAGTCAGCTTTGCAAAAATGGCCTTTCTTTTGCTGTGTCTGCAGGGCCTTTTAGCAGAGTAAGGATGTCCCCACTGTCAGCACCCATCCTGCCCTCAGCCTCAACACCCCCTCCTTACCCCATCCCCACTGAGATCACGGTGTGGGGGAAGTCTTTCTATGATCCACTCCGCTGTCTGGGGATGGATGTGACACAAAGTGGGTTAAGTACAGCTGATAGATGGAAGATCTGAACGTGGAAAATGCCTCAGCATTAAGGTCACAGGTGGGAGCCAAGCTGGGATCCAATCCCTGGTGGGTGCCCACCTCAGATCCCTGCAGTTGTGCCCAGCCAGGTGAGCAGCCCCATATCCCTGGGACACAGCATCTCACCTACTCACCCCCATAACATGGGGCCAGAGGAACACTGTAGGTACACAAAAACCTCTGTGGGCTGTGCTGCCTCACAAGCTCACAAACACCCCTGCCTGCCTCCCACTGTGCTTTTGCAGGTGACTTCACCCCCTCAGGCACAGAAGTAAAGTGGCACCCCACAGAGCAGCAGATGCAGGGTTGCCTCATGTAGAGGGCCCCTGGCACCTCCTGCACCTCCAGCCTCCCCCATCCACCACCTCCCCCAGCAGCAAGAGTCTGCAGCTAAGGAGCGAGAGCCCATGAGGGCTGTGTCAGCAGAGGGCAGAGCACCTGGGACCTGTCCCGGGGACGGTCCTTCTGCTCCTTCTGCCCTTGTGCCCAGCAGGCTCCTCCTGCACCCCTGGATGGGGCAACCCAAGCATGTGGCCTGGAAACAGGGTGGTGTGTGTGCCTGGACCACGTGGGCCCCAGGGTGGAAGTGGGGAGGCTGGCAGCTACCGCCCCTGCCCCAGGCTGGCAGGCACCTGGATTGACAGGGCCAGAGGGACAAACGATGGGGGGCTCATCTATCCTGGCTCCCCCAGGCACAGTGGGGTAGGGGATGTCCGAGGACCCACTGGGCCAAATAGTGACTCCTGCTGGGAATTAGCTCCAGGCTGTGCATAGTGCATCCCACTCAGTGGCTGGCCACTTGTGGATCCCAGGTAGGAAACAAGCCTGCACTGTCCCTCAAGCCCCTGAAAAAACCCTGGCACTCAGGGAACTGGGACCAGAAGTCAGGAACCTGCTCCAATGGGAGACTGGCTACACTACTACCCGCACAGTCTTTGATGGCCTTGTGCACCTGCGCATGCGCACGTGGCGCCTGCTGGCCTTGGTGGGGAAACTGTCACGTGACCCGGGTTACCTAAGACCGGTTTCTGGGAGGTGGAGTCAGGGACATTTTGCGCAAGCGCCTAGGCGTGTTTGCGTGACGGCCGACTCTAAGAGGCGGAGCTTCCTGTGGGAGAGCTGTCTTCAGGTGTTAACAAACGGGAAGTCAAAGTCAGAGGTCCGGAGGTCTGGAGCCCAGGGCTGAGAAGTCATGCAGGGTGAAGACCACGGTTCAGGTTTTCGGGTTCCCCGCGCTGAAGCCGAGGGCAGTCGGGATGACACCGGCAGGTCAGATGGCCCTGGAGGCCACCAGGACCCCAGACTGCAAAGCATGAGGGAGACCGTGGCCTCACCCACCAGAGTTCCGCAGGTCCCGTGGGCACTCCGCGGTCCTGGCCTGGTCAGAGATGCCTCGCTGGGCCGTGGCGGGCCTGCCCGCCCCGCAGCTGAAACTCCAGGACGACGACTGTTCCACGTGTATCCTACTCCAGTATTGGCATGTTGCCAGGGGGTCGCACTTAGGCCAGGCAGTGGGACAGGGAAAGGGGGCCAGCCTGGGGGTACCGAGTGTAGACAGGAGAGGGAGTGCAGGGGGGAGACCAAGGTGGCTGAGGGTATGTGGGGAAGGTGGGTAGGTGAGATGGGAATGGGGAGACTGGCTGAGGGACCAGGGAGGAGGGGAATAGGGCGGATGGGATTGGTCTGAGGCCGAACAGGCGAAGTCCATATTGGATGGTGCCTTAACACAACCTCTACCAGCACCCTCACTGTGGCTCTACCATCAGTCGTTCAGGCAGAGATAGCCCGCCAGTTCGTGGCCCCACGTATCCAGCCCCACCCAGGGGCAGTTTTCAGGGAGCTTGTAGTGTCCGCAAATTTTCTAATGATGTGAGTTCCTAAACGGGCCAATGTGGGGGGTGGAGTAGCAGGGGTCGAGGGTGGGTGGTGGAGTAGCAGGGGGCCAGGGTGGGTCTCAGGAGGGTCATGCTAGTAGTGAATTGGAGATACACAAAATGTCAGGTGTAAGGAGGTCCTCACCGTGGACCGAGCCTGTCATCACCTGAGTGGGGAGAGAGAGGTAGGTACAGACTTATAAGCTTTAAGTTAATTTTCATTTTCCCTCTTTCAGCCGATTGACTGCTGAAGACCCCGGCCTACTCCAAATTGCTCTGAACTCCTGTCTCTACCACCTTTGTATCTTCATTGGGACCATGCCTAACATTTTACACCCAGTGCTTTACCTTTTACCCTAGGCTGGAAAGCAGGGGCTAAAAGTAACCTGGGGTCCCTCCCTAGGCATTGCGTCTCTCGCTGGCGTATTGATTCCTGCAGTAGTTCCCCTTTATTGTGGAGGCCTAATTGTTTCCTTATACTGGCCCTTTGGCACCTTCCACTCTATTGTTTCCCTCTTAATGTATGATGAGTTCTTAATTGTCTGTTACAGCAGAAAATAAAAATGAAACTGTTACTCTTGTTTGAGTTTATTTTCAGTTAATATGTCCCCACCTTTCCCTGCCTTTGACCCTGGTGTGGAGGTGAGGTGTGGGATTCAGTCATTTCAGTCTGAGGGAGACCATTTCGGAAATGGAAGAACATGACAATGAATTGTGTCATGCCACTTAGCATTAACAACTGTTAGTATCTTGGAGTATATTTTTAGTTATATAGTTGCATTTATACAGAAACTGCACAACAAGAACAATGTATAATATTTACAAGTTCAGGATTAAATTTTTCTAGGACCATATTCATTTAACATATGAGCTTTTCCTCTTTTTTCATCATTTAGTTCTTTTTTTGAGTTTCTATCTGTTCCCTCATTTGAGTCATGTGTCCTTGTCTCCTCATTTGGGCAGCATCCCTGTGTGTATTTCTATGCATTGGGTAGAGCTGCTTTGACTCTGTGTCTTGGTAGTGTGGCCTAATGCAGTAGGTGTCCTATAGGGACCAGTGGCACAGCCTCCCCTATCACACAAGCTGGGTGATTGAGGTACACCATTTGTATGGGCCAAGTACAGTGTGCTCTTGTAGTTGAGCTTTGGCTGCTGTTGGCAGATCAATGGGAGAGATTTTCCCAGGCTAGTCAGCTGGAACAACTGTCTCTGCCCACTAGACCACCAAGCTCTGCCCTCCATGGAAATCAGCTGTGCAGGGGCGGGATGGTGGTGCCCCAATGTTGTCTATAGGTGTCTGCTGGGTGCGTTGGCCCTGGGGTTTCCCAGGTGGTGCAGGCCAAGGTCAGTCCCCACCTGGGTTTTCCGGGGCCACCCTGCCTGAGCTGTAAAGCAATCTGAGATGGCAGCTACTTGTGCAGGGCTTGGAGATTCCCAGGTGAAGCTATGCTGTGACTCCAATCTGGCTGGCACTAGGGCTCACTGAAGCCTGCTGTTGCTTGTTTGATAAGATTTGGGATCCAAGAGCAGCCATTCTTATGCAAAAGCAGCTTGGGTGGGCCATAATTTGGGTGGGATAGGGCCTGTGTGGATCTTCAAGGTGGGTGACAGATCGTTAGGCATGCTGATAGATTGTCAGATGAGCACCAGCCTAACCTGCTCTGGGGGTGGGGGGAGGGCTCAGCAGACGGACTATGGCCTGTTCTTCTCCTGATGCTAGAAACTTCAGTCTCCCTGTATACCACTGGTGTCCTGCAAGCTGCCATCCTGGTGCTAGATCTCAGAGGGAATGAGTCTGGGTAGGTGAGTCCATGTGTGGGTTCCCCAAGAGGAACTGCTTAGGGCTCCAGCAGCCCCCTCCACTGACTCAGTCCCTGCAGGTGTTTGCAGCCAGGAGGTGTGCTGACTTAATTTCCTGGCCCTGGGATGCTGGGCTGGGGAGCCTGGTGTGGATCTGGGCCTCCTGGCTCCCAAGATATCCCTCCCGAAATTTTATCCACGTGGGTGAGGGGTCAGCCTGTTCCATTTCCACACCCCTCCTACCAGTCTGGTTGGATGGGGTTTCCTCAATTCCGTAGCTGGCACACTTCCACTCAACTCAATTTCTGACATTCCTGAGTGATGGTGGTTCTATATTGTGGTTGTAATTCTATGTGGTTGTGGGAAGCGGTGAGCCGCGTCTGGCTATGTTACCGTCTTGACCAGAGGACCCAAGGCTTGTCAATTTTGTTTGTCTTTCAAAGAAGCAGCCCCTGGATTTGTTGACCCTTCAAATTATTCTGTTAGTCTCTATGTCATTTTCTTCTGCTCTAATCTCGACTATTTCCTTCCTTCTACTTGGTCTGGTCTTGGTTTGTTGTTGTTCCTCCAGATCTTGTAGTTGTAGGGTTAGGTTGTTAATTTGAATTTTTTTTTCCTTTTTTAGGTAGGCCTGTGTGGCTATGAACTTCCCTCTCAGGACTGCTTTCTGTGTCCCATAGGTCTTTCGCTGTTGTGTGTTTGTTTCCACTTCTTTCCAGACGTTTTTATTTCTTCTTTCATCTCATTGTTAACCCATTCATTATTTAAGAACACGTTATTCAGTTTCTGTGAGTTTGACTGTTTTTAACTTTTTTCCTTGAGGGTTGTTTCTGGTATGAAGCCGTTTGGATCGGACAAAATGCTTGGTATGATTTCAATTGTCTTGAATTTGTCCAGGCTTGTTTTGTGTCCTGTCATGTGGTCTATGTCTGGGAATGTTCCATGTGCATTTGAACAAAATGTATATTTTGCTTCTTCGGGGCAAAAGGTTGTGAATATATCAGTTCAGTCCACCTGATCTAGGTTATGATTCAGTGACACAGTATTTTTGTTGATTCTTTATTTGGAAGAGCTGTTTATGATTGACAGTGGGGTATTAAAATCCCCTACTATAACTGGGCTGCCATCTGAGTCTTTCCTGAAGTCCTCCAAGAGTTTCCTTATATACTTGGGTGCTCCTATGTTGGGTGCATATACGTTTCTGATGTTCATGTCTTCTGTTTTTCATTTGTATTTTAAAACATTTTATTTATGTACTGTTAGAAAGAGAGGAAGGGAGAGAGAACAAGAGCGAGGGAGGAAAAACACCGATGTTTCAGAGCTGCATCAATCAGTTTCCTGTGGCACACCCCCCACTGGGGGCCTGGCGTGTAAACCAGGAATGTGCCCTGACTGGGAATGGAACCCACGACCTTTCGGTGTGCATGCCAGCATCAATCCTCTGAGCCGCACCAGCTGCTTAGTGGGTGTGTCTTCTTGATGAATTCTTCCATTCAGTAGTATGAAGTGACCTTCTCTGTCTCTTTTCACGGCCTTTGTTTGGAAATCTATTTTGTGTGATATAAGTATTGCTATGCTTAATTTTACCCCCTGTCCATCTGGGAATATCTTTTTCCAACCCTTCACTTTCAGTCTGTGTAGGTTTTTGTTCTGAGGTGGGTCTGGTGTAGGCAGCATATATGTGGGTCCTCCCATTCCTTCACTGTATTATTCTCTGCCTCTGAGTTTTTTGTTTAGCAAAGCTGCTGCATCCTACCACGTGCACAGGCCTGCGTGCCCGCTCCCAGCCGAGCCTCAGGTATCTCCCCACCCAACTTACTTTTTAGAATGTATTTTATTGATTGTGCTGTCAGTTATCCCATTCCCCCCTTTATTGCCCTGTATGCCCCCTGCCACCTGCATTCACACCCTTTAGTTCATGTCCATGTGTCATACATATAAGACCTTCAGCTTCTACATTTCCTATACTATTCTTAACCTCCCTCTGTCTATTTTCTACCTGCCATTTTTGCTACTTATTCTCTGTACCTTTTCCCCTTCTCTCCCCCTCCTACTCCCGCACTGATAACTCCCCAGTGATCTCCATTTCTGTCATTCTGTTTCTGTTCTAGTAGTTTGCTTAGTTTCTTTTGTTCTTGTTTTACGTTCAGTTGTTAATAGCTGTGAGTTCGTTGTCATCTTTCTGTTCATATTTTTTATCTTTTTTCTTAGGTAAGTTTCTTTAAATGTCATATGATAAGGGTTGGTGATGATGAACTCCTTGAACTTGACCTTATCTGGGAAGCACTTTATCTGCCCTTCCATACCAAATGATAGCTTTGCTTGATAGAGTCATCTTGGATGTAGATCCTTGCCTTTCATGACTTTGAATACTTCTTTCAAGTCCCTTCTTGCTTGTAAGGTTTCTTTTGAGAAATCAGCTGTTAGTCTGATGGGCACTGCTTTGTAGGTATCTGTCTCATTTTCTCTTCCTGCTTTTGAGATCCTCTCTTCATTTTTAATCTCCGGTAATGTCATTATGATGTGTCTTGGTGTTTTACTCATTGGGCCCAACTTCTCTGGGACTCTCTGAGCTTCCTGGACTTCCTGGAAGTCTACTTTCTTTACCAGATTGGGGAAATTTTCCTTCACTATATGTTCAAGTAAGTTTTCAATTTCCTGGTTCCTCTTCTCCTTTTAGAACCGCTATGATTCCGATGTTGGAATGTTTAAAGATGTGCTGGAGGTCCCTCAGCCTCTCCTCATTTTTTTGAATTTTTGTTTCTTCATTCTGTTTTGGGTGAATGTTTATTTCTTCCTTCTGGTCCAAACTTTTCATGTGAGTCCTGGTTTCCTTCCTATAACTATAGTTCCCTGTAGATTTTTCTTTATTTCACATAATGCCACCTTCATCCCTCCCTTGATCTTTTTTTATGCTTTGAAGTATCCATTGAGTTCCTGGAGCATTCTGATAACCAGTGGTTTGAAATCTCTGTCTGATAGGTTGGCTTTCTCTTTGTTGCTTAGGTTGTATTTTTTCTGGAGCTTTGAACTGCTCTTTATTTTGGGCCTTTTTTTTTTGTCTCGGCTCACCTCTTGTGTAGTAAGGGGTGAATCCTTAGCTGTTCACCAGGGTGGGGCAACCCATGTTGCTCCCTGGTGATGCTGTATGTGGGGAGGGTCCGAGAGGGGACAGTGGTGCTTGCTCCGCTCTCTACTGGTTTTCAGTTACTTCCCCAACTGCCTACAAGAAAATTGGGCCCTTCTGGTGGTGATTCCCAGGTGGGCAAGTTTGTGTACATTCTAGGACCCTGTGGATCTCTCCATCTCACTCTCCTGTGGGGCTGGGAGTTTCTCCCACTGCTGCCTCAACCCCCACAGGTGTTTTCAGTCAGAGATTTTTGAGGCTTTATTTCCCCAATCATAGGGATGCCAGGTGAAAAGAGGAAGAGCAAGAAATTGAAAACTTATTTGAAACCATATTGAAGGAGAACTTCCCCAATCAGGTAAAGGAAATAGGCTTCCAGGAAGTCCAGAAAGCTCAGGGAGTGCCAAAGAAGTTGGACCTAAGGAAGCACACAGCAAGGCACATCATAAGGACATTACTGAAGATTAAAGATAAGGAGAGAATCTTAAAAGCAGCAAGAGAAGAGGAGAGTTACCTACGAAGGAGTTTCTATCAGACTATCAGCTGATTCCTCAAAAGAAACCTTACAGGCAAGAAGGGGCTGGAAAGAAGTATTCCAAGTCATGAAAGGCAAGGACCTACATCCCAGATGACTCTATCCAGCAAGGCTGTCATTTAGAATGGAAGGGCAGATAAAGTGCTTCTCAGGCAAGGTCAAGTTAAAGGAGTTCATCGTCACTAAGCCCTTAGTATATGAAATGTTAAAGGGACTAATCTAGGAAACAGAAAATGATAAAAAATATGAACAGTATAATGACAAGAAACTCACAACTATCAAGAAGTGAACCTAAAATTAAAAGAGAAACAAACTAAGCAAACAATAGAACAGGAAGAGAATCATAGAAATGGAGATCACATGGAGGTATATGAGCAGGGAGGTGCAAGGGGGAATGGTAGAAAAGGTACAGAGAATAAGTTGCATAGATGGGAGGTAGAAAGTAGACAGGGGGAGGTTAAGAATAGTATAGGAAATGTAGAGGCAAAAGAAGTTATATCTACGACCCTTGTACATGAACTAAAGGGGGAATGGGGGTGGGACGTACCATGCAGAATAGAGGAGAATAAAAAGGGGAAATGGGGCAACTGGAATTGCGCAATCAATAAAATATATAGTTTTTAAATTGGCTTGGAAAGAAAATGTAAACCGTTTTGGTTTTTTTTTTTTTTTTTAGGATGTAAACCTCCTGTCTTCTCAGGTCGCCTGCCATCTGAATAAAGTGCCCATAAAGATTTAATCCCTCTTTCTGCTTATTGGGTTTGGTACGTGTCAGGTTGCACAAGCTCCAGTGTCTTCTCTGGTTGCAATGTGCTTCCTCTTCGCCCAAATTACACAGTCTCTCATGGTCAGGCCTGGTCACCTCCTTACAGGGCCTCTGACAATTTTATGACAAGTTTCTTTCTGAATCCTTCCTGGATATTATTGGGAAGATCCCCTCAGCTATACTACAGCCTGAGGCAGTGAAGGCCTGTTGTCCCAGCTCCCTCTGGAGGTCTTTAGCCTTGGGCCTCCCTGTTCCCACTGTGCTGTTTCTGGAACCTGCACCTCCCAGGCCTTCTCTTGCCACCCCGATAGCTCACGGGTCATGAGGTGATCTACAGCTGCCCCAAATCTGTGCAATCAGAAGTGCTGAGCTCTGTAGTGTTGTTGGTCTGTCTAGAAAGCCTGAGCCTTCTCTTGCTGTCTTGTTAAACTCTCTGTGTACAACTCACCAGAGAGGTTTGCGATATTCAAAGGAATTATGACCGATACATGAGGACATCCCAAATAACTTTTTTTCTCATTTTTTTCCTTTAACATTTTTAGATTGATTATGCCATTACATTTGTTCTATTTCTCCCCCCTCTGTTCCCCTCCACCCTGCACACCCCTCTCCCACCATTCCCCTCTCAATTCATGAACATGTGTCTCAAGTTCTTTAGATTCTGTATTTCCCCTACTATTCTTACCCTCCCCCTATCTATTTTCTATCTACTGTCTATGCTACTTATTTTCTGTACCTTCTCTCCCCTTTTCCTTCTCCCACTCCCCTGTTGCTAATACTCCACATGATCTTCATTTCTATGGTTCACTCCTGATCTAGCTGTCCTCTTAGTTTGCTTTTGTTTTAGGTGTGGTTGTTGATAACTGTGAGTTTGCTGTCCTTTCAGTGTTCATCTTTTTTATCTTCTTTTTCTTAGGTAAGTCCCTTTAACATTTCATTTAATAAGGGCTTGGTGATGATGAACTTCTTGAATTTGATCTTATCTGAGAAGCACTTTATCTGTCCTTCCATTCTAAATGAAAACTTTGCTGGATAGAGCAATATTGGTTGTAGGTCTTTGGTTTTCATGACTTGGAATACCTCTTTCCAGCCCCTTCTTGCCTATAAGGTCTCTTTTGAGAAATCTGCTGACAGTCTGATGGGAACTCCTTTGTAGGTGACTATCCCCTTATCTCTTGCTGCTTCTAGGATTCTCTCCTTCATTTTAATCTTGGCTAATGTAATGATGATGTGCCTTGGTGTGTTCCTTCTTGGGTCCAACTTCTTTGGGACTCTCTGAGCTTCCTGGATTTCCTGGAAGTCTATTTCCTTTCCCAGAATGGGGAAGTACTCTTTTATTTGTTCAAATAAGGTTTGCACTTGTGGCTGTTCCTCTTCCCCTTCTGGTACCCCTATAATTCGGATGTTGGAATGTTTAAAGATGTTCTGGAGTTTCCTAAGCCTCTCTTCAATTTTTTAAATTCTTGTTTCTTCATTCTTTTCTGTTTGGTCATTTTTTCCTTCCTTTTGGTCTACTCCTTTGATTTGAGTTCCAGTCTCCTTTCCATCACTATTGGTTTCCTGTGCATTACCATTCATTTCAATTAGTTTAGCCTTCATATGTTCCTCTAATTTGTGACTAAAATCAACCAGTTCTGTCAGCATCCTGAACACCAGTGTTTTCCAACTGTGCATCTGAAAGTTTGGCTATTTCTTTTTTTTTTAATTTTTATTTATTTATCTTTAGAGGGGAAGGGAAGGAGAGAGGGAGAGAAACATCAATGTATGGTTGCCTTTCATGCATCCCCTGCTGGGAACTGGCCTGCAGGGAACCAGCCAGCAACCCCAGTATGTGCCCTGACTGGGAATCGAACCTCGATTGTCTAGTTCGCAGGCCCGCGCTCAACCCACTGAGCTACACCAGCCAGGGCTGGCTATTTCTTCATCGCTTAGATTTATCGGCTCTGGGGCTCTGAGTTGTTCTTGAGCCATTTTTGGTCTGTTTGCGCCCCTTAAGTATGAGGAGCAGAGCCTTAGTTGTTTACCAGGGTGGGGCCACCCAGGTCACTGGTTTGTGACTCTGTATGTGGGGGCGGGGTCAGAGAGGGTGCAATGGTGGTCCTCTCTACTTGCCCAGTTCGTCACACCACTGGCCCCTGCCTGTTTATCTTAGCAGAACTGTGCCAGCCCGCCGCTCTGCGCCATGTGGTCTCAATGCTCACCTCTTCACTCATTTATCTGCACATGAATGCTCAACTGGATGCAGACAGCCAGCCGCTCCTCTTCCCTGTGTCCACCCCTAGCTAGCCCGCACCTGGGATCCGCACCTTCGGCTGCTTGCGCACCACCCCAATTCGGTATCCTTTTGGCCAACCCTGTTTGCTGCTGGCTTCACCCCTCTTATCGATTTAGCCGAGCATTTCATTGTTTTCGGACTCTGTATTGTTGATTTTCTGTGTGGTTTGGTTGTGTTTCTTGTTGTTAAAACTTTGTTGTTTTTAGATTTGGTTGTGCAAGGACACAAGGTATTTCTACCTACGCCTCCATCTTGGCGGAAGTCCCGTCCCAAATAATTTTAAGATGCCTGAAACTACCCCTTGCAGCCCTAGTCAGAGCACCAGCAGGAAACAAGTGGAAACCTTCTAAGTATTTAACTGAGGAGTGCTTCATGAAGAGACTATCTAGAGAGGTGTGAGCAGGCAGGGGCAAGGGGCCAATAAGTAGTGGTGAGTGGGAGTTGCCTCATGTGGGCTCTGGAGAGCTGAGTGCTAAATCATCAGAACTTTGGGAGCTGCATGTGCACTGGAGCCAATAATAAAAGCTTATTTTATTTTATTCTCTAAATCACTTCACTGAGTTATGTTTAATAGGTAAAAAGCTGTGCACATTTAATGTATGCACGTCTATGAGTCTGGGGAGATGCATACACCTGGGCAACCATCAGCACCATCAAGGCCATAGACATATCATCATCAACCAGAGTTTCCTCCCACCCTCCTTATTATGTTTTTTTGTGTATATGTGGGAAGAATACTCATCATCAGGCCTAACAGCCAATTTTCAGAACACAATTCAGTATTGTTGACTGGAGGCATGGTGCTATACAGTGATCTGCAGAAGTCATTTATTTGCATAATAATTCAAATTTCAATGACGTGAACTTGTGATTAAATGAATTATACATTTAAAGGTTGAAACCCCCTCATTTTCTAATTACTTTGCTACATGTTACTGTTACCCGTACGGTCGCTGTTAATTTTGTCTGCTGCAACTGTATGGTGGAAAGCTTTACAAAGGTGAGCCAGTCCCTCTGTGACACTGTTCCATAATATCCGATGGTAGCTTGAAATTGGCCAGGGTTAGAATATCGACACCACGGAAATTGGCAAATGCTACAAATCAGGCCTTGGCTTATTGTTTTGTTGGTGGCCTAGCTTAAGCAAGTATGGAGGAAGTGTTAACAATAAGATGAGCTGTACCTAAAATTGTGTATCATCTGTGGCTGTTCCATTGTGAGTAGCATAAATGTTTGAGGAAATGCTTCTGCCATAATTTAAGACTATTATTTGACTCAGAAAAGAAGTCGCTCGTGTCACTGATGGGTGTGTGTCTGTGTTGTTTCCTTTCTGCCTTACTCATTGATTATCGTGAATGAACATCTATCTCAAGCAAGGTTTGAGTCAAGAGTTTGGCAAAAGCCAGCTAAAGCAATCTGTGAGAACCCATGAAGTCTATAAAATACACGAGAAACAGACCTATCTATTTTATTATTATTCATAAGTTGTGTACTACACATTCTTTATGAGTCAGAATTATAATAGAGTTAGAATTACAGTAAACATATATATATATACACGTTCCAAGCCCACCACCTCATCCAGAATCCAGGGAACAAGCTGTCAACCATTTGCCAGCATGCCACAGCTACCAAGGGATGGTCAGGCTCCAAGGGAAGCCATCTTCTCTATAGCAAGCCTTGGCCTAAATGTAGGGGCAGGGATAGAGGTCATTGCTACTGCATCCTGGTGAGAGCTGAGGAATATGCCTCTCCCAGAACTGCAGGGAGCCTCAGAGGATGAGTGTTAGGGGAGGAGGCTACAAATGCCCTTAGTTCTCACTCCTGCCACCCTCTGGTCTCTTGCCAGTGGCCTCCATTGGCTGAGCCCAACTGGCAGCCTGAACAAGGGAGCTTCCTGAGTGGTGCCCTCCACGTGGGGCAGCCTCTGAGGAGCAGAGCAGAGCTGGGTAAGGGCAATAACCAGAACAGCAGGTAGAAAGGTGGTCGAGGGGTAGCAGAGAGGAGCCTGGACATGGCCTGGGTCACCTCCTGGGGTGAGGTGTGACAGGTGGGGCCTGGCACAGGAGCATGAGCAGTCAACATCACAGGTGGGGTCAGCTGGGGAAGCACTGTTCTCCAGGCAGGGAGCACAAGGAAGGGAAGAGGGGCACTTTCAGGAGAAGTTGAGAATGTAGGATGACAGTCACTAGAGGCCTTGACCTCCATAGCTCCTTTGATTCCCACAGCTGAATGAGGGCATTTGTGTAACCAGAAAAGACACTGGTCTTTGGGCTGGTTGTCACTATCAAACCCAATGAGCAATGACACCGATTGAATCTTTATGGGTGCTTCATTCAGATGCCAGCCATCTGAGAAGATGGTGGGTTCATACCCTAACAGACCATCTTCCCTTCTCATTCCAGGCCAGATTATTTATAAGGAGGAATAAATAAAAATGTGGTGAGGGCTTTGAGGTTCAGGGAGGATAAGGTGAATGAAGCTGCAACATTCCTGTCCTGGGCAGTTAGCTCTTTCCAGGGGTGGGTGGTCATCTGTCCCTCCCTGGAACACAAAGGCCTGGATGCCGCCACTTGTCCCCAGGCTGTAATCTTTAGCGGTGCCCCAGGAGGTCAGCTGCTTTCCCAGGAGCCAGGATGGGCCTTATCTGTAGTTTCTGAAACAAAAGCTTTCATATACACATTACTTGCTAGGCTTATAACTTTTTAACTTAAAATGAAATTTTCCAACTCTTGAGTCCCCTATCATTTGGATTTGAGTTGCTTTAAAGAATTTTTGATCACAAAATCTTAGTTTACTGTCTCTGTCCTGTGCCTCAGATGGGAATGCTTGTGAGACCTTGGGTCCTCCTCTGTCATACCTACCAGAACAGCTAGCATGAATTGTCAGTTGGTACAGACATTGTTTCTACATTTGGTCACGTCAGTCCTTGGCTCCTTGTTAAAAATATCCAGGTACCCTCTGGCAACGGGCGAGGACGCACCTGATTGGTGGTGTTGCTCTTATATCAGTCAGGGGCAAGGTAGTTGTACAGTCCTTAGATCATCCTGGCTTGTTGCCTGTTGCAGGCCAGAGCTGGTTAATGCCTGGGGCACATAACAGAAGTATTCATGTAAACACAGATGGAGTCAGTGAGGAGCACCCTGCTATGCACTGAAAGTTCAAATCTTCTCTGCTGCATATTTGAAATACATTGAAGCCCTGACCCCAGGCAAATAGTGTTTGGGAATGCGGCTTTTGGGAGGTAATGGGGGTTAGATGAGGCCATGGAGGTATGGCCTGCATGATGGGATGAGGCCCTGCCATGAAGACACTCCCCACTACTGACCTCCGAATTTCAGGGAGAACCCTTTTCTTGGAAGTCCTATGTTTCCCCTGATGTTTTTTGCACCATCTTTGGTTTTATGTGGGGGAGTTTGGGAGGGTGTTGTGGGAGTGAGGCCGTAGCCCTAACTGCCTGCCTGCAGCAACATGGTTTGGGAGCTGCTGTCAAGGCCGTGGGGGTGGAAAGTTCTAGCTAATCTCTTGGGAGTGTCTCCGTGGGCACTTGGGCACTTTCAGAGCCCATGCTCCCAGGAAGGGAGTTTCTCGCTTGGCCGGAGGGAACTGGCTGCTTGTGGGGCAGGAGCTCATTGGTACGTTTTTCAGAAACCCTAATTATTGTCAGAATCCCAAAAGTTTGGAGCTGGCAGACACTTTTTAATAAGACCCATTTTTCCCCAGCCTGCCACCCACCACTTGCTGTTTACTGATAGACACACAGAGGGCCCACTGGGGCACGGACCATTTCTTTCCCTCAGGCACACCTTTCTAATTCTTAGCCATGGTGGTCCTGCAAGGCTACGTTGGCCACGACTTGACCCTGTTTCCCCTGCCACATTCACCCCATCTTTCTTCTCCCCTTCTTCTGGACTTGCTCTGCCACTCTGTACTTGCTCTGCCACTGTGGAGAGTCCCCAGCACCCTGGGGACTCTCAGAGCAATTTCTCTCTTCCAGGATGGGCATGGCCTGTGAGGCTTCAGGAACAGAGGGGCGGGGCTTCGTGAGGGCACGTCATGCCTCCCTCACAACTGGGGTCTCCCCAGCAACCCCAGATGGGAAGACTGTGTGGTAAGCGTGGCTTGGCGGGAAAGAATCCCCTACCAGGAGCCTCCCCCAAGTGCTGGGTGCGCTCGCGCCACCTCTGGTGAGGAGGCTGGGCGGGGTTCTGTGGGAGGGTCTGATGGCTAACGCCTGAGAGGATCCTGTGTGTTTCATTCTCTTGTCGGCAGAGGAAGGCCATGCAGGCTCCTGGCTGCGATGACGAGGAAGGCTTGGACAGTGTGGTGGGAGGTGAGGGATCACCCAGTGGCCCAGGGGACCCTATGGTCCCTAGAAATGGGGACAGCACTGGAGCTGAAGGCGCTGCAGGCAGGGAAGATCCCCAGGTGGACAGAGCATCACTGGACACAGGGGCAGCTAGAGAGGCCTCTGACTCCGACAGAGACGTGGGAAATGAGGTGCTGGAGTTGTATCCTTTTTGAGAAGCCCCCATCCTCCCGCCATGGAGGTAAAGGGAGAGGGGTGTGCAGGAGGTGGGAGGATGCAGGAGGATGGGCAGGAGAGGCTTTGGGTCCTTGTGGGAGTGGGGTGGACTTCTGGTGAGATGGAAGGGGATTACGGGGACTCAGGGTCGCTGGGAGGAGCAGCTTTGATGGCCTGGAGACATGGCAGGGTGGCCTGAGGATGACTGTGGTGCACAGTTCCTTTAAGGGTCATCCTGGAGCCTCTTGGGTAACCTGAGGGTGAAGGACAACCTGGCAGAACACCACCCTATGACAGGTAAGGGGGCCTGAATCAGAAAGCCCCTATATATGGTGCCTTTACCTTAACTCCACCAGCACCCTCACGGTGCCCTTCCTGTCTGACGTGGATGCCGAGGTGGCACTCAGGTTCCTCATGCCAGGTGCTGAATTCTACCGCGGGATGGTTCTTTGGGAGCTCTCAGTGACTGGCAGGGACCTGTTTATGTAAGTACTTGAAAGGCCTGTGTCAGAGTAGCAGCAGGAGACAGGCCAATCTCTGGTTGAAGGTCACTCCATTGGAGATGTGGAGACACTAAAGGATTGGTCTAACTAAGCAGGGTGGGGGAGGGGGGCACTGGATCTGTCCCAGCCTGAGGTCCTCCCTAATGAAGCAGTAGGTCTAACTGACACCGGGGGTGGTGGAGGGTTGGAGTGAGGAAGGCCCAGAGTTAGCACCTCTGAAGTGATTTTCTTTTCCCCTCACTCCTAGCCGATTGACTGCTGAAGACTCTGAGCTCCTGCAAATTTCCACTCACTTCTTGCTCACCCAGCTCCTCATAGTGGTGCAGATCATGCAGCACATTGTGTTCCCTGTTGTTGCTAACTCTGAGCTTAAAAGAGCAGATTGAAGCCATAAGATTGTCTCCTCCTACACGGTCCATCCTTCCCCTAAGACCATGGTTTCTCCAGTGGTTGCGAGGATATTGGGGGAGCAGGGCTAATTGTTTGCTGATAGTGGCTCTTGGGCCCTCTGGCCCTCTTGTTTGGATTGGTGCCTGAAATGTTCCCTTCTGCAGATAATAAAACTGTGCTAATGTTGTGTGTCTGAGTTTCTTTTCAGCATCCAGATTATCTTGCCTTTGTCCTTGGGTTGGAGGGGAGAGGTTCTGGGGTTCAAATATTCAAGTAGTACGGGCAATTGAAAACAACTTAGGAAATGAAAGAAAATGAAAATTACTTGCCTCTTGTTATTCAGCATTAACTGCTGTCAGCGTTTTGGAAAGCTTTTATAGAGTTGTATGTCTACGTTAAATGTGTAGTAGTCGTGTAAACAAGTAAGGCTTATAAGGTTAACTTGAGTTTTTTTTTCTCCCCTGAAATGTCCTGATTCAGTATCTGGGCCTTACCTCTGTCTAAAAATTCTTCGAAAACATCTTCCTGGATGGATGCATAGAAGATGCATTATAATGTCATTGTTCAACACTTAAATTGTTCTCATTTTTCCCTCGCATACATAATGTCTTACTGGAATCTTTGCATACAAGTCTCTGCATGATTGGTTGTTTTCTTAAAGTAGATTCCAAAAGGGACATCTATAACACAAAACTGCTCTCCAGAAAATGTGCCCACCCCCAGAAGAATGCTGGTTTCCCCCACATTCCTGTCACTACTGTATGTGTTTCCTGCTGCAATGATCATAATAATAATAACAAATTCCATTAAAAATTTTAAAAAATTACAGTCAGTTTGCATGAGCAGAGCAAAGAAACCAGAAAGACTAGAATACAAATTTCTCGCTTTACTGTCCTTGTTTCAGATCAGAGGAGAAAAGTGCTGGAACAACTGGTCAAGTGTTTGGGGGCGGGGGAGGGGGCAGCATAGTGTAGTCTTGGGCAAATATAATTAGAAAGAGAATCATCTGTGTGCAGGCACTCTGATATGTACTTTGCCTACATCATTACCTATTATTCTCACAACAACACAGTGAGCTAAGTTCTAACGTACCTTTTACAGGTGAAGAATTGCAGGTCAGAGGAGCTAAGTAACTTTCTCAAGGTCACTGAGCTAGGAAGTGACAGAGGCCTGACTTGAATTTAGGTGTGTTTGATGTGAGCACCCACTGTCTTAGCCATGGTATCATACCAACCTCAGCACTGCCACGTGAAGCCATGAGGAGGCTGGGATGGTGCTTTGCCTCCCAATGGCTCTGGGGAACATCCACGTGGATAATGAAAGGTACAGGAACTTACAAATGCCAGAAAAGTAGAAGAGGAAAAAGGGTAGGTAGGAAACCCAGTCCTGGCTTTCCAGTGGCTCCCTGTACTCCCAGATCCTTTTACATCTTGAAACCTTATTTGACCCTCTTTGAAATGGATGTGCACTGGTGATACCTGTTTGCCTGCTCCCCTGGCCTCACTCCTCACCTACAAAGATAGGGCTCTTTTCAGGTACTTTTAGTAGCTAAGAAATGAAAAAAATAGAACAAAATCTGCTGCCCACCCAGAAAATGTCTCCATAAAAGTAGAAGAAAAACAGTTTTATTGTTGAGTAACCACTCCACCAGAACGTGACGTACGTCACAGGCAGTCTGCTAAGAGATTCCAAAGGCAGAAAGCAATCTAACCCCTGTGCACAGCCAAGCAGCTGTAACTCATTACATAGATGTTCTCAAGGTGTCCTTAACCAGTCCTCAAATAAGAGGACTTGACACCAGCAGGCTTCACATGCGCCTCATCTTAAGTTTACCTGGTAACCGGGGTGACCATATGCATTAGTTCACTGGTGTCCTGGAGTGAATGGCTGTGTGCCCTCCACACCTCAGGTTCATGTATTGAAGCCCTCTGAATTTCCATCATCAACTTTCTTGACCAGCTTTCCCCGGTGATGCGAACCATGCAGCACTTTGGGCCCCCTCTTTCCAGCTAAACCCGGGCTAGGAAAGAGGGACTGAGGCCCGACCTTGCATCTGGTCCTAGGCAGTGGACCATTCCCACAGCAGGGATTCCTGCAGTAGACGCCACTTTCCCATGGGACCCTAATCTTTTCCCTGCACTGGCCCTGGGGCACTTGGTTTACTCATTTGGTTTAGTGCTTCAGTGTTTGTCACTGCAGCAGATAAAACTGAGCTACTATTCCACATGAGTTTCTTTTCAACTGCAGCACCTCTTAACAGGCTTGGCTTTGTCTCAGGCTGGGAGGGGAGGTCTGAAAGTGGAAGGTGGGTTTTGTCTCTCAGTATTAACTACTGTGAACATTTTGGAATCATTCCTCAGTTTTATAGCTATATTTACATAGTCAATGTATAACAATAACATAATGTATAATAAATTATGGAAGCTTAACATTTTTACTAAAACTTTTCATGTCACATGAACTTTTCCTTTTTCTAAACCTTCTTCAAATGCATTATCCTTTGTAAAGATTCCATTTATTCCTTTCTAGAGAGAGGGGAAGGGAGGGAGAGAAACATCAATCTGTTGTCTCTCACACACCTGCCACCCGGCATCTGGCCCTCAACCCTCGCACATGCCCTGACTGGGAATCGAACGGGCAACCCTTGAATTCACACAGGCTGGTGCTCAAGCCACTGAGCCACACCAGCCAGGGCTTCAAAGAGCATCATTGAGTGGAGGCATAACAGATACTTTATAATGTAATTATTGACCATTTAAATGATTTTCAGTTCTTGTCCTATTACAGGATTCAATGCAATTCTCATATATAAATGCTTGTGTGAGTGATTATGTCCTTAAGACAGACTCCCAGCAGCCCTGGCCAGTGTGGCCAATTGATTGGAGCGTCATCCCATACACCAAAGGTGGCAGGTTTGATTCGCCATCAGGGCACATACCTAGGTTTGGAAGTGATTCCCGGTCGGGGTGTGTATGGGAGGCAACCAAGTGATGTTTCTCTGTCACCTTGATGGTTCTCTCTCTCTCCTCTTCTTCCCTCTCTCTGTAAAGTCAATAAACATGTTTTAAAAACAATTTTAATTCTTTTGTTATTAAATATATTTTCTTCATTATGCTATTACAGTTGTCCCATTTCTCCCCTTTTATTCCCCTCCACCCTGCACACCCCCTCCCACCCACATTCCCCCACTTTAGTTCATGTCCATGGGTCATACATGTAAGTTATTTGGCTTCTACATTTCCTATACCATTCTTTACCCCCCTCTGTCTCTTTTCTACCTACCATTTATGCTACTTATTCTCTGTACCTTTTGCCCCTCTCTCCCCCTCCCACTCCCTTGCTGATAACTCTCCACGTGATCTCCATTTCTGTGATTCTGTTCCTGTTCTAGCTGTTTGCTTAGTTCGTTTTTTTTTTTGTTCTTGTTTTAGGTTCAGTTGCTAATAGCTGTGAGTTTGTTGTCATTTTACTGTTCCTATTTTTATCTTCTTTTTCTTAGATAAGTCCCTTTAACATTTCCTATACTAAGGCTTAGTGATGGTGCACTGTAATTGGACCTTCCCCGGGAAGCACTTTATCTGCCCTTCTATTCTAAATGATAGCTTTGGTGGAGAGAGTCAAGTTGGATGTAGGTCTTTACCTTTCATGACTTGGAATGCTTCTTTCCAGCCCCTTCTTGCCTGTAAGGTCTCTTTTGAGAAATCCGCTGATAGTCTGATGGGCACTCCTTTGTAGGCATCTGTCTCCTTTTCTCTTGCTGCTTTTAAGATCCTCTCTTTATCTTTAATCTTGGGCAATGTAATTATGATGTGCTTGGTGTGTTCCTCCTTGGGTCCAACTTCTTTTGGACTCTGTGAGCTTCCTGAACTTCCTGGAAGAGTATTTCTTTTGCCAGATTTGGGATGTTCTCCTTCATTATGTTTTCAAATAAGTTTTCAACTTCTTGCTCTTCCTCTTCTCCTCTGGCACCCCTATAATTCAGAGGCTGGAACGTTTAGAGAAGTCCTGGAGGTTCCTAAGCCTCTCCTCATTTTTTTTTTTGAATTCTTGTGTCTTCATTCTATTCTGGTTGAATGTTTCTTTCTTCCTTCTGGTGCACAACGTTGATCCGAATCTCGCTTTTCTTCCCATCACTGTCGGTGCCCTGTACATTTTTCTTTATTTCTCTTAGCATAGCATTCATTTTTTCCCCTCTAATTTGTGACCATATTCAAGCAATTCTGTGAGCAGCTTGATTATCAGTGTTTTTGAAGTGTGCATCTGATAGGTTGGCTATCTCTTCATCACTTAGTTGTATTTTTTCTGGAGCTTTGATCTGTTCTTTCATTTGGGCCTTTTTTTTTTTTTGTCCTGGCACACGTGTTACATTAAGGGGCAGAACCCTAGGTACTGACCAGCATGGGGCAACCCACATTGCTATGCTGTGATGCTGCATGTGGGGAGGGGTCCTAGAGGGAACAATGGCACTTGCTCCACTGTCTGCCAGCTTTCGGTCACTTCCCCCACTACACACATGCACATTGGGCCCTTCTGGTGCTGATTCTCTTGTGGGTGGGTTTGTGTACATTCCATGACCCTGTGGGTCTCTCCCTCTCACTCTCCTGTGAGGCTGGGAGTTTCTCCTGCTGCTGCCTCAATCCCCACATGTGTTTTCAGTCAGAGGCTTTGAGGCTTTATTCCCCCGCTCTGGAACCCTGGGCTGCCGGGTCTGTCTCCCTCCCTAGTTGTCCCTCCCGGTTTATCTGTACTCAAAAGTGGGACTGTCCACTCTCTCAGCAGCACCTCCCTGGGTACACCAGCGGCCTCCTTGCCCACCCCGGTCCTCCAGCTGCTGCCTTGCCAGGAGTCCTCTCTGCCTGGCTGCCTGTCTCCGCCCCTCCTACCGGTCTGGATGATTGTGTCTTCTTTACCTCCTGGGTTGTCAGGTTTCCATACAGTTCGATTTTCTGTCAGTTCTGGTTGTTTTTTGTTTTTAAATTTGTTGTTATCCTGCTCGTGGTTGTGCAAGAAGGCTCATTGTGTCTACCTATGCCTCCATCTTGGCTGGTGGGTGTTAGAAACTTTTTAGAAGATACGTTCTTAGAGGTAGACTTACTGAGTTGAATAGGATTTATTTATAAAGCTCTGACTCTTCACTGCAGAACTGCAGTGGAGAAAATGGACCCTCCAACCAGAGTGCTGGTTTCCCACACTCTTGTCACTGTTGGGTGTCCTTGGCTAAAAGTTTTTTTAAAAATCTAGTTTGCATGAGAAGGGCAAACAACCCAGATATGATAAAAATCAGAGCTTTGTGGGCTGAGTAGCCTTGTCTCAGGCCAGTGGAGAAAGTGCTGGGACAATTGGCTTCAGCCTTTCATTGGAAGGAGTGAGTTTCCTGTATAGTACAGGGCAGCTCTTGCTGAGCTCACTTATTAGAGCAGCTCTTTTATACACGCCATCGGATTATCTCCAAGATGATCATGTCTTCTTAGCATAAAGGCAGTGTTACTTCCTTTTCCATGGGGATGCCTTTTGGAAAGATTTTATTTATTGATTTTTAGACAGAGAGGCAGGGCAGGAGAAAGAGAGGGAGAGGAGTATCAGTGTGTGTGGCCTCTTGCTCGCCCCCTACTGGGGACCTGGCCCCCAGCTCAGAGGTGTGTCCTGATGGGAATCAAACCAGTGATCCTTTGGTTTGCAAGCCAGTGTGCTCAATCCACTGAGCCATACCAGGCAGGGCTCAATGTGGATGACTTTTATTGGTTGATACCTTTGCTGATGATCAGATTGTGTTTTCCTGCTTCTCTGCATGCCTGGTAATTTTATTTTTTAAAAAAAATTTTATTTAATTATTTTTCAAATACATTTTTTTGTCTCTTTCTCCCATCCCAGCCCCCTCATCTCCCCACCTCTCTCCAATTCCCCCCCCAATACTCATCCCTGTGTCTTTCATACTTGTTCCTCAAAATCCTTCCCCATTTTTCCCCTTAAATTCCCTTCCCTCTCCCCTCTGGTCACTGCTCCCTTGTTCTCTATTTCAGTGTCTTTGTTTTTATTCTGTTTGTTTGTTTGTTTTATTGTTTAGCTTCCTGTCAAAGGTGAGATCACATGGTATTTGTCCTTCAATGCCTGGCCTATTTCACTCAGCATAATGCTTTCCAGTTCCATCCATGTTGTTGCAAAGGGTAGTAGCTCCTTCTTTCTCTCTGCTGCATAGAATTCCACTGTGTATATGTACCACTATTTTTTGATCCATTCATTTACTGATGGGCACCTAGGTTGCTTCCAACTCTTGACTATTGTAAATTGTGCTGCTATGAACATTGTGGTGCATAGGTTCTTTGAAATTGATGTTTTAGGATTCTTGGGATATAATCCTAGCAGTGGAATTGCTCGGTCAAAAGGCAGGTCTATTTTTATTTTTCTGAGAAAATTCCATACTGTTTTCCATAATGGTTGTACCAGTCTGCAATCCCACCAACAGTGAACTAAGGACCCATTTTCCCCACACCCTCTCCAAAATTTATTGTTTGTTGCTTTGTTTATGATAACCATCCTGACTGGTGTAAAGTGGTATCTCATTATGGTTTTAATTTGCATCTCTCTGATAGCTAACGATATTGAGCATCTCTTCATGTGTCTCTGGATATTCTGTATGTCCTCTTTGGAGAAGTGTCTGTTCAAGTCCTTTTGCCATTTTTTAAGTGGGTTCAATGTCTTCCTAGAGTGGAGTCGTGTAAGTTCTTTGTATATTTTGGAGATTAAACCTTTGTCTGAGGTATCATTGGCAAATATGTTTTCCCATACAGTTGGTTGTCTTTTTAATTTAATACTGTTTTCTTTAGCCATGCAGAAGCTTTTTATTTTGATGAGATCCCATTTGTTTATTCTTTCCTTTATATTCCTTGCTCTAGGGGACATATCAGTAAAAATGTTGCTGAGTGGAATATCTGAGATTTTCTTGCCAATGTTCTCCTCTAGGACTTTAATGGTGTCACGGCTTATATTTGAGTCTTTTATCCACCTTGAATTTATTTTGGTGTATGGTGTAATTTGGTGCTCAAGTTTCACTTTTTTGCACGTAGCTGTCCAGTTCTCCCAACACCATTTGCTGAAGAGGCTATCTTTACTCCATCTTATGTTATTGCCCCCTTTGTCAAATATTAATTGACTGTAGAGAGTTAGTTTGATTTCTGGGCTCTCTGTTCTGTTCCATTGGTCTATGTGCCTGTTTTTATGCCAGTACCAGGCTGTTTTGATTACAGTGGCTTTGTAATACAGTTTGATATCAGGTATTGTGATCCCTCCTACTTTGTTCTTCTTTCTCCAAAGAGCAGTTGCTATTCGGGCTTGTATATGATTCCATATAAATTTTTGAAGTGTTTGTTCTATGTCTGTGAAATATGCCGTTGGTACTTTAATAGATATTGCATTGAATCTGTATATTGCTTTGGGTAGTATGGACATTTTGATGATGTTAATTCTTCCAATCCATGAACAAGGTATATGTTTCCATTTGTTTGTGTCTTCCCTGATTTCTTTCTTCAGTGCTGTGTAGTTTTCTGCATACAGGTCTTTCACCTCCTTGGTTAGGTTTATTTCCAGATATTTTATTTTTCTTTTTGCTATATTGAATGGGATTTTTTCCTTGATTTCTGCTTCTGCTGATTCATTGTTAGTATACAAAAATGCCTTTGATTTCTCGATATTGACTTTGTATCCTGCTGTTTTGCCAAATTAATTAATTAGTTTGAGCAGTTTTTGGGTAGAGTCTATAGGATTTTCTATGTACACTATCATGTCATCTGCAAACAGTGACAGTTTTGTTTCCTCCTTTCCTATTTGGATGCCTTTTATTTCCTTTTCCTGCCTGATCGCTGTGGCCAAAACTTCTAATACTATATTGAATAGAAGTGGTGAAAGTGGACATCCTTGTCTTGTTCCTGATCTTAGTGGAAAAGCTTTTAGTTTTTGCCCATTGAGTATGATATTGGATGTAGGTATCTCATAAATGGCCTTTATTATATTGAGGAATGCTCCCTCTATTCCCACTTTGCTGAGTGTTTTTATCATAAATGTGTGCTGTACCTTATCAAAAGCTTTTTCTGCATCTATTGATATGATCATGTGGTTTTTGTCTTTGCTTTTGTTTATGTGATGAATTACATTTACTGATTTGCAAATGTTGAACCATCCTTGCATCCCTGGGATGAATCCCACTTGGTCATGGTGTATAATCGTTTTGATATATTGTTGAATGCGATTTGCCAATATTTTGTTGAGGATTTTAGCATCTATGTTCATCAGCGATATTGGCCTGAAGTTTTCTTTCTTTGTTGTATCTCTATCTGGTTTTGGAATTAGGATGATGCTGGCTTCATAAAAGGAGTTTGGGAGTTTTCCATCCTTTTTGGATTTTTTGGAATAGTCTGTGAAGAATGGGGGTTAGCTCTTCCTTAAATGCTTTGTAGAATTCTCCTGTGAACCCATCTGGTCCAGGGCTTTTGTGTGATGGGAGTTTTTTTTATTACTGCTTCAATTTCTTTTGATGTTATTGGTCTATTAAGGTGTTCTACTTTTTCATTGAGTTTTGGGAGATTATATTTTTCTAGAAATGTGTCCATTTCCCCTAGGTTCTCAAATTTCTTCGCATACAGTTCCTCATAGTAATTTCTTACAATCCTTTCTATTTCTGTGGTATCAGTTGTAATCTCTCCTCTTTCGTTTCTGATTGTGTTTATTTGTGTCTGTTCCCTTCTTTTCTTGATGAGCCTACTTAAAGGCTTGTCTATTTTGGTTATCTTTTCAAAGAACCAACTCCTGGATTCATCGATCCTTAGAATTGTGCTTTTAGTCTCTATGTCATTTAGTTCTGCTCTGATCTTAGTTATTTCCTTCCTTCTACTTGCTTTGGGCTGTTTTTGTTGTTGTTCCTCGAGTTCTTCCAGGCGTACAGTAAGGTTGTTTGAAATGTTTCTATCTTCTTTAGGTAGGCCTGTATTGCTATAAACTTCCCTCTCAGGACTGCCTGTTCTGTGTCCCATAAGTTTTGCGTTGTTGTGAGATCATTTTCATTTGTTTCCAGAAACTTTTTGATTTCTTCCCTAATTTCATTCTTCACCCATTCATTGTTTAATAGCATACCATTCAGTCTCCATGATTTTGGGTGTTTTGGGTTTTTTCCTTTGGGGTTGGTTTCCAGTTCCAGTCCCTTGTGGTCAGAGAAAATGCTTGGTATGATTTCAATATTCTTGAATTTGTTGAGGTTTGTTTTGTGTCCTATCATGTGGTCTATCTTTGAGAATGTTCCATGTTCATTTGAAAAGAAGGTGTATTTAGCTTCTTTGGGGTGAAGAGCTCTGTATATATCAGTTAGGTCCATTTCATCAAGGGTGTTGTTTAATGCTGCAATGTCTTTGTTGATATTTTGTTTGGAAGATCTGTTCATTTTTGATAGTGGGGTGTTAAAATCCCCCACTATAATTGTCTTACTGTCTATATCTTTCTTGAATTCCTCTAAGATTTTCCTTATATATTTTGGTGCTCCTATGTTGGGTGCATATATATTTATGATGTTAATGTCTTCTTGGTGGATTCTTCCCTTGAGTATTATGAAGTGACCTTCTGGGTCACTCTTTATGGCTCTTTTTTTTGAAGTCTATTTTGTCTGATATGAGAATTGCTACCCCAGCTTTTTTTTCTTGTTCATTTGCTTGGAAAATTTGTTTCCAGCCTTTCACTTTTAGTCTGTGATGGTCTTTTGTCCTGAGGTGGGTCTCTTGTGGGCAGCATATGTGTGGGTCATACTTTTTTATCCATGCAGCTATTCTGTGTCTTTTGATTGGAGCATTTAATCCATTTACATTTAAGGTTATTATTGATAGGTACTTATTCATTGCCATTTTTGTACCTGTGTTACTCTCTGTCTGTCTCTTTTCCTTTCTTTCCTTAAAGCAGACCTTTTAGTATTTCTTGTAGAGCTGGCTTGGTGGCAGCAAATTCTTTTAGACTTCTTTTGTCTTGGAAGCTCTTTATTTGGCCTTCTATCTTGATCGAGAGCATTGCTGGGTAAAGTAGCCTTGGTTGTAGGCCTCTGGTTCTCATTACTTGGAATATTTCTTGTCATTCTCTTCTTGCTTGGAGTGTTTCCATTGAGAAGTCAGTGGATAACCTTATTGGGACTCCCTTGTATGTTATTTCTTTTTTTCTCCCTTGCTGCCTTTAAGATTCTCTCTTTGTCTTGGAATTTTGCCGTTTTAATGATGATGCGTCTTGAAGTGGGCCTCCTTGGGTTCCTCTGGAATGGGACTCTGTGTCCAATGGGATTCATGGATTTGTGTGACTTTTTCTTTTATCAAATTAGGGAAATTTTCTCTCATTATTCTTTCAAATATGTTTTCTATCCCTTGATCTTCTTCTTCTCCTTCTGGTATTCCTATTATTCGGATGTTATTACGTTTCATATTGTCTTGCATTTCTCTTAATCCCTTTTCATTCTTTCTGAGCCTCTTTTCCCTTTCCTGTTCTTTCTGTGAGATGCTTTCTACTTTTTCCTCCAATTCACTAATCCGATCTTCTGTTTCATCTGCCCTATTTTTAGTGCTTTCTACTGTGTTTTTTAATTCAGAAATTGTATTCTTCATCTCCTCTTGGCCCTTGCTAATAATTTCCATTTCCTTTTTCATGTTGATATAGTTCACGGTGAGATCATTGTAGCTCCCCTGTAGTTTCTGGTAGCTGATTGTGAGCTCTTTGAACTTCCTGATAACCAGTGCTTTGAATTCAGTATCTGATAGTTGACTTGCCTCTGTTTTATCTAACATTCTTTCTGAGGGTTCCTCCTTTCCTTTCATTTGGGGATTGTTTCTTTGTCTTCCCATTGTTTGTGAGACTCTTCTTGTTAGCCTCAGCTTCTTAGATTAATCTGTTTTGACACCCTGGGTTTATGGTGTGAACTTTTTGTGGTGGAATGCCTGTGAATTTCAGTGGTGCAGTGTCTTTTGGTTATCCTGTCGTTCTCTGCTTCCACCTACTCAAATATGCAGCAACTTTTGGCTTCTCTCCTACAACAATGTGCAATTTGTCTCTCTGACTCTACTATTGGGAGGTCTCTTCTATGAGTCCAGCTCTGGTCTTTTCATATTTTCAAGTTGATTGTGACTCTTATGGGTAAAAGAAAGAAATGACAAGGAAAGAAATAAAAGGAAGAAAGAAAAAAATGGTAGGGGAATGGAAGAAAGAGCAATAAATTTAGAAAGAAAAGAAAAAGAAATAAAACAGAAAATCCGGGAAAAGAGGACAAAAGTATGGAAAGATGAAACAGTAATAAAATTTATTTTTTAAAATTTTTTTTTATTGATTATGCTCTTACAGTTGTTCTATTCCCCCTTTCATTCCCCTCCACCCTACCCCCACATCCCCACCATTACCCCCCTTTAGTTTATGGCCATGTGTCTCAAGTTCTTTAGATTCTATATTTCCGATGCTATTCTTTCCCCCCCTTCTATTTTCTATCTACTGTCTATGCTACTTATTTTCTGTACCTTCTCCCCGCTTCTCCTCCTCCTACTCCCCTGTTGCTAACACTCCACATGATCTTCATTTCTATGTTTCTACTCCTGATCTAGCTGTCCTTTTCGTTTTCTTTCATTTTAGGTGTCGTTGTTAATAACTGTGAGATTGTTGTCCTTTCACTGTTCATGTTTCTTTAACTTCTTTTGCTTCGATAAGTCCCTTTAACATGTCATATAATAAGGGCTTGGAGATGATGAACTCCTTGAATTTGATCTTATCTGAGAAGCACCTTATCTGTCCTTCCATTCTAAATGAAAGTTTTGCTGGATAGAGCAATCTTGGTTGTAGGTCTTTGGATTTCATGACTTGGAATACCTCTTTCCAGCCCCTTCTTGCCTGGAAGGTCTCTTTTGAGAAATCAGCTGACAGTCTGATGGGGACTCCTTTGTAGGTGACTGTCCCCTTAGCTCTTGCTGCTTCTAGGATTCTCTCCTTCATTTTAATTTTGGCTAATGTAATTATGATGTGCCTAGGTGTGTTCCTTCTTGGGTCCAACTTCTTTGGTACTCTCTGAGCTTCCTGGATTTCCTGGAAGTCTATTTCCCTTTGCCAGATTGGGGAAATTCTCCTTTATTATTTGTTCAAATAAGTTTTCCACTGGTGGCTGTGCCTTTCCCCCTTCTGGTACCCCTATAATTCGGATGTTGGAGCGTTTAAAGATATCCCGGAGGTTCCTAAGACTCTCCTCATTTCTTTGAATTCTTGCTTCCTGACTCTTTTCTGTTTGGCCATTATTTGCTTTCTTCTGGTCCACTCCATTGATTTGAGTCCCAGTTTCCTTTTCATTGCTATTGGTGTCCTGTGCAATTCCATTCATTTCAATTAATTTTGCCTTCATATATTTGTCTAATTTGTGGCTATAATCAACCAGTTCTGTGAGGATCCTGATCACCAATGTTTTAAACTGTGCGTCTGAGAGTTTTGGTATTTCTTCATCGCTTAGATCTATGGGCTCTGGGGCTTTGAGATCTTCTTGCGACATTTTTGGTCTGTTCGCGCCCTTTAAGTGTGAGAAGCGGCGCCTTGACTTCCAGGTCGCTGGGTTGTGATGCTATATGTGGGGGCGTGGTCTGAGGGGGGAAATGGTGACCCCCTCTGCTTTTTCTCACAGCTAGGGGAGGATCAGCGCCTTAGGTGGTTCACCAGGGCTGGGCCAGTCAGAGTCGCTGGGTTATGACGCTGTATGTGGAGGTGGGGTCAGAGGAGGGAAATGGCGGCGCCCTCCACTGCCGTTTGACGCGGGGACCCGCCCGGCCCCAGTCCAACTGCCCACTCCCTTGCCTGTCTGCCCACACACAAATGCGTGACCACAGTCAACACGCACTGCTCCCCCGCTGTCTCCCCCACGGTCGCTCGCCTGGTGGCTTGCTCGGTCGCTCACTAGGTCCAACCCCGCACCTGGATTCCGCGCATCTGGATTCTGCGCCTGAGTCCGTCTGACCGAGTCCTCCTGTGCAACCCCGCTTCACCAGCCACTGGTTTCGCCCCTTACCGGTCAGGCTGAAGAATTTGTTGTTAACGGACTTCCGAAAAGTTCAGTTTTCCGTGTTCTGGCTGTGTTTCCTGTTGCTAATATTTAGTTGTCTCTAAACTTGGTTGTGTGAGAAGGCACGGCACATCCACCTATGCCTCCATCTTGGCGGAAGTCCAAAACAGTAATAAAATTTAAAAGAAATAACAGATTACTTTAAAAAAGCAAAAAGATAAAGAAAAGGAATGGAGAAGGAAGAAAAGTAACAAAAAAGAAAGAATAAAAATAAAATAAAGTAAAGTAAAAAAAAACAAAAACAAAAAAACGCACAAACAAAAATAATCCCTCAAAAACATCAGAAAAGGAAATGTCACTTGTTGGCTTCAAACTAGCCAAACCGGTTTTTCTGGTTGCAGTTGGCTGAGGGTCGATTGTTGTGATTTTTTCAGCCAGCCCCTCTCAGGATCCAGACACTTGGCGCCTCTCCCCAGCTCTCTACAATGGGGAACCAGGACTTCCTCACAGCGCTCCCCTCCCAGGGGTTACCGCCATGGTCTGGTTTGCTGTGTTTGCGGGCACCTGCACCGGCCTAGTTGCCTGGTTCCCTCGGGATTGAGCACAGACCTGCCCCGTTCTGTTGGGAAGCCCCAGGCCCTCTGCCCAATCCTGGGCTCGCTGCCAAGCTGGGTGTGAAGCAGACCAGGCCGCTGTGTGTACTGGATTCAGAGCCCCAGGCTGCACCTCTCAGTTCTCCTGGGCTGGCAACCACAGAGTCCTTGGTTGGGGCCCTTTGTCCTCTGCACCCTCTCTGCAAACTCTATCAAACAAGTCTCTCCTGGCACCCCACCTTGCTTGGCCAGAAAGGGAGGGGGTTGAGGGTCTCAGCTCTTTTCCCAGGACCCCTCAGTGCCTGGGGCTTCCAGATAGTCTGAGGGGGGTGGACTGGAAGCTGGGAGCCGATCTGAGGACTGGGCGCTGACCTAGAAACTCTGTGTGCACGTCATGGCATACTGCGTGGTGTGTATCCCTTCTGCTCCTGTGTTTGTCTGGGTTCCCTGGCCAACCTCTGCCAAAAAAAAAAAACCTAGGGCTGGAGCAGCACCACGCCGGGCAATGGACCCAGAACTGTGTGCAGGCTGAAATCTCCTCTGCTCCCCTCTGGTTGGGTCTCTTGGCAGGTCCGGGCCCAAAAATCCTAGGGAGGGAGCTTTCTGGGCACTGAACGTTGGCCTAGGCGCCCTCAGGCACTCTCCCAGATACACTGCGTGTGGAGCGACTAGTTCCCCAAATTGCATGCAGGCTGAAATTTCTTCCACACCTTGTTGCCTGGGCCACTTGGCCTGCCCAGCAGAAAAAATCCAAGTGAGGAAGCCGTCTGGGCACTGAACGCTGTCCCAGGTACCGTTAGGCACTCTCTGAGACACAGTTCCCACCAGACGTTGGACCTCCGAACTATGCACAGACTGAAATCACCTCTGCTCCCTCTGGTTGGGCCACTTGGCAGGCCCCAGGCCCAAAAATCCTAGGGAGGGAGCCGTCTGGGCGCTGAAGGCTGTCCAGTGCGCTGTTGGGCTCTCGCCAATGGGCACTGGTTCCCCTACCCTGCACCAGCTGTTTCTCTTTGCTCCGTCCCAGAGACTACTGTACCGCTGCTGTCTCCCTACTGTCTGGTTCCTCTGTGACCGATGAGGTTTCTGGTCTCTTATTTTCATATATGCTTGGCAACTGCTGGCTTGCTCCTTTCACCCCCTCGAATCGGACAGGTTTCTGTCCCTTTCGTACTAGGAACTGGTATCTGCTCCGCCCTAGTCCACCGCCATATTGAAAAGCCTGGTAATTTTAGACAGGATGCTAGGTATTGTGATTTTTGCCTGGGTGCTGCATATCTTCGTAGGCCTAGACATAGGTTTTGCCGTCAGTTCGGGATGCTGTTAAGTGACTTGGCAAGAGTTGGACCCTTTAGAGTCTGGCTCTGAAGGTTTGCTGTGTGGGCCCTTTCAGAATGGGAGTCATTCCCCACCCTCACTACTGACACAAAACCCTTTGGAGCGCCCTGCTCTGTGCCTCCCACATTGTGAGGGTCACCATCCTGGCCGGTGGAGACACCCACTAGTCCCCGCCTGGCCTGAGCCCTGGCAAGGTTACCTTTCATCCCTTCAGGTTGTTCTCCCCCCAGCCTTGTGGTAGTGTCCTCACACGCTTGTGCCCATCGGTGGTCTGAGGAATAGTCCAGGGGGACCCTCTGCAGTTAGGCAGCATTCTCGCCCTCTGCCACTCTCTTCTCTGCAGTCCTCTACCTCGATAACTCTAGGTGCTGAGAATTTCGGTTCTATCTGCTGAACTCAGGCTGTGCATGGGGCTCTGCCAGGAAACACCCTGTCTGAACACTCGGCTGTGGCAAACGCAGGGCAGACCTCTCATTTCTCATGTCCCAGAGATCACTGTCTGTCTTCACTTGGTACCCGTTATCCTTACACCCTGTATTTCATACATTTTGTCTGGTTTTGGGGGGTTCTTTTAAGTAAGCGGCAGCGTAAATCCAGTCCCCATTACTCCATATGTGTGAACAGGACCAGCCAACGTAGAGCGTGGAGAACTCTGACATGGTGAGCTGGGGCGAGAGAGAGGCTGTCCCTGGGGTAATGGTGGAGGTGGTCATGATGATGCTGATGAAGAATGTCCCCTGACAGCATGTAGCAGGAGGGTGTCCCCCTCCCTCCCTCCCTCCTTCCCTCCCTCCCTTCCTTCCTGTCTTCCTTCTTTGACCCATTCCTCTCCATCCCTGGTCCTCTCTTTCTTGGCTCTTTTTCATTTTGTCCTTCCTTGCTTTTTATTTTTGAGAGAGTAATTATCAATGAATAGAAGAGGAATAGGCTCTTTTCCAGCTCTATTCACTCTGCTTCTAGTCCTGACTGCTCCATTATGGTTCTATTACATTTTGTTTATTTCTGAAAGTTTGGATATGTGTGGATTACAGAGTGGGGTGAACATAGGTTTACAGTTGTTTGTATGGGAAGCAAGACAATAATTAATAAAGAATAATACATGAATAACTCTGTGTTTTGAGCTCTCACGGCTGTAAACCTTCTTTTGCCCCACCCTGTGTACTGCGTGGGTGTTCTGCGTGACAGTCCAGCAGAGAGAAAATGAGGAGCTGCAGGGCCCCATTCCTCCACTCTAGGCACTGAGGGCCTGGCAAAAACGGTCAGAATCAACATTTACAGAACTCTGGAACCCAGTAGATAGGGTACCACCAGGAATAGCTTGGTGAGTAACGAAGGTGCTGATTTGAGGTAGGAGAGCACTGTGACCTTTCAAATTGCTGACCCAACGGCCCTCAGCTGCGGGGTGGCTGGTACCATCATATTCACCGCTGCCTTCTGCCTTGGAGGCAAGGAGATTGTACAGGTTGTACAGGACAGACATTGGAATCTGTGTGGACCTGTTGAAATTCTACCCACCTCAGGAAAGGACTGGGGGGAGGCCATGTCTGAGAATTACAATTTCTGCCTTTTGTGCTTTTGCATCACAGATTTTTTTTCCTCAGAGCACTGGTCAGGTTTAAA
Organism: Artibeus jamaicensis; assembly: GCF_021234435.1. Lineage (NCBI taxonomy): Eukaryota > Metazoa > Chordata > Mammalia > Chiroptera > Phyllostomidae > Artibeus > Artibeus jamaicensis. Next base: position 67,212 of record NW_026521282.1, read on the forward strand.
ATGAAGAACCGATGAATATTATATACTCACATAGGTGTGAGGAGTCTTGGTCAGTGAGGAGCCTTTGAACGGCATCAGGGAGGGACTCAGGGGTGACTGGTAGGTTGGGGGCGGGTTGCCAGGGGGTGGTTGCCGGGACTATACCGTGTAGCAGCCCGGGCAACCACCGGTATATCAGTATACCGTATACTGATCCTGGCTCAGCCTCGCCTGCCCTGAATGAGTTCTGTCTTTCCCCCTGGGCACTCCAGACTGGGCCCGCTCTCTGTCTCTCCTTCTTCCCCATTCCTGTGGTGTCAGGCATGCAGGGCAGCAAGAGGTTACCTTACCTTGGGAGCAGTTTACGCGGCGCAATGGAGCATCGCCTGCTCAGAATAAAAGCTCTCAGAATAAAACAGTCTCCTTGGTGGAGAGTGTTTGAAATAAAAACCGCTGTTTTCATTAAAATCGCCGTCCCCTTTTGGCTAATCTCATCCATTGCCGCCCTGAGACACACTGCCACTTGATCAGAATCTGGGGTCTGGGTGGTTGCCCTGGAATGTCTGTCTGAAGGGAGTCCGGGACTCTAAGATAATAAAATGCTGTGTGCCCCAGCCTTCTCTTTGCATCAGAGAGGTGACACTCACCCTTTCGGTTTGGGGATGAAGCTTTCTGTTGGTCTCTCTAAGGTCCCTCAGCAGATTTCCTAACTAAAACCTGACATCCGCACGTGTCTTCTGCCTTTGCCCTCTGGCGCATGACCTCCCTGAGCAGCCAGTGCAAGTTAGGGGTGTGGAAGCAGAGTCAGAAGCAGCCTGCCACACAGTACAGTGGCTCTCAGCATGGGCTCTGTAGCCAGACACAAGGATTCATTCAGTGGAAGGCCTTCCCCTTGAGAGCTAGGTGACCTTTGACCAATACCCTGCCAGCTCTGGACCTAGGCTTCTGGGTCTGGAGACTGGCGATGGTGAGAATACTGCCTGGCAGGGGTTTTCCCGAGAAGTGATTCAAGTGAATGTCATAAAAGTGCCTGGATTAAGGACCCGGGCCAAGGCAGGGTTGCGGAAACGTTAGCAACCATAGTCTGTTGTTGTGCTCTTGTAGTCATCGGTCCTTGTTCCCGTCCCTGTGGCTGCATAAGAAATTAGCCCGAAAGGTAAAGCAGCTTAAAGCAGCCACAGGCTGTGCCCACAGGTCACAGATTCTGTGGGTCAGGAATTGGGACAGGGGCAGTGGAGATGTGGGGTCCCTGCTCTGCAATGTCTGGAGCCCCTGCTGGGAAGACTCAGGCAGCTGTGAGCAGGGATCCTCACTCCCTGGCAGGACTCACCTGGTGGTGTGGCACCAGGGGGAAAGCTGGGGCCCTATGGATCGGAGCACGTCCACACGGCCCCCCAAGCAGCTTGGCTTCTTCACAGCGTGGAAGCCTCAGGGGGGCCCATCTTCTCACAGGCAGCTCAGGCTCCAGGGCACCTAGTGCAGGGGACAACCCAGCAGCTGCACCACCTTCCACTACTCAGCCTCAGAAGTCACACGGCATCAGTTCCACTGCGCGGGCACTGGTACAAGCAGTCACAAGGCAGCTGAGAATCAAGGGTCGGGGCCACAGACCCCCGCCTCTCAGGAGGAGACCACAGAGGACATGGTGTAGCAGAGCACGTGGCGGGGACTAACCTTAGGGCCATCACTTGGAGAAGACGCTCGGCCACGCTGTTGTGATCATTGTCACACGCACAGGTCCAGACATGCTGGTGAATCCACTCTCTCCACTTGAATGAGGAATGCTCTTTGTGAAGTCAGCCGGGGGGTTCCACGGCCTGGGCAGGGGGTCGACATGCCATGGTCCATGCAGGAGTTAGAAGGGGTGCCCATCTCTGTCTCTGCTCGGCTCACAGGCCCACCCAGTGTGCCCTGAAGTCCCAACCCGTGCATTTTCTGCCACCTAGTGACAAGACCCTCCACTGAACATCTTTTCCCCTTAGAAGGAAGTCACAGGAACCTCTTGAGTTGCGCCCAACAGCTGGTTCTTCCACAAGCAGGAGGTGAGAATGCCTTCACTTCTTTGATGACACTCTCCATCGAGCAACACACTCAGAACATGCGAGAGGCTTTGGGTGGTTTGCAATTGCTTATTGGGTCAAGTTGGGGGAAAGCGGCAGACTCCCATTCACATTGCAGGAGAGGGAGGCAGAGAAGCCAGCTGTGACCCGTGGGCAGCTGGGGCCAAGTGTTCACTGAAGGCAAACCCTGGGAGAGGCTTCCGTGAAACCATTTTAAAGGTGACCCCTGGGTACACAGTCCCTTCTGATGGTCTCCAGGCCCAGAGGGAACCTTCGGGCCCCCCCCCCGACCTTGTCAAGGGCGTCCCCCTAGTGCACGCACCCAAAGTGTTGAGATGCCCAGGAAACACAACTCAGAGAACTATTCTGAACCTGCTATCACTGCGATGGTACTTGCATTCCCAACTCTCCCTGCCTCTGTCGTGGGCACGAGGGCACCGATCTCCTGCCAGTTGTCAGGGGGATACCTCAGATTATTTGGAAGACTGGGAGAACCTTAGCTGCCTCCAACGTGCCACGCAGCTGAGAGTTCTGTAAGCCTTTCTCCCAACACTCGGAAGAAACCAGCCTTTTTCTGCTTCCATCTCTCTCCCCCCACCCTCTGTCTCTGTCTCTCTCTCTCTCCCCATCCCTACCCCATTCCCTACCTTTCCTGCATGTATCCTTCCCAGCATTCTTTCAGAGGGGATGTCCTGGAATCTCCCAACCTGAATGGGCTGGGAGAACAAATGTGCAAGAAGAAACACAGATGGGGATTTATAACTTGGTGAAGATGACATTTCGACAGAGCAGGGCAATATTCGGTAAATTGTGTCAGTTCACCTGACTAACAATGTGGACAGAAAAGAAAGTTAGATCCCTCTGGCCGGGACGTTCGTTTCAGCACCGGCAGCCCTACTGAACAGTGAGAATGGCGCAAAGGCCTATACATACGTAGGGGACTGGTTTAAATAGCTATGGAATACGCACTTGTGGATTTCTACACAGCCCACTGGCCACGCCCTGCCTCCTGTGTGTTGGAGCACAGAAGCTTTAAAGGCACAGAAACAGGTGTGGGAGGTCGTGAGAATGAAGCCCCTCGTGGGAAGGAGAGAGGCCGCAGGAGCAGCGGCAGTGCAGGGCGAAACAGGCACTGCCTGGCCTGTTCTCTCCAAAGAGGGGAGTCAGGGAGGGTCTACCAGGGTGACAGGGAGCTGAGCTGGTGGCCCCCTCAGGCCCAGGATGTGGTGTGCAGTCTGTGTCCCCCGCACAGCAGTGTCCCATAGGCTCACACAGATACGTGAACCCGAAAAGAGGTGGTGAATGGGTTTGCCATAGCCAGCCCTGTCCTACCCGGAGGGGTGGGGTCCCCCTCCGCACCCACGCACTGAGTCCCCAGCGCCAAGTCCACCCATCCACACATCCTCTTGTGTCACCTGGGCTTGGCATACTGAGGCCCGTGAGCTTGGTCACAGGAGTCAGTCTCTCAGAGCCTGACTAGCCCCCTGTGAGTGCCTCAGACAGGGCTGGAGGCGGGGCCTGGCACAGGGGAGCACCAGCCCATAGGTCCCAGGGACTTCACCAGGTGTCCCCGCCCCAGATGCCCTGTCTCGGCTCCTGCCACGGGTCGTTCCTGGCAGGCTCTGCCCCGGCCTCCCTCCATTCCATTCCATGCTTTTCACCCAGCAGGCTCCAGGGCCTCTTTGCCTGAGGCTCGGTCTTGCTGGACCCTGGCCAGGGCCCCTCCCACAAGGTCATCTGGAAGACCCAGCTCAGTGGGCTAGCCAGTGAGCACAAGGGGCTCCCACTTGCAGCCCTGGCACCCCAGGACACACTCCAAAGCCCCCAAACGTGTGTGAGCTGAGCAGAGGTACCTTTGTTGAACTGTGGTTGTCTGACTTGTAAATGGAAGGGGAGATACAAAGAGGTTTTCTCACTCTGCCATGATGCTGACATCACTGTCTCTGACCATACACTGAATGTGTGTAGGGAGCTCATTTCCTTTGCTACTTTTCTTGGTAGTAGGGTTACGATTTTCATTTTGTACCCAAGGAAACAGGTACAGAAAAATGTGAAGACATGAGACACGTATGCAAAGAAGGGCTCAGAAGAAGTCAATGGTGGAGTGTGGCATAGATTGAACAATGGATGTATTTGTTTGCCGATATACATTTAGTTTTGTTGGGTTAGATTGTGCGTGAGGTTGTTTTAATTGGGTAAAACTTCTGTTTACTGGAAAACAGATATACAGCTCGGTAAGGAATTGAAGCAAATTTTGCCATAGGCCTATTTTCCTTGTGGGGCTAAACAAAGTTTAAAAAGCATGTAACCATGAAAGAAAATGCTTCTGGTACTGGGCCAGCAGGACAAAAATAATACTGCACAAGTACCTGGATAATACACCCGTTTCGCGATAGTGGGACTCTTAAGGACATATTGCAGACAGTCCATTGTCCATGCAGAGTAGCAACTCCACGCTTCAAACAACAGGCTGACAGTTCCTAGAGGAAACTACTTTTCAAAAAGGCATAGCCCAGATATTCCCTCATTTGACCAACTGCATCCAGGTTTTGATGTGCAGAAGGGCTTAGATATATCCAGAGTGAACCACGTGCAACATGTTACTCGATCAGTTTTCTACAATAAGCTCAGGAAAATGACAGTAAGGTAAGGGAAGAAAACATGAAGGAATGAAGACCTAATTACTATGCATGCATATGAATCTATATTAATCCTCACTCAAGGTTACTCTTTCATTGATGTAGAGAGAGAGGAAGGGAGGAGGGAGAATGAGAGAGTGAGAGCGAGACAGAGAGCGAGAGAGAGCGAGAGAGAGAGAGAGAGAGAGACATTGGCATGAGAAAGAAATATTGATCGTTTGCCTGCTGCTTGTGCCCTGGCCAGGGATCAAACCGACAACCTGGTATGTGCCAGGACCGAGGCTCGAACCCATAACCTCCTTGGGACACGGGACAATGCTCCAGCCAACTGAGAAACCTGGCCAGACCCACAAGCGTATTGTTCTGAGAGCAGGGGAAACCTTTTACAGATACGTTACAAACAAAGGAAAGACAAACAATTTTGTGCAAGAAATTTAACACATTGTGTACAATGTCCTCACTTGGCTGTCATCACTTGTACAGACTCTTCATAGTTTCCTTGCCCATCACCATGGATATCTGCTCCCCTGATCATGTCATCAACATCTTTGTCTGTTAAGTTCTGTCCAAAGTTTGTCCTCGTGTGGAAGCTCCGCTGCACTAATAGAGCCATTACCATCGTCGCCAAGCACAAGGGATGCTTCTGTGATTTCTTCTTCACCGTCTGTGTCTTCATTGTTCTTGGCATCGTCGTCAGAAATTTCAGGGGGCCAACTGTGCCATCAGCCTCAGCATCCTCTTCATTAGTCGTGTCCTGTCACTCTGCCTCTCTGGTTTTCTGCCCAAGAGCCCTCAGCACAGTTCCCAATGCCTTTGTTGTTATAGCTGTTATAGTCCATCCCGGTCCTTGTCAAAGAGTGGGAAAGGTCTTTATGGATCATTTGCGTGTCCATTTATGGGAAGCCTCTCCTTGAGAGGGCAGCACACTCTGTCCAAAATGAAACATGCTCATTCGTGGTTTCTGATGCTCAGGGCTCATCACTTGCCTGATAAAAACTTTATATATAGAATCACAAAAGACCAGGTGACTTGAAACCTCAACTTTTACTGTAAACACAGATAGGGAAGCATCTGGTACATTAAAGGACATCAGAGCCACACAGTACCTGGCTCAATGCCAACAAAGCCATCGACTTCACAGCACTGGGTCAGGGACTGACTCTCAGGCAATGCCATTCAGGTAAATTGTGAAAGGTTTCCATTTTTGTGAAGATGAAGCGTTTCATAAAACAGGAGCAAAGATTTGTGAATGCCTTATACATACTGTTTCAGTGCATCCTCATTCCCTTTGTGGGAAGTATATCTGTACATATACGTATATACATATACAGACACACCAAATAACAATGAGGTCAAGTTGGCATGGCTGACTGCAGTCCTCACTTCTGCAGTGACACGTACAGCCACATGTTTGGTTTGTTTTCTTTTTCCAACTTGATGGTTGGTCTGGCCCAATGACAAGAAGGGATACAGGAGAGGCACGGGCCAAAATACGAGGTAAAAGAAAACCCGATTATACTCACAGTCTCCAGAGAGACAGAAGGACTGCACTGCCTGCTAAGAGAGGGTCACCTGGGAGGGAGCACCAAGGCTGTGGGCTGAGGCACGCCACTGGGGAACAGAGAGGGAGTGAGGACCAATGGGCAAAGGGACTTTCCTGGGAGTCAGGGTGCAGCACAGAACAAAAGGCTCAAGGGCATTTCCCTGGTGTGTTTGAATGTTACTAGGTGCTGGAAGGTAAGGGGCGGGGGGGGAGGGGAATATGTGGCAGAGGCCAATCTTTTCAAAGAAACTTAATTTAATTTTTAGCTTATCGTTGACTCGGAATATTATCTGATATTTGTTTCAGGTGTGCAGGATAGTGGTTAGACGTTGATGTAATTTGCAAAGTGATCTCCCAGTTAAGTCTCGTACCTACTGGGCACCATACATATTTAATACAATATTATTGAGCATGTTCCCTATGCTGTTCTTTACATCCCTGTGACTGTTTTGTGACTACCAACTGGCACTTCTTAGTCCCATCCCCTTTTTCGCCCAGTCCCCCACTGCCCTCCCCTCTGGCAGTCATCAGTCCGTCCTCTGTTTCCCTGAGTCTGTTTCCGTTTTGTCTGGTCCTTTCGTTTGTTCTTTAGAGTTCACATACAAGGGAAACCATATGGGATTTGTCTTTCTCTTTCTGACTTATTCCACTTAGCGTACTACTCCCTGGGTCCATCCGTGTTGTTGTAAAGGGTGACATTTCATTCTGTCTTAATAATGGTGACGTTTCATTCTGTTTTTCCATTGTATGTATGAACCACAGCTTCTTTATCCCATGGTGCATTGATTGCCTCTTAGGTTGCTTTCATGGCTTGGCTATTGTAAATACCACTGCAGTGAACATAGGGATGCACGTGCCTATTGTAATCAGTGTTTGGGATGTCTCTTCAGATGCACACGCAGAACTGTAATTGCTGGGTCATCAGGTAGTTCTACTTTTAATTTCTTGAGCAACCTCCACACTGCTCTCCGCAGTGGCTGCACCAGTCTGCATTCCCACCGACAGTGCGCAAGGGTTCCCTTCTCTGCACATCCTCACCAACATTTGTTGTTCACTGATATATGGACAGTAGGCATTCTGCCAGGTGTGAGGTGACATCTCATCGTGGTCTTAATGTGCATTTCTCTGATGATTAGTGACATAGAGCATCTTTTCACATGTCTCCTGGCCTCCTGTGTGTCCTCTCTGGGGAGGTGTCTGTTCAGATTCTGTGGCAGGGACAAACCTGTCCCGCTGGCACACCTGGTTGCTGTGAGGTGCCCACGTGCTGTTTGCGGGGATGCTGATGCCACGGGACACGTGAGGATTTAAAATTTGCGGTACACCACAGTGGAAATTTTCATTTCCTTTCTCTGTTATCCAGTCCGCCTACGCTTTGTCCTCGGTTCACATTTCAGCTGATTATGACTCCCACATGCGATGCGGTGGCCTAAGCCTTCATTCTCAGAAGGCTGCTGAGACTTCCCTGGTCCTGTCTGTAAGGGGGTGGCTGCTGTATTCCTCTAAGCTTTTCCAAAGCGTATAGCAGTGCCAGCAGGTAGATGCCAAAGTTCTGTGGGGCTCAGAAATACTCTTCTCTGACCTCACTTACGTAGCAGAACTTCTTTCCATCTTGATAGTCTGGATCCATCACCCCAGTCAACACAATAAACTGCTTTTTGCTAGTTGGTTCGAAGCACAAGCGTCCCAACATGCTGAGGTAACAGTGACAAATCCATTTCATCAGAGCCTTTGTGTGGGAGTCTCTAATGGTGAATTAGGCTTTATGTCCACAGGTGGTACTGCTGACAGAACCATGCTGGTGCGAAGGGCAGAGGAATATACAGGAAAACTTTTCCTGTCTGTTCCACACAGGAAAACTTGCTGCCCACTGCAGAACGGGAGATAAGCTGACTGCCATCCACAGGGCAGGTCCTCTTATGCAGCTGCTTGTCGAAAGCCTCTTTTGTGGGGGATACACCTTGGCAAACATTCTCAAGGGGTGCTCAATGCCTTACTCTGTGGGGGCCATTACAATGTCAAGGGTACATATGTAGTGGGGCTTGAATTATTGGTGGCAGACAGGGATGCTGTTTGGGGCTTTGGGCGGGCCCCTAATGAGATTTCGGAGCAAAGCCCTGCTGTCATGTGCAGTTACCTACTGTCCTTTAGAGAAACAGCTTTGGCCTTTTCCCAGACTTCAGTGGAGACTGAATGCTTAGTCATGGGACACCAAGTTAGCATGCCATTTGAGCATCCCACCCTAAGCTGGGTGTTATCTGGCCCACCAAGGGATAAAGTTAGGTGTGCCAGTGGAAGTGGCATACATGAGATTGGGCCTGGGCGGGCCCTCAAGGCACAAGTGGGTTCCATGAAGAAGTGGGCCAAACGCCCATGGCCCCTACTGCTGCTACACAGTCTGCTCTCTCCCAGCCTGTACCTATGGGCTCCTGGGGCACTCTCTATGATCAGTTGTCGGAGAAAAAAAGAAAGAGAAGACTCGGGTCTGCTTTGTAGGTGATTCTGCACACTGTACAGGCACCCCCTGAAGGTGGAGAGCTGCAGCACTACAGCCCCACTCCGGGACGTCGCTGAAGGACAGTGGTGAAGGGAAATCCTCCCAGTGGGCAGAGCTTCAAGCAGTGCGCCTGGTCGTTCACTGTGCCTGGGAAGAGAAGTGGCCAGTTGTGTGATCGTGATTATATGCCAATCCATGAGCTCTGGACAATGGTCTAGTTGGCTGGTCAGGGACTTGTAAGGAGCATGATTGGAAACTCGGTGGCAAAGAAATTTGGGGAAGAGGTATGTGGAGAGACCTCTCTGAACAGGCAAAAAAACAGTGAAGATATTTGTGCCCCATGGGGATGTTCCCAAGGGCGACCTCAGCAGTGGAGGATTTTAATAATCAACCGGGCCCTCATGCAGATGAGAACCAGCCTTTTCCTCAGCCACCCACATCATCGCCCAATGGGCTCACGAACAAAGTGTTTGCCGGCAGAGATGGAGGTGCCTTATAAATGGGGCGACGCAGACTTCCGCTCATCAAGGCCGGCCCAGAAACGGCCACCACTGAGGGCCCAATCTGCCAGCAACAGAGACCAACACTGAACCCCTAGCATGGCACCAACCCCCAGAGTGGTCAAGCCAGCTCCCTGGTGGCAAGTTGACTACCCTGGACAACTTCCACTGTGGAAAGGGCAGCCATTTGATCCTACCACAACAGACACTTACTTGGGATGCGCATTTTCCTTCCCTGCACACGCTGCTTCTGCCAAAACCACCATCCGTGGACTTGCAGAGTGCCTTAGCCACCCTAATCACATTCCGTGAAGCATTGCTTGTTATCAAAGAACTCCACAGGAAAGGAGTGAGGCAATGGGTCCATGTTCATAGTGCTCACGGGCCTTACCATGCCTCCCACCATCCAGAAGCAGCTGGCTTCATAGAAAGGAGGAACGGTCTTCCGCAGACTCAGTTACAGGGCCAGCCAGGCGGCAATACCTTCTGAGGCTGGGGCACGCTTCTCCCTATACAGCTCCAAATCATCGTCCCACATACGGTGCTGCTTTCCCCCCACAGGTAGGATTCATGGGCCCAGGAACCAAGGGGGGGCGGGAATGGTTATAGACCACTCACTACTACCCCCCAGTCACCCCCTAGCAAAATGTTTACTTCCTTTTCCTGTGACTTTATGCTCTGCTGGCCTACAGCACACACACGCATACACACAGAGCTTTGTTTGAACTTTCATTCCCTCATCACATAGCATAAGATGTGTTCATTTTATATCATAGCATCTAAGTTATGGGATGTCAAGAAGAAGAGTAAACTTCACTCAAGGACTTTAACTCTTCTTCTGGGAAAATAGTAGTGCATTTTCAACCCGACCCATGGTAGTCGTGTCGTGTTAGGTGGACTAATGAACTTGTTCTTGTCTCCATTTGAGGTTAAGTATCATTTAAGGACATGTGTTTGGGTGTCAAGTCGATACGGGGTCAGGTTGTTGTGACTCCTTGTGATGTGTGACATGTGACTCAGCTTGTGATGGTTTATTTGTGTCATCTGGACTGGACACGGGGGTGCCCGGACTAAACATTGTACGTGCATACGTCTGTGAGGGCGTTTCCAGGTGAGATTAGCATTTGGATCCATAGACTCGGTAAAGTAGATCGCCCCCCTCCTTGTGAGTGGGCATCAGCCAACCTGCTGAGAGATTAGATGGAACACAGTGAGCAAAGAGAAATTCATCCCTTTTCCCTGCCTCACTGTTGGACCTGGGACATCTCACCTCACCTTCTGCCTTTGGGCTGGGATTTACACCACCATCTCAGCTCTCCTCACTCACAGGTCTTCAGACTCCGACTGAATCATATCACTGGCTTTCCTGAGTCTCCAGGATGCAGGCAGTGGGTCATGGAACTTGTGAAAATCATGTGAGCCAATTCCTCATGTACATACATTGGTCTGTTTCTCTGGGAGCCCTGGCTAATACACTAGGGCATGTACAAAATGCTGCTGCTGCTGCTGCTGCTGCCGCTTATGCCTCTGCCACCAGAAAGGACCCTAAATCTTCATTTGCATGGCATCCTTATGGCAGCCAGAGAGTTAGTTCTACCCTGGCCATGGGGGAGGCCTATAACACTGATGATGCTAATCTGAGGCTTCCCGGAAGAAGAAACTTATAGTTATGAGCAGGATATACAGGCCTTCCAAAGTATACCCAGTAATCACATGCACACAGATAAACACACACACGCATGTCTGGGAAAGTTGTGTGGTGGTTGCCAAGCAGTGAATGGCCCTAAGAGCACTGTTGGACGTAAACGGCCAATGCACTCACCCACACCAATGCATCGTTGGATGTCAGTGGCCTTGCAGCTCTACTCAAATTCTGTGGGCCTTGCCTCATCACTCACTTCTTCTGTGACCTCCCTCCACTGCTCAAACTCTCCTGCTCCAGCACGCAGGCAAATGAACTCACCCTGTTCTGCTTTAGTTTTCTGGTGGCTCTGCCCCTGCGCCCTGGTTGTCATCTCCTATATACACGTTGTGGCTGCTATTCTCAGGGTTCCCTGTGCTGAGGGCCGAAGAAAAGCCTTTTCCACCTGTGGCGCTCACATCACTGTGGTCTGTACTTTCTATATCACTTCAGTGCTCTGCGACATCCCTCCCAGCTCTGCATACTTGGGCTTGCGAGCCAGGGTGCTCTCTGTGCTGTATGTGGTCCTCACTCCCATGCTCAACCCCATCTTCTTCAGCATGCGAAGCGAGGAGGTGAAGAGGCCTTTATTTAAGGTCCTTGGGAAAGAAAGTGCCTGCTGGGCACTTGTCACATCAAATCAAGGCCACACCTGTTCTCCACAGTGAGGCTGGCACGTACCCGATGCTTGAGGGTCAGTGCAATAACACAGGAGCTTGGAACTTCATGTAGAAGGTCCATTTGGTGAATCCTCTTTTGTGTGCCAGGTTTCCCCCCATACCAGCAGAGATCACATGTCTCTGTGGCGCAGTTTGTAATTTTAAATGTTTTCTTCCATTGATGGAAGCAAAAGATGTTCGTTGGATCAGTTTTGCAGTTATAGAAACTTATGAAATGGTGAAAAACACGCTCAACCATCTCCCTCCTATCCCCCTGAGAGAATGGTTTTGAACAGTCTGTGAACAGTTTGATGGTTCCTTCAGGTTTCTTTTTCAACCACGAATGTGTGTACCTGCATATTTAAGCGAGAAACACAACTGGGACCACAGCGTAATTACAGTTCTTCATACTTAGACATTTTTCATTGTTTTCAGTTGTAATATATGCTTATTATAACATCATTCATGCTTTATACAAAGTTCTGTTGTTGGAAAGTAAAAATTTTTCATGATCGGAGTCTCTGCTCCAACCACCATTTCAGTTTTGCACGTTTCTTTTTTGATTTTTGTAAATGATTTTATTTATTTATTTTTAGAGAGAGGGGAAGGGAAGTAGAAAGAGAGGGAGGGAAACGTCAATGAGTGGTTGCCTCTTACATGCACCCTACTGGGGACCTGGCCCGCAACCCAGGCATGTGCCTGGACTGGGGATCGAACCCACCACCCTTTGGTTCAATCCACTGAGCCACAACAGCCAGTGCTCTTTTTTGATATTTTTTCCTCAGGATATATGACCCTAAATTTTTTAAAGTTCTTTCCTGAGGATATGTTTGGGAGAGAGAGGATAATGCTCACACCAAGACATCTGGCTAGGGTTGCATTTTTAAGATTTTATATATATATTTTACATAGGTCAGGTCATACCACATGCACATTAACTGTCTATAATTCTTATCCCATGAATTCCATCTTCCTGTCAGATGTACAATTTTCTTCTGAGTTCTTTGTCTTATGGAGATTTCTAAAAGATAGTTTCATTTTAAAGTTCTTAACTTTTGTTTATTATTTGGCTTACTAATTTTTTTCTAAATTGTTTGTCTTCTCACTTTCTTTCTGGTGCTTTCATCCAAAACAGCATTTGTTTATTAAAAAATTTTTAACTTATGGAGTTTTAGAGAGAGAGAAGGAAGGGGAGGGGAGAGAGAGAGAGACAGAGACATATCCATTTGCCATTCCACATATTTATGCATTCATTTGTTAACTCTTACATGAGCCCTGCCAGGGATCGAACCAGAATGTATTTCATTTTATTTTGATTTTTAAAACTATTTTATTGTTTATACTATTAGCTGTAGCACTCCTTGCCCTTTGCCCCTCCTCCACCCAGCCCGCACCCCACTTCCACATTCCATCCCTTCATGGTTGTGCATGTCCATGGGACTTCCATTTGTGTTCTTTGACTAATCCCTTCACCTTCTTCCAGTCAGTCAACCTCCCCCTTCTCCACGTACAGCTGTCAGTCAGTTCCATGGCTCCATGCCTCTGGTTGTATCTTGCTCGTTAGTTTCTTTTGTCCTTTGATTCCTCTTATGAGTGAGATCATATGGTTTTTGTCTTTCACCAACTGGCTTATTTCACTTAGCATAGTAGTCGCCAGGTCCATCCACACTGTCATGAAAGGTAGGAGCTCCTTCTTTCTTTCTGATGCATAGACTTCCCTTGTGTAGACGTACCACTGTTTTTTGATTCACTCATCTACTGATGGGCAAATAGGCTGATTCCAAATCATGGCTATTGTAAAGAGTACTGCTATGAACATGAGGGTAGAAGAATGTTTGAACTGGTGTTTCGGAATTCTCGGGTATAACCCCAACAGTGGAATCACCGGGTCCAAAGGCAGTTCCATTTTAGTTTTATGAGGAAGTTCCATACTGTTTTCCACAGTGGCTGCACCAATCTGCATTCCCACCAACAGTGCGCTAGGCTTCCCTTTTCTCTACATCCTTGCCATCACATGTTGTTTGTTGATTCGTTAGTGATAGCCATTTTGGCAGCTGTGAGGTGATATATCTCACTGTGGTTTCAAGTTGCATCTCTCCCATGGCTAGTGATGTTGAGCATTTTTTCACATGTCTATGGGTCATCTGGATGTCCTCTTCAGAGAAATGTCTATTCAGGCCTCTTGCCCATTCTTTAATTGGATTATTTGACTTCCTGGTGTTGAGTTGTATAAGCGCTTCATATATTTTGGAAATTGGACCCCTGTCTGATGTTTCATTGGCAAATATGTTCTCCCATACAGTTAGTTCCCGTTTCATTTTGATCATCATTTCTCTAGCTGTGCAGAAGCTTTTCAATTTGACGTAGTCCCATTGTTAATATTTCCTTTGCTCTAGGTGATACATCGGGAGAAATATTGCTACGTGAGATATCCGAAATTTTACTGCCTGTATTTTCCGCTAGGATTTTTATACACCGTGCCTTCTAGTTAAGTCTTCTTATCCATTTGGGGCTCATTGTGCTGTATAGTATAAGATGGTGGTCTACTTTTGTGTGTCTGTGTGTGGGGATGTGGGTGTGTGTACCAGTCCAGTTCTCCCAATGCCATTTATTAAATAGACTGTGTTTACTCCATTGTATGCTCTTGCCTCCTTTGCCAAATATTAGTTGACTATAAACTAATAGTGTATTTCTGGGCTCTCTATTCTGTTCCATTGATCTATGCCAGTACCAGACTGTTTCGATTAGCGTGGGTGGACTCTTAGTGTAGTTTGATATCAGGGATTGTGATCCCTCCAACTTTGTTCTTGTTTCTCAAGATTGCGGATGCTATTCGGGGCTGTTTTTGGCTCCGTATAAATTTTTGGAATATTTGTTCTAGATCACTGAAATATGCCTCTGGTGTCTTAATAGGAATTGCACTGAGCCCTAGCTGGTTTGGCTCAGTGGACTCAGTGCTGGCCTGCAAAATAGAGGCTCACCAGTTTGACTCTCAGTCAGGGCACATGCCTGGGTTGCAGGCCAGGTCCCCCCAGTGGAAGGTCCACGACAGGCAACCACACATTGATGTTTCTCTCCTTCTTTCTCCCTCCCTTCCCCTCGCTCTAAAAATAAATAAATAAATAAATAAATAAATAAATAAATAAATAAATAAATAAATAAGAAATCTTTAAAAGAAAATAAATTCCAGGTGGACCAAAGAGTAAACTCCGGAAAATGAAACACTAAAACTATAAGAGAAATAGACAGCTGGGTGGGCATCTGAGAGTGTTGAAATAATATGAGCTCAGAAACCCCAGCGGAGGAAAACAATGAAGTGGGTACGTAAAATTTAAGATGTATGTGTAGCAAGGGACAAGTGGGAGATTACTCATCTCCATTTGAAGGCGCTAATTTGTTAACAAGGATTTTTTTTTTTAAAGCAAATCCAACTACCCAATGTAGAAATAGGCTATGAATCTATGAAAGTGAACATGCAGGTAGGTCGTAAGAAAAGAAATACAAAGGCAAATAAACAAAAACAACCACAGCAAAAAACGATGCTCAGTCTTGCTAAGAATATTTTTTTAAAGGCACATGAAAACCAAGACATTTTTGCACATCAGATGGGCGGAATCTCGAACCATTTGCAGCAGTTTGAACGAGGCTGCAATGACTGGTATACGCGGGCGGTTGAGGACGGTGTATATTGGAGCAGCGTCTCTGGAGGGCAGGTTGGCAGCGTTGTTCCCATTTGAAATGCGCACACCAAGCTCAACAGTGGGGAGGCAGAGAAGGTCCACAGGCCAGGGGAGAACGTGCTGAAGGAAAGAAAAAGACAGGCAGGCGTCCTGGGCTGCTATTTCTGTGTCTCTGCCCAAGGGCTTCCTGTTGGCCTCGCCCAGTGCACCACAGAGACAACAAGTCAAGAGTGTGGAGCAGCCTGAGCGCCAGGGAACCTGAAGATGCTTCAGAATGTCTGCCCAACCTGTGCTCAGAGTCTGTCCTGTTTGGAAATCCGGTCCTGGAGACAGACGCTCAGGAACTGGACACACAGCTCTTCAACCTTAAGGGCGCACCAGCACACACCCTTTAGGCTCTCTGCACTGAGTGTGGCGACTGATTGCAGACTCCCCGGGTAACCACTAGGCGGAGGCAGAGGAATGTTCAAAAAACTCTCCTTCCAGATTTGAGACCTCAGGGTCTAGAGAGGAACTATGGCAAGAGGAAGCAGAAAAAAGGTATATCATATGTTTTCTGGTCAACCTGGAGTAGGTAATTCCCTTACTCTTGGGCTGCTTTTCCATGCCATGACCCACCCTTCCCATTTCTCCCTGAGGCGGCCTGGGATGTGACCTGGCATGAGGGTGTGGTGGTAATGAGGCAGTTTGCGCCACTAGATGACACCACAGGGGGAGGTGAAGGGAGGACTCACACAGGCCTGGGAGTTCATTGCCTGCTGCATCTTGACAGCAGTGTCTCCCACATGAGCTTATGCTTCGAGTAAGCTGGCCCACATCCACATTCCAACACCTCCTCCTACCATTCTCATTGGCCATCTCTTCTGAACTCTAAGTGCAAGATCAAGACAGACAGAGAATCCTGAGGTTGTTTTGTAGTGGGAGGGGTGGTGGTTGTGGTGGTGGTTGAAGTTATCCCAAACCTGAACTGTCACCTGTAAACGTAGGAGCAGACAGTCGTTTGGTAGTCGTGTGGAGGAGACAGTATTCCATAATGAGATTGGTTCCCTTAAAATGGTCTTGTGTCTTCTTCTTGAGAGGCCAAGGGGTGAGGGGGTCAGAAGTTAGGTGAAGGTAATACACTACCCACCCCAGGATTAGGCGGGGACTTCCCAGGAGGAAGGGTCCCTAGAACCTGATAACCTACACATAGAAGGCCTTTGCAGGTGAGAGACAAATAGCCATTTGTTGAGATCCATAAGTTCAAGTATCAGGGATGTGTAAATTCCAACAGAAGCCCAAAGAGTGTTCCGATGAGAGACAAAGGCAATGGGTACTAATGAGAGAGAAGGGGAGCAATTACATCCACAGAAGGAGGGCATGTTTTAAAGACTTGTATTTATTTGTTTTCAGAGAGAGGGGAAGGGAGGTTGAAAGAGAGGGAGAGAAACATCGATGTGTGAGAATATGGATCGGTTGCTTCTCATATGGGTGTCCCAGTGGGGACCTGGCTCTTAAACCAGGCATGTAACCTGATCAGGAACTGAACTGGTGACCTTTTGCTTTTTCCGAAGATGCCCAGCCCACTGAGCTACATACCTCAGGGCCAAGGAACACATACCTTTTGGTGCACCTAACGTAACACAGTGATGTTTGTGCTACACAATGTTCCTACTTTTCAGTCCAGAAGTGACAATATCTGCTTTCTTGTTAGGTCTGCAGACAATCCTTTGAAACACATGGTGGCCCTAGGCCCAGCCCAGTAGTTCTCTTGCTCTGTTTTCACATTGCAAAGGATTGAGCAGTAATAAGACGTGCAAGGCCGTTCCTCTGGCAGGGCTGTGAAGGTTCCTTTTTAAAGTGGCTCCATTTATATCATTGCTTGCACATCTCTAAGTTAACGCATGATGCCGACCTGCTCTCAGGTGGACAAGAGATGGTGGGTAGGACACATTTGGGGGATTGATTAGATGAGGGGCTGAGATGAGAGAGTGGGAGGCTATGCAAATACCTGTCGCAAAGACAGAAAATGAAAGAGAAGGGAGCATTTGGTGGGGGGCCGCGTCCCAAGGAAACCATGGGGGTCCTTAGGCAGCTAGTTGTGTTCTGTGTGCCCACAGGACATCCAGGTCCAGGTGCCTGTACTGATTTGCAGCTCAGGAGTCCATGAAGGATGCTGAGCACTGCGCAGCGGGAGAAATATCCTTACTGATGTGACCATCCCCTTCCTTGAATGCATGCACCCTGGCCCGGTCTTTTGTAGCCTTCCTCACTAACTATTCTGCCTCATGTGGTCTTAAGTATGCTCAGTGTGTTATGAACAAGTCTTCCCTGACTCGGACCCTCGAAGGCCTTCACCGCTACGCAGCCACAAGTGCCTAGGCCAGAACTGGAGCTATGGAAGGGAGAGTCAGTGAAGTGCCGAGTGCTTCCTGAGTGTGTCCCTGCGTGTGCATGCCTTGTGTGTGTGTGAGTGTGCAGTCACCCACCCACGTGTGTGTATCCCTGTGTACTTGGATGGATTAGGAGAGCATAGAATTTCCTTGTGTGATACTGATGACAGGCAAATATTGAAAGCAAACCATCAGCAGCCCTCCGGAGGAATACCTTCCCCTGCAGGTCGAGCGGTACATGTGCAATTTGGAAAGGATTGCTCTTGGGAAGCAGCTCAAGGTCAGGGAGACAGGCAGGCTGAGCCGCACAAGCCCCACAGTCCTTAGCCTGGGGCCCCAGCCACCGGGGCTTGAGGGACTTCATCACAATCCTAACTGCACCAAGACAAGGTGCCAATTACATGCAGGTTCAGAGGAAGGATCGGCCCCCGACGAATAGAACAGGATAATTAAAGCTTCAGCAAACAGGTGCAGTTGGGAACAACAATTGCTCAGAAGCTTTGTCATTTTTTTCGGTTTACACACGTAATCTGTGCACATGGTCACAATAGAAAACTAGGGGCCAATGTGGAAAAGACAATGGATCCCGATCTCCTCACTGGGAAAGATCAACGCAACGAAAATGTCGATGAATCTGCAGATGAAATGAGCTCATTCGTGTTTAGTATTTAGAACAGTGACAGAAACATGACAGTGACTCAATCCACACTAGTGGTTATTGTTACCCCACTGACAGTAGGCTGAGAAATGTCTTCCCCATGCAAAGTCTCAGACATCAGCTACCTTTTCCTCTAGTATATTCACATGATTTCATTGTGTGTATACTACTTAAACACCTTCCCATCATAAACACTTCACATACCCCGTAAATAGGCAGCGTACATGTGAATGTACTCCTTCCCATTCCTCCCTCCCATGTTTCTGTGAGAACTATCACAACAGCTTAACAGGTCAGTGTTCATTTGTCCACTCCCACTTCCTTCGTTAGTCCCTTGCACCCCAGAATTGTCCCTCCAAAGGCTGTATCCCGTGACTCTTGGCTGCATGGGCAGAGAGCCGTGTCCAGGGCTGCCAACTCCCCTGCCTGGCCGGGCCCACCCTGTGCACAGGCTCTGTGGAGGCGGGGAAAGGAAGATGTGCAGAGGGAGCTGGAGGGGAGCAACGGGCACAGGGTACAGAGGTGTCCACCCCAGGAGCAGGAAGTCAGAGGGCAAGAGCCAGTGCCCGGGGCCCCGAGTCTCAGCAGGCTTGGGCAGCCTGCAGGTGACAGTGAGCAGGAAGACATTGCAGCGAAATGTAGAAAACTCAGGAAGGAGCTCATTAGCAGGCCGAAGCAGAGCTCTTCACTTGTCACCTGCCCAGGCTGCTCTTCCCCTCCATGACCCCATGTCACTATCACCCAGTTTTGCCCTCCTTTCCACCACACTTCTTCATCCTCCACATGCAGCCTTGCTGAAATCTGTGCTTCTGACCTGCTCACACTTATGGCCTGGGTTTTCTCTACAATCCCTTCACCCACCTGCCAGGCTTGGTGTGTTCCACTTGAGCACACTGTTATCCCTTCTCCCCAAGCATGTCAGCTCTCTGCAGACAAGGCTTCCCACTGGCTTCCTTCCCCTGTGCTATTATTCCCAGTTCCTGAAACAGTGGGGGGCCCAGAGTCCCCCAGAACACATACTTGTGCAAGGAATTAGGTGCAGGTGGGCAAGCCTCCCCCATACCAACAGCCCCACCCCCCTCAAACTCCAAGGCAAACAGAGGTGGAGTAGGAGTCAGCTTTGCAAAAATGGCCTTTCTATTAATATGTCTGCAGGGCCTTTTAGCAGAGTAGGGATGTCCCCGCTGCCAGCACCCATCCTGCCCTCAGCCTCAACACCCCCTCCTCACCCCACCCCCACTGAGATCACGGTGTGGGGGAAGTCTTCCTATGATCCACTCAGCTGTCTGGGGATGGATGTGACACAAAGTGGGTTAAGTACAGCTGATAGATGGAAGATCTGAACGTGGAAAATGCCTCAAGCCTTAAGGTCACAGGTGGGAGCCAAGCTCGGATCCAATCCCTGGTGGGTGCCCACCTCAGATCCCTGCAGTTGTGCCCAGCCAGGTGAGCAGCCCCATATCCCTGGGACACAGCATCTCTCCTACTCACCCCCATAACATGGGGCCAGAGGAACACTGTAGGTACACAAAAACCTCTGTGGGCTGGGCTGCCTCACAAGCCCACAATCACCCCTGCCCGCCTCCCACTGTGCTTTTCCAGGTGACTTCACCCCCTCAGACACAGAAGTAAAGTGGCACCCCACAGGGCAGCAGACACAGGGTTGCCTCATGTAGAGGGCCCCTGCCACCTCCTGCACCTCCAGCTTCCCCCATCCACCACCTCCCCCCAGCAGCAAGAGTCTGCAGCTAGGGAGGGAGAGCCCATGAGGGCTGTGCCAGCAGAGGGCAGAGCACCTGGGACCTGTCCCGGGGACGGTCCTTCTGCTCCTTCTGCCCTTGTGCCCAGCGGGCTCCTCCTGTGCCCCTGGGTGGGGCAACCCAAGCCTGTGGCCTGGAGACAGGGTGGTGTGTGTGCCTGGACCATGTGGGCCCCAGGGTGGAAGCGGGGAGGCTGGCAGGCACCTGGATTGACAGGGCCAGAGCGACAAAGCATGTGGACCCAGCAGGGCCCATCCATCCTGGCTCCCCCAGGCACACTGGGTAGGGGGTGCCCGAGGGCCCACCAGGCCAAATAGTGACTCCTGCTGGGAATTAGCTCCAGGCTGTGCAGAGTCCAGCCCACTCAGTAGCTGGCCACTGGTGGATCCCAGGGAGGAAGACAGGCCTGCACTGTCCCATGGGCCTGCACTGTCCGTCAGGCCCCTGACACACCCCTCGCACTCAGGGAACAGGGACCCGCATTCAGCAACCTGATCCCATGGGAGATTGGCTACACTACTACCCGCACAGGCTTTGAGGGCCTTGCGCATGCGCGCATGCACATGTGGCGCGTGCAGGCCTCGGCGGGGGAAACTGTCATAGGACCAGGGCCTCAGAAGGCGGGTTTCTGGGAGGTGGAGGGGGGGGGTGGTCAGGGACCATTTGCGCAGGCGCTCAGGGGAGTTTGCGTGACTTCCCACTCTAAGGGGTGGAGCTTCCTGTGGGAAAGCTGTTGTCTGGTGTTAACAAACGGGAAGTCAGAGTCGGAGGTCCAGAGCTCAGAGCCGAGAGTCATGCAGGGCGAAGACTACGGTGCAGGTGGTTGGGTTGCCGGCGTCGAAGCCGAGGAAAGTCGGGGTGGCACCGGCAGGTCAGATGGCCCTGGAGGCCACCAGGACCCCAGAATGCGAGGCATGAGGGAGACCATGGCCTCACCCACCAGAGTGCTGCCGGCCCCGTGGGCACTCCACGGTCCCGGCCTGGTCAGAGATGTCCCGCTGGTGCGTGGTGGGCCTGCCCGCTCCGCAGCTGAGATGCCAGGACGACGACTGCTCCACCTGTATCCTACTCGAGTTGTGGCAGGTTGCCAGGGGGTTCCACCTAGGCCAGGCAACGGGACAGGGAAAGGGGGCCAGCCTGGGGGTACCGAGTGAAGACAGGAGACGGGAGACCAAGGTGGCTGAGGGGATGTGCCGGAGGTGGGCAGTTGAGATGGGGGCGGGGAGACGGGCTGAGGGACCAGGGAGGAGGGGATTGGGGTGGATGGGATTGGTCTGAGGCGGAACAGGCAAAATCCATATGGGATGGTGCCTTAACTGAACCTCTACCAGCACCCTCATGGTGCCTCTACCGTCACCCGTTCAGGCGGAGATAGCCCGCCAGTTCCTGGCCCCACGTATCCAGCCCCACCCAGGGGCAGTTTCCAGGGAGCTTGGAGTGTCTTCAAATTTTCTAATGATGTGAGTTCCACAACGGGCCAATGTGGGTGGTGGAGTAGCGGGCGAGGGTGGGGGAGGAGTAGGGTGGGTCTCAGGAGGGTCATGCTAGTAGTGAATTGGAGACACCCAAAATGTCAGGTGTAAGGAGGTCCTCACGGTGGACTGGGCCTGTCATCACCTGAGTGGGGAGAGAGAGCTAGGTACAGAGTTATAAGCTTTACGTTAATTTTCATTTTCCCTCTTTCAGCCGATTGACTGCTGAAGACCCCGGCCTACTCCAAATTGCTGTGAACTCCTGTCTCTACCAGCTTTCTGTCTTCATTGGGACCATGCCTAGCATTTTGCCCCCAGTGCTTTACCTTTTACCCTAGGCTGGAAAGCAGGGGCTAAAAGTAACCTGGGGTCCCTCCCTAGGCATTGCGTCTCTTGCTGGCACATTAATTTCTGCAGCAGTTGCCCCTTTATTGTGGGGGCCTAATTGTTTCCTTATACTGGCCCTTTGGCACTCTCCACTCTACTGTTTCCCTCTTAATGGAGGATGAGTTCTTAATTGTCTGTTACAGCAGAAAATAAAAACGAAACTGGTACTCTTGTTTGAGTTTATTTTCAGTTAACAAGTCCCCACCTTTCCCTGCGTTTGACCCTGGTGTGGAGGTGAGGTGTGGGATTCGGTCGTTTCAGTCCGAGGGAGACCATTTAGGAAATGGAAGAACGTGACAATGAATTGTGCCATGCCACTTAGCATTAACGACTGTTAGTATCTTGGAACCTATTTTGTTTTATACTTGCATTTATATGCTAAATATACAACAAGAACAATGTATCATATTGCAAGTTCAGGATCAAATTTTCCCAGGACTATTTTCATTTAACGAGCTTTTCCTCTTTAAACAAAACCTTGAATATGTGTCGTTGAATGCATAAAAGAAGTACAATAACGTGATTGTTGAACATTTAATATTTCCATTTTTTGTGATTATAGATTTGATGAAATTCTTTATTTTTTTTTGTTGTTCCGTTGCAGTTGTCCCCATTTTTCCCCTCGTTGTTCTCCTCTGCCCTGTCCAAACCCTCCTCCAAAAGACAATCCCTGCCCCATTGTTCTTGTCCATGGGTCCTTCACATGTTCCTTGACTTGACCCTTCTTTCCCCCATTATCACCCTCCCCCCCCCCTTCTGGTCCCTGTCACTTTGTTCTTTATTTCCATGTCTCTGGTTCCTTTTTGCTCATTTGTCCTCATTGGGGACCAAATATAGGTGACATGATATGGTATTAGTCTTTCACTGCCTGGCTTAGTTCACTTAGCATAATGCTCTTCAGTTCCATGCATGCTGTGGTGAAAGGTAGGAGCACCTTTTTTTCTGCTGTGTAGTATTCCACTGTGTAAATGTACCGGGTTTTTGATCCACTCATTTGCTGATGGGCACTTAGGTTGCTTCCAGCCCTTGGCTAATGTGAATTGTGCTGCTATGAACGTTGAGGTGCATGGACTTTTGGATTGGTGTTTCAGGGTTCTTAGGGTGTAATCTCAGCAGTGGAATGAATAGCTGGATTGAAAGGCCATTCCATTTTCAGTTTTCTGAGGAAATTCCACAGTGTTTTCCACAGTGGCTGCACCGGTCCCCATCCCCACCAACTGTGCACTAGGGTTCCCGTTCCCCACAGTCTTTCCTGGCACTTGCTGCTTGGTGATTTGTTGATGGTGGCCATTCTGACTAGTGTGAATTGGTATCTCATTGTGGTTTCAATTTGCATCTCTCTGATGGCTAGTGTTGTTGAGCATCCTTTAATATGCCTCTGGGCCCTCTGTATGTCCTTCTTAGAGAAGTGTCTGTTCAGGTCCTTTGTCCAGTTTTTAATTGGATTGTTTGTCTTCCTGGTGTGGAGTCGTGTAGCTCTTTATAAATTTTAGAGATCAGACCCTTGTCAAGGTATCATTGGCAAATATGTTTTCCCACGTGTTTGGTTCCCTTTCCGTTTTGCTGATGTTTACTTTTGCTGTGCAGAAGCTTTCTATTTTCATAAAGTCCCATTTCTTTATTCTTTCTTTTATGTCCCTTTGCTCTAGAGGACACCTCAGTGAAAATATTGCTGTATGGGATATCAGGAATTTTCCTGCCTACGTTCTCCTCTAGGACTTTTGTGGTGTCACAACTTACATTTAAGTCTTGTATCTCTTTGGAGTATATTGTGGTGTATCATTGGTGTCTCTCTTTATGGCACGAGTCTCAGTGGATCAGGGGCTGTCCCTTATGACTTGATTTGACCTTAATTACCTCCTAAAGTCTCTCTCTCCACATATAGTCACATTAGGATTTCAACATATGGCCTCGGGTTGGGGAGGGGAACAATTCAGTCCATAGATAACCCAAACAAAACATTTGCAGTCTTTTAAACCATTGGTCACCTTGTATCCAAATCATATATCAATATGGTTTCACTTTCTTTTGACTTCTAATGACTGAATAGCAATTTATAGGACATTTGGACAGTGTCATCTCTTTCCACTGATATACTTTGTCTATTTTTTTATTGCAAAAGTCCTATTTACTTATTGATTGGTGAGTGCTCTTTATATGTTAAAGATATGGTTAATCTTTATCATAATTTGAAAATAGTTTCCTGCTTCTCTGCTTCATATCTGTTCATCATTCTTTTATATAGAGAATGTTTTTTAAAATTTAAATGTCACTTAAGTGATCATTTTTTCATGACAATCTAGCACCTTATGTCCCAGGGAAAGCCTCACCCACTCTAAAATTATAAAATTCGTCACTCATACCATCTACTACTTTAATATTTTCATCCACTCAGAATTTATTCTGGTGCTGAGACAAAAATGATCTAGTCGTTTTTCTTGCCAACATTAGGCGGGTGTCTCAACAGCAGGTGCTGAATAATCTTTGTTTCTCCCCTGAGTTGAAAGGTTGTCTTCACCACATCCTAAACTCCCATATTCGTCTTTTCTTGCAGCTTGGGCTGCACTGCCAAGGGTGCAGGGTGAGACACCAGGACAAGAAGAAAGTGAGACAGAGAAGGTTAGGGCATGAAGGGATTAGAGGTTTGTTGCCTTGGGGATACTTGAGCATTTGGGGGGTTTATTGTTTTATTATGACCAGTGATGCAGTGATAAATATTTTGTTCAAAAGAGCTCATATGCACACATTTATGCCGATACACACAGTGCTAGTTTTATTGGTGAGAGAGTTTTCAGGGCATGGAGTTCATAACTTTGAGGAACTATGCATTCCGTCGTGACCTATTTAGCCAGGTCTCTGTAATTTCAGTACATTACCTGGTCAGAGAATGAGGGAACATTACTCCACCACGGAGTAGTGTGAAGGATGGGGAGAAAGGTCCAGATATGTGGACGCCAAGGTGATGTCCAAAATCAAACACAACTGCCACCTTCTCCTTGGAAGATGGGGTTCATCAGCCAGGCAGGAGCAGTTGTATCCTAAGCAGCTAAGCCAGACTTGTGACTCGAGAAAGGAGTAAGTGAAACCAAAGGCTGCATAAAGAACAAGACTGAAATTACTTGGGTCACTCAAGTGAGAAGGAAAAGAAAGCTGGTCATGATCTTGCTTTTCACAGAAAGGACCTTTCCAAAAGAATCAAACGCTAAATGGGTAGGAAAATGAAAGCATACAATTAAGTTGTGCACACAAAGCCATAAAAATAAAAGGAGAAACACAGATGAGGAAATTTAAGCATGATACAAAACCCAGAAGACATACATGAATACACATGATTCAACAACATCAGAATGCAAAGAAATGTTAAGTGCATTTATGTCAGAAAACACCATAAAAGCATCGAATTGGGAATCGATTGGGAAAACTATGCATGAGTCAAATAGTAAACAAAGCAGGATTCAAAATCCAGACAACAAAAAAATGAAATCAATGTCTAATTACACAAAAATTTTAAATTCAGTTTTGGAAGAAAACACCAAAAATCAAATGAGAAGACAAACAATTTAGAAACAAGTAGTAGCCGAAACATTAAAGAAAAGTAAATATCTTTACAATGAAAATATCTTTTAGAAATCAATACATAAAAAAGAAGAAAACCCAGAGGAAAATCGTACAAATGACAGGAACATGGCAAACAGTCAAATTCATGGAAACTGAAGAACATGTTCTTAAATAATGAATGGGTTAACAACGAGATCAAGGAAAAAATAAAAACATTTCTGGAAACAACTGAAAACAAACACACAACACCTAAGACCTATGTGACACAGCAAAGGCAGTGCTGAGAGGGAAGTTCATAGCCACACAGGCCCACCTAAAAGAGGTAAAAAAAAGACTTTCAAATAAACAAACCAATTCTACAAGATCTGGAGGAACAACAACAAACCAAGACCAGACCAAGTAGAGGGAAGGAAATAGTCAAGATCAGAGCAGAAGCAAATGACATAGAGACTAACAGAATAATTCAAAGGGTCAACAAATCCAGGGGCTGCTTCTTTGAAAGACAAACAAAATTGACAAGCCTTGGGTCCTCTGGTCAAGACAGCAACATAGCCAGACGCGGCTCACCGCTTCCCACAACCACATGAGAAATACAACCACAATATAGAACCACCATCACTCAGGAATGTCAGAAATTGAGTTGAGTGGAAGGGTGACAGCTACAGAATTGAGGAAACCCCATCCGACCAGACTGGTAGGAGGGGTGTGGAAATGGAACAGGCTGACCCCTCACCCACGTGGATAAAATTTCGGGAGGGATATCTTGGGAGCCAGGAGGCCTTGGTCCACACCAGGCTCCCCAGCCCAGCATCCCAGGGCCAGGAAATTAAGTCAGCATACCTCCTGGCTGCAAACACCAGCAGGGACGGAGTCAGTGCAGGGGGCTGCTGGAGCCCTAAGCAGTTCCTCTTGGGGAACCCACACATGGACTCACCCACTCAGACTCACTCCCTCTGAGATCTAGCACCAGGGTGGCAGCTTGCAGGGCACCAGTGGTATACAGGGAGACTGAAGTTTCTAGCATTGGGAGAAGAACAGGCCATTGTCCCTCTGCTGAGCTCTCCCCCCAACGTCCAGAGTAGGTTAGGCTGGTGCTCATCTGACACTGCATCAACATGCCTAATGCTGTGTCACCCACATTGAAGATAGAGTCTCTACACCACCCAAATTATGGTCCACCCAAGCTGCTTTTCCATAAGCATGGCTGCTCTTGGATCCCAAATCTTATCAAACAAGCAACAGCAGGCTTCAGTGAGCCCTAGTGCCAGCCAGATTGGAGTCACAGCACAGCTTCACCTGGGAATCTCCAAGCCCTGCACAAGTAGCCACCATCTCAGATTGCTTTATAGCTCAGGCAAGGTGACCCAGGCAAACCCAGGTGGGTGCTGACCTTGGCCTGCACAAACGGTCTCTTCCACTTTAAGAGGTCCAGCGCTTGCCTCATAGGGATGCCAGAAGGAGAAGACAAAGGGCAAGAAATTGGAAATCTGAATATTTACTTTGCATCCAGGTGGTGAAAGACAAATATCATATGATTTCCCATATAAGAGGTTTCTAATAAAAAATACAGAAAGTGAGAAAACAGAACCAGAGACATGGAAATAAAGAACAAACTGACAATGGCCAGTGTGGAGGGGGGAAGTCAAGGAACGTGTATAAATGACCGATGGACAAAGACAACCGGGGGTAGGACTGAAAGTAGGAGGTGGAGGTGAATGGCCCATGGGAAAGTAATGAGGGGGAAATGGGGACACCTGTAACTGAACATTAAAAAAAGAAAGAAATTGGAAATCTATCTGCAAAAATAGTGAAAGAAAAGTTACCTAATTTGGTGAAGGGAATCGTCACGCAAGTCCAGGAAGCACCGAGTCCCAACTATGATGGATGCAAAGCAGCCCACTGTGAGACACATCATTATTAAAAAGGCCAAAAGTTAAAGATAAAGACAGAGTCTTAAACAAAGGAAAAAAGAGGTTAGTTACCAGAGGGTTGCCAGGTGGGAGGGGGGAGAGGGAGAATGGGTGAGCAGGTGAGGTGATTAAGAGTTTCAAATCGGTAGTGACAGAATAGCCATGGGGATGTAAAGTACAGTATAGGAAATGGAGTAGCCAAAGAATTATTATGCACACGACCCATGGACATGAACAGTGGTGGGGGATTGCCTGAGACAGTAGGGTATGCTGGGTGTAGGGGGCAAAGAGAGAAAAATCAGGCCAACTGAAATAGCATAATCAATAAAGTGTAATTTAAAAAATAAAAGAGAATATACCATATTTTGCCGTGTATCATGTAAACCTTTTTGCCCAAATGCTTGAGGGAAAGATAAGGATGCACATAATACATGGGTAGTACCTGAAATATTTTGTGTCTGTTCTTGTGTGTTGTAATTATGTTACATCAAATTTCTGGTACCATATGATATTGAAAAATCAATGCCGAAATTTTTGTATAGTAAAAAAAATTTGATAAGTCTCTAACCAGACTCATCAAGAGAAAAAGAGAGGCCCCAAGTAAAGAAAAACTGGAAATGAAAGAGGACAAATTACAACTGATACCACAGAAAGGCAAAGGGTTGTTAAGACATTGCTACAAACAACTGTAGACCAAGAAATTTGAAAGCTTGGGTGAAGTGGACAAGTTTCTAGGAAGATATAGTATTCCTAAACTGAATCAAGAAGAAGTAGAAAGCCTGAATAGACTAATCAAAGCTAGGAAAATTGAAGCAGTAATGAAGAAACTCCTGGCACACAACAGCCATGGAGCAGACGGCTTCATGGGTGAAATTTACAAAACATGTAGGGAAGAGCTGACCCCTGTCCTGCTCAAATTATTCCAAGAAATCCAACAGGAGGGAAGACTGCCAAACTCTTTTGATGAGGCCAGCATCATCCTAAACCCCAAATGAGATAAAGACACAACCAAGAAAAGAAAGAACACAACAGGCCAGTATCACTGATGAACACAGAAACTGAAATCCTCAACAAAATATTGCCAAATCAGATCCAGCAACACATTAAAAACATCACACACCATGATCAAGTGGGATTCATTCCAGGTACACAAGGATGGCAGGATATTCTCAAATCAACAAATGCAATACATCACATAAAAGGAAAAACAAAAATCACATGATCATATCAATAGATGCTGATACAGTATTTGAGAAGGTACAGCACCCATTCATAATAGAAACACGCAGCAAAGTGGGAGTAAAGAGAGCATACCTCAACATAACAAAGGCCATGTACAACAAACCTACTGCAAAGATCATACTCGACAAGCAAAAACTAAAAGCTTTCCCCCTAAGATAGGAAACAAGAAAAAGGTGTCTGCTTTCACCACTTCTGTTCAACATAGTATTGAAGGTTCTAGCCATATTGATCGCACAAGAAAAAGAAATAAAAGGCATCCAAATTGGAAAGGAGCGAGTAACACTGTTATTGTTTGGAGGTGACAGGATGGCTTACATAGAAAAACTATGGGGAACCGATCTGCCTGGCAATGGCAAATGTAGCTCAGCCCCACTGAAAAGCCCAATAGGCGCATTTTGGCCTGCACCTAACCCACGGATCGGTGCGGAGCCAAACCCACAGATCAGTTCTCCCATGGGAAATCAGGCCTGCGTTATAACTAGGCTGCTTTGTGACTTGCTCTTGCTAAAACTCCCTCACTCTGAGTTGAAGCAGCAGATACTTACTGCATCTCTTTAAAGTGACTCCCTGAAGTCTGTGCTAATTGTCCCAAGGACTGAAGTGTAACCGGACCTATTCCTCTTATCGTTCCCCTGCATTTGCAACATTTTTTCCTTGTTAATCTATAAGAAATAATCAGTAACATCCCTTCTGTTGCTCTCTGTAAAAGGTAATTATCTAAAGCAAACCTAAGCATAATGAATGAAAACCTTCTTTGATCTATCCTATTAGAAAGCCAATAAAAGCTTGTCAAGGCAAGTGTCCATGTAGTCTCCCATTGAGAGAGTGGTCATGACTTCCCTTTTCCTCCACAGGACTCAGCAGTCTGTGTCAACTTGTCTCATGCGCCATCCACAATGCCGTGGACACTGTGGGTCAGTGTCTGCATTAGAAAACCCCACCAAAAACCTCAACCTGCCCGGCGGGAGGACCGGCGTTGGGGGCGGGGGCCGCGACGGCAAAGTGGGGATCCCGAGGCTTGCCTGGGTGGAGGGCCCTTCCCAGGGGGGACAAGAAGGCAATCACAAAAATGTTTTTCTCTTTTCTTCTTCCTCCCCCCCTAAAAAAAAAAAAAAAACTACTCAACCTAATAAGTGAATTTGGGAAAACGGTGAAATACCAAGTAAATATTAAGAAATCGAACACATTTTTGTATACCGACAACAAAATATCAGAAAGAGACATTAAAGGGGCAATATCCCATTTGTTATACCTAGGAAAGTACCTAGGTATAAACTTAGGTACCTAGGGAAAACATTAACCAAGGAGGTAAAAGCTCTGTACCCAGAAAACTACAAGACACCGAGGAGAGCAATTAAGGAAGAAACAAATTAATGGAAGCACATACCGCGTTTATGGATTGGAAGACAAAACATCATTAAAATGTCCATACTACCCAAAACAATTGATATATTCAACACAATCCCTATTAAAATACCACAACATATTTCACAGATATACACCAAATAAGGTGTATACACAGATATACACCTTCTTGTCCTGGTGTCTCACCCTGCACCCTTGGCAGTGCAGCCCAAGCTGCAAGAAAAGACGAATATGGGAGTTTAGGGTGGGAGTTGAAAAGACATTTCAACTCAGTGGAGAAACAAAGATTATTCAGCACCTGCTGTTGAGACACTTGCCTAAGGTTGGCAAGAAAAATGACTAGATCATTTTTCTCTCCGCACCAGAATAAATTCTGAGTGGATGAAAATATTAAAGTAGTGATGAATTTTATAATTTTACACTGGGTGAGGCTTTCCCTGGGACATAAGGTGCTAGGTCGTCATGAAAAAACTATCACTTAAGTGACATTTAAATTTTACAAAAACATTCTCTATATAAAGGAATGATGAACAGATATGAAGCAAAGGCAGGAAACTATTTTCAAATTATGATGAAGATTAATCATATCTTTAACATATAAAGAGCACTCACCAATCAATAAGTAAATAGGACTATTGCAATAAAAAAATAGACAAAGTGTATCAGTGGAAGGAGATGACACTGTCCGAATGTCCTATAAATTGCTATTAAGTCATTATAAGTCAAAAGAAAGTGAAACCATATTGTAATATGATTTTGGTTACAATGGCAACAATGGTTGAAATGACTGCAAATATTTTGTTTGGGTTATCTATGGGCTGAATTGTCCCCTCCCACACCCTAGCCCATATGATGAAATCCTAATGTGACTATATGTGGAGAGAGAGACTTTTAGGAGGTAACTAAGGTCAAATCAAGTCATAAGAGGTGGCCCCTTATCCACTGGTACTGGTGCCATTAAGAGAGACACCAATGATACACCACAATATACTCCAAAGAGATACAAGACTTAAATGTAAGTTGTGACACCACAAAAGTCCTAGAGGAGAACGTAGGCAGGAAAATTCCTGATATCCCATACAGCAATATTTTCACTGAGGTGTCCTCTAGAGCAAAGGGACATAAAAGAAAGAATAAAGAAATGGGACTTTATGAAAATAGAAAGCTTCCACATGGCAAAAGTAAACTGCAAAATGAAAAGAGAACCAACTATATGGGAGAACATTTCTCAATGATACCTCGACAAGGGTCTGATGGCCAAAATGTATAAAGAACTACCCAAGTCTACACCAGGAAGACAAACAATCCAATTAAAAAATGGGCAAAGGACCTGAACAGACACATCTCCAAGGAGGACATACAGAGGGCCCAGAGACACATGAAAGGATGCTCAGCATCACTAGCCATCAGAGAGATGCAAATTAAAACCACAATGAAATACCAATTCACACCAGTCAGAATGGCCACCATCAACAAATCACCAAGCAGCAAGTGCCAGGAAAGACTGTGGGGAACGGGAACCCTAGTGCACAGTTGGTGGGGATGCAGACCGGTGCAGCCACTGTGGAAAACACTATGGAATTCCCTCAGAAAACTGAAAATGGAATGGCCTTTCAATCCAGCTATTCATTCCACTGCTGAGATTACACCCTAAGAACCCTGAAACACCAATCCAAAAGTCCATGCACCTCAACGTTCATAGCAGCACAATTCACATTAGCCAAGGGCTGGAAGCAACCTAAGTGCCCATCAGCAAATGAGTGGATCAAAAACCCGGTACATTTACACAGTGGAATACTACACAGCAGAAAGAAGGCGCTCCTACCCTTCGCCACAGCATGCATGGAACTGAAGAGCATTATGCTAAGTGAACTAAGCCAGGCAGTGAAAGACTAATACCATATCATGTCACCTATATTTGGTCCCCAATGAGGACAAATGAGCAAAAAGGAACCAGAGACATGGAAATAAAGAACAAACTGATAGTGACCAGAAAGGAGTGGGGAGGGTGATAATGGGGGAAAGAAGGGTCAAGTCAAGGAACATGTGAAAGACCCATGGGCAAGGACAATGGGGCGGGGATTGTCTTTGGGATCAGGGTTTAGACAGGGCAGAGGAGAACGAGGGGAAAAATGGGGACAACTGCAACGGAACAACAAAAAAAAATAAAGAATTTCATCAAATCTATAATCACAAAAAATGGAAATATTAAATGTTCAACAATCACATCATTGTACTTCTTTTATGCATTCAATGACACGTATTTAAAGTTTCTTTAAAGAGGAAAAGCTCCTATGTTAAATGAAAATAGTCCTGGAAGAATTTGATCCTGAACTTGCAAATATGATACATTGTTCTTGTTGTATATTTAGCATATAAATACAAGTATAAAACAAAATGGGCTCCAAGATACTAACAGTTGTTAATGCTAAGTGGCATGACAGAATTCATTGTCACATTCTTCCATTTCCTAAATGGTCTCCCTTGGACTGAAACGCCTGAATCCCACACCTCACCTCCACACCAGGGTCAAAGGCAGGGAAATGTGGGGACCTGTTAACTGAAAATAAACTCAAACAAGAGTACCAGTTTCATTTTTATTTTCTGCTGTAACAGACAATTAAGAACTCATCCTCCATTAAGAGGGAAACAGTAGAGTGGAGAGTGCCAAAGGGCCAGTATAAGGAAACAATTAGGTCCCCACAATAAAGGGGCAACTGCTGCAGGAATCAATGCGCCAGCGAGAGGCTCATTGCCCAGGGAGAGACCCTAGGTTAATTTTAGCCCCCGTTTTCCAGCCTAGGGTTAAAGGTGAAGCACTGGGTGCAAAATGTTAGGCATGGTCCCAATGAAGACCCAAAGCTGGTGGAGACAGGAGTTCACAGCAATTTGGAGTAGGCCAGGGTCTTCAGCAGTCAATCGGCTGAAAGAGGGAAAACGAAAATTAACTTAAAGCATTTAAGTCTGTACCTAGCTCTCTCTCCCCACTCAGGTGATGACAGGCCCGGTCCACCGTGAGGACCTCCTTACACCTGACATTTTGGGTGTCTCCAATTCACTACTAGCATGACCCTCCTGACACCCACCCTCCCCCCTACTCCACCGCCCACCCCGACCCCTGCTACTCCACCACCCTCACATTGGCCCGTTGTGGAACTCACATCATTAGAAAATTTGAAGACACTCCAAGCTCCCTGGAAACAGCCCCTGGGTGGGGCTGGATACGTGAGGCCAGGAACTGGCGGGCTATCTCCGCCTGAACGGCTGATGGTAGAGGCACCATGAGGGTACTGGTAAAGGTTCAGTTAAGGCACCATCCAGTATGGCCTTCGCCTGTTCCACTTCAGACCAATCAATCCCATCTGCCCCAATCCCCTCCTCCCTGGTCCCTCAGCCCGTCTCCCTGCCCCCATCTCAACTGCCCACCTCTGGCACATCTCCTCAGCCATCTTTGTCTCCCGTCTCCTGTCTTCACTCGGTACCCCCAGAGTGGCCCCCTTTCCCTGTCCCGTTGCCTGGCCTAGGTGCGACCCCCTGGCAACATGCCACTACTAGAGCAGGATACAGGTGGAGCAGTCGTCGTCCTGGCCTTCCAGCTGCGGAGCGTGCAGGCCCACCACGCCCCAGCGAGGCATCTCTGACTAGGCCGGGACCGCGGCGTGCCCACGGGACCTGCAGAAGTCTGGTGGGTGAGGCCACGGTCTCCCTCATGCCTTGCAGTCTGGGGTCCTGGAGGCCTCCAGGGCCATCTGAGCTGCTGGTGTCACCCGGACTGCCCTCGCCTTCGGCGCCAGCAACCCCACCACCTGCACCGTGGTCTTCGCCCTGCATGACTTCTCTCTCAACCCTGAGCTCCGGACCTCCGACTCTGACTTCTACTTCGCTAACAACCGACAACAGTTTTCCCACAGGAAGCTCCGCCCCTTAGAGCGGGACGTCACGCAAACTCCCCTGAGCGCCTGCGCAAATGGCCCCTGACCCCACCTCCCCAAAACCCGTCTTCTGCGGCCCTGGTCCCGTGACCTTTCCCGCCAAGGCCTGCAGGCGCTACGCGCGCCTGCGCATGCTCGCAAGGCCCTCAAAGCGTTTGCGGATACTAGTGTAGCCAATCTCCCGTAGGATCAGGTTGCTGAGTGCGGGTCCCCCCTGTTCCCTGAGTGCGAAGGGTGTGTCAGGGGCCCGAGGGACAGTGCAGGCCTGTCTTCCTCCCTGGGATCCACAAGTGGCCAGCCACTGAGTGGGCTGCACTCTGCACAGCCTGGAGCTAATTCCCAGCAGGAGTCACTATTTGGCCCAGTGGGTCCTTGGACGTCCCCTAGCCCAGTGCGCCTGGGGGAGCCAGGATGGATGGGCCCCCCCATCATTTGTCGCTCTGGCCCTGTCAATCCAGGTGCCTGCCAGCCTCCCTGCTTCCACCCTGGGGCCCACAGGGTCCAGGCACACACACCACCTTGTCTCCAGGCCACAGGCTTGGGTTGCCCCATCCAGGGGCGCAAGAGGAGCTCGCTGGGCACAAGGACAGAAGGAGCAGAAGGACCATCCCTGGGACAGGTCCCAAGTGCTCTGCCCTCTCCTGGCACAGCCCTCATGGACTCTCCCTCCCTAGCTGCAGTCTTGCTGCTGGGGGGAGGTGGTGGATGGGGGAAGCTGGAGGTGAAGGAGGTGCCAGGGGCCCTCTACTTGAGGCAACCCTGCATCTGCTGCCCTGTGGGGTGCCACTTTACTTCTGTGCCTGAGGGGATGAAGTCACCTGGAAAGGCAACAGTGGGAGGCAGGCAGGGGTGATTGTGGGCTTGTGAGGCAGCACAGCCCACAGAGGTTTTTGTGTACCTACAGTGTTCCTCTGGCCCCATGTTATGGGGGTGAGTAGGAGAGATGCTGTGTCCCAGGGATATGGGGCTGCTCACCTGGCTGGGCACAACTGCAGGGATCTGAGGTGGGCACCCACCAGGGATTGGATCCGAGCTTGGCTCCCACCTGTGACCTTAAAGCTTGAGGCATTTTCCACGTTCAGATCTTCCATGTAGCAGCTGTACTCAACCCACTCTGTGTCACATCCATCCCCAGACAGCCGAGTGGATCATAGAAAGACTTCGCCCACACCGTGATCTCAGTGGGGGTGGGGTGAGGAGGGGGTGTTGAGGCTGAGGGCAGGATGGGTGCTGGCAGCAGGGACATCCTCACTCTGCTAAAAGACCCTGCAGACATAGCAATAGAAAGGCCATTTTTGCAAAGCTGACTCCTACTCCATCTCTGTTTGTCTTGGAGTTTGAGGGGGGTGGGGCTGCTGGTATGGGGGAGCCTTGCCCACCTGCACCTGATTCCCTGCACAAGCATGTGTACTGGGGGACTCTGGGCCCCCCACTGTTTCAGGAACTGGGAATAATAGCACAGGGGAAGGAAGCCAGCAGGGGGCCTTGTCTGCAGGGAGCTGACATGCTTGGGGAGAAGGGATAACAGTGTGCTCAAGTGGAACACACCAAGCCTGGCAGGTGGGTGAAGGGATTGTAGAGAAAACCCACGCTGTAAGTGTGAGCAGGTCAGAAGCACAGATTTCAGCAAGGCTGCATGTGGAGGATGAATAAGTGTGGTGGAAAGGAGGGCAAAACTGGGTGATAGTGACATGGGGTCATGGAGGGGAAGAGCAGCCTGGGCAGGTGACAAATGAAGAGCTCTGCTTCGGCCTGCTAATGAGCTCCTTCCTGAGTTTTCTACATTTCTCTGCAATGTCTTCCTGCTCACTGTCACCTGCAGGCTGCCCATGCCTGCTGAGACTCGGGGCCCCGGGCACTGGCTCTTGCCCTCTGACTTCCTGCTCCTGGGGTGGACACCTCTGTACCCTGTGCCCGTTGCTCCCCTCCAGCTCCCTCTGCACATCCTCCTTTCCCCGCCTCCACAGAGCCTGTGCACAGGGTGGGCCCGGCCAGGCAGGGGAGTTGGCAGCCCTGGACACGGCTCTCTGCCCATGCAGCCAAGAGTCACGGGATACAGCCTTTGGAGGGACAATTCTGGGGTGCAAGGGACTAACGAAGGAAGTGGGAGTGGACAAATGAACACTGACCTGTTAAGCTGTTGTGATAGTTCTCACAGAAACATGGGAGGGAGGAATGGGAAGGAGTACATTCACATGTACGCTGCCTATTTAAGGAGTATGTGGAGTGTTTATGAAGGGAAGGTGTTTAAGTAGTATACACACAATGAAATCATGTGAATATACTAGAGGAAAAGGTAGCTGATGTCTGAGACTTTGCATGGGGAAGACATTTCTCAGCCGACTGTCAGTGGGGTAACAATAACCACTAGCGTGGATTGAGTGACTGCCATGTTCCAGTCACTGTTCTAAATACTAAACAGGAATGAGCTCATTTCATCTGCAAGTTCATCGACATTTTCATTGTGCTGATCTTTCCCAGTGAGGAGATCGGGATCCATTGTCTTTTCCACATTGGCCCCTAGTTTTCTATTGTGACCATGTGCACAGATTACGTGTGTAAATCGAAAAAAATGACAAAGCTTCTGAGCAATTGTTGTTCCCAACTGCACCTCTTTGCTGAAGCTTTAATTATCCTGTTCTATTCGTCGGGGGCCGATCCTTCCTCTGAACCTGCATGTAATTGGCACCTTGTCTGGTGCAGTTAGGATTGTGATGAAGTCCCTCAGGCCCCGGTGGCTGGGGCCCCAGGCTAAGGACTGTGGGGCTTGTGCGGCTCAGCCTGCCTGTCTCCCTGACCTTGAGCTGCTTCCCAAGAGCAATCCTTTCCAAATTGCACATGTACCGCTCGACCTGCAGGGGAAGGTATTCCTCCAGAGGGCTGCTGATGGTTTGCTTTCAATATTTGCCTGTCATCAGTATCACACAAGGAAATACTTTGCTCTCCTAATCCATCCAAGTACACAGGGATGCACACACGTGGGTGGGTGAGCAGACACTTACACACACATACATGGCATTCACACGCAGGGACACACTGAGGAAGCACTCAGCACTTCACTGACTCTCCCTTCCATAGCTCCAGTTCTGGCCTAGGCACTTGTGGCTGCGTAGCGGTGAAGGCCTTCGCAGTTCCGAGTCAGGGAACACTTGTTCACAATGAACTGAACATACTTAAAACCACATGAGGCATAATAGTTAGTGAGGAAGGCTACAAAAGTCCTGGCCAGGGTGCATGCATTCAAGAAAGGGGATGGTCACATCAGTAAGGATATTTCTCCCGCTGCGCAGTGCTCAGCATCCTTCATGGACTCCTGAGCTGTACATCAGTACAGGCACCTGGATTGGATGTCCTGTGGGCACACAGAACCCAACTAGCTACCTAAGGACCCCATGGTTTCCTTGTGACCCCCTGCCCCGCTAAATGCTCCCTTGTCTTTCATTTTCTGTCTTCGCGACAGGTATTTGCACAACCTCCCACTCTCACATCTCACCCCCCCTCTAATCAATCCCCCAAATGTGTCCTACTGACCATCCCTTGTCCACCTGAGAGCAGGTCGGCATCATGCGTTAACTTAGAGATTTGCAAGCAATGATATAAATGGAGCCACTTTAAAAAGGAACCTTCACAGCCCTGCCAGAAGAACTTCCTTGCACGTCTTATTACTGCTCAAACCTTTGCAATGTGAAAGCAGGGCAAGAGAACTATTGGGCTGGGCCTAGAGCCACCATGTGTTTCAAAGGACTGTCTGCAGACCTAACAAGAAAGCAGATATTATCACTTCCGGGCTGAAAAGTAGGAACATTGTGTAGCACAAACATCACTGTGTTACGTTATGTGCGCCAAAAGGTATGTGTTCCTTGGCCCTGAGGTATGTAGCTCAGTGGGCTGGGCATCTTTGGAAAAAGCAAAAGGTTACCAGTTAGTTCAGTCCCTGATCAGGGTATGTGCCTAGGTTGAGAGCCAGGTCCCCACTGGGAATACCCATGTTGGAAGCAACTGATTCATGTTCTCACACATCGATGTTTCTCTCCCTCTCTTTCAACCTCCCTTCCCCTCTCTCTGAAAACAAATAAATACAAGTCTTTAAAACATGCCCTCCTTCTGTGGATGTAATTGCTCCCCTTCTCTCTCATTAGTACCCATTGCCTTTGTCTCTCATCGGAACACTCTTTGGGCTTCTGTTGGAATTTACACATCCCTGATACTTGAACTTATGGATCTCAACAAATGGCTATTTGTCTCTCACCTGCAAAGGCCTTCTATGTGTAGGTTATCAGGTTCTAGGGACCCTTCCTCCTGGGAAGTCCCCGCCTAATCCTGGGGTGGGTAGTGTATTACCTTCACCTAACTTCTGACCCCCTCACCCCTTGGCCTCTCAAGAAGAAGACACAAGACTATTTTAAGGGAACCAATCTCATTATGGAATACTGTCTCCTCCACACGACTACCAAACGACTGTCTGCTCCTACGTTTACAGGTGACAGGTCAGGTTTGGGATAACTTCAACCACCATCACAACCACCACCCCTCCCAGTACAAAACAACCTCAGGATTCTCTGTCTGTCTTGATCTTGCACTTAGAGTTCAGAAGAGATGGCCAATGAGTATGGTAGGAGGAGGTGCTGGAATGTGGATGTGGGCCAGCTTACTCGAAGCATAAGCTCATGTGGGAGACACTGCTGTCCAGACGCAGCAGGCAATGAACTCCCAGGCCTGTGTGAGTCCTCCCTTCACCTCCCCCTGTGGTGTCATCTAGTGGCGCAAACTGCCTCATTACCACCACACCCTCATGCCAGGTCACATCCCAGGCCGCCTCAGGGAGAAATGGGAAGGGTGGGTCATGGCATGGAAAAGCAGCCCAAGAGTAAGGGAATTACCTACTCCAGGTTGACCAGAAAACATATGATATACCTTTTTTCTGCTTCCTCTTGCCATAGTTCCTCTCTAGACCCTGAGGTCTCAAATCTGGAAGGAGAGTTTGTTGAACATTCCTCTGCCTCCACCTAGTGGCTACCCGGGGAGTCTGCAATCAGGCTCCACACTCAGTCAGCAGATGAGTGCAGAGCCTAAAGGGTGTGTGCTGGCATGCCTTTGAGGTTGAAGGGTTGTGTGTCCGGTCCCTGAGCGTCTGTCTCCAGGACAGGATTTCCAAACAGGACAGACTCTGAGCACAGGTTGGGCAGACATTCTGAAGCATCTTCAGGTTCCCTGGCACTCAGGCTGCTCCACACTCTTGACTTGTTGTCTCTGTGGTGCACTGGGCGAGGCCAACAGGAAGCCCTTGGGCAGAGACACAGAAATAGCAGCCCAGGACGCCTGCCTGTCTTTTCTTTCCTTCAGCACGTTCTCCCCTGGCCTGTGGACCTTCTCTGCCTCCCCACTGTTGAGCTTGGTGTGCGCATTTCAAATGGGAACAACGCTGCCAACCTGCCCTCCAGAGACGCTGCTCCAATATACACCGTCCTCAACCGCCCGCGTATACCAGTCATTGCAGCCTCGCTCAAACTGCTGCAGATGGTTCGAGATTCCGCCCATCTGATGTGCAAAAACGTCTTGGTTTTCGTGTGCCTTTAAAAAATATTCTTAGCAAGACTGAGCATCGTTTTTTGCTGTTGTTGTTTTTGTTTATTTGCCTTTGTATTTCTTTTCTTACGACCTACCTGCATGTTCACTTTCATAGATTCATAGCCTATTTCTACATTGGGTAGTTTGATTTGCTTTAAAAAAAAAAAAAAAAAAAAGAAAAAAAAAAAAAATCCTTGTTAACAAATTAGCGCCTTCAAATGGAGATGAGTAATCTCCCACTTGTCCCTTGCTACACATGCATCTTAAATTTTACGTACCCACTTCATTGTTTTCCTCCCCTAGGGTTTCATATTATTTCAACACTCTCAGATGCCCACCCAGCTGTCTATTTCTCTTATAGTTTTAGTGTTTCATTTTCCGGAGTTTACTCTTTGGTCCACCTGGAATTTATTTTCTTTTAAAGATTTCTTATTTATTTATTTATTTATTTATTTATTTCTTTATTTATTTATTTATTTATTTTTTAGAGTGAGGGGAAGGGAGGGAGAAAGAAGGAGAGAAACATCAATGTGTGGTTGCCTGTCGTGGACCTTCTACTGGGGGCACCTGGCCTGCAACCCAGGCATGTGCCCTGAGAGTCAAACTGGTGAGCCTCTATTTTGCAGGCCAGCACTGAGTCCACTGAGCCAAACCAGCTAGGGCTCAGTGCAATTCCTATTAAGACACCAGAGGTATATTTCAGTGATCTAGAACAAATATTCCAAAAATTTATACGGAGCCAAAAACAGCCCCGAATAGCATCCGCAATCTTGAGAAACAAGAACAAAGTTGGAGGGATCACAATCCCTGATATCAAACTACACTAAGAGTCCACCCACGCTAATCGAAACAGTCTGGTACTGGCATAGATCAATGGAACAGAATAGAGAGCCCAGAAATACACTATTAGTTTATAGTCAACTAATATTTGGCAAAGGAGGCAAGAGCATACAATGGAGTAAACACAGTCTATTTAATAAATGGCATTGGGAGAACTGGACTGGTACACACACCCACATCCCCACACACAGACACACAAAAGTAGACCACCATCTTATACTATACAGCACAATGAGCCCCAAATGGATAAGAAGACTTAACTAGAAGGCACGGTGTATAAAAATCCTAGCGGAAAATACAGGCAGTAAAATTTCGGATATCTCACGTAGCAATATTTCTCCCGATGTATCACCTAGAGCAAAGGAAATATTAACAATGGGACTACGTCAAATTGAAAAGCTTCTGCACAGCTAGAGAAATGATGATCAAAATGAAATGGGAACTAACTGTATGGGAGAACATATTTGCCAATGAAACATCAGACAGGGGTCCAATTTCCAAAATATATGAAGCGCTTATACAACTCAACACCAGGAAGTCAAATAATCCAATTAAAGAATGGGCAAGAGGCCTGAATAGACATTTCTCTGAAGAGGACATCCAGATGACCCATAGACATGTGAAAAAATGCTCAACATCACTAGCCATGGGAGAGATGCAACTTGAAACCACAGTGAGATATATCACCTCACAGCTGCCAAAATGGCTATCACTAACGAATCAACAAACAACATGTGATGGCAAGGATGTAGAGAAAAGGGAAGCCTAGCGCACTGTTGGTGGGAATGCAGATTGGTGCAGCCACTGTGGAAAACAGTATGGAACTTCCTCATAAAACTAAAATGGAACTGCCTTTGGACCCGGTGATTCCACTGTTGGGGTTATACCCGAGAATTCCGAAACACCAGTTCAAACATTCTTCTACCCTCATGTTCATAGCAGTACTCTTTACAATAGCCATGATTTGGAATCAGCCTATTTGCCCATCAGTAGATGAGTGAATCAAAAAACAGTGGTACGTCTACACAAGGGAAGTCTATGCATCAGAAAGAAAGAAGGAGCTCCTACCTTTCATGACAGTGTGGATGGACCTGAAGACTACTATGCTAAGTGAAATAAGCCAGTTGGTGAAAGACAAAAACCATATGATCTCACTCATAAGAGGAATCAAAGGACAAAAGAAAGTAACGAGCAAAATACAACCAGAGGCATGGAGCCATGGAACTGACTGACAGCTGTACGTGGAGAAGGGGGAGGTTGACTGACTGGAA
Source organism: Artibeus jamaicensis (assembly GCF_021234435.1). Classification (NCBI taxonomy): domain Eukaryota; kingdom Metazoa; phylum Chordata; class Mammalia; order Chiroptera; family Phyllostomidae; genus Artibeus; species Artibeus jamaicensis. Next base: position 108,785 of record NW_026521282.1, read on the forward strand.
GAAGGTGAAGGGATTAGTCAAAGAGCACAAATGGAGGTCCCATGGACATGGACAACCATGAAGGGATGGAATGTGGAAGTGGGGTGCAGGCTGGGTGGAGGAGGGGCAAAGGGCAAGGAGTGCTACAGCTAATAGTATAAACAATAAAATAGTTTTAAAAATCAAAATAAAATGAAATACATTCTGGTTCGATCCCTGGCAGGGCTCATGTAAGAATTAACCAATGAATGCATAAATATGTGGAATGGCAAATGGATATGTCTCTGTCTCTCTCTCTCCCCTCCCCTTCCTTCTCTCTCTCTAAAACTCAATAAATTAAATTTTTTTAATAAATAAATGCTGTTTTGGATGAAAGCACCAGAAAGAAAGTGAGAAGACAAACAATTTAGAAAAAAAATTAGTAAGCCAAATAATAAACAAAAGTTAAGAACTTTAAAATGAAACTATCTTTTAGAAATCTCCATAAGACAAAGAACTCAGAAGAAAATTGTACATCTGACAGGAAGATGGAATTCATGGGATAAGAATTATAGACATTTAACGTGCATGTGGTATGACCCGACCTATGTAAAATAAAAAAAAAAAAAAAAAAAAAAAAAAAAATATATATATAAAATCTTAAAAATGCAACCCTAGCCAGATGTCTTGGTGTGAGCATTATCCTCTCTCTCCCAAACATATCCTCAGGAAAGAACTTTAAAAAATTTAGGGTCATATATCCTGAGGAAAAAATATCAAAAAAGAGCACTGGCTATTGCGGCTCAGTGGATTGAACCAAAGGGTGGTGGGTTCGATCCCCAGTCCAGGCACATGCCTGGGTTGTGGCCCAGGTCCCCAGTAGGGTGTATGCAAGAGGCAACCACTCATTGATGTTTCCCTCCCTCTCTTTCTACTTCCCTTCCCCTCTCTCTAAAAATAAATAAATAAAATCATTTACAAAAATCAAAAAAGAAACGTGCAAAACTGAAATGGTGGTTGGAGCAGAGACTCTGATTATGAAAAATTTTTACTTTCCAACAACACAACTTTGTATAAAGCATGAATGATGTTATAATAAGCATATATTACAACTGAAAACAATGAAAAATGCCTAAGTATGAAGAACTGTAATTATGCTGTGGTCCCAGTTGTGTTTCTTGCTTAAATATGCAGGTACACACATTTGTGGTTGAAAAAGAAACCTGAAGGAACCATCAAACTGTTCACAGACTGTTCAAAACCATTCTCTCAGGGGGATAGGAGGGAGATGGTTGAGCGTGTTTTTCACCATTTCATAAGTTTCTATAACTGCAAAACTGATCCAACGAACATCTTTTGCTTCCATCAATGGAAGAAAACATTTAAAATTACAAACTGCGCCACAGAGACATGTGATCTCTGCTGGTATGGGGGGAAACCTGGCACACAAAAGAGGATTCACCAAATGGACCTTCTACATGAAGTTCCAAGCTCCTGTGTCATTGCACTGACCCTCAAGCATCGGGTACGTGCCAGCCTCACTGTGGAGAACAGGTGTGGCCTTGATTTGATGTGACAAGTGCCCAGCAGGCACTTTCTTTCCCAAGGACCTTAAATAAAGGCCTCTTCACCTCCTCGCTTCGCATGCTGAAGAAGATGGGGTTGAGCATGGGAGTGAGGACCACATTCAGCACAGAGAGCACCCTGGCTCGCAAGCCCGAGTATGCAGAGCTGGGAGGGATGTCGCAGAGCACTGAAGTGATATAGAAAGTACAGACCACAGTGATGTGAGCGCCACAGGTGGAAAAGGCTTCCCTTCGGCCCTCAGCACAGGGAACCCTGAGAACAGCAGCCACGACGTGTATCTAGGAGATGACAACCAGGGCGCAGGGGCAAGAGCCACCAGAAAACTAAAGCAGAACAGGGCGAGTTCATTTTCCTGCGTGCTGGAGCAGGAGAGTTTGAGCAGTGGAGGGAGGTCACAGAAGAAGTGAGTGATGAGGCGAGGCCCGCAGAATTTGAGTAGAGCTGCAAGGCCATTGACATCCAACAATGCATTGGTGTGGGTGAGTGCATTGGCCGTTTACGTCCAACAGTGCTCTTAAGGCCATTCACTGCTTGGCAACCATCACACAACTTTCCCAGACATGCGTGTGTGTGTGTGTTTATCTGTGTGCATGTGATTACTGGGTATACTTTGGAAGGCCTGTATATCCTGCTCATAACTATAAGTTTCTTCTTCCGGGAAGCCTCAGATTAGCATCATCAGTGTTATAGGCCTCCCCCATGGCCAGGGTAGAACTAACTCTCTGGCTGCCATAAGGATGCCATGCAAATGAAGATTTAGGGTCCTTTCTGGTGGCAGAGGCATAAGCGGCAGCAGCAGCAGCAGCAGCATTTTGTACATGCCCTAGTGTATTAGCCAGGGCTCCCGGAGAAACAGACCAATGTATGTACATGAGGAATTGGCTCACATGATTTTCACAAGTTCCATGACCCACTGCCTGCATCCTGGAGACTCAGGAAAGCCAGTGATATGATTCAGTCGGAGTCTGAAGACCTGTGAGTGAGGAGAGCTGAGATGGTGGTGTAAATCCCAGCCCAAAGGCAGAAGGTGAGGTGAGATGTCCCAGGTCCAACAGTGAGGCAGGGAAAAGGGATGAATTTCTCTTTGCTCACTGTGTTCCATCTAATCTCTCAGCAGGTTGGCTGATGCCCACTCACAAGGAGGGGGGCGATCTACTTTACCGAGTCTATGGATCCAAATGCTAATCTCACCTGGAAACGCCCTCACAGACGTATGCACGTACAATGTTTAGTCCGGGCACCCCGTGTCCAGTCCAGATGACACAAATAAACCATCACAAGCTGAGTCACATGTCACACATCACAAGGAGTCACAACAACCTGACCCCGTATCGACTTGACACCCAAACACATGTCCTTAAATGATACTTAACCTCAAATGGAGACAAGAACAAGTTCATTAGTCCACCTAACACGACACGACTACCATGGGTCGGGTTGAAAACGCACTACTATTTTCCCAGAAGAAGAGTTAAAGTCCTTGAGTGAAGTTTACTCTTCTTCTTGACATCCCATAACTTAGATGCTATGATATAAAATCAACACATCTTATGCTATGTGATGAGGGAATGAAAGTTCAAACAAAGCTCTGTGTGTATGCGTGTGTGTGCTGTAGGCCAGCAGAGCATAAAGTCACAGGAAAAGGAAGTAAACATTTTGCTAGGGGGTGACTGGGGGGTAGTAGTGAGTGGTCTATAACCATTCCCCCGCCCTTGGTTCCTGGGCCCATGAATCCTACCTGTGGGGGGAAAGCAGCACCGTATGTGGGACGATGATTTGGAGCTGTATAGGGAGAAGCGTGCCCTAGCCTCAGAAGGTATTGCCGCCTGGCTGGCCCTGTAACTGGCCCACGGAATGTGATTAGGGTGGCTAAGGCACTCTGCAAGTCCACGGATGGTGGTTTTGGCAGAAGCAGCGTGTGCAGGGAAGGAAAATGCGTATCCCAAGTAAGTGTCTGTTGTGGTAGGATCAAATGGCTGCCCTTTCCACAGTGGAAGTCGTCCAGGGTAGTCAACTTGCCACCAGGGAGCTGGCTTGACCACTCTGGGGGTTGGTGCCATGCTAGGGGTTCAGTGTTGGTCTCTGTTGCTGGCAGATTGGGCCCTCAGTGGTGGCCGTTTCTGGGCCGGCCTTGATGAGCGGAAGTCCAGGTCGCCCCATTTATAAGGCACCTCCATCTCTGCCGGCAAACACTTTGTTCATGAGCCCATTGGGCGATGATGTGGGTGGCTGAGGAAAAGGCTGGTTCTCATCTGCACGAGGGCCCGGTTGATTATTAAAATCCTCCACTGCTGAGGTCGCCCTTGGGAACATCCCCATGGGGCACAAATATCTTCACTGTTTTTTTTGCCTGTTCAGAGAGGTCTCTCCACATACCTCTTCCCCAAATTTCTTTGCCACCGAGTTTCCAATCATGCTCCTTACAAGTCCCTGACCAGCCAACTAGACCATTGTCCAGAGCTCATGGATTGGCATATAATCACGATCACACAACTGGCCACTTCTCTTCCCAGGCACAGTGAACGACCAGGCGCACTGCTTGAAGCTCTGCCCACTGGGAGGATTTCCCTTCACCACTGTCCTTCAGCGACGTCCCGCAGTGGGGCTGTAGTGCTGCAGCTCTCCACCTTCAGGGGGTGCCTGTACAGTGTGCAGAATCACCTACAAAGCAGACCCGAGTCTTCTCTTTCTTTTTTTTCTCCGACAACTGATCATAGAGAGTGCCCCAGGAGCCCATAGGTACAGGCTGGGAGAGAGCAGACTGTGTAGCAGCAGTAGGGGCCATGGGCGTTTGGCCCACTTCTTCATGGAACCCACTTGTGCCTTGAGGGCCCGCCCAGGCCCAATCTCATGTATGCCACTTCCACTGGCACACCTAACTTTATCCCTTGGTGGGCCAGATAACACCCAGCTTAGGGTGGGATGCTCAAATGGCATGCTAACTTGGTGTCCCATGACTAAGCATTCAGTCTCCACTGAAGTCTGGGAAAAGGCCAAAAGCTGTTTCTCTAAAGGACAGTAGGTAACTGCACATGACAGCAGGGCTTTGCTCCGAAATCTCATTAGGGGCCCGCCCAAAGCCCCAAACAGCATCCCTGTCTGCCACCAATAATTCAAGCCCCACTACATATGTACCCTTGACATTGTAATGGCCCCCACAGAGTAAGGCATTGAGCACCCCTTGAGAATGTTTGCCAAGGTGTATCCCCCCACAAAAGAGGCTTTCGACAAGCAGCTGCATAAGAGGACCTGCCCTGTGGATGGCAGTCAGCTTATCTCCCGTTCTGCAGTGGGCAGCAAGTTTTCCTGTGTGGAACAGACAGGAAAAGTTTTCCTGTATATTCCTCTGCCCTTCGCACCAGCATGGTTCTGTCAGCAGTACCACCTGTGGACATAAAGCCTAATTCACCATTAGAGACTCCCACACAAAGGCTCTGATGAAATGGATTTGTCACTGTTACCTCAGCATGTTGGGACGCTTGTGCTTCGAACCAACTAGCAAAAAGCAGTTTATTGTGTTGACTGGGGTGATGGATCCAGACTATCGAGATGGAAAGAAGTTCTGCTACGTAAGTGAGGTCAGAGAAGAGTATTTCTGAGCCCCACAGAACTTTGGCATATACCTGCTGGCACTGCTATACACTTTGGAAAAGCTTAGAGGAATACAGCAGCCACCCCCTTACAGACAGGACCAGGGAAGTCTCAGCAGCCTTCTGAGAATGAAGGCTTAGGCCACCGCATCGCATGTGGGAGTCATAATCAGCTGAAATGTGGACCGAGGACAAAGCGTAGGCGGACTGGATAACAGAGAAAGGAAATGAAAATTTCCACTGTGGTGTACCGCAAATTTTAAATCCTCACGTGTCCCGTGGCATCAGCATCCCCGCAAACAGCACGTGGGCACCTCACAGGAACCGGGTGTGCCAGCGGGACAGGTTTGTCCCTGCCACAGAATCTGAACAGACACCTCCCCAGAGTGGACACACAGGAGGCCAGGAGACATGTGAAAAGATGCTCTATGTCACTAATCATCAGAGAAATGCACATTAAGACCACGATGAGATGTCACCTCACACCTGGCAGAATGCCTACCGTCCATATATCAGTGAACAACAAATGTTGGTGAGGATGTGCAGAGAAGGGAACCCTTGCGCACTGTCGGTGGGAATGCAGACTGGTGCAGCCACTGCGGAGAGCAGTGTGGAGGTTGCTCAAGAAATTAAAAGTAGAACTACCTGATGACCCAGCAATTACAGTTCTGCGTGTGCATCTGAAGAGACATCCCAAACACTGATTACAATAGGCACGTGCATCCCTATGTTCACTGCAGTGGTATTTACAATAGCCAAGCCATGAAAGCAACCTAAGAGGCAATCAATGCACCATGGGATAAAGAAGCTGTGGTTCATACATACAATGGAAAAACAGAATGAAACGTCACCATTATTAAGACAGAATGAAATGTCACCCTTTACAACAACACGGATGGACCCAGGGAGTAGTACGCTAAGTGGAATAAGTCAGAAAGAGAAAGACAAATCCCATATGGTTTCCCTTGTATGTGAACTCTAAAGAACAAACGAAAGGACCAGACAAAATGGAAACAGACTCAGGGAAACAGAGGACGGACTGATGACTGCCAGAGGGGGAGGGCAGTGGGGGACTGGGCGAAAAAGGGGATGGGACTAAGAAGTGCCAGTTGGTAGTCACAAAACAGTCACAGGGATGTAAAGAACAGCATAGGGAACATGCTCAATAATATTGTATTAAATATGTATGGTGCCCAGTAGGTACGAGACTTAACTGGGAGATCACTTTGCAAATTACATCAACGTCTAACCACTATCCTGCACACCTGAAACAAATATCAGATAATATTCCGAGTCAACGATAAGCTAAAAATTAAATTAAGTTTCTTTGAAAAGATTGGCCTCTGCCACATATTCCCCTTCTCCCCCCCCACCCGCCCCTTACCTTCCAGCACCTAGTAACATTCAAACACACCAGGGAAATGCCCTTGAGCCTTTTGTTCTGTGCTGTACCCTGACTCCCAGGAAAGTCCCTTTGCCCATTGGTCCTCACTCCCTCTCTGTTCCCCAGTGGCGTGCCTCAGCCCACAGCCTTGGTGCTCCCTCCCAGGTGACCCTCTCTTAGCAGGCAGTGCAGTCCTTCTGTCTCTCTGGAGACTGTGAGTATAATCGGGTTTTCTTTTACCTCGTATTTTGGCCCGTGCCTCTCCTGTATCCCTTCTTGTCATTGGGCCAGACCAACCATCAAGTTGGAAAAAGAAAACAAACCAAACATGTGGCTGTACGTGTCACTGCAGAAGTGAGGACTGCAGTCAGCCATGCCAACTTGACCTCATTGTTATTTGGTGTGTCTGTATATGTATATACGTATATGTACAGATATACTTCCCACAAAGGGAATGAGGATGCACTGAAACAGTATGTATAAGGCATTCACAAATCTTTGCTCCTGTTTTATGAAACGCTTCATCTTCACAAAAATGGAAACCTTTCACAATTTACCTGAATGGCATTGCCTGAGAGTCAGTCCCTGACCCAGTGCTGTGAAGTCGATGGCTTTGTTGGCATTGAGCCAGGTACTGTGTGGCTCTGATGTCCTTTAATGTACCAGATGCTTCCCTATCTGTGTTTACAGTAAAAGTTGAGGTTTCAAGTCACCTGGTCTTTTGTGATTCTATATATAAAGTTTTTATCAGGCAAGTGATGAGCCCTGAGCATCAGAAACCACGAATGAGCATGTTTCATTTTGGACAGAGTGTGGTGCCCTCTCAAGGAGAGGCTTCCCATAAATGGACACGCAAATGATCCATAAAGACCTTTCCCACTCTTTGACAAGGACCGGGATGGACTATAACAGCTATAACAACAAAGGCATTGGGAACTGTGCTGAGGGCTCTTGGGCAGAAAACCAGAGAGGCAGAGTGACAGGACACGACTAATGAAGAGGATGCTGAGGCTGATGGCACAGTTGGCCCCCTGAAATTTCTGACGACGATGCCAAGAACAATGAAGACACAGACGGTGAAGAAGAAATCACAGAAGCATCCCTTGTGCTTGGCGACGATGGTAATGGCTCTATTAGTGCAGCGGAGCTTCCACACGAGGACAAACTTTGGACAGAACTTAACAGACAAAGATGTTGATGACATGATCAGGGGAGCAGATATCCATGGTGATGGGCAAGGAAACTATGAAGAGTCTGCACAAATGATGACAGCCAAGTGAGGACATTGTACACAATGTGTTAAATTTCTTGCACAAAATTGTTTGTCTTTCCTTTGTTTGTAACGTATCTGTAAAAGGTTTCCCCTGCTCTCAGAACAATACGCTTGTGGGTCTGGCCAGGTTTCTCAGTTGGCTGGAGCATTGTCCCGTGTCCCAAGGAGGTTATGGGTTCGAGCCTCGGTCCTGGCACATACCAGGTTGTCGGTTTGATCCCTGGCCAGGGCACAAGCAGCAGGCAAACGATCAATATTTCTTTCTCATGCCAATGTCTCTCTCTCTCTCTCTCTCGCTCTCTCTCGCTCTCTGTCTCGCTCTCACTCTCTCATTCTCCCTCCCTCCCTTCCTCTCTCTCTCACATCAATGAAAGAGTAACCTTGAGTGAGGATTAATATAGATTCATATGCATGCATAGTAATTAGGTCTTCATTCCTTCATGTTTTCTTCCCTTACCTTACTGTCATTTTCCTGAGCTTATTGTAGAAAACTGATCGAGTAACATGTTGCACGTGGTTCACTCTGGATATATCTAAGCCCTTCTGCACATCAAAACCTGGATGCAGTTGGTCAAATGAGGGAATATCTGGGCTATGCCTTTTTGAAAAGTAGTTTCCTCTAGGAACTGTCAGCCTGTTGTTTGAAGCGTGGAGTTGCTACTCTGCATGGACAATGGACTGTCGACAATATGTCCTTAAGAGTCCCACTATCGCGAAACGGGTGTATTATCCAGGTACTTGTGCAGTATTATTTTTGTCCTGCTGGCCCAGTACCAGAAGCATTTTCTTTCATGGTTACATGCTTTTTAAACACTGTTTAGCCCCACAAGGAAAATAGGCCTATGGCAAAATTTGCTTCAAATCCTTACCGAGCTGTATATCTGTTTTCCAGTAAACAGAAGTTTTACCCAATTAAAACAACCTCACGCACAATCTAACCCAACAAAACTAAATGTATATCGGCAAACAAATACATCCATTGTTCAATCTATGCCACACTCCACCACTGACTTCTTCTGAGCCCTTCCTTGCATACGGGTCTCATGTCTTCACATTTTTCTGTACCTGTTTCCTCGGGTACAAAATGAAAATCGTAACCCTACTACCAAGAAAAGTAGCAAAGGAAATGAGCTCCCTACACACATTCAGTGTATGGTCAGAGACAGTGATGTCAGCATCATGGCAGAGTGAGAAAACCTCTTTGTATCTCCCCTTCCATTTACAAGTCAGACAACCACAGTTCAACAAAGGTACCTCTGCTCAGCTCACACACGTTTGGGGGCTTTGGGGTGTGTCCTGGGGTGCCAGGGCTGCAAGTGGGAGCGCCTTGTGCTCACTGGCTAGCCCACTGAGCTGGGTCTTCCAGATGACCTTGTGGGAGGGGCCCTGGCCAGGGTCCAGCAAGACCGAGCCTCAGGCAAAGAGGCCCTGGAGCCTGCTGGGTGAAAAGCATGGAATGGAATGGAGGGAGGCCGGGGGCAGAGCCTGCCAGGAACGACCCGTGGCAGGAGCCGAGACAGGGCATCTGGGGCGGGGACACCTGGTGAAGTCCCTGGGACCTATGGGCTGGTGCTCCCCTGTGCCAGGCCCCGCCTCCAGCCCTGTCTGAGGCACTCACAGGGGGCTAGTCAGGCTCTGAGAGACTGACTCCTGTGACCAAGCTCACGGGCCTCAGTATGCCAAGCCCAGGTGACACAAGAGGATGTGTGGATGGGTGGACTTGGCGCAGCGGACTCAATGCATGTGTGCGGAGGGGGACCCCACCCCTCCGGGTAGGACAGGGCTGGCTCTGGCAAACCCATTCACCACCTCTTTTCGGGTTCACGTATCTGTGTGAGCCTATGGGACACTGCTGTGCGGGGGACACAGACTGCACACCACATCCTGGGCCTCAGGGGGCCACCAGCTCAGCTCCCTGTCACCCTGGTGGACCCTCCCTGACTCCCCTCTTTGGAGAGAACAGGCCAGGCAGTGCCTGTTTCTCCCTGCACTGCCGCTGCTCCTGCGGCCTCTCTCCTTCCCAGTAGGGGCTTCATTCTCACGACCTCCCACACCTGTTTTTGCGCCTTTAAAGCTTCTGTGCTCCAACACACAGGAGGCAGGGCGTGGGCAGTGGGCTGTGTAGAAATCCACAAGTGCGTATTCCGTAGCTATTTGAACCAGTCCCCTACGTATGTATAGGCCTTTGCGCCATTCTCACTGTTCAGTAGGGCTGCCTGTGCTGAAACGAACGTCCCGGCCGGAGGGATCTAACTTTGTTTTCTGTCCACACTGTTAGTCAGGTGAACCGACACAATTTACCGAATATTGCCCTGCTCTGTTGAAATGTCATCTTCACCAAGTTATAAATCCCCATCTGTGTTTCTTCTTGCACATTTGTTCTCCCAGCCCATTCAGGTTGGGAGATTCCAGGACATCCCCTCTGAAAGAATGCTGGGAAGGATACATGCAGGAAAGGTAGGGAATGGGGTAGGGATGGGGAGAGAGAGAGAGACAGAGAGAGACAGAGGGTGGGGGGAGAGAGATGGAAGCAGAAAAAGGCTGGTTTCTCCCGAGTGTTGGGAGAAAGGCTTACAGAACTCTCAGCTGCGTGGCACGTTGGAGGCAGCTAAGGTTCTCCCAGTCTTCCAAATAATCTGAGGTATCCCCCTGACAACTGGCAGGAGACTGGTGCCCTCGTGCCCACGACAGAGGCAGGGAGAGTTGAGAATGCAAGTACCATCACAGTTATAGCAGGTTCAGAATAGTTTTCTGAGTTGTATTTCCTGGGCATCTCAACACTTTGGGTGCGTGTACTATGGGGACGCTGTTGACAAGGTCGGGGAGGGGCCCAAAGATTCCCTCTGGGCCTGGAGACCATCAGAAGGGACTGTGTACCCAGGGGTCACCTTGAAAATGGTTTCACGGAAGCCTCTACCGAAGTCCCAGGGTTTGCCTTCAGTGAACACTTGGCCCCAGCTGCCCACGGGTCACAGCTGGCTTCTCTGCCTCCCTCTCCTGCAATGTGAATGGGAGTCTGCCGCTTTCCCCCAACTTGACTCAATAAGCAATTGCAAACCACCCAAAGCACCTCGCATGTTCTGAGTGTGTTGCTCGATGGAGAGTGTCATCAAAGAAGTGATGGCATTCTCACCTCCTGCTTGTGGAAGAACCAGCTGTTGGGCGCAACTCAAGAGGTTCCTGTGACTTCCTTCTAAGGGGAAAAGATGTTCAGTGGAGGGTCTTGTCACCAGGTGGCAGAAAATGCACAGGTTGGGACTTCAGGGCACACTGGGTGGGCCTGTGAGCCGAGCAGAGACAGAGATGGGCACCCCTTCTAACTCCTGCACGGACCATGGCATGTCAACCCCCTGCCCAGGTCTTCGAACCCCCCGGCTGACTTCACAAAGAGCATTCCTCATTCAAGTGGAGAGAGTGGATTCACCAGCATGTCTGGACCTGTGCATGTGACAATGATCACAACAGCGTGGCCGAGCGTCTTCTCCAAGTGATGGCCCTAAGGTTAGTCCCCGCCACGTGCTCTGCTACACCATGTCCTTTGTGGTCTCCTCCTGAGAGGCGGGGGTCTGTGGCCCCGACCCTTGAGTCTCAGCTGCCTTGTGACTGCTTGCACGAGTGCCCGCGCAGTGGAACTGATGCCGTGTGAATTCTGAGGCTGAGTAGTGGAAGGTGGTGCAGCTGCTGGGTTGTCCCCTGCACTAGGTGCCCTGCAGCCTGAGCTGCCTGTGAGAAGATGGGCCCCCCTGAGGCTTCCATGCTGTGAAGAAGCCAAGCTGCCTTGGGGGCCGTGTGGACGTGCTCCGATCCATAGGGCCCCAGCTTTCCCCCTGGTGCCACACCAGCAGGTGAGTCCTGCCAGGGAGTGTGGATCCCTGCTCACAGCTGCCCGAGTCTTCCCAGCAGGGGCTCCAGACATTGCAGAGCAGGGACCCCACATCTCCACTGCCCCTTTCCCAATTCCTGACCCACAGAATCTGTGACCTGTGGGCACAGCGTGTGGCTGCTTTAAGCCGCTTTACCTTTCGGGCTAATTTCTTATGCAGCCACAGGGACGGGAACAAGGACCGATGACTACAAGAGCACAACAACAGACTATGGTTGCTAACGTTTCCGCAACCCTGCCTTGCCCTGGGTCCTTAATCCAGGCACTTTTATGACATTCACTTGAATCACTTCTCGGGAAAACCCCTGCCAGGCAGTATTCTCACCATCGCCAGTCTCCAGACCCAGAAGCCTAGGTCCAGAGCTGGCAGGGTATTGGTCAAAGGTCACCTAGCTCTCAAGGGGAAGGCCTTCCACTGAATGAATCCTTGTGTCTGGCTACAGAGCCCATGCTGAGAGCCACTGTACTGTGTGGCAGGCTGCTTCTGACTCTGCTTCCACACCCTAACTTGCACTGGCTGCTCAGGGAGGTCATGCGCCAGAGGGCAAAGGCAGAGGACGCGTGCGGATGTCAGGTTTTAGTTAGGAAATCTGCTGAGGGACCTTAGAGAGACCAACAGAAAGCTTCATCCCCTAACCGAAAGGGTGAGTGTCACCTCTCTGATGCAAAGAGAAGGCTGGGGCACACAGCATTTTATTATCTTAGAGTCCCGGACTCCCTTCAGACAGACATTCCAGGGCAACCACCCAGACCCCAGATTCTGATCAAGTGGCAGTGTGTCTCAGGGCGGCAATGGACGAGATTAGCCAAAAGGGGACGGCGATTTCAATGAAAACAGCGGTTTTTATTTCAAACATTCTCCACCAAGGAGACTGTTTTATTCTGAGAGCTTTTATTCTGAGCAGGCGATGCTCCATGGCGCCGCGTAAACTGCTCCCAAGGTAAGGTAACCTCTTGCTGCCCTGCATGCCTGACACCACAGGAATGGGGAAGAAGGAGAGACAGAGAGCGGGGCCCAGTCTGGAGTGCCCAGGGGAAAGACAGAACTCGTTCAGGGCAGGCGAGGCTGAGCCAGGATCAGTATACGGTATACTGATATACCGGTGGTTGCCCGGGCTGCTACACGGTATAGTCCCGGCAACCACCCCCTGGCAACCCGCCCCAACCTACCAGTCACCCCTGAGTCCCTCCCTGATGCCGTTCAAAGGCTCCTCACTGACCAAGACTCCTCACACCTATGTGAGTATATAATATTCATCGGTTCTTCATTTTAAACCTGACCAGTGCTCTGAGGGAAAAAAAAATCTGTGATGCAAAAGCACAAAAGGCAGAAATTGTAATTCTCATACATGGCCTCCCCCCGTCCTTTCCTGAGGTGGGTAGAATTTCAACAGGTCCGCACAGATTCCAATGTCTGTCCTGTACAACCTGTACAATCTCCTTGCCTCCAAGGCAGAAGGCAGCGGTGAATATGATGGTACCAGCCACCCCGCAGCTGAGGGCCATTGGGTCGGCAATTTGAAAGGTCACAGTGCTCTCCTACCTCAAATCAGCACCTTCGTTACTCACCAAGCTATTCCTGGTGGTACCCTATCTACTGGGTTCCAGAGTTCTGTAAATGTTGATTCTGACCGTTTTTGCCAGCCCCTCAGTGCCTAGAGTGGAGGAATGGGGCCCTGCAGCTCCTCATATTCTCTCTGCTGGACTGTCACGCAGAACACCCACGCAGTACACAGGGTGGGGCAAAAGAAGGTTTACAGCCGTGAGAGCTCAAAACACAGAGTTATTCATGTATTATTCTTTATTAATTATTGTCTTGCTTCCCATACAAACAACTGTAAACCTATGTTCACCCCACTCTGTAATCCACACATATCCAAACTTTCAGAAATAAACAAAATGTAATAGAACCATAACGGAGCAGTCAGGACTAGAAGCAGAGTGAATAGTGCTGGAAAAGAGCCTATTCCTCTTCTATTCATTGATAATTACTCTCTCAAAAGTAAAAAGCAAGGAAGGACAAAATGAAAAAGAGCCAAGAAACAGAGGACCAGGGATGGAGAGGAATGGGTCAAAGAAGGAAGACAGGAAGGAAGGGAGGGAGGGAAGGAGGGAAGGAGAGAGGGAGGGGGACACCCTCCTGCTGCATGCTGTCAGGGGTCATTCTTCATCAGCATCATCATGACCACCTCCACCATTACCCCAGGGACAGCGTCTCTCTCGCCCCAGCTCACCATGTCAGAGTTCTCCACGCTCTACCATGGCTGGTCCTTTTCACACATATGGAGTAACGGGGACTGGATTTACGCTGCCGCTTACTTGAAAGAACCCCCCAAAACCAGACAAAATGTATGAAATGCAGGGTGTAAGGATAACGGGTACCAAGTGAAGACAGACAGTGATCTCTGGGACATGAGAAATGAGAGGTCTGCCCTGCGTTTGCCGCAGCGAGTGTCCAGACAGGGAGTTTCCTGGCAGAGCCCCATGCACAGCCCGAGTTCAGGAGATAGAACCGAAATTCTCAGCACCTAGAGTTAGCGAGGTAGAGGACCGCAGGGAAGAGAGTGGCAGAGGGCGAGAATGCTGCCTAACTGCAGAGGGTCCCCCTGGACTATTCCTCAGACCACCGATGGGCACAAGCGTGTGAGGACACTACCACGAGGCTGGGGGAGAACAACCTGAAGGGATGAAAGGTAACCATGCCAGGGCTCAGGCCAGGCGGGGACTAGTGGGTGTCTCCACCGGCCAGGATGGTGACCCTCACAATGTGGGAGGCACACAGCAGGGCGCTCCAAAGGATTTTGTGTCGGTAGTGGGGGCGGGGAGTGACTCCCATTCTGAAAGGGCCCACACAGCAAACCTTCAGAGCCAGACTCTAAAGGGTCCAACTCTTGCCAAGTCACTTAACAGCATCCAGAACTGACGGCAAAACCTATGTCTAGGCCTACGAAGATATGCAGCACCCAGGTGAAAATCACAATACCTAGCACCCAGTCTAAAATTACCAGGCATGCAGAGAAGCGGGAAAACACAATCTGACCATCAGCAAAGGTATCAACCAATAAAAGTCATCCACATTGAGCCCTGCCTGGTGTGGCTCAGTGGACTGAGCATACTGGCTTGCAAACCAAAGGATCACTGGTTTGATTCCCATCAGGACACACGTCTGAGCTGGGGGCCAGGTCCCCAGTAGGGGGCGAGCAACAGGCCACACACACTGATACTCCTCTCCCTCTCTTTCTCCTGCCCTGCCTCTCTGTCTAAAAATCAATAAATAAAATCTTTCCAAAAGGCATACCCATGGAAAAGGAAGTAACACTGCCTTTATGCTAAGAAGACATGATCATCTTGGAGATAATCCGATGGTGCGTATAAAAGAGCTGCTCTAATAAGTGAGCTCAGCAAGCGCTACCCTGTACTATACAGGAAACTCACTCCTTCTGATGAAAGGCTGAAGCCAATTGTCCCAGCACTTTCTCCACTGGCCTGAGACAAGGCTACTCAGCCCACAAAGCTCTGATTTTTATCATATCTGGGTTGTTTGCCCTTCTCATGCAAACTAGATTTTTAAAAAAACTTTTAGCCAAGGACACCCAACAGTGACAAGGATGTGGGAAACCAGCACTCTGGTTGGAGGGTCCATTTTCTCCACTGCAGTTCTGCAGTGAAGAGTCAGAGCGTTATAAGTAAATCCTATTCAACTCAGTAAGTCTACCTCTAAGAACGTATCTTCTAAAAAATTTCTAACACCCACCAGCCAAGATGGAGGCATAGGTAGACACAATGAGTCTTCTTGCACAACCACGAGAAAGACAACAACAAATTTAAAAACAAAAAACAACCAGAACTGACAGAAAATCGAACTGTATGGAAACCTGACAACCCAGGAGGTAAAGAAGACACAATCATCCAGACCGGTAGGAGGGGCGGAGACAGACAGCCAGGCAGAGAGGACTCCTGGCAAGGCAGCAGCTGGAGGACCGGGGTGGGCAAGGAGGCCGCTGGTGTACCCAGGGAGGTGCTGCTGAGAGAGTGGACAGTCCCACTTTGAGTACAGATAAACCGGGAGGGACAACTAGGGAGGGAGACAGACCCGGCAGCCCAGGGTTCCAGAGCAGGGGAATAAAGCCTCAAAGCCTCTGACTGAAAACACATGTGGGGATTGAGGCAGCAGCAGGAGAAACTCCCAGCCTCACAGGAGAGTGAGAGGGAGAGACCCACAGGGTCACTGAATGTACACAAACCCACCCACCAGAGAATCAGCACCAGAAGGGCCCAATGTGCGTGTGTCTAGTGGGGGAAGTGACCGAAAGCTGGCAGACAGTGGAGCAAGCGCCATTGTTCCCTCTAGGACCCCTTCCCCACATGCAGCATCACAGCATAGCAATGTGGGTTGCCCCACGCTGGTCAGTACCTAGGGTTCTGCCCCTTAATGTAACAGGTGTTCCAAGACAAAAAAAAAAAAAAAAGAGGCCCAAATGAAAGAACAGATCAAAGCTCCAGAAAAAATACAACTAAGTGATGAAGAGATAGCCAAGCTATCAGATGCACACTTCAAAAACACTGATAATCAAGCTGCTCACAGAATTGCTTGAATATGGTCACAAATTACAGGGGGAAATGAATGCTATGATAAGAGAAGTAAAGAAAAATGTACAGGGAACCAACAGTGATGGGAAGAAAAGCGAGATTCGGATCAACGTTGTGCACCAGAAGGAAGAAAGAAACATTCAACCAGAATAGAATGAAGACACAAGAATTCAAAAAAAAAATGAGGAGAGGCTTAGGAACCTCCAGGACTTCTTTAAACATTCCAGCCTCTGAATTATAGGGGTGCCAGAGGAGAAGAGGAAGAGCAAGAATTTGAAAACTTATTTGAAAACATAATGAAGGAGAACATCCCAAATCTGGCAAAGGAAATACTCTTCCAGGAAGTTCAGGAAGCTCACAGAGTCCAAAAGAAGTTGGACCCAAGGAGGAACACACCAAGCACATCATAATTACATTACCCAAGATTAAAGATAAAGAGAGGATCTTAAAAGCAGCAAGAGAAAAGGAGACAGATGCCTACAAAGGAGTGCCCATCACACTATCAGCTGATTTCTCAAAAGAGACCTTACAGGCAAGAAGGGGCTGGAAAGAAGCATTCCAAGTCATGAAAGGCAAGGACCTACATCCAACATGGCTTTCTCCAGCAAAGCTATCATTTAGAATAGAAGGGCAGATAAAGTGCTTCCCAGGGAAGGTCCAATTACAGTGCACCATCACTAAGCCTTAGTATAGGAAATGTTAAAGGGACTTATCTAAGAAAAAGAAGATAAAAATAGGAACAGTAAAATGACAGCAAACACAGCTATTAGCAACCGAACCTAAAACAAGAACAAAAAACAAAAACGAACTAAGCAAACAGCTAGAACAGGAACAGAATCACAGAAATGGAGATCACGTGGAGAGTTATCAGCAAGGGAGTGGGAGGGGGAGAGAGGGGCAAAAGGTACAGAGAATAAGTAGCATAAGTGGTAGGTAGAAAAGAGACAGAGGGGGTTAAGAATGGTACAGGAAATGTAGAAGCCAAATAACTTACATGTATGACCCATGGACATGAACTAAAGTGGGGGAATGTGGGTGGGAGGGGGTGTGCAGGGTGGAGGGGAATAAAAGGGGAGAAATGGGACAACTGTAATAGCATAATGAAGAAAATATATTTAATAACAAAAGAATTAAAATTGTTTTTAAAACATGTTTATTGACTTTACAGAGAGAAGGAAGAAGGGGAGAGAGAGAGAACCATCAAGGTGACAGAGAAACATCACTTGGTTGCCTCCCATACACACCCCGACCAGGAATCACTCCCAAACCTAGGTATGTGTCCTGACGGCGAATCAAACCTGCCACCTTTGGTGTATGGGATGACGCTCCAATCAATTGGCCACACTGGCCAGGGCTGCTGGGAGTCTGTCTTAAGGACATAATCACTCACACAAGCATTTATATATGAGAATTGCATTGAATCCTGTAATACGACAAAAACTGAAAATCATTGAAATGGTCAATAATTACATTATAAAGTATCTGTTATGCCTCCACTCAATGATGCTCTTTGAAGCCCTGGCTGTTGTGGCTGAGTGGCTTGAGCACCAGCCTGTGTGAATTCAAGGGTTGCCCGTTCGATTCCCAGTCAGGGCATGTGCGAGGGTTGAGGGCCAGATGCCGGGTGGCAGGTGTGTGAGAGACAACAGATTGATGTTTCTCTCCCTCCCTTCCCCTCTCTCTAGAAAGGAATAAATGGAATCTTTACAAAGGATAATGCATTTGAAGAAGGTTTAGAAAAAGGAAAAGTTCATGTGACATGAAAAGTTTTAGTAAAACTGTTAAGCTTCCATAATTTATTACACATTATGTTATTGTTATACATTGACTATGTAAATACAGCTATAAATCTGAGGAATGATTCCAAAATGTTCACAGTAGTTAATACTGAGAGACAAAACCCACCTCCCACTTCCAGACCTCCCCTCCCAGCCTGAGACAAAGCCAAGCCTGTTAAGAGGTGCTGCAGTTGAAAAGAAACTCATGTGGAATAGTAGCTCAGTTTTATCTGCTGCAGTGACAAACACTGAAGCACTAAACCAAACGAGTGGACCGCAAGTGCCCCAGGGCCAGTGCAGGCAAAAGATTAGGGCCCCATGGGAAAGTGGCGCC
The DNA here is from genome assembly GCF_021234435.1 of Artibeus jamaicensis. NCBI lineage: Eukaryota > Metazoa > Chordata > Mammalia > Chiroptera > Phyllostomidae > Artibeus > Artibeus jamaicensis. Next base: position 127,162 of record NW_026521282.1, read on the forward strand.
TACTGCAGGAATCCCTGCTGTGGGAAGGGTCCACTGCCTAAGACTGGATGCAAGGTTGGGCCTCAGCCCCCTTTTCCTAGCTCGGGTTTAGCTGGAAAGAGGGGGCCCAAAGCGCTGCATGGTTTGCATCACTGGGGAAAGCGGGTCAAGAAAGTTGATGATGGAAATTCAGAGGGCTTCAATACATGAATCTGAGGTGTGGAAGGCACACAGCCATTCACTCCAGGACACCAGTGAACTAATGCATATGGTCACCCCGGTTACCAGGTAAACTTAAGATGAGGCGCATGTGAAGCCTGCTGGTGTCAAGTCCTCTTATTTGAGGACTGGTTACGGACGTCTGTGTAATGTCTGTGTAATGAGTTACAGCTGCTTGGCTGTGCACAGGGGTTAGATTGCTTTCTGTCTTTGGAATCTCTTAGCAGACTGCCTGTGACATACGTCACGTTCTGGTGAAGTAGTTACTCAACAATAAAACTGTTTTTCTTCTACTTTTATGGAGACATTTTTCTAGGTGGGCAGCAGACTGTGTTCTATTTTTTTCATTTCTTAGCTACTAAAAGTACCTGAAAAGAAGCCCTATCTTTGTAGGTGAGGAGTGAGGCCAGGGGAGCAGGCAAACAGGTATCACCAGTGCACATCCATTTCAAAGAGGGTCAAATAAGGTTTCAAGATGTAAAAGGATCTGGGAGTACAGGGAGCCACTGGAAAGCCAGGACTGGGTTTCCTACCTACCCTCTTTCCTCTTCTACTTTTCTGGCATTTGTAAGTTCCTGCACCTTTCATTAGCCACGTGGATGTTCCCCAGAGCCATCGGGAGGAAAAGCACCATCCCAGCCTCCTTGTGGCTTCACGTGGCAGTGCTGAGGTTGGTATGATACCACGGCTAAGACAGTGGGTGCTCACATCAAACACACCTAGATTCAAATCAGGCCTCTGTCACTTCCTAGCTCAGTGACCTTGAGAAAGTTACTTAGCTCCTCTGACCCGAAATTCTTCACCTGTAAAAGGTACGTTAGAACTTAGCTCACTGTGTTGTTGTGAGAATAATAGGTAATGATGTAGGCAAAGTACATATCAGAGTGCCTGCACACAGATGATTCTCTTTCTAATTATATTTCCCCAAGACTACACTATGCTGCCCCCTCCCCCGCCCCCAAACACTTGACCAGTTGTCCCAGCACTTTTCTCCTCTGATCTGAAACAAGGACAGTAAAGCGAGAAATTCGTATTCTAGTCTTTCTGGTTTCTTTGCTCTGCTCATGCAAACTGACTGTAATTTTTTAAAATTTTTAATGGAATTTGTTATTATTATTATGATCATTGCAGCAGGAAACACATACAGTAGTGACAGGAATGTGAGGAAACCAGCATTCTTCTGGGGGTGGGCACATTTTCTGGAGAGCAGTTTTGTGTTATAGATGTCCCTTTTGGAATCTACTTTAAGAAAACAACCAATCATGCAGAGACTTGTATGCAAAGATTCCAGTAAGACATTATGTATGCGAGGGAAAAATGAGAACAATTTAAGTGTTGAACAATGACATTATAATGCATCTTCTATGCATCCATCCAGGAAGATGTTTTCGAAGAATTTTTAGACAGAGGTAAGGCCCAGATACTGAATCAGGACATTTCAGGGGAGAAAAAAAAACCTCATGTTAACCTTATAAGCCTTACTTGTTTACATGACTACTACACATTTAACGTAGACATACAACTCTATAAAAGCATTCCAAAACACTGACAGCAGTTAATGCTGAATGACAAGAGGCAAGTAATTTTCATTTTCTTTCATTTCCTAAGTTGTGTTCAATTGCCTGTACTACTTGAATATTTGAACCCAGAACCTCTCCCCTCCAACCCAAGGACAAAGGCAAGATAATCTGGATGCTGAAAAGAAACTCAGACACACAACATTAGCACAGTTTTATTATCTGCAGAAGGGAACATTTCAGGCACCAATCCAAACAAGAGGGCCAGAGGGCCCAAGACCACTACCAGCAAACAATTAGCCCTGCTCCCCCAATATCCTCGCAACCACTGGAGAAACCATGGTCTTAGGGGAAGGATGGACCGTGTAGGAGGAGACAATCTTATGGCTTCAATCTGCTCTTTTAAGCTGAGTTAGCAACAACAGGGAACACAATGTGCTGCATGATGTGCACCACTATGAGGAGCTGGGTGAGCAAGAAGTGAGTGGAAAAGTGCAGGAGCTCAGAGTCTTCAGCAGTCAATCGGCTAGGAGTGAAGGGGAAAGAAAATCACTTCAGAGGTGCTAACTCTGGGCCTTCCTCACTCCAACCCTCCACTATCCCCGGTGTCAGTTAGACCTACTCCTTCATTAGGGAGGACCTCAGGCTGGGACAGATCCAGTGCCCCCCTCCCCCACCCTGCTTAGTTAGACCAACCCTTTGGTGTCTCCACATCTCCAATGGAGTGACCTTCAACCAGAGATTGGCCTGTCTCCTGCTGCTACTCTGACACAGGCCTTTCAAGTACTTACATAAACAGGTCCCTGCCAGTCACTGAGAGCTCCCAAAGAACCATCCCGCGGTAGAATTCAGCACTTGGCATAAGGAACCCGAGCGCCACCTCAGCATCCACGTCAGTCAGGAAGGGCACCGTGAGGGTGCTGGTGGAGTTAAGGTAAAGGCACCATATATAGGGGCTTTCTGATTCAGGCCCCCTTACCTGTCAGAGAATGGTCTTCTGCCAGATTGTCCGTCACCCTCAGGTTACCCAAGAGGCTCCAGGATAAACCTTAAAGGAACTCTGCACCACAGTCATCCTCAGGCCACCCTGCCATGTCTCCAGGCCATCAAAGCTGCTCCTCCCAGCGACCCCGAGTCCCCGTAATCCCCTTCCATCTCACCAGAAGTCCACCCCACTCCCACAAGGACCCAAAGCCTCTCCTGCCCATCCTCCTGCATCCTCCCACCTCCTGCACACCCCTCTCCCTTTACTTCCATGGCGGGAGGATGGGGGCTTCTCAAAAAGGATACAACTCCAGCACCTCATTTCCCACGTCTCTGTCGGAGTCAGAGGCCTCTCTAGCTGCCCCTGTGTCCAGTGATGCTCTGTCCACCTGGGGATCTTCCCTGCCTGCAGCGCCTTCAGCTCCAGTGCTGTCCCCATTTCTAGGGACCATAGGGTCCCCTGGGCCACTGGGTAATCCCTCACCTCCCACCACGCTGTCCAAGCCTTCCTCGTCATCGCAGCCAGGAGCCTGCATGGCCTTCCTCTGCCGACCAGAGAGTGAAACACACAGGATCCTCTCAGGCGTTAGCCACCAGACCCTCCCACAGAACCCCGCCCAGCCTCCTCACCAGAGGTGGCGCCAGCGCACCCAGCACTTGGGGGAGGCTCCTAGTAGGGGATTCTTTCCCGCCAAGCCACGCTTACCACACAGTCTTCCCATCTGGGGTTGCTGGGGAGACCCCAGTTGTGAGGGAGGCATGACGTGCCCTCACGAAGCCCCGCCCCTCTGTTCCTGAAGCCTCACAGGCCACGCCCATCCTGGAAGAGAGAGATTGCCCATCCTGGAAGAGAGAGTCCCCAGGGTGCTGGGGACTCTCCAGAGTGGCAGAGCAAGTACAGAGAGGCAGAGCAAGTCCAGGAGAAGGGGAGAAGAAAGATGGGGTGAATGTGGCAGGGTGAAGACGTGGCCAACGTAGCCTTGCAGGACCACCATGGCTAAGAATTGGAGAGGTGTGCCTGAGGGAAAGAAATGGTCCGTGCCCCAGTGGGCCCTTTGTGTGTCTATCAGTAAACAGCAAGTGGTGGGTGGCAGGCTGGGGAAAAATTGGTCTTATTAAAAAGTCTCTGCCAGCGCCAAACTTTTGGGATTCTGACAATAATTGGGGTTTCTGAAAAACGTACCAATGAGCTCCTGCCCCACAAGCAGCCAGTTCCCTCCGGCCAAGCAAGAAACTCACTTCCTGGGAGCATGAGCTCTGAAAGTGCCCAAATGCCCACAGAGACACTCCCAAGAGATTAACTAGAACTTTCCACCCCCATGGCCTTGACAGCAGCTCCAAACCATGCTGCTGCAGGCAGGCAGTTAGGGCTACGGCCTCACTCCCACAACACCCTCCCAAACTCCCCCACATAAAACCAAAGATGGTGCAAAAAACATCAGGGGAAACAGGACTTCCAAGAAAAGGGTTCTCCCTGAAATTGAAGGTCTGTAGTGGGGAGTGTCTTCATGGCAGGGCCTCATCCCATCATGCAGGCCATACCTCCATGGCCTCATCTAACCCCCATTACCTCCCAGAAGCCGCATTCCCAAACACTATTTGCCTGGGGTCAGGGCTTCAATGTATTTCAAATATGCAGCAGAGAAGATTTGAGCATTCAGTGCATAGCAGGGTGCTCCTCACTGACTCCATCTGTGTTTACATGAATACTTCTGTTATGTGCCCCAGGCATGAACCAGCTCTGGCCAGCAACAGGCAACAAGCCAGGATGATCTAAGGACTGTACAACTACTTTGCCCCTGACTGATATAAGAGCAACACCACCAATCAGGTGCGTCCTCACCCATTGCCAGAGGGTACCTGGATATTTTTAACAGGGAGCCAAGTGTTGACGTGACCAAACGTAGAAACAACGTCTGTACCAAATGACAATCCATGCCAGCTGTTCTGGTAGGTATGACAGAGGAGGACCCAAGGTCTCACAAGCATTCCCAGCTGAGGCACAGGACAGAGACAGTAAACTAAGATTTTGTGATCAAAAATTCTTTAAAGCAACTCAAATCCAAATAATAGGGGACTCAAGACTTGGAAAATTTCATTTTAAGTTAAAAAGTTATAAGCCTAGCAAGTAATGTGTATATGAAAGCTTTTGTTTCAGAAACTACAGATAAGGCCCATCCTGGCTCTTGGGAAAGCAGCTGACCTCCTGGGGCACCGCTAAAGATTACAGCCTGGGGACAAGTGGCGGCATCCAGGTCTTTGTTTTCCAGGGAGGGACAGACGACCACCTACCCCTGGAAAGAGCTAACTGCCCAGGACAGGAATGTTGCAGCTTCGTTCACCTTATCCTCCCTGAACCTCAAAGCCCTCACCACACCTTATTATTCCTCCTTATAAAAAATCTGGCCTGGAATGAGACAGGAAGATGGTCTGTTAGGGTATGAACCCACCATCTTCTCAGATCGCCGGCCATCTGAATGAAGCACCCATAAAGATTCAATCGGTGTCATTGCTCATTGGGTTTGACAGTCACAACCAGCCCAAAGACCAGTGTCTTTTCTGGTTACACAAATGCCCTCATTCAGCTGTGGGAATCAAAGGAGCTATGGAGGTCAAGGCCTCTAGTGACTGTCATCCTACTTTCTCAACTTCTCCTCAGAGTGCCCCCTATTCCTCCTTGTGCTCCCTGCCTGGAGGACAGTGCTTCCCCACCTGGCCTCACCTGTGATGTTGACTGCTCATGCTCCTGTGCCAGGCCCCACCTGTCACACCTCACCCCAGGAGGTGACCCAGGCCACGTCCAGGTTCCTCTCTGCTACCCCTCGACCACCTTTCTACCTGCTGTTCTGGTTATTGCCCTTACCCAGCTCTGCTCTGCTCCTCAGAGGCTGCCCCACGTGGAGGTCACCACTTAGGAAGCTCCCTTGTTCAGGCTGCCAGTTGGGCTCAGCCAATGGAGGCCACTGGCAAGAGACCAGAGGGTGGCAGGAGTGAGAACTAAGGGCATTTGTAGCCTCCTCCCCTAACACACATCCTCTGAGGCTCCCTGCAGTTCTGGGAGAGGCTGTATTCCTCAGCTCTTACCAGGATGCAGTAGCAATGACCTCTATCCCTGCCCCTTCATTTAGGCCAAGGCTTGCTGTAGAGAAGATGGCTTCCCTTGGAGCCTGACCATCCCTTGGTAGCTGTGGCATGCTGGCAAATGGTTGACAGCTTGTTCCCTGGATTCTGGACGAGTTGGTGGGGTTGGAAAAAATATATATATATATAAGTTTACTGTAATTCTAACTCTATTATAATTCTGACTCATAAAGAATGTGTAGTACACAACTTATGAATAATAATAAAATAGATAGGTCTGTTTCTCGTGTATTTTATAGACTTCATGGGTTCTCACAGATTGCTTTAGCTGGCTTTTGCCAAACTCTTGACTCAAACCTTGCTTGAGATAGATGTTCATTCACGATAATCAATGAGTAAGGCAGAAAGGAAACAACACAGACACACACCCATCAGTGACACGAGCGACTTCTTTTCTGAGTCAAATAATAGTCTTAAATTATGGCAGAAGCATTTCCTCAAACATTTATGCTACTCACAATGGAACAGCCACAGACGGCACACAATTTTAGGTACAGTTCATCTTATTGTTAACACTTCCTCCATCACTTGCCTAAGCTAGGCCACCGACAAAACAATAAGCCAAGGCTTGATTTGTTGCATTTGCCAATTTCTGTGGTGTCAATATTCTAACCCTGGCCAATTTCAAGCTACCAGCATATATTACGGAACAGCGTCGCAGCTTTTTACCTGTTAAACATGACTCAGTGAAGTGATTTAGAGAATAAAATAAAATAAGCTTTTATTATTGGCTCCAGTGCACATGCAGCTCTCAAAGTTCTGATGATTTAGCACTCAGCTCTCCAGAGCCCACATGAGGCAACTCTCACTCACCACTACTTATTGGCCCCTTGCCCCTGCCTACTCACACCTCTCTAGATAGTCTCTTCATGAAGCACTCCTCAGTTAAATACTTAGAAGGCTCCCACTTGTTTCCTGCCGGCGCTCTGACTAGGGCTGCAGGGGTATATGCAGGCATCTTAGAATTATTTGGGGTGTCCTCATGTAGAAGTCATGATTCCTTTGAGGATATCTCAAACCTCTCTGGTGAGTTGTACACAGAGACTTTAACAAGACAGTGAGAGAAGGCTCAGGCTTTCTAGACAGACCAACAACACTGCAGAGCCCAGCACTGCTGGTTGCACAGATTTGGGGCAGCTGTAGATCACCTCATGACCCGTGAGCTATCGGGGTGGCAAGAGAAGGCCTGGGAGGTGCAGGTTCCTGAAACAGCACAGTGGGAACAGGCAGGCCCAAGGTTTAAGACCTCCAGCGGGAGCTGGGACAGCAGGCCTTCACTGCCTCAGGCTGTAGTATAGCTGAGGGGATCTTCCCAATACTCTCCAGGAAGGATTCAGAAAGAAACTTGTCGTAAAATTGTCAGAGGCCCTGTAAGGAGGTGGCCAGGCCTGACCATGAGAGACTGTGTGATTTGGGCGCAGAAGGAGAACACATGCAACCAGAGAAGACACTGGAGCTCGTGCCACCTGTCACGAACCAAACCCAATAAGCAGAGAGAGGGACTAAATCTTTATGGGCACTTTATTCAGATGGCAGGTGATCAGAGAAGCAGGCAGGTTCACATCCTAAAAAAACAAAAACAAAAAACAAAAAAAAATCTGACATTTTCTTTCCAAGCCAATGTTTTTTAACATATATTTTATTGATTATGCAATTCCAGTTTCTGCATTTCCCCTTCTTATTCTCCTCTATTCTGCATGGCCCCTCCCACCCCCATTCCCCCTTTAGTTCATGTCCTAGGGTTGTACATATAAATTCTTTGGCCTCTACGTTTCCTATACTATTCTTAACCTCCCCTTGTCTATTTTCTACCTCCCATCTATGCTACTTATTCTCTGTACCTTTTCCACCATTCCCCCTTGCCACTCCCTGCTCATATACCTCAATGTGATCTCCATTTCTGTGATTCTCTTCCTGTTCTATTGTTTGCTTAGTTTGTTGTTCTTTTAATTTTTAGGTTCACTTCTTGATAGTTGTGAGTTTCTTGTCATTCTACTTCTCATAGTTTTTATCATTTTCTTTTTCCTAGATGAGTTCCTTTAACATTTCATATACTAAGGGCTTAGTGATGATGAACTCCTTTAACTTGACCTTTTCTGAGAAGCACTTTATCAGCCCTTCCATTCTAAATGATAGCTTTGCAGGATAGTCATCTGGGATGTAAGTCCTTGCCTTTCATGACTTGGAATACTTCTTTCCAGCCCCTTCTTGCCTGTAAGGTTTCTTTTGAGGAATCAGCTGATAGTCTGATGGAAACTCCTTCGTAGGTAACTCTCCTCTTCTCTTGCTGCTTTTAAGATTCTCTCCTTATCTTTAATCTTCAGTAATGTCCTTATGATGTGCCTTGGTGTGTGCTTCCTTAGGCGCAACTTCTTTGGCACTCCCTGAGCTTTCTGGACTTCCTGGAAGCCTATTTCCTTTGCCTGATTGGGGAAGTTCTCCTTCAATATGGTTTCAAATAAGTTTTCAATTTCTTGCTCTTCCTCTTTTCGCCTGGCATCCCTATGGTTGGGGAAATAAAGCCTCAAAAATCTCTGACTGAAAACACCTGTGGGGGTTGAGGCAGCAGTGGGAGAAACTCCCAGCCCCACAGGAGAGTGAGATGGAGAGATCCACAGGGTCCTAGAATGTACACAAACTTGCCCACCTGGGAATCACCACCAGAAGGGCCCAATTTTCTTGTGGGCAGTTGGGGAAGTGACTGAAAACCAGTAGAGAGCGGAGTAAGCACCATTGTCCCCTCTCGGACCCTCCCCCACATACAGCATCACAAGGCAGCAACATGGGTTGCCCCACCCTGGTGAACAGCTAAGGATTCACCCCTTACTACACAAGAGGTGAGTCGAGACAAAAAAAAAAGGCCCAAAATAAAGAGCAGTTCAAAGCTCCAGAAAAAAATACAACTAAGTGACAAAGAGTTAGCCAACCTATCAGACAGAAATTTCAAACCACTGGTTATCAGGATGCTCCAGGAACTCAATGGGTACTTCAAAGCATAAAAAAACAAGAAAGGGAGGGATGGAGGTGGCATTATGTGAAATAAAGAAAAATCTACAGGGAACCACAGTTATAGGAAGGAAACCAGGACTCACATGAACAGTTTGGACCAGAAAATATAAACATTCAACCAGAACAGAATGAAGAAACAATAATTCAAAAAAATGAGGAGAGGCTGAGGGACCTCCAGCACATCTTTAAACATTCCAACATCTGAATCATAGGGGTGCCAAAAGAAGAAGAGGAAGACCAAGAAATTGAAAACTTACTTGAACAAATAGGTGACTCTGCCAAGATGGAGGCGTAGGTGGAAACAGTGTGCCTTCTCGCACAACCAAGTTTAAAAACAACAAAGTTTTACCAACAAAATCGCAGTCAATCCACAGAAAATTGAACTATATGGAAGTCTGACAACAATGAGCCCTTCAGCCAAACCGGTAAGAAGGGCAGAGCCAGCATCAGAGTGGGGTCGAGCAGGAAAGATCCACTGGACCTACCAGGGTGCACAACCCAGGCACATCGGCAGCCAGGGGCAGATCCCAGGTGTGGAGTAGCGGGCGGACTCACTGAGGGGTGACCAAGGCACACATTCCCACGCACATAAACCGGTGAAGGAGCGAGCAGTGAGAAGGACCGCGCAGGCCCCAGCTACAGGAAGCAGTGCAGGAGACCGCCATTGTCCCTCTGACCCCGCCCTCGCATACAGGGTCACAGACCAGCGACCTGGGTGGACCCGCCCTGGTGAACACCTAAGCCTCCACCCCTCATACGTAACAGGCCCGAACACATCAAAACATGGCTCAAGAAAAACTCAGAGCCCCCGAGCTGATAAATCTAAGCGACGAAGAAATAGCCAAACTTTCAGATGCACAGTTGGAAAACACTGGTGTTCAGGATGCTCACAGAACTGGTTGATTTTAATCACAAATTAGAGGAACATATGAAGGCTAAACTAATTGAAATGAACGGAAATGCACAGGAAACCAATAGTCATGGAAGGGAACCTGGGACTCAAATCAAAGGAGTAGACCAGAAGGAACAAAAAAATGACCAAACAGAAGAGGATGAAGAAACAAGAATTCAAAAAAATGAGGAGAGGCTTAGGAACCTCCAGGACATCTTTAAACGTTCCAACATCCGAATTATAGGGGTACCAGAAGGGGAAGAGGAACAGCCATGAGTGGAAAAGTTATTTGAACAAATAATAAAGGAGAACTTCCCCAATCTGGCAAAGGAAATAGACTTCCAGGAAATCCAGGAAGCTCAGAGAGTCCCAAAGAAGTTGGACCCAAGAAGGAACACACCAAGGCACATCATCATTACATTAACCAAGATTAAAATGAAGCAAGCAGAGAATCCTGGAAGCAGCAAGAGACAAGGGGACAGTCACCTGCAAAGGAGTCCCCATCAGACTGTCAGCAGATTTCTCAAAAGAGATCTTACAGGCAAGAAGGGGCTGGAAAGAGGTATTCCAAGTCATGAAATCCAAAGACCTACATCCAAGATTGACCTACCCAGCAAAGCTTTCATTCAGAATGGAAGGGAAGATAAAGTGCTTCTCAGATAAGGTCAAATTCAAGGAGTTCATCATCACCAAGCCCTTATTATATGAAATGTTAAAGGGACTTATCTAAGAAAAAGAAGATAATAAATATGAACAGTGAAAGGACAGCAAACTCACACTTATTAAGAACCATACCTAAAACAAAAGCAAACTAAAAGGACAGCTAGATCAGGAGCAGAACCATACAAATGAAGATCCCATGGACGGTTAGCAACAGGGGAGTGGGAGAAGGAGAAGGGGGGAGAAGGTACAGAAAATAACTAGCATAGGTGGTAGGTAGAAAATAGATAGGGGGAAGGGCAAGAATAGTAGGGGAAATATAGAATCTAAAGAACTTGAGACACGTGGTCATAAACTAAAGAGGGGGAATGGTGGGGGACGGGGTGTGCAGGGCGGAGGGGAATGAAGGGGGGAAATAGAACAACTGTAATGGCATATCAATAAAATATATTTTAAAAAAGAAGGAAAAATTACTTGAACATATAGTGAAGGAATATTTCCCCAATCTGGTAAAGAAAGTAGACTTCCAGGAAGTCCAGGAAGCTCAGAGAGTCCCAAGACAAGTGGGGCCCAAGGAGTAACACCAAGACACATCATAATGACATTGCCGGAGATTAAAAACAAAGAGAGGATCTCAAAAGCAGCAAGAGAAAAGGAGACAGATACCTACAAAGGAGTGCCCATCAGACTATCAGCTGGTTTCTCAAAAGAAACCTTGCAGGCAAGAAGGGACTGGAAAGAAGAATTCAAAGTCATGAAAGGGAAGGATCTACATCCAAGACGACCCTATCCAACAAAGCTATCATTTAGAATGGAAGGGCAGATAAAGTGCTTCCCAGATAAGGTCAAGTTCAAGGAGTTCATCATCACCAACCCTTATCATATGGCACTAAACGGACTTATCTAAGAAAAAGAAGATGAAAAAATATGAACAGTAAGATGAGAACAAACTCACAGCTATTAACAACTGAGCCTAAAACAAGAACAAAAGAAACGAAGCAAACAACTAGAACAGAAACAGAATCACGGAAATGTTATCAGTGCGGGAGTAGGAGGGGGAGAGAAGGGGAAAAGGTACAGAGAATAAGTAGCAAAAAATGGCAGGTAGAAAATAGACAGAGGGAGGTTAAGAATAGTATAGGAAATGTAGAAGCTGAAGGTCTCATACGTATGACACATGGATATGAACTAAAGGGTGTGAATGCAGGTGGCAGGGGGCATGCAGGGCAATAAAGGGGGGAATGGGATAACTGCCAGCACAATCAATAAAATACATTCCAAAAATAAGCTGGGCGGGGAGATACCTGAGGCTCGGCTGGGACCGGCACGCAGGCCTGTGCACGTGGCAGGACGCAGCAGCTTTGCTAAACAAAAAACTCACAGGCAGAGAATAATACACTGAAGGAATGGGAGGACCCACATATATGCTGCCTACACCAGACCCACCTCAGAACAAAAACCTACACAGACTGAAAGTGAAGGGTCGGAAAAAGATATTCCCAGATGGACAGGGGGGAAACTCAAGCATAGCAATACTTATATCACACGAAATAGATTTCCAAACAAAGGCCATGAAAAGACACAGAGAAGGTCTTTCATAATACTGAATGGAAGAGTTCATTAAGAAGACACACCCACTGAGCACCTGGTGCGGCTCAGTGGATTGATGCTGGCATGCACACCGAAAGGTCCTGGGTTCCATTCCCAGTCAGGGTACATGCCTGGGTTGCACGCCAGGCCCCCAGTGGGGGGTGTGCCACAGGAAACTGATTGATGCAGCTCTGACACATTGGTGTTTCTCTCCCTCTCTCTCGTTCTCTCTCCCTTCCTCTCTTTCTCACAGTACATAAATAAAATGTTTTAAAATACAAATGAAAAACAGAAGACATGAACATCAGAAACGTATATGCACCCAACATAGGAGCACCCAAGTATATAAGGAAACTCTTGGAGGACTTCAGGAAAGACTCAGATGGCAGCGCAGTTATAGTAGGGGATTTTAACACCCCACTGTCAACCAGAAACAGCTCTTCCAAATAAAGAATCAACAAAAATACTGTGTCACTGAATCATAAACTATATCAGGTGAACTGAACTGATATATCCACAACCTTTCACCCCGAAGAAGCAAAACATACATTCTGTTCCAATGCACATGGAACATTCTCAGATATAGACCACATGACAGGACACAAAACAAGCCTGGACAAATTCAAGACAATTGAAATCATACAAAGCATTTTGTCCGATCCAAGGGGCTTCACGCCAGAAACTAACCTCAAGGAAAAAAGTTAAAAACAGTCAAATTCATGGAAGCTGAATAACACGTTCTTGAATACTGAATGAGTTAACAACGACATCAAGGAAGAAATCTAAACATTTCTGGAAACAAGTGAAAGCAAACACACAACACCCAAGACCTATGGGACACAGCAAAGGCAGCCCTGAGAGGGAAGTTCATAGCCACACAGGCCTACCTAAAAGAGGTAAAAAAAAAAAAACTTTCAAATAAACAACTCAACCCTACAACTACAAGATCTGGAGGAACAATAACAAACCAAGACCAGACCAAGTAGAAGGAAGGAAATAGTCGAGATCAGAGCAGAAGCAAATGACATAGAGACTAACAGAATAATTCAAAGGGTCAACAAATCCAGGGGCTGCTTCTTTGAAAGACAAACAAAATTGACAAGCCTTGGGTCCTCTGGTCAAGACGGTAACATAGCCAGACGCGGCTCACCGCTTCCCACAACCACATAGAATTACAACCACAATATAGAACCACCATCACTCAGGAATGTCAGAAATTGAGTTGAGTGGAAGTGTGACAGCTACAGAATTGAGGAAACCCCATCCGACCAGACTGGTAGGAGGGGTGCGGACATGGAACAGGCTGACCCCTCACCCACGTGGATAAAATTTCGGGGAGGGATATCTTGGGAGCCAGGAGGCCTTGGTCCACACCAGGCTCCCCAGCCCAGCATCCCAGGGCCAGGAAATTAAGTCAGCACACCTCCTGGCTGCAAACACCAGCACGGACGGAGTCAGTGCAGGAGGCTGCTGGAGCCCTAAGCAGTTCCTCTTGGGGAACCCACACATGGACTCACCCACTCAGACTCACTCCCTCTGAGATCTAGCACCAGGGTGGCAGCTTGCAGGGCACCAGTGGTATACAGGGAAACTGAGGTTTCTAGCATCGGGAGAAGGACAGGCCATTGTCCCACTGCTGAGCCCTCCCCCCACCTCCAGAGCAGATTAGGCTGGTGCTCATCTGACAGTCCATCAGCATGGATAACGCTCTGTCACCCACCTTGAAGATCCACACAGGCCCTATCCCACCCAAATTATGGCCCACCCAAGCTGCTTTTCCATAAGCATGGCTGCTCTTGGATCCCAAATCTTATCAAACAAGCAACAGCAGGCTTCAGTGAGCCCTAGTGCCAGCCAGATTGGAGTCACAGCATGGCTTCACCTGGGAATCTCCAAGCCCTGCACCAGTAGCTGCCATCTCAGATTGCTTTACAGCTCAGGCAGGGTGGCCCCGGAAAACCCAGGTGGGGACTGACCTTGGCCTGCACCACCTGGGAAACCCCAGGGCCAACGCACCCAGCAGACACCTATAGACAACATCAGGGCACCACCATCCTGCCCCTGCACAGCTGATTCTCCACGGAGGGCAGAGGTTGGTGGTCTAGTGGGCAGAGACAGTTTTTCCAGCTGACTAGCCTGGGAAAATCTCTCCCATTGATCTGCCAACAGCAGCCAAAGCTCAACTACAAGAGCACACTGTACCCGGCCCATACAAATGGTGTACCTCAATCACCCAGCTTGTGTGATAGGGGAGGCTGTGCCACTGGTCCCTATAGGACACCTACTGCATTAGGCCACACTACCAAGACACAGAGTGAAAGCAGCTCCACCCAATGCAAAGAAATACACACAGGGATGCTGCCCAAATGAGGAGACAAGGACACGTGGCTCAAATGAGAGAACAGATAGAAACTCAAAAAAAGAACTAAATGATGAAAAAAGAGGAAAAGCTCATATGTTAAATGAATATGGTCCTAGAAAAAATTTAATCCCAAACTTTTAATTATCATACATTTTTCTTGTTGTGCAGTTTCTGTATAAATGCAACTATATAACTAAAAGTATACTCCAAGATACTAACAGTTGTTAATGCTAAGTGGCATGACACAATTCATCGTCATGTTCTTCCATTTCCTAAATGGTCTCCCTCAGACTGAAATGACTGAATCCCACACCTCACCTCCACACCAGGGTCAAAGGCAGGGAAAGGTGGGGACCTATTAACTGAAAATAAACTCAAACAAGAGTATCAGTTTCATTTTTATTTTCTGCTGTAACAGACAATTAAGAACTCATCCTCCACTAAGAGGGAAACAGTACAGTGGAGAGTGCCAAAGGGCCAATATAAGGAAACAATTAGGCCCCCACAATAAAGGGGCAACTACTGCAGGAATCAATGCCTAGGGAGGGACCCCAGGTTAATTTTAGCCCCCGTTTTCCAGCCTAGGGTAAAAGGTGAAGCACTGGGGACAAAGTGATATGCATGGGCCCCATGAAGACCCAAAGCTGGTAGAAACAGGAGTTCAGAGCAATATGGAGTTGGTCAGGGTCTTCAGAAGTCAATTGGCTGAAAGAGGGAAAATGAAAATTAACTTAAAGCTTATAAGTCTGTACCTAGCTCTCTCTCCCCACTCAGGTGATGACAGACCCGGTCCACCGTGAGAACCTCCTTACACCTGACATTTTGGGTGTCTCCCGTTCACTACTAGCATGACCCTCCTGAGACCCACCCTACCCCCCCCCCCCCCGCTACTCCAACCCTCACATTGGCCCATTTTGGAACTCACATCATTAGAAAATCTGCAGCCACTCCGAGCTCCGTGGAAACTGTCTCTGTGTGGGGCTGAATACGTGGGGCCAGGTACTGGCGGGCCATCTCTGCATGCAGGGGTGATGATAGAGGCACCTTGATGGTACTTTGTGGAGGTTCTGTTAAGGCGCCATCCAATATGGACTTCTCCCGTTCCACCTCAGACCAATCCCATCCGCCCTAATCCCCTCCTCCCTGGTCCCTCAGCCCCTCTCCCTGCCCCCATCTCACCTGCCCACCTCTGGCACATCCCCTCAGCCACCTTGGTCCCGTGTCTCCTGTCTTCACTGGGTACCCCGAGGCTGGCCCCCTTCCCTGTCCCTTTGCCTGGCCTAGGTGCGTCCCCCTGGCAACCTGCCACTCACTACTCGAGGAGGATACCAATGGAACAGTAATATTTCTGGACTTTCGGCTGTGGACCCAGCAATGCCACCTGGTAATGGCGAGGCATCTCCACCTGGGCCAGAACCAGGGAGTGCCTGTGCCACCGGCGGCCCTCTGCTGGATGAGGCCCTCGCTTCCGTCAAGTCTCCAATTCTGGAGGCCTGGTGGCCTCCATGGCCATCTGAGCTGCCAGGCCCACCAAGACTGCTCTCAGATTCCTCTCTGGCGACACCACCATCTGCACCTTCGTCTTCACCCTGCATGGTTTCTCAACACTGAGATTCTACTTGGACTTTCGGTTTCCTAGCAACGGACAACGCTGCCACTGTAGGAAGCTCCGCCCCTTAGATCGTGACGTCATCCGAACTCCCCTCGCACCTGAACAAATGCTCCCTGACGCCACCTCCCAGAAACCCTGTCCTCTGAGGCCGCAGGCCTCCTGAAACTTCCTACAAAGGCTTGCAGGCCCCAGTGCGCATGTGCACCTGCACCAGGACCTCAGTCGGGGCAACGTCCCATGGAACCAGATTGGTGAGTGCTGGTCCCTTTTCAGCGAGTGTTGGTAGTGAACCTGGTGTCTCATGGGCAGTGCCTGCCAGACTTCCTCCCTGGGATGCTCACATGGCCTGCCCTCGCTTGGGCTTCCAGGGCCCAGCCTGGGACTGACTCCGAGCAAGTGTAACTCCCGGGCCCTGCAGGCCTCTACGCACATCCCACCACAGTGCCTGGGGGAGCCAGGATGGACCGGCCTTGCTGGGTCCCCATGGTTAATCGCTCTGGGCCCTGTCAATCCAGGTGACTGCCAGCCTGGGGCAGGGGAAGTAGCTGCCAGCCTCCCCACTTTCTCCCTGGGGCCCGAAAGGTCCAGGCACACACACCACATTGTCTCCAGGCCACAGGCTTGGGTTGCCCCATCCAGGGGCGCAGGAGGAGCCTGCTGGGCACAAGGGCAGAAGGAGCAGAAGCACCATCCCTGGGACAGGTCCCAGGTGCTCTGCCCTCTGCTGGCACAGCCCTCATGGGCTCTCCCTCCCTAGCTGCAGACTCTTGCTGCTGGGGGGAGGTGGTGGATGGGGAGGCTGAGGTGCAGGAGGTGGCAGGGGCCCTCTACCTGAGGCAACCCTGCATCTGCTGCCCTGTGGGGTGCCACTTTACTTCTGTGCCTGAGGGGTGAAGTCACCTGCAAAAGCACAGCGGGAGGCGGGCAGGGGTGATTGTGGGCTTGTGAGGCAGCACAGCCCACAGAGGTTTTTGTGTACCTACAGTGTTCCTCTGGCCCCATGTTATGGGGGTGAGTAGGTGAGATGCTGTGTCCCAGGGATATGGGGCTGCTCACCTGGCTGGGCACAACTGCAGGGATCTGAGGTGGGCACCCACCAGGGATTGGATCCCAGCTTGGCTCCCACCTGTGACCTTAAGGCTTGAGGCATTTTCCACGTTCAGATCTTCCATGTAGCAGCTGTACTCAACCCACTCTGTGTCACAGCCATCCCCAGACAGCCGAGTGGATCATAGGAAGATTTCGCCCACACCGTGATCTCAGTGGGGGTGGGGTGAGGAGGGGGTGTTGAAGCTGAGGGCAGGATGGGTGCTGGCAGCGGGGACATCCTCACTCTGCTAAAAGACCCTGCAGACATAGCAATAGAAAGGCCATTTTTGCAAAGCTGACTCCTACTCCACCTCTGTTTGCCTTGGAGTTTGAGGGGGGTGGGGCTGTTGGTATGGGGGAGCCTTGCCCACCTGCACCTGATTCCCTGCACAAGCATGTGTTCTGGGGGACTCTGAGCCCCCCACTGTTTCAGGAACTGGGAATAATAGCACAGGGGAAGGAAGCCAGCAGGAGGCCTTGTCTGCAGGGAGCTGACAAGCTTGGGGAGAAAGGATAACACTATGCTAAAGAGGAACACACCAAGCCTGGCAGGTGGGTGAAGGGATTGTAGAGAAAACCCAGGCTGTAGGTGTGAGCAGGTCAGAAGCACAGATTTCAGCAAGGCTGCATGTGGAGGATGAAGAAGTGTGGTGGAAAGGAGGGCCTCCACGTTTTGGCAAAACTGGGTGATAGTGACATGGGGTCATGGAGGGGAAGAGCAGCCTGGGCAGGTGACAAATGAAGAGCTCTGCTTCGGCCTGCTAATGAGCTCCTTCCTGAGTTTTCTACATTTCTCTACAATGCTTCCTGCTCACTGTCACCTGCAGGCTGCCTATGCCTGCTGAGACTCGGGGCCCCGTGCACTGGCTATTGCCCTCTGACTTCCTGCTCCTGGGGTGGACACCTCTGTACCCTGTGCCCGTGCTCCCCTCCAGCTCCCTCTGCACATCCTCCTTTCCCCGCCTCCACAGAGCCTGTGCACAGGGTGGGCCCGGCCAGGCAGGGCAGTTGGCAGCCCTGGACACGGCTCTCTGCCCATGCAGCCAAGAGTCACGGGATACAGCCTTTGGAGGGACAATTCTGGGGTGCAAGGGACTAACGAAGGAAGTGGGAGTGGACAAATGAACACTGACCTGTTAAGCTGTTGTGATAGTTCTCACAGAAACATGGGAGGGAGGAATGGGAAGGAGTACATTCACATGTACGCTGCCTATTTACGGGGTATGTGGAGTGTTTATGATGGGAAGGTGTTTAAGTAGTATACACACAATGAAATCACGTGAATATACTAGAGGAAAAGGTAGCTGATGTCTGAGACTTTGCATGGGGAAGACGTTTCTCAGCCGACTGTCAGTGGGGTAACAATAACCACTAGCGTGGACTGAGTGACTGCCATGTTTCAGTCACTGTTCTAAATACTAAACACGAATGAGCTCATTTCATCTGCAGATTCACCGACATTTTCGTTCCGCTGATCTTTCCCGTGAGAGGATCGGGATCCATTGTCTTTTCCACATTGGCCCCTAGTTTTCTATTGTGACCATGTGCACGGATTATGTGTGTAAACAGAAGAAAATGACAAAGCTTCTGAGCAATTGTTGTTCCCAACTGCACCTCTTTGCTGAAGCTTTAATTATCCTGTTCTATTCGTCGGGGGGCCGATCCTTCCTCTGAACCTGCATGTAATTGGCACCTTGTCTGGTGCAGTTAGGATTGTGATGAAGTCCCTCAGGCCCCGGTGGCTGGGGCCCCAGGCTAAGGACTGTGGGGCTTGTGCGGCTCAGCCTGCCTGTCTCCCTGACCTTGAGCTGCTTCCCAAGAGCAATCCTTTCCAAATTGCACATGTACCGCTCGACCTGCAGGGGAAGGTATTCCTCCAGAGGGCTGCTGATGGTTTGCTTTCAATATTTGCCTGTCATCAGTATCACACAAGGAAATTCTATGCTCTCCTAATCCATCCAAGTACACAGGGATGCACACACGTGGGTGGGTGACCGCACACTCACACACACACAGGCATGCACATGCAGGGACACACTCAGGAAGCACTCAGCACTTCACTGACTCTCCCGTCCATAGCGCCAGTTCTGGCCTAGGCACTTGTGGCTGCATAGCAGTGAAGGCCTTCGCAGTTCCGAGTCAGGGAACACTTGTTCACAATGAACTGAACATACTTAAAACCACATGAGGCATAATAGTTAGTGAGGAAGGCTACAAAAGTCCTGGCCAGGGTGCATGCATTCAAGGAAGGGGATGGTCACATCAAGAAGGATGTTTCTCCCATGGCGCGGTGCTCAGCATCCTTCTTGAACTCCTGAGCTACAAATCAGTACAGGCACCTGGACCTGGATGTCCTGTGGGCACTCAGAACCCATCTAGCTGCCTAAGGACCCCATGGTTTTGTCATCCCCCCTAAATGCTCCCTTCTTTTTCATTTTCTGTCTGGTGACACGTATTTGCACAACCTCCCACTCTCACATCTCACCCCCCCTCTAATCAATCCCCCAAATGTGTCCTACTGACCATCCCTTGTCCACCTGAGAGCAGGTCGGCATCATGCGTTAACTTAGAGATATGCAAGCAATGATATAAATGGAGCCACTTTAAAAAGGAACCGGCACAGCCCTGCCAGAGGAATGGCCTGGCACGTCCTATTACTGCTCAAACATTTGCAATGTGAAAACAGGGCAAGAGAACTATTGGGCTGGGCCTAGGGAGTAGTATGTGTTTCAAAGGACTGTCTGTAGACCTAAGAAGAAAGCAGATGTTGTCACTTCTGGACTGGAAAGTAGGAACATTGTTTAGCACAAACATCACTGTGTTACGTTATGTGCGCCAAAAGGTATGTGTTCCTTGGCCCTGAGGTATGTAGCTCAGTGGGCTGGGCATCTTCGGAAAAAGCAAAAGGTTACCAGTTAGTTCAGTTCCTGATCAGGGTATGTGCCTGGGTTGAGACCCAGGTCCCCACTGGGATACCCATGTTGGAAGCAACTGATCCATATTCTCACACATCGATGTTTCTCTCCCTCTCTTTCAACCTCCCTTCCCCTCTCTCTGAAAACAAATGAATAGAAGTCTTTAAAACATGCCCTCCTTCTGTGGATGTAATTGCTCCCTTTCTCTCTCATTAGTACCCATTGCCTTTGTCTCTCATCAGAACACTCTTTGGGCTTCTGTTGGAATTTACACATCCCTGATACTTGAACTTATGGATCTCAACAAATGGCTGTTTGCCTCTCACCTGCAAAGGCCTTCTATGTGTAGGTTATCAGGTTCTTGGGACCCTTCCTTCTGGGAAGTCCCCGCCTAATCCTGGGGCGGGTAGGGTATCACCTTCACCTCACTTCTGACCCCCTGTCCCCTTAGCCTCACAGAGGCCCTGGACATAGGGCTGGACCCATGCCTCGTCATGCTCCACATGACAGGGGCTCTCCTTCCTTCCTGGGCCACCCCATGCTCCCCGAGGCCTGCCACACTGCCTGGGAGTGACAGGATGTTCTGTCCTTACCCAGCCCAGCCCCACACCAACCCCCAGCCAAGGCTCTACGGGCATGTGTGCATGGGGGTGTATGTCCTGTCAGGGACATTCCCACTGCATTTGTCTTAGAGCTGGGACGGGCTGCAGTCTGGAAGTGTGTGTGTGATTACTCGACCAAGGCAGTAATCAAAAGGTGGTGACGAACTCCATGGCATCTGAGCTGTGCCTTAAGGGAAGAGTGAAGATTAGCTCAATGGCAACACGGTGGGAGAGGGAACTGTAAGGGAGGGGTCTGCTTGGGCAAAGCAGACCCCCGGTCCCTTGGGCTTTTAAAACTCCAATACTTACCTACCTTTAGGTAGTGCCGAGCATGGGATTCTCTGTGGTTGGTTGTCCAAATACAAGGCAAGAAAATAAACAGAAGCCAGCAATCTGCAGCTAACATTTTTGAAACATAAAGACACTCTTGACGAAAATACAATGAACCCGGTGGAGTAGCTGCACAGGATTGCGTGGAGAAGAGCCCCGGTGGGCAGAAGAAGGGGCAGAGGGTGAGGCTTCCTCACGGTCCCCAGGCAGGTGCCAGGCCCACAGCCAACATAGTGAAGGAGGAGGAGCCGGGGTGTGGAGTTCAGTCTGGGACGGCACTCCTGAATGCTTGGCAGCACAATTTCTGAGAAACTTAGATACAAGTAATGGCATTTAATTTGAGAATGTAGAGGAGTAGAGAAAAGGGTCAATAAATAGCATACCTCTTCCTGCCAGAGTTCGGAGCCCATTAAGACCCACGACAAAAGCCCTAGCAGAACGGGGAAGCAAAACAACTTTTACACCAGGTACCACTTGTTATAGGGGCAGACTGAGCTTGCTAATTCCCCCCCAAACGCCCACCCCCTGTCCAGACTCAAACAACCCACGGAGGAAGGTTTTGGGCCTGCAGAGCGGGCTCACATTTCCAATATTGCGGCCTCCCACCCAGCTTGGGGGGAAGGGAAGAAGAAAGAGACCAAGTGCTCCAGGCTCAGAACCTTTGGCAAGTTAACCACTCGGTGGAGAAATGTGCACCTGTGCAGGCTGCCCACCAACAGTGTGTTCCACTGCATCTCCGTGTGGCATCAACTTACTTGAGGGAGGAAACCAGGAGAGAGAAGGTACACCCCTAACAGCACACACACCCCACATTTGACAGATCGCTGTCCCTCCTAACCTTTGGGGCTCAACTATGGAATCTATGGTGTACCAGTGGCCGCAGGTTCACTCCTTTGTCTGCTGTCATCCTAATCACTTCCAGCCACCGTTGCCCCACGCATCGCACGAGAAGTTCGGCATCAAGGTCAAATGACAAGCACTAGTAATAACAGTCCAGTGTGCACGATACTGCAAGCATAAACCCACCATGAATTTTCCGGGGAGACAGGACATTCAAAATTCCCCTCACGGATTCAAGTTTAAAGACGTTAGAGGAAGGAAAGCCCCAGAGAAAAGTCTTTCAGTCTGTGAGCTGGAGTGGAAAGAAGCTGAAGCCCCTACTCACTCTGTGCAACCTCCCGTCTGCTCAGACTCCGAGGTTCCTGCCGGCGAGTGGAGCCAGGGTCCTGCATCCGGGCCACCATCCACAGGAATGGGCCGCGGCAGTTAGGTTACTTCCATGCCAACTCGCCGAGGATTTTGCCCTCTGAAGGGTCCAAGTGGTTCCTAGGATGCCCACAAATATCCCCCCGTGGTGCTACAGTCCTAGCCGAGTGACGTTCCCAGAAGTCGGTGCCACGTTGGCCCGGAATCTCTGATACCCGACGGGAGAGACGTGCAGAAAATCTGGATACTCTTGAGCGATGTGGAAGCTGAGCTACCACTGCTTTACCACAGCTAGGAATTTGCAAAGGTGGCAGCCCCAGTTACTTGGGTCTCATTTGAAGTGCCTGTCTTTCAAAGCGTTGAATTCATCTTTCGAAACCTCTTACTTTGCACTCCTCCCCTTGGGCCCCGTTTCCAGGCGACCCTGGTACTAAAGCGGGTGGTTGCAGTACCTGATGAAAGAGAACAGGCACTTTCAGCCCCGGGCCACAGTGGTGTGTCTGCTGGCCTTGCCAGAGAGCTGCTGTGGCCCTGAGCTCTGCCTCCGGGCCAGGTTTCTCCCTTGGGCTCAGTTGGTTTCTGCTGAGCCAGCTTGCTTCAGGAAAGCTCTGTGACTTTGTTTTCCACATGGGCAGCACAAGGTCACGGCAAGGAGGCGTACCCAAAGCCTGTGGCATGGCCTGTGTCTCCATTCGGAGGCAGAGGAGCTTTTGTGTTAGAAACTGTGGCCAGGAGGAGGGAGGAGGCCATGGAAGGTGGAAGGGCTGGAAAAGGGGCACACACCCACCATGGACTGTGGGAAGCCTCTCAGGGTCAGCATCAGAGGCAGCAAGTACTGGGGTGATTGAAGGGGATCGTGTGGGATTCTCAGCACAGACACGGCTGCTTGGGGGTCCTGTGTCCTGTTCCGGGGGTGGCAGAATGCTGGAACTGGGGCCTTCTTCCTGCTGCTGCCTGGAAGCCAGCAGTGCGCTGGCCCTCCCAGGACCTGAAGATTCTGAGACACGGCGATGGCTTTGGCTTGGCCACTGCTGTTTCTGAAAAGGGCAGTAGTGGTCAGGAGGCTTTTCTGAGGAAACCCTGTGGGCGATGGAGGTGCACAAAATGAACACCCACAGCGGGCAGCCTGGAGGGCCTGCAAAGTGTAGGCTGCTTTATGGAGGCGGGGCACGCCACAAGTACCCTGGGTCCTGCTGCCCAGACGTACAGTGTGGTGTGTGGGAGACAAGGAGCTACATCTAGACCGGGACTGGGGAGGCGAAAGTGTTAGCTGGACGTTTAGGTCAGCTGAGAGGAGTAGCATTCTCAAGGTTCCATGACCCTTATTCCCCCACTTCCCTCAGTGAAGGTACTCTGATGGCATGGAATAGTGTGAGGCTGTTAAACATGAGTTCAACCCTTGTGCATGGTCGTCACTCTTAAGATTAAAACCACAAGTTACCATATACTCAGTATGAGCTGGTGTCCACGTTTTGAAGACAAAATTACATATGGGTACACGCGCACACATCTAGGTGCTTGTGAAAGGGCCTGGGATTTCGTACTCATGGATACCTGAAACCCAGGAGGCGGCTGTGGGTGATCACCCTCATTTCTATTCACTTCCGTATTGTTTGAATTGTACAAGGTCATGTGTCACATTACTCACTCAATATGTATGTATACATATGCGGTCTGCATGAAACATGGAGGCCCTGAGAGTCCTGATAAGGGCCCCCGCCTTATCGTCGGGACAGAGAATAACACGATCCTAGCGGAGGGGCTCGAGGGGCTTACAGGAGCTCCAGTCTTGGGCTCCATTGCCCACTGTAAGCTGCTCCTAGCAAGGCTTGATCGCTTGCTTTGAGTGCAGCCAAACCTGCCCGTGTTCCGCCTCCACAGTTAGCCCGAGACCCAGCCGCACGCTGGTGACTGCACAAGGGGCGGTTAGTTTAAGCAGGTCTGTCTGTTAGATAACATTGTCAACACCTGTACTGTATTTTTCACAATATGTGTGCGTGTCCGCGCTGGCATGTTTGCTTTGCTGTACGTGGGCGCACACGTGTGTGTGTGTGTGTGTGTGTGTGTGTGTGTTATGTGTGTTTATAGGCACGGGCCAGAGCAGGGAAGGAGCTGAGCCTCACAGCCGAGAATGCTTCACTCGGGGAGAGTAGAGCGCGCCGAAGGAGCAGCGACTTTCCCATGGACTCTCACTTCTCGCTTGTTAGGTATTTGGATCAGGTGTGACTTTTACTTCCACTTTTGTGTTTCTCAACATTTGAAGGTTTCGGGCCCCAAGGACACGAGAAGGCCCTGCATTCTTCCGCGGGAAAAAGAGTGGCAGTGAGTTGGGGCAGCAAAGCTAAAGACAAAGGACCGAGTGCAGGGAAGATAAGCCCGGAGCCAGAAAGCATGCTCTCACGCTCCTAGACAGTGATCCTTGGACCGACAAGGGGCTGAGAGGGGGGAGGTGGCAGAGGAGGAAAGCCAGGCTGGGCTGTGTGATTTCTGGGCAGGGCCGGGGATGAGGCCGAGGACTTCATGACCCGTCGTTGTGAAGGGAGGAGTGGGCAGGTTGCCCTCTAGGGACCCGTCGGCTCCAAGAGCCCAGGGGCCAGGCGGGTCGATGGAAACCACAATAATACTCGGTGTGACATGCCAGTGACTGCAAACCTGGAATCGCCATGACCGTCTAGGCCTATCATCCGAGTGGATTTTCAGGTTTCACTGAGCCCACGTGAGTCTCCGTGGCCCCGGAGAAACTGCATGCCCCTGAGTGAGTGCCTGTCCTTTAAGGGTCCACTCCCACGAGACCCTTAACTCCTATCACTTCTAGACTTGTTAGCTCTCTAGCATCTTTAGAAACCTCCTCCTCTCTTCCGCTTCGAGGGAGGGATGCGCACCTGGGTCCTGCCACGGGAAGGACGCAGCAAACGTGTCCCCCTGTGGCCCAGGAAGCTGCCTGGCCTTATCCCCTTGCTCTCACACTCTAGACACAGAGCAGCCAAAGCCACTGTCCTGCCAGCCACTCAGCGCCCCAGCGTCCCGACAGTTCTCATTTCCACCCCGACTCTCGGCTCTGTCCCGCTGGCTCCGGCCCTGTGACCTGGCCCACCCTGTGCCCTCTGCTCTTCTCGCTCTACACCCTCCCTGGACGATCATGGCCTCAGCCATCGCCAGTACATCAGAGACTCCTGCTTTCACACAACCGTGTATTCAAGCATATGTGTTATATCGGCACCTGCTCCGTGCCTGGTGCGGTACTCACTGTACGGGATGCACAAGAAAGCGACAGGCGTTATATTCCACAAACATTCACTGACGCTTCTCACATGTGCCAGCCACTATCTCAGAGACGAAGTAAGGCACAATTCTTGCCATCGTGCCGCTCACGGGCTGTGAAGGTGGAAGAGACATAAACAAAGGATTACAAGACTGAGGAGTAAGTAATATGGCCAGGGAAGCCTGGAGCACCACCAGTCCTTGAGGGAGGGACTAAGTCAGCTTAGGCGTCAGGGCGGCCGGGGCCTCCCCTGTAGCCGAGCAGCACTGGCACGGGGGAGGCAGCAGCAATATATTGCTGGTCACACTTCTTCCTCCCTGGGCATTGTGTTCACAGCCCTGCAGATGCAGGAATCCTGGGAATTTGGGGGGCGTGGCGGCGCTAAAGGAAGGACCGCATAGCCAATGTGCAGAGTCAAAACAGGTTTAATATCAGCATGCCAGGCCTGACGTCTTGCAGGAATTCCCTATAACAAGGTCAGTGACCCTGTAGGGATAGTCCCCTCTATTCCAACCCATTTAGTGACATGAACCTCAGTGCCTCCACCTGGCCCAGACAACTCTTCGACATGTAAGACAACTTCATGGGTGGACTTGACTTATCTCGGCTCGTTTCTTATAATGACTCACCGGGTGAACTGAAGTGGCACATCAACGCTCCTCTTACCCTTGTGTCGGTCCCGTGAGATCGGGCATTTCTTCTGCGACATCCCTGCCGTGCCATTCCTGGCCTGCTCAGACACGTGAGCCAATGAGATTGCATCCTTCCTGCTCTGCATGCTCCCACCCCGTTGATTCCCTTCTTGCGGATACTGCTCTCCTGTGGATTCGTTACCGCTGCCATCCTCAGAACCCATTCAGCTGAGGGCAGGAGCAAAGCCTTCTGCACCTGTGCTGGGCACCTGCTGGTCTCGCTTCTGCGCTGTGGCTGCGCCAGATTCACACACATTCGCCCCAAGTCACGCTACACCCCTGAACAGGACAGGATCGTGCCCTTGATCTACACCAGTGTAACTCCCACGCTCTACCCCGTGGCCTATATATGTAGCCCCCGGAAGAAGGAAGTCTAGGGTGCCCTCGGGAGGCTCCTGGAGAGCCACAACCAGATGAGGCGGCAGCCCAATGCCGAGTGAAGGGCAAAGTGGAGCCCACTGAGCCTCACCTGGCCCCCTTACGAGAGCCTCGTCGGTCATGTCCACTGCACAGCAGGCGGCTCCCCTGCGCCTCTGAGGGCTGGGTCCCGGTCGTGCGTGCCCCTGAGCCTCACCACCCTCTTTCTGTGGTCAGAGAGATGGAACGAACCCTAAGGCCTCCCAAACTGCAGCAGGTTGGGGGTGTTTTGCTGTCCCTTCATGGACAACTGCATTCATCATCCGGAACACTGTCAGAGACACGAACACTGACAGGAAGAAGGTCATGAGAGGACCCCAACAAAACATTGAGGCGGCCACTTCTCTGGCCAAAGAGTTAGCAAGCATAGAAATACGAGGAGCTGCCAAGTCCAAACTAGGTCAAGTGAAGAAGTGGAAAGGCAGAGGCAGCCCAGACACTGAATCTTGCACCACCAGAAAATGACCTGGCGATCGGGGAAGACACACCAATGCAAACCAAAGCAGCGGCAGCCCAAGCAGCAGCACGGGAAGCCTGTGACCAGCTCCACCCCCCACCCCACTCACCATCCTCACTGAGGCATTTCGCCATCTGCCCCGGCCCAGCCTCTGGGCTGGGTGACTCCTCCTCCTCCCACTGGCTAAAGGGCCACTGGCTCCTGGCAGCCTGCAAAGCCTGCGCCTCCTCCAACCTGACCCTCCAGGCTTGGGGACGTGCCTCTGTACTGTGGCCACACCTGCTCGCTCATCACCCAGCGCGGAAAGGGTTTGTCCCTCTCCCAGACTGGCCCGGAGGCTCCCTAAAGGCAAGAACTGTGATTAATCTCTGTTGCCGGAGGACCTGGCACACCGCGGGTATTAAATAAGCAGTCATTGCGCCGTGAGGCCCCAGGAGTTTGGTACATCTTCAGATCCTAGTTGCTAATGGAATGAAAGCCTTCAGTGTCTGGCTGAGCTGAGAGGCCTCTGTGATGCAAGGACTCAGGTCAGACGTACCGATCTCAAGGAGCGGTTTGCTGACCCTACTTCCACCCCACGAGCTGGGCTGGGTGCCATGGATCCCTGGAATTCCCCCATCACAGCACTCCGTAAGAAATGTTATCAGCTGAGTAAATGAATGAATGATCGAGCACCTTGTGTGTGCCAGGCACTGAGCATAGCCCTGGGGACACGGAAAAGCACAAGACACAGTCCGTGCCCTCCCAGAGCTCACAGATTAGCCCGGGGGATGAGGCGCCAAAACAGCTCTTTACAACACATGGGCAGGAGCACTTCCTACGGAAAAAGCGATTTTGTCGCCAAACCCAGGAGAACCCTCATTCTGATCAAAGGGGCAAGAACAGGGCTGCATCCTCGATGACCTTTCATTGGACAGCTAAACCAGAGTGATGAACATCACCCTCTGGACTTCACCTTCGGTCAACAGTACATTTCCTTACAGTTTTAGCCCCTAAAAAGAGTTCGGAACCGACACACAGAAAGCTTGGTGAACAGCAGCCATTGCCATCCTTGCCTCCTCCCCTCGATTTGCAGCTCCTCCTACCTACCTCATCAAGCCTAGGCCAGGACCCCGTCATCGTCATCGACAGGAAAGACAGCCTCAGAGCCACCAGAGGGGCACTCCTCAGTGGGAGTGGCAGAGCTGGGAGAATGGCAACCACGTAGATCATTCTTTCCGGTGCCCAGCCCTACTTGCGTTTTGGTCAGTGCCAAGGCCACAGCAAGTCGCTGAGAGACAGTGACAACAGAAGAGCCTTCTAAGAAGCTCTGCCCCAAAGCTTACACACCAGCAAAGTCCTGGGGACACTGCGGTGCCATCTGCATGCTATGCCAAAAGACAGGCTCGTGTTGCTGTCAAGCGGGGTGATACTATCCCGCATCTTCTGGGACCGTGGCAAGGATTGCGAGGACACAGCACGGAAAGGGGTGCCTGGCCCAGCACCTGGCAGGCAGGATGCCCAGTCAATGGCAGCAAGGATGAGCCAGTTAGATGGAGAACTGGGCCCTTCCATGTTGCTCTCTCCCCTCAGGCTGCACTTCTCTCAGTGCCCTTAGAGCTGGGACAGGCTGCAGTCTGCAAGTGTGTGGGGGGGGGGGGGGGGGGGGGAGAGACCATTAGCAGGTCCTGCAGGATACCTAGATGGCGACTCCAGGTTGATCACAGGGAAGGTGTGGCGATCGCTAAATGAAATCCCTGGGCTACAGAGAGAGACAATAGGAGTGAGGGGGAGACAGACAGAGCCCCAAACAGTAGCTGTTTCTTGCCAACAATACCCACTCCAGCGCAACTTAGGCTCTGTGCTTCGGGGCCATGTGATGCCCTCATAAGGGGGGTGCAGGGACACCCCTCTCTTTGACAAGCTTACCTGGGTGCCGCTTCTTTTATTGCCTCAAGAAATATTAGCTCCCACTACACTCACCACTAGATCTTTCCCTGCTTCCAAGGTAAGCTAGTGACATGCTGACAAATATTGCACCAGGGGGAAAGGCAGGTGTGTGTTTTAAGTGCTGTCCTCTCTTCTGGTGTGTCGATGTGTCATTCCCATTAGAGAGAGTTTTAAAAGGCCAAGGTACCGGGGTCTGCTTTGCCCAAGCGGACCCCTTCCTTACAGTGCCCTCTCCCACCGTGTTGCCATGGATCTAATCCTCACTCTTCCCTTAAGGCACTGCTCAGATGCCATGGAGTTCGTCACCACCTTTAGATTACTGTCTTGGTCCAGTAATCACACACACACACACACACACACACACACACACACACACACACACACACACTTGCAGACTGCAGCCCGTCCCAGCTCTGAGACAAATGCAGTGGGAATGTCCCTGACAGGACATACACCCCCATGCACACATGCCCGTAGAGCCTTGGCTGGGGGTGCGCATGGGGCTGAGCTGGGCAAAGACAGAACATCCTGTCACTCCCAGGGAGTGTGGCAGGCCTCGGGGAGCATGGGGTGGCCCAGGAAGGAAGGAGAGCCCCTGTCATGTGGAGCATGACGAGGCATGGGTCCAGCCCTATGTCCAGGGCCTCTGTGAGGCTAAGGGGACAGGGGGTCAGAACTGAGGTGAAGGTAATACCCTACCCGCCCCAGGATTAGGTGGGGACTTCCCAGAAGGAAGGGTCCCAAGAACCTGATAACCTACACATAGAAGGCCTTTGCAGGTGAGAGGCAAATAGCCATTTGTTGAGATCCATAAGTTCAAGTATCAGGGATGTATAAATTCCAACAGAAGTCCAAAGAGTGTTCTGATGAGAGACAAAGGCAATGGGTACTAATGAGAGAGAAAGGGAGCAATTACATCCACAGAAGGAGGGCATGTTTTAAAGACTTGTATTCATTTGTTTTCAGAGAGAAGGGAAGGGAGGTTGAAAGAGAGGGAAACATCGATGTGTGAGACTATAGATCAGTTGCTTCCAACATGGGTATCCCAGTGGGGACCTGGCTCTCAACCCAGGCATGTACCCTGATCAGGAACTGAACTAACTGGTGACCTTTTGCTTTTTCCGAAGATGCCCAGCCCACTGAGCTACATACCTCAGGGCCAAGGAACACATACCTTTTGGCGCACATAACGTAACACAGTGATGTTTGTGCTAAACAATGTTCCTACTTTTCAGTCCAGAAGTGACAACATCTGCTTTCTTCTTAGGTCTGCAGACAGTCCTTTGAAACACATAGTACTGCCTAGGCCCAGCCCAATAGTTCTCTTGCCCTGTTTTCACATTGCAAATGTTTGAGCAGTAATAGGACGTGCCAGGCCATTCCTCTGGCAGGGCTGTGCCGGTTCCTTTTTAAAGTGGCTCCATTTATATCATTGCTTGCACATCTCTAAGTTAGCGCATGATGCCGACCTGCTCTCAGGTGGACAAGGGATGGTCAGTAGGACACATTTGGGGGATTGATTAGATGGGGGGGTGAGATGTGAGAGTGGGAGGTTGTGCAAATACGTGTCACCAGACAGAAAATGAAAAAGAAGGGAGCATTTAGGGGGGATGACTAAACCATGGGGTCCTTAGGCAGCTAGATGGGTTCTGAGTGCCCACAGGACATCCAGGTCCAGGTGCCTGTACTGATTTGCAGCTCAGGAGTTCAAGAAGGATGCTGAGCACCGCGCCATGGGAGAAACATCCTTCTTGATGTGACCATCCCCTTCCTTGAATGCATGCACCCTGGCCCGGTCTTTTGTAGCCTTCCTCACTAACTATTATGCCTCATGTGGTTTTAAGTATGTTCAGTTCATTGTGAACAAGTGTTCCCTGACTCGGAACTGCGAAGGCCTTCACTGCTATGCAGCCACAAGGGCATAGGCCAGAACTGGAGCTATGGAAGGGAGAGTCAGTGAAGTGCCGAGTGCTTCCTGAGTGTGTCCCTGCATGTGCATGCCTGTGTGTGTGTGAGTGTGCGGTCACCCACCCACGTGTGTGCATCCCTGTGTACTTGGATGGATTAGGAGAGCATAGAATTTCCTTGTGTGATACTGATGACATGCAAATATTGAAAGCAAACCATCAGCAGCCCTCTGGAGGAATACCTTCCCCTGCAGGTCGAGCGGTACATGTGCAATTTGGAAAGGATTGCTCTTGGGAAGCAGCTCAAGGTCAGGGAGACAGGCAGGCTGAGCCGCACAAGCCCCACAGTCCTTAGCCTGGGGCCCCAGCCACCGGGGCCTGAGGGACTTCATCACAATCCTAACTGCACCAGACAAGGTGCCAATTACATGCAGGTTCACAGGAAGGATCGGCCCCCGACGAATAGAACAGGATAATTAAAGCTTCAGCAAAGTGGTGCAGTTGGGAACAACAATTGCTCAGAAGCTTTGTCATTTTCTTCTGTTTACACACATAATCTGTGCACATGTTCACAATAGAAAACTAGGGGCCAATGTGGAAAGGACAATGGATCCCGATCCTCTCACTGGGAAAGATCAGCGGAACGAAAATGTCGGTGAATCTGCAGATGAAATGAGCTCATTCGTGTTTAGTATTGAGAACAGTGACTGAAACATGGCAGTCACTCAATCCACGCTAGTGGTTATTGTTACCCCACTGACAGTGGGCTGAGAAACGTCTTCCCCATGGAAAGTCTCAGACATCAGCTACCTTTTCCTCTAGTATATTCACATGATTTCATTGTGTGTATACTACTTAAACACCTTCCCATCATAAACACTCCACATACCCCGTAAATAGGCAGCGTGCATGTGAATGTACTCCTTCCCATTCCTCCCTCCCATGTTTCTGTGAGAACTATCACAACAGCTTAACAGGTCAGTGTTCATTTGTCCACTCCCACTTCCTTCGTTAGTCCCTTGCACCCCAGAATTGTCCCTCCAAAGGCTGTATCCCGTGACTCTTGGCTGCATGGGCAGAGAGCTGTGTCCAGGGCTGCCAACTCCCCTGCCTGGCCGGGCCCACCCTGTGCACAGGCTCTGTGGAGGCGGGGAAAGGAGGATGTGCAGAGGGAGCTGGAGGGGAGCACGGGCACAGGGTACAGAGGTGTCCACCCCAGGAGCAGGAAGTCAGAGGGCAAGAGCCAGTGCCCGGGGCCCCGAGTCTCAGCAGGCATGGGCAGCCTGCAGGTGACAGTGAGCAGGAAGACATTGAGCGAAATGTAGAAAACTCAGGAAGGAGCTCATTAGCAGGCCGAAGCAGAGCTCTTCATTTGTCACCTGCCCAGGCTGCTCTTTCCCTCCATGACCCCATGTCACTATCACCCAGTTTTGCCAAAACGTGGAGGCCCTCCTTTCCACCACACTTCTTCATCCTCCACATGCAGCCTTGCTGAAATCTGTGCTTCTGACCTGCTCACACCTACAGCCTGGGTTTTCTCTACAATCCCTTCACCCACCTGCCAGGCTTGGTGTGTTCCTCTTTAGCATAGTGTTATCCTTTCTCCCCAAGCTTGTCAGCTCCCTGCAGACAAGGCCTCCTGCTGGCTTCCTTCCCCTGTGCTATTATTCCCAGTTCCTGAAACAGTGGGGGGCCCAGAGTCCCCCAGAACACATGCTTGTGCAAGGAATCAGGTGCAGGTGGGCAAGCCTCCCCCATACCAACAGCCCCACCCCCCTCAAACTCCAAGGCAAACAGAGGTGGAGTAGGAGTCAGCTTTGCAAAAATGGCCTTTCTATTCCTATGTCTGCAGGGCCTTTTAGCAGAGTAAGTATGTCCCCGCTGCCAGCACCCATCCTGCCCTCAGCCTCAACACCCCCTCCTCACCCCACCCCCACTGAGATCACGGTGTGGGCGAAATCTTCCTATGATCCACTCGGCTGTCTGGGGATGGCTATGACACAGAGTGGGTTGAGTACAGCTGCTACATGGAGGATCTGGACGTGGAAAATGCCTCAAGCCTTAAGGTCACAGGTGGGAGCCAAGCTGGGATCCAATCCCTGGTGGGTGCCCACCTCAGATCCCTGCAGTTGTGCCCAGCCAGGTGAGCAGCCCCATATCCCTGGGACACAGCATCTCACCTACTCACCCCCATAACATGGGACCAGAGGAACACTGTAGGTACACAAAAACCTCTGTGGGCTGTGCTGCCTCACAAGCCCACAATCACCCCTGCCCACCTCCCGCTGTGCTTTTGCAGGTGACTTCACCCCTCAGGCACAGAAGTAGAGTGGCACCCCACA
Organism: Artibeus jamaicensis; assembly: GCF_021234435.1. Taxonomy (NCBI): domain Eukaryota; kingdom Metazoa; phylum Chordata; class Mammalia; order Chiroptera; family Phyllostomidae; genus Artibeus; species Artibeus jamaicensis. The sequence continues at coordinate 160,275 of NW_026521282.1, forward strand.
GGGCAGCAGATGCAGGGTTGCCTCAGGTAGAGGGCCCCTGCCACCTCCTGCACCTCCAGCCTCCCCCATCCACCACCTCCCCCCAGCAGCAAGAGTCTGCAGCTAGGGAGGGAGAGCCCATGAGGGCTGTGCCAGCAGAGGGCAGAGCACCTGGGACCTGTCCCGGGGACGGTCCTTCTGCTCCTTCTGCCCTTGTGCCCAGCAGGCTCCTCCTGCACCCCTGGATGGGGCAACCCAAGCCTGTGGCCTGGAGACAGGGTGGTGTGTGTGCCTGGACCGTGTGGGCCCCAGGGAGAAAGAAAGTGGGGAGGTTGGCAGGCGCCGCAACCTGGATTGACAGGGCCAGAGCGACAAAGCACGTGGACCCACCAGGGCCCATCCATCCCGGCTCCCCCAGGCACATTGGACTAGGGGGTGCCCGAGGGCTCTCCAGGCCAAACAGTGACTCCTGCTGGGAATTAGCTCCAGGCTGTGCAGAGTGCAGCCCATCCAGTGGCTGGCCACTTGTGGATCCCAGGGCAGAAGACAGGCCTGCACTGTCCATCAGGCCCCTGACACATCCCTCCCACTCAGGGAACAGGGACCCGCAGTCAGCAACCTGATCCCATGGGACATTGGCTACATTACTAACCGCACAGGCTTTGAGGGCATGGTGCACGCGCGCATGCGCACGTGATGCCTGCGCGCATGCGCACATGGTGCCGGCAGGCCTTCGCGGGGAAACTGTCAAAAGGACCCGGGCCACAGAGGAGCCGTTTCTGGGAGGTGGGGTCAGGGGCCTTTTGCGCAGGCGCTCAGACGAGTTCGCGTGGGGGCCCACTCTAAAGGGCGGAGCTTCCTCTGGGTAAGCTGTCGTCCGGCGTTTACAAACCGGAAGTCGGAGTCGGAGGTCCGGAGTCCGGTGCTGAGAAGTCATGCAGGGCGAAGGCCACGGTGCAGGTTTTCGGGTTCCCGGGGCTGAAGCCGATGGCAGTCGGGGTGACACCGGCAGGTCAGATGGCCCTGGAGGCCAGCAGGACCCCAGAATGCGAGGCGTGAGGGAGACCGTGGCCTCACCCACCGGAGTGCCGCCGGCCCCGTGGGCACTCCACGGTCCCGGCCTGGTCAGAGATGTCCCGCTGGCGCGTGGTGGGCCTGCCCGCTCCGCAGCTGAGATGCCAGGACGACGACTGTTCCACCTGTATCCTACTCGAGTAGTGGCACGTTGCCAGGGGGTCGCACCTAGGCCAGGCAGTGGGACAGGGAAAGGGGGCCAGCCTGGGGGTACCGAGTGAAGACAGGAGACGGGAGACCAAGGTGGCTGAGGGGATGTGCCGGAGGTGGGCAGTTGAGATGGGGGCGGGGAGGCGGGCTGAGGGACCAGGGAGGAGGCGATTGGGGCGGATGGGATTGGTCTGAGGTGGAACAGGAGAAGTCCATATTGGATGGCGCCTTAACTGAACCTCTACCAGCACCCTCATGGTGCCTCTGCCGTCACCCGTTCAGGCGGAGATAGCCCGCCAGTTCCTGGCCCCACGTATCCAGCCCCACCCAGGGGCAGTTTTCAGGGAGCTTGTAGTGTCTGCACATTTTCTAACGATGTGAGTTCCAAAACGGGCCAATGTGAGGGTTGGAGTAGCGGGGGGGGGGGGGGGGTGGGTCTGAGGAGGGACATGCTAGTAGTGAATTGGAGACACCCAAAATGTCAAGTGTAAGGAGGTTCTCACGGTGGACCGGGTCTGTCATCACCAGAGTGGGGAGAGAGAGCTAGGTACAGAGTTATAAGCTTTAAGTTAATTTTCATTTTCCCTCTTTCAGCCGATTGACTGCCGAAGACCCCGGCCTACTCCAGATTGCTGTGAACTCCTGTCTCTACCAGCTTTCTGTCTTCATTGGAACCATGCCTAGCATTTTGCCCCCAGTGGTTTACCTTTTACCCTAGGCTGGAAAGCATGGGCTAAAAGTAACCTGGGGTCCCTCCCTAGGCATTGCGTCTCTCGCTGGCGCATTAATTTCTGCAGTAGTTGCCCCTTTATTGTGGAGGCCTAATTGTTTCCTTATACTGGCCCTTTGGCACCCTCCACTCTACTGTTTCCCTCTTAATGGAGGATGAGTTCTTAATTGTCTGTTACAGCAGAAAATAAAAATGAAACTGTTACTCTTGTTTGAGTTTATTGACCCTGTTTTGGAGGTGAGGTGTGGGATTCGGTCATTTCAGTCCGAGGGATACCATTTAGGAAACGGAAGAACATGACAATGAATTGTGCCATGCCACTTAGCATTAACAACTGTTAGTATCTTGGAGTATATTTTTCGTTATATAGTTCATTTATACAGAAACCGCACAACAAGAACAATGTATAATAGAAGTTCAGTATTAAATTTTTCTAGGACCATATTCATTTAACATATGAGCTTTTCCTCTTTTTTTCATCATTTCTTTTTTTGAGTTTCTAGATAGAAACTCATTTGAGCCACGTGTCCTTGTCTCCTCATTTGGGCAGCATCCCTGTGTGTGTTTCTATGCATTGGGTAGAGCTGCTTTCACTCTGTGTCTTGGTAGTGTGGCCTAATGCAGTAGGTGTCCTATAGGGACCAGTGGCACAGCCTCCCCTATCACACAAGCTGGGTGATTGAGGTACACCATTTGTATGGGCCAGGTACAGTGTGCTCTTGTAGTTGAGCTTTGGCTGCTGTTGGCAGATCAATGGGAGAGATTTACCCAGGCCAGTCATCTGGAAAAACTGTCTCTGCCCACTAGACCACCAACCTCTGCCCTCCGTGGAGAATCAGCTGTGCAGGGGCGGGATGGTGGTGCCCCGATGTTGTCTATAGGTGTCTGCTGGGTGCGTTGGCCCTGGGGTTTCCCAGGTGGTGCAGGCCAAGGTCAGTCCCCACCTGGGTTTGCCTGGGCCACCTTCCCTGAGCTATAAAGCAATCTGAGATGGCAGCTACTTGTGCGGGGCTTGGAGATTCCCAGGTGAAGCTATGCTGTGACTCCAGTCTGGCTGGCACTAAGGCTCACTGAAGCCTGCTGTTGCTTGTTTGATAAGATTTGGGATCCAAGAGCAGCCATGCTGATGGAGAAGCAGCTTGGGTGGGCCATAATTTGGGTGGGGTAGGGCTTCTGTGGATCTTCAAGGTGGGTGACAGAGCGTTATCCATGCTGATGGACTGTCAGATGAGCACCAGCCTAACCTGCTCTGGGGGGCAGGGGGAGGGTTCAGCAGAGGGACAATGGCCTGTTCTTCTCCCAATGCTAGAAACTTCAGTTTCCCTGTATATCACTAGTGCCCTGCAAGCTGCCACCCTGGTGCTAGATGTCAGAGGGAGTGAGTCTGAGTGGGTGAGTCCATGTGTGGGTTCCCCAAGAGGAACTGCTTAGGGCTCCAGCAGCCTCCTGCACTGACTCCGTCCCTGCTGGTGTTTGCAGCCAGGAGGTGTGCTGATTTAATTTCCTGGCCCTGGGATGCTGGGCTGGGGAGCCTGGTGTGGACCAAGGCCTCCTGGCTCCCAAGATATCCCTCCCGAAATTTTATCCACGTGGGTGAGGGGTCAGCCTGTTCCATGTCCGCACCCCTCCTACCAGTCTGGTCGGATGGAGTTTCCTCAATTCTGTAGCTGTCACACTTCCACTCAACTCAATTTCTGACATTCCTGAGTGATGGTGGTTCTATATTGTGGTTGTAATTCTATGTGGTTGTGGGAAGCGGTGAGCCGCGTCTGGCTATGTTACCGTCTTGACCAGAGGACCCAAGGCTTGTCAATTTTGTTTGTCTTTCAAAGAAGCAGCCCCTGGATTTGTTGACCCTTTGAATTATTCTGTTAGTCTCTATGTCATTTTCTTCTGCTCTGATCTTGACTATTTCCTTCCTTCTACTTGGTCTGGTCTTGGTTTGTTATTGTTCCTCCAGATCTTGTAGTTGTAGGGTTGGGTTGTTTATTTGAAAGTTGTTTTTTTTTTACCTCTTTTAGGTGGGCCTGTGTGGCTATGAACTTCCCTCTCAGCACTGCCTTTGCTGTGTCCCATAGGTCTTGGGTGTTGTGTGTTTGCTTTCACTTGTTTCCGGAAATGTTTAGATTTCTTCCTTGATCTTGTTGTTAACCCATTCAGTATTTAAGAACGTGTTATTCAGTTTCCATGAATTTGACTGTTTGCCATGTTCCTGTCATTTGTACCATTTTCTTCTGGGTTCTCTGCCTTTTTATGTATTGGTTTCTAAAAGGTATTTTCATTTTAAAGATATTTACTTTTGTTTTATATTTGGGCTACTACTTGTTTCTAAATTCTTTGTCTTCTCATTTGATTTTCGGTATCTTTTTTCAAAACAAAATTTAACATTTTTGTGTAATTAGACATTGATTTAATTTTTTTGTTGTCTGGATTTTGAATCCTGCTTTGTTTACTATTTGAGTCATGAATAGTTTTCCGAATCGATTCCCAGTTCGATGCTTTTATGGTGTTTTCTGCCATAAATGCACTTAACTTTTCTTTGCATTCTGATGTTGTTGAATCATTTGTATTCATGCATGCCTTCTGGGTTTTGTATCATGCTTTTATTTCCTCATCTGTGTTTCTCCTTTTATTTTTATAGCTTTGTGTGTACAACTTCATTGTGTGCTTTAATTTTCCTACCCATTTAGCATTTGATTCTTTTGTTTTTATTTATTTTATAATTTTTAAAATTTAATTATTTTTCAAGTACAGTTTTCTGTCTATTTCTCCCATCCCAGCCCTCCCCGCCCTGTGCTCCCCACCTCCCTCCCATTTCCACCCCCCTAAGTTATATCCCTGTGTCCTTTATACTTGTTCCTTCAAATCTCTCCTCTTTCTCCCCTTAAATTCCCTTCCCTCTCCCCTCTGTTTGCTGTCCCCCTGTTTTCTATTTCAGTGTCTTTGTTTTTATTTTGCTTGCTTGTTTGTTTTGTTGTTTAGCTTCCTGTTAAAGGTGAGATCGTATGGTATTTGTCTTTCAACACCTAGCCTATTTCACTCAGCATAATGCTCTTTAGTTCCATCCATGCTGTTGGAAAGGGTAGTAGTTCCTTCATTCTCTCTGCTGCATAGAATTCCATTGTGTATATGTACCATAATTTTTTGATCCATTCATTTACTGATGGGCACCTAGGTTGCTTCCAACTCTTGGCTATTGTAAATTTTGCTGCTATGAACATTGTGGTGCATGGGTTCTTTGAGATTGGTGTTTTAGGATTCTTAGGATATAATCCTAGCAGTGGAATTGCTGGGTCAAAAGGCAGGTCCATGTTTATTTTTCTGAGAAAATTCCATACTGTTTTCCATAATGGTTGTACCAGTCTACAATCCCACCAACAGTGAACTAGGGTCTACAATCCCACCAACAGTGAACTAGGGTCCCATTTTCCCCACAACTTCTCCAACATTTGTTGTTCGTTGTTTTGTTTATGATAGCCATCCTGACCAGTGTAAAGTGGTATCTCATTGTGGTTTTAATTTGCATCTCTCTGATAGCTAGTGATACTGAGCATCTTTTCATGTGTCTCTGGATGTTCTGTATGTCCTCCTTGGAGAAGTGTTTGTTCAAGTCCTTTTCCCATTTTTTAATCGGGTTATTTGTCTTAGAGTGAAGTCGTGTGAGTTCTTTGTATATTTTGGAGATTAAAGCTTTGTCTGAGGTATCATTGTCAAATATGTTTTCCCATACAGTTGGATCTCTTTTTATTTTAATAAAATAAATTTTATTTTATTTCTTCAAATAAATTTTCAATACCTTGGTCTTGTTCTTCTCCTTCTGGCACCACTATAATTAAGATATTGGAATGTTTAAAGTTGTCCCAGATGTTCCTAAGCCTCTCTTCATCTTTTTGAATTCTTGTTTCTTCATTCTGTTCTGGTTGGATATTTGTTTCTCCTTTTGTTCCAAATTGTTGCTTTGAGTCCCAGTTTCCTTCCTGTCACTGTTGGTTCCCTGAATATTTTGCTTTATTTCACTTTGGGTATCTTTCATTTGTTCCTTTATTTTGTGACCAAGGTCAATGAATTCTGTGAGCATTTTGATTACCAGGGCTTTAAATTCTCCATCAAATAGGCTGGCTATCACTTAGATCTCTTTCTGAGGTTTCGTGTTCTTTAATATGAGCCTTATTTCTTTGTCTCAGCCCACCTGATAATTTATAAGGGGATGGGGCCTTAGGTATTCACCAGGGCTGGACAACCGTCCTTTTGTGCTGCAGCTCTACCTGTCAGGGAAGGGCCAGAGAGGTAACAATGCACCTCGCGTGCTTGGTTCTAGCCCCACTTTCCAAGGTGAGACTGGGAGTTTCTCCCACTGTGGCAACCCCCACCGTAGTCCACAATCAGTGGACTGTTTTCCATTCAGCCACCCCTGCCCGCAGGTCTGCTGCCTCACTGCGGCTTATCTCCACCCGCCTGTCTTACTGGTGTAGTTGTTATGGTTAACTGTTTCTTTATTTCCTTGGTTGTCAGAGTTCCATGCACTTCTGGTTATTTATTGATTTTAGATTGGTTGTTATCCTCCTTTTGGTTGTGTGAGGAAGCAAAGGGCTTGTACCTACACCTCCATCTTGGCCAGAACCTCCACTGTAGTTTATCAAGTGTACAATAGCATTATGCCCAAAACAGCAATGCACATACCATAACTAAAAAATACTTTATTGCTAAAAAATACTAACCATCATCTGAGCCTTCAGTAAGTGATAATGATTTCATTGGTGGATGGTCCTGCTTTGATATTGATGAAAATACAGTATCTGTAAGGTCCAACAAAAGGAGGCATGCCAGGCCCTGGCTGGCGTAGCTCAGTGGATTGAGCGCGGGCCTGCGAACCAGAGTATCGTGGTTCGATTCCCAGTCAGGGCACATGCCTGGGTTGCAGGCCAGTTCCCAGCAGGGGACTCAAGAGAGCGACCACACATTGATGTTTCTCTCCCATTCTTTCTCCTTCCCTTCCCCTCTCTCTAAAAATAAATAAATAAAATATTTTTTAAAAAAAGGAGGTATGCCTATACAGGGTGGGAAGTCAGAAATTGGACAACTTTATGCACATATTTTTGGAGCTAAACTGGTTCCACCTTTTTTGGAAGGGAATTTGGTAATACCCCATTAAACCTTTTTAAAAGGGCTTATTCTGCCCTGGCTGGTGTAGCTAAGTGGACTGAGTGTGGGCCTGTGAAGTGAAGGGTCGCCGGTTCGATTCCTCGTTGGGGCACATGCATGGGTTGTGGGCCAGGTCCCTAGTGGGGGACACATGAGAGGCAACCACACATTGATGTTTCTCTCCCTCTCTTTCTCCTTCCTGTTCCCTCTCTCTAAAAAAAGTAAATAAATATTTTAAAAAGGGCTTATTCTGCCCTGGCTGGCATGGCTTACTGGGTTGAGCACCAGCCTGGGAAACAAGAGGTCACTGGTTCAATTTGCAGTCAGAGCATGTTTGGGTTGCGGGCTAGATCTCCCATCGAGGGAATGTGAGAGGCAACCAATCAATGTATCTTTCACACACCGATGGTTCTCTACCTCTCACCATCCCTTCCCCTTTCTCTGAAAGGAAATAAAACCTTTAAAAAATAAAAGAGCTTATTCTTTGACACAACAATCCCTCTTCTAAAAATCTACTGTACAAAATGTCCTACACAAAGACAAATGTATCAGAATATTCCCTTCAGCATTACTTATAATACCAAAAAAATTAGAAAGAACCTAAAGGCCTATATATGAGATTGGCTTAAATAACCAAGGTATATCCATTCTATGAAATATTATGTATCCATTAAAATAACATGGAAGGCATAAGCTTCTCTATCTGCACTGTATGGTCCACTTCTAAGCCACATTTGGGAGCACTATCTGGGATGGGATGGTTCTTCTCATCTTTCCTGCAGCCGCCCTGGCGGTCCCTCCCCTCCCTCTTTTGAGTCTTACCCACAAAAGGTACATCTATCTCCTCTTCTACCATACATGGCTCAATCAGCAAGGAGGCAATCCTTTGGCAGGAAAATAGGCTCATTTCCCCCCTTGACCCCCTTGAGGGGTTGTCAGAGCACAATGATAAGTTAAACAATAAATACAACTATGGGTCTTCAATTCAATAATAGTCAAGACTCCTCTATTGCAAGTGAAAATAATGAGATGAAACAAAAAAAAAATGTCCATACTGGCTTGAGCCAAAAGCAGAATTTCTGGGTCTGTGTAACAGAAAGGCTAAGGGCATGGCTGGATCCAAGATTTGTTTCTCTGAGATTTGCCTTTCTTGCTCCAACTTTCCTTTTGTTCAGTGCCTGCCTGCATGCCTGCAACCCCAAAGTGTTGAAACCAGACGTCAAGAGAGTCTGGGACTCATGGTGCCTGTCACCACCCAGTCATAAAGCAAAGACAGAGATTGGATTCTAAGTGCACATCTAATACTATCAGACGCTAGAAATCTCAGGTGGTAGAGAATAAACACCCTAACACCCGCCTTTCCCCAAGCTTGGAAGGGGCAAGTTTATAGAGGGGAAGCATGGGGAGGGAATAGGGAAAGGAACCCAAAGGGGGTGCTGGTGATGTGCAGTCTTTGGAATTTGAGTCCTTGTCACAGTTTTGATCTTGATGAACATTTTCATTACTGATTTCTGGAACAGAATGGCGATGATTCTGATAAGGATCTCAAAGCCAGTCAAGCAGCAGTTAGCTGTTTCAGGGGTGCAATCAATTGGTCTCTGCATTCCTGGTGACTGGGTTCAGGGTTGGGTTAAAAGTCCACTTGTTGTTTCTTGGTCAACTGTCAACTGCAACAAAATCTCAGCCACAGCATCAGGTTAAACATACATATGTGATTAACTGGTTACACACTCTGCTAGCAATCACCCAAAGCTATCATGAAGGAAGAAGAAAAGAAAGAAAAAAATCTTACTTTCAGTCATGAAATCCAAAGACCTACAACCAAGATTGCTCTATCCAGCAAAGCTTTCATTTAGAATGGAAGGGAAGATAAAGTGCTTCTCAGTTAAGATCAAATTCAAGGAGTTCATCATCACCAAGCCCTTGTTATATGAAATGTTAAAGGGACTTACCTAAGAAAAAGAAGATAAAAAGATGAACAGTGAAAGGACAGCAAACTCACAGTTATTAAGAACCACACCTAAAACAAAAGCAAACTAAGAGGACAGCTAGATCAGGAGCAGAACCATGGAAATGAAGATCACATGGAGGGTTAGCAACAGGGGAGTGGAAGGAGGAGAAGGGGGGAGAAGGTACAGAAATAAGCATAGATGGTAAGTAGAAAATAGACAGGGGGAGGGCAAGAATAGTATGGGAAATGTGGAAGGTAAAGAACTCGAGACACGTGGTCATAAATTAAAGGCGGGGATGGTGGGGGAGGGGTGTGCAGGATAGAGGGGAATGAAGGTGGGAATAGAATAACTGTAATGGCATAATCAATAAAATTTTTTAAAAAAGAAAAAAAATTTTACTTTCTATTCTACCCCTATCAGTGTCACAGGTTGGATGGGATCATCACTGCTGGAAGGAAGCAGTGTCTGACTGGCCAGGGAAGGGTGACAGGCATGTGTAGGAGGAAATTACAATACTGGTATCAAGTGAAGAAGAATGCATGTTGAGTGACAAAACCAACAGATGTCTTCTACAGTGCTGGAGACATTTCATCAAATTTAAAATCCATTTTTACTGTTTTAAAAGAAGAGGACTAGGAAAGATTACTTCTTTTTGTAAAAACAAACACATTTTTAAAAAGATTTTATTTATTTATTTTGAAGCAGGGGAAAGGGTGGAAGAAAGAGGGAGAGGAACATCAATGTGTGCTTGCCTGTCATGTGCCCCCCACTGGGGAGCAGGCCCGCAACCCAGGCACGTCCCCTAGACTGGGAATCGAACCGGCGATCCTTTGGTTCACAGGCCAGCACTCAATCCACTGAGTCACACCGACCAGGGCAAATTACTTCTTGATCTAACACAGCTAGACTATTTCCAAGTAACTTAAGAGAATCGCAGAACAAAGCTCAAAACTATGTTTGGGAACACATATATCAGCCAAGGTGATCTTTCCCAAAGTCTGGCATCCAGTGTAAATTTACCAGGAATGCAAAGGAGCAGGACAACTCAATCCCACTGGGAGGAGAGAAGTAAGGTACATTACAGGGAGCTACCTTTTCCCCCCAAATGCTTAACTCATCCTCTCAACACTTTCTTCACTGATCTGAAATGTTAGTAAACCACAGAATTCCAAGTCTAGTATTTTGGGGTTATATTCTCATGAATTTAAGCTTTATTTATTTTTTTTATTTTGGCTGGGATTACACCTAGTGGTCTAAGGATGAGGGCACATTGACAAACTAGAATTCTGGTGGGTGGGCACCCTTTCTGCATAGCACTCGTGCACTGTCAACTAAGAGCCTTACAATATAAATAGAAGCAATTGTTTACCTCCATAATTCTACCTTTTGAAGTCCATCTTGAGAAAATGACCATTCAGGCAAAATCATCTAGAGGAATTTCATTGGTTCTTGGGATCCAAGATGGCAGCAGAACAGTGGGCAGCTCTGTTCATGTGCTCTCAGACACGGACCGGTTTGGAAGTCAGAAAACAGAGAGGAGAGTGAGTGAAAGTAGTGCTGGCTGCACCAAGTAGGATGGCTGTAGTTCAGGTCAGGACCCATGAGCTACCTGATGGCAAGAGAAGGCCTGAGAGGTGTGGGCTCCAGAAACAGTGTGGCAGAAATACGCAGGCCTGAGGCTGGAGACCTCTGGAGGGAGCAGGGCCAGCAGGCCATCACTGCCTCAGGCTATTGTAGCTGAGGGGATCTTCCCTATTCCATGCAGGAAGGATTCAGAGAGAAACTTTACCTAAAATTGTCAGAGGCCCTGTAGGGACGAGGGCGGCCGAGACACTGAGAGACTGTGTGATTATCAGGCAGAAGAGCATACTGAGGACAGAATACATGGGGACCTGTGCTGTGGCGTGGGGCCACAGAAAAGCCTTTAAAAGTGGAGCTGAGATGTACCTTCCGCTTTGCTGGGACCGGCCACGCAGGCCTGTGCACATGGCAGGACGCGGCAGCTTTGCTAAACAAAAAACTCAGAGGCAGAGAATAATACACTGAAGGAATGGGAGGACCCACATATATGCTGCCTACACCAGACCCACCTCAGAACAAAAACCTACACAGACTGAAAGTGAAGGGTCGGAAAAAGATATTCCCAGATGGACAGGGGGGAAACTCAAGCATAGCAATACTTATATCACACAAAATAGATTTCCAAAGGCCGTGAAAAGACACAGAGAAGGTCTTTCATAATACTGAATGGAAGAGTTCATTAAGAAGACACACCCACTGAGCACCTGGTGCGGCTCAGTGGATTGATGCTGGCATGCACACCGAAAGGTCCTGGGTTCCATTCCCAGTCAGGGTACATGCCTGGGTTGCACACCAGGCCCCCAGTGGGGGGTGTGCCACAGGAAACTGATTGATGCGGCTCTCACACATTGGTGTTTCTCTCCCTCTCTCTCGTTCTCTCTCCCTTCCTCTCTTTCTCACAGTACATAAATAAAATCTTTTAAAATACAAATGAAAAAAAGAAGACATAAACATCAGAAACGTATATGCACCCAACATAGGAGCACCCAAGTATATAAGGAAATTCTTGGGGGGCTACAGGAAAGACTCAGATGGCAACGCAGTTATAGTAGGGGATTTTAACACCCCACTGTCAACCAGAAACAGCTCTTCCAAATAAAGAATCAACAAAAATACTGTGTCACTGAATCATAACCTAGATCAGGTGGACTGAACTGATATATTCACAACCTTTGACCCCGAAGAAGCAAAACATGCATTCTGTTCAAATGCACATGGAACATTCTCAGACATAGACCATATGACAGGACACAAAACAAGCCTGGACAAATTCAAGACAATTGAAATCATACCAAGCACTTTGTCCGATCCAAGGGGCTTCACACCAGAAACTAACCTCAAGGAAAAAAGTTAAAAACAGTCAATACATGGAAGCTGAAAAACACGTTCTGAAATACTGAATGGGTTAACGACATCAAGGAAGAAATCAAAACATTTCTGGAAACAAGTGAGAGCAAACACAACACCCAAGACCTATGGGACACAGCAAAGGCAGTGCTGAGAGGGAAGTTCATAGCCACACAGGCCCACCTAAAAGAGGTAAAAAAAAAAAAACTTTCAAATAAACAACCCAACCCTACAACTACAAGATCTGGAGGAACAATAACAAACCAAGACCAGACCAAGTAGAAGGAAGGAAATAGTCAAGATCAGAGCAGAAGAAAATGACATAGAGACTAACAGAATAATTCAAAGGGTCAACAAATCCAGGGGCTGCTTCTTTGAAAGACAAACAAAATTGACAAGCCTTGAGTCTTCTGGTCAAGACGGTAACACAGCCAGATGCGGCTCACCGCTTCCCACAACCACATGAGAATTACAACCACAATATAGAACCACCATCACTCAGGAATGTCAGAAATTGAGTTGAGTGGAAGTGTGACAGCTACAGAATTGAGGAAACCCCACCCAACCAGACTGGTAGGAGGGGTGCGGACATGGAACAGGCTGACCCCTCACCCACGTGGATAAAATTTCGGGAGGGATATCTTGGGAGCCAGGAGGCCTTGGTCCACACCAGGCTCCCCAGCCCAGGATCCCAGGGCCAGGAAATTAAGTCAGCACACCTCCTGGCTGCAAACACCAGCAGGGACTGAGTCAGTGCAGGAGGCTGCTGGAGCCCTAAGCAGTTCCTCTTGGGGAACCCACACATGGACTCACCTACCCAGACTCACTCCCTCTGAGATCTAGCAGAAGGGAGGCAGCTTGCAGGGCACTAGTGATATACAGGGAGACTGAAGTTTCTAGCATTGGGAGAAGAACAGGCCATTGTCCCTCTGCTGAACCCTCCCCCCACCTCCAGAGCAGGTTAGGCTGGTGCTCATCTGACAGTCCATCAGCATGGATAACGCTCTGTCACCCACCTTGAAGATCCACACAGGCCCTACCCCACCCAAATTATGGCCCACTCAAGCTGCTTTTCCATAAGCATGGCTGCTCTTGGATCCCAAATCTTATCAAACAAGCAACAGCAGGCTTCAGTGAGCCCTAGTGCCAGCCAGATTGGAGTCACAGCATAGCTTCACCTGGGAATCTCCAAGCCCCGCACAAGTAGCTGCCATCTCAGATTGCTTTATAGCTCAGGCAGGGTGGCCCAGGCAAACCCAGGTGGGGACTGACCTTGGCCTGCACCACCTGGGAAACCCCAGGGCCAACGCACCCAGCAGACACCTATAGACAACATCGGGGCACCACCATCCCGCCCCTGCACAGCTGATTCTCCACGGAGGGCAGAGGTTGGTGGTCTAGTGGGCAGAGACAGTTTTTCCAGATGACTGGCCTGGGTAAATCTCTCCCATTGATCTGCCAACAGCAGCCAAAGCTCAACTACAAGAGCACACTGTACCTGGCCCATACAAATGGTGTGCCTCAATCACCCAGCTTGTGTGATAGGGGGAGGCTGTGCCACTGGTCCCTATAGGACACCTACTGCATTAGGCCACACTACCAAGACACAGAGTGAAAGCAGCTCTACCCAATGCATAGAAACACACACAGGGATGCTGCCCAAATGAGGAGACAAGGACACGTGGCTCAAATGAGTCTCTATCTAGAAACTCAAAAAAAGAAATGATGAAAAAAGAGGAAAAGCTCATATGTTAAATGAATATGGTCCTAGAAAAATTTAATACTGAACTTCTATTATACATTGTTCTTGTTGTGCGGTTTCTGTATAAATGAACTATATAACGAAAAATATACTCCAAGATACTAACAGCTGTTAATGCTAAGTGGCATGGCACAATTCATTGTCATGTTCTTCCGTTTCCTAAATGGTATCCCTCGGACTGAAATGACCGAATCCCACACCTCACCTCCAAAACAGGGTCAATAAACTCAAACAAGAGTAACGGTTTCATTTTTATTTTCTGCTGTAACAGACAATTAAGAACTCATCCTCCATTAAGAGGGAAACAGTAGAGTGGAGGGTGCCAAAGGGCCAGTATAAGGAAACAATTAGGCCTCCACAATAAAGGGGCAACTACTGCAGAAATTAATGCGCCAGCGAGAGACGCAATGCCTAGGGAGGGACCCCAGGTTACTTTTTAGCCCCTGCTTTCCAGCCTAGGGTAAAAGGTAAACCACTGGGGGCAAAATGCTAGGCATGGTTCCAATGAAGACAGAAAGCTGGTAGAGACAGGAGTTCACAGCAATCTGGAGTAGGCCGGGGTCTTCGGCAGTCAATCGGCTGAAAGAGGGAAAATGAAAATTAACTTAAAGCTTATAACTCTGTACCTAGCTCTCTCTCCCCACTCTGGTGATGACAGACCCGGTCCACCGTGAGAACCTCCTTACACCTGACATTTTGGGTGTCTCCAATTCACTACTAGCATGTCCCTCCTCAGACCCCCCCCCCCCCCCCCCCCCCCCGCTACTCCAACCCTCACATTGGCCCGTTTTGGAACTCACATCGTTAGAAAATGTGCAGACACTACAAGCTCCCTGAAAACTGCCCCTGGGTGGGGCTGGATACGTGGGGCCAGGAACTGGCGGGCTATCTCCGCCTGAACGGGTGACGGTAGAGGCACCATGAGGGTGCTGGTAGAGGTTCAGTTAAGGCGCCATCCAATATGGACTTCTCCTGTTCCACCTCAGACCAATCCCATCCGCCCCAATCGCCTCCTCCCTGGTCCCTCAGCCCGTCTCCCCGCCCCCATCTCAACTGCCCACCTCCGGCACATCCCCTCAGCCACCTTGGTCTCCCGTCTCCTGTCTTCACTCGGTACCCCCAGGCTGGCCCCCTTTCCCTGTCCCACTGCCTGGCCTAGGTGCGACCCCCTGGCAACGTGCCACTACTCGAGTAGGATACAGGTGGAACAGTCGTCGTCCTGGCATCTCAGCTGCGGAGCGGGCAGGCCCACCACGCGCCAGCGGGACATCTCTGACCAGGCCGGGACCGTGGAGTGCCCACGGGGCCGGCGGCACTCCGGTGGGTGAGGCCACGGTCTCCCTCACGCCTCGCATTCTGGGGTCCTGCTGGCCTCCAGGGCCATCTGACCTGCCGGTGTCACCCCGACTGCCATCGGCTTCAGCCCCGGGAACCCGAAAACCTGCACCGTGGCCTTCGCCCTGCATGACTTCTCAGCACCGGACTCCGGACCTCCGACTCCGACTTCCGGTTTGTAAACGCCGGACGACAGCTTACCCAGAGGAAGCTCCGCCCTTTAGAGTGGGCCCCCACGCGAACTCGTCTGAGCGCCTGCGCAAAAGGCCCCTGACCCCACCTCCCAGAAACGGCTCCTCTGTGGCCCGGGTCCTTTTGACAGTTTCCCCGCGAAGGCCTGCCGGCACCATGTGCGCATGCGCGCAGGCATCACGTGCGCATGCGCGCGTGCACCATGCCCTCAAAGCCTGTGCGGTTAGTAATGTAGCCAATGTCCCATGGGATCAGGTTGCTGACTGCGGGTCCCTGTTCCCTGAGTGGGAGGGATGTGTCAGGGGCCTGATGGACAGTGCAGGCCTGTCTTCTGCCCTGGGATCCACAAGTGGCCAGCCACTGGATGGGCTGCACTCTGCACAGCCTGGAGCGAATTCCCAGCAGGAGTAACTGTTTGGCCTGGAGAGCCCTCGGGCACCCCCTAGTCCAATGTGCCTGGGAAAGCCGGGATGGATGGGCCCTGGTGGGTCCACGTGCTTTGTCGCTCTGGCCCTGTCAATCCAGGTTGCGGCGCCTGCCAGCCTCCCCACTTTCTTTCTCCCTGGGGCCCACACGGTCCAGGCACACACACCACCCTGTCTCCAGGCCACAGGCTTGGGTTGCCCCATCCAGGGGTGCAGGAGGAACCTGCTGGGCACAAGGGCAGAAGGAGCAGAAGGACCGTCCCCGGGACAGGTCCCAGGTGCTCTGCCCTCTGCTGGCACAGCCCTCATGGGCTCTCCCTGCCTAGCTGCAGACTCTTGCTGCTGGGGGGAGGTGGTGGATGGGGGAGGCTGGAGGTGCAGGAGGTGGCAGGGGCCCTCTACCTGAGGCAACCCTGCATCTGCTGCCCTGTGGGGTGCCACTTTACTTCTGTGCCTGAGGGGGTGAAGTCACCTGCAAAAGCACAGCGGGAGGTGGGCAGGGGTGATTGTGGGCTTGTGAGGCAGCCCAGCCCACAGAGGTTTTTGTGTACCTACAGTGTTCCTCTGGCCCCATGTTATGGGGGTGAGTAGGTGAGATGCTGTGCCCCAGGGATATGGGGCTGCTCACCTGGCTGGGCACAACTGCAGGGATCTGAGGTGGGCACCCACCAGGGATTGGATCCCAGCTTGGCTCCCACCTGTGACCTTAAGGCTTGAGGCATTTTCCACGTTCAGATCCTCCATGTAGCAGCTGTACTCAACCCACTCTGTGTCACAGCCATCCCCAGACAGCCGAGTGGATCACAGGAAGATTTCGCCCACGCCGTGATCTCAGTGGGGGTGGGGTGAGGAGGGGGTGTTGAGGCTGAGGGCAGGATGGGTGCTGGCAGCGGGGACATCCTTACTCTGCTAAAAGGCCCTGCAGACATAGCAATAGAAAGGCCATTTTTGCAAAGCTGACTCCTACTCCACCTCTGTTTGTCTTGGAGTTTGAGGGGGGTGGGGTTGTTGGTATGGGGGAGCCTTGCCCACCTGCACCTGATTCCTTGCACAAGCATGTGTTCTGGGGGACTCTGAGCCCCCCACTGTTTCAGGAACTGGGAATAATAGCACAGGGGAAGGAAGCCAGCAGGAGGCCTTGTCTGCAGGGAGCTGACAAGCTTGGGGAGAAAGGATAACACTATGCTAAAGAGGAACACACCAAGCCTGGCAGGTGGGTGAAGGGATTGTAGAGAAAACCCAGGCTGTAGGTGTGAGCAGGTCAGAAGCACAGATTTCAGCAAGGCTGCATGTGGAGGATGAAGAAGTGTGGTGGAAAGGAGGGGCCTCCACGTTTTGGCAAAACTGGGTGATAGTGACATGGGGTCATGGAGGGAAAGAGCAGCCTGGGCAGGTGACAAATGAAGAGCTCTGCTTCGGCCTGCT
Source organism: Artibeus jamaicensis (assembly GCF_021234435.1). NCBI lineage: Eukaryota > Metazoa > Chordata > Mammalia > Chiroptera > Phyllostomidae > Artibeus > Artibeus jamaicensis. Next base: position 177,369 of record NW_026521282.1, read on the forward strand.
AATGAGCTCCTTCCTGAGTTTTCTACATTTCTCTACAATGCTTCCTGCTCACTGTCACCTGCAGGCTGCCTATGCCTGCTGAGACTCGGGGCCCCGGGCACTGGCTCTTGCCCTCTGACTTCCTGCTCCTGGGGTGGACACCTCTGTACCCTGTGCCCGTGCTCCCCTCCAGCTCCCTCTGCACATCCTCCTTTCCCCGCCTCCACAGAGCCTGTGCACAGGGTGGGCCCGGCCAGGCAGGGGAGTTGGCAGCCCTGGACATGGCTCTCTGCCCATGCAGCCAAGAGTCACGGGATACAGCCTTTGGAGGGACAATTCTGGGGTGCAAGGGACTAACGAAGGAAGTGGGAGTGGACAAATGAACACTGACCTGTTAAGCTGTTGTGATAGTTCTCACAGAAACATGGGAGGGAGGAATGGGAAGGAGTACATTCACATGTACGCTGCCTATTTACGGGGTATGTGAAGTGTTTATGATGGGAAGGTGTTTAAGTAGTATACACACAATGAAATCATGTGAATATACTAGAGGAAAAGGTAGCTGATGTCTGAGACTTTGCATGGGGAAGACGTTTCTCAGCCCACTGTCAGTGGGGTAACAATAACCACTAGCGTGGATTGAGTGACTGCCATGTTTCAGTCACTGTTCTAAATACTAAACACGAATGAGCTCATTTCATCTGCAGATTCACCGACATTTTCGTTCCGCTGATCTTTCCCAGTGAGAGGATCGGGATCCATTGTCCTTTCCACATTGGCCCCTAGTTTTCTATTGTGAACATGTGCACAGATTATGTGTGTAAACAGAAGAAAATGACAAAGCTTCTGAGCAATTGTTGTTCCCAACTGCACCACTTTGCTGAAGCTTTAATTATCCTGTTCTATTCGTCGGGGGCCGATCCTTCCTCTGAACCTGCATGTAATTGGCACCTTGTCTGGTGCAGTTAGGATTGTGATGAAGTCCCTCAGGCCCCGGTGGCTGGGGCCCCAGGCTAAGGACTGTGGGGCTTGTGCGGCTCAGCCTGCCTGTCTCCCCTGACCTTGAGCTGCTTCCCAAGAGCAATCCTTTCCAAATTGCACATGTACCGCTCGACCTGCAGGGGAAGGTATTCCTCCAGAGGGCTGCTGATGGTTTGCTTTCAATATTTGCATGTCATCAGTATCACACAAGGAAATTCTATGCTCTCCTAATCCATCCAAGTACACAGGGATGCACACACGTGGGTGGGTGACCGCACACTCACACACACACAAGGCATGCACATGCAGGGACACACTCAGGAAGCACTCGGCACTTCACTGACTCTCCCTTCCATAGCTCCAGTTCTGGCCTATGCCCTTGTGGCTGCATAGCAGTGAAGGCCTTCGCAGTTCCGAGTCAGGGAACACTTGTTCACAATGAACTGAACATACTTAAAACCACATGAGGCATAATAGTTAGTGAGGAAGGCTACAAAAGACCGGGCCAGGGTGCATGCATTCAAGGAAGGGGATGGTCACATCAAGAAGGATGTTTCTCCCATGGCGCGGTGCTCAGCATCCTTCTTGAACTCCTGAGCTGCAAATCAGTACAGGCACCTGGACCTGGATGTCCTGTGGGCACTCAGAACCCATCTAGCTGCCTAAGGACCCCATGGTTTAGTCATTCCCCCTAAATGCTCCCTTCTTTTTCATTTTCTGTCTGGTGACAGGTATTTGCACAACCTCCCACTCTCACATCTCACCCCCCCATCTAATCAATCCCCCAAATGTGTCCTACTGACCATCCCTTGTCCACCTGAGAGCAGGTCGGCATCATGCGTTAACTTAGAGATGTGCAAGCAATGATATAAATGGAGCCACTTTAAAAAGGAACCGGCACAGCCCTGCCAGAGGAATGGCCTGGCACGTCCTATTACTGCTCAAACATTTGCAATGTGAAAACAGGGCAAGAGAACTATTGGGCTGGGCCTAGGCAGTACTATGTGTTTCAAAGGACTGTCTGCAGACCTAAGAAGAAAGCAGATGTTGTCACTTCTGGACTGAAAAGTAGGAACATTGTTTAGCACAAACATCACTGTGTTACGTTATGTGCGCCAAAAGGTATGTGTTCCTTGGCCCTGAGGTATGTAGCTCAGTGGGCTGGGCATCTTCGGAAAAAGCAAAAGGTCACCAGTTAGTTCAGTTCCTGATCAGGGTACATGCCTGGGTTGAGAGCCAGGTCCCCACTGGGATACCCATGTTGGAAGCAACTGATCTATAGTCTCACACATCGATGTTTCCCTCTCTTTCAACCTCCCTTCCCTTCTCTCTGAAAACAAATGAATACAAGTCTTTAAAACATGCCCTCCTTCTGTGGATGTAATTGCTCCCTTTCTCTCTCATTAGTACCCATTGCCTTTGTCTCTCATCAGAACACTCTTTGGACTTCTGTTGGAATTTATACATCCCTGATACTTGAACTTATGGATCTCAACAAATGGCTATTTGCCTCTCACCTGCAAAGGCCTTCTATGTGTAGGTTATCAGGTTCTTGGGACCCTTCCTTCTGGGAAGTCCCCACCTAATCCTGGGGCGGGTAGGGTATTACCTTCACCTCAGTTCTGACCCCCCTGTCCCCTTAGCCTCACAGAGGCCCTGGACATAGGGCTGGACCCATGCCTCGTCATGCTCCACATGACAGGGGCTCTCCTTCCTTCCTGGGCCACCCCATGCTCCCCGAGGCCTGCCACACTGCCTGGGAGTGACAGGATGTTCTGTCTTTGCCCAGCCCAGCCCCATGCGCACCCCCAGCCAAGGCTCTACGGGCATGTGTGCATGGGGGTGTATGTCCTGTCAGGGACATTCCCACTGCATTTGTCTCAGAGCTGGGACAGGCTGCAGTCTGCAAGTGTGTGTGTGTGTGTGTGTGTGTGTGTGTGTGTGTGTGTGTGTGTGTGATTACTGGACCAAGACAGTAATCTAAAGGTGGTGACGAACTCCATGGCATCTGAGCAGTGCCTTAAGGGAAGAGTGAGGATTAGATCCATGGCAACACGGTGGGAGAGGGCACTGTAAGGAAGGGGTCCGCTTGGGCAAAGCAGACCCCGGTACCTTGGCCTTTTAAAACTCTCTCTAATGGGAATGACACATCGACACACCAGAAGAGAGGACAGCACTTAAAACACACACCTGCCTTTCCCCCCTGGTGCAATATTTGTCAGCATGTCACTAGCTTACCTTGGAAGCAGGGAAAGATCTAGTGGTGAGTGTAGTGGGAGCTAATATTTCTTGAGGCAATAAAAGAAGCGGCACCCAGGTAAGCTTGTCAAAGAGAGGGGTGTCCCTGCACCCCCTTATGAGGGCATCACATGGCCCCGAAGCACAGAGCCTAAGTTGCGCTGGAGTGGGTATTGTTGGCAAGAAACAGCTACTGTTTGGGGCTCTGTCTGTCTCCCCCTCACTCCTATTGTCTCTCTCTGTAGCCCAGGGATTTCATTTAGCGATCGCCACACCTTCCCTGTGATCAACCTGGAGTCGCCATCTAGGTATCCTGCAGGACCTGCTAATGGTCTCTCCCCCCCCCACCCCACCCCCCCACACACTTGCAGACTGCAGCCTGTCCCAGCTCTAAGGGCACTGAGAGAAGTGCAGCCTGAGGGGAGAGAGCAACATGGAAGGGCCCAGTTCTCCATCTAACTGGCTCATCCTTGCTGCCATTGACTGGGCATCCTGCCTGCCAGGTGCTGGGCCAGGCACCCCTTTCCGTGCTGTGTCCTCGCAATCCTTGCCACGGTCCCAGAAGATGCGGGATAGTATCACCCCGCTTGACAGCAACACGAGCCTGTCTTTTGGCATAGCATGCAGATGGCACCGCAGTGTCCCCAGGACTTTGCTGGTGTGTAAGCTTTGGGGCAGAGCTTCTTAGAAGGCTCTTCTGTTGTCACTGTCTCTCAGCGACTTGCTGTGGCCTTGGCACTGACCAAAACGCAAGTAGGGCTGGGCACCGGAAAGAATGATCTACGTGGTTGCCATTCTCCCAGCTCTGCCACTCCCACTGAGGAGTGCCCCTCTGGTGGCTCTGAGGCTGTCTTTCCTGTCGATGACGATGACGGGGTCCTGGCCTAGGCTTGATGAGGTAGGTAGGAGGAGCTGCAAATCGAGGGGGAGGAGGCAAGGATGGCAATGGCTGCTGTTCACCAAGCTTTCTGTGTGTCGGTTCCGAACTCTTTTTAGGGGCTAAAACTGTAAGGAAATGTACTGTTGACCGAAGGTGAAGTCCAGAGGGTGATGTTCATCACTCTGGTTTAGCTGTCCAATGAAAGGTCATCGAGGATGCAGCCCTGTTCTTGCCCCTTTGATCAGAATGAGGGTTCTCCTGGGTTTGGCGACAAAATCGCTTTTTCCGTAGGAAGTGCTCCTGCCCATGTGTTGTAAAGAGCTGTTTTGGCGCCTCATCCCCCGGGCTAATCTGTGAGCTCCGGGAGGGCACGGACTGTGTCTTGTGCTTTTCCGTGTCCCCAGGGCTATGCTCATTGCCTGGCACACACAAGGTGCTCGATCATTCATTCATTTACTCAGCTGATAACATTTCTTACGGAGTGCTGTGATGGGGGAATTCCAGGGATCCATGGCACCCAGCCCAGCTCGTGGGGTGGAAGTAGGGTCAGCAAACCGCTCCTTGAGATCGGTACGTCTGACCTGAGTCCTTGCATCACAGAGGCCTCTCAGCTCAGCCAGACACTGAAGGCTTTCATTGCATTAGCAACTAGGATCTGAAGATGTACCAAACTCCTGGGGCCTCACGGCGCAATGACTGCTTATTTAATACCCGTGGTGTGCCAGGTCCTCCGGCAACAGAGATTAATCACAGTTCTTGCCTTTAGGGAGCCTCCGGGCCAGTCTGGGAGAGGGACAAACCCTTTCCGCGCTGGGTGATGAGCGAGCAGGTGTGGCCACAGTACAGAGGCACGTCCCCAAGCCTGGAGGGTCAGGTTGGAGGAGGCGCAGGCTTTGCAGGCTGCCAGGAGCCAGTGGCCCTTTAGCCAGTGGGAGGAGGAGGAGTCACCCAGCCCAGAGGCTGGGCCGGGGCAGATGGCGAAATGCCTCAGTGAGGATGGTGAGTGGGGTGGGGGTGGAGCTGGTCACAGGCTTCCCGTGCTGCTGCTTGGGCTGCCGCTGCTTTGGTTTGCATTGGTGTGTCTTCCCCGATCGCCAGGTCATTTTCTGGTGGTGCAAGATTCAGTGTCTGGGCTGCCTCTGCCTTTCCACTTCTTCACTTGACCTAGTTTGGACTTGGCAGCTCCTCGTATTTCTATGCTTGCTAACTCTTTGGCCAGAGAAGTGGCCGCCTCAATGTTTTGTTGGGGTCCTCTCATGACCTTCTTCCTGTCAGTGTTCGTGTCTCTGACAGTGTTCCGGATGATGAATGCAGTTGTCCATGAAGGGACAGCAAAACACCCCCAACCTGCTGCAGTTTGGGAGGCCTTAGGGTTCGTTCCATCTCTCTGACCACAGAAAAGAGGGTGGTGAGGCTCAGGGGCACGCACGACCGGGACCCAGCCCTCAGAGGCGCAGGGGAGCCGCCTGCTGTGCAGTGGACATGACCGACGAGGCTCTCGTAAGGGGGCCAGGTGAGGCTCAGTGGGCTCCACTTTGCCCTTCACTCGGCATTGGGCTGCCGCCTCATCTGGTTGTGGCTCTCCAGGAGCCTCCCGAGGGCACCCTAGACTTCCTTCTTCCGGGGGCTACATATATAGGCCACGGGGTGAGCGTGGGAGTTACACTGGTGTAGATCAAGGGCACGATCCTGTCCTGTTCAGGGGTGTAGCGTGACTTGGGGCGAATGTGTGTGAATCTGGCGCAGCCACAGCGCAGAAGCGAGACCGGCAGGTGCCCAGCACAGGTGCAGAAGGCTTTGCTCCTGCCCTCAGCTGAATGGGTTCTGAGGATGGCAGCGGTAACGAATCCACAGGAGAGCAGTATCCGCAAGAAGGGAATCAACGGGGTGGGAGCATGCAGAGCAGGAAGGATGCAATCTCATTGGCTCACGTGTCTGAGCAGGCCAGGAATGGCACGGCAGGGATGTCGCAGAAGAAATGCCCGATCTCACGGGACCGACACAAGGGTAAGAGGAGCGTTGATGTGCCACTTCAGTTCACCCGGTGAGTCATTATAAGAAACGAGCCGAGATAAGTCAAGTCCACCCATGAAGTTGTCTTACATGTCGAAGAGTTGTCTGGGCCAGGTGGAGGCACTGAGGTTCATGTCACTAAATGGGTTGGAATAGAGGGGACTATCCCTACAGGGTCACTGACCTTGTTATAGGGAATTCCTGCAAGACGTCAGGCCTGGCATGCTGATATTAAACCCGTTTTGACTCTGCACATTGGCTATGCGGTCCTTCCTTTAGCGCCGCCACGCCCCCCAAATTCCCAGGATTCCTGCATCTGCAGGGCTGTGAACACAATGCCCAGGGAGGAAGAAGTGTGACCAGCAATATATCGCTGCTGCCTCCCCCGTGCCAGTGCTGCTCGGCTACAGGGGAGGCCCCGGCCGCCCTGACGCCTAAGCTGACTTAGTCCCTCCCTCAAGGACTGGTGGTGCTCCAGGCTTCCCTGGCCATATTACTTACTCCTCAGTCTTGTAATCCTTTGTTTATGTCTCTTCCACCTTCACAGCCCGTGAGCGGCACGATGGCAAGAATTGTGCCTTACTTCGTCTCTGAGATAGTGGCTGGCACATGTGAGAAGCGTCAGTGAATGTTTGTGGAATATAACGCCTGTCGCTTTCTTGTGCATCCCGTACAGTGAGTACCGCACCAGGCACGGAGCAGGTGCCGATATAACACATATGCTTGAATACACGGTTGTGTGAAAGCAGGGAGTCTCTGATGTACTGGCGATGGCTGAGGCCATGATCGTCCAGGGAGGGTGTAGAGCGAGAAGAGCAGAGGGCACAGGGTGGGCCAGGTCACAGGGCCGGAGCCAGCGGGACAGAGCCGAGAGTCGGGGTGGAAATGAGAACTGTCGGGACGCTGGGGCGCTGAGTGGCTGGCAGGACAGTGGCTTTGGCTGCTCTGTGTCTAGAGTGTGAGAGCAAGGGGATAAGGCCAGGCAGCTTCCTGGGCCACAGGGGGACACGTTTGCTGCGTCCTTCCCGTGGCAGGACCCAGGTGCGCATCCCTCCCTCGAAGCGGAAGAGAGGAGGAGGTTTCTAAAGATGCTAGAGAGCTAACAAGTCTAGAAGTGATAGGAGTTAAGGGTCTCGTGGGAGTGGACCCTTAAAGGACAGGCACTCACTCAGGGGCATGCAGTTTCTCCGGGGCCACGGAGACTCACGTGGGCTCAGTGAAACCTGAAAATCCACTCGGATGATAGGCCTAGACGGTCATGGCGATTCCAGGTTTGCAGTCACTGGCATGTCACACCGAGTATTATTGTGGTTTCCATCGACCCGCCTGGCCCCTGGGCTCTTGGAGCCGACGGGTCCCTAGAGGGCAACCTGCCCACTCCTCCCTTCACAACGACGGGTCATGAAGTCCTCGGCCTCATCCCCGGCCCTGCCCAGAAATCACACAGCCCAGCCTGGCTTTCCTCCTCTGCCACTCTCCCCCCTCTCAGCCCCTTGTCGGTCCAAGGATCACTGTCTAGGAGCGTGAGAGCATGCTTTCTGGCTCCGGGCTTATCTTCCCTGCACTCGGTCCTTTGTCTTTAGCTTTGCTGCCCCAACTCACTGCCACTCTTTTTCCCGCGGAAGAATGCAGGGCCTTCTCGTGTCCTTGGGGCCAGAAACCTTCAAATGTTGAGAAACACAAAAGTGGAAGTAAAAGTCACACCTGATCCAAATACCTAACAAGCGAGAAGTGAGAGTCCATGGGAAAGTCGCTGCTCCTTCGGCGCGCTCTACTCTCCCCGAGTGAAGCATTCTCGGCTGTGAGGCTCAGCTCCTTCCCTGCTCTGGCCCGTGCCTATAAACACACATAACACACACACACACACACACACACACACACACACGTGTGCGCCCACGTACAGCAAAGCAAACATGCCAGCGCGGACACGCACACATATTGTGAAAAATACAGTACAGGTGTCGACAATGTTATCTAACAGACAGACCTGCTTAAACTAACCGCCCCTTGTGCAGTCACCAGCGTGCGGCTGGGTCTCGGGCTAACTGTGGAGGCGGAACACGGGCAGGTTTGGCTGCACTCAAAGCAAGCGATCAAGCCTTGCTAGGAGCAGCTTACAGTGGGCAATGGAGCCCAAGACTGGAGCTCCTGTTAGCCCCTCGAGCCCCTCCGCTAGGATCGTGTTATTCTCTGTCCCGACGATAAGGCGGGGGCCTTATCAGGACTCTCAGGGCCTCCATGTTTCATGCAGACCGCATATGTATACATACATATTGAGTGAGTAATGTGACACATGACCTTGTACAATTCAAACAATACGGAAGTGAATAGAAATGAGGGTGATCACCCACAGCCGCCTCCTGGTTTTCAGGTATCCATAGAGTACGAAATCCCAGGCCCTTTCACAAGCACCTAGATGTGTGCGCGTGTACCCATATGTAATTTTGTCTTCAAAACGTGGACACCAGCTCATACTGAGTATATGGTAACTTGTGGTTTTAATCTTAAGAGTGACGACCATGCACAAGGGTTGAACTCATGTTTAACAGCCTCACACTATTCCATGCCATCAGAGTACCTTCACTGAGGGAAGTGGGGGAATAAGGGTCATGGAACCTTGAGAATGCTACTCCTCTCAGCTGACCTAAACGTCCAGCTAACACTTTCGCCTCCCCAGTCCCGGTCTAGATGTAGCTCCTCGTCTCCCACACACCACACTGTACGTCTGGGCAGCAGGACCCAGGGTACTTGTGGCGTGCCCCGCCTCCATAAAGCAGCCTACACTTTGCAGGCCCTCCAGGCTGCCCGCTGTGGGTGTTCATTTTGTGCACCTCCATCGCCCACAGGGTTTCCTCAGAAAAGCCTCCTGACCACTACTGCCCTTTTCAGAAACAGCAGTGGCCAAGCCAAAGCCATCGCCGTGTCTCAGAATCTTCAGGTCCTGGGAGGGCCAGCGCACTGCTGGCTTCCAGGCAGCAGCAGGAAGAAGGCCCCAGTTCCAGCATTCTGCCACCCCCGGAACAGGACACAGGACCCCCAAGCAGCCGTGTCTGTGCTGAGAATCCCACACGATCCCCTTCAATCACCCCAGTACTTGCTGCCTCTGATGCTGACCCTGAGAGGCTTCCCACAGTCCATGGTGGGTGTGTGCCCCTTTTCCAGCCCTTCCACCTTCCATGGCCTCCTCCCTCCTCCTGGCCACAGTTTCTAACACAAAAGCTCCTCTGCCTCCGAATGGAGACACAGGCCATGCCACAGGCTTTGGGTACGCCTCCTTGCCGTGACCTTGTGCTGCCCATGTGGAAAACAAAGTCACAGAGCTTTCCTGAAGCAAGCTGGCTCAGCAGAAACCAACTGAGCCCAAGGGAGAAACCTGGCCCGGAGGCAGAGCTCAGGGCCACAGCAGCTCTCTGGCAAGGCCAGCAGACACACCACTGTGGCCCGGGGCTGAAAGTGCCTGTTCTCTTTCATCAGGTACTGCAACCACCCGCTTTAGTACCAGGGTCGCCTGGAAACGGGGCCCAAGGGGAGGAGTGCAAAGTAAGAGGTTTCGAAAGATGAATTCAACGCTTTGAAAGACAGGCACTTCAAATGAGACCCAAGTAACTGGGGCTGCCACCTTTGCAAATTCCTAGCTGTGGTAAAGCAGTGGTAGCTCAGCTTCCACATCGCTCAAGAGTATCCAGATTTTCTGCACGTCTCTCCCGTCGGGTATCAGAGATTCCGGGCCAACGTGGCACCGACTTCTGGGAACGTCACTCGGCTAGGACTGTAGCACCACGGGGGGATATTTGTGGGCATCCTAGGAACCACTTGGACCCTTCAGAGGGCAAAATCCTCGCGAGTTGGCATGGAAGTAACCTAACTGCCGCGGCCCATTCCTGTGGATGGTGGCCCGGATGCAGGACCCTGGCTCCACTCGCCGGCAGGAACCTCGGAGTCTGAGCAGACGGGAGGTTGCACAGAGTGAGTAGGGGCTTCAGCTTCTTTCCACTCCAGCTCACAGACTGAAAGACTTTTCTCTGGGGCTTTCCTTCCTCTAACGTCTTTAAACTTGAATCCGTGAGGGGAATTTTGAATGTACTGTCTCCCCGGAAAATTCATGGTGGGTTTATGCTTGCAGTATCGTGCACACTGGACTGTTATTACTAGTGCTTGTCATTTGACCTTGATGCCGAACTTCTCGTGCGATGCGTGGGGCAACGGTGGCTGGAAATGATTAGGATGACAGCAGACAAAGGAGTGAACCTGCGGCCACTGGTACACCATAGATTCCATAGTTGAGCCCAAAAGGTTAGGAGGGACAGCGATCTGTCAAATGTGGGGTGTGTGTGCTGTTAGGGGTGTACCTTCTCTCTCCTGGTTTCCTCCCTCAAGTAAGTGGATGCCACACGGAGATGCAGTGGAACACACTGTTGGTGGGCAGCCTGCACAGGTGCACATTTCTCCACCGAGTGGTTAACTTGCCAAAGGTTCTGAGCCTGGAGCACTTGGTCTCTTTCTTCTTCCCTTCCCCCAAGCTGGGTGGGAGGCCGCAATATTGGAAATGTGAGCCCGCTCTGCAGGCCCAAAACCTTCCTCCGTGGGTTGTTTGAGTCTGGACAGGGGGTGGGCGTTTGGGGGGGAATTAGCAAGCTCAGTCTGCCCCTATAACAAGTGGTACCTGGTGTAAAAGTTGTTTTGCTTCCCCATTCTGCTAGGGCTTTTGTCGTGGGTCTTAATTGGCTCCGAACTCTGGCAGGAAGAGGTATGCTATTTATTGGCCCTTTTCTCTACTCCTCTACATTCTCAAATTAAATGCCATTACTTGTATCTAAGTTTCTCAGAAATTGTGCTGCCAAGCATTCAGGAGTGCCGTCCCAGACTGAACTCCACACCCCGGCTCCTCCTCCTTCACTATGTTGGCTGTGGGCCTGGCACCTGCCTGGGGACCGTGAGGAAGCCTCACCCTCTGCCCCTTCTTCTGCCCACCGCGGCTCTTCTCCACGCAATCCTGTGCAGCTACTCCACCGGGTTCATTGTATTTTCGTCAAGAGTGTCTTTATGTTTCAAAAATGTTAGCTGCAGATTGCTGGCTTCTGTTTATTTTCTTGCCTTGTATTTGGACAACCAACCACAGAGAATCCCATGCTCGGCACTACCTAAAGGTAGGTAAGTATTGGAGTTTTAAAAGCCCAAGGGACCGGGGTCTGCTTTGCCCAAGCAGACCCCTCCCTTACAGTGCCCTCTCCCACCGTGTTGCCATTGAGCTAATCTTCACTCTTCCCTTAAGGCACAGCTCAGATGCCATGGAGTTCGTCACCACCTTTTGATTACTGCCTTGGTCCAGTAATCACACACACACACACACACACACACACACACACACACACACACTTGCAGACTGCAGCCCGTCCCAGCTCGGAGACAAATGCAGTGGGAATGTCCCTGACAGGACATACACCCCCATGCACACATGCCCGTAGAGCCTTGGCTGGGGGTGCGCATGGGGCTGGGCTGGGCAAAGACAGAACATCCTGTCACTCCCAGGCAGTGTGGCAGGCCTCGGGGAGCATGGAGTGGCCCAGGAAGGAAGGAGAGCCCCTGTCATGTGGAGCATGACGACGCATGGGTCCAGCCCTATGTCCAGGGCCTCTGTGAGGCTAAGGGGACAGGGGGTCAGAACTGAGGTGAAGGTAATACCCTACCCGCCCCAGGATTAGGCGGGGACTTCCCAGAAGGAAGGGTCCCAAGAACCTGATAACCTACACATAGAAGGCCTTTGCAGGTGAGAGGCAAATAGCCATTTGTTGAGATCCATAAGTTCAAGTATCAGGGATGTATAAATTTCAACAGAAGCCCAAAGAGTGTTCTGATGAGAGACAAAGGCAATGGGTACTAATGAGAGAGAAAGGGAGCAAATACATCCACAGAAGGAGGGCATGTTTTAAAGACTTCTATTCATTTGTTTTCAGAGAGAGGGGAAGGGAGGTTGAAAGAGAGGGAGAGAAACATCGATGTGTGAGAATATGGATCAGTTGCTTCCAACATGGGTATCCCAGTGGGGACCTGGGTCTCAACCCAGGCACATACCGTGATCAGGAACTGAACTAACTGGTGACCTTTTGCTTTTTCCGAAGATGCCCAGCCCACTGAGCTACATACCTCGGGGCCAAGGAACACATACCTTTTGGCGCACATAACGTAACACAGTGATGTTTGTGCTAAACAATGTTCCTACTTTTCAGTCCAGAAGTGACAACATCTGCTTTCTTCTTAGGTCTGCAGACAGTCCTTTGAAACACATAGTACTCCCTAGGCCCAGCCCAATAGTTCTCTTGCCCTGTTTTCACATTGCAAATGTTTGAGCAGTAATAGGACGTGCCAGGCCATTCCTCTGGCAGGGCTGTGCCGGTTCCTTTTTAAAGTGGCTCCATTTATATCATTGCTTGCAAATCTCTAAGTTAACGCATGATGCCGACCTGCTCTCAGGTGGACAAGGGATGGTCAGTAGGACACATTTGGGGGATTGATTAGATGGGGGGTGAGATGTGAGAGTGGGAGGTTGTGCAAATACGTGTCACCAGACAGAAAATGAAAAAGAAGGGAGCATTTAGGGGGGATGACGAAACCATGGGGTCCTTAGGCAGCTAGATGGGTTCTGAGTGCCCACAGGACATCCAGGTCTGAGCACCGCGCCATGGGAGAAACATCCTTCTTGATGTGACCATCCCCTTCCTTGAATGCATGCACCCTGGCCCGGTCTTTTGTAGCCTTCCTCACTAACTATTATGCCTCATGTGGTTTTAAGTATGTTCAGTTCATTGTGAACAAGTGTTCCCTGACTCGGAACTGCGAAGGCCTTCACTGCTATGCAGCCACAAGTGCCTAGGCCAGAACTGGTGCTATGGACGGGAGAGTCAGTGAAGTGCCGAGTGCTTCCTGAGTGTGTCCCTGCGTGTGCATGCCTTGTGTGTGTGTGAGTGTGCGGTCACCCACCCACGTGTGTGCATCCCTGTGTACTTGGATGGATTAGGAGAGCATAGAATTTCCTTGTGTGATACTGATGACAGGCAAATATTGAAAGCAAACCATCAGCAGCCCTCTGGAGGAATACCTTCCCCTGCAGGTCGAGCGGTACATGTGCAATTTGGAAAGGATTGCTCTTGGGAAGCAGCTCAAGGTCAGGGAGACAGGCAGGCTGAGCCGCACAAGCCCCACAGTCCTTAGCCTGGGGCCCCAGCCACCGGGGCCTGAGGGACTTCATCACAATCCTAACTGCACCAGACAAGGTGCCAATTACATGCAGGTTCACAGGAAGGATGGCCCCCGATGAATAGAACTGGATAATTAAAGCTTCAGCAAAGTGGTGTGGTTGGGAACAACACTTGCTCAGAAGCTTTGTCATTTTCTTCTGTTTACACACATAATCCGTGCACATGGTCACAATAGAAAACTAGGGGCCAATGTGGAAAAGACAATGGATCCCGATCCTCTCACAGGGAAAGATCAGCGGAACGAAAATGTCGGTGAATCTGCAGATGAAATGAGCTCATTCGTGTTTAGTATTTAGAACAGTGACTGAAACATGGCAGTCACTCAATCTACGCTAGTGGTTATTGTTACCTCACTGACAGTGGGCTGAGAAACGTCTTCCCCATGCAAAGTCTCAGACATCAGCTACGTTTTCCTCTAGCATATTCACATGATTTCATTGTGTGTATACTACTTAAACACCTTCCCATCAAAACACTTCACATACCCCGTAAATAGGCAGCGTACATGTGAATGTACTCCTTCCCATTCCTCCCTCCCATGTTTCTGTGAGAACTATCACAACAGCTTAACAGGTCAGTGTTCATTTGTCCACTCCCACTTCCTTCGTTAGTCCCTTGCACCCCAGGATTGTCCCTCCAAAGGCTGTATCCCGTGACTCTTGGCTGCATGGGCAGAGAGCTGTGTCCAGGGCTGCCAACTGCCCTGCCTGGCCGGGCCCACCCTGTGCACAGGCTCTGTGGAGGCGGGGAAAGGAGGATGTGCAGAGGGAGCTGGAGGGGAGCACGGGCACAGGGTACAGAGGTGTCCACCCCAGGAGCAGGAAGTCAGAGGGCAAGAGCCAGTGCACGGGGCCCCGAGTCTCAGCAGGCTTGGGCAGCCTGCAGGTGACAGTGAGCAGGAAGCATTGTAGAGAAATGTAGAAAACTCAGGAAGGAGCTCATTAGCAGGCCAGAGCAGAGCTCTTCATTTGTCACCTGCCCAGGCTGCTCTTCCCCTCCATGACCCCATGTCACTATCACCCAGTTTTGCCAAAACGTGGAGGCCCTCCTTTCCACCACACTTCTTCATCCTCCACATGCAGCCTTGCTGAAATCTGTGCTTCTGACCTGCTCACACCTACAGCCTGGGTTTTCTCTACAATCCCTTCACCCACCTGCCAGGCTTGGTGTGTTCCTCTTTAGCATAGTGTTATCCTTTCTCCCCAAGCTTGTCAGCTCCCTGCAGACAAGGCCTCCTGCTGGCTTCCTTCCCCTGTGCTATTATTCCCAGTTCCTGAAACAGTGGGGGGCTCAGAGTCCCCCAGAACACATACTTGTGCAAGGAATCAGGTGCAGGTGGGCAAGGCTCCCCCATACCAACAGCCCCACCCCCCTCAAACTCCAAGGCAAACAGAGGTGGAGTAGGAGTCAGCTTTGCAAAAATGGCCTTTCTATTGCTATGTCTGCAGGGCCTTTTAGCAGAGTGAGGATGTCCCTGCTGTCAGCACCCATCCTGCCCTCAGCTTCAACACCCCCTCCTCACCCCACCCCCACTGAGATCACGGTGTGGGCGAAATCTTCCTGTGATCCACTCGGCTGTCTGGGGATGGCTGTGACACAGAGTGGGTTGAGTACAGCTGCTACATGGAGGATCTGAACGTGGAAAATGCCTCAAGCTTTAAGGTCACAAGTGGGAGCCAAGCTCGGATCCAGTCCATGGCGGTGCCCACCTCAGATCCCTGCAGTTGTGCCCAGCCAGGTGAGCAGCCCCATATCCCTGGGACACAGCATCTCACCTACTCACCCCCATAACATGGGGCCAGAGGAACACTGTAGGTACACAAAAACCTCTGTGGGCTGTGCTGCCTCACAAGCCCACAATCACCCCTGCCCGCCTCCCGCTGTGCTTTTGCAGGTGACTTCACCCCTCAGGCACAGAAGTAAAGTGGCACCCCACAGGGCAGCAGATGCAGGGTTGCCTCAGGTAGAGGGCCCCTGCCACCTCCTTCACCTCCAGCCTCCCCCATCCACCACCTCCCCCCAGCAGCAAGAGTCTGCAGCTAAGAAGGGAGAGCCCATGAGGGCTGTGCCAGCAGAGGGCAGAGCACCTGGGACCTGTCCCAGGGATGGTGCTTCTGCTCCTTCTGCCCTTGTGCCCAGCGGGCTCCTCCTGCACCCCTGGATGGGGCAACCCAAGCCTGTGGCCTGGAGACAATGTGGTGTGTGTGCCTGGACCTTTCGGGCCCCAGGGAGAAAGTGGGGAGGCTGGCAGCTACTTCCCCTGCCCCAGGCTGGCAGTCACCTGGATTGACAGGGCCCAGAGCGATTAACCATGGGGACCCAGCAAGGCCGGTCCATCCTGGCTCCCCCAGGCACTGTGGTGGGATGTGCGTAGAGGCCTGCAGGGCCCGGGAGTTACACTTGCTCGGAGTCAGTCCCAGGCTGGGCCCTGGAAGCCCAAGCGAGGGCAGGCCATGTGAGCATCCCAGGGAGGAAGTCTGGCAGGCACTGCCCATGAGACACCAGGTTCACTACCAACACTCGCTGAAAAGGGACCAGCACTCACCAATCTGGTTCCATGGGACGTTGCCCCGACTGAGGTCCTGGTGCAGGTGCACATGCGCACTGGGGCCTGCAAGCCTTTGTAGGAAGTTTCGGGAGGCCTGCGGCCTCAGAGGACAGGGTTTCTGGGAGGTGGCGTCAGGGAGCATTTGTTCAGGTGCGAGGGGAGTTCGGATGACGTCACGATCTAAGGGGCGGAGCTTCCTACAGTGGCAGCGTTGTCCGTTGCTAGGAAACCGAAAGTCCAAGTAGAATCTCAGTGTTGAGAAACCATGCAGGGTGAAGACGAAGGTGCAGATGGTGGTGTCGCCAGAGAGGAATCTGAGAGCAGTCTTGGTGGGCCTGGCAGCTCAGATGGCCATGGAGGCCACCAGGCCTCAGAATTGGAGACTTGACGGAAGCGAGGGCCTCATCCAGCAGAGGGCCGCCGGTGGCACAGGCACTCCCTGGTTCTGGCCCAGGTGGAGATGCCTCGCCATTACCAGGTGGCATTGCTGGGTCCACAGCCGAAAGTCCAGAAATATTACTGTTCCATTGGTATCCTCCTCGAGTAGTGAGTGGCAGGTTGCCAGGGGGACGCACCTAGGCCAGGCAAAGGGACAGGGAAAGGGGGCCAGCCTCGGGGTACCCAGTGAAGACAGGAGACACGGGACCAAGGTGGCTGAGGGGATGTGCCAGAGGTGGGCAGGTGAGATGGGGGCAGGGAGAGGGGCTGAGGGACCAGGGAGGAGGGGATTAGGGCGGATGGGATTGGTCTGAGGTGGAACGGGAGAAGTCCATATTGGATGGCGCCTTAACAGAACCTCCACAAAGTACCATCAAGGTGCCTCTATCATCACCCCTGCATGCAGAGATGGCCCGCCAGTACCTGGCCCCACGTATTCAGCCCCACACAGAGACAGTTTCCACGGAGCTCGGAGTGGCTGCAGATTTTCTAATGATGTGAGTTCCAAAATGGGCCAATGTGAGGGTTGGAGTAGCGGGGGGGGGGGGGGGGTAGGGTGGGTCTCAGGAGGGTCATGCTAGTAGTGAACGGGAGACACCCAAAATGTCAGGTGTAAGGAGGTTCTCACGGTGGACCGGGTCTGTCATCACCTGAGTGGGGAGAGAGAGCTAGGTACAGACTTATAAGCTTTAAGTTAATTTTCATTTTCCCTCTTTCAGCCAATTGACTTCTGAAGACCCTGACCAACTCCATATTGCTCTGAACTCCTGTTTCTACCAGCTTTGGGTCTTCATGGGGCCCATGCATATCACTTTGTCCCCAGTGCTTCACCTTTTACCCTAGGCTGGAAAACGGGGGCTAAAATTAACCTGGGGTCCCTCCCTAGGCATTGCGTCTCTCATTGGCGCATTGATTCCTGCAGTAGTTCCCCTTTATTGTAGAGGCCTAATTGTTTCCTTATATTGGCCCTTTGGCACTCTCCACTGTACTGTTTCCCTCAGTGGAGGATGAGTTCTTAATTGTCTGTTACAGCAGAAAATAAAAATGAAACTGATACTCTTGTTTGAGTTTATTTTCAGTTAATAGGTCCCCACCTTTCCCTGCCTTTGACCCTGGTGTGGAGGTGAGGTGTGGGATTCAGTCATTTCAGTCTGAGGGATACCATTTAGGAAATGGAAGAACATGACAATGAATTGTGTCATGCCACTTAGCATTAACAACTGTTAGTAGCTTGGAGTATACTTTTAGTTATATAGTTGCATTTATACAGAAACTGCACAACAAGAAAAATGTATGATAATTAAAAGTTTGGGATTAAATTTTTCTAGGACCATATTCATTTAACATATGAGCTTTTCCTCTTTTTTCATCATTTAGTTCTTTTTTTGAGTTTCTATCTGTTCTCTCATGTGAGCCACGTGTCCTTGTCTCCTCATTTGGGCAGCATCCCTGTGTGTGTTTCTATGCATTGGGTAGAGCTGCTTTCACTCTGTGTCTTGGTAGTGTGGCCTAATGCAGTAGGTGTCCTATAGGGACCAGTGGCACAGCCTCCCCCTATCACACAAGCTGGGTGATTGAGGTACACCATTTGTATGGGCCAAGTACAGTGTGCTCTTGTAGTTGAGCTTTGGCTGCTGTTGGCAGATCAATGGGAGAGATTTACCCAGGCCAGTCATCTGGAAAAACTGTCTCTGCCCACTAGACCACCAACCTCTGCCCTCCGTGGAGAATCAGCTGTGCAGGGGCAGGATGGTGGTGCCCCGATGTTGTCTATAGGTGTCTGCTGGGTGTGTTGGCCCTGGGGTTTCCCAGGTGGTGCAGGCCAAGGTCAGTCCCCACCTGGGTATTCCAGGGCCACCCTCCCTGAGCTATAAAGCAATCTGAGATGGTGGCTACTTGTGCAGGGCTTGGAGATTCCCAGGTGAAGCCATGCTGTGACTCCAATCTGACTGGCACTAGGGCTCACTGAAGCCTGCTGTTGCTTGTTTGATAAGATTTGGGATCCAAGAGCAGCCATGCTTATGGAAAAGCAGCTTGGGTGGGCCATAATTTGGGTGGGATAGGGCCTGTGTGGATCTTCAAGGTGGGTGACAGAGCGTTATCCATGCTGATGGACTGTCAGATGAGCACCAGCCTAATCTGCTCTGGAGGTGGGGGGAGGGTTCAGCAGAGGGACAATGGCCTGTTCTTCTCCCAATGCTAGAAACTTCAGTTTCCCTGTATATCACTGGTGCCCTGCAAGCTGCCACCCTGGTGCTAGATCTCAGAGGGAGTGAGTCTGAGTGGGTGAGTCCATGTGTGGGTTCCCCAAGAGGAACTGCTTAGGGCTCCAGCAGCCTCCTGCACTGACTCAGTCCCTGCTGGTGTTTGCAGCCAGGAGGTGTGCTGACTTAATTTCCTGGCCCTGGGATGCTGGGCTGGGGAGCCTGGTGTGGACCAAGGCCTCCTGGCTCCCAAGATATCCCTCCCGAAATTTTATCCACGTGGGTGAGGGGTCAGCCTGTTCCATGTCCGCACCCCTCCTACCAGTCTGGTCGGATGGGGTTTCCTCAATTCTGTAGCTGTCACACTTCCACTCAACTCAATTTCTGTCATTCCTGAGTGATGGTGGTTCTATATTGTGGTTGTAATTCTATGTGGTTGTGGGAAGCGGTGAGCCGCGTCTGGCTATGTTGCCGTCTTGACCAGAGGACCCAGGCTTGTCAATTTTGTTTGTCTTTCAAAGAAGCAGCCCCTGGATTTGTTGACCCTTTGAATTATTCTGTTAGTCTCTATGTCATTTGCTTCTGCTCTGATCTCGACTATTTCCTTCCTTCTACTTGGTCTGGTCTTGGTTTGTTGTTGTTCCTCCAGATCTTGTAGTTGTAGGGTTGGGTTGTTTATTTGAAAGTTTTTTTGCCTCTTTTAGGTGGGCCTGTGTGGCTATGAACTTCCCTCTCAGGGCTGCCTTTGCTGTGTCCCATAGGTCTTGGGTGTTGTGTGTTTGCTTTCACTTGTTTCCAGAAATGTTTAGATTTCTTCCTTGATCTTGTTGTTAACCCATTCAGTATTTAAGAACGTGTTATTCAGCTTCCATGTATTGACTGTTTTTAACTTTTTTCCTTGAGGTTAGTTTCTGGCGTGAAGCCCCTTGGATCGGACAAAATGCTTGGTATGATTTCAATTGTCTTGAATTTGTCCAGGCTTGTTTTGTGTCCTGTCATGTGGTCTATGTCTGAGAATGTTCCATGTGCATTTGAACAGAACGTATGTTTTGCTTCTTCGGGGTGAAAGGTTGTGGATATATCAGTTCAGTCCACCTGATCTAGGTTATGATTCAGTGACACAGTATTTTTGTTGATTCTTTATTTGGAAGAGCTGTTTCTGGTTGACAGTGGGGTGTTAAAATCCCCTACTATAACTGCGCTGCTGATCATGAGGTGATCTACAGCTGCCCCAAATCTGTGCAACCAGCAGTTCTGGGCTCTGCAGTGTTGTTGGTCTGTCTAGAAAGCCTGAGCCTTCTCTCGCTGTCTTGTTAAAGTCTCTGTGTACAACTCACCAGAGAGGTTTGAGATATCCTCAAAGGAATCATGACTTCTACATGAGGACACCCCAAATAATTCTAAGATGCCTGCATCTACCCCTGCAGCCCTAGTCAGAGCGCCGGCAGGAAACAAGTGGGAACCTTCTAAGTATTTAACTGAGGAGTGCTTCATGAAGAGACTATCTAGAGAGGTGTGAGCAGGCAGGGGCAAGGGGCCAATAAGTAGTGGTGAGTGGGAGTTGCCTCATGTGGGCTCTGGAGAGCTGAGTGCTAAATCATCAGAACTTTGAGAGCTGCGTGTGCACTGGAGCCAATAATAAAAGCTTATTTTATTTTATTCTCTAAATCACTTCACTGAGTCATGTTTAACAGGTAAAAAGCTGTGACGCTGTTCCATAATATATGCTGGTAGGTTGAAATTGGCCAGGGTTAGAATATTGACACCACAGAAATTGGCAAATGCAACAAATCAAGCCTTGGCTTATTGTTTTGTCGGTGGCCTAGCTTAAGCAAGTGATGGAGGAAGTGTTAACAATAAGATGAGCTGTACCTAAAATTGTGTGCCGTCTGTGGCTGTTCCATTGTGAGTAGCATAAATGTTTGAGGAAATGCTTCTGCCATAATTTAAGACTATTATTTGACTCAGAAAAGAAGTCGCTCGTGTCACTGATGGGTGTGTGTCTGTGTTGTTTCCTTTCTGCCTTACTCATGGATTACCGTGAATGAACATCTATCTCAAGCAAGGTTTGAGTCAAGAGTTTGGCAAAAGCCAGCTAAAGCAATCTGTGAGAATCCATGAAGTCTATGAAATACACAAGAAACAGACCTATCTATTTTATTATTATTCGTAAGTTGTGTACTACACATTCTTTATGAGTCAGAATTATAATAGAGTTAGAATTACAGTAAACCTATATATATACTTTCCAACCCCGCCACCTCATCCAGAATCCAGGGAACAAGCTGTCAACCATTTGCCAGCATGCCACAGCTACCAAGGGATGGTCAGGCTCCAAGGGAAGTCATCTTCTCTACAGCAAGCCTTGGCCTAAATGAAGGGGCAGGGATAGAAGTCATTGCTACTGCATCCTGGTAAGAGCTGAGGAATACAGCCTCTCCCAGAACTGCAGGGAGCCTCAGAGGATGTGTGTTAGATGAGGAGGCTACAAATGCCCTTAGTTCTCACTCCTGCCACCCTCTGGTCTCTTGCCAGTGGCCTCCATTGGCTGAGCCCAACTGGCAGCCTGAACAAGGGAGCTTCCTGAGTGGTGCCCTCCACGTGGGGCAGCCTCTGAGGAGCAGAGCAGAGCTGGGTAAGGGCAATAACCAGAACAGCAGGTAGAAAGGTGGTCCAGGAGTAGCAGAGAGGAGCCTGGACATGGCCTGGGTCACCTCCTGGGGTGAGGTGTGACAGGTGGGGCCTGGCACAGGAGCATGAGCAGTCAACATCACAGGTGAGGCCAGGTGGGGAAGCACTGTCCTCCAGGCAGGGAGCACAAGGAGGAATAGGGGGCACTCTGAGGAGAAGTTGAGAAAGTAGGATGACAGTCACTAGAGACCTTGACCTCCGTAGCTCCTTTGATTCCCACAGCTGAATGAGGGCATTTGTGTAACCAGAAAAGACACTGGTCTTTGGGCTGGTTGTGACTGTCAAACCCAATGAGCAATGACACCGATTGAATCTTTGTGGGTGCTTCATTCAGATGGCCGGCGATCTGAGAAGATGGTGGGTTCATACCCTGACAGACCATCTTCCTGTCTCATTCCAGGCCAGATTTTTTATAAGGAGGAATAATAAGGTGTGGTGAGGGCTTTGAGGTTCAGGGAGGATAAGGTGAATGAAGCTGCAACATTCCTGTCCTGGGCAGTTAGCTGTTTCCAGGGGTGGGTGGTCATCTGTCGCTCTCTGGAACACAAAGGCCTGGATGCCGCCACTTGTCCCCAGGCTGCCATCTTTAGCAGTGCCCCAGGAGGTCAGCTGTTTTCCCAGGAGCCAGGATGGGCCTTATCTGTAGTTTCTGAAACAAAAGCTTTCATATACACATTACTTGCTAGGCTTATAACTTTTTAACTTAAAATGAAATTTTCCAACTCTTGAGTCCCCTATCATTTGGATTTGAGTTGCTTTAAAGAATTTTTGATCACAAAATCTTAGTTTACTGTCTCTGTCCCGTGCCTCAGCTGGGAATGCCTGTGAGACCTTGGGTCCTCCTCTGTCATACCTACCAGAACAGCTAGCATGGATTGTCAGTTGGTACAGACATTGTTTCTACGTTTGGTCACGTCAATCCTTGGCTCCTTGTTAAAAATATCCAGGTACCCTCTGGCAACGGGCGAGGACGCACCTGATTGGTGGTGTTGCTCTTATATCAGTCAGGGGCAAAGTAGTTGTACAGCCCTTAGATCATCCTGGCTTGTTGCCCGTGTTGCTGGCCAGAGCTGGTTCATGCCTGGGGCACATAACAAAAAAAAAGTATTTACGTAAACAAAGATGGAATGGGTGAGGAGCACCCTGCTATGCACTGAACGTTCAAGTCTTCTCTGCCGCATAATTGGAATATATTGAAGCCCTGACCCCAGGTAAATAGTGTTTGGGAATGCGGCTTTTGGGAGGTAATGGGGCTTAGATGAGGCCATGAAGGCAGGCCCTGCACCATGGGATGAGGCCCTGCCATGAAGACACTCCCCACTATTGACCTCCGAATATCGGGGAGAACCCTTTTCTTGGAAGTCCTATGCTTCCTCTGATGTTTTTTGCTCCATCTTTGGTTTTATGTGGGGGAGGTTGGGAGGGTGTTGTGGGAGTGAGGCCGTAGCCCTAACTGCCTGCCTGCAGCAGCATGGTTTGGGAGCTGCTGTCAAGGCCGTGGGGGTGGAAAGTTCTAGCTAATCTCTTGGGAGTGTCTCCATGGGCACTTGGGCACTTTCAGAGCTCATGCTCCCAGGAAGTGAGTTTCTCGCTTGGCCGGAGGGAACTGGCTGCTTGTGGGGCAGGAGCTCATTGGTACGTTTTTCAGAAACCCTAATTATTGTCAGAATCCCAAAAGTTTGGGGCTGGCAGAGACTTTTTAATAAGACCCATTTTCCCCAGCCTGCCACCCACCACTTGCTGTTTACTGATAGACACACAGAGGGCCCACTGGGGCACGGACCATTTCTTTCCCTCAGGCACACCTCTCCAATTCTTAGGCATGGTGGCCCTGCAAGGCTACGTTGGCCACGTCTTCACCCTGTTTCCCCTGCCACATTCACCCCATCTTTCTTCTCCCCTTCTTCTGGACTTGCGCTGCCACTCAGCACCCTGGGGACTCTCAGAGCAATCTCTCTCTTTTAGGATGGGCGTGGCCTGTGGGGCCTCTGGAATAGAGGGGCGGGGCTTCGTGAGGGCACCTGGTGCATTCCTCCAAGGCAGCAAGGTGTCCTCAGCGACCACAGCTGGATAGACTGTGTGGTAAGTGTGGCTTGGCGGGAACCAATCCCCTGCCTGGAACCTCCAATGAGCTCTGTGTGCACAGGCTCCACCTCTGGTGAGGAGGTTGGGCGGGGTTTTGTGGGAGGGTCTTATTGCTCAGCGTTGAGAGAAAGGTGTGTGTGTGTGTTTTAGTCTGTGGTGGGCAGCGCAAGGTCATGCAGGCCCCGGGCCATGACAATGATGAAGGCTCGGACAGCATGGGGGGAGGTGAAGGATCACCCAGTGGCCCAGGGGACCCTATGGGCCCTGGAGACAGGGACAGCACTGGAGCCGAAGGCGCTGCAGGCGGGGAAGATCCTCAGGTGGACAGAGCATCACTGGATTCAGGACCAGCTGGAGAGGCCTCTGATTTCAACAGAGACCTGGGAAGCCAGATGCAGGAGTTGTATCCTTTTTGAGAAGCCCCCTCCCTCCTGCTATGGAGGTAAAGGGAGAGGGGTGGGCAGAAGGTGGGGGGATCCAGGAGGATGGGCAGGAGAGGCTTTGGTTCCTTGTGGGAGCAGGGTGGACTTCTGGTGAGATGGAAGGGGATTATAGGGACCCAGGTCACTTGGGGGAGCAGCTATGGTGGCCTGCAGGCATGGCAGGGTGGCCTGAGGATGACTGTGGTGCAGAGTTCCTTTAAGGGTCATCCTGGAGCCTCTTGGGTATCCTGACGGTGAGGGACAACCTGGCAGAAGACCATTCTCTGACAGGTAAGGGGGCCTGAATCAGAAAGCCCCTGTAGATGGTGCCTTTACCTTAACTCCACCAGCACCCTCACGGTGCCCTTCCTGTCTGACGTGGATGCCGAGGTGGCACTCAGGTTCCTCATGCCAGGTGCTGAACTCTACTGTGGGAAAGTTCTTTGGGAGCTCTCAGTGACTGGCAGGGACCTGTTTATGTAAGTACTTGAAAGGCCTGGGTCAGAGTAGCAGCAGGAGACGGGCCAATCTCTGGTTGAAGGTCACTCCATTGGAGATGTGGAGACACCAAAGGGTTGGTCTAACTAAGGAGGGTGGGGGGGGGGGGGGCACTGGGTCTGTCCCAGCCTGAGGTCCTCCCTAATGAAGGAGTAGGTCTAATTGACACCGGGGGTGGTGGAGGGTTAGAGTGAGGATGGCCAGGAGTCAGCACCTCTGAAATGATTTTCTTTTGCCCTCACTCCTAGCCGATTGACTGCTGAAGACTCTGAGCTCCTGCAAATTTCCACTTACTCCTTGCTCATCCAGCTCCTCATAGTGGTGCAGATCATGCAGAACATTGTGCCCCCTGCTTTTGCTAACTTTGAGCCCAAAAGAGGAGACTGAAGCTACAAAGTTGTCTCCACCTAGGTGGTACATGCTTCCCCTAAGGCCATGATTTCAGCAGTAGTTGCAACTTTACTGGGGGAGCGGGGTTAATTGCTTGCTGGTAGTAGCTCTTGGGCCCCCTGGCCCTCTTCTTTGGATTGGTGCCTGAAATGTTCCCTTCTGCAGATAATAAAACTGAGCTAATGTTTTGTGTCTGAGTTTCCTTTCAGCATCCAGATTATCTTGTCTTTGTCCTTGGGTTGGAGGGGAGAGGTTCTGGGTTCAAATATTCAAGTAGTACATTCAATTGAAGACAACTTAGGAAATGAAAGAAAATGAAAATTACTTGCCTCTTGTCATTCAGCATTAACAGCTGTCAGCGTTTTGGAATACTTTTATAGAGTTGTATGTCTACGTTAAATGTATAGTAGTCGTGTAAACAAGTAAGGCTTATAAGGTTAACATGAGTTTTTTCTTCTCCCCTGAAATGTCCTGATTCAGCATCTGGGCCTTACCTCTGTCTAAAAATTCTTCGAAAACATCTTCCTGGATGGATGCATAGAAGATGCATTATAATGTCATTGTTCAACACCTAAATCGTTCTCATTTTTCCCTCACATACATAATGTCTTACTGCAATTTTTGCATACAAGTCTCTGCGTGATTGCTTGTTTTCTTAAAGTAGATTCTAAAAGGGACATCTATAACACAAAACTGCTCTCTGGAAAATGTGCCCACCCCCAGAAGAATGTGGTTTCCTCACATTCCCGTCACTACTGTGTGTGTTTCCTCCTGCAATGATCATAATAATAATAACAAATTCCATTAAAAATTTTTTAAAAATTACAAACACTCAGTTTGCATGAGCAGAGCAAAGAAACCAGAAAGACTAGAATACAAATTTCTCGCTTTACTGTCCTTGTTTCAGATCAGAGGAGAAAAGTGCTGGAACAACTGGTCAAGTGTTTGGGGGCGGGGGAGGGGGCAGCATAGTGTAGTCTTGGGGAAATATAATTAGAAAGAGAATCATCTGTGTGCAGGCACTCTGATATGTACTTTGCCTACATCATTATGTATCATTCTCACAACAACACAGTGAGCTAAGCTCTAACGTACCTTTTACAGGTGAAGAATTTCGGGTCAGAGGAGCTAAGTAACTTTCTCAAGGTCACTGAGCTAGGAAGTGGCAGAGGCCTGACTTGAATTTAGGTGTGTTTGATGTGAGCACCCACTGTCTTAGCCGTGGTATCATACCAACCTCAGCACTGCCACGTGAAGCCACAAGGAGGCTGGGATGGTGCTTTGCCTCCCAATGGCTCTGGGGAACATCCACGTGGCTAATGAAAGGTGCAGGAACCTACAAATGCCAGAAAAGTAGAAGAGGAAAGAGGGTAGGTAGGAAACCCAGTCCTGGCTTTCCAGTGGCTCCCTGTACTCCCAGATCCTTTTACATCTTGAAACCTTATTTGACCCTCTTTGAAATGGATATGAACTGGTGATACCTGTTTGCTTGCTCCCCTGGCCTCACTCCTCACCTACAAAGATAGGGCTCTTTTCAGGTACTTTTAGTAGCTAAGAAATGAAAAAAATAGAACACAATCTGCTGCCCACCTAGAAAAATGTCTCCATAAAAGTAGAAGAAAAACAGTTTTATTGTTGAGTAACCACTCCACCAGAACGTGACGTACGTCACAGGCAGTCTGCTAAGAGATTCCAAAGACAGAAAGCAATCTAACCCCTTTGCACAGCCAAGCAGCTGTAACTCATTACATAGATGTTCTCAAGGTGTCCGTAACCAGTCCTCAAATAAGAGGACTTGACACCAGCAGGCTTCACATGCACCTCATCTTAAGTTTACCTGGTAACCGGGGTGACCATATGCATTAGTTCACTGGTGTCCTGGAGTGAATGGCTGTGTGCCCTCCACACCTCAGATTCATGTATTGAAGCCCTCTGAATTACCATCATCAACTTTCTTGACCAGCTTTTCCCAGTGATGCGAACCATGCAGCGCTTTGGGCCCCCTCTTTCCAGCTAAACCCGGGCTAGGAAAAGGGGCCTGAGGCCCAACCTTGCATCCGGTCCTAGGCAGTGGACCCTTCCCACAGCAGGAATTCCTGCAGTAGGCGCCACTTTCCCATGGGGCCCTAATCTTTTGCCTGCACTGGCCCTGGGGCACTTGCGGTCCACTCGTTTGGTTTAGTGCTTCAGTGTTTGTCACTGCAGCAGATAAAACTGAGCTACTATTCCACATGAGTTTCTTTTCAACTGCAGCACCTCTTAACAGGCTTGGCTTTGTCTCAGGCTGGGAGGGGAGGTCTGGAAGTGGGAGGTGGGTTTGTCTCTCAGTATTAACTACTGTGAACATTTTGGAATCATTCCTTAGTTTTATAGCTGTATTTACATAGTCAATGTATAACAATAACATAATATATAATAAATTATGGAAGCTTAACAGTTTTACTAAAACTTTTCATGTCACATGAACTTTTCCTTTTTCTAAACCTTCTTCAAATGCATTATCCTTTGTAAAGATTCCATTTATTCCTTTCTAGAGAGAGGGGAAGGGAGGGAGAGAAACATCAATCTATTGTCTCTCACACACCTGCCACCCGGCATCTGGCCCTCAACCCTCGCACATGCCCTGACTGGGAATCGAACGGGCCACCCTTGAATTCACACAGGCTGGTGCTCAAGCCACTGAGCCACACCAGCCAGGGCTTCAAAGAGCATCATTGAGTGGAGGCATAACAGATACTTTATAATGTAATTATTGACCATTTAAATGATTTTCAGTTCTTGTCCTATTACAGGATTCAATGTAATTCTCATATATAAATGCTTGTGTGAGTGATTATGTCCTTAAAACAGACTCCCAGCGGCCCTGGCCAGTGTGGCCAATTGATTGGAGCATCGTCCCATACACCAAAGGTGGCAGGTTTGATTCGCCATCAGGGCATATACCTAGGTTTGGGAGTGATTCCCGTTCGGGGTGTGTATGGGAGGCAACCAAGTGATGTTTCTCTGTCACCTTGATGGTTCTCTCTCTCTCCCCTTCTTCCCTCTCTCCGTAAAGTCAATAAACATGTTTTTAAAACAATTTTAATTCTTTTGTTATTAAATATATTTTCTTCATTATGCTATTACAGTTGTCCCATTTCCCCCCTTTTATTCCCCTCCACCCTGCACACCCCCTCCCACCCACATTCCCCCACTTTAGTTCATGTCCATGGGTCATACATGTAAGTTATTTGGCTTCTACATTTCCTATACCATTCTTAACCCCCTCTGTCTCTTTTCTACCTACCATTTATGCTACTTATTCTCTGTACCTTTTGCCCCTCTCTCCCCCTCCCACTCCCTTGCTGATAACTCTCCACGTGATCTCCATTTCTGTGATTCTGTTCCTGTTCTAGCTGTTTGCTTAGTTCGTTTTTGTTTTTGGTTCTTGTTTTAGGTTCGGTTGCTAATAGCTGTGAGTTTGCTGTCATTTTACTGTTCCTATTTTTATCTTCTTTTTCTTAGATAAGTCCCTTTAACATTTCCTATACTAAGGCTTAGGGATGGTGCACTGTAATTGGACCTTCCCCGGGAAGCACTTTATCTGCCCTTCTATTCTAAATGATAGCTTTGCTGGAGAGAGTCATGTTGGATGTAGGTCTTTACCTTTCATGACTTGGAATGCTTCTTCCAGCCCCTTCTTGCCTGTAAGGTCTCTTTTGAGAAATCAGCTGATAGTGTGATGGGCACTCCTTTGTAGGCATCTGTCTCCTTTTCTCTTGATGCTTTTAAGATCCTCTCTTTATCTTTAATCTTGGGTAATGTAATTATGATGTGCTTGGTGTGTTCCTCCTTGGGTCCAACTTCTTTTGGACTCTGTGAGCTTCCTGAACTTCCTGGAAGAGTATTTCCTTTGCCAGATTTGGGATGTTCTCCTTCATTATGTTTTCAAATAAGTTTTCAACTTCTTGCTCTTCCTCTTCTCCTCTGGCACCCCTATAATTCAGAGGCTGGAACGTTTAGAGAAGTCCTGGAGGTTCCTACGCCTCTCCTCATTTTCTTTTTTGAATTCTTGTGTCTTCATTCTATTCTGGTTGAATGTTTCTTTCTTCCTTCTGGTGCACAACATTGATCCGAATCTCACTTTTCTTCCCATCACTGTTGGTTCCCTGTATATTTTCCTTTACTTGTCTTAGCATAGCATTCATTTTCCCCCTGTAATTTGTGACCATATTCAAGCAATTCTGTGAGCAGCTTGATTATCAGTGATTTTGAAGTGTGCATTTGATAGGTTGGCTATCTCTTCATCAATTAATTGTATTTTTTCTGGAGCTTTGATCTCTTTTTTCATTTGGGCCTCTTTTTTTTTTTTTGTCTTGGCACACCTGTTACATTAAGGCGCAGAACCCTAGGTACTGACCAGTGTGGGGCAACCCACATTGCTATGCTTTGATGCTGCATGTGGGGAAGGGGTCCTAGAGGGAACAATGGCGCTTGCTCCACTGTTTGCCAGCTTTCGGTCACTTCCCCCACTACACACATGCACATTGGGCCCTTCTGGTGCTGATTCTTTGGTGGGTGGGTTTGTGTACATTCCATGACCCTGTGGGTCTCTCCCTCTCACTCTCCTGTGAGGCTGGGAGTTTCTCCTGCTGCTGCCTCAATCCCCACATGTGTTTTCAGTCAGAGGCTTTGAGGCTTTATTCCCCCGCTCTGGAACCCTGGGCTGCCGGGTCTGTCTCCCTCCCTAGTTGTCCCTCCGGTTTATCTGTACTCAAAAGTGGGACTGTCCACTCTCTCAGCAGCACCTCCCTGGGTACACCAGCGGCCTCCTTGCCCACCCCGGTCCCCCAGCTGCTGCCTTGCCAGGAGTCCTCTCTGCCTGGCTGCCTGTCTCCGCCCCTCCTACCGGTCTGGATGATTGTGTCTTCTTTACCTCCTGGGTTGTCAGGTTTCCATACAGTTCAATTTTCTGTCAGTTCTGGCTGTTTTTTGTTTTTAAATTTGTTGTTGTCCTTCTCGTGGTTGTGCAAGAAGGCTCATTGTGTCTACCTATGCCTCCATCTTGGATGGTGGGTGTTAGAAATTTTTTAGAAGATACGTTCTTAGAGGTAGACTTACTGAGTTGAATAGGATTTATTTATAAAGCTCTGACTCTTCACTGCAGAACTGCAGTGGAGAAAATGGACCCTCCAACCAGAGTGCTGGTTTCCCACATCCTTGTCACTGTTGGGTGTCCTTGGCTAAAAGTTTTTTTAAAAATCTAGTTTGCATGAGAAGGGCAAACAACCCAGATATGATAAAAATCAGAGCTTTGTGAGCTGAGTAGCCTTGTCTCAGGCCAGTGGAGAAAGTGCTGGGACAATTGGCTTCAGCCTTTCATCAGAAGGAGTGAGTTTCCTGTATAGTACAGGGTAGCGCTTGCTGAGCTCACTTATTACAGCAGCTCTTTTATATGCGCCATCGGATTATCTCCAAGATGATCATGTCTTCTTAGCATAAAGGCAGTGTTACTTCCTTTTCCATGGGGATGCCTTTTGGAAAGATTTTATTTATTGATTTTTAGACAGAGAGGCAGGGCAGGAGAAAGAGAGGGAGAGGAGTATCAGCATGTGTGGCCTCTTGCTCGCCCCCTACTGGGGACCTGGTCCCCAGCTCAGAGGTGTGCCCTGAATGGGAATCAAACCAGTGATCCTTTGGTTTGCAAGCCAGTATGCTCAGTCCACTGAGCCACACCAGCCAGGGCTCAATGTGGATGACTTTTATTGGTTGATACCTTTGCTGATGGTCAGATTGTGTTTTCCCGCTTCTCTGCATGCCTGGTAATTTTAGACTGGGTGCTAGGTATTGTGATTTTCACCTGGGTGCTGCATATCTTCGTAGGCCTAGACATAGGTTTTGCCGTCAGTTCTGGATGCTGTTAAGTGACTTGGCAAGAGTTGGACCCTTTAGAGTCTGGCTCTGAAGGTTTGCTGTGTGGGCCCTTTCAGAATGGGAGTCACTCCCCGCCCTCACTACCGACACAAAATCCTTTGGAGCGTCCTGCTGTGTGCCTCCCACATTGTGAGGGTCACCATCCTGGCTGGTGGAGACAGCCACTAGTCCCCGCCTAGCCTGAGCCCCGGCATGGTTACCTTTCATCCCTTCAGGTTGTTCTCCCCCAGCCTCGGGGTAGTGTCCTCACACACTTGTGCCCATCGGTGGTCTGAGGAATAGTCCAGGGGGACCCTCTGCAGTTAGGCAGCATTCTCGCCCTCTGCCACTCTCTTCCCTGCGGTCCTCTACCTCGCTACTCTAGGTGCTGAGAATTTCGGTTCTATCTCCTGAACTCGGGCTGTGCATGGGGCTCTGCCAGGAAACTCCCTGTCTGGACACTCGCTGCGGCAAACGCAGGGCAGACCTCTCATTTCTCATGTCCCAGAGATCACTGTCTGTCTTCACTTGGTACCCGTTATCCTTACACCCTGCATTTCATACATTTTGTCTGGTTTTGGGGGTTCTTTCAAGTAAGCGGCAGCATAAATCCAGTCCCTGTTACTCCATATGTGTGAAAAGGACCAGCCATCGTAGAGCGTGGAGAACTATGACATGGTGAGCTGGGGCGAGAGAGACGCTGTCCCTAAGGTAATGGTGGAGGTGGTCATGATGATGCTGATGAAGAATGTCTGCTGACAGCATGCAGCAGGAGGGTGTCCCCCTCCCTCCCTCCCTCCTTCCCTCCCTCCCTTCCTTCCTGTCTTCCTTCTTTGCCCCATTCCTCTCCATCCCTGGTCCTCTGTTTCTTGGCTCTTTTTCATTTTGTCCTTCCTTGCTTTTTACTTTTGAGAGAGTAATTATCAATGAATAGAAGAGGAATAGGCTCTTTTCCAGCACTATTCACTCTGCTTCTAGTCCTGACTGCTCCGTTATGGTTCTATTACATTTTGTTTATTTCTGAAAGTTTGGATATGTGTGAATTACAGAGTGGGGTGAACATAGGTTTACAGTTGTTTGTATGGGAAGCAAGACAATAATTAATAAAGAATAATACATGAATAACTCTGTGTTTTGAGCTCTCACGGCTGTAAACCTTCTTTTGCCCCACCCTGTGTACTGCGTGGGTGTTCTGCGTGACAGTCCAGCAGAGAGAAAATGAGGAGCTGCAGGGCCCCATTCCTCCACTCTAGGCACTGAGGGGCTGGCAAAAACGGTCAGAATCAACATTTACAGAACTCTGGAACCCAGTAGATAGGGTACCACCAGGAATAGCTTGGTGAGCAACGCAGGTGCTGATTTGAGGTAGGAGAGCGCTGTGACCTTTCAAATTGCCGACCCAACGGCCCTCAGCTGCGGGGTGGCTGGTACCATCATATTCACCGCTGCCTTCTGCCTTGGAGGCAAGGAGATTGTACAGGTTGTACAGGACAGACATTGGAATCTGTGTGGACTTTTTGAAATTCTACCTACCTCAGGAAAAGACTGGGGGGAGGCCATGTCTGCTAATTACAATTTCTGCCTTTTGTGCTTTTGCATCACAGATTTTTTTTTCCTCAGAGCACTGGTCAGGTTTAAAATGAAGAACCGATGAATATTATATACTCACATAGGTGTGAGGAGTCTTGGTCAGTGAGGAGCCTTTGAACGGCATCAGGGAGGGACTCAGGGGTGACTGGTAGGTTGGGGCGGGTTGCCAGGGGGTGGTTGCCGGGACTATACCGTGTAGCAGCCCGGGC
Source organism: Artibeus jamaicensis (assembly GCF_021234435.1). NCBI lineage: Eukaryota > Metazoa > Chordata > Mammalia > Chiroptera > Phyllostomidae > Artibeus > Artibeus jamaicensis. Next base: position 209,683 of record NW_026521282.1, read on the forward strand.
AACCACCGGTATATCAGTATACCGTATACTGATCCTGGCTCAGCCTCGCCTGCCCTGAACGAGTTCTGTCTTTCCCCTGGGCACTCCAGACTGGGCCCGCTCTCTGTCTCTCCTTCTTCCCCATTCCTGTGGTGTCAGGCATGCAGGGCAGCAAGAGGTTACCTTACCTTGGGAGCAGTTTACGTGGTGCAATGGAGCATCGCCTGCTCAGAATAAAAGCTCTCAGAATAAAACAGTCTCCTTGGTGGAAAGTGTTTGAAATAAAAAACGCTGTTTTCATTGAAATCGCCGTCCCCTTTTGGCTAATCTCGTCCATTGCCGCCCTGAGACACACTGCCACTTGATCAGAATCTGGGGTCTGGGTGGTTGCCCTGGAATGTCTGTCTGAAGGGAGTCCGGGACTCTAAGATAATAAAATGCTGTGTGCCCCAGCCTTCTCTTTGCATCAGAGAGGTGACACTCACCCTTTCGGTTTGGGGATGAAGCTTTCTGTTGGTCTCTCTAAGGTCCCTCAGCAGATTTCCTAACTAAAACCTGACATCCGCACGCGTCCTCTGCCTTTGCCCTCTGGCGCATGACCTCCCTGAGCAGCCAGTGCAAGTTAGGGTGTGGAAGCAGAGTCAGAAGCAGCCTGCCACACAGTACAGTGGCTCTCAGCATGGGCTCTGTAGCCAGACACAAGGATTCATTCAGTGGAAGGCCTTCCCCTTGAGAGCTAGGTGACCTTTGACCAATACCCTGCCAGCTCTGGACCTAGGCTTCTGGGTCTGGAGACTGGCGATGGTGAGAATACTGCCTGGCAGGGGTTTTCCCGAGAAGTGATTCAAGTGAACGTCATGAAAGTGCCTGGATTAAGAACCCAGGGCAAGGCAGGGTTGCGGAAACGTTAGCAACCATACTCTGTTGTTGTGCTCTTGTAGCCATCAGTCCTTGTTCCCATCCCTGTGGCTGCATAAGAAATTAGCCCGAAAGGTAAAGTGGCTTAAAGCAGCCACAGGCTGTGCCCACAGGTCACAGATTCTGTGGGTCAGGAATTGGGACAGGGGCAGTGGAGATGTGGGGTCCCTGCTCTGCAATGTCTGGAGCCCCTGCTGGGAAGACTCGGGCAGCTGTGAGCAGGGATCCTCACTCCCTGGCAGGACTCACCTGCTGGTGTGGCACCAGTGGGAAAGCTGGGGCCCTATGGATCGGAGCACGTCTACACGGCCCCCCAGGCAGCTTGGCTTCTTCACAGCATGGAAGCCTCAGGGGGGCCCATCTTCTCACAGGCAGCTCAAGCTCCAGGGCACCTAGTGCAGGGGACAACCCAGCAGCTGCACCACCTTCCACTACTCAGCCTCAGAAGTCACACGGCATCAGTTCCACTGCGCGGGCACTGGTGCAAGCAGTCACAAGGCAGCTGAGACTCAAGGGTCGGGGCCACAGACCCCCGCCTCTCAGGAGGAGACCACCGAGGACATGGTGTAGCAGAGCACGTGGCGGGGACTAACTTTAGGGCCATCACTTGGAGAAGACGCTCGGCCACGCTGTTGTGATCATTGTCACACGCACAGGTCCAGACATGCTGGTGAATCCACTCTCTCCACTTGAACGAGGAATGCTCTTTGTGAAGTCAGCCGGGGGGCTCCACGGCCTGGGCAGGGGGTTGACATGCCATGGTCCGTGCAGGAGTTAGAAGGGGTGCCCATCTCTGTCTCTGCTCGGCTCACAGGCCCACCCAGTGTGCCCTGAAGTCCCAACCCGTGCATTTTCTGCCACCTAGTGACAAGACCCTCCACTGAACATCTTTTCCCCTTAGAAGGAAGTCACAGGAACCTCTTGAGTTGCGCCCAACAGCTGGTTCTTCCACAAGCAGGAGGTGAGAATGCCATCACTTCTTTGATGACACTCTCCATCGAGCAACACACTCAGAACATGCGAGGTGCTTTGGGTGGTTTGCAATTGCTTATTGGGTCAAGTTGGGGGAAAGCGGCAGACTCCCATTCACATTGCAGGAGAGGGAGGCAGAGAAGCCAGCTGTGACCCGTGGGCAGCTGGGGCCGAGTATTCACTGAAGGCAAACCCTGGGAGAGGCTTCCGTGAAACCATTTTAAAGGTGACCCCTGGGTACACAGTCCCTTCTGATGGTCTCCAGGCCCAGAGGGAACCTTCGGGCCCCTCCCCGACCTTGTCAATGGCGTCCCCATAGTGCACGCACCCAAAGTGTTGAGATGCCCAGGAAACACAACTCAGAAAACTATTCTGAACCTGCTATAACTGCGATGGTACTTGCATTCCCAACTCTCCCTGCGTCTGTCGTGGGCACGAGGGCACCAGTCTCCTGCCAGTTGTCAGGGGGATACCTCAGATTATTTGGAAGACTGGGAGAACCTTAGCTGCCTCCAACGTGCCACGCAGCTGAGAGTTCTGTAAGCCTTTCTCCCAACACTCGGGAGAAACCAGCCTTTTTCTGCTTCCATCTCTCTCCCCCCACCCTCTGTCTCTCTCTGTCTCTCTCTCTCTCCCCATCCCTACCCCATTCCCTACCTTTCCTGCATGTATCCTTCCCAGCATTCTTTCAGAGGGATGTCCTGGAATCTCCCAACCTGAATGGGCTGGGAGAACAGATGTGCAAGAAGAAACACAGATGGGGATTTATAACTTGGTGAAGATGACATTTCGACAGAGCAGGGCAATATTCAGTAAATTGTGTCGGTTCACTTGACTAACAATGTGGACAGAAAACAAAGTTAGATCCCTCTGGCCGGGACATTCGTTTCAGCACCGGCAGCCCTACTGAACAGTGAGAATGGCGCAAAGGCCTATACATACGTAGGGGACTGGTTCAAATAGCTACGGAATACGCACTTGTGGATTTCTACACAGCCCACTGCCCACGCCCTGCCTCCTGTGTGTTGGAGCACAGAAGCTTTAAAGGTGCAAAAACAGGTGTGGGAGGTCGTGAGAATGAAGCCCCTCCTGGGAAGGAGAGAGGCCGCAGGAGCAGCGGCAGTGCAGGGAGAAACAGGCACTGCCTGGCCTGTTCTCTCCAAAGAGGGGAGTCAGGGAGGGTCTACCAGGGTGACAGGGAGCTGAGCTGGTGGCCCCCTGAGGCCCAGGATGTGGTGTGCAGTCTGTGTCCCCCGCACAGCAGTGTCCCATAGGCTCACACAGATACGTGAACCCGAAAAGAGGTGGTGAATGGGTTTGCCATAGCCAGCCCTGTCCTACCCGGAGGGGTGGGGTCCCCCTCCGCACCCACGCACTGAGTCCCCAGCGCCAAGTCCACCCATCCACACATCCTCTTGTGTCACCTGGGCTTGGCATACTGAGGCCCATGAGCTTGGTCACAGGAGTCAGTCTCTGAGAGCCTGACTAGCCCTGTGTGAGTGCCTCAGACAGGGCTGGAGGCGGGGCCTGGCACAGGGGAGCACCAGCCCATAGGTCCCAGGGACTTCACCAGGTGTTCCCGCCCCAGATGCCCTGTCTCCGCTCCTGCCACGGGTTGTTCCTGGCAGGCTCCGCCCCGTCCTCCCTCCATTCCATTCCATGCTTTTCACCCAGCAGGCTCCAGGGCCTCTTTGCCTGAGGCTCGGTCTTGCTGGACCCTGGCCAGGGCCCCTCCCACAAGGTCATCTGGAAGACCCAGCTCAGTGGGCTAGCCAGTGAGCACAAGGCGCTTCCACTTGCAGCCCTGGCACCCCAGGACACACCCCAAAGCCCCCAAAGGTGCCATACAGCAGCTAGGGCTAGTTCAGCAGCCTGTGGCATTCACCAGGTCTTCTGTCCTCCGTGCCCACCCTGCCCTGCTCTTCTGGCAGGGCATTGGTTTTGCTCAGGCACCAGTCCCTGGGGAAACAGCCACCGACATTGCCGGTGCTAGTTAAAGTGGCTGCCCAGAGCCTGCTTTGGCCTCCTTCCCAGGCTCCTCCTTTCCATTCCCAGAGTCCTGTTCTTGCAGCCCCCAAGCACCCATAACTCTCCCTCCCACAGTGCCCCAGGAAGCAGTACTGTCCTGCAGATACACTCCCAGTACCTGTCCAGTCTCATCAACCACTCAGATGGAGAGCAATAATCCACCCTCCCTCAGTCAGATCACCCACCTTCCTACTCTTCACTCAGGTCGTTCTCTGTGTGTTTGGAAAGGCACCTTCACACTGCTGGCATACAGCAAAGGCCAGGGTCCAAGCCGCCCCTGACTCTCGCCTGGAATGCCAGTCTCCCCGTTTCTGCCTTGTCCGCCCTCAGCACTTTCTGAACATAGGAGGCACTAGGGTCCTCTGTGGCCACACAAGGTGGCCCTTCTCCCTGTCTGTTCAGAAGCCTCCAGTGGCTGCGCCACGCCCAAACTCCTTCATATCTGACAACTCCTGACTGTCTCCGTTGTACGTGCATCAATGTGCACGTACCCACCACTTAGTCCCCATCTGTTAGAGAAGAGTGACAGAAATCCAGGGCTGGCCAGGAGTGTTCCGGGCCCAAGAAAGGGAGTAGACAAGAGCAGGGTCAGAGATCATGGGCTGGTTAAGGACAGTGTGTGTTTGGGGCTATTCTCTGCCAGGCAGGCACTGCTCCAGGAGCTGGGCATATTGCAGGGGTAATACATAACACAGGGGGCAGGAGAGAAGGGTTGCAATCTCAAATAGTGTGGCCAGGAAAACCTCTCAAAGGGGGCGGCATTTGGGGACCTGAAGGAAGTTGGGCAGTGAGTCAGGTGGAAACCCAGGGGAAGAGAGTTCCAGACAGGTCAGAGCCAGTGCAAAGGCTCTCGGGCAGCAAAAGGGCCAGGTAGTTTAGAAAGCGAGAGGAGGCCAGTGTGGCTGAGTCAGTGAGCAAGTGAAAGAGTGGAAGTGCTTAAAACCAGAGAGGCAAGCAGGCCAGCTCACATCGGGAGTTTTAGATCTTCGGCATTGTGTCTGAGCAAGGGTCCCCTCTGCCGATTTTGTTGAACAGACGAGGGAAGTGATCTGACTTGTTTCACAGCAACCCAGCAGCATCAGCCGTCCATCTGTCAGGCTATGGAAGCAGACTGATTCTGGGCTTTGCAGGTGACTGAGGGAGAGCCGACTATAGATCAAGAGCACCAGGCAGACAGGATCCTGGGGATGGGCAGAGGACCCCTGGACTACTCAGGAGAACGCTGGTCAACACACGTGTGTGAGGAAACTACCCTAGGCCTCCAGAAAAGATGAAGGTAGCTGTGTTCATTGCTCAAGCTGAAACTCTGTGAACATCTGTCCCCACCAGCTGCAACAGAAGGCTCCCTCTTCCGCATACATGAGGGAGGGACTGAGGCACTCAGAAGGGTGATCGCGGACGCATGAGGACTTACGAGAGCCATTTTATGTTGTTTTCCGACTGCTCTGTATGACCATTTTCCCCCATGTTTCTGTCTGTCGCTTCAGTGCAGCACTTCTCTACAGGTTCCTTTTCTCCATCTCCTTGTTTGGCTGTTGCATGTCTTGGCTCTGGACGTGTGTGTGTGTGTGTGTGTGTGTGTGTGTGTGTGTCTATTGTTACATCTGTATCAAGTGTCTCCTGGACACAAGAGTCCTTTCTTCTCCTTGCTTCTTCTCTTCCTTTGCCTATACCAGGTGAGCCCTTTCCCCCTCCTCTTTTATGCTTCCATGATCACAAAGGATCCCTTTTTACCTTGTGCATCCATTACCATGTGCAGTAGTTATAGCTAATGTTCACACCTTTTCCCCTTTAACCACTGTCATAATTTAGTGTCTGATACCCTGTTCTGAGATGAACTTGCGATTTCCTGCTTCCGAGTGCCACCTCAACTCACAGTTTCGTGTCTTTTGTCTGTTTGTTGAAAGGCGTAAGAGCTCCTTCCAATATTTCTTTCGATGCAGGGCTGGTATAATAAATTCCCACAGCTTTTGCTTGTCTGGGAAGGCCTTTACTTCATTTTCATATCTAAAAGGTAACTTTGCTGTTTCCTCTCTTTCAATCAACAAGGAGAGGAATATATCATTCCATCCTTTCCAGCCTTGTAGGGTTTCTACTGAAAATCCTCACAATAATCTTAAAGTGTTGCCCTGGTAGGCTACCGTCTTTTCTCCCTGGCTGCCTTGAGAACCCTTTCCTGGTCATTAACTTCTGACGGTGTTCATACGATGTGTCTTGGGGGGGGGGGTCGTACTGTGTTGAGATATGTAGGCATCCTGTTAGCTTCTTGTATTTGAGCGTCCAGCTCCTTCCACAGGTTTGGGAAGTTCTCCCCGATCATTCCTATGAATAGACTCTGCTCCCCTCTCCCCCTGTATCCCTCTGGGATACCCATTATCCTGATGTTGCTCTCTCCTATGGACTCAGAGAGTTCTCATAGAATTCATTCCTACTTTTAAAATGTTAGTTCTCTTTCTTTCAGTTCCCCCTGAAACATTTCTAGATTCCTGCCTTCAGGCTCACTAATTCTCCCTTCCATGTGGTCTGCTCTATTTTCAGTTTTCTAATGCTATTTCTGACATGCTTCATCACATTTGTTGAGTTCCTCAGCTCCATAATTTGTTTGGTTCTCCCTGACAGTTTCAAGCTCTTTGGAAAAGCACCCCTTTAGTTTGTTAAGTTCTGTTTCTGAGCTCACAGATCTGCCTCTCTGAGTTTTCTTGTATCTCATTGAGTTACTTCATAACTGCAATCCTGAATTCTGTCATTTCAATCACGGTCTTCATGACTGACTTTGCTTTCTGGAGACTATTTTTCTTTTTGCACTACCATGTTAATTTGGTTCTCTCTCTCTCTCTGTTGTTTTATTGATTATACTATTACAGCTATCCCAGTTTTTCCTCCCCCTTTTTTCCCTCCACCCTACATCACCCCTCCCACCAGCATTTCTCTCCCTTAGTACATGTCCATGGGTCATACATCATTTGGCTTATCCTGTCTAGTGTCGTTCAGAGGACTGAGTGCTGGACTGTGAACCAAAAGGTCACCAGTTCAATTCCCAGTCAGGACACATGCCTGAGTTGCAGGCCAGGTCCCCAGTGAGGGGCGTGCAAGAAGCAACCACACATTGATGGTTCTCTCCCTTTCACCCTCCCTTCCCATCTCTAAAAATAAATAAGTATAATCTTTTTAAAATAAAAATAAAAGTGATTAACTGAACATTGGGCTAGAAAAAAATATAACTTTTTTAAGCAATTAAAAAAAAACTGAGTACAAATTGAATTTCAAGGAAAATGAATCAGTGGTTTAAAATCTACCATCACCTACATGAAATCCATTAGATGTAAACAGTTTATCAAGCAAAGAGCAGATATTCCTAATATTGTACAAACTTTTATATAGAAAAATTGTGAATGCCGCCACAGCTCACTTAGTAAAGCATCATATAATTTCATACATAAATACCACTTTGTATCCATAAGAGAAAGGACCTTTTCTTCTTTTGTAAAGCTCCATGACAGTACCATTTTCCTACCCAAATGGTAGCAGGGTGTGCATTTGCAGCTTATACTTTTTTATTGGGGTCACATCTTATACATAACGTTGTCTACTGGTTTTTTCACACCATGCTACACAGCATGTTTCATATTGCAAGATGTTCACCACCATGGCTGTGCAGGTGCATGTCGTCAACATACAGCTTCTTTTTTCTCTGTGGCTTTTGGTGGCTATAAATGATGGTTCAGTGAGTGCCTCTACAGTGCCAAAGTCACTCTGGGCACCTGTCTTTTACAGTTAAACAGGGTAAGGACACTTTCTAAGTGCTTGTTCCATCCTGCCACATAGGTGTGGCATCACAGGCCTGTCCCCTGCACCTTGCCAGCAGAGCACCAGAAGTCTTCATTTGCTGCACTTTTAAAATTGCTTTTTGTTTTAGTTGGAGTCTGTGTTATTTTAGTTACTAGCGCAAGAGAAGTGCTTTCTTATTGTGCTTATTTTAATGGCCACCTGGATTTCTCTTGAGCATCAAGCAGCAGGCAACACAGAGGGCATGTGTGTGAACAGGGAACAACACAGGTTCCAGCAGGATGTGCTTTTAGCTATGTATCTCTACCCACTAAACTCGGCCTGGAAAATCAAGTGGCCACAGCTAAAAACTCAGGCAGGCTACTTGCCTCACAGGAAGTATCCTACCACTTGTTCCAGAAGTCCAACCTAAGTAAAGTCAGAAAGGAAGAAAACAGAACCCCTCTTTTCTGGGAGCCCTGACTGGTGTGGCTTGGCCGATTGAGTATCATCCAGCAAAGTGAAAGACCCCGTTTGGTTCCCACTCAGGGCATACGCCCGGGTTGCTGGTCCAGTCCCAGTTGGAGGGTATGCAGGAGGCAACTGATTGATGTTTCTCTCACACATTGATGTTTCTCTCCCTCTTTAAAAATAAATAAATCAAATCTTTTTTTAAAAGTCTCTGGTGTGGAGTACAGAGTTTGCCCAACAGAAGGAAAGAGACAAAAGACAAGGTTCCAGAGAGCGACATCTCCCAGCCACTGCCCAGTGCCACGTCTGGACCCTGACTCAGATGGTCCGGGGACCAGGAAGGAAACTTTGTAAGATTCCCAGCTGCTGCTGCAGGTGTGTGGCCCATACAGGTACCACCATCAGAACCTGAGGAAAGTTCCCAGGAAGAGAATGTACACCTGTCTCACTGTTCCTGTGTCTCACCTTCTTTCTTTCAACCACCTTCCAGAAGAGGGAGCTGGTTGGAGAAGGGCTCCTATGTGCCTTTGTTCACCGTTAGAAGCACGAAGCCCGCCCCTAGAGAGCCAGCCAGCAGACACTACTCAGGGCACAGGGGGTGTAACAGCTCCGTTGTACTGCAGCCTACCCCCTTCCCCACCCACATTCGCTGACTCCAGTAGCAGTAACCACCTGGAAACGAGCTGTCCTAAGAAACAACAGTCCCCACACCTGCAAGGGCTGCCCTGCACCAAACTCCAGCTTTCTTTGCCACAGAACACCATGTGCTTTTGCAGCCCAGTGGCCACCATCAGCCTGGGGACTGTGCCATCTAACACAGCTGCGGGTCCTGAAGACACCTGCCTGTCACTGCACTTGTCCAAATCTGGGGACTCCAAAAGATGCCCCATACTGGGTTGAATGGTGGCAGCCCAAAGGATGCACACATCCTGACTCCCAGAACTTGTGAATGTGACCTTATTTGGAAAAACAGCCTTTGTGGATATAATGAAGGATCTTGAGGTGAGATCCTCCTGGATGGCATAGGTGAGTCCGAAATCCAATGACTTGTGTCCTTATGAGACGGAAGAGAAGACATGGTCAGCCAAGGAGAAGAGGCCATGTAGCCATGGAGGCGGAGAGTACAGTGACACACCTACCAGCCAAGCAACACCAAGGGCTGCCTGCCACCAGAAGCTGGCAGGGTGGCCTGGGACTGATTCTTCAGAAGGAACCAACCCTGCCCACAGCTGGATTTCAGACTTCTAGCCTCCAAAACTGTTAAAGAATGAATTCCTGGTGTTTTAAGCCACCGAGTTTGTGGTCATTTTTTATAGCAGCCATGGGAAACGAATACATCCTCAAAAACCTAAAAGTGCTCTTGAGAAAAACTGCGGTATTAGGATTGAAATGTAGCACCCATGGGTGGAGAGCCAGACTGCACCTTTAATTTTTCCCCCAAGCACAATCTGCATTTAGATACCTGGGCTTCAGGAAAGGAGAGTCACTCCCACCCTTGGAGAGACCAAGAAACCCCCAGTCCAGGCTTGTTTTCAGAATGAGCTGCTGGCTGTCTTCCAGCACGAGACTTAAACCCTACTTCTAGTCAGCCCTGTGGTGGGCTGCAAGCAGCAGAAGACCCTGTGAGGAGGCCCAAGGACAGATTTGCAACACCCATTCCTACACAGGGGAGTTTGCAGGAAGGCAGGATCGAGGGCCAGGGCACCAAGGACTAAATGGTAGGTATTCCTCCTCCATTTCCACTGTCCTTTTCTTTCTTTCCTTCTTCTTTTTTTTTTTTTTTACAACATTGCAGGGTAAATGCCTATGGCTTTGACATCCTAGGAAATATTCAGAATCTTGCAAAACAACAAGCAAGAGTCCTCTGGTGTTTGTAATCTGCCAGTGATTGCCAAGTGGCTTTCATTTGCAAAGCCAGGGCATTTGGGACTGATGCAAGGAACAGCGTCCCAAACTTCTAGAATGTGATGAAATGCGGCCACCACCACTCAGGCCGGAGGGCAATGCTCTCAGGGAGAACAACAACATGCTAGTGCCGGGAAAAGGAAAGGCAAAGTGTACTTGTGAAGAGCATCCCCCATCAGACCATGAGGTGGCTGCAACTCCAAACCCAAAGCAGAAGAGGAAAGGCGGATAAACATGACTACGCAAAGATGACAAACTTTAAGTCCAAAACATGCTAGTGCAAAGTCACAGTAGGAAAAGGTCATCGCAGCTTCCATCACACAGGAGAGCTGATCCCACTAATGACCAAAGAGCTCCTACAAACCACGGAACAAACACTAAGGGCCTAATAGCAAAATGGGCACAAAACACAAACAAGCCATTCACGCCAAATTGAAAAAGAACCCTGAAGCTCTGAAAGATGATCAAGCTCACTCTTAATAGAGAACTACATGCCTGGTGGATGGCAAAAGCCCACAGCTTGATACCCCTCACTGGGGCAAGGCTATGGGGAATGAGGGGACACCAGCACCACTGACCCTGTTTGCAGATGCTCAGTGCGGCTGCTTGCTTCTAAGAATCCAACCCAAAGACACACATGATTGATGCACATGGGTTTTCACTGCGGTGTTTTTTATGGCAATAAAAAAGACTGACAACCCAAATGCGGTGGTGCCGCCCAGTGGAAGAGCACACAGCCCTCAAGTGCACCGGCAGTGCCATGTGCTGGACCTGGGCCAGAAGGAGGGCCCCCTGCCATCTCAAGCTGTGAAGCAGTTCTGAGAGCCCTGGCCTTGATTCTTGACTTCCCCAGTTGAAGTGGAAGAAGAGGAAGCCCCGGAGGCAAGCGGTTCAAGCAGACAGAACGAACAGAAAGAGCAGAGCATCGGGCCTAGCTGGGACGCTATGGACCCTGGAAGAGACCAACCAGCAGATGGGGGAGCTGAAGCAGAACTCCCTGCAGCTAGCTCTTGGGGCTCAAAGAAGTGGCCTGCCATTTGTCACCTAGCCTGTAATTCAGGACTAGGCAGACAGAAGAAAGCACAAACTGCACTGTCCTGGGCTGGTCATTGGCAGGCGGCCCTACTGAATGCATTCCATGACGTGTATCTGCAGGGTGTCGATATCAGGAGCCTGATACTGGCACTTGGGGCAACAGTAGTCAGGTGGCTCCTCTGGGGGGTTTCTCCTCTGGAGGGGCAAAGGAAAGGACTGGTGAGCTGCAGAAAGAGAACAGGTACTGGTTATAGCACAAACGGCAGGGAGGGGAGGAGAGAGAAAGTACTGAGACTTGATGGGACCATCAGCTCCAACCGCCAGGGTCACCACTACCTTCCCTTTAGCACCACCCCCAGGGTGGGGGGTACCAATAAGGAGGGGCAGCCAATGCAAACGCCCACCACCTAGGCTCCATGCACTGCCAGCACCTTGCCCTCCCCTACCCCTCCTCCTGCAGCTCACTCACCTGGGGCAGGGGCCAAGGGAGGTTGGGAGACCTCTACATGCCGCTTCCTCATATCTTCAATCCTTTGAGAAGAGAAACCACCCAATCAGTAAGTACAAGCCAAGCTCCAAATGGCACATGAAGCTGACAGAAGGACAAGGGTGGTAGGAGGGGAGAGAGAGAGCCAGCTCACCCCACCTGGACAAGCCAGAAGCACTCAATCTCTCGCACTTACTACTGGAGCCCCCACAGCACCCATCCTCCTTTGCACAAATTGCTCTGAGGCACGTGCTCCGAGGCCTACCTGGCAGACTCCTGACAGCTGGCCTTCAACCTGCCATACTCCCGCTGCAGCTGTTCCAGCTGCTCCTGCAGGAGCTCCTTCTTCTCAGCCAGCTTCTCCCGCGCCTGCCTCTCAGCCTGGAAATCTGCCTTGTAGATATCCGCCTGGCAAAGCCAAGAGGGGTCCATGACCCCACCCACCAGCCATTCATGGACACCCCATGCTGGGCACCAGGGGGCAAGGCAGAGCCCGCTCCCACCTTCCCACAGCCCATGGCACAGACAGAGTCACCCCAAGTGTACTGAGAGGTCATAGAACAGTGCAAGGGACTCAAAGAGCTTCCAAGAAGCCACTGCAAAATGACACCAGAGGCATGCCAGGTCCCAGCACCAGTGGGCCTGGTCTACTCACCCACACACAAACCACAGAACAGAGCCCTCACCTGGGCCTTCAGCACCGGAACGGTCTCCATCACAATCTTATGCTGCTCAGCCTCTTCTTTCAGCTTATCAATCACTTCCTGTTTAGCCACCAGAGCCTCCTCGGCCTGCTGGAGCTGCTGCCTGAGATCTTCCAGCTGCATTCCCTAGGGATGGGCGAGGGGAGCTGACGAAGCTGGAGCCAGCCCGGGGCTGCGGTCATGCCAGCCCCGGGCTGGCTGCTACTTCAGGCGAGAAAAACCAAGAGGAAAAAAGATCGGGCCCAGCTGGCCCACCGACCACAGATGTCAGTGAGTGCAGGGCACAGGAAAGGTGGAGGCCGACGAGGGGACTTCTGAGGTTATCTGGCACAACCTCCCACCCAGGCTGACATTCCCTTCCCGGAACCCCAGCTGACAGCCCTCCTCCAACCCTTCAGAGGACAGGGGCCACACTCCCTCCTGAGGCCGCCCACTCCACATTGACCTGGTCTAAAAACTCACACTCCACCACGTGCCCACTAAGCCAGAACCCATCATCAGTCCTTCCACTCTGCCGCCTAGTCAGGGGCCAGCTGTTTCCTCACAAACACACTCATACACAGACACAACAGTCAGGCACACATGCGGGTGCAGTCGGACACAGTACAAATACATGGGCACATGAACAGCTGCACACAGAGACACACACGTAGATAGCTACCTGCACAGATGCACTCCCACAGACATACAGATGCACGCGCACACACCACCCAGCCTTCCCTCTGGAGATGGAAGAGCCACACTTTTGTAATGAACTCTTCCTGCATAACCAGTTTCAGGCTGTACCCTTCCAAGCCTCCTCTGGGTATGTTCACACTTCACGAGCTCCTTCTTAAATTGTGATTGCTAGAAACTGAACCCAGTACAGGCCTAGTAAGGACGAACTAGAAAAGGGTTCCCAGTCGACTTTAACACTGGACGGGAAGCGTTCCCAAGGAAACCCGAGCCAGGAGCCAAATGGTGATGGGTAGCAAAAGGACCCAGCACGGCCCACCACAGGCAGCTAGCAGCACAGCCCGCATGTTCCCACAGCCCCATGGCCAGTCCTAAGTCATCACACTGCAGCCTTGACCAAACTCTAGGACAAGTCAAGTCTCCCCCAAAGCCAATTATCTGCGAATTTGGGAGAGCGGGCCCCATGAGAGAGGAACTAAGGTCAGCTCAGTCCTAAGAAGTCCTGGGGATGTCTCCACTATACTCACTCGGTTGCGCTCGTTGCTCACCATGCTGCTCTTGATGTGGTTGTCATAGTCTTGGAAGAGCTGGTGATAGGCCACCTGCAGCTGGGCCAGCTTCCGCCTAAGAAAAAGGGGCTTTCACTGGAGAAACCACCTTGTCCTGGTCCAGCCACAGCTTTTCCTGCTTCCAATTCCACCCTCTTTTTTCCCCTCCACAAACCCCAATGGGGCTCCCAGAGCAATTTGTGCCCCAAAGGCCATCAGCCCTGAGGCATGCTTGGCTAAATAGTTAACACCATTTTCCTTAAAACGAGTATTTATTAGAGTATAAAAAGGAATGTTCATAATAAAATAGAACTGTCCTGCCCACTTTAAAAAAGTCAACTTCAGCCCTGGCTGGTGTGGCTCTGTGGATTGAGCGCCAGCCCATGAACCAAAAGGTTACTGGTTTGATTCCCAGTCAGGGCACGTGCCTGGGTTGTGAGCCAGGTCCCCATTTGAGGGCGAGTAAGAGAGGCAACGAATATTTCTCTCCCTCTTCCTCCCTTCCCCTCTCTCTAAAAATAAATAAAATCTTTAAAAGAAAAACAAGTCAACTTCAAGAGAAACATAGGCAGGCAGGACTGTTCTAGATTAAAGGATACTCAAAAGTTACGCCAGCAAAAAGAATGAAGGATCCTGGACCAGATGCTATTAACACGTAAGCCAAACGGTGGAGTGCGAATGTGGACTGGAAAATGGAGAATGTTATCATATCAAAGATGAAATCATTTGGCTGTGATAATGGTAAGGCACCAAATCCAGCCCTCAGCCAGAGTCCCTAGAAGGGCTTCCCTCAAAGCCGGAAAGCCACCAACGGCTGTCTGGGCCCCATCCCTCCCATATGGCATGCCCACTCACTTCTCCTCTGAGGCAGCCTGGCGCTCCATGCGCAGGGCAGCCTCCATACTCTGGTTCTGCATGCGCAGCTGATCCACCTGTACGCTGTGCTGCTGCTGCAGCGCCTCCCGCTCGCTCTCCAGCTGCCGGGCCTGCTCGCTGGCTGCCCGGGCCCTGGCATGGAGAAACGGGGAAGTCACGGTAGGCCCCCAGCAGGAGCGAGCAGTACCCCTGCTGTACGGAGGACTGCCAGCAGAAAGAAGCTGGGAGACAGAGAACTAGAAGCTCTGCAGTCTGCAGGGAGAGGACAGGCACTGGGAGCAGGGCACGGGGAGGAGTCAAGGTTCAGAACATCCTGTCAGTGCCGAGCCAGCTCAGCATGAGAAGGGCAGGCACTGTCAGTGGACAAAGGGACAACTGCAGGACACCAGGTTAGCGGCAACATGTTTGTGTCAATACAGGGCCTGGCCAGCAAGCAGGTGCAGATGGCAAGGAGACCTGGGGCTGAAGTTCAGGTTTATGACATCCATATGAAAGCCCCTTCAAAGGTAAAGGAGGCAATCTCAGAAGAGGACGCTGCTGGAGCCAGGGCAGAGGAGCCCCTCGGAACTACCCCTCAAGTTCCAACAGGTGGGTGCTGGGGGCCCTGGCCAGAGCAATCTCAGTGGAAGGGTCAGGCGAGATTGGGAGGAGAGGAAGTGGAGGCAGCCAGCAAAGACAGGCCTTTCTAGAAGGTGGGGGGAGGGGTAAGGTAAGAAGTGAGGTGGAGTGGCTAGAGGAAGAGGCAGAGTCAGTGCACTTAAGCAACACTCCCCCCCCCCAGTTACTGTTCTAGCAGCAGCAAGGAGGTGGCCAGCCCACCTCAGTGGCTCATTTGGAGATGCAAACATCCACACCTGTAAGGAGAGCCTCCCACCTGCCTACCTGAGAGATGCATTAGCCTTGGCAGGGAATTCCTTTCTCTCTATACTCCCGCCATAACAGTTCATCTCTTCTCCCCTGGGTCCCCCCATAGCCCCCAGTCTTCTAATCTAGGCCTCGTATGCCCCACGGCCCACAGTCTCCCATCTCCACACTCATATTTCCTAAACCTCCAGTTCCAGGTTCCAGTCATGTCATCCCACTACCCTGAGACCTTCCACAGTGTCCACTGTGAGGCAATAGTGGGTAGTTCTGGGTGGGAGGAGGTTACTGGGGGGTTGTCACTAGTCTGGTTTTCTACATCTGTCCAAATGTGTTGAACCCACATTTCCCTCTGAGATCGGATAAAACCTAAGTGCAGCTGCCATCATCACCAGATGGAATGCTGCCTGCCAGGAGCCCCCTGGAGACGGGGGGAGGACTGTTCCAACGTGACAGTCCAGGGGCTCAGAGGGCAGGTGTGCAGGCGAAGTTCGAGGCCACATCGAATGATCTGAGAGATACCAGCAAGGTGTTGCACCCTGAGCAGTCCAGCTCAGCGTTTATATGCTCAGCCACATCGGGGAGGGGCAGGAACAGAGGCTGCCCAAGAGCCTACAGCTGCCAGAGTAAATGCCCCTGTGGGGTGCTCCACTGACCCAAGTCAGCTGCGAAACTGCACTGACAGCATAAATCCTCCAGCAGCTTCTGTTCTGTGCACAGAAAAAAGACAGGCAAGAAAGGCCAGAAACTCTCCTCAAAACAACACACGACTTTAGAAACACAGAGATACAGAAAAGTATATAGGAAAAAGCAGCAGAATGCCATGAGCCAGAGACAGCGAGGCTCAGCCTTTCCTCACGGCCTGACTTCCAGATGGAAGCGCCTTTACACTGTCTTCCATATCACTCTGATGACGGGCAGGGAAAACTCCTGACTGCTCCTCAACCTTCTTTCAGGAAAGTGCCCCTGACACACGTAATGCACCCTGATCCCCTACTGCACTGGGGAAGCTTAGGCCACCCCTGTCAGCAAGGACACCCTCCTGCATGCAGGAACCACAGAAACAGCCATGTCCGTAGATGCACTGGCTTCACTTGTGGGAACCCCTCTTTGCAGAAAAGAGCAACTGGCAGGCCTGAGGTGATCAGCTTCAGAAGGGCCACTTGCAACGTTGGCCCTCAGGTGGCAGGCACATGGGCAGTGAGCCGGTGCAAGTCTCCTGGGTCAACGTGACAATCTCCCTACTGCTAATGGTGGTTCCTGAGCCTGGACTGTTTGCACAGTAGGGCGGTTTACGTGGAGCACCTGCTCTCCTTTGGGAGTGGGACATTTGGTATGTGCCTGGCACAGGAGGCCCATGTGACCAGCCCCCAATAAAACCCGGGGTACTGGGCCTCAGGTGGGTCGATTCCCTGGGTCTGCAGTGACACATTTGTCACTGATAAAGAGGGGAGAGTATTTGGCGGGCCCCTCATGGGACTGATGGAGAGAGGAAGCCTGAGGCCTGGGGTTCTCCACCCCTGACCCGTGTCCTCTGTCCTTGAGGGTCCTGGAGGGTGCCCTTCCCAGTAATAAATCTCAGCCATGAAGGCACAGGGAGCGCTTCCAGGGACCCTCTGTGGATCTCGGGCTTGCCCTTGCCCCCCGAAAAATGCCACATAAGGAAAGAATTCAAACTCCAGGACAAAGTCAGAGCCCAGAAGCGCTGCTGGGACCCACGTCCCAGATGCCGAGTTCATAGCTTTGCTACATACCTGCCCCAGTGCCCCACGCACTCACTCATCAAGTCCTCCAGGCTGTCCTCCCACAGAGGGACCCCTGGAGGCTTTTAAACTGCCTCATTCTTCTCAGGCACCCTGCCAGTGGCCTCCAGGGTGGGCTTTCCCTCCCCACTCACCTGCCCTCCAGAGCCTGCCGATCCTTCGTGGCAGCCTCCAAGCGACTCTGGCTCTCCTGAAGCTCCCCCAGCAAGGATGTCACCTGGGCTTTGACCGAGGCCTTGTCCTCAGCCATCTGCTACATGGGAAAAAAAAAAGCCACTTCCTGTCAGCAATGCTTTCTCACCAGCTGCCCACTCTGGGGGGCCCCAAACCCTAGGGCAGCGTGCCAGCGCTAAGATGTGTCACCTGAAGGCTTCTCCCCTGCCCTTGGCACCCCTGCTCACTTCACCTCTCACCTCCAAGAGTTTGCCAACCCCAGCAAGGTGACTGAGGCCGTGGAAAGGGATTAGTCCCCTGAGCCCACACTCGCAAGCCCGTCTTCATCTCTGCTGACAGGGTATGATGAGACCCAGGGACACCAAAGCATAGAGGGAGCTCAAGTCCCATAAGGCTGATGACCAGGCCATGAGGGCTGAGCCCTGCAGGAGTCTCTCAGCCTCTCTGAGACTCGATGCCAAGGGAGGCAAGACACAAAGACAGCGACAAAAGTACATGCTCCCTTCCACAGGCCCAGGGTCACTAGAAGGTAAGATGGACTGACACTGTTTCCAGAAAACCTCCACCAGCAACAAAATTCAAGAGCTGACCAAACTCTCCACCGCCTGACCGCCCTCATCACACTGTCTGGACCCAGGTCCCCCATGGCCTCTCAGGCTGCTCCAGCCCAGGGTTGAGATTCAGTCCTCCCCTCCCCGACCGCTCCACAGTAACCCCTCTGTAGTAACCACCACTCCTGAGGTTGTTCTCGGGGACTCCCTGGAAACAGTGATTGATGTCTCTGTGGGTTTGCAGAATGCGTGTGACTGGTGACACAGGTGGCCAGAGCCCCTAGTTCTCCCACTCCTGGGAAAGGGGCTGCCCTGCCCCCTCGGCTACCTGTTGGCATCTCTTCAGGTGCTCCACCTCCTGCAGGGCCTGCTCCCTCTGCCTCTTCAGATCAAGCTTCTCCAGATTCAGTCTCTCCACCAGTTTTCTGGCCTCCTGGAATTTCTGTATGAGGAACTCCTTCTCCTCCCTCTGGCTGCCTTGAAAACGCTGCAACTCCTCACAGCACTCTCTCAGCATTTGGTTACTCTGCCGGATGGCATCTGGTAGCAGAGGAGACAGCAGAGGGGAGGTAAGGCCTGGCCGCTGGCCTGCCAGCCT
Source organism: Artibeus jamaicensis (assembly GCF_021234435.1). Lineage (NCBI taxonomy): Eukaryota > Metazoa > Chordata > Mammalia > Chiroptera > Phyllostomidae > Artibeus > Artibeus jamaicensis. Next base: position 227,993 of record NW_026521282.1, read on the forward strand.
GGCCCTGGGCCTGTCACGGGGCCTTCCCCATAATACCATGCTGCCTCTCACACAGAGAGAAGGCTTCAAAACACTTTCATTTCATGAAACACTTTCAAAGTCAATGACGCTAGTGCGTTGCTCCTAGATCTCTCCAACAAAATACTGAACATATTGGCTTCACTCAGAAGTGTGTCCCAAATGTCACTTTATTGGTAAGTGATTCCTGGAACTCATTTGTATTCTGGTGGCAGTCAGAGGCATGCTTACCCTGGGGTGCACAGTCGCTGTCTTTGGGATTGGGAGGTACTGACCCACCTGTAGACGCGGGAACGGCCACGGGGGCAAATTTCCATGTGACCCTGCTAGCTGCAGCCTGGGAGAGCCGGAGGGCTTGAAGTGAACTAGTTACTCACCTCTCTGAGACTCACTGTCCTCACCTGCAGGTTCAGCGGGGACAATCATACCCGTCTCACAGGATGAGGAAGGTTAAATGAAAAAGCAGACAAAGTACCTGGTGCACAACACAAATCCAAGAAAGAGCCAGTCCTGCTCTCGCCAGGCTGAAGGATGGGCATTTATAAGTGCCACACACTCAGCAGAGGCCATGGAAAGGAGACCCACACACCCGGGGGACACCCCGAGCAGCAGCAGACCATCGGGGGTGACAAAACTAATCAGTGATGTGCAAATGTTCTAGCAACCACAGAGCTACAGAAGATGGGGGCAGGCAGTAGCTTCGTGTCACCCACCCTCTGGTCAAAACCCTTGACTACCTAACTAGCTCCTACGGATGGAATATTTCTTTCACTGGAACTTCAGGGGCTTCTGAGCCTGGCTGCAAAGCACTGTACTGTCCCTGAGTGACTCGTCCCCTGCAGGAACTCAAAGCCCTCCTGCCCCGGGTACACTATTCCCCCACCAACCTCCACCTGCTACAAGCCTGCCCAGCCCCTGTCCGAGGCTTGGCTCATGTACGACTTCTTTTTCCATTGAGGTAAAATGCACAGAACATCAAAGTCATTGTTTCAACTATTGGGATTATTTTTTTAAAAGAAGAAGAGAAAAAACTCATGAATGTGGACAACAGTGTGGGGGCTGCTAGGGAGAGGGAAGTGGGAGGGTGGAGGAGGGTACAGCAGGGATAAATGTCACGTGATGGAAGGAGACTTGACTTGGGGTGATGAACACACAGTACGGTGTACACATGACATTTTATGGGACTGGGTACCTGAAAGCTGTATCATTTTGTTAACCAGTATCACCCAAATAAAGTCAATAACAAGGGGAAAAATCTATTTTAAAGCACAGCTGACCCTTGGCCAACATAGGTTTGAACTGCTCAGGTCCACTTATATCTGGATTTTTTTCAATAAACATAAAGTAGGCCCTCAGTATCCCTGGGTTTCGCATCCGCAGATTCAACCAATCTTAGACTGAAATGGTGTTTTTCATCCATGGCAGGGAAAACATGGATGTGCAGGGCCTACTGTATGCACCAGTCTCTGCCTTTTTTTTTAAAGATTTTTTATTTTTATTTTTAATTTTTAGAGAGAGGGTAAGGGAGGGAAAAAGAGAGGGAGAGAAACATCAATGGGTGGTTGCCTCTCATACGCCTCCATACTGAGGACCTGGCCCACAACCCAGGCATGTGCCCTGACTGGGAATCAAACCGGTAACCCTTTGGGTTCACAGGTCAGCACTCAATCTACTGGACCACACCAGCCAGGGCCTCCACCTTCTTATATAAGGGAATTCAGCATCTGTAGATTTTAGCATGGGGTTGGGGAGGAGTCCTGGACCCAGCCTCTCATGGATGCTGAGAGAGTACTACAGTTAAGTTTTCAGTGAATCAAGTTATACGCAGATATTCAACTGTGTGGGGGGTCAGTACCCCTGATTCCCATGTTGTTAAAGGGTAAACTATATACAGTCATTCGATGGTTTTAATGTATTCACAAACTGTGAACCCATCATGTCTAACTAGTCCCAGAACAACTGCATCACCCCTAAAAGAAACCCGATACCCACCAGCGGTCACTTCCCCAATGTCCCTGGCCCCTGGCAACCACTCATCTGTTTCTTTCTCTGGACTCACCTCTCCTGGACATGCCACATAAACAGACTCTGACACTAGGTACATGCAACTTCTTCCATACAATTTCCCCCAAAACATCCCAGTCAAAGTCTATGTCCTGCCCTCTGCCCCCTCCTCCACAGACACAATCCTGAGCAGCAAGGGGGAGAGACACCTTCAAGACCTCAGCGGTTTGGCCCAGGGCCCGCCACACAGCACCTGTTTAGCAGAAACGTGTGCAACCAACCCACTGCACAAGGCTGGGTCAGGCAGCACAGGTGAAGGCCATGCAGCCACAAGGCCTCGACCTGCCACTGGAGCCTGAGCTCTCTGTAGGGGAACTGGAGGTGCCACAGTCCTTGCACTGGGGGGCTCACTACACTCTCACTCAAGTCCCCCTTCCCAGAGTGCTCTCCTGGGGGTGAGCAGAGGACACACGCACAGCTGTAGAGGATGAGCCGTCTTCCACCCCCAACCTGGCGGCCAACTCCATGTGGCCCCAACACAGCAAGGCAGTTGACAACCTCTGGGGACACTGTTGGTGATCATAACTAGCGGGGTGCTACTAGCAACTAGTGGGTAGAGGCCAGAGACGCTGCTCAATACCCTGCAATGCCCAGACAGCACTGGATGTCTGAGCGCTGAGGTGGAGAACTCAGCCCTAAGTGCAGGCAGGTCTTGTTGGCTCTCTGTGCTCCAAACAGGGCTGTCTCCAAAGCAGGCCAGGCGTCCAGGAGACCAACCAGCCTCTTGGGGGCAAGCTGACTGCGCTGGACCCCTTCCATCCTGGAAGGAAAGACAATTAATTCCTCTTGACAGGAAAAGGAGATATATTCCAGGCACGGGTTTGGCGCTCTGACTGCAGAACCTCAGCTAGATCAGTCTCTGAGGCTGACAGAGAATATGATTCGTCAGCACAGGGCCCCACCTAACATCCCATCGCACCAGGGGACACACTATCCAACAAAAGAGGTGAAGGAGTGGCCTTATGACTATGGCCTCCACTGGTTGTGTCCTATGCCAACTCACCAGTCCACTACAATAGTGGACGGCTGACTGAAAACAATAGAGACACTGGCCTGGAGGCAATTTATGCAAGCATGAGGCACTGCCCTCCAGGACATGGTGTATGTAGGGGCTGTGACCTTTATAAGCCCTAAGTTCCCAGCATGAACCAAGGAATGATGCAAAAGAGGCTGTGCACCCCATCACTGCCCATGGCCCACCTGGGAGTCTGTGCCGCTCCTCCCTGCAGTTCCAGGCTCGGCAGGTTAGAAGGTCCCCACAGCAGAAACACAAGAATCTCTTTGAATTAGAAGCTAGGGGCAGTCCCTGGGCACCTGGGGCTACTCGTAAGTACCAAAGGAGTGAGTGGCAGGCCAGATTTGGAGCCCCGAGGGTGTGACTATGAGCAGGGGGCCCACTGTCACACAGGAGAGGCGGGGGATGTACCGCACCCAAGGACAGCCACATCACCTGTGGGGCACAGTACCACAGCCACTGGGACCTGGAAAAGCTGCTCCCGATCCAGGTGAGGACAGTGAGTGAGTGGGGGCTGTGATGGAGACAGGAACGGGATGGCCTGGAAGAAACTCGACTACCAGCCACCGGCTAGGAAGGGGCTGCTGAAAGAATGACCTTTAGCTGAGGGCTCTTCACAAAGCTGCTAGGCACTAAGCCCAGGGTCAGGAGCCAAAGACTCCTCCCTTTCCCAAAGGAGAGCCCAGAGGCCCTTCCCAGGCAGGCCACTCCCCCTCTTAGGAGACCCAAAGCATGTCACGATCCTTCCCAGGATAGCTAGGCCTTAATGACTAATCAGTATAGAAATATAAAGGCCTGACCACATTGGCCCAACTTGGGGCACTTCAGAAGGGTCATTCCAGCTCCCCACAGGGTCAGCCTACACTGCGACCCAGCTCTCCCTCTGTCCACCCATTTCTTCCCTGTCCTTCCCTTCTCTTCCCCAGTTTTGGTCCTCAGAGCACTCAGAGCACAAGAAACTTCCTACACATTATTCTCCATCTGACAATATGCTTCCGGGGAACCCCACCTGAAACAAAGAAGGAGGGTGGCTGAGCTTGAACTGCTACCTGGCTCTGAAATACGCCTACCGCCCAGACCCAGCAAACACAGAGGCACGGGTGAGAAGAGTAAGCCTTCCACCAGCACAACTGGGTGCCCTGACTTTTTATTCCACACCCCCTCTGTCCTCCTCACCTCGGAGCTCTTGATTCTCCTCCAGACAGTGCTGGAAGGTCTCGGGAGCACCCTGCTCTGAAGGCAGGTGGAGCATGGCCGACTTCCCCAAAGAAGATTCTTCACCCAGCAGGTCCTGGTCCCCAGCCGGGCCACTGCTGGGCTGCACCATCTCACAGAGCTGGCTCTTCCAGGGGGGTCTGATCATCCAACAAGTCAAGGTCTGGAAGGGAAAGGCAGCGCAGGTGTCGCATGAGACCTGCGCAGAACTCTAGCCCCGCGGGACAAGGAGCGCAGTCTGTGAAGTGGTTTGGGGGCCACACTTTAAGCAGAAGGTCGAGCACTTTGGCAAGTGTAATAGGGTGGCAAATGGGCTTTCTGGTCTAAAAGGTGACACGTACTCCCATTCCAAAGGGAGGTGCATCCCCATATGTAGGACTTAGAAAGGCCACAGCTCATCATTGGTTATAACTCTGTCCAGCACCTGCCTCTGGGCCGTGAATTGAAATAAAGAATTTCACCAAAGGGAAGAAATCAGCAAGAGGATGACTTTTGGAGGGAGGTGTCCATGTGCTGGGAATCCTATCCCATACACACATCTCCAAGCAGGAGTGAAGGATGTTGGCCCCCACCTAGTACAGAATGACGGCCACCAACAAGGTATGTCCATGTCCTGACCACCAGAACCTGTGGGCATGACTTTATTTGGGAAAAGGGTCTTTGCAGATGTAATTAAGTGAAGGATCTTGAGAGATCATCCTGGACTAGGGGGGTCCCTAAATCCAGTGGCAGGTGTCCTTACAAGAGATAAAACAGGAAAAGACACAGATGCAGAGGAAAAGCCCTGTGAAGGTGGAGGCAGAGGCTGGAGTGGTGTGGCTACAAGCCGAGGAATGCCTGGAACCACCAGAAGCTGGAAGAAGCAGGAAAGACCCTCCCCTACAGCCTCTGGAGGGAGTAGGGCCCTGCTGATACTTGATTTCATAGCTCTGGCCTTCAGAACTGAAAAAGGATACATTTTTGTTGTTTTAAGCCACTCGGCTTAGGGTCATCTTTTACAGCAGCCCTAGGAAATTAATATACTTAGTAGGAGGGGCTTTGAGGAAACTGATCAGAACCTGATGAGTGTTCCTGGAACTAAGGGGGCGAATGGGGACATCCGACATCTGACATGTGCTGAGGAATCTGAAAGTGGGAACTGGGCACACGGCCTGCGACAATGAAGCAGAGACGTGCTGAGCTGTTCCCATTCTCCTGTGAGCTAGAACACAGGTAGGCCATGTGTGATAGCACCCACCTGGAGCCCTTTCGAATCCTGCCCAAGACTGACTACCTGGAGTAACAGGCCAATCTCAATACAAATCTCCGGGCCTGAGCAGACCGGCTTTAACACCAGGTAAACTTGAACATTTGACTATTACACTGAACACCCCACTAACCCATCAGCAGTATCTGACCAACCACTGATCCTTCCCTAAGCTTCCAGAACAGCTCACTCTCCTGGTTTTCCCTTTACCTCACTGGTTGCTCCAGTTCAGTCTCTCTCACTAAATCCTTCTTTTCAGCTCATCATGTTGAGGTGCCCCAGGGCTATGTTCTGAGATCTTTTCTCCCGTCTATCTACCGTCACTCCAGTATTAATTCCATCCAGCGACGCAGCTTTAAGACCCACCTTAACGTTTATGATGCCCCAAATCAGACCTCTCTCTCCTGACATCCAGACTCACATATCAAACTGGACATGTCCACTTGGAACCCAGTAATCCTCCCAAAATTAACCTCTCTAAAAATGCACTCCTGACTGTCCCCAAAAGCCAGTTCCCCACGGCCTTCCTCATCAGTTGATGGCAAATCCACCCTCCAATTATCAGGACAAATACCTTAGAGTCCTTCTAGACTCCTATCCCTCACAGCTCACATCTAATCCATCAGGAAAAGCTATCAAAACATGTCCTAGAATCTAGTTGATGACACTAAGCAATTAATGTTAATTATTTTGGGTGTGATAGTGGTATTGTGGTTATGTTTTTTTCAAAGTCATTTCTTAGAGACACATACTGAAATATTTACAGGTGGTGTCTGAATTTCACTCCAAAATACTGGGGGAACTCCTAGGTGTATACCCGAAAGAAATGAAAACACATGTCTACAGACAAATGCTCACAGCAGCATTACATAACAGCCAAAGAGTGGAAACAACCCAAATGTCCATCAACTGATGAAAAAACAAAATCTAGTACAGTCACATGCTACAACATGGACAAATCCTGCAAACTGTATGCTAAGAAAAAGAAACAACTCACAGAAGACCACACATTGTATGACTGCCTTATATGAAATGTACAGAATAAGCAAATATATAAAGACAGGAAGATTAGTGGATGCTTAGAGGTAGGGGAGATGGAATGATGGGGGCACTATCCAAAGGGTACAGAGTTCCTTTTTGGAGTGAAAAAATGTTCAGGAATTACTGGTGATGGTTGTAGAACTCTGTGAATACACTAAAAACAGTGAATTGTACACTTTAAATGGGTGAATTTTGTCGTGTGTGAATTATATCTCAATAAAACAGTTATTGAAAATTATAAGAGGGGGAGATTGTAAAGGGTATAAATTAAACAAAATTAGCCATGAGTTGATCACTGTTGAAGCTGGCATGTGGGTTCTTGGAATTTACAATACCGTTCTTCCTACTTTTGTACATCTTTGAAACATTTCATAATAAAATACTCAAAGCACCTTCATCTCTCACTTGGATTATTACTGCAATAACCTCCTAACAGGTCACCTTGTTCCTAACCTTAATCACTACATTTGGCCAGAAAAATCCGCCTAAAAAGTTATTCCGATCACGCCCTTCCTCTAGTCAGATCTACCAGAGCTCCACATTGTCCTTCGTGTAAAAGCCAAAGTCCCTACAAGGGCCTAGAAGATCCTGTACCATCTGATCCTCCACTGCTTCCTCTCCAAGTACCTCACTCACTCTGCGCCAGCTATAGTGGCCTTCTTGCTGTTCTTCGAACATGCCCAAATAGCCCATTCATCCTCAGTCACACAAACGGAATGAGGTCACGTAGGCATTAATCGTTTTGCTAAGTGAGCAAATGGAAGCACATGAAATAAGACAGCTGCCAAACTGTATTGGGGTCTTTTTAAACCACTTAACAACCTCAAATACAGTCAAGTTTGATGAACAGAAAATGTCTCCGAACTAGAGTCATGCAAGAACCAGGGGTTTGGTCAAACTCCGCGGCAACGGAGGAGGGACAGGTGGAAACATTCCCACTAGCCACCAAAGTAACTTGGGTCCTGCATTGGTACCGCCCGGGCCGGTGCTCTAGAAGCGAGAGGTAGAAAAACACCGGGGCCCTATAGGAGTAGGAAGCCTGGATGTCCGGGGGAACCTAGGAGGCAGCGGAACGCCCACCATGGTACCCTGACTTCCTGTCTTCAGAAAAGAGGACCACACCTGTCAGCAGAATCCGTCCGACGTGAGATGGACGGGAGTAGCGGGTCTCGAGCGATTCTCGGGGCCGTCGCTCCAAGAAAGTCCCGATTCCGTAGTAGCTCTGCCCTTCTCCCGTAGCTAAAATTCCAACTTCCGCCTTCCGGTGTCGTAGCTGTGGGACCCGGAGGTAAAACACGCAAACCCCGCCCTCACCCAGACAGCCAGCACGAAGTGTGAAGGAGGTTGTTTTAGAAGGAAGTCCGAGTCCATAAGCCTCGGCCTGCCCACAGGGCGCTCCCCAGTGATACCACCACCCGCTACTTTTCCCGGTGTCACACGTACACTTCCCCCGGTCTCTTGGCTGGCGGCAACCAGCCTATGGTTGCTCGGCTGCCCCGCCCCCGCCAGGGGAGGAGCCAGGACAAGGCAATTTAATAAAACTGGTTTGACCCCAGCCGGCGACAAGTCCGGACCAGGAGGCGGGGCTGTGCTGTGAACTTGGTCCAGGAGGCGTGGCCACGCTGCCGGCGGATGTGGAGCCCTTTGCGCGGGCGTAGGGCCGCCGAGGGCGGGGGACAAGACTGGCTTGTAGGAGTCGGGACTATCCTGTGATGGATACGTGAGCAAACGGCGCGGAGCTGCCCGCGGATCTGGTAGGCGTAGGGTACGTTGCACAGCGGCACGGCAAAGCAGCACGGCAAAGCTGCCGGCGCAGGTGCCTAAGGGGCGGGGCGGGCCAAGGCTGGGGTCCTCGCGCCAAAGGCCAGCCTGGCCTGCGCGCGCACCTGCCCGCGCCCCGCCCCCGCAGGGGATGGGTCGTTGGAGGCCCCGCCCCCGAGCCTCGTCTGAGGCGGTCAGCTCAGATCTGGCTCCCGCCCCCGCTAGTTAAATGGACCGCGGGTCTCAGGCCCCGGAAACGGCTAGGAACTCCAGGGCTGTGAGCACGACGGGCGGCGGCAGCGAGGCTCAGGTAACGAGGTGTCACCCCGGCGGATGGGCGTGCTGCACCGCGAGGCTCTTCAGTGTGCCATGCTTGGGAGCCGGGCAAAATCAAAGGGTCTTATCCCACCCCATTGTCCCCCTGAGGAAACAGACCATGATACGGGCGGTGATTTGCCTAGGTCTTCCAGCTTGGCCGGAGGAGGGCTGGAGCTGCGTGGTCTAACATGCTCCAACTCTTTGTGGACTTTCCACCTAATTTCCAGGGTGATGTGAACCTAAGACAGGTCATGCGGTAACTCCAACAGGGTTTTACTCAGTCCCACAAAACTGAGGCTTTAGTTGGAATCCACTAGTGCTTTGAGTAATTTTATAATGTACACTGTAAAAGAAGGCTGCCCGGGGAGTATGGCCAGAACCCAGAGCCAGAAATTTCTAACCCCTAATCATCCTGCCACTGCCCCTGCCCCCACCCCCACCTAACCCCTAATCATCCTGCCCCTGCCTCTACCATTCATAGCCAGTGGTTTTAATAATCAGACGTCAGTTGGGTGAGAGCCCAAAAGACCCCTCAAGAAAGGGGCCAACTTCTCAATGCTCTTCTGTTCTCCTGCCTTGTTAACAAGTCTTTCTTTCACCAGAGAGCATCATGGCAGAGCAGGTGGCCCTGAGCCGGACCCAGGTGTGCGGGATCCTGCGGGAAGAGCTGTACCAGGGTGATGCCTTCCATCAGTCTGAAACACACATCTTCATCATCATGGGTGCATCGGTGAGTCTCCCCCAGGGTCTGCATCTTAAAATCTAAACTTAGAGTGTGACTTTGCTTAAGGTCCCTTCCTGCTGGGTGCCTGAGCTTTCCCAACTGGGCTTTCCCTCTTGCTCCTGCCTGTGTGCCACCCCAGCACCACCTGGTACACACTCACTTCAAGGCGTATCTGGAATCTGCACAGCCATTGGCTGTAGACCCAGGTCCTAAAGCCAAGGGGTCCTTAGGGACTATCTGATTGGACTTCCTTCTCCCTGAGGAAAACTGAGATGCAAACAGGAGAGGCTATTCATTGTGTCTCTCTTTTTCAAACCTGTTTGTGACTTGACAAATGTCACACAGTCAGCGAGTTGCAGGGGCAGGATCTGAGGCTCAATCTCTACCTTGTCTCTCTCTACCACATCGAGTTCCCTGGGGACGAACATTCAACCTTTGTTTGAACATTATCTCTTTGCCCCAACTTCCAAGGCCTGCTGAGGAGCTGTGACCTGCACCATTGCGTAGCCAGTGGTGCTGCTATTTTGCTCTGATAGGAAAAGCCGTGACTCCCACACTAAGGCCCCCTCCCAATGTGAAGTGTAGAAAGGAGATCTGCTGGGTGGCAAGATGTGTACAGGGGTTGGTAAGATGAGCTGTCATGGCTTCATCTTGAAGTAAAAAGCAGCTTCCTCTTCATTTTTAACCCTGGACCTGACCAAGAGTCTGCTAAGCATCGCAGGACCATTTTTAAAAAAATATTTTATTTATTTATTTTTTGAGAGAGGGGACGGGAAGGAGAAAGAGTAGGAGAGAAATATCAATGTATGGCTGCCCCTCATGCGTCCCCCGCTGGAAACTGGCCCGCAACCCAGGCATGTGCCCTGACTGGGAATCGAATCGCGATACTCTGGTTCGCAGGCCTGCGCTCAATCCACTGAGCCACGCCAGCCAGGGCCGCAGGATCATTTTTGCCTGTAACTTACTGTATAATCTTGAGCAAGAATTCTATCAAAACTAGTTAGCTCTTGAAAGGATAGGCATTGTCTCTCTGCACCTTTCACGCCATGGTCCCCTCAGTCTAGAGGGGTTCTTTGTTCCTTGGTTCTTTGTTCATGCATTATAATGTGCTGCTGCCCTTTGCAGGGACTATTCTCTGTCAGCTTTGAGATTCTGACCAGAATTGAAAAAGGAGAGCCAGAATGCAGGGCTCTCGGAAGCCAGGGGGACGGAAGGGAGGTCCTCTGACTCCCCATAAGCCCAAGTCTGGGGAGTAAATAGGAGGACCGCACGAGAGAAGGCTAGGCCTCCACCCCAGCCCCAGCCCAGTCCCGTTAGGGGAGCTATACCTGTGTTGGCTGCCAACCTTATCACCTAGGACTCTGACCATTTAGGCCCTTTGTCCAAGAAATAGTTTGGAGGAGAAAGTAACCCAGGATTATTTCTCCTTTTTTCCTCTTTCCCATACCAGCCTGACACAGGAGGCTCCAAAAGAGCATCCCAGACCACAGTAAATGGCTTACAATTCCGGGCCCTCAACTCTTAGACACTTCATTGAGGGTGTCCAAGCTTCCTGTATAACCTGGGGCAAGTGTCTTCTCTTCTCTGAACCTGTGTTTCCACATAGCAAATGAGGCCTTTGAAGCAAGGGTCAGGGTGCTCAGGCTCTGCCAAGCTGCTTGCGTGACTCAGTGCCGTCACCCTGTGGGCTAGCTCGGGGTTGGGCAACTTGGTTTCTTTGTAATCAGTAGGGTTCCCCTTTTTTCTCCTCTGTTCTAAGAGTGACAACCGGAGGCTTCTAGAGCAGAAGTGGGGAAGTGCCACTCCGGCAGGGTGGACTGGGGGGGAGGAGAGCGTGTCCTCCAAAGAAGAGCCTTGTTTGTTTGTCCATCCTTCTGTTCAAGGGGGCTAGAAGGGGGTGGGCTGGCCTCTCACACTCAGGGAGCACCTAGAACAGCTCCCCAAATCCAATCTCCCGTGCCTGCTCCTTCCATGTAGAAGGTAGGCAGGGTGGTAGTGTGGGAAACCAGTGAGTTTTCTGTTTATTCATCCAGCAAATGGTGATCAAGCGCCTCTGCAGCGTAGAGGCACAGGCCCCACCCTCCTCCTGGGACCTGTGTTCTGGGGGACTGGGACCCAAGGTGAATTAGCAGCCCAGTAAGAATTCAGAGTGGCACATGTGACAGAAGACACAAATGGGCCCTTGTGTCCCCAGCGCCATTCCTCAGCACACAGATCTGATGAGGAGGGCCTTCAGAGCGAGGCTTGCAGAGCCAGGGCCGGGGAGCAGAGCACACAGTGGCTGGCAGGTCCCCCAGGGCAGGCTGGGCCCGTGTGACCATCCTGTGTTCCTTCCTTGTCCCTCACCCGCTTACCCAACCCTCACCCGCACGCCCTGCTTCCTTCCTGGGGGCATCGTGATATTACCCAATGGGCTTAGAGCTGCTCTCTGTTCTCCCTGCCATGTAGCCACTTCCCCCACCTTCTCAGGATTCCCAGCCCCAAGCAGGAAGGGAATAGAAGTACTTACTGTCCCAGTCCAGAAAACAACGAACAGAAACCAGTTTTTCCCTACAGACAAGCATGAGGTGGTCTGCAGATCCTTGGGCCTGGCGGATCACTTCCTCCCCCATCTGGCAGGACCTAGGCCAGACTGGAGTGACTCTTCTAGGGGATGTAGAGTGGAAGGGGGGTAAGAGAAAGAGATAGGACAGGGTCTGCTTGGACAGGATAGGCTTACTGTGTGGTCCTCAGTGAGCCCCTCATCTCTCTGGGCCTCGGCCTCACCACCTGGACCACAAGCGCCATGGGCTCAATGGGTACTCAGGACCAATCCCAATGATGGGCCTGTACAAGGAAGGGATGACCTGACAGTCCTGGCCCCTCCCTTTCCTTGGAATGTTTTTACATTGCCTTCTCCTTGGGCTGATAAGATTCTTGCTGTGTCATGATGATATTGGCACCCCCCCAAAACCCTGGTGATTCACGAGCCTCAGCGAGGAGGAGGGAGGCCCTTTGGTTGGCTTTGCAGCCAAGCTTACCTCAGCAGCCCCCAGTTCTCTCACCCTTGGCAAGGAGCCATCTGTGCTCCAGCCAGCACCCGGGCTCCACCCTGGGAAACCCAAGCAGACCCTTGACCTGAGTGAGCCAGGGGGGTTGGGATGGCCACCCCTACAGGGCCTCCAGCTGGCAGCCAACCCCTGGCACTCTCTGCCACACCTTCTGCCCTAAAACCCTCACAGACATCAGCAGTGGTTTGAGTTTATAAGACAGCATACTGAATTCAAAGCTGGGTGACAACAAGCAGGTGTAGCCCAGGTTCTTTGGCTCTAGCCAGACCAGATGTCTCGGTAGCTGGAGATCCCAATCAGGTCGTGCCTTTCCAGCCAAGTCACCATGTCCCCAGGCAGCTCCTTCCCGGCTGTGGTCCTCAAGCAAAATTGAAAGGTCCAGGAAAGATTGCCGTGTCTCACCACAAGCCCCTATAATTTTGTGTGTAGATTTGGTCAATGTCTTCCTACATGCCTTCTTGCAGAGGAGTCCAGCCCTAGCCACCAGGGAAGGGAGCCCAGAGATGGCAACGGCCAGACTATACCCCCCCAGCCCCCCAGCACCACCACCCCCCCGGCTGCCCTGGTCCCATATCACCTCTTCCTTGGGTGACTTGGAGTCCAGCAGACCTGCTGGCTGCAAGGGCTGAGTTAAACAAGACCAGCAGGTTCTATGGCTAATTAATCCCAAAGGCAGTAGCAAGCACAAACAGCTTGGGGTGTGGGGCACTGTGACTCAGCAGAAGGAAAACTCATCCCGTCACCAATCCATTGCCCATAGTCTGTCCTGATTCCTCACAGCCTGCTGGAATTTGATGGTAGGCAAACTTTTCCTGCCATGAGGAAGAGTGAGAGAAGTTTGCAGGTTGTGTTTCTCATTGCTTCTCCTGGAGGCTAGTCCCCAGTAAGCCCTCTCTGGAACCAGCAGGGCCAACACAGAGCCAAAATGACAGAAGCAGAGTCCCCATCCAGCCCCACTGGTGGGAGAAGGCAGAAGTTGGCACTGCCGGTTAGCCATGAGTAGTACTGCTGTGGGGGCTGTCGGGCACTGAGGAACATGGAGGGGAATCTCAAAGCCCAGACTGGGAGGGGGGGCAGTCAGAGCTGGACCTTGAAGGACCAGTGAGGGCAGCCATCTGATGGGGCTGCAGTAGCGCTTCACATGGAAGGCAGCCGTCCACGTGACCCACTCCAGAGCATTTGGAAGAGCAGTTGGCAGGCTTGAGTGGGGGCACTGGCACAGCATACCCTTGTTTGGGGACTGCCCGTTTTGGGAATTTGTGGTCCCAGTGGAGCCTGGAGAGGGCCAGTAGACATGTTCCTTGTGTGAGCTTGGTGCTCAGTGAACTTGGGTCTAGAAGATACCTGGAGTTGTCCGCATGCAGGTCCCCATCTAAAGCCCTGGGTAGAGGTCAGGTCACCCAAGGCGATTGGAGGTGAAGCAAAGAACAGAGGAACAGGAACATTCCAGACGCCAGACATCCCTGAGCTCCCACAGCCTGCTGTCTCAGAAAAAGCCTTCCCCCACCCCCACCCATAGTAAGTTAGGATTTCCCGCCCGGAGTACTCTCCCCCAGGCCTCCAGTGCCTCCCTAACTGCCTGTCTCCAGGGAGATTTGAACCAGATAGGGATTGCTTTCGTTCCAGTGGCGTGGCCTCCTTTTTTCAACCTGGGGCGAATTGAGACCCACTCCAGCCTAGCACATTCCCCCTCCACGTGGTTGGCCACGCTCAGTGGACAGCCCACACCCATCCTGAGCTCCAATTACAGGGCAGGCAGATGAAAGGGCTCCTTGCTCTGTTCTCCAGAAGCCTGTGACCATCCTTACCCCCTCCTCTTCTACCTGGAGGGGGAATTCAGTTGTTAGTTCACAAAATTAAAGGCTGTTGGAATGACTACAGCATCTGAACTGGAGCTTGGGGAGAAGAAACTTTGATTCCTTCTAGTGAGACTTCATCAGATTGGTGGGATTCACCATATTGTTGCTCACAGTTACTGTGTGTCCCACCCTGGCTTTTATTTTGGAAAATTTCACAAGTACACAAAGTCAACAAAACAGCTCTGTGAGCAGCCACTGCCCATCACCCAGCTCCCACAGTATTCCGTTACCTTGCTTTACCCTCTCCCTACCTTCTGCTCAATTCTTGTTTTTGTCAGTCTTGTTCTTTTTTTTTTTTAAGGAGGGGGTATACATATATGTATGTATGTATTTCAAGGTTTTATTTATTTGTACAGAAAGGGGAAGGAGAAAGAGGGAAACATCAGTGTGTTGCCTGTAGCACCTCCCTGCTGGGCACCTGGCCCACAGCCCAGGCATGCGCCTTGACCACCCTGACCAGGAGTCAACCAGGGACCCTTGGGTTCACAGGCCCACGTTCAAAACACTGAGCCACACCAGCCAGTGCAGTCTTGTTCTTTTTCAGGCAAAAAGTGCACACATTGAAATACCAAATCTTAACTGCCATTGGTTACAAGTCTTTATGATGATATAGGATGTTTCCATCGCCCCAGAAAATTCTTGGATGGCCTTCCCAGCCAATCCACTCCCTGCTCCAGGCAACCACTGATATATTTTCTATCACAATAGATTACTTTTTACCTATTCTAGAGCTTCATTTAAGTGAACTCAGAGTAATTTACCTTAGCATGTTATTGAGATTTGCCTGTGTCGGGTGGGTGGTGGATCACCGCTTTATTGCTTATTGTTGGCTGAGTAGTGTCCCATTGAGTAAACATACTGTTTGTCCATCCACCTGTTGATTCAGTGGCGGTTTCAGCTTGGGGATATTGTAAATTAAGGCTGCTATGAACATGCATGTACAAGCATTTGCTTTACATCCTCTCCATCACTCGGTGTTGTCCATCTTTCAGAGTTCAGCCAATTCTAGTGGATGTGAAGTGGTATCTCCTTGTGGTTTAATTTGCATTTTTCTCACAACTGATGATTTTGAACACTTTCCCATGTGTTTATTAGCCATTCATCTCTTTCTCTCTTTTTTAAAGATTTTATTTATTTATTTATGTTTAGAGGGGAAGGAGAGAGGGAGAGAAACATCAATGTATGGTTGCTTCTGGTGTGTCCCCTGCTGGGAACTGGCCTGCAGGGAACTGGCCTGCAACCCAGGCAATGTGCCCTGACTGGGAATCGAAGCCATTCATTTCTCTTCATTGTGAAGGACTTGATCAAGTCTTTTACCCATTTTTAATTGGGTGGTTTTCTTACAGTGGTGCAGGAGTGGCTTATGTATTTTGGAAGTAGATAAATTTGGTGGCAGTTTTCTCCCAGTCTGTGGCTCGTCTATTCCACTTCTTAATAGTGCCTTTAGTGCCTTATGAACAGGAGTTTTTTTAATTTTGATAAAACCTTAATTTTTCATTTCTTTCTGGGTATTGCTTTCTGTGTTCTAAGACATCTTTGCTTACTCTCATCTGTTGATTTATTTAATCTAGGAACCTTGCTAAACTCTCATTAATTATAATAATTTGTCTGTAGCTTGGTTTGAGGCAGTTCTACTTCAACAGACAAGACTGTCATCTATTGTATAAATAATGCCAGTTGTTTTGGGGTGTGGTGGTTTTTTTGTATTGGGGGTTTTGTTTTGTTTTTGTTTTTGTTTTTGCTTCCTTTCTCACCCTTACACCATTTTCAATCTGCCACCTTGCTGCACTGGCTAGGGCCTCTAGTTGGCCTTAGACTAGGGCCAATAAGACCCTGGCCGGGTAGCTCAGTTAGAACATCGTCCCAATACACCAAGATTGTGGGCTCCATCCTAGGCCAGAGCACATATAAGAATCAACCAATGAATGCATGAATAAGTGGAGCAACAAATTGATGTTTCAAACAAACTTTTAAAGCCTATAGAAGGCACTCTTCTTGCTCCTGGTAGTTTTTTTTTTTTTAAGATTTTATTCATTTATTTCTAGAGAGAAGGGAAGGGAAGGAAAAAGAGAGGGTGAGAGACACATCTGTCAGTTGCCTGTCACATGCCCAACCAGGGACCTGGCACCTGGCCCACAACCCAGGCATGTGCCCTGACTGGGAATGGAACCAGTGACCTTTGGGTTCACAGGCCGGTGCTCATTCTACTCAGCCATACTAGCTAGGGTGCTCCTGGGTGTTTAAAGGGGATTATCTCAACATTTTCTCACTATGTATGATCTTTGGGGCGGGTAGATTTTATTTATTTATCTTTAAAAGGGAAGGAGAGGGAGAGAAATATCAGTGTATGGTTGCTTCTTGTGTGTCCCTCACTGGGAACTGGCCTGCAATCCCAGCATGTGCCCTGACTGGGACTCAAACCACGATCCTTTGGTTCACTGGCCCATGCTCAGTCCACTGAGCTACACCAGCCAGGGTGGTGATCCTTGTGGGGTTTTTAATAGGTACCCTTTATCAAGTTAAGTGAGGAAGTTCCCTTTAATTCTTAATTTGATAAGAGTTCTTATCATGGTAGATGCTGAATTCTGTACAACACTTTATCTACATCTGGTGAGTTAGCAAGGTTCCCAGGTTTTTAAAAGTCAATAGATAGGGGTAGACAGTGGTTCCTTACAGCTGTTTCATTTGTTCTGATAATGTGGTGAATTTCATTGATTTTCTGTTTTTGAATATCAAGCCAACCTGTTGTTCCCAGGACGCCTCCCAATTTGGTTCTAACATGTAACATTTATAACATTGCAGGATCGGGTTCCCTTATGTTTTTTTTTTTTGTTTGCAGGATTTTACATCTGCACCTGTGGATGTGAATGAGACAGGCCGAAGAGTTCCCACGTGCCTTTTATTTTTTAAGATTTTATTTATTTATCTTTAGAGAAGAAGGGAATTAGGGAGAGTTGTCAATGTATGGTTGCCTCTGGTGTGTCCCCTGCTGGGACCTGGCCTGCAACCGAGGCATGTGCCCTGACTGGGAATCAAACCGCGATTCTTTGGTTCGCAGACCTGCACTCAATCCACTGAGCTACACCAGCCAGGGCCCATGTGCCTTTCTTATAGGTCTCAGGACCAAGCCTCTGCAGGCCCCATAAAGTGGCTTAATGAGTGCTTCCCATTCTGTTTGCAGCAGTGTCTCAGACTGGAGCGCTCGCTTCCTGGCATTGTCGTAGAACCTGCTGGGGAAGATTCCTGTGCCAGGGTCAGGGTTGGGGTTGTCTTGGTGGGAAGGTTTAGTGACCACAGTCCTTCTTCTGTAGTGACCATTACCCACTCAGGTCCTTCACTCCATTTTGGCAGGTTGGATTTTTCAAGAAATTTGTCCATGTCTGGGTTGTGGGCCAGGTCCACGTTAGGGGCCACACAAGAGGCAACCACACATTGATGTTTCTCTCTCTCTCTTTCTCCCTCCCTTCCCTTCTCTCTAAAAATAAATAATAAAATCTTTTCCCCAAAAAAGCAGTGTTTCCATTTCATCTAAGTTGTCAAATGCGGAGTAAGGTTGTTCATGAAACCCTCCCCTGTGTTGCCTGACTGATTTTCTCCCGTTGCCTTCCTAATGCTTGGTGCCTTTCAAAAAGCAATCTTGCCAGAGAGTTGTCTGTTTTTTATTAGTGTTTTCAAGCACCAACTTCTGGCTTTGTTCATCTTTTGGTTTGTTTCTTCATTACTTCCCACCTTGTAATTTTTCTAGGGGGGGTGGCTTAAAAAGTCTGCTGTCCTTATTCTCACTTCTTAAATTGAACGCTTAGCTCATTAGTTTCAAGCCTTTTCTTTTTTTTTTTCTTTTTGCTAACATAAGCATTTAAGGCCACATATCACAAGTTTTCATATGTGTTGTTTCCACTGCCATTTGGTTCTAGCGAATGGAGTTTTCAAGTTTCCATCTTTAGCACATGAGATGTTTAGAAATGGGCTTTTTGGTTCGGGTTTGGTTCCTCTTGCTTGCACTGAGACCAGAGATCATGGTGTGTGTGGTTGATTGCAGGGAGGCCAGGTGGGTCGTGGTGCTTCCTGGCCAGCACGAGGTGCATCCACTTCACTGTGGCTCCTGTGATATACATGGGTGCTGTTAGTTCAGGGTCGGGGTCAAGGGCTAGCGCAGGCTCTGATTCAAGCTCCTCTGACTACATATAGGAGCAAAACAGGTATGCCCGTGGTTGAGTGGTGACCCTGAGTGAGTACTGGGTCTCCAAGTGGGGAGACAATCTAGGTCATGTCTCCAGCTTCTCCTAACCGTGCCCGTTCCCTCTGCCACAGGGCGACCTGGCCAAGAAGAAGATCTACCCCACCATCTGGTAAGCAACCCTCTCCACTGCCCCACTGCCCCACTGCCCCTTGCCCTCCTCACCTTCCCTGCCGTCCCCGCCCTGGCCACAACCATGCTCTGCCCTCAGGTGGCTGTTCCGGGATGGCCTTCTACCCGAAAACACCTTCATTGTGGGTTATGCCCGCTCCCGCCTGACAGTGGCTGACATCCGCAAGCAGAGCGAGCCCTACTTCAAAGTGAGTAGCTTCTGGGTTCTCTGAAGGAAGCGCTCCCACACCCCATTCAAGGATGCCCTTCCCTCCCCCCACTCCTGCTCTCTGTTCCTCCTCTCCCCAAGCCCTGCCCTTCTCTCTCTGTCCTGAGGGCAGGGCCATGTTAGGACAGTCACCTGGGGCCACTCACACCCAAGCACTTCTCATCCTTGCCTTCCGCAAAAGCACCCACACCACACTGCAAACCCGGCGCAGAAAACTCTGCCTGCCTGCTCCTGCCACTCCCCTGGTGACAGGGGTGGTGCCAGAAGCCTGCAAGCCCGGGACCCCTGTTTCCCATCTCCCCTTCGTGTGGACTCACTGTGCCCCAGGGCTAGGGGTGAAGAAGCCTCTTTACCATGGAAACCTTACAGATTTGGGGCTTTCTAGCACACTGTAGTTTGGCATAATGACTTTAGAGAGAGAGATTTTTCTCCAGTATGTTTCTCGCAGGTCCAACATTCCTGCGGTTTGACTTCTGTCTTAGGGCACGAGGTCCCCAGGGGTGACGGTGCCCATCATTGGCCTGGCCTGGGATTGCTGGGCCCCGTCTGCTGTAGTGACACATGCCACCTTGGCCTCCCACTTGGGTGTGCAAAACTGACAAAGCAGGGGTGAGCCCTGCGTGGGGCCAGGATGGCTGACTTCCACAGAAACCTGCCCTGGCTGTGGGAAGGGCGAGGAAGGACTAACATCCCTTGTCCGTCTTTCTCAGGCCACCCCGGAGGAGAAGCCCAAGCTGGAGGAGTTCTTCTCCCGCAACTCCTACGTGGCTGGCCAGTATGATCACGCAGCATCCTATGAGCATCTCAACCACCACATGAACACCCTCTGCCAGGGCTCACCGGCTAACCGCCTCTTCTACCTGGCCTTGCCCCCCACTGTCTATGAGGCCGTCACCAAGAATATCCGAGAGATCTGCATGAGCCAAACGTAAGACTTGTCTTCTGCCCTTCCTTCCTGCCTGCTTGCCATGCCCTGCCTTGGTCTGACCAGCCCTGGCAGCTGCCCACAGTCCCTGGGGCACACGGGTGTAGGGAATCCAAGAACGAAGGATACCCCTATTTGTTCGCTACATGAATTAGCTCCACAAAGAATGGAAGAGTCTGTAAATACGGTAGCTTTCTGACATTCTTGCTGAAAAGGCTACTACATGTGTTTACATTTTAAATCCTCGTGTAAACCCTCAGGGTCTTATCTCTATCACTAGAAATCCAGCTGTTCCTGGAAGCTGTCCACACAGGAGCACAGGGGTTGCTGCTCTTCCTGCTTTTTGGTGTTTCCCAGGGTTCCCTTCACGGTCACCAGGTGGCAGTGTTGCCCCACAAGAATCCTGCTGCCTGGGCTTGGGCACCTCGCTGTTTTCCCCAAGCAGAAACCATCTTTCACTTTGTCCTGGTTTTGAAAGCAGAACGCCATATTAAGTCTCAGTCGGGACTAACAAAGAAAGGCACTTTCTCCCATTTTAAAACCCATGGCGATAACTGTGCCCTTGATGTTCCCCTCCTGCTCCCCCACTTGCCCTGGAGCCACTCCTGTCCCCACTCCCTGAGGAGAGGCTATTGGGGGTGATGAGGTTCTAGCCCCCGCTCCCCAGTAAGCATGTGGGGGTGACGCACTCTGGGCTCCTGCAGAGGCTGGAACCGTGTCATTGTGGAGAAGCCCTTTGGGAGGGACCTGCAGAGCTCCGACCGGCTGTCCAACCACATCTCCTCCCTTTTCTGCGAGGACCAGATCTACCGCATCGACCACTACCTGGGCAAGGAGATGGTCCAGAACCTCATGGTGCTGAGGTGCAGCTGGGGCAGGGGCAGGCACGGGGGGCCCCACCTGCCCTGCAGCTGCCCCATCGCATGCAGCACCAGCCTCTGCCCTGCCCCTCCCTCCCTGCAGATTTGCCAACAGGATCTTCAGTCCCATCTGGAACCGGGACAATGTCGCCTGTGTCATCCTCACCTTCAAGGAGCCCTTTGGTACTGAGGGTCGTGGAGGCTACTTTGATGAATTTGGGATCATCCGGTGAGAGCCCATCTCCCTTCCTAGGAGGCCCACATAGGCACGGGGCACAACCCTGCCTCCCTGCAGGGTCACCCCTCCCTGTTCTAGGAGACTCCTTCTTCCCCACGCCGAAGTTCAAATTCTGCAGTGAGAGTATCTGATTCATCAGTGGTGGCTATGAAGAGAAGGTCACTGTCTGCTTCCTTGCCCTGAGGGGACCTGGCAGACACTGAGGATCAGGAAGCAATTTGTTGCTCAAAAGTCCCACTTGAAGCCCCTGCCCCTGGAACCTGGCCAACAGGGCAGGGACTGAGACTGGCTCACTCCTCACACCTTTCTTCCAACCTGGAAGCCCCTGACCTGAGTTCTACCTGCTTCCCTGCCAGGGATGTGATGCAGAACCACTTGCTGCAAATGCTGTGTCTGGTGGCCATGGAGAAGCCGGCCTCCACTGACTCAGACGATGTCCGCGACGAGAAGGTGGGTGGAGGGGCACCCCCAGCCCTCGCTGCCAGCCCTGGAAACCAGCCCTGAGCAAGGCGTGTGCATTGGTCTGAGACACAGAAGCCCAAGATGTCACGTGGCAGGACTAATAGTAACTGCTGTGCGACCAAGGGCAGACCCCTTGCCCCTCTTAAGTCTCAGCTGCTTCAGAAAAAAATGAGGGTGTTTCTGGGAGGCCTTTGGGTCATGTGACTCATGCTCTGCCCCATGCACAGGGCTGCTCCACCTTTTTACCCAAGAGATCCCTCTCTCCCCCACCTCTGCCCAGGTCAAGGTGTTGAAATGTATCTCAGAGGCACGGCTGGAAAATGTGGTCTTGGGCCAGTATGTGGGGAATCCCAACGGAGAGGGCGAGGCCACCAAAGGCTACCTGGATGACCCCACAGTGCCTCAGGGGTCCACCACTGCCACCTTCGCAGCTGTTGTCCTCTACGTGGAGAATGAGAGGTGGGACGGTAGGTGACACCTCCGAACCTGGCAGGCAGGCAGGCTGGCAAGCCCTCACGGAGCTCTTCTCCCTGGGGTCCGACCCACTCAGGCATCGGGCAGCCCACAAGGGATGCTGGAACGATGAGGGTACGTAGGGTGGGATCTCGCCACACACATACACACCTTCACTGGCACGCACCGTCAGATTTGCTTACACCCTCTCCCTGGCACTCCCACGTGCATGCAGCATGTGGCCTGGGCTGCTGGCAGAGCCAGTTCTGAGGCCAGCCTTGGCCCCCACACAGGGGTACCCTTCATCCTGCGCTGTGGCAAAGCCCTGAACGAGCGCAAGGCCGAGGTGCGTTTGCAGTTCCGCGACGTGGCTGGAGACATCTTCCAACAGCAGTGCAAGCGCAACGAGCTGGTGATCCGCGTGCAGCCCAACGAGGCCGTGTACACCAAGATGATGACCAAGAAGCCCGGCATGTTCTTCAACCCCGAGGAGTCAGAGCTGGACCTGACCTATGGCAACAGATACAAGGTGGGTACCCAGCCCAGGTTGGGGCCAGGGTGCTCAGTGTGCACAGGTAGCCTCAGGGACACCCTCTTTTGCAGAACGTGAAGCTCCCTGATGCATATGAGCGCCTCATCCTGGATGTCTTCTGTGGGAGCCAGATGCACTTTGTGCGCAGGTGAGGAGGGGACCTGTGCCATGTGCGATGGGGCTGGGCTGGACTCCAGGCTGTGGGGATGGCCTGCCCCCTCCCTTTCTCCCTCCATGTCCCCACATCCCCCCAAAGCTACAGTGTGTCCCCTCAGTGATGAACTCCGGGAGGCCTGGCGGATCTTCACCCCACTGCTGCACAGGATCGAGCGTGAGAAGCCCCAGCCCATCCCCTATGTTTATGGCAGGTGAGGGGGTGGGCAGGGCAAGAGGGATGGATGGGTGGGGGGCACTGGGCTGAGGGCTCCCTCATGTCTACCCTCTGCCTGTCTGTCTCTCAGCCGAGGCCCAGCGGAAGCAGATGAGCTGATGAAGAGAGTGGGTTTCCAGTACGAGGGTACCTACAAATGGGTGAACCCTCACAAGCTCTGAGCACCGGGCCCCTCCCCACCCCGTCTGTCTCTGCCTTCCCCACCTTCCCACCACCTGACCCCACATCAGGAGGACTCTGGGACCACAGGCTTCAACTGCACATTCCTGGCCCTGGACGCAGCTACATTCCTCAACTACCGACACTGTGATCGTCCGCAGCCGCCACTGGCCCTGCCTGAGCCAGCTTCTGTCTATGGGACTGAGCCCCAATGGAAGGAAGGAAGAGTAGCCCCTTCATTTGTCCCAGGCCCCAGCCTAGGACAGGAGTTAGGGATGAGGTGGAGTATCAGAGGGACAGTGGCCGACCCAGGCCCCCACTGGCTATGGGCAAGCTCCTCAGGACCTAGAAAAAGGGGGCAAATGTGTCCACACCAGCCTCAGGGCCACTCTACATTCCTGGTCACCTGCTGGAGGGGACTTCCATGCTGCCCAGCCGTCCCCCATGTCTTGGGCCCCCCAAATGTCCCTCTGCCCCACCAGGCCAACGCTGTACTCCATGACTCACCCCACGTGCAGGTTCCTCCCTTGCTACTAAGAAAAGCAAAAGCAGCAGGTGGGATGCCCCACCTCAGCTCCTGCCATTAAATGCAGACAGACCCACCTGTCCCCTGGTGGTTTTGTTTTTGCCACCTGCAATGGCAAAGGAGGGTTCCTGCCCCTGAGGCCAGCCTACCTGGTAGAGGGCCTCCAGCCACCTGCCTTTCTCAGGACCCATCTCTCTCCCCCTCCCTGTCACCCACTTGCCACTGGTGGCAGGGCCGGGAACCTGGATGTCCTTCACCCTGACCCCGTGTCCTGTCATGACCCAGTCTTGTATCCCAGTGCCTCCAGAGTCCCCCTTTCTCTGTGCCTTCATTCTGCCCCACTCCACAGGATACAAGGATAGATCAAATTATTTTCACCTTCCACCTGCACGCTTCACTGACCATCCACCCACATGGCTCTCCACCCTGACCGTCCCTCCCCCCGCCGGGTCACTTTAAGGCACTTGTGGTAAACACAAGGCCTGTGGACCGAACCTGGCCCGGCACCTTATTTCTACCCAGCGGCATCACCAAACTCTCACTTAACTGTTAAGGAGTTGTTCCATGTGTACAGCCCTAAAATGACATTGGGCCCTTTGAAGGCAACCATGAGGCTGATGTGGCCCCCTAGTGAGTTTGACACCCCTGCTTCAGGGAATCCGTGAAGGCCATTTGCTTTCCACGAAAGCAAAGGCACATTGCCATTCCACAGGAGTAAAAAGCATTCAGGAAGGAAAGGCAACAGGAGTTTGTGACTAACATCAGATGCTGAGCGGGAGGGGATAGATGAGGGAGGTACCACAGCTTGGCCACTCTGAGGCCGACGTCTGGGGTCCTGAGGTCATGGAGTCTGCTTGTTTTAGTTCCCCAGAGCCACCGTAACAGTGTTCCCGGGAGGGCTTAAGACAACTTATCCCTTCACAGCTCTGGAGGCCAGATGTCTGAAATCAAGGAATGGGCAGGGCTGCACTGCTTCCAAGGCTTTAGGAGGGTCCATCCTCGTGTCTTCTAGTTTCCGGTGTAGCTGGAGTTCCTCGGCCTGTGGACACATCAGTGTCTGCCCTCGTCTCCGTGCAGCCCTCTCTGTGTGTGTCTTAGTTGCATCCTTAGTGTGGTGTTTCATTTGTGCTCAGGGTGGGCAGTTGTGGGGGAGAGTTCTACAGAAAGGAAGATATGTTTTTCTCTCTTAAATCTTCACCAAAGTTATGTTTATTGATTTGAGAGAGAAAGTGATATCAGATAAAACAATCCATTGGTTGCCTCCCTATGCGCCCCAACTGGGGATTGAACGCAACCTAGGTATGTGTCCTGATCAGGAATCGAACCTACAACCTCTTGGTGTACAGAATGATGTTCCAAACGAGCAACCTGACCAGGGCTGTCTTGTTTTCTTACAAGGAAACCATATTTGATCATGGGCCCATCATAATCCAGTGTGACCTCAACCTAACTTACCTTAATTACCTCTGCAAACACCCTATTTTCAAATAAGGCCACATTCCAAAGTTCCACATAGACACATATTTGGGCAGGGGGGAGACTGTACAACCCCGTATACTCCCAACAAGGGCAGTACCCCTTGAGCATCTGTCCCTGCTCCCTGGCTTTTCTCAGCTGAGCACGGTGAAGGCAGCAGGCACCGACACTGGCGCCTACATCCATGGGCCTGGATTCTGTTAGATGCAGCCAACCAGGGAGAAAATGAACAGATGAAATGATCGGGGTGAGTGGTACGTTTTCTGGAGGGAACAAACCAGTAACCATGGCCAGGGGAAGAAAGCTCCACTCTCAGAGGAAAGAACATGCACTGGTAGGGAAACTCTCCCACTGTTAGCAAGAGCTTGGCCACCATGGCCCCTCCCTCCAACTGGGCCTATGTTCCCTCTGTCTCTCACCCCTGCCTGAGAAGGCAGTTGCCCAGAGCTTTTTTCCCCCAACCATCCGTGGCCTGCCATTGAAAGCTGGCTGTTCCTATTCCTGCACAGTCCCCCTGAGCTGGGATGGCAACAACTGGAAGCCTAGTGCAGTTGGACAGGCGGAGCAGCAGGGAGGGGAGACGGATGAGCCAAGGATCCTGCCCAGGTCTCTGCAGAAGCAATGCCTAGATGAAGAAATTGAAATTGCAGGTTGGCCTGTTGCCATCCCATAAGCTAGAATGGCACATCACCACACACACACACACACACATATACCATGTCCAGACTGCGTCCCTGGGCACTATTCCTGCTCTCCCCATCTCCTGTAACCAGGGGGGGCAGCACCTCCATGATGTGGTAGTAGGAAGATCAAGTTCACCTGGACCCCACTGAGTAGGGAAAGGAGGAGATTTATGGGACAGGGACAAGTCACAGACCCTTAAGTAAGGTGACTTTCCAAGACTGGGACCTCATGGTCCCTCCTAGCCCAGCTCCATGCAGGGCACCTGAGAAGGCTCCATGTGGACAGGCGTCGGCTGGGGGACTGGCCTTAGTCCTCACTGCTGTGGCTTGGAGAAGGGGCAATGGGGCCAACCTAGGGACTGAGGATCCGTGTAACCCTTTGGCTCCAGGGGGCCACAGAGAGTCTTACCCTTGACCTCTCTAAGGTGCAACCACATGGCTGCAATGGGGGGCAGGCAAGGGTTTGCAAAAGGCCCAGGATGACACAAACAGCAATGGACCCCCAGATAGTGACCCAAATGGTGCAGTCAGTCCTTGAAGGTGCAGCCATGCCTTCCCCCTGCTTACCACCAGAGGGCACTGTCCTCTTGCCTGGCCCCACAGGAGTCTTAATGCTCAAAGCACTTTCATAGAGCTCCCCGCACCCGGCCCAGATGTTTACAGATTTTGGGGGGTCCTAGCAGAGCTATGTGCTGGGTATAGTCCTCCAAGATCTCCGGGTTCCCTGTGGAAACTTGCTGGCATGGCATCACCAAGGGGAACGCTCCCAAAAGTGTGGGAGGATCCAGATAGGGGCAGTGAAAGTGTGACAAGGAGGAGGGACCCAACTCCTCCTGGGCCCCCAACATATGATGGTCATGTGTGAGCATCAAGGAGGGACTACAGGAACATCTCCATCTGATCCTGCTCTGAGTGTCTCCACTGTGACAGAGACATGAGGGTCCAGGTGAGGGCAATCAACTGACACTTCAGATCTGGGTGCTACACTGACATAGATGTGAGGACACTCAACTGTCACCTGACCTCTGGGTGCCTATGAAGGAGAAAGCGATGAAAGCCCTGGTGAGGACTGTCATCTGTCATTTCAGCCCTAGGAGCCTGCAATAGGGAAGAGGCACGAGGTCCCAGGTACAGAAATTCAGCTGTTATCTCCAGTCTGGGTACCTACAATGAGGCACAAGTATGAGGGACCAGTGAAGACAGTCATTTGTCAACTCACCTCTGGGTGAATACATTCTGACACAGAGCTTGGAGCCTCACTGAATTGAGTCAAATGTCACCTCAGCTCTGGGGCCCTACAATGGGAAACACATATGACAGGCCAGGTGAGGAGAGACATCTGTCACCCAGTGCGCATACACTGAGGCAGGTGCAACAGGTCTCAGATGAGGAAAGACACCTGTCACCTGAGCCCTGGGTGGCAACACTGGTGCTGAGGTATAAAGCCTTTCAACTGACATCAAATCTCTACAGTGGGACAAAGCAGGAGGGCCACGTGAGGACAGCCAGCAGTTCCTACAGCATCAGATGCAGGTTTTGACACTTCATGAACATTTAACTTCTGGATGCCTTGACTAGGGCAAGGTTTAAGGGCCCATGAGTGGAGAGTCACCTTTCGCATCAGTGCTTTTTTAAAAAAAAGATTTGATTTATTTACTTTCAGAGAAATGGGAAGAGAGGAAGAAGGAGGAGACAAACATCAATGTGTAAGAGATACATCAACTGGTTGCCTCTCGAGCGCCCCCAACCAGGGACCTGGCCCCCAACCCAGGCCTGTGCCCTGACCGGAACTCAAACCAGCAGCCCTTTGGTTACAGGCTGGCACTCAATCCATTGACCCACACCAGCCAATTTTTTAAAAATTGATTTTAGAGAGAGAAGAAGGGAGAAAGAGAGAAAAAAAAAACATCTATTTGTTGTTCCACTTACTGCCGCATTCATTGGTTGTTTCTTGCATATGCCCTGACTGTGGATTGAATCCGCAATCTTGGCATCTTGGGACAATGCTCTAACCAACTGGGCTGCCTGGCCAGGGCTTCACATCAGTTCTTGATGCCTAACCTCGGGTAGAGGCATGGACAGATGAGGGTATTCAACTGTTACCTCAGTTGGGTCCCTACCCTGAGGCAGAGCATGAGGACCCAAGACACAACACACAAGTAACACTTCCGTGATGGAGCTACACTGGGGCACACATAAGGACACTTAAATGTCACCTCAGCCCTGTGTAGCTACATAAGTCAGAGACATTAGGGCCCAGGTGACAGTATCAACTGAAAGCCCAGATATTGATATTTATGCCAGAAAGAAGAATGAGGGACTAGGTAGAGCCCATTAAAGCATCAATTATCACTTCACACGAGGTGCCTGCACATGAGGGCCCACATGGAGACAGTCAACTAAAAGAACAAACATCGGTGCCTACACAGGAAAGGGGAATGAAGGACCGTAGAGGTGATTCAGTGGTCGCTTTAGCTCTGGGTCATTACATGTAGGCAGAGATATGAAGGACTAGATGAGGACAGTGAATTGTCCACTCAGCTCTGGGGGCCTACACAGAATAAAGAAATAAGGGCCCGACTAAGGGCCACCAACTCTCTCCTCAGCTCTGGGCACCTATTATGGGTAGAGACAGGAGGTACTTGCACTGGGGCAGAAGCACAAAGGTCCATGTCATTACCACTGCCAGGCAACCCAGCGGTCAGCATCCACACTGAGGGAAGGGCAAGAGGGATCAGTTGATGGTATCAACTGTCACCTAAAGTCTGGGTGCCTGCAGGGAGGCAAGGACATGATGACTCAAGGAAAAATAGTCAACTGGAACTGGGAGCTACACTGGGACACAAGCAAGAGGCTCCAAAGAAGACATTCTCTGCCACCTCATGCTGGTCGCCTATGCCGGGGCGGGGACATGAGGACCTGTGACATGACAGTCTAATGCTCTCTATGTTCCCATTGAAAAACAGTCCCAGAGAGGGACTTTGGTCAAGATGGTGGCATAGGCAGACACGGCTTGCCTCTTTGTAAAACTGCAACCAAGATATAGTACCACCATTGCTCAGAACAATCAGAAATCAAGTTCAATGGAAGTCTGACAACTACAAAATTAAAGAAACCACATCCATCCAGAATGGGCGCAGGCACAGAACAGGCTGGTTCCAGACCCACATGTGGTGGACAAAAATTCAGGAGGGAGATCTCAGGAGCAAGGAGTCCCAGCCCCACACCAGGCCCCAGCCCAGGGTTCCAGTGCCAGGAAGATAAGTCCCCACAACTTCTACTACAAAACCAGTGGGGACTGAGTCAGTGAAAGAAACTTCTGGAGCCCCAAGCAGCTCCCCTTAAAGAACCCATGCACAGACTCACCTACTCAGACTCACTCCCTCTGAGCTCCACCACTTGGGGGTAGCAGCTTGAAAGGCACCAGTAGCATAATGGGATGAACTGAAGTGTCTGGCATCTAGGCCAGCAGAGGCCCTTGTCCCTTTTCTAAACCCTCCCCCCCACAGAGCCACACAGCCTGCAAGCTGGTGCCATATCTGAGACTCCATCAACCTGGCTAACAATGTTTGACCCACCTCAGAGATCCCCAGAGACTCCGGCCCACCCAAACAGCTTTTCTATACGAATGGCTGGTCCTGGCTCATGCTTCACAACTTCCTAAATCCTCTCAACAAGTACAACTGGCCTCAGTGAAGCCCCAGGCATGGCACCAGCAGCAGCCAGCCCAGATTCACAGCTTGGCTCCACCTGGAAATCTCCAAGCCCAGCACAAGTAACCTGCATTTATAGCTCAAGCAGGGAGGCCCCTGGTAAAACACAGGTGGGGGCTGACCTTGGCCTGTACCACCAGGAAACCCCAGGGCCAGCACACCTAGTGGACAGCTACAGACCACATGGGACCACCACCACCCTGCCTGCCCCTGCACAGCTGATTCTCCAGGGAGGACAGAGTTTGGTGGTCAGTGGTCACAGCCAGTCCTTGCAGCTGACTGGCCTGGGTACGTCCCTCCCATTGACCTGTCAACAGCGACCAAGGCTAAACTACAAGAGGAGGGGGTACTCACCTCACACAATGGGCATACCTTGAGTACCCAGCTTGGGTGATAGGGGAGGCTGTGCCACCGGCCCCTACAGGACACCTACTGTATTAAGACATGCTACCAAGACATATAGTCACAGCAGCTGTAACTAGTACATAGAAACAAACACAGGGAGGCTGCCAAAATGAGTAGACAAAGAAACATGGCCCAAATGAAAGAACAGATCAAAACTCCAGAAAAAGAACTAAATGAAATGGAGATAAGCAATCTATCAGATGCAGAGTTCAAAACGTTGGTTATTAGGATGCTCAAGGAACTCATTGGGTACTTCGACATAAAATAAAATTCTTTAAAAACAGGCACAAATAAAGTTTACACTAAGTGAAATAAAGAAAAATGTATAGGGAATCAACCATGGAGTGGAGGAAGCTGAGATTCAAGTCAATGATTTGGAACATAAGGAAGAAAAAAACACTCAATCAGAACAAGAAGAAGAAACAAAATTTCAAAAAAACGAGGATAGCCTAAGGAGCCTCTGGACCAACTTCAAACATACCAATGTTCGAATCATAGGGGTGCTGCAAGGAGAAAAGAGTAAAAATTGTAAACTTATTTGAAAAAAATACTGAAAGAAAACTTCCCTAATGTGGTGAAGGAAACAGACATGCAAGTCCGGGGAGCACAGACAGCCCCAAACAAGACGGACACAAAGAGGACCACACCCAGACATAAGCAGAGAGTTACCGACAACATAAGCAGAGAGTTACCGACAACATAAGCAGAGAGTTACCGACAACATAAGCAGAGAGTTACCGACAAGGGAGTTCCCATAACACTGTCAGCTGATTTCTCAAAAGAAACTTTGCAGCCTTCTTGTCTCTGGCTGATGGCATTCTGGTGTTTTCTCCTATATAGTCTTCTGTACCTCCATGTTTCTAAAAGGCACATAGTAAAACAAACTTTAAAACAATTTCTGCCCGGGCTGGTGGGGCTCAGTGGATTGAGCGCCTGCCCAGGAACTGGAAGGGTTCTGGTTCAATTCCCAGCCAGGGCACATGGGGGGGGGGGTGTGGACCAGGGCCCCAGTAGGGGGCATGTGAGAGGCAACCAATAGATGTATCTATTGCACATTGATGTTTCTCCCTCCCTCCCGCTCTCTAAAAATAAAAAAGTATATTCTTTTTAAAAATGAATAAATAAAATCCTAAGGGGAAAAAAATAATTACGCCCCCAAATCCCACTGCCTTTTCCTAGGCTTCGGAAATCCGACCGCAAGGTCCCAGCGTGGCCCCAGAACTCCATGCCTAGGAAGCTGGAATCCCCCACCAAAGAGGAGTGTCTGGTGGGAGACTTCTGGGGTGGAGCTCACTTACAATCAGTGGCCCGGCAGCGCGGGGCCCTCGCGGGCCCCCTCTCACCCGGTGGCTCCAGCAAACGGTGGAGGCGGGCCCTTGCGCCGGCTCCGCAGGGCCAGGGGCGGGGCCTGCGCTGCTACCCTTACCCAAACCTGGCAACGGAGAAGCGAAGCCCCAGCCAAAGGCGGGAGTGATGCCTGCGGGCTGTGGCCCCGCCCCGGGCCGCCATTGCCGGGCCTGTGGGACCAAGCTACAACAGCTCTCTGTCCTTCTTTCGCTGAGCAGACCGGCTTGATAGAGCCGTCCCCGACTGAACGCGCATCTCCCCACGGCTAGGCAAGTCTCCGGCCGGCCCAACCCGCGTCGGCGGCCCCTGGACCGGGAGGGGCCGCCTGAGCTCGGGGCCTCCCACGGGAGGGCCCGGCGTCCAGGAGAACTCAGTCTCAGAGGCTCCCCTGGGCACGATCAACCTTGAGCCAACTGGTTCCCGAGGCCCCTTCCTGTGCCCGCAATGCCTCTTTCCGCGTTCCAGAGGAGCCTGGCCAGGTGGCTGGACGTACAAGTCGGTGCACACATCGCGCCCGTACCCGCAGCACTGGCTTATCCCTGACCCCCACCCAAACCTGCTCTTCTGCTTTGTTGCCTCCAGAGCTCACGGTCCCCAAACAGTTCACCTGCCGGCGGCCCCAACCCAGCGGGAGAAGTGGACATGAGGTTGGCAGGTGGGTGGCTTCCACAGTAAACGGGAGGAAGTTGGAAAGGGGACCCTCCTGGAGGCCCAGGTGACCACTGGGTTTCCTTTGGCAAACGGCGGACTATGCACAAAGACTCATTCTGTGACCTTGAACAAATCCTTTCGCTTCCGAGGATTTCAGCTCCCCAAACTGTGAGATGAGGATTAGGATAGTGAATTTCTACCAACTCAGGTAACTGGACGCTGTTTGAAAATTGAGTTGTGAAAGAGAGACTCCGTGGACTATGGGGGCTGGGTGGAGAGGCAGTGGTCCTAAAGGAGAAACTGACCAAAGTGGCTGTGAGTTTCTCAGTTGGACAACAAAGATAAAGATGGATTTCGGGGGTTGGGGGGGTGGAGAACAGAACTCAAGAATTGGAGTTGCGACCTGTGAAGGTTGCAGCGTTATGAATGTATTTCACTGGAGCCGGCCAGTGAGAAACGGGCTGGGAGGGCGCAGCCTCAAGGCTAGGGCAGGAAAGCAGAGAGCCGCTGCTCCTTGTGGGTGATTCAAGCCCAGGGGTAGATGAGAGCACCTATAAGGAGGGTAGGAGAAGGAGAGTCAGGTATAGGCAGAGAAGGCAGGTGGCCTGGGACAGAAGCCAGGGAAAGTCTAACTTTTCAGGGGAGCATAGAGGAGGACAATCTGAGCAAGGAGAATGAGGAGTGTCCAGAGACTGTCATTCTGGGCAGTCAGCTGAGGGGTGGAGGAAGATCAGGGCTGAGAGGTGACCTGGGGAGCTCACACCAGGAAGGTCATAGGCAGCCTTGGCAATAAGCTGGGTTTTTTTAAAATCCTCACCTGAGGATGTGTTTATTGATTTTGACAGGGGAAGGGAGAGAAACACATCCATGTGAGAGAGAGATATCTATTGGTTGCCTTCCGTACATGCCCCATCCAGGATCGAACTCACAACCTAGGTATATGCTCTGACTCAGAATGGAACCCACAGCCTCTTGGTGGATGGGACAATGTTCCAACCTGCTGAGCCACCCAGCCAGGGTGGCAACAAACTGTTTTGGTAGGGTTATGAAGGCAAGACTGTATTGGAGTAGGTTGTGAGAGAGTGGAAGAGCCACTCTGTGGAGAAAGAGCCACTGTAAATGCTTTGAAGGAGCTGATGGGGAAGAGGAAGGATAGAAAGAGATCAGTGCTTCAGTGGGATGCAATTCTGAAGGAGGGCTTTTCCTTCTATGTTCTTTTTAACATTTTTTTAAAGAGTTTTTTAAATTTATTTTTTGGAGAGAGGGGAAGGAAAGGAGAAAGAGAGGGGAGAGGAACATCAATATGTGGTTGCCTCTCACATGCCCCCTACTGGGGACCTGACTCACAACCCAGTCATGTGCCCTGACAATCGAAACCGGTAACCTTTCCATTCACAAGATCATGCCCAACCCACTGAGCCACTCCGGTCAGGGATTCTGTGCTTTGTTATGAAGAAAGGTCACATGTTGAAAATAGAAGAGATAGACTGAGATAGAATGGTTGATGTTACAAGAAACCTGAGCAGGGAGGAGAGCTCGGGGTCTAAGTCATGGCAGGTGAAGGGGCTGTTCTTCAAAAGCAGTAGGGACCTCCTCAGTCATAACAGGAGAAAAGAGGACATAATGGGTGAAACACAAGTATCGGAAGCCTCAGAGGCAGGAAGTTAGGAGGCTCCTGGGGGAGCACTGGAGCCCCCTTGAGCAGTGAATTCTGAAAGGCTGCTCCATGTGTGCCAGGGAGAACCAAGCCGAGAGCCTTAGAGGTGGAACTGTTTCCTTCTTCCATCTGCCAGGAGCTCGAGTCCCTGGCTCCTGCTTGGTGGATGGCAACAGGTCTCCCCCTTCATTTCCTCTGATCCCTCCTTCCCAAGTGGATGGGGAGATTTGGCCATAAGAGACCATAGGGTCTTTGGGGAGCTTGCTGGCATCTGCAGTGGCCTTCTCTTGTCTGTCCTGCCTCCAGGTCCCCTCCGCATCATTGTCCTGGTTGTGACTGTGGGCCTCACGTGGATCGTAGTCAGCATCCTCCTGGGTGGGCCTGGCAGTGGCTTTCCTCGAATCCAGCAGCTCTTCACCAGTGAGTGTGGGACCCTTCCTTGCCCTGCCACCGAAGTCCCCAGGACAGCCAGCCACCTGGGTCTGTGGGCTGAGGCTCAGGGTAGGGGTGGGGGGAGCCTGGGTTTTCTTTCCCTTCCCTGAAGGCCACCTCTAGGTGCCCTCAGTCCGTCTCCTGGCACCCAGTGCAGCTGGGAAGATGCTTTAGCTGGGAAGCCAATCTCTGCTAATTAGAATTCTGAGCCCATTTGCATTGGGTGGGACCTAAGTGAGAGGCAGGGGGACTTCTGCTGAACGTTGGGGCTGACATCCTGGTTGCTCCCTGCAGGCTTTCCACCGAGCTTTAAGATAGGGAGGGGATCCTACAGCTTGTCCCTGGTGATGGGCCACCTGAGTAACTCTTTACAATTCCAATTTACCCGGTTCTTGGATCAGGGAGCTTTGCATAGGAACATCATTTAGACTTGAGCAGGGACATGGTATGATATGCCTGGCTTAGCCCTTGGCCTCTGAGTCTGCTGCTCTGCCACCTTAACTGCACAGTGCAGGCCAGGCTGCCCTGCTGTGGGCCCCAGGGGGCCTCCACACTAACAGAAACAATGCTCTGTACCCACAGGCCCAGAGAACTCCGTGACTGCAGGTAAGGCCCCTGTCCCCTCCCTGCTCTTCCTCATACTGTTTATGGGGTACCCCTGCCTGGCCCTAGTTCTTCAGGGTTTCTATCCTCCATTTGTCTCTCCTCCAACTGGACCACACAGCCTGCCGCCTGCATGTGTGAACCTAGAATACAAGTTACCCGCTTCCAGAATACTCTCGTAGGACAGGAATATGACAGGCATTCCCATTCCAAAAGGGAAATATTGCAAGGAACAAAGGAGCCACCAGTCTCAAGCAAGTCCAAAACCCAGCAGGGGAAATGCCATTAAGTTTCAAGGGCTCTGAAGGATCCTCTGTGGCCCAATGCTCTGTCCTCTGGGCCCCCCAGTAGGGGGCGGGGGCATCTGGAAAAAAGGGGATGGGCCTAGCCTCTGGGCCTGGGTTATTTCTGGCCTCAGCAGCCACCCTCTGTCCATAGAGCCATCCTTCCTTCCATCCTTTCTCCGTCCCCTTCAGTTCAGGCCGGCAGTGTTTCTGCTTTTATTTTTTATTTTTTGTAATATTTTATTTATTTTAGAGGGGAAGGGAAGGAGAGAGGGAGAAAAACATCAATGTATGGTTGCCTTTCATGCGTCCCCTGCTGGGAACTGGCCTGCAGGGAACTGGTCTGCAACCCAGGCATGTGCCCCGACTGGGAATCAAACCGTGATTGTCTGGTTTGCAGGCCCGCGCTCAATCCACTGAGCTACACCAGCCAGGGCTTGTTTCTGCTTTTATAAAATTCTCAAAAACCCATGTTGGTCTCCTGTAGACTTCATGGACAGTAGGATCCTCCAGATCTCTCTCGGGTAACCTCCTGGCTTCTTCTGGCATAGTCAAGTGGATCTGCATGTCAGCTCAGCTCTCGGAGAACAGTTGTCTGGCCACGCCCCTGCTGTTCTCTCTAGAGCATGCTTTCTCCTTAGGCTGAGAATTCCCCCAAATGTTCACGTTCTGGTTCCTTTATGCTTAATAATTCCTTTTCCACTTTGCTCTCTCCTTTCACATTTTACTATGACACGGGTCCAGGGAAACCAGGCCCTGCCCTCAACACTTGGCTTATAAATCTCAGTGAAATACCCAAGTTCAGCAGTTACAAGTTCTGCCCTTCCCCCAGCACACTGGGACACAATTCAGCCAAATCCTTTGTCACTCCATGACAAGGATGGTCTTGCCTCCAGCGTCCAATATCATGTTGCCCATTTCCTCCTGAGATCTCACCAGAACAGCCTTTAGCGTTCACGTTTCTGGCAACATTCCGGTCATCATTACATATGTACCCCCAAGACGACAGAGGTTTTCCCTAGTTTTCTTCCGTGTTTCTGAGCCCTCACCACCATCCCCTTTAACACCTATGTTTCTCCTAGTAGTCTCTTCAAGGCAATCTAGGCCTTTTCCAACATGCTCCTCAGAATTCCACAGCTTCTACACATTACCCAGTTCCAAGGCCATGCCCACATTTTCAGGGGGTTGTTACAGTAGCACTCCACTTTCTGGGGTCAAAATCTGTATCAGTGTCCTCGGGCGGCCACACTCTCCAAGGCTCTAGGGGAGGGTCCTTCCTGCCTCTCCCAGTTTCTGGTGGCCCCACATGTTCCTTGGGTTCATGGCTGCATCATTCCAGCTTCTGCCTCCTCCGTCTTCGTATGGCCTCCTCCATGTCTGTGTCTTCTCTTCTGTCTCTTTTTTGGGTTTTGTTTTGTTTTGGTTTTGTTTTTAAGATTTTATGTATTTATCTAGAGACAGGGGAAGGGAGGGAGAAAGAAAAGGAGAGAAACATCAATGTGTGGTTGCCTCTACCACGTGGCCCCTCTACTGGGGACCTGGCCCACAGCCCAGGCATGTGCCCTGAATGGGAATCAGACTGGCCACCCTTTGGTTTGCAGGCGGCTGCTCAACCCACTGAGCCGCACCAGCCAGGGTTGTCTCTTCTGTCTCTTATAAGGATACTTGTCATTGGATTGAGTGCCACCCTACTTTAAAATGATCTTATCTTAGCCCTGGCTGGTGTAGCTCAGTGGATTGAGCGTGGGCCTGTGAACCAGACAATGGCGGTTCGATTCCCAGTCAGGGCACATACCGGGGTTGCAGGCCAGTTCCCTGCAGGCCAGTTCCCAGCAGGGGACACGGAAAGCAACCATACATTGATGTTTCTCTCCCTTTCTCCTTCCTTTCCCCTCTAAAGATAAATAAATGAAATCTTAAAAAAAAATGATCTGATCTTAATGAGTTATATCTTTAATGACCCTGTTCCCAAATAGGGTAACATTATTAGATACTGGGAGTTAGAGCATCAACAAATCTTTTGTGGGGACACAATACAACCCGTGACAGAGGCTGGCTTCCTCCTGTCCTTTCACCTCCACCCCGAGGGAACCGGTGCTCCCTCTGTTACCACTTTCCTGCGGTGTGTTCTGGATACTCGTCCATGCACTTGTCCATGCACTTGTCCTCCAGGCACTTGCCCTCCAGGCTGCTCGTCCATGCACTTGCCCTCCAGGCTGCTCTTTTATCTTCTGTGACCTGTGGCAGAAAAGCTTCCCTGGGGCCCTTGTCACCTTGCCCTGAGTGTCAATAGAAGTGTCCCTGGCCTGAGCAATTTCCCCTTGAGGCACTGGTCCCCTGCTCTGTGATCACTCATTCGTCCCTGTGGGCTGGTCCTGACCTTACCCTCTCAGACTTCAAGTGACCACAGGGCCAGGCCCACGGTCATCCCTGCTGTCCCCACCCAGAGCCGAGGGCCAAGAAGTATAAGTGCGGCCTGCCCCAGCCATGCCCTGAAGAGCACCTGGCCTTCCGCATGGTCAGCGGGGCTGCCAATGTCATCGGACCCAAGATCTGCCTCGAGGACAAGATGTGAGCTTCTTGGGGAGTACGGGTGGGGTGGGGGAGGGGAGGGGGGATTGGAAGCTGGGTCTGCAAGGGCAGATGATCGGAGCAGATGTGCCATTTGAGAGCTGTCTCCTTGCCAGGCTCATGAGCAGCGTCAAGGACAATGTGGGCCGCGGACTGAACATTGCCCTGGTGAATGGTGAGTTCCCTGTGATGTAGGGTCACAGTTTGGTTCAGGACAGTGGAACCCTGCTGTGACCTTTCCGTCCAGAATTCCTAGGGAGGGGGTAGAAAGGGTCCACGCTGGCTGAAGTCTCCACAGAAAGCGACTCAGTGAATGAAAGCTTGGGAGCAGTACAGAATCAGAAGTTCCCAGGAAGTTGAAGGGTGCTTTGTGGGGGGGCCCTTGGAGGGACTCAAATGCCAGGCAGAAGCTCTGCAGCCTTGGGTGGGCTGCAGCTGTCTGAATAAGGAACACAGTTGGCATGGATATGGGGGGAGATTTGAAAGCTTCTAGAAGGGCTGCACCCAGTGGCCGTGGCCATGCCATGAGCCTGGTCTGGGAGGACTGAGGTGGTAGGGTAGAATTGCCCTGGTAGCCTGCCCAGCAAGATCCCTGTCCTCCCTCTTGACCCAGGGGTCAGCGGTGAGCTCATCGAGGCCCGGGCCTTCGACATGTGGGCAGGAGGTGAGTGGCTGCCGCGGCCTCCCACTTTGTGACTGTGCGGCAGAGTGACCAGGTGTCCTTCTCCCGAAACACTGCTCTTTCTCTGTCCATTCGCTGGGGGCTTCTCGAGTACTTCCTTGGGCTCAGAAAAGGCAGGGGGATGGACAGGTATGTCATCATGGGGAGTTCCCTGGCCAGTTTGTCCCTGCACCCACTTGGTGACCCTTAATGGGGTGTGTCCCTGGCCTGATCCCTGCTTTAAGTGTCCTCGTTTGGAGAACAGGGGATGGTGGGGAAGGGATGTTCAGTGATGCCTGCTGCTTCATGTTCAACGGAACCTGTGCTCCCAGATGTCAATGAGCTACTGAAGTTTATTCGGCCTCTGCATGAAGGCACTCTGGTGTTCGTGGCGTCCTATGATGACCCAGCCACCAAGTAAGTGATTGACCGGGCAGACCTCAGCCTCACCCTCCTATGGCGAGTGCTCACATCTCTTCCTTCTGTGTGGCAGGATGAATGAAGAGACCAGGAAGCTTTTCAGCGATCTGGGCAGCAAGAACGTCAGGGACCTGGCCTTTCGGGACAGCTGGGTGTTTGTGGGCGCCAAGGGTGTGCAGAACAAGAGCCCCTTTGAACAGGTATGGGTGGAAAGCCTGGCACCTCCGCTTCCCAGCTCAGGGCAGTTGGCCCAGCCCTTCTGCCTGCTTCCTGTGAGGTCCCCATCCGTTCGTGCTGCAGCCTCCCCTGAATTCTGCCCCAGCGTCCACACCCAGGGCAGCCCTAGCCCCCTCCCAGTCTGCCCAGGGAGGGCGGCAACATGGACGTTCCCTGTCCTGTATGGCTTTCACCCTAAAGGGGCTTTAAATGGCAAAGCTTTCACAATGGCAAGACTCCCAGCTAAGAAACTTTCCTCCCAAATCTCTACCTCTTAAAGAAGCTCGGTCCTGTCCCAGTGCCTCCCCAAACCTAAGACCCCCCCGTTCACACTGCATGCCCTTCCCCCAGCAGCCCTGGCTGCCATCTGGCCAGCTGTTCCTCTGGGGCCCACACGTGTCAGGCCCCATGTGAGGGGCTGGTAAGCCCCAGGTGCCGGTAAGCCCCAGGTGCCATCCTCATCTTTGGGAGGCTCCGAGCTCTGTAAAAGCCACGTTGTCCCCAAGACCTGCTCCCCACAGCGGGACAAGAACAACAGGCTGTTTCAGTGGTGTCTGCAAGGTTCTGGCTGCCAAAAGAGCAGCTTAGCCCCCAGAGAAGACATACCCCTCTGCCCTTGCTCTTGTAGCTTCCAGCATCTCCGCGTGGGCTGGGTGAAGGCGGAGACAAACGGACTCCCTCCTTGCCTTCCCAGTGTGTGCCAGGCCCGCACAAGTGCGGAGCAGATGACTGCCCTCACTCCACCTGTGAGCAGGCGGGCCCGTGCAGCGGTTGCCATTTTAGATGAGAAAATCAAGGTGCTGGGACAGACAGGGGGCGAGTGCCCCGAGAATGCAGGGTTGGTTGCCACCACCACAAAGGGACTGACGGCTCTGTCTCCCGTGCCTGAGGCAGTGACTTCCTGCTCCCTGCCCCCGCAGCACGTGAAGAACAGTAGACACACCAATAAGTATGAAGGCTGGCCCGAGGCACTGGAGATGGAAGGCTGCATCCCTAGGAGAACCACAGCCAGCTAGCCAGCTGAGCCCAAGCACCAAGCTGAGGGAGGCTGCGCGTGCCCGGCCCAGGAGGAGGCAGCGGCAGTGCCAGCGAAGAGCTGAGTTCCAGCCCCACACCTGGCCAGGAGTGTTTTCTTGCATCGGCACCTCTGGGCTCTAAGGCGGTGACCAGTGTGTGACTGGCGGTGGGGACTGCAATAACCAGCCTCATCGTGATTTGTCAGGAGAGCCCAGGTACCCATCTCCTTCCTTTCCTAAAGCTGCTTTCCCTAGTCAGCTCCCACCCAGTTCCCAAGCATCCCCAGGCACAAGACCCTGGGTGCTTTTGCCCCCTCAAAGCTGATTGGGCATCGCCCAGAACCTCTCTGCCCCAGAGCTGCTCACTGCTCTGCAGGCTCATCCAGTGTGATTCCTTCTGCTGAGCCACACCTGGCGGCTGCGGCAAGGGACCTGGCTGCCTCCTGCCCCATTCTCTGCAGGAAGGGGCCGCCTTAGAGCTTGGTTGGCGGGGCAGTTGCAGTCCCTACTGCAATGCGAGGCAGCTCCTGCAGTTTGTCGGAGGGCCCGCCTTCCAGATGACCTCTTAATAAATTGGTGCCCTCCAGTGGAATGAAGTGCATTCACCATGGAGTCCGGAGTGATATTGTCCTTGGGGGAAGGGACATGTCCCGGAGGTTCGGCCAACCTACCCCCGCAGCCTCAGCACATGGCTTTTGGCTCCAAGCCTCCTGCCACAGACGGGTCCTGCTATGGCTGAGCTGTGACTCAGGTGGTGAGCAGAGCAGCTCCGCAGCTGGCAGCCCCATCTCCTTGCCTGGGAGAGACAGTTCCGCCCTCCTGGGGCTGCAGGAAACCCACGGACTCCCTCCAACACAGCACAACCTGTCAGGACCCAGATGGGGATTAAAACCAGTCCAGGTGCCTCCCCAGCCCACCCAGGCTTCCTGAGCCTCCCTGAGAGCTAGTGTGTCTCTCCAAAGCACTCATCTTCGGATGCCTTTGAAATCAGGACTGCGA
Organism: Artibeus jamaicensis; assembly: GCF_021234435.1. Classification (NCBI taxonomy): domain Eukaryota; kingdom Metazoa; phylum Chordata; class Mammalia; order Chiroptera; family Phyllostomidae; genus Artibeus; species Artibeus jamaicensis. The sequence goes on from NW_026521282.1 coordinate 268,561, forward strand.
AGGGCAGGGTCACGTGGCCTGCTGGCATTTCTCACAGATTTGTTATCTTTCCCTTCACTGAATGAGAACCAGCAGAAACTATCAGGAATTTTGCTGGAATACCACATCTGGGGGTGCAGCAGTGGTCTGGGGTCAGAAAAAGAGAAGGCATTTTGGATTCCCCGCATGGGAGGAATTAGTGTACCAGCCAGACAGCTTCGAGGGGGCTGTGGTGGGGACAATGGACTGTTCTGGAGCCTCAGGAAGGCAGAGGCTTCCTGAGCCCCTGCCTTCTGGGACTTAAGTGCTGCCAGAGTACAGGCAAAGTGTCAAGAGATGAAAGGTGTAAGGCGCAGGCAGAAGAGGAGGGAGAGGCCCCGGGACAGCACAGGAAGGAGAGGCTTCAGTTGTGATGCCAGGACAGGGAAGGGTCAGAGAAGTGGAGACCCGAGGAAGGTCCAGCTTGCCCAGGAGATGGTGATCATGGGAGCTGACACCCAGCCTGACCCTGTGCCAAGCAGTTTATGTGCATTCATGTTTTAGGAGGCTTTCTTTTTTTAGAGAGTTTTAGGTTCACAGCAAAGTAGAGCACAAAGTACAGAGAATTCATTCTTATGTACATACCCACTAACACCTCATCATCACCCAAGGCTCAAGGACATCAGGGTTCCCCCTTGTGTGGTAGTCTGCAGGTTTGACAAACGTATATAGTGATATGTATCTACCATTGGAGTATCATACATGTATTCATTTTGTAAACCTTGTATGATGGAAATTTTCAAAGGGCCCCCAAAGTAGTGAGAAGAGTATAAAGGAACCCCGGTGTACCCATTGGGGCTATCACGAGGATCACATGGGATGGAGCCTCACTGCAGGCCCGTACTGCAAGGCTGGGAGGTGTGTAGACCCCTCCGTGCCTCTCAAACAACTGCTGCGACTGCCTGACCTTCCCCATTCACCAAATGCCTTTCCTGTACCAGGCACTGTTAAATGCGGGCTTGTGCCCCAGCGGCAGCTGCTAGCTAACTACTCAGGGGGCTATGCCCTCACTGGGGGTTGCCACAGTCACACAGGTAGAAAGAGCAGGCCAGATTTATGCCCCACTTGGCCTCTCACAGGCTAGAAGCCGATGGTAGTGTGGAGCAAGCCTGCCTGACTTTACAAAGCAGAGGTCCAGCTTTAGCCTGCAGTCTTTCTCAGCCAGGGTGCCACCCGCTGCCTCCTCAGCCCTACCCTTTAGGAGTTATAACTTTCTCAGTTACAAGTACCAGAATTCCATCTCAAACTGGCATAAGCAAAAATAAGTAATAACAGCAGGCAGATTTACTGTGCCCGTACTGGACCGCAGAGCCCACGGGTGATTCTAGCACTAATAATGTCATCAGGACACAGGCTCTCTCCATCTCTTTGCTCTGCTTTTCTTTGTATTTGATTCCTTGTCAAACATGCTGTTTCCACCAGGTAGGGGAGGCAACCCCAGCCAAAAAAGACCTTTTGGCTTTGCCAGTAGTTCCAGTACTTGTCCCTGAGGACCTTCATAGCTCCAGACTAGACTATGGGTTTATCTTTGCATCAGTCTGCCTGGCTCTGATTGGCTGGACCTGGGCACGTGCCTACTCCAGAGGCCAGTGGGGGGGGGGGGTCATCCACAGGCAAACCTTTCCTACCAGGAGTGGAGGAGAGATGGTTTTCCCAAAAGAAATTGAGGGGCTGCAACCTGATGCTGGGTAGGCACTACACTTCCCTGTAAATATCAAATATATCCCATCATTGTTCTTGTTTAGAATATGACTTCCATGCATGCTTATTTATCACAGTTTTTCTGTAGGCCCCTGCCTGGAGAGGTAGGCATTCCTCTCACGTTAGGGTCACAGTGGTGACCCTATTAATAATATGGCATGTCTCCCATCTGAAGTGTGTTTGTGTTGTTTTGGCTGTCACCATAATGTGTTCTATCTGTCCTCTCAGTCCAGATGACTTCTCTTTCGAAACTAAATACCTTTGACTGATGTGCAGAGCCCTTCCTCCTCTGCTGGGGTAGATCAGTTCTTTAAATACGAACATCCTCTTGCCTTTAATTTAGCCATCCCTTTTTCCTGCAGGGAAGGCCTCCAAATCCCCTCACATCAGACACCCCAGCAGCCCACTCTCGCTTTTCAGGGAAGGTTGATGATATTGGGGAGCTGCCTGCTGACTGCATTTGCTCTCCTTAACCCTGGCACCAGTTCCCATTCAGTTAGGAACTGGTTTTCCTTCAAGAAGGACACATCTTTTAGGTTTTCCTTCCCCTGATTGTCCACCCATTCTCCTTATCCCTCTGGCCAGCTTTACACTGTCCTCAGACAGCCCCACCCCCACCCTCACTTCTGCAAACCGCAGTCTTCAACGCAGCATGTGCCAAGCCCAGCCCTCTCATGTGTGCCAACCTGCTGCCTTCAGTACCGCACTTGAGAGGGGCAGTTGCAAACGTTCCGGGGCACCACATCCACACACAGATGGCTTACCCCTTACTGGCCTTCTGAGGCTAGAGCTATGGCCTTGAGTGTTTAGGATCACCCACATAAATCAAACCCTCTTGAGCATGCAACCCCACCATGGGTATTTCTACACACATATCCTATGCATGTATTTAAATAAGTTTAACAAAACTACAGATGATCTCGTTTACACATTCTGAATGGCGTGCACCTCGTGGTGCAAGTACCTGTAACTTTAGCGACCACAGCCTCCATCACAGCTGTGACAAGAGGTTCTTCCCAAGCAGTGGGTTGCCAGTGACCCGCTGGCAGACTGAAAGTAACTGCCCTGAAGTCTTAAGGAACAAGCACTTGGCCTTCGACTCTGCACTTGTTTACTGTATTCCCAAGTCCTTTCTACACCCTCACCACCTTTCCGCCCATCCGTATGCCATCTATTTGCGTTTCTTTGCTGTGAATCCTCTGGACCTTGCTGGTAGTGCCAAACAGTGTTAAGAGGTGGACAGGTCCACTGATGTTCCAGTGTGGAAATAGACGCTCAGTCAATGCTTGAACGAAGGAAGGTGAAATTAGGTCGAACCTGGGACCCTGTGTCCAGGTTGGTCGGACTCGGACCTCAGACTACAAGGTGGGCGCCCGGACAAGGAATGTGGCAGAAACCGTGGTCCCGGGAACCCCAGCTCCGCTAACAGCGAAACCTCTCTCCGACCGCCCCCAAGGGTAGTAGCGTGTATGAGAATGACTGGGGCGCCTAACCGGAAAGGGTCGCCCCGCCGGCGATCAGAGATGACACACTGGGCTCGCGCGCCGCACAGGACCAACCGGCAGCGGCCAGCTGCGACCCGGAAGGCAGCCAGGTCGTCGCTCCCATATGCGTCACGTCCGGTGGGAACAAGCCCCGGGGGGCCGCCGCGGGAATGGGGGGCGGGGCCTTGGGCGGGTCTGAGGCGGGGCCTTGGTGGGCGGGCCCGGCTCCAGAGGGCCGAGCTCGCAATCGTCCGCCAGCGGGGCGGGCTCTGGCGCTGTAGCCGAGCTTCGGGGCTGTGGCGGCAGGTGAGAAAGGGCGGGCAGAAGGCTACTTCTGGCCCCGACCCGGTTCCGCGCTCAGTCCAGGTAGCCGACCTGACATGGAAGGACCGCCGCTCCCGTGTTCGTGAGGCCTGGCGCTGCTGCGAGACCTGGGAGTGGCGTGAGGGGTCCCCTCGCTGCGATCCCGGTACCACCTGGGCGGGTCGCCGGTCTGTCAGCTGCGGCGTAGCAGCGCAAGCCCGGCAGCGGCGTTTCACTCCCTCGTCCTTCCCTCTCTCCCGGGTCTGCGCTTGAGCTCTGCTTGTTCCCCAAGCTGACAACTTCTAGACTCCCAGCTAGGGAGAAGCCCTGGGTCAGCACTGCCAACTGCCCTAACACCTAACACTCGGCCGGTGTGGGAAAAAGGCTGCTAGCTCGGGGTTCTCTTCCCTGCCTTGGGGTACATCTGCTCAAATTCTTCCTGCCCTTCAAGCAGAAGTGGCGTGGGATCTGGGCCAGAACCCTCTTGCAGTGAGTCAAATCTGCCCACCTTACTGGAAAAACAGAGTGAATGGTCCTTAGCCTTCTCTCCTTTCTGAACTGATTCTCGCCACCCCTGTGGTTTCAGTCTCGGGTGCCTTCATCTTTTCCTTGTGATCCCCCTCTACTTTGCTCCTCATATACTCCCTCTGGTTTTCCTGCCTCCCTCTTCAGCGGTGGGACGCAAGGCTGGACCAAAACCTCCAGGGTAAGTGACCTAAACTTCAAACCAGCAGAAGCTATGGCTTCCCAGGTCTGTAGGGGGAAGACTTTCCAACGGATGAGTCTTTTGCTTAACCTACCTTCCACCCTCTAATTCCCACACTCCCCAGTCTCAGATGAGGGAGACCAGGGCCAAAGAACAATAGGATCTAGAGGGCAGGGGCCTCTTCCAGGACTGGGACACTGCAGGCATGGAGCAATCAACAGTAGTGATGAAAAACCACTGTGTCCCCATTCTGGTTGCCCCAGTTCCAGCAGGTGATGTGCCAATAGGGAGGTGGCCACCCAAATAGAGAAATGGAAGGAGACGGACCTTTTTCTTTCATACCGAGGCACCCCATTCCCACCTAGAAAAACTCTTAGTCCCACTGAGAGTTCCAGGCTATGGTCGGATGGCATGTGGATGTGGGGAAGAGCCCCTGGACTCCAAGCAGACCCCTCAGATGTGACACAGTGGCTCCCGGATTGCCAGAGGAGCGGAAGCTCTGGCAGGAGGAAAAGCCCCCACAGCAGACAGGTGGCCCTGTCTGACCCCTCCTGCTGCTGCTTCCAACAACTTCCCTGGGGAGGGGGGGCCTGTACTCCCCCAGCATCCCCATCACACCCCTGTCAGCGGGTAGGGTAGGTGAGATGGCCACCGCAACAGTGTTTACAACTGCATGTTGGTTGTGGACATCAGCCCTTGGGGCCTTTGGCTGATGGTCACACGCTGCCCACACCACTTTGCTGCTTGCTTTTTGCCTAACAGGTGACACCCACACACCCTAACCTGCTCTCTGATGGCCTCTCAGATATGGCCTGAGCCAGCATTTCTCATCGACACCCTTTCTCTCCACAGGCTTGTCTCCCTGCACAAGCTTCCAGAGAGTTCATTCTAGTTGTAGCACTGCTGCAGACCCTTTGTGGCTGTGTCTTGAAGCCAGTGGGAGTCAGGCTTGTGGTGACAGGATTGAGGGTGGCTCTTCCAAATCCCTTCATAGCAGGACATCTCCTCAGGGTCACAGTGCTTGAGCAAGCCCAAGGAAATCAGCAGGTATGGGCAGTCTGACCAGGAACTCCCACCTGTAGGCGGCCCCTCTGGGTGAGGGATGGCAAGCTTGAGGCAGTTGTGCTGGGGGATGGGATAACTGAATGGCACTCAAGGCCCTGCTGAGTCTCTCAGCGGTGGACTTCCAGGTCCTTATGTTCTGAGTTCACCAATACTCACCCTCACCAGCCACCTCCCTGTGTTCCTTCTCTCCTCAGGACAAGCTCTGCCATCAAGGAAAGCAGCACAGGGCCAGCCCTCGCCCATGGACCCTTCTCAGGACAACCCAAAGGCACCAGTGAGGCTGTTCTCCTAAGCCACACAGGGCCTGGGCACACCATCCTCCGGGAGGAGCCATGGTGTTTAGAAGGGGCAGCTCCCAGCCGTGGTGTGGACCAGGAGGGGACAGCGGTTGCATAGGCACCCTGGGCATGCTCAGGGCTGCCCTGCTGCTTGTCAGCCTGCTGTGGGGGGCCCAGGGAACAGCTAGTACCAACCTCAGCACAGCTCTGGGCCATCCTGGGCCACGGCCAGGGGGCCGCTACTTGAGCATTGGGGATGGCTCTGTGGTGGAGTTTGAGTTCCCAGAGAATAGTGAGGGCATTATCGTGATCTCAAGTCAGTACCAAGGCCAAAGCAATGTGTCAGGGCCCGGTCCCACACTGAGAGTTACCTCCTTGGACACAGAGGTGCTGATCATCCAGAATGTGAGTGCCATAACCTGGGGCATTGGAGGTGGCTTTGTGGTGAGCATCCACTCAGGCCTGCCTGGGCTAGCCCCACTGCACATCCAGCTTGTGGACCCCCATGAGGGCCCACCCATGCTGATTGAGGAGCGGAGAGATTTCTGCATTAAGGTCTCACCCGCCGAAGACACTCCCACCACCGTTGGCACTGACCTTGCTCACTTCTCGGAGAATCCCATACTCTACTTGCTCCTGCCTCTTATCTTTGTCAACAAGTGTTCATTTGGGTGCAAAGTGGAGCTCCAGGTTCTGAAGGGGTTCCTGCAGAGCCCCCAGCCCATGCTGCTGGGCCTGCTGGGCCAGTTTCTGGTCATGCCTTTCTATGCTTTCCTGATGGCCAAGGTCTTCATGCTGCCAAAGGCCCTGGCTCTGGGCCTCATCATCACCTGCTCGTCACCTGGTGGCGGAGGGAGCTACCTCTTTAGTCTCCTCCTTGGAGGGGATGTCACCCTGGCCATCTCCATGACTTTCATCTCCACAGTGGCTGCCACTGGTTTCCTGCCACTGTCCTCAGCTGTCTACAGCCACCTGCTCAGCATCCACGAAACACTCCATGTGCCCATCTCCAAGATCCTGGGGAGCCTGCTGTTTATTGCCATCCCCATCATAGTAGGTGTGCTGATCAAGTCCAAGCTCCCCAAGCTCTCTCAGCTGCTGCTGCAGGTCATTAAGCCCTTCAGCTTTGTGCTGCTCCTGGGTGGCCTCTTCCTGGCCTACCGCATGGGGATCTTCATCCTGGCAGGCGTCAGGCTGCCTATTGTGCTGGTGGGCCTCACTGTGCCCCTGGTTGGCCTCCTGGTGGGCTACTGCCTGGCCACATGCCTGAAGCTGCCAGTGGCCCAGCGGAGGACAGTAAGCATTGAAGTTGGGGTCCAGAACAGCCTGCTGGCCTTGGCCATGCTGCAGCTGTCCCTCCGCCGCCTTCAAGCCGACTATGCTTCTCAGGCCCCCTTCCTTGTGGCACTGAGCGGCACCTCGGAGATGCTGGCCTTGGTTATTGGCCACTCCATCTACAGCAGCCTGTGCCCAGGTCCCTGAGGCCCCTGGGTCAAGCATTTGCCACTCCTTGCCCCCACCCTACACCCACTGTCCCCACGGTTCTTGTGTACCAAAGGCCTTTAGTTCTCATGCACTATGCACTCAGAAAAATCCAGGCTTATTTTTGTTACTGGTTTTTTATTCTCCAGCTTTCAGTGCCCAAGAGGCCATGCTAAGTTGGGTATGTGGGCACTGCCCAGAAAATATATTTGAATAAAAGAGAAGCAAACTTGGGTCTCTTCCAGTCTTTGCTGTTTGGGGTCTGACAGTGGAGGTAGGAAGGGTGTTCACTGGGTAGGTGTGGGCCAGGGTGGAGGACTGACTTGGGTGACATGGTGACCTCTGCACAGACTTTCTCTCTTAGCCCTCCTTCCCCATGCATCCCCTCTCTGTGAGAGGTGGGCCTCTGTTCTAGAATGAGCTGTAGGAGGATGCCGGCTACCCTGCGCTCCCAAGTTCAACCGGCTTTCCACAGCCAGACCAGAAAGGAGAAGGCAGAAGGCCTGTGGCCAATGCTGCAAGCCTGTCAGGGTGGGGCCCTTTGTGGACTCCGGAGAGACGGACTCGGGACAGCAAGGACCTACTTCACCAGCTGGAAACTGGGCGGGCCAGGCCGTCGGCGGGGCGGGGCCAGCAGACTCCCAGCCCTCCCTCCTCCCTAACCCCGCTCTCAAATGAAGCCCACCTGGCCCGGCTCGATCCCCCTCCCTATCCTGGAGGGCGCCTCTACACCGTCGCAGTGGTGGACTTGTCACCCTGGGCGGTCCCCGTGCGATTACAAAGTGGAACCCCAAGGAGATCCCCCCCCATCCAGGGGCCACGGGGCCGGGGGCCGGAGGCGGGGCCAGGGGAAGCCACACCCCTCTCGCCCCTTCCGGCTGTGGCGGGCGGTTCCGGCGCGCGCCCGGGGCGGCGGTACGCCGGCGTGCGGCTTTTTAGGGTGCGCGTCGGCCTGAGTGGATGCCGTGGCGGCCGCCATGCAGCTGACGGTGAAGGCGCTCCAGGGCCGTGAGTGCAGCCTACAGGTAGCGTCACCAGGCTCGGGCGGTGAGCCGGCTCGCTCATGTCCCCCCCCCCTTGTCAGGCGCAGGGCTGGGGTGAGGGTGGGTACAGGACTGGCGGACCAGCCCCTCCGGGAAAGCCAGGAGAGCTGCCCACAGCCGGGGCTGCAGGCTCAACCCCTGCTCCCGTCCTCGGCCTGACCAGGTGTCGGAGGATGAGCTGGTGTCCACGTTGAAACATCTAGTCTCCGAGAAGCTGAACGTCCCGGTGCGCCAGCAGCGGCTGCTGTTCAAGGGCAAGGCACTGGCAGGTAACGCGGGGAGAGGAGACGCCCAGGGAGCCCTGCAGAAGTTGGGGTCGGAGTGTCTAGACCGAGCTAGGGCAGCAGTATGATAGGGGGTGATGGCCACTTGACTGTCTGGGTGATGGCTGATCCCTGCTCAGCCAGATGCCACAGTTGGCCCTGAGGTCACCCCCACCGCTGTGGGTAACAACTTCATCAGTCTCTTTTTGACAGATGGGAAAAGACTCTCCGATTACAGTATTGGGCCCAATTCCAAGCTCAACCTAGTGGTCAAGCCACTGGAGAAGGTGTTACTGGAAGAAAGTGGGGTCCGGAAACTGGCCGAGGCCTCACCCCCATGCCCACCTGCCTGGCAGCTGATTGCCAAAGTCTTGGCACGCCACTTCAGTGCTGCAGATGCCAGCAGAGTCCTGGATCAACTACAGAGGGTGAGAAGGGTAGCCCCAGGTGTCCACTCCTGCCCCAGCTTACTCCCATCTGCTTCTGTCCTGGTGTACCCCCATTGGCACCCCCTGAATCCTTCTGGCCTTCTCTCCTTAGGATTATGAGAGGTCCCTGAGCCGCCTGACCCTGGATGACATCGAACGTTTAGCTAGCCGCTTCCTGCACCCCGAAGTCACTGAAGCTATGGAGAAGGGGTTCTCCAAATAGGATTCACGGAGTGTGGGCATGAACCCAGCCAGGCTGCAAGATGCATGTGTAGCATTAAATGTGTTCTCATGTTGCAATTTGGCTTATAATAATAATAGCTGGTGGGTACCCAGGAACCTGTGCCCAGCTCTTGCTAGGTGCCAGGCACCACTGAAAGCACTTGACCTGAGTTTGCTCCTGCACCTCAAACAAAAGGTGAGACAGTCAAGGCTCCTTGCAGTGAGGTGGGGGAGCCAGAATCCAAGTCTAGCCAACTTCTAGAAGTGCCTCAGGATGAGAAAGAAAAGGGACTGTTTGGAAGATTTCGAGGAATGGGCTGTAGCTTTTTGTTTGTAGCCCACTGAGAATAAACCCTCAAGAGACTTCTTTCCAGATCTCTGGCAGGCCCAGCACTGGTGGGGGGCTAAGTGACAGCCAGCCCTGGGCCCCCGCAGCTGCTGCAGCCAGCGTGCACCTGACGAAGGAAGAGCAGGTTGGGGAGTCGGGGATGAATATGGCCCAGCTCTACGTTGCGACCTCAGGCAAGTCCCTGTGCTGTGTTGGTCCCCAGTCATTGACTGCCCAGTAAAGGCCACTCCTTAAACCTCACTCAGTTTCCTTCATCCTCACCCCATAACTGGGTGGGGGGGGGGCTGCAACAGTCCTCCCCTCTGTGTCCCATAAACAAACAGGGCAGAAGCTAAGCGATGGCTAAGCATGGCCCAGAGATGGGGTGTCCTGGCCCTCCCTGTCGCAGCTCTTCCCTTGGGTACCCCCTTTGCTTGTCTCCCAGTGGACGTGGACAGTTCTTGCTCCTTAGGGATGACAGGTGACTGGCTGGAGGTCACTCAGCAAGAGCCAGGCCTTAGCCAGGCCCCTGCAGCGTGTGCTTATCCTCAGAATGGGAATGGACCCTTCCCCTGCCATGTGTGCACAAGGGCTTTCACTTTGCACACCCCCCCCACTGCCTAACAGGAAGCCTCAGGGTGCCAGGGAGGGGACAGAAGCATGGCCTGGTGGCACCTGCCAGGTATACGGGCACTAGAGCTCATTTAGGCACCTGCTCCTTGGAAGAGAGCACTCAGGGCAGTTGAGGCTGGGAGGAAGCTGTGTGCACAGGAGGATGGATGCTCTGGCCCCACCACCCTCCCTGCCTGAGGCCCTCCTCCTGGGTCCCTGGGCTGGGAAGACAGACAGAGGCCCGACGGGTGAGGGATTTGAAGAGTAGACAGTCCCTGGTCCCACCTGAGAGCTGGGAACATCAAAGAGCAGGGCCCACCTAGGAGCCCGTGTGATCTGGCAGCTCATGTGATAGACTTACCAATGCTCTCATTTATTTCAAGTCAGGAAGTTTATGTCGAAATTTTAAATAGCACTTGAGGTGAATGTGAGACTTTGATCCAAAAAGAACTATATTAGTTAGGCTGCTTTTGGTTTCCAGTAGTTAGTTGAACCAAAATGGAAATCAATTTAAACAATAAAGGAAACTTACTGGTTTACAAAACTGAGAAATTCAGGGGTATTGGCAGCAGATGAACAACCTCACCAAATACCCAGTTTTGTCCTACCTCCCCTCTGCACTCCACAGTGTCTGCTTTGTCCCAGGCTGCCGCCTCAGGACCAATAGATGGCTGCCTGCAGCTTCCACTGAGTCCCTCGTTTATAGCCAGCAAGGAGCACCTTCTTGCCCTGTAGCATAGCTTCTTTCTCAGATGCCCCCAGCAAATAAATGCTGTCCTTTTCTTGGTCAGAACTGGGTCATGCCTCCAATCATTTTGTTCAGGGGCGGGTTGGGGTGGGTAGTGGGAAGCCAGCCCCTTGGAAACACAGGCTGTGGGAGGGAAAGGGGGATTCTCAACAAAAGCCAGGTCCTCGAGAGGGTGAGTAGTGTCCCAAACAGCAACTGTCCACTGCAGGGGAGTGACACGCAGATGCACATTTCAGACAGACCCTAGAATTGGTCATTGAGTACCTTGTGCCAGTGCCTCCCAGCCTGAGGGTGACAGCAATCTGGTGGCTAAGAGCTATCTCCTGGGCAGATGGGGGTCAGGAACTCAGGAGATTGGGCTGGACATGGAGACAGGAATAAAGTCTTCAGGGTGTATGATGGAAGCCTTGCTGAAGGGAGAACTGGCTGGGACCCAGGCCCAGTCTGATTCCAGAGCCCTCTGCAGCTGATGGCTGTGAGTTACCTATGGAAAGGACATCCTAGAAGCTGTGCAGATGGATGAGGTGGCTTCCCAGAGAGTGCGGCATGAAAAGAGAGGAGAGGACTGGACCTTGAAGAACTTCACCGGCCGGAGACGTGGTAGAGGCCAGGAACACCCCCAGAGGCAGGGCCACGGGGGGGGGGGCGCAGTGTCAGAAGCCAAGAATGCCCCTCCAGAAAGGGGAAGTTTCCCACTGCTGCCAAGAGGCAAAGTGAGGGCAGGACGGAGCCGCCTCTGCATTAGGAGCAAAAAGGTCATTGGTGATGTTGGGAGTGGGCAAAAAGCAACTGCAGCGTGAGGAGACGAGGAGGTGGTGACTGGGGCCACCTCAGTTCAGAAGATGTGTGTGGTGGGACAAGGATGGGCAGGAAAGGGAGGAAATGCTGCAGGGACGAGTACAGGAGGCCCAGGTCGGGAGGGGCCAGGAGGTTCTGGTCCAATCCCGGTGCCACCACCAGAGGAGAACAGGGCCTCCAAATGAAGGGAGAGTAGCCGCAGGCTGCACTCTGCCTTCGTCCCTAGGGTGTGGGGATGGCCCAGGAGACACCTGCAGGCCCCAAATGCTAAGCTCCTTCAATAGGTGTCGGAAGGTTTACTGCAGGTGTTGTGGCCCTCCTAGCCAAGTGTCCACCCAGGCCACCCACCCACTGCTACCTGTCCCCTGCCCACTGTGAGGCCCTGTGACCCATTGCCTGCCCCTTGAGAAGGGGCCTCAAACATTCCTTGACCTACTCCCAGGGATATGGTACAGCTTGAAGGCCCTCTTGGGATCTGGACGACACTAAGAAAAGGCAGAATGAATGGTGGCCTCTCAGAGAGAAATGGCTTGGCGCCTGAACTGAGATGCTTGTGACACAATTTCTCAAGGGCCCAGGGAGGAGGGGCAGACTCAGAGGAGAGCTGCGTTTGCTTTAGGGTTGGCTTGTTGAGTTGAAGGTGCCCAGGTGACAGATTCAATGTGCCTACAATTTGTTGGTGCTTTGCAGGACTCCCATGCAGGCCTGGCCAAAACCAGGCCTCGCCAGCCCCCGTAGGTCCAACAGGGCACTGTGTAGCCACACAAGGCACTCTTGAAGCAAATGTGACAGCCGCAGTTGGCCTCCGACTGCCAGGCCCTGGAAACCCTGCGGGAGAGACAACGGCTCTGTCCACCTACAGGGCCCAGCTGGAGCAGCCTCCCTGGGCTCCTGGGGACTCGACCCTATCCACATACCCCTCTTGGGGTGACCAAGTGACTCTGGCATTCCTCATTTCTTGCCCTCTTCTGCCCTCACTTTCCTGCCTTTTCTTCCTCTTCACTGCTCACTCCTTCTCTCGCTCCTTTGCCAGTTTTTCCCCTTCACGCACACATCCCACCTTTTAATGGCGGGGGGTCTCCAGGACTCTATCCCCAGAGCTTTTCTCTTCTTTTTCTTTATCACTTCCTCAGAGAGCTTCTCTGCCTTCACTCCCAGCCTTCTCTCCTGAGCTCCAGGCTATGTCTCCAGAGTGAGATTCTGAGACAGCTCTTGGCTCTCCTGTAGACACCTCATTCACTTCTTTATCACAAAACCCTGAGTGCCCGCCACGTCCCAAATGTGGGTAACACTGGATCTGAAAGACACAGTCCCTTCCCTCTTGCCTGCATATCAGCCTGTCTTGATGAATGAATATACCACTCAGTCAGGCTTTTAAGGACAGGAAGCAGGAGGCCACTTTTGCTCCTCCCAACTCTCCCATCTCCATAGATGATATGTTTTGAATAGTCCAGAGCAGTTGCCTTGTAGATGTTCCAGAATCTAGATATGGAGGGAGAAAGAGAGGGAGAGAAACACTGTTGTGTGATTGCCTCTCGTGCACCCCCTACTGGGGACCTGCAACCCCAGCATGTGCCCTGACCGGGAATCGAACCTGCAACCCTTTGGTTTGCAGGCCAGCACTCAATCCACTGAGCCACATCAGCCAGGGCCAGCTTAAGTGTTTTTGATGAGAGCACTCCCATGGGGATGCTGTGTCTTTCCTCCTTCTCCCCACCCTCAACATCTGGAGCCACTCAAGGTCAGGCTGTTGCATTGCTGGGGAGGCTCAGTCACATGGTCAGGGTGGGGGCTGGCTGGTCTCTCTGTTGTAATGTTGCATTTTCCCATCGTAACGCACAATGGATCCAGGGTAAAACCTTGAGTTTCTGTGAATATCCTTCTCCCCAACAATCTTAATCTACTGGTTTCACCATCTGGGGATGACGCTTACCTGAGCGAATTGCATTAGTGGCTGCAAAAACATGGTGGTTTTTTTGATGCTTTCTTTCTTTCTGCAGTTCTCAATTGGCATTTATCCTTTTTCCCTGCTGTCTTTTCTCAGTGATCAAGCTATTTACTCAACAATTTAGAATCCAAGAGTGTCATTTTAGGGGGTAATTTTTATTGGACTATAGCATACATAGAGTAATCTGCGCAAATCATCTCTATACAGCTTGAAGGATTTTTAAAGTGAATACACCTACGTATCTATCCCATCCGGATCAAAATACAGAATATTGCCAGCACCGCAGCACCTTCCCTGGTGCCCCTTTCAATCATATTCCTCTCCAAAGGGTTTAATATCCTTTTGGATGCTCAAATTGTTCTAGCTTTGGCTCTTTCCTGTTGATTTGTGTTCCTTTGACATGGCTGGTCCTTTTGTTTTTCAAGCCCTTCCTTCCTGTCACTACAAGGTTCCACAGGCTCATCTTCTATTTATTTGTCCTGCCCCAACCCTAGAATCAGGCATTTCTACCCAAAGCTCTGGTTCTTTTCAGTGGAGGATGGTGTTGAGAAACCAAGGTCTGGGTGCAGGGTGTGTGCATTGCTACCAGGTCTCACTGCTTCTAGACTCTTACTGGGCAAAACTTTGAAAGACAGTTTTTTACAAGTTTAGTCATTCCACGCTGCCCAGAGAGGGGCCCATATGGTGTTGTTTTCAGTTGCCATGTAACTTAAAGGGCAACTTTCACAATGTCCAGAGGCCTCGATGTCCGGCAGATGAAGGAGGGAGATGTCCTCAGGAACCCACTAGGTGGCACCAACCTTGACTTTCAAATGGAGCAGGACATCTACAAAAGGAAAAGTGATGGCATCTACATCATAAATCTGAAGAGAAACTGCAAGAAGTTCTGCTGGCAGCTCATCCCTTTGTTGCCATTGAGAACCCCGCTGATGTCAATGTCACATTGTGCAGGAACACCGGCCAGTGAGCAGTGCTGAAGTCTGCTGCTGCCACTGGAGCCACTCCCACTTCCGGCCGCATCACTCCTGGCACCTTCACTAACCAGGTCCAGGAGGCCTTCCTGGAGCTGAGACTTCTGGTGGTAACCCATCCCAGGGCTGGCCATCAGCCTCTCACTGAGGCATCCTACGTTAACTGCCTACCATCACTCTGTGTCACACGCTCTACTCTGGGCTATGAAGACAGTGGGTCTGATGTGGAGGATGCTGACCAGGGAAGTTCTGTGCACATGCAGCACCATCTCCCATCAATACCCATGGGAGGTCCTGCCTGGTCTTGACTTCTACAGAGATCCCAAAGAGCTTGAGAAGAAAGAGCAGGCCACTGCTGAAAAGGCTGTGACTAAGGAGGAAATTTAGGGTGAATGGACTGCTCTGGTTCCCCAGTTCACTGCTGCTCAGCCTGAGCTCACTGACTGGTCTGAAGGTGCAGGTGCCCTCTGTGCCTGTTCAGCAGTTTCCCACTGAAGACTGGAGCGCTCAGCCTGCCCCTGAAGCCTGGTCAGCAGCACCCACTGCACAGGCCACTGAGCGGGTGGGAACAACCACTGAGCGGTCTTGAGCTTTTCTTCCACAAACTGTTAACAGAATGCAAATAAGGTTGACAGAGAATAAACAGTTTCTAAAGGGGGAAGAGAGAGAGTTTATACTGCAATCCCCAATTTTAATCCAGCATCAATTCTCTCTGTCACCTCCCCTTATTCCACCGCGAGAAGTCTCATTCCCCACAGCATCACTATATTTACACATTGGCTCTACCACATAAAGCCTGCCTTAACGTACTCCCCAAATAGCACTACAGTCCCCCGATCACTACCGTCGCTGACAACATACATCCTAAGAGCAAAGTCAGTGCCTTTTATCCTAAGAATATATCTCAGGAAGGGAGTATAGTCAGACAGCTGAGTTTAAAAGGCACCTGAATTATTTTCTGTGTGGCTTTGTTATAAATTGGATATGCAGTTAGGCTCATTAGCCTTTGTTTTTATTCAATTTTAGCACTTGATTTTTCAGTCTTTTTTTAAAAGATTTTATTGATTTATTTTTAGAGAGAGGGGAAAGGAAGGAGAAAGAGAGAGAGAAACGTTGATGCGAGAGAGGAATATCAATCAATGCCTCTCACAGTCCCCCAATAGGGGACCTGGCCTGCAACTCAGGCATATGCCCTGACTGGGAACTAAATCAGCAACCTTTCGGTCCACAGGCCAGCACTCAATCGACTGAGCCACACCAACCAGGACAGATTTATTCACTCTTTCAAATGTATTTTTGCACATTTAAAATATTTATAATGGTTCAGCCCTGGCTGCTGTGGCTCAGTGGACTGAGCACCGGCCTATGAACCAGAGGATCATAGGTTCGATCCCCAGTCAGGGCTCATGCCTGGGTTATGGGCCAGGGCCCCAGTAGGGGACACAAAAGAGGCAGCCACACATTGATGTTTCTCTCCCCCTCTTTCTCCTTCCCTTCCCTTCTATCTCAAAAATAAGTAAGTACAATATTTTTAAAAGATAAAATATTTACAATAGCTCAAAGTCAAAACTACACAAAAGTCTGTTCCAAGAAATCCCACACTCTTGTCAACTTCCTATAGGTGACCATTTTCGTTAGTTTTGAGTTTCTCCTTGTGTCTTTAATAAGTATGTGTGTCTGTGAGTGTATATGTCCTTTGCACTCTGCTTTTTTTCACATAACAATGTATCCTGAAAATTATTTCATTTTTATTAGAGATTTTCATTCTTTTTTTTCTTCAAGATTTTACTTATTTATTTTTAGAGAGCAGAAGGGAGGGAGAAAGAGAGGAAGAGAACATAATTGTGTGGTGCCTCTAGCACGTCCCCTACTGGGGACCTGGCCCATAACTCAGGCATATGCGCTGACTGGGAATCAAACTGGCAACCCTTTGGTTTGCAGGCCAGCACTCAATTCACTGAGCCACACCAGCCACAAAGGATTTTCACTCTTTTTTACTGCTGCTTAGAACTATTGTATGAATGTACCATAGATTAGTTCACCAGTTCCCTGATGATGGACATATACATTGTGTATGATAACTTTATGTTACCAATTATATTACAGTGAATACCTGTGTGCATCTTATTTTGTATCTATGAAGTAATTTCCTGCGTGGGGATTGCTGGGTCCGAGACAGTGATTGAGTTTTGTACATATGGAATATTTTGTTCCATTCAATGTGCAAAAAATGGCATACTGTACAAACTACTGAACAAGAAAAAGGTACCAGGGATGATATATCAACAACTTATTGAGTGAACAAAACAAGATTTTAATTTCAGATTATTAGAGATGCTATGCAACAATTTAAAATGGGCAAAGGTGATGAAGTGTGCCTGGGGGTAGTATGTTAGAGCGTTGATCCAGAACTCCTCTCAGAGGTGACATCGGACTCAAGATCCTACGACAAGAAGGAACCAGCCATGGGGAAGTTTGGGGACAGTCTTCCAAATAGAAGAGTAAGTGCAATGGGCTGGGACCAGGGCACCCCTGGTCAGGGGCTGAGAAATGGCTCCAGAGGCTGCAGAGCACGAGGAAGCCGACAGGTGGGGGCAGAGGGTGGAGGAGCTGGAAGTCAGGACACCTGGGGTTTTTACAAGACACGGCAAAGAGTTCAGATTTGATTCTAAGGGCGATGGGAAATCATTGTAAGGTTTTAAGCAGAGACGTGATATGAAATGACTTATATTAAAAATTAAGACTTAATCCTGGTGCGTGAAGAGCAAGCTCTAGAGGAGCAAGTGTAGAAGAAAACTAGGTAGGAGGCTGTGGGGGGAGCTCAGGGAGGGACAAAGAGGGAGAGAAGTGGGCTGATTAGGTTCTGTTTTAAGGGGAGATCCAACAGGACTTAATTATACAGTTCAGCTTTATATCCTTCTTTATGATTACAATGAGGAATGGAAAACTAATAGGGTAACCACCGTCAGAAATTTCATGTCACTTAAAAAAATTATTTTTGAGTCCTGGCCGGTGTGGCTCAGTTGGAGCGCAAAGTGGAA
This sequence comes from Artibeus jamaicensis, assembly GCF_021234435.1. NCBI lineage: Eukaryota > Metazoa > Chordata > Mammalia > Chiroptera > Phyllostomidae > Artibeus > Artibeus jamaicensis. Next base: position 286,000 of record NW_026521282.1, read on the forward strand.
GGTCTCGGGTTCAATTTCTGGTCAGGGCACATGCCTGAGTTGTGGGTTTGGTCCTCTGTCAGGGTGCTTGCTGATCAATGTTTCTCTCCCTCTCTTACTCCCTTCTTTGTCCTCTAAAATCAATAAAAGTAAAAAAAAAAAAAGCAAACACTAAACCCGTTTTTTTTTTAAATGTCATATAAGGTCACTGTCAAAAATGTTCAGAAAAACAGAAATAGGAAGTTATCACCCACAGCGCCATCACACAGAGATAACAAGTGTTTACTTTTTGGTGTATTGTTCTAGGATTTCAGTGCATATAGTAAGTTATTAAGTTGGGACTTTTGTGACTTTAGTTTTGTACTTTGACTTTCCACATGTGAAATTAGCCCTATTCCCAGTGCGACTACTTTATCTCAAATCCCTGTCATTTCCTACCTTGCTTCTGTGCGGGGTTTCCCTGCTGGCAGGCTTCACCTTTGGTCTTTCTGAAGGGCAAATATGATTGGCTCGTCACCCCCTTTAAAATCCCCTTTGATTTCTGCATGCAGAGTGGTAGCGCTTTTGGACTATCCGACCCCACCTCCCTCCACAAATCACTGCGTGGACATTGAGCCACATTTCTTGGGGACATTGAGCCCAGGGAACCGACAAGGAGGGAGACTAGCCCACCTGTCTGTAGCCCTACACGAGGTAGGGGGAAAGAGGAACGGGTTTGCACCGGGGCAGTGGGATCACTGGTCGCTCTAAGGGGCGGAGCATCGTGAGCTAGGCAGCCAGTAACGTGTCTCCAGGCTGTGGCGGGGCTGGCTGGGCAGGAACCAATCTCCTGTCCTACCGAATTGCTTGCGCGGACGCAAGGATTCTGCGCACGAGCTCTGGGGATCCCCAGTTAAACTGCGCGCTAAGGGGCGGGGTTTTATGAAGGAGTGCCCTTTGGGGTCTCCCAGACCTGCGGGTTGCAGGGCCAGGTTGGTGGGAACTGACCACACAACTGGTTTCCCATAGCCTTGTCACTGTTGCGTCTCCTTGGAAGCCTCACTAGGGACCTGTTCGGGCAGGCGCCCTGGGGTAGAGTCATGCCCAGAAAGAAGGGGCTTCTTCAGGGAGTCTCAGTTTTTTCATGGCCAAAGGACTTTCTGAGAGCACAGAGCACTGTCGGTTTGGTAGGAACTGACCACACTGCTCACTAGGCAGGGCCCTGCTGCGCAGGCCTATAGGGTAGTCAGCGCGACGGGGCGGAGAGCGCAGATGGTTAAATTCGCGCCTCGGGGGCGGGGTCGAAGGCGGAGCACGGCGGCCATGCAGGCAGCAGACGCAGGCACTACTGGAGCCCAAGGCCTGGATAGCCAGGATGGCTACGCCACCCCGCGGGGTGCAGGCGCGGCGGCCGCTGTAGCCGGCGGAGCTCCTTGTGATGCGCGAACACAGAGTGCCTCAGGGTGGGGCGGAGAAGCAGCAGTCACGGTCAGAAGGCTGGAAAATCGACCACATACTTTGTAACCTACCCGAGGGGACAGCGAGGAATACGCTGGGGGCTGCCTTCTGGAGGGTTGCTTTGGGTGCCGGACGGAAATGTTGGGGCCGAAAGGGGAGCGGAGGGAACCAGGCGCAACTTGGGTGTGTATGGTCCAGGGGCAGTCTGGAGGGGAAGAGGAAATGAGAGCGGGCGGGGGGGGGCGGGGATAACGAGGTGGCTAGTGGGAATTAGGGCTAGGGGTGCTCTGGAGGGGGTTGATGGAAGTAGTCCTTGGAGAGGTGTGTGAGACTAATCAAGGTGGCCTGAGAGGGGACCTGAGACCAAAGTCGGTGTGGATGGTGCCTTAACCGAATCTCCACCAGCGCCCTCAGTGTGCCTTTTCCGTCCCCCTTGGAGGCAGACATTGCCCGCGGATCCCTGGCCCCCGATGCGGAACCCCATCGAGAGGCAATTCGGAAGGAGCTCACAGTGAGCGGCAGCGTCCTAGCAATGTAAGCTATAGAGAGGGGGCAGCAGGTGGCAGGGCCAGACTCCACCGAGGGGCGCTTTATTGGAGAGAATACACTCAAGAATTAGATCTAGGGGAGGGACTAGAATTAGATCTAAGGGGATGTTGTAGTGGAGACAGCAAAGGGTTCAGTCTAATGCCCAGGGGCAGAGCAAGGAAGAGAGGGATTACTACCTCTAATTTGATTTTCTTTTCTGCCCCCTCACTTTTAGCTGCTGGAGAGCTGAAGATGCTCACCTCCTCCGAATCTCCATCATCAACTTTCTTGACCAGCTTTCCCTGGTGATGCGAACCATGCAGCGCTTTGGGCCCCCTCTTTCCCGCTAAACCCGGGCTAGGAAAGGGGGGCTGAGGCCCAACCTTGCATCCGGTCCTAGGCAGTGGACCCTTCCCACAGCAGGGATTCCTGCACTAGGCACCACTTTCCCATGGGGCCCTAATATTTTGCATGCATTGGCCCTGGGGCACTTGCGGTCCACTCGTTTGGTTTAGTGCTTCAGTGTTTGTCGCTGCAGCAAATAAAACTGAGCTACTATTTCACATGAGTTTCTTTTCAACTGCAGCACCTCTTAACAGGCTTGGCTTTGTCTTGGGCTGGGAGAGGAGGTCTGGAAGTGGAAGGTGGGTTTTGTATCTCAGTATTAACTACTGTGAACATTTTGGAATCATTCTTCAGTTTTATAGCTGTATTTCCATAGTCAATGTATAACAATAACATAATGTATAATATTTTGCAAGGTTAGTATTTTTTACTAATATTTTTCATCTAACACAAACCTTTCCTCTTTCTAAAACTTCTTCAAAAGCATTATTGAATGCAGGCATAACAGATACATAATAATGTAATTATTGACCATTTAAATTATTTGCATTTTTCTCCTGTTACAGGTAATAATTCAATGGAATTCTTGCATATAAATTTTTGTGTGAACCATTGTGTGATAGAGTCCAAGAAGCCCTGGCTGGTGTGGCACAGTTGGTTGGACTGTCATCCTATACACCAAAAAGTTGCAGGTTTGAATCCCATTCAGGGAACATACCTAGGTTGCAGGTTTGATCCCCAGTTAGGGTGCATATGGAAGGCAACCAACTGATACTGTTTTCTTTTAGTACATTTTAGTGATTATGCTATTACAGTTGTCCCTTTTTTCTCCTCTTTATCCCCCTGCGCCCTACACCCCCTTCCCCTTAGCATTATTCCCCCCTTAGTTCATGTCCGTAGGTCGTACATATAAGTTCTTTGACTTCTCCATTTCCCATATCATTCTTAATCTTCCCCCTGTCTATTTTGTACCTACCATTTATGCTTCTTATTCCCTGTACCTTTTCCCCCATTGTCCCCACTCCTCTTCCCCTCTGATAACCCTCCATGTGATCTCCATTTCTATGATTCTGTCCTGCTTTAGTTATTTGCTTAGTTTGCTTTTGTTTTTATTTCTTAGGTTCAGTTGTTGATAGTTACGAGTTTATCATTTTAATGTTCATAGTTTTGATCTTCTTTTTCTTAGATAAGCCCCTTTAACATTTCATATAATAAGGGCTTGGTGATGATGAACTCCTTGAACTTGACTTTTATCTGCGAAGCACTTTATCTGCCCTCCCATTCTAAATGATAGCTTTGCTGGATAGAGACATCTTGGATGTAGGTCCTTGCCTTTCATGACTTTGAATACTTCTCTCCAGCCTCTTGTCTTGGTGTGTTCGTTTTTGGGGTCTAACTTCTTTGGGACTCTCTGAGCTTCGTGGACTTCCTGGAAGTCTATTTCCTTACCCAGATTGGGGAATTTCTCCTTCATTACTTTTTCAAATAAGTTTTCAATTTTTTGCTCTTCTTCTTCTCCTTCTGGCACCACTATAATTCAGATGTTGGAATGTTTAAAGTTTTCTTGGAAGTTCCTAAGCCTCTCCTCATTGTTTTGAATTCTTATTTCTTCCTCCTGTTCCAAATCATTGATTTGAATCCTGGTTTTCTTCCCTTTACATTTTTCTTTATTTTACTTTGCACAGCCTTTACTTCTTCCTTTGTTTTGTGCTTCTGTACTCAGTCGTATCTGTGAGCATTTTTATTACCATTGTTTTTGATAGGTTACCTATCTCCTCGTTGCTTCATTCTTTTTCTGTTTTTATTTTAAAATCTTTGTTTACTTTTAGAGAGAAGGGAAGGGAGGGAGAAAGAGTGGGAGAGAAACACCAATTTGTAAGAGATATATCAATGGGTTGCCTCCCACAAGCCCCTGAATGGGAACCTGGGAACCAACCTAGGCATGTGCCCCAGCCAGGAATCAACTCAGTGTGACCTTTTAGTTTGCCGGCTAGTGCTCAATCCCGTGAGCCACTAGCTCAGGGATTTTTCCCCATGATTTTGATCTGTTCTTTCATTTGGGCCATATTTTTTTTTCTCAGCCTGCCTGTTATGTAGTAAAGGGTAGAGCCTTAGGTATTTGCCACTGCCAGGCAACCCACTTCCCTGCGTTGTGGTGCTGTCTGTAGGGAGGGCTCAGAGAGGGAACAGTGCCACTTGCTTGGCTCTTACCCCTCTTTCAGTCACTTCCTCCACTACCAGCAAGCAAATGGTGCCTTTCCGGTGCTGATTCATGGGTGGGTGGGTTTGTGTAAATTCTAGGATCCCATGGGTCCCTCCAATGGGCTCTCCTGTGAGACTAGGAGTTTCTCCTGCCACCACAACCCCCACAGATTTTTATAGCCAGAGGTATTGAGGCTTCATTTCTCCACACTGGAACCCTGGGTTGTGTGGTCTGTCTCGGTCCCCAGGTGTTCCTTTCGATTTATCCACATGCAAATGTGGGATCGTTCAGTCTTCCAGCCCCCACCTCACCCACCTGGCTGGCCATCTGCTGCCTTGCCTCACATCCTCTCCACACTGGCCACTTGTCTCCATCCCTCCTACCAGTCTGGATGAATGTTTCTTTAACTCCTTGGTTGTCGACTTTTATTATCTGGCAGTTCTGGTTCTTCTTTGTTTTTTTTTTTTGTTTTGTTTTTTTTTAGATTTTATTTATTTCTCTTTAGAGGGGAAGGGAAGGAGAGAGGGAGAGAAACATCAATGTATGGTTGCCTTTCGTGCGTCCCCTGCTGGGAACTGGCCTGCAGGGAACCTGCCTGCAACCCTGGCATGTGCCCTGACTGGGAATCGAACTGCGATTGTCTGGTTCGCAGGCCCGTGCTCAATCCACTGAGCTACACCAGCCAGGGCTCTTCTTTGTTTTTAAATTGGTTGTTGTCCTTCTTTGTGTGAGGAAGTGAAGTGTATCTACCTACATCTCCATCTTGGCCAGAAGTCTCCAATTGGTGTTTCTCCCATAGATGTGTCTTTCTCTCTGCCTCTCTCTCTAAAATCAATAAACACACTTAAATTTTTTAACTGGTATGTCTGTATTTCGTGAGCCATTAAATTTTAACCAATATTCCTTTTTTAATTTGATTTAAAATTTTTCAATGATATTTTATTGATTATACAATTACAGTTTTCCCAATTTTTCCCCTTTGCACCTGTCCACCCACTACTTCTATTCCCTCAGGCAGTCCCCCCACCATCGTTCATGTCCATGGGTCAAGTGTATAAGTTCTTTGGCTACTCCATTTTCTATCCTTTATTTTACATCCCCATGCGATTCTGTAACTACATAGTTGTACTTCGTTATTAGAAAAAAAAAAACATTTTATTTGCTTACTTATTTCCAGAGAAAGAGGGAGAAAGAAAGGGAAAGACACATTGATTTGTTGCCTCTTGCATGCCCCCAGCTGGGGACCTGGACCACAACCCAGGCATGTGCACTGACCAGAAATTGAACCAGCAACCTTTCGGTTCTGACGCTGGTGCTCAGCCCACTAAGCCACACCAGCCAGGGCCTATTTGTATTTCTTAACCTCTTCAACTCTTCACTCATTCCCCCATATCCCCCTCCCATCTGGCCACCATCAAAACACTCTTTGTATCCATGATTCTGTCTCTGTTCTTATTTGCTTAGTTTGTTTTTTAGGTTCAGTTGTTGACTGGTATGTATTTTTGCCATTTTATTGTTCGTAGTTGTGATCTCCTTTTTCTTCATAAGTTCCTTTAACATTTCATATAATAAGGGCTTGGTGATGATGAACTCCTTTAGTTTCTTCTTGTCTGGGAAGCTCTTTATCTGCCTTTCAATTCTAAATGACAGCTTTGCTGGGTAGACCAATCTTGACTGTAAATCCTTGCTTTTCATGACTTTGAATATTTCTTGCCAATCCTTTCTTGCCTGCAAAGTTGTTTTTTTTTTTTTTTTTTGAGAAATCAGCTGACAATCTTTTTAGAACTGCCTTGTAGGTAACTAACTCCTTTTCTCTTGCTGCTTTTAAGATTCTCTCTTTATCTTTAACCTTTGGCATTTTAATTATGATGTGTCTTGGAGTAGGCCTCTTTGCATCCATCTTGTTTGGGACTCTCTGTGCTTCCTCGATTTGCATGTCTATTTACTTCACCAAATTAGGGAAGTTTTCTTTCATTATTTTTTCAAATAGAGTTCCAATTTCTGGCTCTTTCTCTTCTTCTTCTGCCATCCTTATGATGTGAATATTGGACCTCTTCAAGATGTCTGAGAGAGTGCTTATACTATCCTCATATTTTTTGGATTATTTTCACTTGTTCTGATTGGTTATTTTTTTTCTTTTTTATGTCCCACATAATTGATTTGATTCTTGGCTTCACCCACTCTACTGTTGTTCCCCTGTAAATTGTTCTTTATTTCAATTAGTGTGTCTTTCATTTCTGACTGGATCTTTTTCATGTTGCTGAGGTCCTCACTAAGTTCCTTGGGCATCCTTATAACCAGTGTTCTGAACTTTGTATCTGTTAGATTGCTTATCTGCATTTAGCTCTTTTTCTGGAGTTTTGATCTGTTCTTTCATTTGGGCCCTGTTTCTTTGTCTCCTCATTTTGGCAGCCTCCCTGTGTTTGTTTCTATGTATTAGGTAGAGCTGCTTTGATTCTGCGTCTTGGTAGCATGGCCTAATGTAGTAGGTGTCCTGTAGAGTCCAGTGGCACAGCCTCCCCTATCACCCAAGCTGGGTTCTCAAGGTGCATCCATCGTGTGGGCTGAGTACCCCCTCCTCTTGCAGTTGAGCCTTGGTTGCTGTTGGCAGATCAATGGGAGGGACTTACCCAGGCCAGTCAACTGAAAGGATTGGCTGTGACCACTGACCACCAACTTCTGCTCTCCCTGAAGGATCAGCTGTACAGGGGCAGGGTGGTGGTGCTCCGATGTGGACTGTAGCTGTCCAGTGGGTGCACTGGCTCTTGGGTTGCCCAGGTGGTACAGGCCTAGATCAGTCCCCACCTGTGTGTTGCCCAGGGATACCCTGCCTGAGCTACAAAGGCAGGTTACTTGTGCTGGGCTTGGAGATTCCCAGGTGGAGCCAAGTTTTGAATCTAGGCTGTTTGCTGCTAGTGGTGGGCCTGGGGCTCACTGAGGCCAGTTGTGCTTGTTTGAGAAGATTTAGGAAGTGGTATGATATGCACCAAGACCAGCCACTCATATGGAAATGCAGCTTGGGTGGGACCTTAAGCTGCATGGTACAGAGTCTCTAGGGGATCTAACATTGTTAGCCAGGTTGATGGAGTCTCAGATATGGCACCAACTTGCCGGCTGTGTAACTCTGTGTGTGTTGAGGTTTTAGAAAAGGGACAATGGCCTCTGTTCACCTCGATGCCAGACATTTCAGTTCCTCCCTGTATACCACCAGTGCCTTTCAAGCTGCTACCCCAGTGCTGGAGCTCAGAGGGAGTGAGTATGAGTAGGTGAGTCCGTGTGTGGGCTCTTCAAGACAAACTGCTTGGGACTCCATAAATTTTTTCCACTGACTCAATCCCTGCTGGTTTTTGCAGCTACAAGTTGTGGAAACTTACTTTCCCGGCACTGGAACCCTGGGCCAGGAGCCTAGTGTGGTCTGGGACTCCTTGCACCTGAGATATCCCTCCCCAATTTTTATTCACCACTTGTGGGTGTGGGACCAGCCCATTCTGCATCTGCACCCCTCCTACCAGTCTGGATGGATGTGGTTTCTTTAATTCTGTAGTTGTCAGACTTTCATTCAACTCTATTTCTGGTGGTTCTGAGTGATGGTTGATCTATATTTTAGTTGTAATTTTGATGTGGTTGTACGAAGAGGCAAGCCATGTCTGCCTATGCCACCATTTTGAGCAAAAGACTTAAATTCTTTTTAAAGATTTTATTTATTTACATTTAGAGAGAGGGACAGGGACAGAGAAAGGGAGAGAAATACCAATGTGTGGTTGCCTCTCACACATCGCCTAATGGTGACCTGGCCCACAACCCAGGCATGTGCCCTGACTGGAAATTGAACCAGCAACCCTTTGGTTCCCAGGCTGGCACTCAATCCACTGAGCTATACCAGCCAGGGCTATTTATTTATTTTTAGAGAGAGGGGAAAGGAGGGAGAAAGACGGGGAGGGAAACATCCAACGTGTGAGAGATACATTGATTGGTTGCCTCTTGCTCACCCCAAACTGGGGTCCTCACCCACAATCCAGACATGTGCCCAGGCATGTGTATGAGAAAGGCAAACAACCCAGATATGATCAAATCAGAGCTTCGTGGTTTTCTTTATTTATTTTCAGACATAGGGGGAGAAAGGGAGAGGGAGAGAAACATCAATGTGTGGTTGCCTCTCAGGCACCCCCTACTGGGGACCTGGCCCCCAGCTCAGATGTGTGCCCTGACTGAAAATCGAACCAGTGATCCTTGGATTCACAATCCGGAGCACAATCCACTGAGCCACACCAGCCAGGGCTCAATGTGGATGACTTTTATTGGTTGATACCTTTGCTGATGGTCAGATTGTGTTTTCCTGCTTCTCTGCATGCCTGGTAATTTTAGACTGGATGCTAGGTATTATGATTTTCACCTGGGTGCTGCATATCTTCGTAGGCCTAGACATAGGTTTTGCCGTCAGTTCTGGATGCTGTTAAGTGACTTGGCAAGAGTTGGACCCTTTAGAGTCTGGCTCTGAAGGTTTGCTGTGTGGGCCCTTTCAGAATGGGAGTCATTCCCCGCCCCCACTACCCACACAAAACCCTTTGGAGTGCCCTGCTCTGTGCCTCCCACATTGTGAGGGTCACCATCCTGGCCGGTGGAGACACCCACTAGTCCCCGTCCGACCTGAGCCCTGGCATGGTTACCTTTCATCCCTTCAGGTTGTTCTCCCCCAGCCTCCTGGTAGTGTCCTCACACGCTTGTGCCCATCGGTGGTCTGAGGAATAGTCCAGGGGGACCCTCTGCAGTTAGGCAGCATTCTCGCCCTCTGCCACTCTCTTCCCTGCAGTCCTCTACCTCGCTAACTCTAGGTGCTGAGAATTTTGGTTCTATCTCCTGAACTCGGGCTGTGCATGGGGCTCTGCCAGGAAACTCCCTGTCTGGACACTCGGCTGCGGCAAACGCAGGGCAGACCTCTCATTTCTCGTGTCCCAGAGATCACTGTCTGTCTTCACTTGGTACCCGTTATCCTTACACCCTGCATTTCATACATTTTGTCTGATTTTGGGGGGTTCTTTTAAGTAAGCGGCAGCGTAAATCCAGTCCCCGTTACTCCATATGTGTGAACAGGACCAGCCAACGTAGAGCGTGGAGAGCTCTGACATGGTGAGCTGGGGCGAGAGAGACGCTGTCCCTGGGGTAATGGTGGAGGTGGTCATGATGATGCTGATGAAGAATGTCCCCTGACACATGCAGCAGCTGTAGTGGCTACAGGTAGGGTGTCTTTGTCCCTAGTATTTTGCTTTAAGATTATATTTATTTATTTATTTTTAGAGAGAGGGGAAGGAAGGAAGGGAGAGAAACATCAACGTGCAAGAGATACATCCATTGGTTGCCTTTTGCATGCACCCAACTGGGGACCTGGCTCCCAACCCAGGTATGTGCCCTGACTGGGAATAGCACCGGTGACCTTTCAGTTTGCAGACTGGCTCTCAATCCACTGAGCCACACCAGCCAGGGCTCTCTAGCTTTTTTATAGAAATGATTCTTAAGTTCTTAATTATTGATGAATAGATGAGAATTTAGCTCTTTTATGCCATCTACTCTGCTTCCTCTCCTCTTCCCCAAATGGTTCTTTTCAGTTCTTGGAATTTCTTTTTTCCACTGAGGTAAAAATTCACCTAGTTTAGTTTTTCTTATCCAAGTACTAACCAGGTCCAACCCTGCTTAGCCTCTGAGATCAGACAAGATTGAGCATGTTCAGGGCGGTATGGCTTAGACTCACCTAGTTTAGTTTTTCTTACTGGTAATTTCTGTAATTTCACAATGGTGACTTTTAAAATCACCTTTTTAAAAAATATATTGATTATGTTATTACAGTTGTCCCATTTTCCCCCTTCATTCCCCTCCACCCTGCACACCCCCTCCCTCCCACATTCCCCCCTTTAGTTCATGTCCATGTGTCACAAGTTCTTTAGCTTCTACATTTCCCATATTATTCCTGACCTCTCCCTGTCTATTTTCTGGCTGCCATCTATGCTCCTTATTCTCTGTACCTTTTCCCCCCCTCCCCTCCTCCCACTCCCCTGTTGCTAACCCTCCATGTGATCCCCATTTCTGTGGCTCTGCTCCTGATCTAGCTGTCCTCTTGGTTTGCTTTTGTTTTAGGTGTGGTTGTTAATAACTGTGAGTTGGCTGTCCTTTCACTGTTCATCTTTTTTTATCTTCTATTTCCTAGATAAGTCCCTTTAACATTTCATATAATAAGGGCTTGGTGATGATGAACTCCTTGAACTTGACCTTATCTGAGAAGCACTTTATCTGCCTTTCCATTCTAAATGAAAGCTTTGCTGGATAGAGCAATCTTGGATGGAGGTCTTTGGATTTCATGACTTGGAATACTTCTTTCCAGCCCCTTCTTGCCTGTAAGGTCTCTTTTGAGAAATCTGCTGACAGTCTGATGGGAACTCCTTTGTAGGTGACTGTCCCCTTAGCTCTTGCTGCTTCTAGGATTCTCTCCTTCATTTGAATCTTGGCTAATGTAACTCTGATGTGCCTTGGTGTGTTCCTTCTTGGGTCCAACTTCTTTGGGACTCTCTGAGCTTCCTGGATTTCCTGGAAGTCTATTTCCTTTGCCAGATTGGGGAAGTTCTCCTTTATTATTTGTTCAGATAACTTTTCCACTTGTTGCTCTTCCTCTTCCCCTCTGGTACCCCTATAATTCAGATGTTGGAACGTTTAAAGATGTCCTGAAGGTTCCTAAGCCTCTCCTCATTTTTTTGAATTCTTGTCTCTTCATTCTTTTCTCTTTGGTTGTTTCTTTCTTCCTTCTGGTCCACTCCATTGATTTGAGTCCCAGTTTTCTTTCCACCACTATTGGTTCCCTGTGCATTTTCCTTCATTTCACTTAGTGTAGCCTTAATATTTTCATCTAATTTGGGACCAAAATCAACCAGTTCTGTGAGCATCCTGATCACCAGTGTTTTGAAGTGTGCATCTGATAGGTTGGCTATTTCTTGGTCACTTAAAAGTATTGGCTCTGGGGCGTTGAGCTGTTTTTCCACTTGAGCCATAATGTTTTGGTCTGTTCACGCCTGTTACATATGAGGGGCTGAGCCTTAGCTGTTCACCAGGGCAGGGCAACCCTGTTGCTGGGTTGTGATGCTGTATGTGGGGGCGGGATCTGAGAGGGAAAAAATGGCACTTTGCTCTGCTCTGTGTTGCACCTCGTCCCTTCCACCACTTCCCCCAAGCCAATTGGGCCTTTCTGATGCTGATTCCCGTGTGGGCGGGCTTGTGTGCGTTCTAGGACCCTGTGGGTCTCTCCAATGAACTCTCCTGTGAGGCTGGGAGTCTCTCCCTGCGCCTCAACCCCCACAAGTGTGTTCAATCGGTGTTTTGAGGCTTTATTTCCCAGCACTAGGACCCTGGGTTGCGCGATCTGTCTCACTCCCCAGTTATCTGTGCTCGAATGTGGGACCGCTGCCCGGTCAACCAGCCACCTTGCACACAGTGCCCTGCTTCTCAGTCACCACCTCGCTGGGTCTGCCAGTTGCCACCTGGGTGCCCAGGGTCTTCCCGGTGCTGCCTTGTACGCCCGGGGTGCCTTGTGTGCCTGGTGTCACTGCTTCCCATGCTGTGACCCCTCTCTGCTTGGCCGCCCGACTGAGCCCTGCCTACCAGTCTGGATGAATGTGTCTATTTCAACTTCTTGGTTGTCGGACTTCCATACAGTTTAATTTTCTTTCAGTTTTGGTTGTTCCTTTGTTTCTGAATTGTTGTCCTTATTTTGGTTGTTCGAGGAGGCACAGCGTGTCTACCTACGCCTCCATCTTGGCCGGAGGTCGTTAAAACCACCTTCTTTGACCCGCGCTTTCTTCTCCCTGCATGGTTCTTTTAAAAAAAGAACCATGGTCCTGTCACCCCCTCCCTGCCTGCAGGGCCCAAAGCCAGGCACTAATGAAGGGGGCCCAGGTGTGCTGGGGACAATTTGGCCCAGTGACCTTGCCCGTGCCACCCAATCCTGGGCTCAGCCCTGAGAGCCAGGCATGAGCCTGCCCCCTCTTTGACAGGAGGATGGCCCAGGGCTGGATGGTCCAGCTACCTGCCTGCACAGCTGTCATCCTGGGACTTCCCTTTGGGCTTGAGTCCTCATGCTAGATCACCTGGTTTTCTCTTTATTCTTTTACTTCTCCTTTTTGTTTGTTTGCATTTGGAATCAGGTTTAGTGAGGTATAATTCCCATAGTATAAACGTCTGCATTTTAGGTTTACTGGTCTAGGACTTTGGCAAATATATATATATATATATATATATATATATATATATACACATACACATACATACATAGTCATGTAACCACCACCAGAGTCTACCATCTTGGCCCCCTGGACGAGCTGCTAAAACTGCTTGCAGCTTTAACATCTAGGTCAGGCCACAGAACTCCTGCTCCAAACCTGCTGTGGAGCCCCCTCTCCCCCAGAGACAGCCAAAGGCTCCACAGTGGCCTACAAAGCCCTACGTGATCCCGCCCGCACCCCCGCTGTCCTCCGCACCTCGCTCACTCTGACTCAACCATGTTGGCCTCCTGCCACATCTGAGACACGTTAGGCCCACTGCTGCCTCAGGGCCTTTGCACTGGTTCTTCCTGTCTGGGCTCTCTTCCCCCTGGGGATCCACTTGATTCCCAGATGATCAAATATCATTCCTGGCCACTCTTCAAAAACTGCATTCCATTTTCTCCCCACCTGCATTATTGTAAGAGGGGTGGGGGTGGGGAGAGGTAGGTAGGTGTATTATGAACAAGATACAATGGGGACCATAGGGAGCTGTCAGATATGAAAGACTTTGGGTGCAGCGAAGCCATTGGAGGGTTCTGAACAGAGCAGGACAATGGGATAAGATCCACCTTATATCTTCACAGGACCCCAGTACCTCCCGCACTGAGAAGAGGCTGAGAGCAGGCAGGGCAGAAACAGGGATAGTCAGGGAGTCCAGGCAAGAGACAAGGGTGCCTGGATGAGGCTGGGGGCAGTAGAGGTGGGGAGAAGGGAGCAATTCCGAATGCATCTTGAAGGTTGAGCCACCGGCACTTGCTGATAACTTGGACATGGCCTTGAACCTCCTTACATCCTCTGGAACCCTGCGATGAGTTCCCCTTCCTCCCATAAGGGGGTCCAGTTCATTCGGAGTCCAACAGTCTCCCAACCTGTTTCCCATGTTCCCTGATCAGCTGCCTGCCCCAAGGGCAAAGCCGCACACAGACTGCATTTTCCCAACATTTAATTAGGAAAAAAATTACATGAACAACAGAAAACTCATGCAACAAAAGAGAGAATTCCGTTTCCCGGACCGTGAGATGGGGTCAGATTCCTCAGAAGAGGCAGAAGAACACAGGAGTAAGGCACTGCCGCCTCGGCCCCTTGGGGCAGGCGCAGGACAGGGCAGCGGAGGGTGAGGGGTTCCAAGGCAAGGGCAGACAACACTGAGGAAGTTTGGCAGTAGGGCCGGGAGAGAGAGAGTTCTGGAGCACCCGCGACCAGGGCAGGCCCTGGAACGCCTCTAGGTACAGCTCCCCAGGTGTGTGGAGAGAACAGGCCCTGTGAGAATGTACAGTCGGACTCCCAAGAAGTTTGGAGACAGGTGCTGTGGCCCAGCTGCAGGGGACCCCTTGGCTCGGCCACAGTCTGAGGGCAGCTTCAGGTGCCTTACCCCTTTCTGAGTGCTGCTGGTGCCAAGGTCCCCTTCTGGGAATGGGTGGGGCCAGCCATGGCAAAGGTGAGGTACCAGAAGGTAGGCCAAGGCTGACAGTGTCACAAGGGAGTCAGGACGACTCACGGAGAGGTGAATGAGGTTGGCAACATCCCAGGGTGGGGACGACACATATTTACAGATAGAAAGGGTGAGGTGGAGATAAATTAAATAAATAGGTGGTTGGGAGTATAAATAGCAAGGAGGACAGGGGCTGTCACAACACCTGGGCACAAGGGCAGGAGGCTGGGGGTATTGCTGCTGCTGGGGTGGGGGGCTTGGTCCTATCACCCCCTCCCTGCCTGCAGGGCCCAAAGCAAGGCACTAATGAAGGGGGCCCAGGTGTGCTGGGGGGCAATTTGGCCCAGTGACCTTGCCTGTGCCACCCAATCCTGGGCTCAGCCCTGAGACCCAGGCATGAGCCTGCCCCCTCTTTGACAGGAGGATGGCCCAGGGCTGAGAAGCCGCCTCCTCGCCGCTTCTGCTACCCTTAGCTGTTGCTGGACATGAGGCTGATGATCTGTTCCAGCTTCTGGCGCAATTTATGCTTCCGACAAGAGACGTCTCTGTCCAGAGCGGTGAGAACCTGTGGAGGAAGGCCCCAGAACTGGGCTCACAGGGACGGGCCAGCTCCTCCCGGGCAAAGCCCTTTCCCCTTCATAGCTTCAGCTCTTCCCTCCCTCAGGCCTCTTAAGCACATCCCTCCTCCCCTGGGGCTCTAGGCACCTGGGAAGGGCTCCACCCTCTCACCTCTGAGCATACCCCCTATTTTCTCCTGGAACCCAAATCCTGCTCTAGCTGCAGAGCTTTCTTCGCTCCCAAGCATTGTCTGGACTCCTTGCCCCTGATTTCCCCACTCCCACCCCCTCCTAATACCTCCCCCAAACACCTCTCTTGGCCAGGTCTCCATGGTCTTGTCACCAAACCCGGCCAGCGTTCTTGGGCCCCCTCCCCCCTGACCATCAGCGGCACCTGACAGCCGATCGCTCCCTCCTCTCTGACCCCCACAGGTCGGAGGCTGCTCACATCCATGTTCCGGGATCAGCTCTGTCCTCTTGGGGTCCATCCCACCCCGCTGGCCACTCTGTGTCCACTGCTGCTCCCTGTCTTCTCTGCCACTTCTGAGTGTCCCAGAGCCCCAGTGCTTACTTAGGCCACCTCTCCCTCTATACCCGCTCTGCTGCCCTCGCTGAGTTCATCCAGGCTCGGGGTTTTCGGGGCCATATCCTGACTCCCAAATTCCTATCTCCAGGCAAGAACACCCACACTTCTATGTCCCTTGCCTACCGCCTCCTCCAGTCCCAAATCCCACAGGGCCCACAAAGGGCTGCCCACCCACCCCATGTTCCTGGCCCTCAACTTTTGCCCAGCTGGAACTTTGTACTCTAGCCAGTGGCTTCTCTTCTGGGTCTCTCATATCCCAGCACTGAGGACAGTGTCACCTGTACTGGCCTAGGGCCCTACTTCGGGGATTGAGCATGAGCAATCTGAAAGATGGGCTCCCTACACCCTCCATCCCCTCCACTTCCTTGAGGCACAACTCAACTCCCACCAAGCCCCCTGCCTTTGTCACCCTGGGAGCAGCACACACCTCCTGGCGGTACTTGGTGACATAGAAGTAAAGCTCACTGAGTGCACTTAGGACACTGAAGTCGCTGGCATGGAGGCGGGACTGTTCCACCAGGTAGGCATCCATGTCTTGGTCACTGATGGACGCCATCTTTGCGATGTCCCGGTAGTACCTGTTGGGACCTGGAGTAAGTCACATGGGTGGGTGGCACAAAAGCCAAACTCCCTGCCCTGCTTGCCAGGCCAGCCTCTGGGCCTTTTGCCTGTAGTTGGCCCACCTCGGACAAGCCCACCCTGAGGGAAGCTCCAGCCTCCCCTAGCCCACAGCAGGTTCCCCCCGCCCGGGGGCCACAGGACAGGGCGCACCTCTCCACCCAACTCTTGTAGTTGGGGATGTCCTTGGCATAGAGCAGCTTATTGGAGGGCGAGTCCTTGCCCAGGCGGTGCTCAGACGTAGAGCAGGAGTCCATGAAGGTCTGGGCCACCACCGACAGGCAGGCGTCCGTGATGCTGCTCTTGTGGATGTCGAACACGAACTGCGGATTCTTGATCACGTTCACCCAGAAGCGCAAGGGCAGGCTGGACAGAGGGACACGCACATGTGGCTCCCTAGTCTCCCCATGAGCACCCCGTCATCACTGTTCCCCTCCAGGGTTCCTGCCTGGCCAGCCCACACCTTGCCCTGAGCAGCAAGACTGAGACGTTTGGGGTTAACAGCCTTTTCTTTAAGTTTCTGCCAGAGACGCAAGAGTAAACACCTACCACTTGGGCCAAGCTACCGGCATCTCCACTCTGTGCAAGGCCCTGAGGACTAAGAGCCACCTGCGGGTACTGGCCACTACCAACCAGCCAAATGTCCCATAGAGCCCAGCTCCAATTTGTGCT
This sequence comes from Artibeus jamaicensis, assembly GCF_021234435.1. Lineage (NCBI taxonomy): Eukaryota > Metazoa > Chordata > Mammalia > Chiroptera > Phyllostomidae > Artibeus > Artibeus jamaicensis. The sequence goes on from NW_026521282.1 coordinate 302,657, forward strand.
CACTCACACTCTTCGCTTAGTGGCACCCTGGACACTAGTCCTCTCCTGCCTGGATGACCAGTCCAGCTCCCATCAGTTATCCTGACCCTGTGGCCCCTGAGTCTTGCCAAGTCCACCAGCCTCTTTCGACCACCCACCCCGAGAGGGGCCAGCAGGGGCAAGGCACAGGGCAATACCAGTTGCTCTTCCAGGTATGGCGTACGTCAGGGTCACTGATCTGGTGGTGGTCAGCTTGCTCGTCCAGGAAGTCAAACATGTACTTGATGGCCAAGGGCAGGGCAGAGCCCCGGTGTGCCGTGCTGAACACGGTCTCAAAGAGGTCGTCCACAAACTTCTGCAGCGTGCCCTGCAGGGCACAGCAAGAACACAGGCTGTGAGGGAGGCAGGTGAGGATGTCCCCACAGCAGGACAGATGGGGGACAGGCTTGGCAATGAGCAGGGCTTCCCTGCAGGGCCAGCGCACCCCTGAGCCGGGGTGGAATGGGGCAGGCCCACACCTTGGTGGCCAGCAGCCGTGTCAGGTAGATCTCTGAGACCATCTTGCTTCCACGGTCCCCCTCACGGTGGTCGGCATGGTCATGGTTCTTCACCAGGTGCCACAGTTTGGTGCCCGTCTCCTGGTCAGGTGTGATCATGGGTGCCCGAGAGCGGAGGCTGTCAGGGCTGCTGGCTGTGCGGAGCAAGCTCTCTGGGGCAGAGGACCAGTTTCCCCTTAAGCCAGTGGGGCTGCACCAGCCATTGCTGGAGCTCCTGCCCCACCCTGTCCTGAGAGCCCAGCAGGCTGAGGGGTCTGTCTGCTCTCGGTAGCCCACTCTACTTCTAACCTCTGAGGAACTGGAGACCTTCAAGGGCAAGGTCCAGGGAGGTTACCAAAGCCAAGCTGGCTGCTCAGACAGAGGCTCCCCATGACAGCGGTCATCGCCTCAAAGGACACAGGGCCAGCAGAGGCCACTGTACTGAGGATACCTACCATAGCGGCTGAGGGAGCGGGTGAAGGTGAAGGAGTTGGCCATGTTATAGGCAGACACTTGTTTGGGCACCAGTGCCACCAAGGAACCATCTGTCACCTGGAAACCCCAGAGACACAGAGGGGACAGTGCAGGAGGCTGAGAAGCCAAGGGGCCCAAACCACCACCCAGCCAGACCCCGCAGTATGCATGTAGAACAGCTCCCGAGGCTTTCTGAGAAGGGCCTGGGAAAGCAGGGGCCAAAGAGGAAAGGAGCCAGGGCCCCTGCTCCTGTGTCATCAGGGCAGGGCCACAGCTCCCAGGTGGCCCTGGGGGTGAGCAGCCCCCAGCCCCTCACCTGGTAGTGGGCCAGCGAGTTGACCCTCTTCCAGTCACACTCGATCTTAGTGGTGACATCCTCATCCTGGAGGATGATGCGGGCCATGCGGCCCTGGCGCCACTCTGCGGGCCACAGACAGTCCTTGAGGTCCTGCTCTGTGTCCCGAGACCCTGGGCCCACTCAGAGGACAGAGTCCAAGATGGGGAGGCATGTGTGCCAGTCAAGGTAAGGTGGCCACCAGGCGGGGTCCAAGAGGACAGGGCGCAGGCCTCACCTAGGTCCATGTCCTCAGCTTTGGGCCGCTGGGAGTACGGAATGCCCTTGTACACAGCATCCAGCAGCTTGTCTTTGGCTTGGGTGACGCTGTCACAGTTGAGAACCTTCACCGGGACCTGAGCGCTGCCCTCACTGTCCGGGCACACACAGTACAGGGTCTGCAGGTGAAGAGAACCGCAGGGTGGGTCCTAGGCCAAGCTTCCACGCATGCCCCCAGGCCCAAATCCTGCCCCCTGGACCCCCCATTCACCAGCGTCTTGTAGTCAATCTGCTGCCGAATGAGCTTATCCTCACTCAGGGAGTAGCGCGCCTCGCCTGTGATGGCGTCGATGGGGCCCTTCTCCATCTGCTGCTTGATGGCACAGTACAGCAGGAAAAGTGGCTCTCCGGCACACTCCTGCGGCCAGAGTCGGGCACAGGTCTTGCCGCCTGCCTGCCAGCCAGTGACTTCCCCACACCCCCTTCCCTGCAGCCCGACTGCCAAGCGCACCTTCAGAAACTTATGCAGCAGGAATGTAAACCAGTTGGTAAGCATCTTCTCAGCCACTGACTCTGTCCTATAGGGGCAAAAAGGCTACTTGGGGCCCTGGCCTGGCAGGGCTTGGGGCTGTTCAGGGGCCAGGCTGGCAGGGGTTGGGGGCCAGAGTGGGGACAGTACCTGCGCAGTAACAGCTTTGGGTGGTTCTTGCTCTCAAGGTTTTTCTCTATGAGGTCTGCCAGCAGCTGCTTGAGCAGCCCTGTGGCATAATCGAGGCGGCTCTGCAGGGCCACCATGGTGAGTGAAGCCACGGTGCCGCGATCACGCATGGAGAAGCTGCTCTGGGCCTCCAGCGTGTGGATGAAGGTGAGCACGAAGGCGCGGCTATGCAGGAGCTGCCCGAAGAGACGTAGAGCCTTCTCGACATTGGGGGGGCTCTGTGAGGGACAGAGCGTGTCAGAGGGTGCGGCAGTGGTCCTGGGGGTGACAGGGAGTAGACAAGCGAGGTGGGAGGCTCACATCCAGCTCCTTGAGCACTGGGTGAGCCTCAATGCCTGGGAAGAGCACGCGCACGGCATAGGTGCGGTAGTCCAGGAAAGGGATCTGCACCACATCCATATGGTTGGTCAGCTCATTGATGTCTGTCTGCAGCTCAGCAAAGGCTGGGAGGGGCAGGGAGAAAGAGTGAGCAGAGCAAGAGGAGGGAGGCACCCAGCCCACCCACCCTGCACCGCACCCCTACCCCAGGCACCTTCCTTGCATTCCAGAGCCACGCGGGACTCCAAATTGTCCATCTGGAGTTGGAGCCGCTTGAGTGTGCGGTCTGCATCCTGAGTTTTGCGCTTGTAGGCAACCAGCACAGCGGTGATGGCCAGCAGCAAGAGCCCACCCCCTGCTGCCAGCCCCACCATGGCTGGCAGCGTCAGTGCTCGCTCAGCCGTGATGTGTAGGGTGCCCAGCCAGAACTCCAGGCCGCCCACCAGCACCTACGGGGATAGGCTCACAGTGAGCTGACCCCCATACCCACACCACACTGCCTGGGTGCCCTTCCCCACCCCACCCCCCCCACTCACCATGACAGGCTGCCGGCCCGTCTGACTGGGTGAGTCACACAGGAGTTGCGTGTCTGAGACGGTGAGCGCACACGGCTGGCCCCCAATCAGCACGGTGTAGTTGAGGCGGGAGCTGCCAGCTGGCACAGGGATCAGATTCTTGCCCTGGGTGTGGAGGGCACGGTCAGCCAGAGCTCCCCATCACCCTGCCCCTCACAGCCCCTGCACCCCGCTGGCACCTTCAACACCACATGGGAGCCAGGTTTAACATCCAGGACACCGGAGGGTCCGAGTGGTTCAAAGCTGGGGTCGGGGTAGTAGGTGAAGGATGACCGGTTGAAGGAGCGGGCTGTCTGCACATGGTCTAGCAGGAAGCCAAACTCGTCGGGGTGTTCGCCCTGAGCCCGAGGCTGGGGCCGCCCCAGAAAGATGCCAGGGGCCTTGCACAGCATGGCGGTATCGTTGATAACCTGGCACGTCTGTGTGGAGAAGGGCAGGCAGCTTAGTGCATGAGACCACGCAATGGCAGGAGCGGGGCGAGGGCAGCTGGCACTTACATTGGTGGTCTCAATGCCTCGGTACTTGGCCCGGACCCGGGGCTCCTGAACTGTCAGCAGGTGGGTCCCACTCACAGTGATGGCAGTGCTTCCACTGGGGAAAGGGGAGAGGGGCATTAGGCCCTGTTCCCCAGTGCCCCCCAGTCCAGCCCTGGAGAGCCATCGAGGCTGCAGCGGGGGCCTGGAGCCTCGCACGCCTCAGGTCACGGTTAGGCGCCAGGTGCTCGGTGGTCAGGAGGACGCTGCCCCCTCTGCCAATAAAGGCTCAGGTTTAGAGGAGGTACACTTTGATATCCAAGGACCCAGGCACCAGTAAGGCCCCGGGGATGAGAGCATGGGGACCCATTCTCCCCAGGCTCTTACTTGATGATGCTCCAGGTGGGCTCAAGGTGAGTGACAGTGGGGTCCTGGGTGTAGGTGTAGAGAACTCCAGGACTGGAGATGTTGGCACGGTCAATGGCCAGGGTGATAGGGGCCTGGCTGGGGCCCAGGGTGGAAACAGGCGAGATACACACAATTGCTTCGGCATCTCTCCTGTGTCGGCGAATGGAATGCTCTGAGCATGTGGCCCAGGGACCTCACCGGCCCCACCCCACCCCGCCCCTGCGGCCCCTACCAACCAAATGCCCATCCCAAGGCTAGCAGGGCCCCACCCACCTCACGAACTGGCACTCGCCATCTCTCACGATCACTGTGACCCTGCTGCCGGCATCTAGAGAGTTTCCAGAGATGGTGAGCCTCGTGCCCCCCGAAGCCGGGCCCCGACTGGGACTCACACGGTCGAACGTTGGGGTCTGTGGGAGAAGCAGCCCTGAGGGGAAGGACGAGGCAGCCCAGTGCGGGCCGTACCCTCTCAGAAGGGGAGGGCACGCATGGGAAGGAGTGGGCGGCTCACACACCACAAAGCTGTAGAGCTGCTCAGACTGCGTTCGGAAGTCGGCAGAACAGTCTCCCACACAAAGCTCCACGGGCCCCGGCGATGGACTGGGCACCAGCGACTCCTCCATCTCACACACGATCCTAGGGGTCAGAGAAGGTCAGAGGCAGCCTTGGAGTACCAGCCCAAGGGCCTACACAGCCGCACTCACCTCTCGGCGCTGATGTATTCAGCGGGGATGGAATTGCAGCGCACACCAGCCACCCGAAGGCCCACCTCTCGGTAGGTGAGGCCCAGGTTCTCGCCCACAATGGTGACTCGGGTGCCTCCCTCCTTGGGCCCCATGAGTGGGTGGATCTGCAGAACAGAACAGGAGGTGAGATGGTAAGCCCTGGCTCCCGGGTGCCCGACATGTGGAAGGTGTGGGAGGCTAACCTGGGTGATGCGGGGGTGGCTGCAGCGGGTCCCCTTCTGGCTTGGGTGCATCCAGTTGTTTTTGGGAGCCGGACAGTGGGCCCGCAGCTGGCACCTGTGCTCTGAGATGCACCAGCCACAGTTGAAGCGAGGGTCGGCCTTGAGGCAGAGGCCGCAGCTGGGTCTTTGTGCCCAGCACTTATACAGAAGAGCTGCGGGCACAGAGGGCACTGCTGGAGGGCAACTATGGGGAGCCGGGGCCACCAAGGGCCCTAACAGAGGGTCTTCCTGTTAAACCTGGCCCCAGCTCGTGCCCACTCTGCCCCCAAAGGCAGGTTCCTCAGCCCCATCTCACTCCTCACCTCGGAAGGTTGCAGGCTTGTCAATGGGGAAATCTCCGTCCCACACCACAGAAAAGTCCAGCTCGGTGTCCCCAAAGTCATCACCTTCATAGGAGTACTGGGGGAGAGGGACCACATGACCCCTCAGAACATCACCTGCCACAGCCACCTGAGGCTTCCAGGCCAGCGAGCTGGACACAGACCCAGGGGAGGCGCAGCAGGGGAGCCTCACCGAGGCGTTCTGGCACTGCACGCTGCTACTGTTGAAGCGCACGGCGGGCACCCGTTGCTGCCGCCCCTGCACTCGGACCACACACTCGTAGTTCTTCTGGCCTGACTGGGGCTGTGGCAGGTTCTTGGCCCGCAAGGTGAGAGGCTGCATGACGCCAACGGGGATCAGGAGGTCCCCGCTGGGCAGGATCTCAGGACAGCCCTGGGTGGGGGAGAATGCCCGTCAGCCACGCACCAACTGCTGCCATATTGGCCCAATCGGGCCAGCCCTGCATTGAGGAGACTCTAAGAAACCAGTAAGATCAAAGGCAGAAAAGCCAGAGGCCAGCCCACACAGAGCCCAGCCCCCTTGCATGCGGCACCCGCCTCACCTCAGGGCTGTGGACCCTGCCTTCCTGGAAGGAGCACTCGTGGGGGTGGCTGGTACACACATGGCGGTACTTACACCAGTGGCAGGGGTACGGGCTGCCAACACAGGACACGCACCTGCGGGGGAAAGGCTTCAGAAACAACAGAGAAGGCCAGGCCTGCCCCCTCACTGCCCCTCCTATGGGACACAAGGGCAACCGAAGGAAGAAGGTGCCAGGGCTCATCCGAGGCCTACACAACACAGCAAGGGTTGAAGTGACATGCGGACAGAGGTCGGGAAGGCTAGTACTCACGACTGGAGGACGCTGCAGTTGTAAAAGACAAAGTCAGTCCCAGCGAACCTCACCCCAGTCTCCTTGGAGAGCAGCTGTAGCCGCACAGTGCGGGTGGCCCCTGCAGCAAGCCCAAGGGTAGCTGTGAGGCAGCCAGAGCCAGACAGTGCCCCCCTCCCCAGCAGCCCCAGCCACTGACCATGACCCCTGGTGAGAGCCCGGAGCTCCTGGAGAGAGGGCGAGGGGCAGCGCAACTCCCCAGAGGGCAGCAGGGTAGCCTCGTTCTCCGTCACCTCCTCGAAGGCACAGCTCACGCCCGCGCTGAGGTCTGGCACATTACGCATGGCCACAGTCAGCTGGGGAAGGCAGAGGACTCAGCGGGGTACGCCCCCAACAAACATGCATTGGCCCACCCCCACGCGCACACTACATCACTTACCTGCACCCCAGGTGATGTCACTGATACATTGTTGGGCCGGACCCGCACCTGGACACACTTGCTCAGCTCCTCGGCAAAGCCATGCGGGGCCGAGGCACCTGGGCAGGCCCCTTCTCGACAGCATCTACGTGGGGTCAACAACGGATGAGCTCGACAGTGTCCGCAATGTCCAGAGCCCATCCTGCATCTGCCCCGGGAGGGCCCTGTCCAGGACTCAGTGGGGGCCTGGGGAAGATGGGGTGCAGCTGGCCCAGCCCACAGTGCCTTGGCCCACAGGGTCAAAGCGACCTCACTTGGGGTGGAGTTTCTCATTAGCTGGAGAAAGTGGAAGGAGAGGGAGGGGAAGGCCCAAAGGGCCCACCGAGAGAAGTGAGCATGTGGATGAGGGCGGGCACTGTCCTCCCCAACCAATACCAGGCCTGGGAGGCTCCCCCCAGGAACAGAGCCTCACAGGGCCTATCATCGGCACCCAACCCTACGCCACCTCCCTCACCTGTGCAGCAGCACACACCAGCCGCAGTGCGGGTCCCCGGAGCCCAGGCAGGCTGCACAGCTCATGTACTGCTCACAAGTCTCCACTGGGAGCTGGCTCACCTGGGGACAATCTCATCAGCACCCACCCCACCCCCGCACGGCCGCCCACCGCCACCCGCCTCGGGCCCACCTGCTTCTCACTCAGGAGGTAGATGTGCCGGTGGTCAGGGCTAAAGAGCAGGTCTCGAAGTATGGGGCTGCCATCCACCACGGGCACTGTCTCGTATAGGTGGGCATCCTGTGAGCCATCAACTCGTACCTGGACCACGACACCGAGGAAGAGGGATGACCAGTCAGTCTGATGCCACTGCAGCACCCCCTGCACCCAGGACGCCCTCTTCTAGAGCCAGGGACTCTCCAGTTTGTGGCCAGGCCGAAGCCAGGGCCTGGCAGGGCTCCGCATCGACCTTCTGCCCCCACAGTCTCTGTGAACAGGGGAAGGAGGGCTCAGAGGCCATCCCCTGGAGGGCCCTGAGGGTGACTCAGCCAGCCCGCAAAAACTCCCAGGAGACAGAGACAGAGAGATTATTGATGCCTAGAGATGGGGGATGGGAGAGAGGGGTTATAGCCAAAGGGGAAGAGGTTTTTAGGGTGATGACAATGTCCTGGAATGAGATAGTGGTCAGGGCTGTACGACTCTGCGAACTGACTAAAACCACTGGAATGTGCTCTTGAAGCAGGGGGAGTATACGGGATGGGAATTATACCTCAGAAAAGCTGTTGAAGTGACAGGGGCCCAGGATGGGAGCAGGCCCAGCCCAAAACCTCCACAGCTCCCTTCACGAACCTTCGCCCAATCACCACCCACCCCCGTCACCGGGGAAGAGCTCCAATACTGCCAGGCAGGCACGGGGAGGATGTGGAGGCCATCCCGACTGCCCTTTAGAACACACCCGGACTCCCAGGGGCTCACCTCCCCATTTCACACCGCCCCCAATCCGGGGACAGAAGCAGCTGTGGCCCTGCTGCACACAAGGGGACAAGAGGGCAAAGATGGTTACATGTGTGTTCATTTTGACTATGGATCCAGCAATGACAGCTGAGCCATGGCCACCTCCTCTCCGGGCAGGGAGGACCCAGGATAGGTCTGGTCTCTGTCCCCACAGCCAGAGGAAGCCAGCAATTGAGGCTGAAGCAAGCAGCGTGCTGGCACAGGTGATGACTGCAGCAGCTGCCCGTGGATCCTGGCCAGTCTCCTGGGGCCCGGCCTGGGAGGTCCCCCTTCCCCTGTGGGCTGTGTACTGTCCAGGGTCTTGCAGGGCTCACTGCACATTCGTGTCCCCACCCCTTACCCCGTGATCTCAGAGCCTGCCCCAGTCGCCACGTGCCAAGGGGGCCAGGGCCTACCTTCTTCAGACTGCCACTGCGAGTGCCGATGAAGACCACAGAGTGCTGGCGGTAGGTGTAGGCGGCCACGCTGGCCATGCCGTCAGTACTGTCGGCCAACAGGGGCAGCCCCTCGATCACATGCAGGCCACCCAGTGGCTGGTTCAACACCAGCCCGCAGAAGTTTCCATTTATCTGCATGGGCTGGTGAAACAGGAGAAACACACGTGAGTGTCAAAGCTTGGAAACAGCAGCTGGACAGAGGCCACGAGACCCCATGTTGAGCAAGGGAGCAGGATCTGTAACTTATTCCCCACCAGCTAAGATCAACCACTTGCCCTGGACTCCACAGGAAATCGGGGGGCTGATGAGAGAAATGGAGGAAGGCGAGGAGGCAGCGGCACATAAGGAGAATGAGGCCTGGGCCTGCAAGTTGGGCTGGGCTGGGAGACAGTCACTGACTCGGCGAGGGACACCCATCAGATAGAGCGAGAAGCACTACACTGGGGATTGGTGGAGGGGTGGGAAAACAGAGGTGGTCCACAAGCAGGAAGCGCCCACCAAGAGAGATGGTGAGAAGGCAGGCCAGGGAGAAGAAGAAGCAGAAGATGCAGGGGGAGGGCAAGAGAAGACAGAGCTTCCTGAGAGGGAGAAGCAGTTGTTCCAGGGCTGAAGCGTGCTGTGCTCACAGTGTTGATGCAAGGCAGCTCCTTGTTGAGCAGCCAGGGCAGGGCCAGTGTGCCTTCCCCTCGATAGCAGGACTGGATGCGGCGCCGGATGTGGGCGTTGATGGTACTAAGGGTAAAGAGACAGAGGACGGTCTGCCGGGGCGGGCTTGCCCGGTTCTTCTGGCCCTGAGAGAAGATAGTAAAGAGGATGTCCTCGTCAGCTGGCACACCCAGGGCCTGGGCCAGCAGCAAGCCGGGCTTGGCCAGGTGGGCACTCTGCACTAAACGGTACTCCACACCACGCCAGGAGCAGCCGATGGGAAACTCCACGTATGAGTAGAACTCTGAGTCCCCTGCGCACATGCGCACAATCTTGGATGTGAAGAATTTCTCGCCCGCTGTGTCCAGCAGTGTCTGCTGGGTGTCCAGCTGCAGTGTCAGGAAGTACACGAAGGAGGCACTCACAAAGCCGTAGATGTAGTAGATGTCAAAGGCGGGGTACAGGGACAGGGTGTCTGAGGGGATCTTGATCTGTGAGGAGACAAACTCATCCTGGTACACCTGGAGAGCAGGTCGAGGAAAGAGCATGGGACGAGACCTGGGTCTGTCATCAACCTCCCAAACTCCGGCCCTTCAGCCCCCCACAACATGGTCCCCTCAGGGCTTCCCTCATGACCCCGCCCTGGCCCACAGTCATAGGAGCCCAGACCAGAAGACAGGGTGAGCAGCCCCATCCTGTGCCTCAGCCCATCCTGCTATCCTCGGAAGCTTGTCCCCTCTAGGATCAGGGTTCTTCCAGAGGTGGAGTCAGGACAGAGTGAAGGCAGGAGGGAAACAGGTGCAGGCAAGGGGCGGAGGGTGAACGAACAGGCAGGCTTACCCACCAGACTAAACATGTCGGCACTGTCCTCATCACTGATGAGCTTGCGGGAGCTCAGAGTGGGGAAGTACTCAGACTTGCCATCCACAGCTGTACCCACAAACAGCTTGCTGGGCCCCTGGCCCTGCTCCACGATGACACCAGCCATGGAGTCTGGCTCCTGGGCCCCCGATAGGTAGTGCTCCTTTCGGTGGTGGGGCTCACCCAGCTTGAAGAGGTCATCCAGGCGCAGAAACTGGCAGATGCCTTGCCAGATGCTGCCACAGGCCACCAAGCGGCGGGCAGCATAGTCTATGAGAAGCAGCTTGTTCACATTGTCCACAGGTGCCAAGCGGTGGGTGCACACACGCATACTGGGGGGTGGGTAGCAGCGAGCATTGTCCTCGACAGGCCCTGTGACGTGGGCCCGTAGCTCGGTCAGGTTGGGGGCCAGCTTGAAGACTCTGTTCACTGCACCCACAAATACTTCCCCAGTCACCCGGTGCACAGCCAGGTGGGTGAGCGTTGTATCTGTCACTGAAAAGGCAGTGAAGGGTCTGCTGCTACCCAAGGCTCCCCCCATGACAAGGAAGAGCAGCAGGAGGAGGCTGACAGTGGGCATGGCAGGCGGCTGCGCCCTGGAACGAGCCTGAGGAGAGATGGCGAGTGCAGGCCAGAGGTCAGAGCACCCTGGCCCAGGCTGCCAGCCCTCCTCCTGCCCCAGAACCCCCAGCAGGCTAAGCTCCATGCCACAGTGGGTGGAAGCCACTCAGTCACCTACCACCACACCAGAGCCAGAGCCCCAGATGGTGACGGTAGCTGAGAGAGGAGGGGCTTCCACCAGGGCGCATGAGTGAGCAGTAAGAGCAGGCAGGCTTGGGGGCCATCAATCATCCCCCACCCCCCACCCCCCACCCCTGGAAAGGAGCCAAGAGGCCTTGCCTCAATTGGGCCACACCCAAGGGGGCAGCAGAGCCAGATGCTGGGAAAGGCAGGGAGGGAGGCCCTCCTGGAATGAGACCCAAACACCAGATCCCAGAGCTGAGAGCAGCTAGCCACACACAAGAGCCACTGTAGACAAACCCCAGGCCACAGAGACTACCCACGCCCAAGTTGGGGGAAGGGGGAAAGCAGGGAGAGAACAACCACAAGCCAGGGCTGTAGGGAGGTGGAAACACCACCCCAGAATGGCACAGCCACCAGGAGCCCTGGGACAGAGGTCAGGGGCAGTAAGACCTGAGACTGGACCCAGAACCACGACCGTATTTCCACTCCTGGCCCCAGCTGCCCCCTCACGTCCAGGAGCCTCCTGCCGTCTGGCCTACCGGCTTCAACACAAAGCCAAGTCTGGCCTGCCCACCCCCACCCCCAGCCAGGCACCACCGAGACAGACATAAGTCAGGCTCTCCTCAGGCACAGCCAGACAGATGGCCCAGGCAGTCCTGCATAGCTCTGCCTCCAGATCCAGAGGTTAGCTGAAGGGGAGGTGCCAAGGGGCCCAAGGAACCCTATGGAAGGGGAGCAGAGTCCCCAAATACAGAGAGACTTGGGGGAAATGGGCTGGGAGCTGTAAGGACAGGCCACACCCAGCTGTCCCACCAAACCCAGGTGGCAAAGATAGCAGAGCAGTGTCATAGGACAGGGCTTAGTGCTACCCTCTCAGTGCCCAAGCCCCAGGGGAGACACAAGGAACCCAGATTCCGGTGGGGTGGGGGAATGCAGGGAACCAAACCAAGGAGGTGCAGAAGAGAGAAAGGAAAAAATGCATTTGCTAGAACAAGGAGCAGGCCTAGCTTGAGACTGCAAAGTTTCAGCTCAGACTGATCACCTCTCCAGGGTTCTTTTGTCCAGGTCCACATCCTGGACCCCTAATGCAACAGCCAGAGAAGAAAGGAAAGCAAAAGAGAAGACAGACTGCATCCCACCCTCACCCCCTGCACACTCAGCAGGAACACAAGCCTGGGAATGGGGACTGGGACAGGTCGGTAGGGTGACCTGGAGAGGCAGGATTTGCATCCCAAGCCCCTATTCCAACCTACACCTGTAAGTGGGAGTCAGGGGCATCACGGGCACACCCACCTCTCTGCACAGCCCAGCCAGCAGAGAGCCGAAGATGAGGACAGCCCCTAGCAGAGACACGGCTCCAGCCCCATTCCCCAGAGCTCCCAATGCCCCCCACCATGCTGTTAACCAGGCTCACCCTGCCCCCACCAGGGGCACCCCTCGGCCGACCCACGGGGACCCTAGTGGATGGAGGCGCCACAGCAGTCCTTGGAGAGGCCGCTCCTCCACCACAAAGGGTCCTCGTTGGGAAGGGGGGCTGGGCTTGGAGTGGCCGTCCCTACGGTCTCCGGGCACGAAGGACCAGTCAGGCCAGGGCCCAAGGAGCAGGAGGAGAGGCAGGGCGCGACCCCCTTTAAGGCTGACAGAACCCTCGGACTGCCCAAGCCTCAGGCTACCAAGCAGGCTGGCCCCACATGGGTGGCAGGGGATGGCGGCCACCTACCTGTCCCTCTGCCGCCGCTGGCTCCTGGTGGCCGCCCGCCAGCCACGTGGACGCGCCCCCGATCCCCACACCACCCCCCCACCGCGCCCCACGTCCTGCGCTCTATGTCCCGCGCACCACCGCCACTGCCGCCGCCGCAGCCGCCGCCGCCCACACACTGGGCAGGCCCGTGGCGGCCAGGGCCTTTTAAACACGGACCGTACCACCGCGCCGGGCGGGGGGGCCCAGGGAGGGTCGGGCAGCGGGGCGCAGGGGCTAGGGCCGCTCTTCTCCGTGGTCGGTGGAAGGCCCGGAGTGCAGCCCGAGCCCGGTGAGCTGCTGGGGTCCTAACTCAACGAACTGACAGCCCCCTACTTGAGCAATGGCCGCGTCCGCAGCGCGCGCCTGTCCCCCTCCTCCCCACCCGCTGCCTCGGGCAACCCTGGGACCTGCGCGCGCCCACGCCACACCCCCTCGGGCCGGGGGCGCGCGCACAGCTAGCTCAGGCGCGTGCCGGCCCCGCCCCACCCTGGCGCTCCGAGGGGTGCCGGGGCCACCTGCTGCCGGTGCGCGACCTCCCTGGTCTCTCAGGCGCACGCCAGCCAAGAATTCTGAGGTCCTTCCCGAGGACACTCTACCCCTAATGGTCCATAAATAACCCGGAGGGCCCGCGACTAATAATATGCAAATACTCGGCACAAACACTTGAGGCTGTCACCGTTTACACTTGGCCCCTTCCCCAGCCAGAGACCAGAATGGGAATCTGGTGCTTTCATTCCCTTGCTTTCCACCCATAATTCACCTATCCTATAAGTCATTTAAATCACATTTAAAGTGTGACATTCAATCCCGGCTGGTGTGGCTCAGTGGACTGAGTACCAGCGTGCAAACCAAAGGGTTGTGTGTGGGCCAGGTCCCCAGTAGGGGGTCTGTGAGAGTCAACCACGCATTGATGTTTCTCTTCCTTTCTTTCTCCCTCTCTACCCCTCTGTCTAAAAATAAATAAATCTTTTCTAAAAACAAATGACTAGTGACGTTCAATAACAGTATATTCACAAAGTTGTTTGACCACCCCCACTATGGAATTCCAGAATATTTTTGTCACCCTCAAAGGAAACCATTAGCAGTCACTCCCCAGGCCCAGAGCCGCTCTCCAGCCCCTAGCAATGGTTAATCTACTTTCTGAGTAGGATTTGAGTGTTCTGGAAGTCTCATATGCATGGGTTTGTGCAGTATTCGTGTGTCTTTTGTGTCTGGCTTCTTGTACTTACCATAATGTTTTCAAGATTCATCCATGTTCTAGCATGTATCAGTACTTCATTTATTTTTTAGGGCCAAATAATATTCCATTACATAGATAGGCCACATCTCATTTTCCATTCATCAACTGGTGGACATTCAGATTATTTACATCATTTGGCTATTGTGAATAATGCTGTTAGGAACATCTGTGTACAAATTTTTGGATGAACACATTTTCATTTCCCATCCGCTTAGGAGTGAAACCGCTGAGTCACATGATAACTCTGTTTTTTGCGCGTTTGAGAAAAAGTGCCAAACTGCTTTCAAAAGTGGCTGTACCATTTTACATTCCCGCCAGCAGTGTATGAGGGTTCTGATCTCTTCACATTCTTGCCAAGACTTATTATCTTCTCGTTTCTGGTCATTTTGTGGCTCTGAAATGGTGTCCTGTAGTCTCGATGTGCATTGCCTTGATGACTAATGATGTTGAGCATCTTTTCATGAGCTTATTGGCCATTTGTTCGTCACCTGAAAGGTCTAGTCAAGTTCTTTATATATATTTTAATCAGATTTTTGGTTTGTTGTTGAGTAACAGTAGTTCTTTATATATTCTGTATAAAAATCCCTTACCATATATATGATATCTAAATGTTTCCTTTCATTCTGTGAGTTCTCTTTTTACTTTGTTGATAGTATACTTGGATGCACAGTATTAAATTTCGATGATGTCTAATTTATTTATCTATTGTTACTTGTGCTTCGGTTGTGACATTTAAGAAACCATGATTAAATCCAAGAACACTAGGATTTACCCCTATGCTTTAATTCTAAGAGTTTTATCGTTTTTGCTCTTAAATTTAGGTTTCTCCTCCATGTTGGGTTAGTTTTAGTACGTGATGTGAGGCTGTGCCCCGGCTCGTCATTTCGAGTGCTGCTACAATCTAGTTGTCCCAGCACCATTTTTTAGTTGCTTTCCTTTCCTTTTTTCTTTTTCTTATTTAACTTTCTTTTTCTTTTTTTTAAATTTTATTTATTTTTTAGAGAGAGAGGGAAGGAGAGAGTAAGAGAGGGAGAGAAATATCAGTGCAAGAGATACATTGATCAATTGCCTCTCACACACCCCAACTGGGAATCTGGCCCGAAACGTGGCCCAGAACACAGGCATGATCCCTGACTGGAAATTGAACCAGCAACCCTCTGGCTGGCAGGCTGGCGCTTAATCCACTGAGCCACATCAGCCAGGGCTTAACTTTATTTTTCCATTACAGTTTGCATTCAGTATTATTTTGTATGAGTTTCAAGTGTACAGCACAATGGTTAGACAATCATATACTTTACAAAGTGTTTCCATCAGATATTTTCAGTACCCACCTGGCACCATACGCAGTTATCACAATATTATTGAGTATATTCCCTGCGCTGTACTTTACATCCCCCTATTCTGTAAGTACCAATCTGTACTTCTCAATCCCTTTTTGCTCACCCTTTTCACCCAGTCCTCCAACACCCTCCTCTCAGGCAACCATCAGTCTGTTCTCTGTATCTATGAGCCCGTTTCAGTTTTGCTTGTTCATTTATTTTGTGCTTTAGATTCCACTATGAGTGAAATCATATGGTACTTGTCTTCCTCTGACTGACTTATTTCAAATGGCATAATACTCTCCAGGTCCATCCACGCTGTTGCAAATGATAAGATTTCATTCTTCTTTATGGCTGAGTAATATTTCATTGCATATCTGTACCATGGCTTTTTTATCTGTTCATCTACCGATGGACACTTGGGCTGTTTCCAGATCTTGGCTACTATAAATAACGCTGCTATGAACACAGGGGTGCTTATGTCCTTTCAAATCAGTGTTTTGGGTTTCTTCAGATGTATGCCCAGAAGTAGAATTGCTAGGTCATAAGGTGGTTTTAGTTTTAATTTTTTGAGGTATCTCCTTACTGTTTTCTGCAGTGGCTGCACCAGTCTGCATTCCCTCCAACCGCACACTAGGGCTTCCTTTTCTACCATCCTTGCCGCATAATAGTATCTTTTAAAGAGCAAAAGTTTGAATTTTTGATGAAGTCCAATTTATCAATTTTTCTTTTATAATTAATGTTTTTTTAAAATCTCCAGTCCAAGAAACCTTTGCCTAGCCCAAGGTCACAAAGATTTTTCTCTAATGTTTCATTTGGATGTTTTTTTTAGTTTCAGCTTTTATTTTTAGGTCTATAACCCATGTCAGGTTCATTTTTCTGTGTGAACTAAATATGGTGTGTGAGTTTTCTGTGGCTGCCATGACCAAATTCCACAGAGTGGCTAAAACAACAAACATTTCTTCTGTCCTAGTTCTGGAGACCAGAAGTCTGAAATTGAGGAGTGGGCGGAGCCATGCTCCCTCCAAAGGTTCTAGGGGAGGGTCCTTCCTCGTCTCTTTCAGCTTCTGAAGGAGGCTGGCAATCTGTAGCATCCCTTGGCTTGTGTATGTGGCACATGTCTCTCTTGCCAGGTGGCATTCTCCCTGTGTCTGTCTCCTCTCTTCTTAGAAGGACACTAATCATACTGGATTGGGGCCTACAGTATGGCCTCATTCTAACTGGATCACATCTGCAAAGACCCAGCCTCTACATCAGGTCTCATTCACAGGGGGACAGGACGTAGACATATCTTCCCAGGGGACACAATTCAACCGTAACATCAGGAATAAAGTTTACTCGTTCTTCTCTGACCACTGTGGCTGGGTTGGGAGTCATCCAGCCAAGTAAAGGGTCGATGATTTGATTCCTAGTCAGGGCACGTGTCTAGGTTTCGGGCTCAGTCTCCAGTCACGGCATCTGTGACAGGCAACTGATCAGCATTTCTCTTCCTCTCTTTCTCTCTCCCTTCCCCTCTTTCTAAAAAAATAAATGAATAAAAATATTTCTTAAAAGTTTGTTTTCCAGTAGAGGTACTTCTGGTCAAGACGGCAGTGTAGGCAGACATGGCTCACCTCTTTCCACAACCACATCAAAACTACAATTAAAATATAGAACAACCATCACTCAGAACCATCAGAAATCGAGACGAATGGAAGTCTGACAACTACGGAATCACAGAAACCACATCCATCCAGATTCGTAGCAGGGGCACAGATGCAGAATGGGCTGGTTTCTCACCCACGTGTGGTGGATAAAAATGGGGAGGGATATCTCAGGAGTGAGGAGGAGTCCCAGCCCCACACCAGGCCCCCAGCCCAGGGCTCCAGTGCCAGGAAGATAAGTCCCTGCAACTTCTGGCTGTGAAAACCAGTACAGATTGAGTTGGGGGAAGAAACTGCTGGAAACCTAAGCAGTTCCTCTTAAAGAACCCGGACTTACCTACTCAAACTCACTCCCTCTGAGCTCCAGCACCAGGGTAGCACTTGAAAGGCACCCGTGGTACACAGGGAGAAACTGAAGTTTCTGACATCAAGGCCAGCAGAGGCCACTGTCCCTTTTTTAAGCCCTCCCCCTAAAAGAGCCACAGAGCCTGCATGCTGGTACCGTATCTGAAACTCCATCAACCTAGATAACACTGTTTGACCCACCTTGGAGATCCCCCAGAGACACTGCCCCACCCAGTTTATGGGCCCACCCAAGCTGATTTTCCATATGAATGGCTGGTCTTGACTCCTACAGCACAACTTCTTAAATCCTTTCAAACAAGCACCAGCTGGCCACAGTGAGCTCCAGGCCCGGCACTGGCAGAAGCCAGCCTAGATTCCCAGCTTGGCTTTGCCTGGGAATCTCCAAGCCCAGCACAATTAGCAGCCATCTCAGATTGCTTTATATCTCAGGTAGGGTGGTCCAGAGCAAAACACAGGTGGGGGCTGACCCTGGCCTGCACCACTCAGGAAACCCCAGGTGGACAGCTACAGACCATGTCAGAGCACCACCACCCTGCCCCTGCACACCTGATCCTCCATGGAGGGCAGAAGTTGGTGGTCAGTGGCCACAGCCAGTCCTTGCAGCTGACTGGCCTGGGTAAGTCCCTCCCATTTGATCTGCCAACAGCAACCAAGCCTCAACTACAAGAGGAGGGTGTACTCAGCTGACATGATGGGCACACCTTGAGTACCCAGCTTGGGTGACAGGGGAGGCTGTGCCACTGGATCCTAAAAAACACCTACTACATTAGGCCATGCTACCAAGACACGGAATCAAAGCAGCTCTACCTAATACATAGAAACAGACTCAGGGAGGCTGCCAAAATGAGGAGACAAGGAAACATGGCCCAAATGAAAGAACGGACTAAAACTCCAGAAACAGAGCTAAATGAAATGGAGATAAGCAATCTATCAGATGCAGAGTTCAAAACACTGGTTATGAGGATGCTCAGGAACTTAGTGAGGACCTCAACAACACAAAAAAGATCCAGTCAGAAATGAAAGATATACTAAATGAAGTAAAGAACAATTTACAGGAAAGCAACAGTAGGGTGGATGAAGCTGAGAATCAAATCAATGATTTGGAACACAAGCGAGCAAAAAACAACCAATTAGAACAACAAGAAAAAAGAATCCAAAAATATGAGGAGAGTATAAGCAGACTCTGGGAAAACTTCAAGAGGTCCAACTGCTCATCATAAGGGTGGCAGAAAGAGAAGAGAAAGAACAAAAAAGTGGAAACCTATTTGAAAAAATAATGAAAGAAAATTTCCCTCATTTGGTGAAGGAAACAGACATGTAAGTCCAGGAAGCACAGAGAGTCCCAAACAAGATGAATACAAAGAGCCCCACTCCAAGACTCATCATAATTAAAATGCCAAAGGTTAAAGACAAAGAGAGAATATTTTTAAAAGAGATTTTATTTATTTATTTTTAGGGAGGGGAAGGGAAGGAGAAAGAGAGGGAGAGAAATATCAGTGTGTGGTTGCCTCTTGAGTAACACCTACTGGGGACCTGGTCTGCAACCCAGGCATGTGCCCTGACTGGGAATTGAACTGGTGACCCTTTAGTTTTCAAGCCAGTGCTCAATCCACTGAACCACACCAGCCAGGGCTAAAGAGAGAATCTTAAAAGCAACAAGAAAAAAGCAGTTAGTTACCTACAGGAGAGTTCCCATAAAACTGTCAGCTGATTTCTCCAAAGATACTTTGCAGGCTAGAAGGGACTGGCAAGAAATATTCAAAGTGATGAAAAGCAGGGACCTACGGTCAAGATTGCCCATCCAGCATAGCTATCATTTAAATTGAAGGGCTGGTAAAGGACTTCCCAGACAAGAAAAAACTAAAGGAGTTTATCATCACCAAACCATTATTATATGAAATGTTAAAGGGACTTAAGAAAAAGGAGATCGAAACTATGAACAATAAAATGGCAAAAATACATATCTATCAATAATTGAATCTAAAAAAACAAACTAAGCAAACAAGAACAGCAACAGAATCATGGATATGGAGATTGTTTTGATGTTTGCCAGATGAGAGGGGGTTGTGGGGGAATGGGTGAAGAGGTGAGGGGATAAAGAAGTACAAATAGGTACTTACAGAACAGCCATGGGAATGTAAAGTACAGTATAGGAAATGGAGTAGCCAAGCCAAAGAACTTACATGCATGACCCAGGGACATGAACAATGGTGAGGGGATAGCCTGAGGGAGTGGGGGTGCTGGGTGTAGGGGATAAAGGGGGAAAATCAGACAACTATAATAGCTAAATTCAATAAAACATAATTTAAAAAATAAAATTGTTTTTTCCATTCAGGTATCTGATGGCTCCAGTACTACTTCTTTTTTTTATTTTATTTATTGATTTTAGAGAGAGAGAGAGGAAGGGAGAGAGAGAAAGAAACAGTGATTTGTTGTTCCACTTGTTTATGCATTCATTGGTTGATTCTTGTATGACCTGGGGTCAAACCCGCCACTTGGCGTATCAGAACGGTGCTCTAACCAACTTAGCTACCTGGCCAGGGCCAGCACCATTTCATTCATTCATTCATTCATTCATTCATTCATTTATTAAAGAATAAAGTTTTTATTCACTCTCCAAGAAAGGAGAGGGCATGGTGTGGAGAGATATATCGGCATTGAGGGGTGGGGGCTTTGAGCTTTTATTGGATTATAATTGGATTGAAAAGGTGAGGGGGCTGCTGTTGTGTGGCCCTGGGCTGTTGGGGCTTTGTAACAGAGGCTGCAGTTTGTTCCAATGTTGTGTTCTGCCTGTGGCTGTAGGAAGCGATTCATTCTGTTCTTGCTTCCAGTCCTTTCCAGTCTTGGGGACATAAAGTCAGAAGAGTAAAATGGCTGTCATGTTTAACAAGGTCATAGGCCTGCTCAGCAAGTGGTACCATGGAAGGAAATGGCGCTGGCTTTGTCCATTCGTTCCCCACTCTGGTTTTAAAATGGATTTGTTCCTAATGACCTGGCCCGGTTCTGGTTCTGGGGAGTAAATACAAAGGTCTCTTCTTCTGTAACTACTTCAGATGGGCTAGGGATGCGGAGCTGTCCCTGCCTGTGGGTCTGGGTCTGGGTCCTTAAGGAGAAGAGGTGGGATTGGACAGTGTGAAAAGCGAAAACTGTGGCTGGAGGCCATTTGTGGAGGGGTCTTCCAGAGCCTGGACACTCTGTTGTATAAAGGATATGAGATATTTGAGGAGACGTGGGGATAGGAGACATTTGAGGATAGGAGATATTTAGGAAGCCTAAAAACAAAAGTAAAGGAAAAGGCTGCTATAGGTCCTAGGAAGGGAATTAGCCAGGAAAACCAAGAGCAGATATCGAACTTAAAATCCCCAAAAGGGAGAGTCAGAATAGTAGGTGAATTTGTATGGCTGACACTGCATCAGTAGTTCTCAATAATTCCAACTCAAAGGATGAAAGAAAAAATGAAACATTAGCTTGGAAGAAAACTAGGATTCAATTCATTTGTGGGTGACAACTGGACATTGTGATTTCCAACAAAACACAACTTCTCTCCCTAAAATTACCCTCATTTTATCAAAGAGACCGTATTAAGTCTAGTTTCAATTTGGCCTAATTATTTGCATGAACACAACAGGAATAGTAATTGACCATATATGCGCTTTCAAATCTGCTTTGCTAGAATTTTACAAGGAATCTTCAGACAGAGCTTTAGTCAGCCCTTCAGGGCACAGAAGCCAAGCCACACAGTTGTCATATGGCTTTTCCCAAAGTATCTATTAGTTTGAGTGGATTCCTAAAGTTCTTGAGGTCCCCAAAATGTCTTGAGGTTCCTTTCTTGTCATTTGTCAGGGAAGCAACCTTCGTTCCTTACCTGTAAAGGCTGCCATGAACCACGTAAAAAAGTGAGGTACCAGGCCATTTCTCCAAGGGGCTTTTGACGGCTTTGAGAGTCACTCTTAATTCCTTAAGGCTTCTTAGGGTCACCCAGAGTCCAGGCATGACTCTTTCAATCATGACATTCCAGACAAAGATCTGTTAATAAAACCACATTTGGAAACTGGTGCTCTTATAAAGAGAACATGTTCTTACTGGCTTTATGCAAATAAGCATCTTACCATGAAAATAATACTCACTCATTAAGAGTTGCCAAATTCTGGACGGATTAGACAGGGAGAAAAATAGAAATGTTTAAATATTGCTTATGGGGGTATAATTTACAAATTGTTCTAGGGGAAAAAAGTTTCCTTATATATGGAAAACAAAAAGATTTAAAACTAGCAATATATTGAACAAAGTCATAAGAATAACAATTATCTTTAGTTCCCTTAGTCCCATATAACCAATTTTGTTTGTCTTGATTCTTTGCCAGTATTTCCATGACCTACTTAGACACCTGTAATTTAGAGTAAGTCAGCATCTTTTTTATGAGCCTATCCAAAGATACACTTGCAAATGCATTAGAGTAAAACAGTGACTGTTTATAAATTACCAAATTTAAAGTGACATGGTTGTAGATTCGATTAAAATGCAATGAATAAATAACTTTGCTTCTTTGTAAAAAAGTATTTCAAGATAACAACTTGTTGATAAGTAATAATTACTGAGATGATATAACAATATAAAGCTCATATTTTTAGATTTAACACATAATGTTAATATATATAAAGACCTAACAGTATTCAAGGTTTGTTTTTTTTTTTAGATTTTTAAAATTTATTTATCTTCAGAGGGGAAGGGAAGGAGAGGGAGAGAAATATCAATGTATGGTTGCCTCTTATGTGTCCCCTGCTGGGAACTGGCCTGCAACCCAGGCATGTGCCCTGACTGGGAATCGAACCACGATACTCTGGTTCACAGGCCTGTGCTCAATCCACTGAGCTACACCAGCCAGGGCCAGTATTCAAGGTTTTAAAATGCTATACAGGACTTATTGGAAGTGTGCATTGAGCATTGGAAACAATTAATAAATTCCCAATGCGTGGGTTACAAACACCCAGAATACCACTGCTTGATATCCCCACAGAGAACCATCACTCTTGGCTTGTCCAGTGTCACCGACAGGACACCTGCTTCTCCTGAGAGCTTCAGTTCTGAGTCTTTGCAAGTTCCTCCCTGGAGCAGGTTGAAATTTCTAGAAAATCAATTGATGGCCATGAAGGTGAGTGAGGAGGAGGCCATCCACAGAGCCCGGAGAGATGGAGAAGGATTAGAATCCCCTCCCCAAGCCTCACCGAGACAGGGTTAGGGCGTCAGCCCAAGTCGAGCTTACTCTGCCCACCTCATACAGGCCACCGGAATGTGATTGGTGATGCGGGCTGTAAAGGAATTCACAAAGAAAAGAAAGTGAAGAGAATAAAGTTTTTATTCACTCCCCAAGAAGGGAGAGGGGCATGGTGTGGAGAGACACACCAGCCTTTCTGTTTTATTTCTTTATTTATTAAAATGTTTTCTTTATTTATTTTTAGAGCAAGGGGAAGGGAAAGAGAAAGAAAGGGGGAGAAACCTCAATGTGTGGTTGCTTCTCACATGCCCCCACCAGGGACCTGGCCCACAACCCAGACATGTGCCCTGACTGGGAATCAAACCAGTGACCCTTTGGTTTGCAGGTCAGCATTCAATCCACTGAGCCACACCAGCCAGGGCTCTCTTTTATTTATTTTTATTTTTTTGAAGACTTTATTTATTTACTCTCAGAGAAAGGGGAAGCGAGGGAAAAAGAGAGGAAGGGAAACATTGACATGTAAGAGAAACACCCATTGCTTGCCTCTTCCACACCCAATGGGGCACAGAGCCCCCTTACAACCCAGGCGTGTGCCCTGACTGGAAATCAAACCAGCAGCCTTTTGTTTTGAGGGACAATGCCCAACCAACTGAGCCACACCAGTCAGGTTGCCAGCACCGTTTCTTAAACATCACAGCCCTGGCCGGGTGGCTTGGTTGGAGCATCGTTCCATGTACCAAAAGGTTTCAATTCAGGTTTGATCCCTGTCAGGTCACAATCCTAGCTGGTGGGTTCCATCCTTTCTAAGCATGTACTAGAGGCAACCAATTGATGCTTCTCTCCCTCTCTAAAATCAATAAACATATCCTCACATGAGGATTTAAAATAAATGTAAAAAACCCCACCATAAACGTAAGGATTTATTTCTGGACTCCTAATTCTGTGCCATCTACCTCTATGCCTATCCTTGCACCTGTGCCACACTGCTCTGATTACTGTGGCTTCACAGTAAGTTTTCAAATCGGGTAATGTGATCCCTCCAAGTCTGCTGTTTTTCAAAATTGTTTTGGATATTTTAGGTCCTTTGCATTTCTATATACTCTAAGGGTCCACTTGTCAATTTCTACAGAAAAGCATGCTGGGATTCTGGGTAGGGATTGCATAGAATTCAAAGATCACTTTGGGAAGGGTTGTCATCTGGGGGCAGAATTCTACAATGACCACAAGGTTTCTGCCTCCTAGCATACAAACCCATACAACCCCCTCCCCTTGAGGCTGAACAGAACCTCTGCACAAGGTGGGACATCACTTCCACAGTTAGGCTACTAATCAGCTGACTTTGAGTTCATCAAAGGGGAGATTACCTGGGTGGGCCTAACCTAAGCAGGTGAGTCCTTAACCAAGACTGGGACCTTCCTGAAGGGTGAGATTCAAAGCACGAGGGGCTATGGAGGGGACCAGCTGGCAGGGAACCTTAGGCGGCCTTTAGGAGCTGAAACTATTCTCTGGCCAATAGCCAATGACAGGATAGGGACCTCAGTCCTACGGTCACAAGGAACCAAGTTCTGCCCCCAACCACATGAACTTGGGAGAGGACCCTGAACCTCAGATGAGAAGGCAGCCAGTCAGCCTTGACTGCAGCCTTGTCAGACCCTGAGCAGAGGATCCAGTTCCATTACACACAGACTTCTGACCTGCAGAAACTGTCAGGTAATAAATGAGTGTTGTTTTAAGATACTGAGTTTTTACTAATTTCTTACAGGCAATTGAAACTTAATACAGTACTGAGTCTTCCAATCCATGAACATGGAATGTATTCCCATCTACGTAGATCTTTAATTGTATGATTCCATTTATGTGAAACTTCCAGAACAGACAAATCCACACAGGCAGAAAGTAGATTGGTGGTTGCCAGGAGCTGGGGGAGGGGGAATGAGGAGAGACAGTTTAATGGGTACAGGGTTTCCTTTTGAAGTAATGAAATGGGCTGGAATCAGATGGATGTGATGGTTGCACAACATTGTGAATGTATGAAATGCCACCAAAATGTTCATTTTTAAATGGTTAATGACTATTTTTATGTGAATTTTGCCTCAGTTGAAAAAGAATGAAAAAATAAAGCCCACACTGAGAGACCACGTGTCCCATCTCGTATTGCGTAAGTGCCCTGTTGGGAAGTGAGAGCGCTCTGGGTGGAGCTCGGGGCAGCCAGGACTCTCTCCCCCGCTGGTGGGGCTGCAAGGTCTGTCAGGCCCTAGGGAAAAGAATTTGCAAATATCTGGAAAATTAATTACACTGCTTTTTTTTTTTCAAATGAGGAGGCTCTGAACACAAAGACACGGAAAGACACACAGGGTATTTGGATATATTGACAGATGCAAGTGCTTCTGTGCTGGGGGGCATTGTGGGAACTGGGCCAGGAGGGCTGGGTGGAGGCGAAGCATCCCCAGGTCCACCCTTTCATGCTCATGTGTGAACCAGGTGAATTTCTAGTCTCTGCAGAACAGTTCGAGGTAAACAAGAAAAGATCAGCATCCCCTCTTCTCACTCAACTACCTCTGTGACCTTCCCTCCCAGCCTCTCCTTCTCCTCCTTTCTTCCCTCCATTCCAGCCCCCCACCGCACTGTGTCTTTGCACGTGGGTCACTTCCTGCCTAGTTTTGGAATGACTGACTTGCCACTCTCGTCAGCTTCAATGTCACCATGCCAGCAAGGTCTCTCCATCTTGCTTGTTCATTTCTTGTTCCCCTATTTGTGTATATCCACATCCATTCACACACCTACACACGCAGTGAGTGAAGGCTGGGCAAGGAAGGTAGGGCTGGCCTTCCTCTCTCCATTGTGTCTTTGGGATCTAGCCCACCTCCAGCTCTGGCATGCTGGTCCCCAGAAATATTGTCAACCGCTTACCAACTTCAGTCACCTCACGTAGTTCCAGAGCATCAGACAGCAGCTCTCCAACTTCTCTGCAGCCACCCAACCTCGCCTCTGAGATCCACGTTCACTTGGTCCCAGGAGAGAGCCCTAGAGCTAGACAGTCCCCCGTCTGAGCAAAAACTCAGGGGTCAGCTGCAAGAAGCTTGCTCCACCAAGTCTTTTCAGCTTGGTCTTCCAGACTGCCGCCACAGGCCTTACTTAAGACAGGGGCCCCTCACTTGGGCTCCCCGCCACCATGGTGCAGCCTTTCTCTTCACTGGCCATAAGGAAGTCTCCTTTCCTGACAGTGACAGACCCCCTGCTCCTTGATCCTGATCCCAAAGGGCTTCTTCCTGCCTTGGGACTTAAGGGGGCTTCCAGAAATGAAGTCCTTCCCTGCCACTACCCAAAATTGAACCTCAAGGAGCTTGTTTTCCAGAAGGTACGAGGCTGAAGGAGGCTCCCTCAGAAACCATCTGCCACTGAGAGAACTAGCTGGGAGGGGTTCATGCCCTGTGGAGCCTCTCAAAGAATGCAGGAGGGGGGTGGTGCAGAAGGCCAAACAATCCCCTCTCCAGGGTTCCTGGAACTGAACAAAAGGTCCTATTGAGGCTCCCCAGACTTGTTCACGACCTAGGGTCAGGCCTGGCCACCCCTTCCCTGCTGTGCCCGAGGTGCACTGGCCCTCCTCCCTCCTCCCAGTGACCCCAGATGGCCACATCCCAGACTCAGGGCCTAGGGGCCTGAGAGCTCCGAGCTACCAGCCAGGCCTCCCCAGGCTGTGGCTGAACAGGACACAGGGGCCCACCTACAGGAGGAAAAGGGCATAAGAGCCTCTGTGCCCAGCAAAGCCCACACAGTTGCCTATGAGGTGGGGCCACAGTCAGAGCTGGGAAGCTCCTTACCAGACAGGAGCTGTCCCTCCCATCCCCTCCAATTGGCCTCAGGCAAGGGGAAGAAGGGCAGGAGCGAGTTGTGGTCAGCTTGCCTTCCTCAGCCTCCTGGAGCCAGGTCTGTCTCCCTCAGTTTACCCAAGGGGAACTGGGGAGCACCCACCCGTAAATCAGATTCCCCCCTTGGGGCCATGAAAGCAACCAGCCCCAGGGCAGTCTGCACAGGGCATTCACAGAAGCGTTCCCATGTCAGGACTAAGGAGACATGCTGGGAAGGGCCCAGAGCAAGGATGGCAAGGGTGGGTTTGCATAGCTGTGGTAGCGATGATGGGTGGCTAGGAGCCACAGGACAGCCCTGTCCTCTATGGAATAAGCAGCTTGGAGACACAAGAGGAGCCCAAGAGCCTGGGAGGGAGGCTTGCAGTAAACACCCCTCCCACTCACAGTAAAAAACCACAATGCCACGTAGGTGCCCTGGGGAGGGCGGGCTGGCTACGGGCACAGCTGGACACGCCGGGGCCCTTGTGGGTTGCAAATGCCCCCTTTCTCCCTCCACAGACTCACATCCCTGCCCATCCTTTCACCCTCCCGCCCCCACCAAACATAAACTTTCTCACCCGACACAGAGACCACAAATACTGTACTATTCCATTTATGTGAAACTTCCAGAATAGGCCAATCCATACAGACAGGAAGGAGACTGGGGGTGCCAGGGGCTAGGGGAGAGACTGCTAACAGTCTGAGGTCCCTGGTTGGGGTGCTAGAAGTATTCTGGAACTAGAAAGAGGAGATGGCTACACATTGGCAATGCACCAGGCACCCCTGAGTGTGCACTTGCAAATTGCCCAAATGTGAACTTGGTTCTGTGAAGTTTATCTACAAACGTGTCTTTTTAAAAATAGAACACAGTACAGGTGCTCTGACTCTGACATGTGCATTTCTTTTTTTTAAAGATTTAATTTATTTATTTTTAGAGAGAGAGGAAAGGAGGGAGAAAGACAGGGAGACAAACATCTATGTGCAGGAGAAACATGGATTGGTTGCCTCTCATATGCACCCTGATGGGGTGGGGGGGGGCGGTTGGGGGCAAACCTACAACCCAGGCATGCGCCCTGACCAGGAATCAAACTGGTGACCTTTCACTTTGTGGGATGATGCCCAACCCACTGAGCCACACTGGTCAAGGCCATGTATATTTCTTTATTGTAAAAGAAACAAAGAAATAAATGACAGCATCGGGGGCAGGGGACGATCACTGATGTCACAGGAGGGAGGAGCCGGGCATCTGGAGTCCTAGAGACCCAGGCAGTGGGGAGACTGGAGGGAACCGGGGCAGCGTGCCTGCTCCACCTGTGCATTCACCGGATCTGGTGTGAGGACAAAGGGACAGAGAAGCAAAGCCAAGCTGAGTGGGGGGTGGGTCTGCCCATCACATGTGGTCCTCCAGGAAAACAATGCAGACCACCGCCCGCCAGGCCGGCTCCCACACCCCAGCTCCAGCTGACTAGCCCAGTCCCAGGGCCACCTCAGAGGGGCCTCCTTACCGTGTACTTGTCCCACTTCTTCTCAGGGTCGTATGGTTCCCAGCGGCTGGCGGGGAAGATGTGCTTGTTTTTCTCGTACCAGCTCCTTAGCACCACCTTGCCCGCATGTGACTGAGGAAGGGGGAAAAGCCGGGCCTTGTGGCTCAGGGCCACCCGGGGGCCTGCCTTCTCCACTTCACCTTCCCTCCACTGCTCTTTCCTCCCCTGGCCCAGCATCCCAGCACCACTGCACCTCATCCTTCTCCACAGTGGCGTCGCTGAGCAGCCGCACGTCATCATGAACGTCGAAATTGAAGAGCGGCCCTGCAGGGGAGAGGCAACCAGCTCACCCTCGGGCTGCTGCCCTGATATGTTGGGGGCAAGCTGCTGAGGAGGGGAAGGGGCCGGGCCAGGCACACTCACCACTCTTCCCACGCGCCTTGGTGACGATGAAATCATAGAAGCTGTGGTGCTAGGGGCAGAGGGCAGGAAAGCCATGGCTGATGACCCATCCCGGCCTATCCCACCTTCCTGACCACCCGCAGGCTGGAGGCAGGCACAGCTCCACACACTGCACCTCCAGCCCAGGCAAGGCCCCAGAGCAGAGCAGAGGCTGTCCCACAAAGCCCCCAGCATGCCCAAGCTCACTGCCCTTCCCACTGCCACTCTGCCGAGGGCTGCGGGAAGAGAGGGGACTCACATGGGGTATGATTAAATCCTCCTTGATGTACATGAGCTGCTCCACCCCTGCCGACCTGAGGGAGAAAGGCAGGAGGGTGTGAATGAATGAGGAAGCAGCCCGCCAAGGAGACCAGTGTCAGAACTGTGAGACAACCCCAACTACTTTGAGGCAGGCCGTGAGGTTGGGTGAGTAGCGCCCAACTGTACTCCATCTCTAGGCTAAAAGCTAAGGCCAAGGCTCCCCCCTCTAGACCGTGTAAGGTGAGAGGAACGGAGGAAGAATCCTGACTCTCTTCTTAGGAACATGGCACCAGCATGCCCCCTTTCCACTCAGGGAGTAGTCACCCTGGTGTGCCTCAAGCAGCAGCTACCACGTGGGGGTTCTGGTACCAGGGCTGGGACTACAGGCTCCACACACATGTACATGCTCACACTGGCTCACGCGCATGTACACGCATATGCACACACCCTACCTGAGCTCACTGAAGTCTTTGCGCAGGATCTCAAGTGCCTTCTGCAGGAACTGCTGCATAGTGTTGCCTTTTTTCATCTGCACAAGTGGGCCGCAGAGCCAGCACCCAGGAGGCCAAAGGGTTGGGAGGGAAAGATGAGGCTGTGGAAAAAGGCTCTCAAGAAGGCAGGGGCCTAGAGGCCCCTGCCAGGGACCCCAGAACCCTCACTACCATCACAGGTGACCGGGCTCCCTTCCCTGCTCCCCGCAGGATCCACAGGGGCCACCCACATGAAGGAGC
This sequence comes from Artibeus jamaicensis, assembly GCF_021234435.1. NCBI lineage: Eukaryota > Metazoa > Chordata > Mammalia > Chiroptera > Phyllostomidae > Artibeus > Artibeus jamaicensis. The sequence goes on from NW_026521282.1 coordinate 331,712, forward strand.
CTGGTGGGTTCCAAATTCAGGCTTGAAGCTCCTCCTCACTGAATCTTAGGAGCACAGGTAGTGGGGTGCAAGCCCCACACTGCCCACCTTGACTGTCCGCCGGTGCCCAGAGCCATCCCAATAACTGAAGGTGATTTCAATCTCCTCACCTACAAAGCAGAATTACCAGTTAGCTTCCAGAAACCACATGTCCCCAGGCTCCACAAGCTCCCTGGGGCTCAGTCCCCAGCCCCGGGCTCTCACTGTCCCAGCACCCCAGGCTGGGCCTTGTGGGTCCCACTTGGCGAGCACTCACCCTTGATCTTCTCCTGCTTGGCTTCCCATTCTTGCCGCAGCTCTTCCCGGAGCCGATTCTCCTCCTCCTGGGAAAGAAAAGGGATACAGGCCGGAGACCCAAGGCTGCTCAGAGGGCACGCAGGGCCCTACTCCCTGAGTACAAGCCTCTGCCAAGGTCAAGGCCAGGGCTGGGGTCACACTGCCTTTACCTCGCGGTCACGGTCAGGCAAAAAGCTTGTGTCCACATCTGGGTTCTTCCCCAATTTCCTCTTCTTCATGGGGATCTCTGGAGCTAAAGGAAACACAGGCATTAGCTGCATCCTGGACCTTTATTGCTCAGGTCTCAGCTCGAACACCACCTCCTTGGAGGCTTCCTAGGCCATCCTGGCTGGGACACACTGCCCTCTGCTGGCAGCCACAGCGGCCTGCATTGTCCTTGTCACAGTCCTTAGGTCTATGGAGACTTAAAAGGTATCCTTACAGAGGGGCTTTGACCTTGATCTCTACTGCCAGCAGACGGACAGAACAGTCGCTACATTCTTCTCCCATCAGCTGTGATCTGGAGTACCTCGAGGATTTTTTTTTAAGTTTCAAATATTTATTAATCAGTGTAAACCCCAACAGAACACGATTCCATGCATTTGGGAGAAATATTCCCTGGTTAAGTGCAAAATCGTGCAGATGGCTTCTCGAAGACCTTCGTTCTAAGCAGCTTTGTACTGACACATTTCACTTAGAACTCTGGACCTTCTTTCCTCAGTTTGCTGTAATCTACATTCACTGAGTAGAACTTATATTGCTCATTGGGACCCAGCTTGTTCCAGGGTTCTGGGTTCTTCTTTTTGTCCCAACAGACATCTGGGTTGAACAATGCCAGGCGCATGACATACAGCACTGCCCCAGTACCTCCGGCTCTGATAAATAAGAAGAGGGGGGGTCAACTGCTGCTAGGCCCAGCTCAGCAGCAGCCCTGGGTGCGGTGCCCCAATTAGGACTTGGTGTTGGAGCAGTCGGTGTGCTGGCTGGAGAGCACTGGCTGGTGGGGCAGGCATGTGATGGACACACGCTGGGGAGCCTGGCCTGCGCCATCTTTGTGTTCTCTCTCTCTGCCTTGCGCCAACAGGCTGGCTCCAGCATTTATTTGTAAACTCCCCTTTCCTTTCCTTTCTCCTTCTCTCCTTCCTTCCTCCCTCTCTCCCTCCCTAACTCCCTGCCTTCCCCAGGTGAACCATATCTACATTGTCCCTCTGCCTCCCCTCCGAGGACTTAAGACATCAATGCCAGTGTCTGAGGGAGCAAAGGCTCCTTCTCATTGGCTGGGTAGGACCCCTCTGTACTAGGAGCTGTGCTCGTCACAGTCACATATCCAATGTCTCATCTAATCCTCACGACAGCCACAAAGGAGCATGGCATTCCTTTTCCCATTCAAGAAAACTGAAGCCCAAAGTCCCATGGCTACTAAGACCAGAGCCAATTGGGAGAAGGGAAGGAGAGGCCAGCTTTGCCAACATTCTGGACTCAGTGACTCAGTTTCCCCCATTAGGACATGGATGAACTAGAACAGTGTTTTGTGTTTTTTTAAAGATTTTACTTATTTATTTTAGACAGAGTGAAAGGGAGGGAGAAAGGGGGGAGGAAGAAACATTGATGTGTGGTTGCCTCTCGTGCACCCCTCACTGGGGACCTGACCTGGTCCACAACTCAGGCATGTGCCCTGACTGGGAATCGAACCACCAACCCTCTCTCAGTTTGCAGGCCGGTGCTTAAACCACTGAGCTACACCAGCCAGGACCTAGAACAGTGATTCTTCAACCTGCTGGTCTCAGCACCCTTCACCACTCTTACAAGTTACCATGGACCCCAGAGAGGTCTTGCGTATGGGGGCAGTAGCCATCAATACTCACCAAATTAGAAATTGAGCCTGAGAAACACTGAACACTCTAGAACAGAAAAGCAAGCACTGTTACCTGTCAGAGTAACAATGCCATGTCACGTGGCCTCTGGAAAACTCCACTGCACATCCATGAGAGTGTGCAAAAGGCCAAGAATGTCTTTGCATGATTATGAATGCTTTCGATTTTGCAGAGCCCTCAAAAGGGTCTCAGAGACCCCCAGGGGTCCTGAACCACTCTTTGAGAAACACAGACCTAGAAGACAAGCCTGCACTCCGGCCTGCCGCTCCAAAGCAGGGTTTCTAAGGCTTGGCTGCACATTCAAATCACCCAGAGTGTTTTCTAAAAAAAATCCCACGCTGGCACCCCATTACCAGGTCCCCAAACCAAAACCTCTGTGGGGAGGGAAGCCCCACCGAAACTCTGTGATGCACAGTGAGGTTGACAGCCTTCTCCCAGACCTGCGCTGTCCAAAACAATGGTCCCAGCCACACGGATGTGTAGCTTCTGTGATGATGCGCTGATGGTAACGTTTTAAATACCAAATGCCACTAAATACTTTATGTCACTAAGGAGTACTGAAAGTAACTTCACTCGTTTCTTTTCCCACGCTTTACTGTGGTTCCCGGAACATTAGAAATGCCAAGTGGCACACAGGCTTCCTCCTGACCGCCTCAGCCACTCCCCTTAAAGCTGTCACACCCAGGCTGTCACCACACTGAATGGTGCCACCTTGAACCATTCCTTGGCCATCACGCTTTCTAAACCAGCCTAGGCCTGTCGCTGTACCCTTCTGAGTCCTCAAGTGTATCCCTCCTGCTGCTCCACTTCTGGGCTCACTCATTTCTCAACTCTACCCACACCCCCCCATCTCTCTGGATATTATTGAAATTCCCCTCATCCTGATGGCCCAATTCAACTGTCCCCCATGGGGCACATTCCGTGAGCCCTGGGCTGGCCCAGGCCCTGGCAGGTTGCATGCTGACCCGTGTGATTCCCATAAAAGAGACAGTGCCCTGCATTTGTCCACCTGCCCCATCCCTGGCCCGGCCTGGAGCGGGTGCAGGGCATGTGGGGTCCCCATGCTGGCTTCGTCCTCGCTCCCCAGTCTTCCCAAGTCGTCCCTATAACCTGTTGTTCCTTCAGCTGAGAACTGCACTGCCCAATTAGTAGCCACTAAATGTCTGTGGCTGTGTCAATTTATACTGAAATTAAACAGAATTTAACAATTTGGTGCCCCAGTCACATGAGCCATATGCTCAATGGCCACTTGCCAGCATAAACACGTACATCTCCAACATCACAGAAAATTCTGCCGGCCAGCCTGACCTAGACCACTCTCTCCACGCCTCGGTCCATCCTTCACGGTAACTACGGCAGCTTGCTCTGGCAACCACTCACACCGGAGACCCTATGCCCCTGTACAGGGACCACACGGCTGCCTCGGACTCACTATGCCACTGAAAGTGAGCCCCACCCTAACTCAGCTTCACACGCAGTGCACACTTGGCCCTTTCTCTCCTGCCCTGACATGGGAGGTTCCGGCCCACAAATGTAGCAGGCAGTCAAGGCTGGGTGGTGAGTGTGCTTCTTCGCTCTAGAGCCAGAAGTCCAGCACAGAGCACTGCAGGCAGGGCCCCTCCCTTGTGTCCCAAGCCTGCCCTCACCTTCCCTTTCCAACTCTTCCTCATACATGGCCTCCTCCTCCTCCTCCTCGCCCACCTCCTCTTCTTCGTCCAGGGTGAAGGACAGGCTGGAGATCTTCCTCTTAGCCTCCTTCTTGCGTTCTTTCTCTCGCAGCTTCTCCAGCTTCCTGCCATGGTATGGATGGCCGTCATACGCTGCATACTCACCCCAAGACCCCTTCTCTGACCCAGAGACACCTATGTGCTCAGTGTGGGGCCCACGTTGTACACACCCTGAGGAGTCCTACTACCCTGGGTCACTTTGAGGTCATGGGCAGGGTTTGATTAAGACACAAAGGTCCCCCTTCAAGACGCAGGAACAGCCTGATCCAACTCTAGGCATTAACTGTATCTCAGAGGGCGGCTAATGGTGGGAGTCTGGGGGGGAGAGGACTCACAGCTGCAGCTCCTTTGACTGTTCCTTTTTGGCTAGCTGCTTCTCACGTTCCTTCACCAGTGCTTCCTGCTTGGCCTTCATGTCATTCAGGGTCACAAGCCCTGTGAGGCCAGGAGACAAGGGGGTAAGGGCCAGTCACCCAGGGCCGGCAAAGCAATAGGTCTCTGGGTCCAGGAAAAGGGGACATGCATGCTTTACTTGCCCACAGTGCTGGACTTGAGCTCCGCCTCCACAGCATCGTAGTGTGCAGAGAACTTCTTGTCAATGTTGGATTTCATTATGTTCTCCTGTAAGTGATAAAAAGTAGCAATAAGGGCCACTCACCCCCCCACAATGGAAGTGGGGACCTGAGTCTGGGCTCCAGTCCCAGATCTGTTCCTGGCCTATAATGACCTTGGAGAAAAAAAAAAAAACTCCCTCCTTCCTTGGTTGATGGAAGGTTCCACAGGGCTGCAGGGGGCTCTTTCAGTGCTGAGAGCGCCAAATGGGGTTCTTTCCCTGTGACCTCTGAGCTGCTCTGGCCCCTCCCCACCTCCTGCTGAGGACCAGGGCTCCCTCAGTAGCTGGAGCCACAGGCTCTACCTGCCTTTGCAGTTTTTCATACCCAGCTTTTATTTTATTTTTAAAAATATTTTATTTATTTATTTTTTTTCAGAGAGAGAGAGAGAAAGGGAGGGAGAGAAACAGCAATTGGTGTGGTTGCCTCTCCTGTGCCCCCTACTGGGAACTGGCCTGCAACCCAGGCATGTGCCCTGACTGGGAATCGAACCAGTGACACTTTGTTTTGCAGGCTGGCACTCAGTCCACTGAGCCACACCAGCCAGGGCTCCATACCCAGCTTTTAAGCTGAAGCTCTGGAGACCCAAGCCAAAGGGTGACAGGAGAATGAAGATGGCCAAGGAACCTGGTCCTTCACTGAACAATGTTGCTCCCTCTCAGCTCCAAATGTTGCCAACAGCTTCCTCTGAGGTGTCTTCACTCTGGCTCAGCCCCATCCAGCGCCGGTCCCCTCTCTGGCCAGTGGCCTCCAGAGGAGATGGCCAGTAGAGAAATGTACCTCTGGCTGGTCAGAGTCAGCACTGGGACTAAGGGGCATGAATTGAGGCCTCAGCAGGACTCGGTATGGGGCCACTTCCTTGGACTCATCTTCCGTAGTACCTAAGGTAGGAGCCTGCTCACCCCTCGTGTCCTGAGTCCACACTCTCCCAAAAGAAGAGTCTCCCACAAAAGCCCACTCCTTCCTTCCTGACTTCTCACTGAAGACTTCTGTGAACCACTAGCATCCCTGATGCTCTTGACTACCTGTGCTGGGGCACAAAGGGCTCTGGAAAGAGCCTCAGCAAAGGGTGGGTTGGCCGGGGCCTGCCGTTCCTGGTATCCATTGGCTCAGGACAGAGACCTCATTCTCAGGGCTCAAGAGCCACAGCCAGGATGCCCTGTGCCTGCGAGGGGCTCCCTATCGTGACCAATGGAACCACTGATTGTTGCTTCCTCCAGTTGGAGGCTTGTCACAGGGTAGTTGGGTTCAGTCTTCTGGGCTCGTTTTATAGATGAGCAGACTGTCGCCGGCTCGCTACTGCCCCTTGCTGGACATCTGGAAGCGAAGGCCCTATCGGCTCGCCGCCCACGCTCTACGCCAGCCTACCAGGGTTGCGCGGGGAACAAGAGGATGGGGGCAGTGGGCAGCGCGCATGCTCTGAGTTGGCCCGGCCCAGCCCGCACCTCGGCGATCCGCTGCTTCATCTGCTCCATCTGCTCGCGTTGTTTCTCTCGCTTCTTCATCAGGTGCATGGCGCGACCGGCCTCGCTCGCGGCACCCTTGTACTGAGCCATGGTGGCAGCAACAGCGACAACAGCCAGGCAGAGTCAGCAGCTCCGGCGACCGCGGCGTCCGGCGTCCGTGCAGTTAGGAGACGCCCGCGCGCGCTGTGACGTCGACCACCGGGGAAGGCGCGGGCGCCCCGCCCCAGCACGTGACTACTGGGCGCCCTACAGACCACCGGAGGCCGGCCTAGGGTCCCCCGTTTTCCGCCCTCCGTTTCAACCCCCTCCCCTCCCCCCTGCACCCGCTCCCTTGTTTCCGCGTCAATGCCTCAACGTTAACACGAGTACAAAGGCTGGGTTCCCCAGTCCTTCCTCCCGTTGATCCTAAGATTGAGCAACGGGTCCTCCACTTCCTTGGTGTTGGCCCAGCCCAAGGCCAGACTGCCACCTGCTGCTGCCCTGGCAGGGACAGCTCATTTCCCTTGCACCCACCAGTCTGATCCTCACCCAAGACTGTACCCAAGTCCTCCATTTCAACAGACCACGTGCTATGGCCTGGGTCCCCTCCGCCTCCACTTACTTCCTGGACTTGGAGGGAAGGACCCTGCTCCCTCCTCTTTAACCCCCACCCCAGACCCCTCTCGTTTCTTTCACACTGGCGCCTGATGGCTGCAGTCCTGGTGCCAGCACTAACTGGCTGGGAGGCCCTGGGCAGGTTAATGTGACCTGTTTCCTCTGTATAGGCCCTTTCAGTTCAGGAGCTCTTTAATTCCCTGATGAAGAAAGTGACCTTTTTATAGCCATCAAGAGTCAAGCTAAGCCAGAATCTGAAACTCATAGGGACAGCATGACATCCCAGGAAGCCAAGGCCCCACCCAGCACCCAGCTTTTAGAAAATAAAGCTGAGGATCTGGGCTTAGGTTTCCACACAATTTTATTGGGAGGTTTTGTTTTCTGTGAAATACACTAGAGGTTGGGGAAGGGCTCATTCACTTTGCAAGATAAGGGTTTCCCACCACTAAGGGAACGTCGTGGAGGGGGGGTACACTGGGGTTCTGGATCCATTTTCCCACCTCCTTCTGCTTTGCTCACATTTCTCTCTCAGCAAGTACCAAAAGACACAAACACAAAGACACAAAAAACAAAAACAATAAGATCAACCTCCAACAGGGCCACACCCAAGCCCTTTCCCCTCCTGGGTAGCCTAGGTAGCCAAGGGAGCTGCTCCACAGCCCCGGGCACTCAAGACTGCAATGGAGGGGTACAGCACTCCTCAGACAGAGAGGGCAAAAGTTAATAAATTAGAATAAATTAACGGGGGTGGGGAATGCAGGATGAAACTTTGTGCTGGGAGGGCCCCTTCTCTCCAACACATAAGAGAGTTGGTGGGGGGGAGGCAGGGGACATCTCCAAAGGCCACTACAGTGGGAGGAAGCGCAGTGGGGGCAGAAGTCAGCTTTTCCTCCACGTTCTTCCCAAACAGAGCAGAAGAATCACTGGTAGGGGGAAGAAACACACATAAGGAGGGGAACCCTCTTTCCCAGGATAAGTAAGGGCCAAGAAAGAGAACGCTATCCAACCCCCGCCCCCCCATCTCCCGAACCATCACTAAGATTAAGGATTTGGTCAGTGAATCAATGAGGTGGGTGACAGGAATGTGGTGGGGGACGCAGAGGATGCTGGAAACAGGGGTGCCCAGCCATGCCCATCTCCCTAGCCCTGGAAGAGAGCAGGGGAGAGGGTATCCAGGGTTGGGGGAGGGTCAGCAATCACTGGTCAGCTTCTCCAAAGACATCATTCTGTTTGCGCTTCATGTTCTCAAAGTCAAAGGCGGAGCCTGCCATGCGCTTGTAGATGTCTTTGATGTCATTGCATGTTGTCTCAAAGTGTGTGGTGGCATCGTAGGAGCAGGAACAGAACACCTGAAAACAGTGACAGCCAGGGCCCAGGGTGAGTTGGGCAGGGGCCTTGGGCAGGCGGCCAGGAACCAGGGCTGAGACAGGCTGCTTACCTGGCTCTCAGACCCATCGTCAATAGGTTCATACAAGTCACTGATGGCCACAAACCTGAGGGGCAGATGGAGGGGAGGGGACAGGCCTCACAACCAGCCTTGCCCTTCCCTGGTCCCCATCCCCCAGTCCTCCAGCTCCTTGGCTCCCTTCCTCCCCCAAGCCCCTCACTTCTGGTCAATGGGCTCCAGCAGCTCCAGGGCGGGCTCAACCTCCTTTTCAGGCTCCGTGGTCTCCACCGTGGTGCTGGCAATGGCGATGTATTTGCCCTGAGCAGCCACGTTGTGTGCATAGGAGATCATGCACACATAGATGTCTGCCAACAGGAAACAATCCATTAACATGGGCGCACAAAGGGCTCCTGGGGGTGGGCCCAATTTGGGCCTGCCTGCCCTTCCCCAGCTCCACAGAGCAGGCAGCATCCAAGCTGCCACCCTCCTGAAGGGGAAGAGTCCAGGGCACCTAACCCCTAGAATGTGATGTCATGATAACTGTGATTTGGGTCCCTGTTCCTCCATAGAGGGATCAGGCAGAGAGCCCCAAGATTTATGAGGAGAGGCAGTCACCCCAAAGACAATACCCTGAAGGAAGTGACATGGGGCTTGGCCTACCTGACTTCCTGTTAACCTGGTTCTGGGGGATGATGATTTGGCAGGAGTTGGCATCGTTGGTGTTCTTGATGGGGTGGCTAAGGATACAGATGATGCGGATAACCTGGCCAGCCTTTCGCACACGGTCTGGAACATAGCTGGGGTCACAGATCAGCTGCTTGCATCGGGCCACCTGTAAAAGCACCAAAAGTCCTTGTCTCTATCCAGCATTCCCCTAGGTAGTCATGGGAATGGGCCCACAGCTAGGGCTGGCAGCTCCAGCAGGCAGGGAGGGTGCTCCTCTGAGCTGTCACCATTGCCCGTCCTGTAGCGAGCGTACTGCTTCATCCTGCATCTCAGAGAGGGACGCCCCATATGCAGGGCTGGGTGACCCCTTTTGCTGAGACACTGATCAGGGACACTCCCTGGACCAGTGACTGACATAGCACATGGGCTTTGAGAGATACCTCTCGCCAACAGGAATGGCAATGCAGACTTCTGTAGTTCCAGGACCCAGCCCAAAGCCCTCAGAACTGAGTAGCAGCAAACCCAGCAGAGCCAAGATCACTGGGAAGAGAGCCTCTTAAAAACTCCACCCAGACCATCATATCTGCACTGTGGGGAAGGCTTACCTCTCCCTCAGACTTCACACCCACCACCTTGCCGTTCTCCATGATGATGTCATCCACAGGTTTGTTCAGCATGTACGTCCCCCCATAGATGGCACTCAATCTGTGGTGGGTAGAGTGATGGTGAAGGACCCCACCCAGGAGACCCCGCCAGTGCCATTGCATCCTCCCCTGGAAACATCACTGGGATGCAGAGGAGGCTGCCCCAGGCAGGCAGAGCTCATGAGACCTGATGGTTCTTCCCAGATCTGTCACCCAGAATATCCTGCAAAGGGTAGCCTAAGGGTATCATGAGGGCACAGCTCCTCTTGGAAATGGTCTGAGAAACAAAATGGAGGGCTCCGGAGAAGTCCTGACCCAAGGTTCCACGTACTCTAGTGTGGTCATAGTGCTGCCTGAGTCAGGCAGCAGAGCGAGCCCTGTCTGTGGTGGCCTGGCTCTTCAACTCTGCATTTCAACACGCTACTGCCACATCCCCACTACCGAAGGAAGATGCAAAGTAAATGAAGACCGCATGGCAGAATATAAAATGCTACGAAAATGCTCAAAGGGGCCATTCCCTTTCTTCGCCCTGGTCCTACTCAGTACTGCCAATTGAAAGAAGCCATGCCCTCACCTCGCAAAGCCTTGAGGCAGCTCTCCAAGGCCATAGAGTGGGTATAAATACGGGCTCTTGCCATACCGGGCCAGGGACTCGCTGTACAACTTGATGCGATTGATGGTCTCAAGACAGGGCTGGTCCAAGTAGCTGGGGGGACAGGGTCAGGAGAAGAGGCTACAAAAGCAGAACCCCCAGCTCACCCCCACCCAGGCACCAGGCCAGCATTCCCCCAACCTCAATGGCCTGAGGAAAGAAGCCTGTGGGTTAAACACAAGAACAAATGGAAAAGGTAACAGGTGAGTGTGTGTGGCTGAGTTCAAGAGATGTGCATGGTGGGCTGAGGGAGCAGCAGGCTGGAGAAGGGAGGGCAGGGTGCAGGCCAGGCAATGTGCAGTGTGCCATGCCAGTTTCCCCTCACTCATCAGTGCGGTAGAGCGCCAGGGCGTGGCCAGTGAAGTCAATGACGTCCTGGCCCAGGTCGAACTTCCGGTAGACATCACGCATGCTTGTGATCTCGGGGTCGACGCCCTCAAAGGTCTTGGGGTCATTCTCATCAAAGTTTGCCACAAACACTAGGAACTTGCGGAAGCGCCGTTTCTCAAACATACCCATCAGATCTGCAAAGGCAATGTGAGGAGAGCCTTCGTACCACAGAACATGAACCTCTCCTTCCCACCAGGCAGGCCAAGAAAGCAGGTTCCCTAGCTCCTGGATGAGTTCTCCCCGCTAACCACCGTGTGACATTAGATTAACCCCTCTGCCCTTCTCAGCCTCAGTTTCCCATCTGCACAGGTTCAGAAGGCCCTTCCAGCTCTGACACGGGAGGATGTTTCACTGGTCAGGTGGTGGAGTCCCTGTCAAAAGCTGAAGTCTTTCAAGAAAGAGTCCCCCCTCCACATCCCCTCTGCATGTAGACTTCCCTCATGGCAACACGTGTGAGGCACAATCTGGGTCAGTATAGAGAAGACAGAGCAAGGGGCTTCTGGTACTACCCGGGGATGTGACCTTGGGCAAGGGGCACCCTGCTCTGAATGGCTGCCCCCCCCATGATTCCCTGGCTCAGGGGACCCACACTCACTAGAAGCCAAGGCTTCAGTCTCAGTGGATGGCACTTTGTAGATCTTGCCTCCCTTGTAGACAAAGCTGCCTTCCACCACCTTGAAGTCCAAGTAGCGAGTCACCTCTGTGTACAGTAGCATCTTTACCAGCTGCCCTGCAAATCCGTGAGGGAATGGCAACAGTATCAGTATGGCTCTCTCCAGAAACTCCATCTGCTCTGGCTACCTTTTTATGAAGCCTGACCCTTCTCTGGTTGTCCCAATCACAACCCACAATACCTCCTTGGTCTCCCTCACCATTGGCCATGAGGAATTTGGGGATCAGGTCAACATTCCAGTCTCGGCCCCGGCCCATTGACTCAGGTGGCCCCTCCAGCAACTGAAAACGCTTATACAGCTATAAACAGGAAAGAGAGAAAGAGAGGTATCTCTAAGACCACCCCTCTCGCCCCAACTCCCCCTTTCCCAGAGAACCTAAGGAGTGCTGCAGCACCCTATGCGAGAGCTTAACAAGGGATGGGCATGGGCTCAGGCGGCCTCACCTCCTCCAGGGGTGTGATAGAGGAGCTCTCACCCCCATAGTAGGGGTTCCGGTCCATGTGCAGTACCTTCTTCCCGTTCACAGACATGATGCCTGACAGGATGCATTCCTAGGAAGGGGCGACATTTGCTGCACTCCTGCCCACATTCCCACCAGTAACCCTTGTTCCCCACTCCAAACCGAGGAGGACAGCAAAGCTAGGACTCTGCACCAATGGACAGCTCCTTGCCTCCTTTCACCCGCCACAGGCCACCTCGCCTAAAATTGGGGGGCAGTGGCTTCATCTGACCACAGTCTGCTTTATAACCTTGTGGGGCAAGGAGGTAAAGAAGAAAAATAACAGACGCATAGAGGGAGAGCATCCAGCAGACAAACGGATGGACTATCAGCAGCCACAATGCCAAGAAAATGATCTTATCTACATAGAGCGTAGGAAGACAGATAAGACACAATGAGCCACAGAGGAGACCCAGCTGGACAGTGAAGGGCTGGTGGAAGAGAAGGAAGAAAGGCGTAGGATGGTCCAGGAATCGCAGGCCCCACCCTGGGCTGCTGGCTCCTCCAAGTTGTCCCTGACCCTGAGTCTTCCAACCCGGGGAGGGGCTTCTGCTCCAAGATCAAGGGAGAGGAGTCTCTTAGAGGAGCGATCCACCAGGATTTGAAGGAAGGGGGAAAATAAACATCCTCACCATTCACTGTCACTAGCCCAAGGACAAAGGCTGAAGGCACCAGTCAGCCTAAGATCTCCATGGGAAACCAGGGTGGGGTAGCAGGAATGTGATCACTGCCCCCACTGCTACTCCTTCTGGAAGATTCCCTGGATCCCTAGGCCCCATAAAAAGCCGGGAAGGCAGGATATGGGCCCACCCTGGTAAGGCCCCTTGACCCGCGGTCCTTGTACTTCATCCTCACCAGGATTAGCGCAAGATAGGAGGGGATGCTGGACCAGCCAGAGATGCAGACAATGTGTTGGGACAGGTGTCAAGGGGTGGGCACTGGGGGATGTAGGGCTGGGGGAGGGGGGTGCAGACTGGGATGGGGAGGACAGAAGGAGCCGACGGCCGGGGCCTAGGAAGTCGAGGGGGTTAGGAAAAAAAGGGGGACGTTTCTTAAAGAAAGGGTCATGGTGGTGGACAGAGGCCACGTCGTAAGGGGGTGAGCTCGGGGCTGTTTTTTGCCGGGACCCAAATGCCGGGGGCGACAGCGCCAGGGATGGCAGTGACAGGATGGGGCCGGGGGCGGCAGCACGGCAGGGAGGAGGGGGTGATGCGGGGCTCTAGGCGCCCGAGACCGCACTTACTGTGAGGCCGGTGCCCAGCACGATCACATCGTATTCCTCATCCATGGTCAGGCCTCGGTGCCAGCGCCGTCGGCTCCTCCTCCTCCTTCACCACAGCCTCCGCCGCAGCACTGGACCAAAGATGGCGGCGTGTCGGACACCGTCAGACCCCTCCGCCACGTCAAAGAGTCCCGTCCCCTCCCTGTGCTCCGCGGTGCAAGGTCCGGGCCACTGCCTTCCTTGCTCGCCTCCCGGGAGAGCTGCCAGTGCCCAGGCCTCAGCACCAGTGTAGCTCCGCTCTCTGAGAGGCCTGAGGGGAGTGAACCTGGGCGGGGAGGGCGGGGCAGTCCAATGGCCGGTGCTGCGGTTGAGGGATCCGTGCGCCGGGCCTCTGCCCTGCCCCGCCCTTCGGGATGCTTAGCGCGGCCCCCAGGGCCAGGCGCATGCCCCTGCAGCAGCAGGGGGCAGTCCCACAGGGACCCGACGGCTACTTTTGTCAGGTACTCATCCCCAGGCGCTAACCATCCTGGCCCTTCGTGCCTGCGCAATGCAGCCCCTCCCTACCCTAGCCACTTAGGGGACCACCTTGTTAAAGACCCACTGCATCTGCCCTGACTCCCTGAGGCAGTCCGTAGACCCCCTACAGGCCTACCCGTCTCCCCCTTCGCCTGCCTTGGCTCCAGCTACATCTGGGAGCCTCTCAGGAAGCCCTCAGCCAAGTGCATCCCTCCTGTCCAGTACAGAAATGAGTGACAAGAGGCCGAAGCATGGCGACCCGTCTTTATTTTATTAGGAAGGAAACCCACAGAGCACCCCAGGAACCTGCTAGGCATTCCCTGCAGGAGCTGCCAGAAACCCAGTGAGTACACCCAGCCCACCTGCTGTGGAGGTCCCTTCCTTCTCAGGCCACGGAAATAGACCCCAGAGTACTGCTTATTGTTAGCACATCACCAAAAACACCACCATCCAAGTGGGAGTTAAAAAGTACTTCCACCCCCCAACTCAGGGAACATCCAGCTCCTGGCTGCTGCAGGGAGCCCAATAAAGCCTGGGGAGGGAGCACTCGCTACACAGAAGCACTATAAACAGCAAGGGGTGATGGTGGAGACATGAAAATAAATAAGGAGAAAGGGGGAGGCAGAAGGGGCTCTAGAATTCATGTCCCCTCCCCTCACAATCAGCAAGCCTAGATCTGTCTACTATCTATGTAGAATATGTACACCTGTTGACAGAGATGGGGTGGGCAGCCCCAGGGAAGTCCCTCAAAGGGTTGAACAGGAACAGGACAGGCTGAGGGGAACTGGGGGTTCATGCTATGGTAGGAAGAGAAGGAAGTCCTTCAGTCCAGCATGCCTTGAGGTGAGAAAGTGACAACCTGTACACCATCACACCCTCAATCCCCAGTGGTTACAGGGTCACACAATCTGGGTCAAAGTGATGGTGGGGCCCTTGTGGTCATCAAAGCGGTCCATGGTCTTGAGGCTCAGGATCATGTGCAGGCCGTAGGTGAAGATGAAAAGCATGAATAAGGAGGTGAGCAGCCCCATCCAGATGCCCGGGGAGAAGAAGCTGGCACAGTCACTGGCGTAGGAGAACTGCTCGCCTGCCACGTTGAAGGCCTGGATCTGGGGGATAGAGAGGACCACATGGCCCCACAAAGAGGGAGGCCCAGTAAGGGCTGAGGTTCTCACCTTATTAAGCAGTGCAAATCCATGGAATGGGAGCCCAAGCCTGAAGACCAGGCCTCCCATTCCGTCCCCTCTCTACCAGGATCCTGCTACCTCCAGCCTGGGCTCCTCCCTGGTCCCTACCTGGAAGTGCTGAAGAGTCATATGCCAGAGAGAGGGCTGGGTGGTGGGCACAAGGATACTGCCCTCCTTGCTAAGACTGCTGACATACTGGCAGTGGAAGGAGTAGATGCTGGGCCCCGTGATCTGGGAGGCATTGAACTGGACTACAGAGCCATTGCTATGGATTTCAAGGCGCTCCATGGTAAACCAGTACCGGGCTGATACTGGGTAGAAACTGTTCGCCAGAATGAACCTGGGGGAGGCCACAGGGGTGTCAGGTTGCTGAGGAAGCCAGAGCCACACCAGTCCACCCACACCTCGACCGCTCCTTGGACTCACTTGAATGTCACCGTGGTACCAAAAAGTTGTTCATAGGTCAGCGAAAGACTGCGGGACCAGAATAAAGAGGCAAGCTGTCAGGCTCTGAAAGGTCCTTGAGCATCTTAGATCAAGGTGCTCAAGTCTGCTCCTACCTAAGCTGCCTGGGTCCTCATAGCCACCTAAAGAGGTGATGCCCCCACTTGACAGATGGGAAAACTGAGACCCTGTCACATTCTAGATCAGGAGCCAGTATATAGGCCACCTACTTCCAGCTCAGGGCTCCTTCCTCTGGCTCCCCTAAACCCACCGCCCTTCCTCCTTTCAGCTCCTCCTTGGGGTCACTGAGGTGCCCAGGTTTGGCTTTGGGAGTGAGGGCGATCTCTCTCGCCACACAGGGAGGGTATGGGAGCCCCAGAACTTGCTCAGGCCTGGTATGCACCATAGTGCAGTCTCCTTGAGGCTGCTCTAGGGGGAGGCATCAGGTACCCAGGTGACTGGGCAGTATTAACAGCCAAGGTCCCAGTCAAGGACTAGAAGACACAAGGAAACAGAACTCTGAGCAACGCTCACTTTGAGGGCCCTCCAATAGCCCCACCCCGTGACACTGGCAGCATTCCCACGGTGAACACATATACCCACCTGAAGTGACAGGTATTTTGCCCTTACCTGGCAACAGACTCATTCCAGAAGGAGCCAGTCAGGTTGAGTTGCTGGGCCCCAAATGTCATGGAGGTCAGGTCTTCCCAGCGTTCCCTATATGCCACTGAGAAGTTCTGGGCCCAGAACAGGATCCGTGGGGCAGTGTCATTATAACTCACAGGGGGGAGAATCTCAGCTGACACTGACTGTTTTTGCAGCAGCTGACGACCTAGCCCTCCTGCCACCATGGCTACATCGCGGGCCACCTGCAGAAACAGCCCACAAGCCTTCTCTCAACGGCTGTGGGAGCAGGCCTCAAACCAAGTGGCCTGCACTCACTGTTCCTCTCTCCGTCATCTGTAGTCCCACCGGTCACACTCAGAGGCCCTTCCTCCAGGAGGCTTCCTCCGGCTGGCCCCTCAGCCTTTGTGACATTCCCAGCCCCTCCAACTTAGGAATACTTGGACTTACTGTCTGACCATGCCAGCCCGTAAGACTGACAGGGCCTGTGGAAAGCCACCCCGGGGAGGAGTAAGCAGGACTTTACAGTTCACGTTCTTCCCCCAGACACTGGCCTAGAGAGAAGCTGGCCCCTGCTGAGGCCCCTTAGAGCCTCACTCCCTCCGGGCCGACTCACCATGTGGCCTCTGCCCACACCTCCCAGAGCCCCTGCAGCAGTGCACGTACCCTGGAAGGGCGGACCGCTGTGAGGGCTGCTGTGTACGGGACATCTTCAGACTTGAGCATGCTCAGCACTTGCCCAATGATCTCATCTGCAGGGCAACGGGGAGAACAGAGAACCAGGTCACAGGTGGATGCTTAGCAGTGCTTCCCATGGCCTGTTAGAAACCATCTGACCTTTACACGGCAGAAGTCAGCAGAGGCAAGGTTGTGCGCCCTTCCACATACCACACGAGTGCCCCCTCTTGACTGAGCACCATGAGATCACCTCATTGAAGTGGGAACCACCAGATGTCTGCACTGGGAAGTCCCCCTAACTCTCAGCAACTGGCGTGTCCTCTGTAGTGGGACACTGAGACCCTTGAAAAGTCAGCTCCCCTCCACCTTCATTCACTAGTGTTTTCACTTTCCATTGAGGATCCCTAACAGCAGCTGCTTCTCATCCTGCCCATCCCTACCCCCCCCCCCACCGGGACACCTGTGGCCTTAGCTGTCAACTCCCTAATGCCAAGCCCTACCTAAAGTGAATGAAAAATGACAAGGATATAAGAAACGCCCAACCCACCCCTAAAAGATTTCCAATGACTTTTCCACTGGGAACGACTGACTGTCCTATTTTATAGCAAAAAGAACAAAAGTCTTCAGAACTGTTTTTTATAATGTTGTCCAAACTTTAGGATTCACGCTGCCTGAGTGGAAACCGGCTTCAGAGCTCCGGCATGGAGGCCCCCTAGACAACCTGAAATCTCTGCCAGGAAGGGCCCAACGGAGGACAAGTGAGGCCTGAGGGCCAGCCTTTCCCTGGTCAGCTGCGGGTTGCTCCAAGAAGCAGGAGAGCTGCCCTGGGGTTGAGGAGGGGCTGAGGGGCTGTGGACCAGCTCTCCATGGCCTAAGGCTGGATGAGGATGGAAAACGTGCACTCTTCCTGACGCTACTCACCATTGCCTGTGAGGACTTCCCTGGGTGCCATTAGACCCGAGCTACGGAAAAGACAGAGTGTTAGAGCCCCCACAACCCGAAGACCTCTCCACCACCCCTAGCCACATCCCCTCTGCCCCTCTAGCCTGCCCTCCACTCAATGCCACCAGCCCTCCCTACTAGCCCCATTCACCCAGCACACTCTAGCTGGGAGCTCTAGGAGCCATGCTGGCTTCTCCCTCTACATTTTTGCTCACCTCATGACCCTGCCCGGAATCCCTTGCCCCCGCTTTCACAGTCCCACTCATGTCCCTGCCACCTGCTGCATGAAAGGGTCCTGGCTAGGCAAGATGGCTTCCTACCACCCGAGCCCATGTCCGCCTTGTCTCTGGAGACTTAGTTCAGTGCAGGGCACCGACTCCTGAGTCACAGCCCGGCCGGAGGCGCTTCCAGCCTTTTCTGGCCATACAGGACACCTTCTGGAAGGGCTTCAAAGTTCTGAATGGGAGGACTGTCGTTGTTGACTCAGTGCTACCAGATCCCAGAGCTTGAAGGCTGGAGGCTGGAGGTTAGAGGCTGGACCATACCTGGCTGTGTAGGGCAAGCGGATGAGCAGCAAAGCCGGGAGGCTAGCATTGAGCTTTAGCTCCCGAAGGGTGGCCAGGTCCACGTGCAAGGGGCTGGCCCCAAGCTTCTCCTGAAGGTAAGTGGTCAGAGTGCTGACTGCATACCAGTCAACAGCAGGAAGCACAAGAGAGGAAGGGGCCAAGTCCAGAGCATTCTGGGGACAGAGGATAGGTGGGGGATGAGTTAGCAAGGGATCAGTGGGCCTGTGCCAGCCCCGAAAACCACTCTGACGGCCCTCCTCTCACAAGCCACACCCACACCCACATAGGAGTCTCATTAAAGACCAGAAAGAAAACGTCCCACACCCCTAGAAAGCCCCTGACACTCAGGCCTTTCTAACCACAAAGCCAGCATCTCTGGTCCCTAAGGGGACAGTTCTTATTGTGCTCAGGGAGGGGGGGCAGAACAGTCCCCATGACCCACAGCTAGGAGAGGACTCTTACCTCCAGGTTAGAAAAGGTGCTGTCCTGCTTGTTCCCAAACACACCACCATACGCCGTGAAGTCCTCGATGCTCAGCTAGTAGGGAAGCAGGGAAGATGGCATCAGAAGGTGGGCCAGGGCCGGGGCAGGCGGCAGACACTTTCCCCGTGTGTTTGCAGGGCCCGCAAAATCTCATTTAGAGTCAGATTTGGTTTGGTCAAAAGGGCAAGCAAGGGCGAGTTGGGGGTGGGGTGGGGATGGAAGGTTCTTTCTTTTCTTTAGCACCCTCCTTGCAGGGGGAGGGTTAGAAATCATGGAAGGCAGTCATGGGGTTGGGAGGAAATCTGTGGGCAGCTGACGTGTGGTAACCTCAGGAGTAAGAGTCAGCTGCCTGCCTACAGACAACAGGAACTGGGGAGAGAAGAGAGAAGCTAGGGGAAGGGACTGAAGGGGGCAGTTAGAAACATTTACTGCATGCCCCCCACCCCCGCTAAACGGAAGTCAGAAAAAAAAGGAGAACCCGCATACCAGTTGCAACAGCTATAGCCACCTAGGTCCAGTCTGGATGAGACCTTTTTTAGAGAAGGGTGAGAAGTCTCCCGCCCCACCAGCTTTCGGTGGAAACGGAGAGACAAACGAAGATCTTGGAACATGCTGCAGAAAGCACTTAAGTCTTTCCTGACCACAGTAACCCCAACACCCATCCCTTTTTCTCTGCAACCTAGAGACGTCCTTCCACTCCCACCCTCCACCCCAACTCCCAGCTTCCTCTGCCTTTTCCCAGTTAGGCCCGGAGGGGATCTTAAACAGCTTCCCTAACCTCATTCTGTTTAGTATACACACTTGCCCAGCTTCCTCTCCCTCCTGGCCAGGAATCCTGACCTTGTTTGGACACCTGGGCTCTCCTTCTGAAAGCCTAGAAACTGCCACCATTTCCTTATGCCACTCCCTGCTTGAAATAACCCAAGGCTCCCTACCACATTTAGAACTGCAACCAACCCATTCCTCCTCCTCTCCGGGCTACCTGGCTCGCCAGCTCCTACCCCTTCTCTCACTCTCTGTACTCCAACGACACCAGCTCTTCATGGAGTCACCAAGAGCACTCCTTATCCAGGGCCTTTGCACCTGCTGTTCGAACCCTCTGCCAGGAACGCTCAGATGCCAACTCCTCACTGAGCCGCTGCCCAATTACTTTTATCTTACACAGGCTTGCCAGTCACTCTCCCCTGCTTCTTTTTTCTGTAAACTCTGTAATACTGACATTACATAAAAATTTCTTGTCATCCTCACATGAATGACAGCTTCCTCGAGGTGAGGGCATGGGTGTCCCCAACACTTAATAACTGGTACATAGTAGGCGGTTCGCCAATGGATGAATGCCTTAAGACAGGGATCCAGCCGGGTGTCTTACATGGATATTGAGAACTGGTCCTCGGAGCCCTCTGAGGAGGGGGTATTTTCATTTCACAGATGCAGAAACTGACATTCACAGATGATTCCCAAGACTGTTAAGTAGTAGAACTGGAACTGAGTTCCGGTCTAACTACATTATTCACCACCTCCTGGAAGGACTACAGGAGAGTGTGACTGCCACAACCTGCCCACAGAGTGACAGAGCAAGACTACAGGGGGCATGAGCCATACAGGCCACGAACAAGGAAGAGACGAGCAGAGGCTCGATAACTTGCCAAACCTACACTGCCCTAGAATCTTCTCACGATCTAAATGCTTGGTTTGGGAGCAGAGACATATGAATGGCAGAGGAAACAGTGTGCCGATTATGAGCACAAACTGGAGAGGCAGGGGGACAACATCTGACAGACTCAGGCTAGGACCAATTGTGCTGTGCAAAAACCAACCAATCATTGCACCCCTACAAGCTGTAGTTTCCCTGTCAGTAAAGCCAAGATAATGCCAGCAGCTTAGCACAGTGCATAGGAAGCACTCAGTAAGTGATCATTTTGAAATTTCTACTATGATCATTATGATTAGAATCACAACTCTGCCACGCATTAGCTGTGTGACCTTGAGCCAGTCACTTCCCCTCCTTGGGCATTTGTCTTCTAGTCTGTAGAGAGGGTCAATAACCCCCATCGTGTAGAGTAGGTCAGTTCAGTGCATGGTACTCTGTAGACATCTGGCCTCTGACCACTTGCTTCCCCCAATCAAGTTGATGCAATTTCTGGGGCCCCACTATTCCCACTGAACCTTCTTCTCTTACAGGCCTTCCGAAGAGAGGAGCCACACCTCCCTGCAGTTGGGACAAGGTCACTGAAGCTTCCCTTGGGGAATGGGCTTCACTGTCCCGGCGCGGGGGGCCTGCCTGCCTCCGCATTACCGAGGGAGAGAGGGCTGGGGCGGCGCACCTTGTCCTGCAGGAACAACAGCACATTGCGGGGGCCCAGCTCCAGGGCGGGGTCTAAGTAAGTAGAGAGCTGCAAGTCGTTGGTGATGTGGCCCTCATGGGTGTCGGTCGCAGGAGCCCACAAGTCCCTGCCAGTGGACAGAAGAGGTGCTGTCAAGCGAGAGTGCACAGCTTAAGATTCAAAGCCTGTGAGCTCCCACCTTGATGTGTGCGTCTGGAAGCTCTGACCCGGCCGATTGGCTATAGGCCGTCGAGCAAGGGACAGTCCCCTCTGGGCCTCGCAGCTTCTCGCACAGTACAGCCAAGAGTCGGGCGAAGGTACTCTAGCCGTTACCGTGCGCATCGCGGCCCGCCCCAGCCCACCATTTCGCTCACCGGTCACTCGACCACAGCACCAGCGGCACCTGCTGCTCGGTCGCTGCCGCCACCACCAGCAACAGTGACAACAACCTCATTTGCCAGAACGCCGGGGCCCGCCTCGTCCCCTGCCGAAGGCAAGCTGCCACCGTCGCCGCCATCACAGGTTCACCCTCCACAGCCTCGGCCACCACTGCCGCCACCGATCAGGTGACCACCGCCCCCGCCCGAGCTCCGCCCCGCACCACCATTGGCCGGAGTGCAGGCCTGGGGCCAGGGCCACAGAAGATTGAATGAACCGTATGCCACTCACAGCCGCTCCTTTTCACTGATTGGTCATACGGGTCTCCAGGCGCGCACGCTCCTGGTGGGAAAGGGAACGGGTGTTGAGCTCAGCGTTTCCAACACCGCCCTGCGGTTGGCAGCTGGCACCTACCGGACAGGTGGGGCGAGGCTAGTGGGGGGCCAGGGTGGGCTTTCGTTCTACAGGTCCCCACACCCACGACTTCGCCCATGTTTTAATCTTTTTGCTTAAAATTTCAAGAGTGAAGCACCTGGAAGGTGCATGGAAGCGCCGCACCCTTTCTCCATATTTTGCCCTGTGCATCTCTTCATCTGTCTCTTCCTGAGTTGCGCAAGAGGGGTGATGCTGGCAAATCAGATGTGCCAAAGAAAAGCCGTAAAATCCTTCCTTCAAGTGAAAAGCTTCTATGTAGAATTGTTGGAATGATCTTTGTGTACAAGAGTTCCAAAGTTGCTGGAAAGCGGAAACTATATACTTTCAAACTTCACTTCTGCACAAGTGGAGTGATACAAGCTTTGTCTGTAGAGGACAGTGAATAGCATTGAAAAGGAAGATGCTCGCCTTCCTGCTCAGCCCACATGATTTTCTCCAGTGTCAAATGCCTGCAAGTCATAGCTTTCACCACATTTTCTCCAGCTCTCAACTCATGCAGCAGCATTGTGTACGAGAGCCCCAGACAACTCAAGTCTGCACCCCAGCCCAGTTCACCACTTCCCGCACCATCTATCTCCTCAGCCCTTAGCCCTGGAAGTACACATGCAGGAGGTCCTGTGGGGCTGGCTGCCCAGAGCCACTGTGGCTCAGATTGTACACAAGTGTGGGGAGTTCCCGCAGTAGAGGGCCTCCAGCTCCCGGCTCTAGCAGTGCCTGCAGCGGTGCCCCAAGTTCCTCTGCATGGCCACCACTCTGTGTGTGCACCCATCAGCCACAGCTTGCTTGGTCTCCAAAGAGTTGTTCCTGCAGTTCTGGTAACTGTGAATCAACTCTGGCCTGGGCAACCCAGTGAACTTCTGTACCATCCAGAGGGCTGAAACTACATCTTTTAATGAGAGCCTACCCTTCCAAGGAAGTTTGTCCTTCCCTGGATATACTCCCTTTAGAGTTTGCTGTGTACCTTTAGAGTTACTCTCCTATTATTGCTTAATAATTTTTATTTTAAATTACCTTTAGAAAAGTATTCCTTGACCTTAGAAAGAGAGGAAGGGAGAGAGAGAGAGAGAGAGAGAGAGAGAGAGAGACAGCGTGCCTCTGATACTCGCCCTGACCAGGGACTGAACCCCTAACCTAGGTGTGTGCTCTGACCAGGAATCAACCCCACAATCTTTCAGTGCATGGGATACTGCTCCAACCAACGGAACCACACCAGCCAGGACTTAATAATTTTTCCATTAAACATCCCATATTTAAATCACTGTGTTGGGAGATCATTTACCCTGTATTTCTTGGCATTCCTGCACAGCTGTGGTCTGTGCTTATCAAGGAAATTGATAAGCTATGATATATATGCCTCCCTTCCTGGAGACATTCTAAGATCATTGAAAATTTCCTTCTTCTTTCTAGATATTTGCTTTTAGCTCACATTTAGGGTTAACAAACCTGAAGATGGCTTCCCCCTCCCTACGGAGGATTTGTTTCATTCCAGAGTAAAGATGAGTGTGTGTGTGTGTGTGTGTGTGTGTGTATCTTGGATGGCAGATGTGTCAGAAATGCTGCATAGCTCCCAGTGTCATAATTTCAGGGTTCCTCGCCTGTGGGTACAACTCTGCTACATGTGCAAGGTAATCACTGAAATGTTCTATGAGTAATAAATTCTGTTCTATGAAAATAATTATAAAAGTGCTTTCTTTTTCCTGCAGATGGACCCTCTGCAGGGAGACAAGAGGGCCCAGATAGCGTCCAGAGGAACACCAGGAGTTATAATGAGCAGGGAGGAAGAGGGTCCAGAAGAGAAATCGCAGGAGCTCCAAAGAGGAGAGGAAAAGCGGAGAAGCTTGGTTTCAAGAACACCGTGATTAACAAAGTCAGTGTCACCTGCTGCCAGGAAGCAGGTAAGATGAGGACAGAAAACTGTTCCTTGGACTTAGTAATAACTAGAGACTTTGGTAAGAGTGACGGCAGTATGAGGAAATACAGATGTGGTATACAATTGTTCTTTCTCAATATTTACCTTAAAGAGAGGAAAGAGAGTAACAGCTAAAGTCAGATGATGGGAGACACTGCCTCATATGAATTGGGAGACTTTCACCTTTTTCTGTGCCTTTTTAAAAAAATTTCTCAGATTGGTGACCAGTAGAAACAAACAAACAAAAACCCTGATAACTATAGCCAAATGTCAAACACTCATTAAGGATAGGTACACCGATTTACTTGGGAGGAAGTGAACTGATGTCTGTAGCTTCGTTTGGAATGCACCAAAAATAAAATGAAGAGAACTGTTGGTACAGAGATAGGTGTGTGATAGAGCAATGATAGTGAGAGAGAAAGACAGAAACGTTGATGTGACAGGGAAACATCAATCGGTTGCCTACTGTACGTGCCCCAGCTGGGGATTAAACCTGCAACCTTTTGGTGCACGGATGATACTCCAACCAATTGCCCAACCCAGCCATAGCACCGTAAGCTTTTTTTGACATTGCTACATATGTACTGGGTTGAGCGGTATCCCCCTAAAATTCATGTCCATCTAGAACTTGTAAATATAACCTAATTTGGAAATAGGATCTTTGCAGATGTAATCAAGATAAGGCTGTGCTGGATTAGGGTATTGTCCTTATAACAAGAGGGTAATTTGAGCACAGACATACAGGGAAGAAGGCCAACTGATGATGTGGAGACAGATTAGTGATGCAGCTACGAACCAAGGAACTCCTGGAGCCACCTGCAGCTGGAAGGGGCAAGGAAGCGATCTTCCCCAGAGCTTTTAGAGGGAGCAAGCCCTGTTGACGCTTTTTTGGAAGGTTGCAAATGTATTTTATGTCTTCAATCATGCCATAGTTTAATGGGTACACAGTGCTTCCACTTGGCATCAATTATGAGTTGGTTTTGAGACAATTTGAGACAATTAATTATTATAACAACTGCAATGATTACTGATCTCTTCATTCCTTTGGGGTGACTGCCACCAGGGGACAGGTTCCATTCTACTCCAGTTCGTGTTGCTGTTCATGTCTGTGCAGCAGCACAGAAGGCATTAGCACACTCGTCATGGAAATCAGGTGGCAGTTTCTGGGTGATCTGCCTTGCCATTATTTGCTGAATGCCACAGACCGGGATCTCCCAGTCTCACGATGGGAGATGGAAACATCGTGAGGCTGAAGACAGAACTGCAGCAACTACAGCTGCTGGTTCGTTCGCACTTTGCATCTGGTACCCTTGCAAGGAACTCCTGCTGACACTTTGATTTTGGGCTTCTAGCCTCCAGAACAGGGGGAGAATACATTTCTGTTGTTTTCAGCTGCTCAGTTTGTGGTATTGTTACAGCAGCCTTAGGAAACTAATATCCTGTATGTTCGACATTTAAAAAAATATTTTATTTATTTATTTATTTTTAGAGAGAGGATAAGGGAGGGAGAAAGAGAGAGAGAGAAAGATGTGCAAGAGAAACACTGAATGGTTGCCTCTCGCATGCCCCCAACTGGGGATCTGGCCCAAAACCCAGGTATTTTGCCATGTATAATGCACACCCACAGTTTTAGCATGAGTGCACATTATACACAGGTATTAGTACTACCCATGTATAATGTGTATCCTTATTTTTCCCTCAAAATTTTGGGCAAAATGGTATGCATTATACATGGCAAAATACAGTATGTGCCCTGACCCCCTGACCGGTAATCAAACCTGAGACCTTCGATCTGCAGGACAACGCTCAACCCACTGAACCACACCAGTCAGAGCTGGTTTGACAGTTTTTTTAAAGATTTTATTTATTTATCTTTAGAGGGGAAGGGAAGGAGAGAGGGAGAGAAACATCAATGTATGGTTGCCTTTCATGCATCCCCTGCTGGGAACTGGCCTGCAGGGAACCGGCCTGCAACCCTGGCATGTGCCCTGACTGGGAATGGAACCACGATTGTCTGGTTCGCAGGCCCGCGCTCAATCCACTGAGCTACACCAGCCAGGGCTGGTTTGACATTTTTGATAATAAAAATAGGTGGAGAAGAAAGTTTAATAATGCCCATTGTCTGTTGTCGGCGAAGATGTAATAGAGTCTCACCTCCACGGGGGTGAGACTATCAATTGGTAGAATCTTTTTCTGGAGGAAATTTGGCAGCATCTAACAAAGTGTAAAATGGGTATGACCTTTAATTAAGCAATTTTCTTCTTAAGGATCACAAATACTCACCTAAGGAAAAGATGCGCATACAGAGAGGAAAGCACCATTTCAGTACCATTTGTAGCTGAAGAAGCTAGGCGCTGATACCCAGATACCGTGACACTGCGCTTAGACACTGCTTCCACCCCTGCCCCTCACACAGCAGGATGTCCGGGACTTGAACCTGAAGAAAACCAGCACCCGCAGGACCACACCTCTGAAGGACGGAATTCGGTCTTCGGCACGCAGAGCCCCTGGTGCGGTGCAGGAAGGTATACCAGGAGGGGCTGCACGCAGGGGCCACCAGGCCGTGTGCACAATGACTCCCTCCCCGCTTCGCGTGGCTGACAGTCCACTGATCACCTCCACCTGTTAGAGAAACTGCTTCTGAGGTTATGGTCTTCACATGTGTGGCTTGGATGAGGATGGTGGCAACTGAGCTGGAGAGAGGAGGTGGGCTTCACGTGACATGGCTGAGAAAGAAGGTGGCTGGGGACCGGGAGATGAGGTCAGTTGAGAACAGGTAAGTTTCCATTATTTGTGGGGCCTTTGAGATATTATGAATGATATATTTGGTCTTCTCTACAGTTCCTGGCTCACAGTTCCCCAGACCTTTGGAATTTTCTGTGTTGAGGGTGGTCTAGGTGTCTTTGTTAGGTTAGTGAAGTGACTTTTGAAAAGCACCTAAGGATGGTGGAGCCAACCATGTCATTAGAGGGCTGGAACTTTCAGTCCCACCCCCTGACATCGGGGGAAGGGAGAGAGGCTAAAGGTTGAGTTCAGTTGCCAATGACCAGTGATTTAGTCAATCCTGACTATGTAATAAAGTTCCATAAAAACCCAGGAGGGCAGCTAATAAAACAATAATCTAGTAAGTAATGGGTGTCTCAGAGTTCTGTAAGTTGTTCTAGCAAGTTAATTGAACCCAAGGAGGGGCTCTTTGGAACCTCCAGTCAATCAGAAGCACAGATGAGAGCCTGAGCTTGCAACTGGCATTTGAAGTGGAGGGTGATCTTGTGGGACTCAGCCCTCAACCTGTGGATCTGATTCTCAATCCAGGTAGATAGTGTCAGGATGGACTTGCATTCTGCCCTGGCTGGTGTGGCTCAGTGGATTGAGCGCTGGTCTGCAAATCAAAGGGTTACCAGTTCGATTCCCAGTGTGGGGCACATGCCTGGGTTTGGGGCCAGGGTTGTGCAAGAGGCAACCACACATTAGTGGTTCTCTCTCCCTTTCTGCCTCCCTTCTCCTCTCTAAAAATAAATTAATAAAATGTTTTTAAAAAAGATTGACTTGGATTCTCAGACACCCTGCTGGTGTCCAAGAATTGCTTGTTGGTGTGGGGAAGCCTCCATACATCACTGGAATTGGGTCCAGAAACTCCATTCAGGTCCTCAGGTGGCAATGTCCAGGCCAGCTGAGGGGCGAGGTCTGCCCTGGAGCTTACTGTAGCCCCAGAGGGTCAGGAGGAGGTCCGATTTGTATTTTAAAGGGCCAGTCTGGCTGTGGTGAGCAGAACATGATGAGAGGGGATAAAAGTGGCCACAGGAGACTGTCCCCATTTCCGGGAGAGAAATGATTGGAGTGTGGCCACGGTAATGGGGGGCAGAGAGAGAGGGCCAAAGAGACTGCACAAGTCAGTGCCTCAGTATTGATTTGAGACTGAGGTTTGACCAGGTAGCATGATGGCAGGACAGGGGCAGGGGCCCCGGGAGAAGTGAGAAGTCAGAGAAAGAGCAGCCAGCGGGTGGGGAAAGGCTTGCTCTTGCTGTATCCCGGGGGCGCAATCACGTTTCCTCAGTCAGTAGCTCTAGAGAGCCTGCTCGGGCTGGTGAAGGAAACCGAGGGCAGCAAACAAGGGCACCACGACGTGAAATCCTCTGGGCCCAGCACTGGCAAGGGGCACATCTGAGGAGGAAAGTTCTGTAACAGTGCTGCAGGAGTTGAAGCTGTCCTGAGAAGGGACAGAGGCCCTGCAGGCCAGGAAAATGGTGAGACAGAGTGACAAGGGGAGCTGATGGCCATGGGCAAACCTAGGAACACAAATGACACCATTTAAATAGTTTCAAGGCAAAGACCTTCTCTCAAGCCTGAGCTTGGTGGTCAGAGGTCTCTCACTGGAATGCTTCCATCCCAGGGGGAATAAACTCATTGGTGGTGGCTTTTATTCTTCCCTGAGTTGGGGGAGGTCCCTGGAGTGGTGACCCTCAGCACTTCCTGGAGCACTTGCTGTGGCCAGACAGTCGGAGTCAGATTTCAGACCCCAGTCCCCAAGTTCACGTTCTGGGCGATGGATATTCAAAAGGGGGAGACACTAGGCTGGAAGGGAGGCACAGAGAGAGGCCCCCGCCTGAAGCTGCTTTGACCACAAGGTGACATTTAAGCTGAGTCATTCACCAAATGGTGACAGCACCTGTAAGCGCCTTCCTGCCTCCCCACTCCCTCGGAAGTGCTAGAGTAACTAGGGTGTTTATCATTCACTCTTTTTTTTTTCATAGTAGATGGACCACTTGTGTATGTGCCCCTAAACTGTCTAATGCTTAGTCTGCTCATACTTGAGCTTGTTAAAATGTCATCGTACTGTCCTGTCCATAGTGCAATGCAAAGAACACGGGTAGCATTGTACCACCGCTGCATAATCCAGTGTGTGAGCCTTGTACGACTGTGCTCCCTTCCCTTGCTTGCAGACGCGGGCGCTGCTTTCCCTTGTTCCCACTGTTTGCCAAGAGTCCCTTTGTGACCTGGGAATACAAGTTGTCTCAGGTACCAAGACAGATTGTGTCATTGTTCACAATTATTCAGTCTCCCTCTTCTCTTTAAGAGCAATCCTCCTTGCTCATTGCCAGGCAGCAGACAAACTAGATGTGCCAGTTTTTAAAAAGATTTTATTTCTTTATTTTTAGAGAGGGGAAGGGAAGGAGAAAGAGAAAGAGAAAGAGGGAAACATCGATGTGAGATGTGATGTGAGAGAGATACATCGATCTGATCGGTTGACTCTCACATGCCCCCATCTGGGGACCTGACCTGCAACCCAGGCATGTGTCTTGACTGGGAATCCAACCAGTGACCATTCGGTTCACAGGTTGGCACTCAATCCACGGAGCCACACCAGCCAGGGCTGGAAGTGCCAGTTTTAAGGATCCCCCACCGTAGCTGTAATCCAGGGCCACTAGAAGTCTTTCAACACTGGAGAAACAAGTGATCGGGCACTGGAACCTGAGCGGGGAAACCTGCAAACCACACATTGCACTGGCTGTGAGAAAGAAGCAAAGGGCCAGGGAGGGGCCATCACCTTACTCCTGCGTTCCAAATTGCCTGAGTGCATCTCCGAAGCAAGGTGGGACCCACACCCAGAGCCTACTCACCCCAACCCCCTGGTAGCCCTTCCCAGGCTTGCCTTCCCCGCACGTTCCCGGCTCCCACTCACACGCTGGCCCTAGCCACGCGCTGACCAAAAGAGGCCAGAAAAGTTCACAAAACACAGGTGTGCAGCGCAATGACTTCTCAAAGCACCCGTTGCCTTAGCATCGCCCAGGTCGAAAACTGGAACATCTGTA
Source organism: Artibeus jamaicensis (assembly GCF_021234435.1). NCBI lineage: Eukaryota > Metazoa > Chordata > Mammalia > Chiroptera > Phyllostomidae > Artibeus > Artibeus jamaicensis. Next base: position 360,729 of record NW_026521282.1, read on the forward strand.
CTCCGATAGCTCCTCCCTCTTTTCCTCCCATCACTCTCTCTCCCTTCCAGCAAGCAAACTGACCATGAACCTGAGTTTTGTGATAATCACTTTGGTGTCCGTGATTTTTGTAGTGGTCAGTTTGGGCTGCTTATAGCAGAATACCACAGATTGGGTGGCTCATCAATAGCAGAAATTTATTGCTTACAGTTCTGGAGGCTGAAATCTGAGAGCAGGGTGCCATCAGGGTCAGAGGAGAGCCCTCTTCCAGGTTGCAGCCCTCTGGTTGTATCCTTACTTGGCAGAAGGGGTGAGGTAATCCCTCCAGAGCGTCTTTTATAGGGTACTAATGCCATCACGAGGGCTCCACCCTGGAGACCTGAACATCTCCCACAGGCCCCACCTCCTATTCCCATTAGGGCATTTGGTTTCAACATTTGAACTTGATGGGGGGACACAAACATACACACTGTAGTACCTACCGGTTAAGCATGGGTTGCTAAATATGATGGTTTTCTTTGGTCTGTCCTGGGACCTTATATAAATGGAGTTCTTCAGTATTATATTTTGTGTCTAGATTCTCTGCTCAAGATTGGCAGAGGCTAATGTGAGAGGCTAATGTGAATCGTTGCTGCATAGCATTTCCCCCGATACATTTTCTGCCAGTCATTGAACTCTTCCACTGTTGAGGAACAGTTGAGTGCTTTCCCACTTTGGCTAGTATGGCTAATGGTGCTGTGGACGACTACATGTCTGTCTTGTGGTGTACCTGCATGTGCATGTCAGTGAAATTGCTAGGTAATAGGGTATCTGTACTGAGTAAAGAGTGTCCCCTCAAAAATTCATGTCCACCTGGAACTGTCAGAATGTGACTAGTGCTGTGGCTGGTGAGGCTCAGTGGATTGAGCACTGGCCTGTGAATCAGAGCGTCGCCAGTTTGATTCCCAGTCAGGGCACATGCCTGGGTTGCAGGCCAGGTCTCCAGCCGGGCCACGTGAGAAGCAACCACGCATTAATGTTTCACTCCCTCTCTTTCTCTCTCCCTTCCACATCTTTAAAAATAAAGAAATAAGGTCTTTAAAAAATAAATTACTTTATTTTGAAATGGGGTCTTTGCAAATATAATTAGTTAAGATGAGGTCATTAAGCCCTAGTCCAATGACTGGTGTCTTTATAAGAAGAGAAAAAGAGGCAGCAGACACAGAGAGGGAGAAGCCAAATGAAGTTGCAGGCAGAGATTGGAGTGATGTGCCTACAAGCTAAGGAACACCGAGATAACTGACTACGGCCCAGGAGAGGGGCATGGAACAGATTTGCCCTCAGGGCCCTCAGAAGGAACCAGCCCTGCCCACACCTTGATCTTGGACTTCTCGCCTCCAGAACTGGAAAAGAATAAATCTCTGTTGTTTTACTTCTTTTTCCAAGATTTCATTTGTTTTTGAAGAGAGGGGAAGGGAGGGAGAAGAAGAAGGAAAGCGACATCAATATGTGGTTGCCTCTTGAGCACCCCCGAATGGGAATCTGGCTTGAAACCCAGGCATGTGCCCTGACTGGGAATTGAACCCATGACTTGGCACTCAATCTACTGAGCTACACCAGCCAGAGCCAAATTACAGGAAATGCATTACATATATAGTGTATATATATAATACGTAAAACACATATATGATATACTCTGTATATTATATTATATGTAATATTGCATACAATAGTTATTGCTTATAATTTATATATAATATATTTTATATAATTTATTATATATAATAAATATATAATAAATATATTATGGTATAATATATTATATATATATTTAGCTCTGCCATTTGTGTTTCCTCTTCTGTGAAATGCCTGCTCGCATCAATCTTCCCATTTTTCTATTGGATTATCTTTTTCTTCTTGAGTTGTAGGAGTGCCTTATATGTTCTGGCTATGAGCTCTGCATTGGTTATATGTATTATAAATCTCTTCCACTCTGTGGCTTTCCTTTCCACTTTCTTAATGATGTCTTCTTTTTTGTTTTTTAAAGATTTTATTCATTTCTTTTCAGAGAGAGTGGAAAGGAAGAAGAAAGAGAGGGGGCGATGCATCACTGTTGGAGGGAGGAGCACCCACCGGTTGTCTCCCATCCGCTCCTCTATCTGGAACCAAACATGCAACCCTGGCATGTGTCTTCTGATGAACAGAACTTGTTCATTTTAATGTAGTCACATTTACCATTTTATTCTTTATGGTTAAGATTTTTTGTCCTGTTTAGGAAACCTTTCCTTGCCTCCAAGATTATGGGAATATTCACGTATATTATCTTCTAAATGTTGTCTTTTCAGACTTTTATGTATGATGTAAGGTAGTAGTCAGGTTGCTTCTCTTCCACAGAGATCTGCAGTTGTCTCGGTACCATTTATTGAGATGAACACCCTTTACCCACTGTCTGGGAATGCTGCTTTTTTTGTATAACACGTGTCCATAGCTGTGAGTTACTTTCTGGACTCTCTGTTCTATCCCACTGGTCAATTTGTCCATCTAATACCATACCATCTTAATTACTATGGCTTCGTAATAAACCTTAATACCCGGTAAGTCAAATCCTCCCACCATGTTATTCTTTTTCAAGAGGCTCTTTGTGTGCTGATTGCAGCAGGGGAGGAGGGAGGAGGACATAGCGGGGATAAATGGTAATGGGAAAAATATTTTTAAAAAAAAGACTCTTGCCCTGGCTGGTGTAGCACAGTGGATTGAGTGCAGGCCTGTGAACCACAGGATCACGGTTCGATTCCCAGTCAGGGCACATGCCTGGGTTGTGGGCCAGTTCCCAGCAGGGGACTCACGAGAAGCAACTATACATTGATGTTTCTCTCCTTCTCTCCTTCCCTCCGTCTCTAAAAATAAATAAATAAGTAAATAAAATCTTAAAAAAAAGACTCTTCATGGGCTATGGTGTTTTTCATATAACTTTTAGAATCAGCTTGTTAGATTGATCAGATTATTTCTTTTTAAGTGGAGATTTTTCTTCTTTTTTTAAAGATTTTATGTATTTACTTTTAGAGAGGAAGGGAGGGAGAAAGTGAGAGACAGAAACATCAATATGTGCCTGCCTCTCGGGCGACCCCCGAGCACTGGAGACCCAGCCTGCAACCCAGGCCAGCGCCCTGCCTGGGAAGAAAAAACCAGCGACCCTTTGCTTCACAGGCTGGCACTCAATCCACTGAGCCACACCAGCCAGCGCTGATCAGATTATTTGTAAGAGCCTGATTGAATTATTTGAAATTGTGGTAAAATATACACAACATAAAATTTATCATTATAGTCTTTTTAAAAAAGATTTTATTTATTTATTTATTTGAGAGAGAGAAGGAGGGAGGAAGAGAACGAGAAACATCAATTTGTTGTTCCACTTATTTTATTTTTTTAAGATTTTATTTATTTGTCTTTAGAGGGTAAGGGAAGGAGAGAGGGAGAGAAATATCAATGTATGGTTGCCTCTCGTGCATCCCCTGCTGGGAACTGGCCTGCAACCCAGGCATGTGCCCTGACTGGGAATCAAACCGCGATCCTTTGGTTGGCCGCAGGTCTGCACTCAGTTCACTGAGCTGCACCAGCTAGCGCTTGTTCCACTTATTTATACATTTATTGGTTGTCTCTCATATGTGCCCTGACTGGAGATCAAACTCACAACCTTGGTGTATCGGGATGATGTTCCAACTGAGCTACCTGGCCAGGGCCAAAGCAATTGAGTCATTTTTCACTATAAAATTTTATGTTGTAGTGAGATATTCATAATATAAAATGTACCATTTCATCCTCTCAAAAAAATTTTATTTTAGAGAGAGAGAGAGGAAGGAAAAAACCTATGGATTTGTTGTTGCTGTAATTCATGCATTCATTGTTTGATTCTTATATGTGCCCTGACCCAGGATGGAACCTGCAACTTTGATGTATGGGGACCATCCGCTAACCAACTGAGCAACCGGGCCAGGGTCCCATTGTATCCTTTTTCAGTGTACAGTTCACTGACATTAAGCACATTCACGCTATTGTGCAGCTCCATCCATTTCTAGAACATTGTCATCACCCCAAAGTACAACTCTGTCCCCACTGAACACGACCTCCGAATTCCTCCCCTTCCCTCAGGCCCTGGCAACCGCTGTCCTACTTTCTGTGTCTATGAATTTGACTACTCTAGGGACCTCATACAAGTGGAATCATTCAGTATATGGCTTTTTGTGTCTGGCTTACTTCATTTAGCATAATACATTCAAAGTTCGTCCATGTTGTAGCAGCATCAGAATTTCTTTCCTTTGTATGGCTGAATAATATTCTATTTGCAAGACCACATTTTGTTTCTCTGTCAATGGACACACGAGTTGTTTTTGCCTTTTGGCTGCTGCGAATAATGCTGCTGTGAACACCGGTGTACAGGTATCTATTTGAACCTTGATTAGCTTTTAATAAAAACTACATTCAATCTATATATCAAGGTGGTGAACTGACACCTTTACTATATCAGTTCTTCCTGTTCATGACTGTGAGATCTCTCTCCATTCACTTACTTCTCCTCTAATGTCTTTCTGGGAGTTCTGGTTGTTGTTGTTTTTTTTTATTTAAATTTGCTGTTATCCTTCTTTTGGTTATGTGAGGAGGCAAAGTGTATCTGCCTATACCTCCATCTTGGCCGGAAGTGAATTATGGTATTTTTCAGACTGCCTGACACTGTCAGAAGTCCTCAAGGGTTTCCAACCTGCTCTTGTTTAAAAATTTTTTAGATTTTATTTATTTATTTTTAGATAGAGTGAAACACCAATCGGTTGCCTTCCCAACTGGGGACCTGGCCCACAGCCCAGGCATGTGCCCTGACTAGCAACAGAACCAGCAACCTTTCAATTTGCAGGCCAGTGCTCAATCCACTGAGCCACACCAGCCGGGGCTGACCTGTTCTTATTTCTGCTGACATAAGTATGGGGCTTCATTTCCTTAATGTTTGTTGATCTTTATGAGGTCTTTGTGGTTAATGTTCACCTTGGGTGAACTGGAGCCCTAAACTGAGGTTGCTTTCCTCTAGAGAGGATTTACTTTGTTTGTGCCAGGAATGCCACCACCCTGGGTCCCAAGTTCAATAATCTAGGTGTTCCCCTTCCCACTTCTCACCACAGCACATGTTGCTCATGGAGGTTCGCTGGGCCCTTCAGTGACCTCCTCCCTCTTGGGAAGCAGTAGGGGAGGGAAGATTAAACTGCTACCGTTTTTAAATTGTATTTTTTCCCATTACCACTTATCCCCCTTATCCACCCCTCTCCCCCCACCCCCTGAACTGCTCCTTGCTTCTCCCTACTTTGCTAGTTTTAGGTTTTGAAGCCATTCCTTTAGCCTTGCTTTGCCTCCTTTGGAAAATAAGATTAATTCCTACTTCCACAAGGTTGCTGTGGGGATCACAGACCACGACTGATGTCAATGACTGGTGCATGCCAAGAGCTCAGCTCGACACCCACCTGTTCACGTGCTCTGGACACACCCAGGGCTCTAAGGGTCCAGCCTTCCTGTCCAGTGGGTCACCTCCCATCCCCACCGCTACAGAGAGGCCAGAGGTAAAACAGCACAACACAGATGCTTTATTGTTTACAAAATGTGAAAACCCAACTCCAGGAGTGATGCTGGAGACACAGAAACGATGGAGAATTGGTGGGGCCCAGCATGGGAGGAGTGGCCAGGTCTGCAGCCACACCTAGATTGAACTTGGGCTCCACTCTGGCAAAGGGCTGCATTTTGCCTGCAGCCCAGGGCTGGGCCCTGCCCGAGGCTCTCAGTTCTCTGGGAAGGTCAGGCAGAAGGAAGTGGTGGCAAAAGGCTGTCCCTGATGAGGTGGTGAGCGGCTCCAGGCCAACAGCCTTGTGGGTCCCTCCCCGAGCTCCAGCCTAGTCATCCACCTCACTTCAACTACCCTCCCTTCAGAGGCCGGCACTGGGAGAGAACACATGAAGGCAAGAAGGAAGAAGGCCACTACCTAAATTTCTTCCTCCCTTTCTGGCCAAGAGGAAAGAGCAGCTGTGACCCTTCCTTCAACCGAAGAACCACAGAGGAGCTGGAATGCTCACCAACTAGGAGAGGGTACCCTTTAAGGGTTATGAAGAAATCTGTCTAAGAAACCCTATCTGAGCTCATAGCATCAGTCCATTTCTCAGCCCTAGCTGCGTGCAGGAGCAAGAACAGAAAGGTAGTACTGGGGGCCTGGCAGCTGGGGACTGGCTCCCAGAGCTGCCTCTTCTGCAGGCCTCAGAGGCACGTATCATAGGACCATGAGGCAGCCAGGGCAGGGTCTGGGCAGGGCAGTGCCTATCTCCCAGGCTGCAGGTGGTTGTGGAGCTGCTCCGCCTGGGTCTTCAAGCGCTGGAATTCCTCCTGAATGAAGTCGGTCAGGGCTTTGCGCATCTCCACCTGAGGGGAAAGACCGGGGCTGACCTGCAGCCCTCAAGAAGCTTCGCCCAGGGACCCTGGGAAGCCAAGGGTGCTGGGAGGGGCCAAGGACAGTCAGGGGACATCCTGGGGAAACTCACGGTGGACTTATTTTCTGCCCGGAGCCGCTCGAGCACAGGCAGGACACTGAAGGGCTTTCCTATTAGCACGGTGATTTTCTGCAGGGGACACCAGCCACCAGATGACAGCAACAGGGAGAATGCCCACAGCCCCAGCCCAGCGACCTCAGGGTGCGAGAAACAGAGTCCTGCCCCCGATTTGCTGGGTGCTCCCTCTGGCCACTCTTCCTCTTTAGGACGAGGTTCAACAGTATCCAAGGGCCGTCCCGGTCCCAGGGTCCATGCCTAGATGTCCTGTCCTGTCCTAACCCCAGGGACCACCCCTGCCAAGGCCTGATTTCCTTTGTTCTCCTTGTACAGGGCTTGGTGCCAGGAAGGCCCTCTCAATGTTCCACTTGGTCCCTCTGCCGCAGCCTCAAGCTCAGCTCCTCCTGAATTTGGCCTCAGTAATGCTGAGTGGGAGACAAAGGGCAGATGGCTGGCAGGCAGACAGACAGACAGACGAAGGTCAGCAGCCTCCACCTACCTGTCCAAAGCGTGGGAAGTATGGCGGGTTGTTAGGAAGGACATCATTCATTCCTGCAGCAAACAGAAGGCTGGGAAGCAGGCACAGGGTGGAGCAGGACAGCCCTGGCCCCCCACCCCCGGCCCCTCCCCCTGCCTCCATCCCCAGACTGCAGGCTCACCCCGAGAGGGCGGCTTACCGACATGCCACAGAGGCAGGATGACAGGGTTGAGATGACACTCGGCAATCAGGCGTCCGATTCCTGCCCCACGGAAAGGCAGAAATGTTCGTGCAAGCAGAGCTCCAGTGCTCGCCTCCAGCGGAGGCCATCTGCCCTGCCCCAGTTAAAACCAGCTCCCCTGGGCCGGCCCTTGTCTTGGGATTTATCCCTTGCTGCTGCTACCATATACCATGGTCCGGCCAAGCCAGAGAGGACTGGCCCTTACCCCACTTGAAGCGCAGGAACTCGGAGCTCATGTTCACTTTTCCTGGGTGGAGGGAGACAGAGGTGAGGCTTCAGGGGGCTGGGGAGTCTCGTCCATATTCTTGGGGATATGCAACCCTACCAGCCTCACTGACCTTCTGGGAAGATGTGCACCCAGTCCCCGTGGTTGAGCTTCTCCAAAATAAAGTCCATTCCCTTCTGGTAAACACCGTCTCCTGCCAAGAAAAGGCATCTCCCCATCAGTCCCCACTCTCCTGGGGTCCCCTCCATCCCTCTCCAGCAGGATAAGTAAAGCAGCAGCTCAGGAACAGCTTCTTCGCTTTTCCCCACTGCACCGTCCACACAGACAACCTCCAATGACCGTGTCTCCCGAGCCAGCTCAGCCCCAGCTCACTTCGCAGCTCTCCTTTGTTTGGTACTGTCGTCTAACCCTCTGAGTGCCTGTCACTTGCAAGGCAGCAGCATCATCTCAAACTGACTGAAAGTCTGAACTTGGCAATTCCCCCACTGACCACCAATGCCACTTTAAAAAAAATCTCTTTTGTCCTGGCTGGTGTAGCTCAGTGGATTGAATGCGGGCCTGCGAACCAGAGTATCGCGGTTCGATTCCCAGTCAGGGCACATGCCTGGGTTGCAGGCCAGTTCCCAGCAGGGGACGCATGAGAGGCAACCATATATTGATATTTCTCTCCTTCTCTCCTTCCCTTCCCTTCTAAAGATAAAGAAATAAAATTTTTTAAAAATGAAATTAAATTAAAATCTTTTTATTATTGATTGATTTTAGAGAGAGAGGGAGATTTGTTGTTCCACTTATTGATGCATTCATTGGTTGCTTCTTGTATGTGCCCTGACCAGGGATTGAACCTGCAACCTTGGCGAAGCGGGATGATGCTCTAACCAACTGAGCTACCAAGCCAGGGCTCAACCCCACCTTTTGCCTACTGGTCCCACCATGGCCTCACCCACTGAGCCATTCAGCCACAGGCATCCACCTGCAGTAAAGCCCCTGGCAACCCCACATCCACGCACTACCCTCTACCCTCCCTCCCTCCGCAGCCAGGCTCTCAAAGCCTTCTTTCTCCTCGGGAGGAGCCACCCCGAGGCGAGTGTCTGTCTGCTGCCCTTGGCCCAGAGGCAGCTGCTGGAGCAAACCAAGTCTGCTCATGACTTCCAGCCCCACTTGGGCCACAGATTCTGGATCGCAACCCTTTCTCAGCAGCTAGGCCAGGCAGGTTCCTGCAGCCACTCCTCACAGGCCTCCCAGCCCTGCCTGCACCCTCGGCCTTCTTCACCTGCCAGCCCCTTACTCATGGGGCTCCCCTTGAAAACTAGACTCTCCGTTTGATGGAACATATGGTGTTACAAGTTGGGAAAAACTCAAACTGGCTAGACTGAAAACAATGGATTCCAGCTGCCCCCAGTGCTACCAACACATACCTTGGAGATGCCCCAAGACCATGACACTGAACCCAGGTGGCCCAGAGGTCAGCAAGAACACAGACACGGATGCCTAATGCTGCACGCAGGCTTTCAACCTGGAGCCAAGTGGAGCTAATTCATGACCACACACAGTAAGAGCGTCATCAACCCTGTCCATCCAGTGGACAGAGACAGAGAGGGGGGGTTGAAGGAGCAGGGTAAAGAGGAAACATCTTAGCAAGTGGGGAGTAGATGAGCACATCACAGAGGGAGACCCACACTGGGACTGGCTTGGGCCGATGCACCAAGAAATGGACCTTTAATCTGTTCTCTGCAAGGCTAGGTCTTTGGAAGATGCCATTTAAGGCTCCAGGAGTCTCAATCGAACCCAAATGGGGGCCTGGCCCAGCAGCTTCCTCAGGGGCTGCAGCTGGGGAGCACGCTGAGGATGGTGCTTTCCCTTCCTGAGGCTGCGTTATCTGGCAGAAGTGGGCTTCAGAGCTATCGGCTCCTGCTCTACTGAAGCCCACTGGTGCAGCCCGGCCATACAGCTTAAAATCGAAGCTTTAAACGCTATGCTTTGGGAGCAGCACTTCCTAACATTTAGCTTTTGCAAATTCTCTTTCTACTCGCTGATCGAGCTTGTGCAAGATCACTCCAATACTTCATGTCATGTCATGAGGTCTATGCTTTGGAGGGGGGAGAGAATTTTTTGGAACACAGAAGCAAGGTATGCCAAATACTTCCTTTGCTTCAATGCATTAGATCTTCACTGTCCGTCAAAATCACTTGGCAAACAGCTTGTCCCTGCTCACTTTCTCTCACGGAAGGGGTTTAGGGTCAAGATTTCGCTTTCTGTTTTTAACTGTGCAATAAACCTTAGATGCAGGTCAGAAAGAAAAACAACACGAGAAGCGGACATGGGACGCCTCTGTCTGGGGTTGCGGAAGGGAGGAACTGAGACTCGGGTATGGGGATATGTGAGCAGAATCCCCATCTCTCAGAACAGGGCATTAAAACTCCATGGTCACTAGCCATGGCACTGTAGTCTGTGTGTGCTTTAAAGAGATGCAGCAGCCTCCAAAAGCAGCAGCAGCAGCAGCAGCAGCAGCAACGAAAAGCGTTCTAGGCCGGTCTCTGGGGAGTAGTCTGAGGATTTGGAGGCATGAGTACTGTAGCTTTTCATTTATTTGAGATGACTTTATTAGATTTTACCATGTTTTACCTTGACCAACTAGAAATTTTAAAAAAAGAACCAACTCCCCCTAGACACCTCTTACACCCTTTGGTTACTTCTTCCTCTCTCTTCCACACAACCAGCCTCTGGGAGCAGTGGCCACCCCTGCTGTCTCCACTGTCTCCCTCCCCTCCCCCTCTCCAGCCCCCACAAGGTCCTGGGGCTTTGCTTCCTTTCTCTCTGGCCATTGCTTCCTGCTTCCTCAGTGACTTGTCTGTCCTTCTGTGCTCTGAGGTGCTGTCCCGGGTCCCTGCAGGTGCCGTCCAGAGGTCCCTGGGTCCTCTGCAACCTCACCTCTATGTTTGTGACTTCATTTGTCGTTGAGTCCCCAGTATCTTTATTCCCAACCATTCTTTGTTTTTTCCAACCATTCTTGTGAGTTCCAGAACTGCATACCCCACTGCCTCCGGCACGGTTCCCCTCCTTGGATGACAGGCTCCTCAGACGAATCACACTCAAAACAGGACCCACCTCCTCTCCCAACCCCCGCATCCCATCCTCCAAGTGGCGTAGTATCACCAGATGTCTCCTAGCATCATCTTTGAGTTCTCTTTTCCTCACCCCCTCCCACACCCAATCCGTCAATGATGGAATTTTCAATTCTGTCAACTCTGCCTCCAGAGTGTGTGGCCAAGTAGTCCCCTTCTCAGGCTCTCCACAGCGACTCCCAGAGGCCCAGCTACAATGGTCTGCTGCCAGAATTGCTGCAACGGCCCCTAACCAGGCTCCACCCAGCCCTGTTCCCATCCACCACCCACGCTACAACCAGGGTTCTCTCCCTCTGAACCAGAGATGAGAGCACATCACTACCTTGATGAGGAAACAGATTCCACAATTCTTAACATGATTGTCCCAGCACCTTCAGCCTGCAAACTGCATTTTCTACCTTTATCGATTACCTCTCCAGTGCCTGGCAAATGCTTCCTGTGTCTAGAATGCTTTTCCTTTCATACTCTGCCTGGAAAAATGCTGCTTCCCCAAAGAAAAGAGCAACTTGGATTTGAGTCCCGGCTTTGCTGCCTCTCGCCCAGTGACCTTGGGCCAGCAGCTTAATCCCTCCAAGTCCCTTCAGGTGGAGAATGGGAACCAAAAATGGCCCCTAGCTCCTGAGGCTCTTGAGAAGTACTGAGTGGTCATTCAATGTTTGACACCTCAGTTCATAGGCATGTTTCTCCGACCAAGCCCTGCAGCCTGTGGCACATGCCACCTCCATCACAGACACATGGCACCACAGTGCCACCAGTGAGTCTCTTAGCAATGTCCTCAAGAGAAGGGGCTGTGGATAACACCTCCTTCACTTCTTATGCCAGAGCTCCAGATCTGTACAATACTCAGGCAGGTGCAGGGAATCAAGCACTCTCCAAGAAACCATCGCTCCTCCAGCAATGGAGCTATGCCTCATGCTAGTGCAACAGCACTAGCTCCTTGCTCCCAGGCTGCCTGTCCCACCTGGGTCTCTCCACTCCCAGTGCTGCCAAACCAGAAGCCTGGACCACCAGGGGAGGCCAGAGAAGCCTGTTGAAGGGCCTCCCTACACCCACCAGCCCGACCGCCCCTCCCGGAGAAGCAGCTCACCTCGGCACACCGGCACGCACTTGCCCAAGCTGAAAAAGTGAGAGTGAAGCTCCTTGGTGAAACAGATGTCTGCAGCCGCGGGGGTCCTGGAGTGAGGACAGACGCAGTCATCCCTGCCTCCCCAGTCCCTGCTTCCCGACCTGTCCCCCCCAGCGCGATGCCTGACGTCCTCAGCAATGCAGGATGGAGGCTCAAGAGGGCCTGCGGGGCCCCACCCCCTGCCCTGCCTGGACTGCTGGATGCCGCCTCCTGGGCAGAGCAGGAGGAGGGCAAATCTGGGCAGAGATGGGTGAGGCCTGCCGGGCCCTTTGAGAGGGGCCCATTCCTCCTCACCAACGCATCAACTTCAGGTTCCAGATGTGGCGAAGTTTCAGGATCCCTAGAGAAGGAGAGGAAAGGTGTCATGCCCCAACTTACCTTGTTTCCAGGAAACACCTTCTCCGTCACCCCACTTCAGCGATCGAAGAACAAGGGCAGTGGCACTACCATTTCCCTGTGGCCCAGACTGGTGTTTTCCAGATCCTTGGGCTGGACCCCCCAGGTTCTCACTGGCTCCTCACTCTCTTCTATTCCCCGTATCTCATTAGTGACCGTGCCTGGTCTGCCTGCCTCCGCAATATATTTTGGTGCTGTTTACGTTTCTATACCTCTCTCTCCGGGTTCACTGTCACCAGCCTGGTTCAGGCTACTGGAATACTGTAAGCAGGGGTGTCCAACCTGTGGCCCTCGGGTTGCGCACAGCTCAGGATGGCTGTAAATACGGCCAAGCGCAAAATCGTAAATTTACTTAAAACAGAGATGTGTCTGCAATTGCGTGTTACAATGCATTTAGTATGTCGCCCAAGACAATGCTTCTCTTTCCAGTGTGGCCCAGAGATGCCAAAAGATTGGACGCTCCTGCTAAAATCTAAAGCCTCCTTCCTGGCCCCCTGGGATCTGCCCGTGGCACCTACGGACCACTTCCTACCCAGCAGCCAGGGTGAGCTCTGGAAAGCTCTCATTTGACACGCTGGTTCCCCATGTAGTCTAACTTCCTGTGTTCGGCAGTGAAACCTCTCCACAACCCCCTACCCGGCCCCATCCAGATTACTAGAGCAAAACAACATTTCTGGGAGGTCAGTAGAGCAGGAACTTCTAGGTGGGAAGCTGATCTCCCAAATAAGGTTGATTAAAGGGCACAGACCCAGCCTGGGGCAAACCTGGAAACAGGATACAGGTCTCCCAGCCCCTCGCCCAGTTTCCTTGACAGGTCCTCAGATTTGTTCCCAAGACTCCAAGACTCTGTGGGACCTTCAATAATTTAGAGAAGGAAGGCTTCCACAGGCCTGCTGCAACAGAGAAAACTGTCAGACCTTGCCCTGGGGCCAATTCCTCACTTCCCCATTCACTCCAAATTTCTGAGGCTCTCTCCAAATCACCTTCCCTGGATGGATGCTGAAGAAGGGTCACGAGTCAAACTTTCACCATTAGGGCAGGACACCCCGGAAACAGCAGGGCCAGAGTTAAGTGAAGAGCCCAGTGAGAAGTGAGTTTCTCCTGCTTTTGTTTGGCCGTTTCTGGGGTTCTCTCCCTGCCCCCCTGTGCCCAGCACACTGGTAGGTATACCCCAGAGATGAGGGTCATCCATGCAGGACTGGTGATTGGAGACAGTGATGAGAGGGGTGGCTGGGCCTCGGTTCTCGATGAGCTCATACAGCACTTCCTTGTTGTGGACGGTAAGGTGGTTCATGTACTCTGGGGGGAGAGAGAGAGTGTGGGGGTCGTGGCCGCCTCCTCCTCTGGGGCCCAGGCTTTCCCCCGGCCAAGCCCACTCACTGGTCCAGAAGCAGCTGTAGGTGCCCACCAGGCCCATGACGATGCTGCTGGCCAGGGTCCAGGTGAACCGCGGCACGGCGGGGAATGGCCATTTAACATGTAGGGGCATCTCCTCCCTACCGCCCCCCGCGGCCTGGCCGGTCCCCAGCCACGGGGCAGCCTGTGGGGCCGCTCTAGGTCTGTATCCTCAATCGCTCCAGAGCCCTGTCCCTAACGGGCCCGCGCCAAAGACGTGTGCCGCGACTCGGCGCGACAGGGGACTCGACCAAGGTCACCTTGCGGGGCAGGCCAGAGCCTGGCCCGGCCCCGCTCTCTCGCCACAGACGAGCCGCCACCGTGATCAGGAGCTGGGGGTCGCAGGGAAGAACAAGAGAAACCGACGCCGGCAGCCGCGCGCCTCACGCACCCACCCGCGGAAAAGCGAGCCCGCAAAGGCCACACGTTCCTTCGTCGCCTGTCGCAAAACTCGCGCGGGCAGCTTAACGGCAGCAGGGGGCAGTCCTAACCCTGACCACGCCCGGCCCCAGCGCAGTCTCAGAGCGAGGCCGCCCGACAGCTGCGCGTCCCTTTTGTCTCTGTTCAACCGCAGAAAAATCTCCAGAGGTAATGTGGGATGCACAGCAGGATTACCTGACACCACTCAAAGTCGGGGCTAGCGAAGCACTTTTACTTTAGTCCCCCCCCCCGTTATTTAGGTAAAATTTATGTAACCGAATTAACCATTTCATAGTATTTTATAGCATTTAAATTATATATTTTATGTAGATAATATATACGCTATCCTATAGATTATGTGATTTTACATTATTGCAGTTACAATGTTATAGATTGTACTATATGTCTATATGTATATAATATAATGTAATATATAACAATATGTATCTAGTGTGTTGCGATATTTTGTATCATGTAATACGTTTGTAATGTTGTCAACTACCGCCTCTAACTAGGTCCAAAACATGTTCATCATCCCCCAAAAGAAAGCCCCGTACCCCTCAAAAAGACAATATTTTATATTAAATCGTAATTTTATCGACTTAAATTTTTTTCCAATTTGCTCACTGGCTATGGCGACATTGGCCTGATGACTGCTCTGCAACCATCCAGTGAGGATTCGCCTCCCACCCACAGACCTCGCGTAGTCCCCCAGCTGTCCCAGCAGCAAGAGTGCCAGACACCACGCCGTGCTGACCTGCCAGCTCTCTAATACCGCTCTCTCAGGGACAGTTCCTCAATGTACCCTTGACATCCAGCACCGCGGCCAGTTCCTGCGCCAACCATCGCTCACTTTGGGTCTCCCGAGAGCTCAGGAGTGTGCAGCCCCACTGGGGCCCGGCCCGAAAACTTGGAGAGAAAGCTCTTGTCCTCAGGGGTGCCCAGGCTCTCCGCGGGGCTCCCCCTAAGTAGAGCGCGAGCTCCAGCTTTTGCGTCTTCCCTCACCAGATGCTGCCTGGAGGGAGTCCCAGAGCGGGGACTGAGCGCCCGGTCTGGGAGAATCCAGCTCCAGGTTTGCACTCAAGCGCCCGCTCCTCCTCGCCGAACACCCTTGGCCCAAGCAACCACTCATTAACGGGCTGCTGCGCCTGGATATGTCTCTCTCTCTCTCTCTCTCTCTCTCTCTCTCTCTCTCTCTCTCTCTCTCTGACTCACAGGCCTGTCACGTTCCTGAAGTCCCGGGCCTCCGCCCCTGCCCGGTCTCACGCAGCGGGGACGGGGGCGGGTGGGGGGGTGGGGGGAGGCGGCGTCTGATGGAAAACTGGGTGGGTAGGAATCAGCTGCCTGTCCTATCATCAAGCTCTGGGGCGGTGCCAGGACCGGTCCTGCTGGTGGGGAAGTGAAGGTTGGTCGGCTTGGCCCGGACGGGAGGGGCAATAAGACAGCCTGTTCCTCTTTTCTCCTCTCGGGGCCCTGGCAGACAGCGTCGTGATTCCGTGGTGTGTCTCGATCCTCTTACAGCTGAGGCAAGTGTGCAGACAAGGTGGTCTGTGCAGGTATGGAATCCCTCTGGGCAGAGGGAGGGTGGAAGTTGTCCCCCAGTCCGGAGATGGGGGCAGTAGTAAGAGAGAAAGGGAACCCCGCGGCTGGGGCCAAAGTCTGGTGTTAGAAACCCAGGCTGGGCTTTGGTTCTTCTTGTCCTCCACCCTCCTGGGGGGCCCCTGGCCCTAGAACCTCCAAGCCTGTCCTTGACAGTTCAGGCCTGCCCAAACACCCACACACATCCCAGAATAGGCACCAGGGCGGGCGACCCGAACTCACATGAGTGACAGAGCAGGTGATGAAGGAGAAACAGGCGTGGAGCTGGCCAGGAGTGGGAAGATGTGCAGAGAAGCTGTAACAGATAAACAGAGAGGAGAGGCCAAGAAAAACAGAGGCAGAGCCTGAGAGAGGAGGCAAGTGAGCCCCGGGGGGAAGGCGACAAAGTGAGGGAGAAGAGTAGGCAGACAGAAGTCAAAGCACTTATGATATCATTAAATGAGAGCCACATGAACAGGGTGTATCAAGGAGCTGAGCCCAAAAGAGCAGAGTCAGGGTGAGTCTGAGAAAAAAATAAACCACGAGAGACTCTCTGGAAGGGTGTGGGGGTCTCTCTAGCTGATAAGATGAACAAGAAGGGCTCACCAATGGTGGTGCAGCATGGCGAAGGGGCCCCATCACACACTGCAGTGGGGTGATTGGGTGTATTTGAGATCATTCTAAATGCATATGCCCTTAAACCCAGCAGTTGCACTGCAGAGAGCTTGTCTTAAAGATAACATCTCACAAGCGGAGAAAGATTTGTGAGGATGGTCCTCCTAGTTACTAATGGCAGTGAAAAGCTGGGATCAACCCTGAGGTTGGACCTTCGTGCACTGCTGGAAGGGATGTAAGTTGGTGCAGCTGCTATGGAAAATAGTATAGTGGTTCTTCAATAAATTAATCATAGAATTACTACATGGCTCAGCAATTCCACTTCTGGGAATATACCAAACAGAATTGAAAGGAGGAACTTGAAGAGATATTTGTACAATCATGTTCATAAGCAGTATTACTCACAGTAGCCAAAAGGTAGAAGCACCCCAAGTGTTTATTCACAGATGAATGAATGAACAAAATGTGGTTATCCATACAATGGAATATTATTCAGCCTTAAAAAGGAAGGAAGTTTTGAACCAATGTTGCCCCAATAAATTCAATTTTAAAAAAAGGAAGGAAGGAAATTTTGACATGCTACAACATGGATGAACCTTAAGGACATTAGGCTAAGTGAAATAAGCCAGTCACAAGAGGACAACTAGTGTATTATTTCATTCCATGAGGACCCTGGAGTAGGCAAACTCATAGAGACAGAAAGTAGGGTGTTTGGTGCCAGGGGCTATGGAGAGATATGGGGGTGGTTAGTGTTTAATGTGGACAGAGTTTCAGTTTGGGAAGATGAAAAAGTTCTGCGGGTGGATGGCAGTGATGGTTGCACAGCAGTGTGAATGTGCTTAACGACACCAAACTGTACACTTAAAAATGGTTAAGATGTTAAATTCTATGCAATGTGTGTTTTACCACAATGAAAAGAATGAGGCCAAGCCATATGTGTCAATGTCAGAAGATGTCCGCAGGGAGAAAAGGCAGGAAATCCGCGACACTGGCAACTCTCCGGGGGCTGGTGCTGGGCAGCAGAATGAGCATCACTTCCCCCTCTGTCCATAACACCGTGTCCTTCTCAAACCAGAGCCGAGCCCAGCTGGGACTGCATCCTGAGGCAACCTGGATTCCTCCAGAGGGTCCCAGTAGCGCGAACACAGCCATGCGCTGCCCAGCTGTGCTCCTGCTCCTGGTTGGTGGGGTTGGGGCCTTTCGCATCTGTGCCTTCAACGCCCAGCGGCTGACGCTTGCCAAGGTGGCCAGGGAGCATGTGATGGACACGTTAGTTCGGGTAAGTTCATCATTGCAGGGAAGCTGCACTCCCGAAGACCACAAGACAAAGCCCCCAGCCCTGCCTGACCCAGAGCATGTCCCAGGAAAGAAGGAACATGGGTACAGGCATTGGGCAAGGGCCTTCCGTGGCGTTGGCCTGAGTCTCTTCCCCTGTAAACTGGGCATAGTGTGGGCAGGGGTGGCACTCTGTTTTCTCCCAGGTCTTTTCTAGTCCCACTGCTCTCTGGGGGCCACAGCCAGCACGCCCTGACACTCTCGCCCACATCAGTGGCCAGTGCCAGTTCCTCAGGGACCTCACCCCCCTCCTGGGGCACTGGTGCTGAGCGGGGCTGGCCTTCCTGCTGTCCTGCAGATCCTGGCCCGCTGCGACATCATGGTGCTGCAGGAGGTGGTTGACCCTTCTCCCAGTGTCATCAACCTCCTGATTCGAGAGCTCAACCGGTGAGCCGGGCTCTGTGGGTCTAATCCGGGATCCCCTTGAGCCTCAGGGCCTCTGATGCTGGGCTCCCTTTCCTGACAGATACGATGGCTCTGGGCCCTACAGCTTCCTGAGCAGCCCCTCTCTGGGGCGTAGCACATACACGGAGAAGTACGTGTACATCTACCGGTAAGCACAGACGGAGGCCAGGGCACACGCGGCGCCGAGCCCACTGAGACGGCAGAGTATTTGTAAGGGCCGCAGGCCCCTTCCTCCTGGGGCAGCCCTCACCTTCTCATTGCACTGTTTCTCCTCAACCATTTTAGTCTGGGATCTGCTTCTCTTTCCTTTGGTGTTCACGTGTTCTGACAGCAGGTTGGGCCCCTCTGTCTTTCTTCTGTGGAAGCGAGGCTCAGGGCACGCCTGGGCCTGTTTGGGAGCGGCTGGCTGCGGCTTCTGGGAAAGAGGCTCAGCCAGGGCCTGTCATGGGCCTTGGGTGGATACGGTTTTCAGAAACAGCCCCGAGATCCTGATAAGACATCCTTGGGGGGAGCCCTTTGGGGTCAGGTTCAAGAGGACAAGGGGGATTCTCTGGGATGGAAACCTATTTTTTTTGAAGATTTTATTTATTTATTTTTAGAGCAAGGGGAAGGGAAGGAGAAAGAGGGGGAGAGAAGCATCAGTGTGTGGTTGCTTCTCTCGCAGCACCCACGGGGTCCTGGCCCACAATCCAGCCATGCGCCCTGACTGAGAATTGAACCTGCCACACTTTGGTTCACAAGCCTGTGCCCAATCCACTGAGCCACACCGGCCAGGGAGAGACCTATTTCTTTATGTAGATGGAATTATAGAATGTCTAGAATTCACTCCAAAACAATGGGGAACAATGTCTACACAGGAATGCTCATAGCAGCATCACTCATGACTCCTTAAAGTGGAAGTGACCCAAGTATCCATCAGCTGATGCATGGATAAATAAAAGGTGGTCTCTCTATCCAATGGAATATTACACAGCCATAAGAGGGAACTAAATACTGACTCATGTTGTCCTGGCTGATGTGGCTCAGTGGATTGAGTGCTGGCCTGCAAACCGAAAGGTTGTCAGTTCGATTCCCTGTTGGGGCACATGCCTGGGTTTTAGGTTCTTTGCAACTGATCAGTGTTTCTCTCCCTCTCTTCCTCTCTACCACTCTCTCTAAAGTAAATAAATATTAAAAAAAATACTGACCCATGCGCCCTGGCTGGTATAGCTCAGTGGATTGAGCACGGGCCTGTGAACCAGAGGATCGCGGTTCGATTCCCAGTCAGGGCATATGCCTGGGTTGCCGGCAGGTTCCCTGCAGGCCAGTTCCCTGCAGGGGATGCACTAGAGGCAACCATACATTGATGTTTCTCTCCCTGTCTCCTTCCCCTCTAAAGATAAATAAATAAATAAAATCTTAAAAAAAAATACTGACCCATGCTACAGCATTGGTGAACCTTGGAAACCTACACTAAGGAAAGAAGCTACATACAAAAGAACAAATACTGGTATTCCATTATATTCACATGGAACATCCAGAATAGGTGAATCTAGAGACAGAAAAGAGATCACTGGCTGCCAGGGGCTGAGGGGAGGAAATGGGAAGTGACCATTCATGGGTAGAGTTTCTTTTTGGGGTAATAAGAATGTCCTAAGATTGATTGTGGTGATGGGTATATAACCTTGCGAGTGTACTACATACCACTGGGATTTTATGGTATATAAATTCTGTCTCAATCAAATTCTGTGAAAAAGGCTAGGGACTCTGCGCTCCCATGAGAGGAAGCTGCTGGTGGAGGCCCCTCCCCGAGTGCCAGCTCTGATGTTGGCACTTGCCAACCGAAATCAGTGATGTGGGGCCACTGCTTCTCATCCTTTGGTCCCCCCCAGGTCGCACAAGACTCAGGTCCAGGGTCACTACCTGTATGAAGACAAGGATGACGTCTTTGCCCGGGAGCCCTTTGTGGCCCGGTTCACTTTGCCCAGCAAGGGTAGGAGCAAAGGGTGGCCCTGCTGTGTGGGAGCGGGAAGGGGGTTCTGGCTGGCGCCATTAGGGGCTTGGTCGTCCAGAGGAGGCTGTATGCAGAAGGGCCAGGAGTGGGTGGGAGCCCTCTGTCTCTGGGGCCTTGCTAGTCCTTCCCAGCTTGGTGTTGGTCCCACTACACACCACTCCGAAGGCTGTAGAGAAGGAGCTGAACGCCCTGTATGATGTGTTTCTGGATGTCTCCCAGCACTGGCAGAGCAAGGTAGGGCCGGGCAGATCGTATCATAGAGATGGGACCTGGTTGGCAGGGTGGCCAGGCCCAACAGCTGTCCCCCTCTCCAGGACATGATCCTGCTTGGGGACTTCAATGCTGACTGTGCTTCACTGACCAAAAAGCGCCTGGGTGAGCTGGTGCTGAGGACTCAGGCCGACTTCTACTGGGCAATTGCCGATGAGGAGGACACCACGGTGAGGGCCAGTACCCACTGCGCCTACGACCGCATAGTGCTGCACGGAGAGCACTGCCGGAGCCTACTACACACAGCCGCAGCCTTCAACTTCCCCAGGGTGTTCCAGCTCACGGAGGAGGAGGTAAAGGGCTCAGGCACAAGTTGGTCACAGGGAAGTTGCTCATCCCTCTGATACTTTGTCCCTCTGTCCATCCCCAGGCCCTCAACATTAGTGACCACTACCCGGTGGAGGTAGAGCTGAACAGGGCAGCACACCAGATCCAGCCCCTCAGTCTGGCCACTCTGTTGCTGCCATCGCTGCTGCTGGTGCTGCCGCCACGCCTGCCCTCAAGCTGGGCTTGATGGCCTGAACCGCACCCGGACCTCGGTGCCTGCTGCACACAGATGTGGTGACACTGTGTTTTAGGACTCAAACCCCAGCCTCTCCCGTCCATCTGCCCTGTGGCCAAAGCGACTCCTGAGGGGCTTCAACTGCAGCCCTCCTCGGTCCCCAGCCCTACCTTATTGACTGGTTTGGGTCCTTTGGTTAAGCCTGTACCTGGCATTAGAATGTGGAAGAGGAGATAGGACCCTGAGGCTGGAGCCACGACACTCTTCCCCCAGGTTGTGTCAGGAGTGCAGGGAAAGCAGGCAGGCTCCAGAGCTGAGGGAGGGGAAAGGGGCTCAGAAAAGGGAATCACAACCTGTGCAAAATGACAAGGAAACATATACACACTGAGGACAAAAATATATACAGGGACACGTGCATAAGATACATCAATGGACCACCTTTATTGCACATAGGATTCATATGAATCAGTATTAAGATGCCAGTAGAGAAAAGAATGGAACCCTATCTGGTGTGGCTCAGTGGATTGAGCTTCAGCCTGTGAACCGAAAGGTCACTGGCTTAATTCCCAGTCAGGGCACATGCCTGGGTTGTGGGCCGTTTCTGGTTGGGGACATGTGGGAGGCAACCTGTGGATGTTTCTCTCTCTTCCTCTAAGGGTAAATAAATAAATCTTTTTTAAAAAATGGAGCCCCAGGTGGTGTGGCTCAGTGGATTGAGTGCTAGCCTGCGAACCAAAGGGCTGCTGGTTCAATTCCCAGTCAGGGCACATGCCTGGGGTGTGGGCCAGGTTCCCTAGTGTGGGGCGTGCAAGAGGCAACCAAACATTGATGTTTCTCTCTCTTCCCCTCTAAAAATGAAAAATTAATTTTTAAAAAATAGAGCCCTGGTTGGTGTAGCTCAGTGGATTGAGCACCAGCCTGTGACCCAACAGGTTGCTGGTTTGAGTCCCACACAGGGCAACCGACTAATGTATGTCTCACACATTGACATCTTCCTCCCTTCCTTCCCCTCTAAAAAATAAAACCATTGGATGGAGATTAGCAGTTCACACGCATAAACCGTGGCTGACATATTTAGACTGTCATAATCTAATGAAAACAGCCACAAACAGCCCTAATGCCTGCAGTCAAGCCCAGGAGGTGGTCAGTCCACCTTGGCACATCCCTATGGCTGGTGTGGCCCCAGAGAGGCTGGTTACCAAGGGTACAGATCCACAAAAAAATGCATGAACCTATCTTGTAACTGTTGATACTGGTAATTGCTAGGAAATTCTTACTTTTAGGATTATGTGTTTTGTGAAGCAGTCCTATTAATGGTAGTTACCGCATCCTGATATTAGACTTCAGCAAATGGAACAAGCAGATTTCCAGGGACGTTAGAACAGTCACACACTGGGAAGGCAGGATCAAGTTGCCCGGAAAGGACCCAGGGATCCTAGTTAACTTTAGGACCACTCCATTCTCCAGGGAAGGGCTCAGTAAAAACAGCCCTAGCAAGGGATCAAAGCCATTAAGTGCAAGTTACAAATATATGGTTTGGGGCTGCAGTATTTGCTCAAAGGTGTCCTGTTGCCAAAACCTGGACACTTCAGAGGGGTAAGTGGGACCATGGCCAGATACTTTCAGCTCTCCCCATTCCATGCTGCTGCTGGTTTGGGACCTGTGGACGAAGATTCCATAGCCACCCAAGGGTAGCCTTAGTTACAAGCCCTTTTTCATCACTCAGGGAAGGGCACTTGACCAAGGCAGCACTTGCACTAGGACTAACCATGGTCTGGGCTTTTGAACCTACACCCTCTGATCTAGGGTGCAAATCCAAAGTCAATGTCCCAACTAGGTTGTTCTGGGCTTGTTTGTTTACCAGCTCTGACAGTGACCCTGGGGTTCCCAGAGCCGTCATTCTGCCCCCACCCCCTTGCCGCCCAATGAATCCAGATGCAAAGACATAGACAGGAAGTAGGATTTATTGGTGGGTAGTTAAGGTAGAAGCAGAGATTTATGAGTGCAGAGCCCGCCATTTTTCCAGGGGACCACGATTAGGGATGTACTTGACCCCACAGCCATCTGGGATGAGCCGCTTTTCAGCCACCATGTCTTCGAATTCATCCGCATTAAACTTAGTAAAGCCCCACTTCTTGGAGATGTGGATCTGGGGAAAAACAAAGAATTAAATCAAGACACTAGGACAAGTAAAGGCAGGAACAAGGCCACAGCACTTAACTTACCTTCTGGCGGCCAGGGAACTTAAACTTGGCTCTGCGTAGTGCCTCAATCACATGCTCCTTGTTCTGCAGCTTGGTGCGAATGGACATAATGACTTGGCCAATGTGGACCCTGGCCACTGTGCCCTGGGGCTTTCCAAAGGCACCTCGCATACCTGTCTGGAGCCTAGATTGGGGACAGCATGAGGTCAGATGTGAGCGTCCACCAGAAAGGGCTGTATCCAAGGTCCCTTAAGGCAACCCATACTAGCAACAGGCTGCGTACACTACCAAGGATGCTACTGTTTGCAGACATTGCACACCGGGCCCCCATGGGTCAAAGAGCTCGGTCGGCTTAATTGGCTGCAGTGAATCCCAAAACATGATAACTGGAATCCCTGCCAAGGTGCCACTGGGCTCATCTGAAAGCCCTCCAACACACAACTGTCCCAGTAATGTGCTTGCTGGCAGGTGACTGTCATTGAAGTTGCTTCCTCCACCTGCCACCCAGAGACTGCAAAGATTTAGTCTTGATGTCCCTGGTACTTGTTTTGGGGAGTCATTTGTACTCATTTATGGAGTGGTGGAAGAATTAGTTCCACTGAAATCTTGCCAGCAATTTGGCTTGCTTTACTATGGGTGGCTGAGTCTGTATATACCCAAGACCCCAACTCACCTGTCAGCCCCAGCACAGGACAACATCTTGTTGATACGGATGACGTGGAATGGGTGGAGCCGCACTCGGATGTGAAAGCCATCCTTGCCACAGCTTTTCACCATGTACTTGTTGGCACAAATACGGGCAGCCTCTAGAGCTAGATGAGGGGAAGGCAGGCAGCAGAGTGAGAACAGAGCTGAAGCACTTACCATGGTCCTCTCCCCGGCTCTCAGGGGATATCTGTATTGCCTGAGTGAGTTTCACTGAGGCTCACAATTGTAATTCCAGTACAGTGTGGTCTAGATTTGGCTGGGGGAGCACAGAGATATAGGCATGATTAACAAGGAACCTTGAACCTCACCTTCGGAGGAGAGCTGCTCATATTCATCTGACACCATGTGGCCACAGAGTGGGAACTCATCCACTTTTGCCTTTTTCCGGCCCAGGTCAAAGATGCGGATCTTGGCATCTGAAAGAAGCTTGGGTAAGTTGTGTGTGGAGTGCCACAGACAACTGAGTCAGCGCAGCCAAACCAGCTGGGGAGCTACTCTGCAACTTACCAGGGACACCTCGACAGAAGCGAGACTTTGGGTACGGCTTGTTCTTACAATACCGGTAACTGCAGGGAGGGGAGAAAGGCAGGTTTTCAGGGATTTACAAGTGAGCTCAACTATAGGGACTTCCAGCGCTCCCTCTCAAAGAGGGCTGGGAAGGGAGTGGGGCAACACAAGTCGATCTAGAAAATGGCTCTTAAAAAAGTCACAAATAGGTCGTCAGAAGTTAAGAGGACAACCATGTTAGGAGCATAAAAGCAAAAATATCTTCCTTCCTTGATGCTTTATTAAGTTTTAAACTTCTTCCAAGGTCAATGCTTTGAAATATTCTTTTCCAGTTAAAAAAAAAATCCCACCTCACTTCCATATACTGCATACTACAAATCGGGGGCAGAAGAGTAGTAAAGTTCATTCCATCCACCTAGACTTTTAGGCATGAGGCATTTCGCCTCGGAGCCACGTGAAGGGCTCCCGGCGCCCTCTGCAGGCCACACAAGAATTCTGAGCCCACACAGCACGTAGCCGGAAATAAGACGGAGATAGGACACAAAGGCCCAGAGGGCAGTGAGCCTGAAAAGGCGGCGAATTTCCAGGACAAAGGGCGGGATGCAAGGAGGACGTCGCTTCCATCCTGAAACTGGCTCAGAAATACAGTACACGGTCAATAACACCCCAACTAAATCGTGGAAGCGCTTAAGGGGTGGCATCGCGTTTTAAGTTAAATAATCACATTACATAAATGAAGACTTAAAGCGACCCAGAAAACATAGGAGAAATTGTAGCATCTGCTCCCAAAATAGAAAAGCTACCCTAGGGTGGCCCCACCCCACGATTGCTTTCGGTGGCCAAATGCAGTTATCCCTCTTTCCACTAGCAAAATAGCATGGACTCAACACTCACCACCGGGCGGGGCGGCGGCCCATGGCGACACCAGGATCTTCACTGGCTGTAAGGAAACACAATAAGTCGGAACAGAAGACGAAGGCACGACAAGAACCAAGGGAGAGAAATGGCAGGGGCCCAGAAGGAGACGTCAGTCACCACTACTCACCACGCCGAAGGAAAAGAGGGGCCCCTACGCCTGCGCATGCCTTATATAGACGGTCTATCTTCGCGCATGGGAACCATAGAGTCCCGGCGAGGGTGGGTGGACGCTCTGTCAGACAGGCAGACCATAGAGGCAATGACGCTCTGCGCCTGCGTGTCGGCAGCCGAAAACATGCGCAGAATGGGAAATTGACGGAGTATCTGACCTCGGCCGACAGCTGGCGAATGGGGACTAGCCACATCAGCACGAGAAACCCTCTGCCAACTGGCCATCTTGGGCGTAGACCTCGGCCCGAGGCTTTGCTGTTACTATTAAAGACTTACATTCCTAGGGTTGAAAGAAGAAAAGTTTCCCAGAATGGGGCTCACAGCAGCTGCGCATGTGTTCCGGAGGTTTCCTTTGCCCAAAACAGGCTTTCCCTGTCTCCCTCTGGGCTCCAGGGCCCGCAGGGGACCCGCCATGCTGGAGCCTGCATTCCTTTGTCGACGGGGAGGCCGGAGCCGGAAGCTTGCCACCAGGGCCCCACCCTCAACTGTAACCTAAGAATCTGCATTCGGCTTTGCTGTTATCTCTACTCCGTGGGTTTGTTAACCGAGAGCTGGGTCGTGGCTTGCGCTCTCCGGCGAAAGTAAGGCCAAGGAGAAACCTCCACCGAAATCCAGGGCTCAGGAGACCCTGTGAGCGGCGTTGGGCTCGCTCTGCTCATCCTGACCAGGCAGAGAAAAAAGATGTTGGGCTCCCTGTGGCGACGTGGAGAAGGGGAGAAAGAGGGCTGCAACCCCGGGTGGCAAAGGGCACGGTCACTGTCTCCGTCCCCGCCCAGTCCAGGCTCCTGGGAGAGCAGCTCTCCCAGGGCCCAGAATGTGCGACCCCCCACACATATTCCTTGCCAAGCCCACTACATTCCAGTGCCTCCTGAGTGTGTCTGGACGGTTCTCTCTAAAGCATAGATTCACCACCACCCCACCCCCACTCCCCCCACACACAGTGGAGCATAGAGAAGTGGGCAGAGCTGGGGCCAGTCACCCGGGAATGTGCTCTCCACCGCAGGTGTCTGTCCAAGCTTCTGGAGGTGAGGAAGTCAGGAAGTAACAAAATCTTATTGTCACTTGATGGATGGCCCTCAAAGGAGGGAATTCTACTCAAGCATGCCTGTTCTTATTAGGATACCCTGTCACTTTAGTAAATGGGTGCAAGTCCCTTTGGGAAGGCTTGGAAAGATTTATGATGTTTCTGTCAAGCCGTGGTATAGAGGCCTTCCCAGGAGACCCAGCTTCCCCTTCCATCTGGGGGTTCTGGGTCTGGAAACTGGGAGAGGTTATGTCCCTCTACTGTGGCAACTCAAGTCAGGTGTTTGGCTCCCAGACCTAGAGCATGTAGGGTTATATACATCAAGCAGTGCTGTAGAAGGTTGCTTGTCTCTTTTCTAGAGACACTGTGGTCTTTTCAGAGCTTTGCAAAAAACAGGTGGCTCCCCTCTAATGGCTTTCAATGTCTCACTGAAAAGAACTGCTTCTGGGCCTTTCTGTGGAACATACTTGGGGAATGGAGTGTTCAGAGGGAATGTGATAAATCTACTCCAAAATTCCTCTCTTCCTGATCCTTTACATTCCTCCATTCATGCCAGTACAGCTCTGGGCATCAAAACCCATGAACTGCAGGCCACAGGTGGGTCTAGGTCGCAGTCAGCCAAGTGCGATGTTAGTCTTTCCACCAGCACCGTACACTAACACATTCCAACTGGAAGCCTAAGTAAGTACACCCCTGTCAGTGAGTCCAGACTCAGCTGTGTGTTAGAACTCACTTCCTTAGTCTAACGCCCTAAAGATCCACACCCACAGCTGGTAGATACCAATCAAGTCATGGGAATTTTTCTTTATGTGTGAGCTGTTTCCTCCTGGGTTAGACTTTGTGTCTGTCCCATGGAGCATGTAGGTATTTGACACTCGTAATGGGTGTAATGTCAACAGGGGTTGGTTGCAGTGGGTCTTCAGGACAAGAGGTCCCCTTGCAAGTCACCTGCCCACGTGAGGTAATGACACAGTCCTCTAACAATGAAATACCAGCCCCCAGACACCAGAGGGCAGACTACTTACATCAGTAAGGGAGGTTCAGAGGGACTGGGGGATACCCGTGGACATCTTCATCCACACACCCCAGTTCCAGGTTTCAGGGCCCTGCTTCTCCAACCACTGCCCACCCTTTCACATGAGGAACATGGAAGAGGCTGGGGATTCAAATGACATTGGGATTCTGTAACACACAATTAAACATTGTGTTTCATTTGTAGCACTGTCAGCCCTGCTGAAGTAAGGGAAGTTCTCTGCTTATACTGTAACAAGCTAAGAGGTAAGGAACCGGAGCTTGAATGTAAGGGGTTGGTTACTCGGGTTAGAAGACTGAATGTGCAAAAGGGATACTGAACTAACAGACAATACAGGAAGAGGCTGCAGCCCCTAGGCTAGGGGAAGGAGGAAGGGGTTGGTGTCATTGGAAGCCTAGAAGCCAGGATGAGGGGCGTCAAAGTGCCAGAGCTTGGATCTTTGAGGAGGAGCCGATGCAGTTTTTCAGGTGGGGAAGCACCATCATCAGCTAAGAAGGCAGTAGGTAATTTCCAAGGCACCATTTTCAGGTCACCAATTCTTTCATAGCATCTGTTTGAGGCTCAATCCATCTGTTGAGTTTTTATTTCAATGACTGTGTTTTTTATTTTTAAATTTAAAAAAGATTTTATTTATGTACTTTCAGAGAGAGGGGAAAGGAGGGAGAAAGAAAAGGAGAGAGACATGGATGTGGGAGGAAAAACATCAATGCATGGTTGCCTCTCCCAGACCCCCAGCTAGGGGTCTGGCCCACAACTCAGGCATATGCCCTGCCCGGGAATTGAACCGGCAACCTTTCTGTTCACAGGCCAGCATTCAGTCCACTGAGCCACATCAGCCAGGGCAACTATGTATTTTTAAGTGCTTTTTAAAAGCACTTTTTAAGTGCTTGATTTAATTTATTTATTTTTAGAAAGAAGGGGAAGGGAGGGAGGAAGAGAGGAGAGAAACATCAGTGTGTGATTGGCTCTCACATGCCCCCTACTGGGCACCTGGCCTACAACCCAGGCACGTGTTCTGACTGGGAATCCAACTGGTGACACTGGTTTCCAGGTTGGCACTCAATCCACTGAGCCACACCAGCCAGGGCAGTCGTTTATTTATTTTTTATTGTACTTTTCCCATTACCATTTATCCCCCTTATAGCCTCTTCCATGTGCACCCACCCCCTCCAATGATTATGTTGTTTTACTTCTAACGTTTTATTCAACTCGACCTGGACTTGAAAATTATTTTTATCTTTTTGACTCCTTCTATATCTTTATTTTATTGTATCTCAGAGGCCATTGACGACTCTGGGAATTGGAGTAGCTTTATCTCACAGTAATGCAAACAATTTGTAAATATCCATGAGAACTGTTTTCTGATCTCATGAGAATTCAAAAGTAATATCAATTTGGTTTCTAAGTCCCCCCTTATTAAGCACAAGGTAGAAGATGGTTCTCTTTCTCACCCTCCTCACTTCCTTACGTGCTGGCCAAGTCCTGGGGGGTAGTGACCTTCGCACCTTCGGAACATACTGATGTTCCACACGCACAGCCCAGGAGTCTCTGAGTGAAGGTGTCCACTTACTAGCTAGTGATCCAGAAAACTGCTGACCCTTCCTTGTCCTGTTTTCCTCATTTCCTCATCTGGAAAATGGGGAGAACACTGCTCCCAACCTCCAGAGGCGGCTGGGGAGATGTGATGGAGGAGCCCAGGCAATCACGACCGTTACCGAAAGTTGCGCTCTGGCCTCTGGCAGTTGTGCTCTGGGAACATGGACAGGGCCAGTCCTTTCCTGGACGGACCTGCTGAGTCTCCAGGAGGGTGGGCAGTGTCTTCCATTTTAGACTGCCGACCCCTGTTCAGCAGGGCCCCTGGGAGTCCGGGATGAGGTGTCCCCTTCCAGGGAGGGTGGCTTTGCTCTACCAGGACCGCAACAGTACTGCCACGATGGGACGCAGTTCCTCCCTCAGCCAGGGGTTCGCCAGAGACCCTCCGCCTGCGACCGGGTAAAGGCAGCCCTGCTCACTGACGCTGTGGGCGGTGGGATTCTCGGCCCTCTCACCCAGACCCAGGGTGGGTTGGACCTGCTTCTTTTTCTATCCTATCCCTGAGCTTCCTTTTCACCCTGTAGGTGTCCCTTCAAGAGCGCTGGTTTCAGGTGGGATCTCAGTTCTGCTCGCTCGCCTGCAGAGGTCCATGAACCCTGAGTGCCTTGGACACCCAGCTGGGCAGCACCTCACTGGGCCCCAGCCCCAGCTCCCCCTGCTGTTTTCCTTTGCTCTGAGTCTCCAGGGATTTCCCTCCCTTACCATCAGGCCACCTATGCATTTAAACAATATAACTGAACACTTCTCGTTGCATATTTCCTTCTTTCTCCCAAACGAAAAACTGGCATCCCTGGAGCACAGGGGCTGGGCGTCTGAGAGGCACAGCCAGTAATCCAGGCCCAGGCAGCCGTGGCTCGTGTGATCAGCACCGCAGGCCACAGTGATGGGCCAGCAGGCCCACCCAGCAGCCTGGGTCAATGAGCAGTTAGCAATCCAGACCCAGAAATTCTGCCTCGAGTGTCCCCATTCATTACAAGTGGGAGGAGGCCTCTGTGTCTAAGACACACAACCCAGATCTCATCAATTGAGAGTTTAATAAATTTGATAATATAAATGTATAACTTTTGCCCTGGCCTGTGTGGCTGAGTAGACTGAGTGCCAGCCTGCAAGCCACAGGGTCTTCGATTTGATTCCCTGTCAGGCCATGTGCCCAGTAGGGGGCAGGAGAGAGGCAGCCACACATCGATGTTTCCCTCTCTTTCTCCCTCCTTCCCCTCTCTGTAAAAATAAATAAAATATTTTTAAAATAAAAATAATATAAATGTATAACTTCTTAAAATTGTTTACAATTTGGTTTTTAAATAAACTTATAATAACAAATCTTTATAAAATTTTCACAGATGAGCACACCTTAACACAATGTTACATGCTTCATTTCCTTAGAAAAAATTACAGATACAGTCAAAACCAATACCTGTCACTTCTAAATGCAAGTTTCTTTCTTTGAGTGAAAGAAAGCTCACGTGAAATGTCAGACCGAAAGCCAGTGAGACACATGACGCAGTGAGGGCTCATCGCTTCCCTGAATGAGAGGCCTTGGAGCCTGGCCTCCGGGCCGGGGCGTGCCGCTTCTCTCTGGCATTCTGTCTCCCTCCACACCGAAAGGGAAAACTGGATAATTTCTAAAGTTCTGTGTGTCACGCCCTTTCGTTTCAGAGAATAGTATATAATTATAACAGTATCATTTTCATTTTGAGGCAGGTTAGTAAGAAGCTAGGAAAATCCCTTGGCAAGTGGAATAGGGAAACAGAGAGCTGAACGGACTGGCCAAGCAATTTACAGCCAGATACAGAAGGTTACCAGGGCGGAAAGCCCCAGGTGCCTAGCAGCGGGCAAAGCTGGTGCCAGACCTTGCCCCCAGGGTGGCCTTTTCTCCCCCGACATGTTGCTGGCCTTGGGGTTTACACTCCCCGCCCAGGTGCTGCCCAATCAGTGCAGACCATGACCCTGAAAGGGCATACCTGGAAAAGATGATGAATATCCTATTGAGATCCTCCCAATGACTCCAAGCTTTTAGAATCCTCAAGACTGGTCTGACTGCTGTGGCTCAGTGGGTTGGACCCCATCTCACAAACCAAAAGGTCGCTGGTTCCATTCCCACCCAGTCAGGGCACATGCCTGGGCTGCAGGCCAGGTCCCCAGTTTGGGGTGTGCAAGAGGCAATTAATGGATGTTTCTCCCCCTCTCTCTGTACTTCCCTTCTAAAAATAAAATTAAAATCTTAAAAAAGAACCTTAAGACAAAGGACCCAGGAGCGCCCCTTTGCCTTGGCCCTCCTCCACAGGCCTCTTGGGCTAACTTCCTGAACCTGTCTCCAGTGGCGCATTTTCTCTGACTTCTCAGTGAACCTAAGCATCCCCACCTAGGCCAGTTTCTTTCCTAAAACATTTTTGTGAAAGAGACATTGACTGGTTGCCTCTTGAATGCTTCCAACTGGGGAACTGGCCTGAAACCCAGGCACATGCCCTGACCAAAAATCAAACTGGCAACCTTTCTGTTTGCAGGCCAGCACTCGATGTACTGAGCCACACCAGCCAGGGTGCTTCATGGTTCTATCGCTAGGAAGATGGCATGATTCAAAGTACCAACTGGAGTATTACATTAGATTTAAATGAAGGGAAAATATAGTATCCATTATACTGTATTCCTACCTTTGCATACAAACTAAAAAAAAATCATCCATTTAAAAAAATTATATTATATTCATTATGCTATTACAGTTGTTCTGATTTTTCCCCATTTGCCCCCTTCACCAGCACCCGCCCTCCCTCAGGCGATTCCCCCCCCCCCCACTGTTCATGTCCATGGGTTATGTGTGTAAGTTCTTTGATTACACCATTTCCTATACTGTACTTTATATCCCCATGGCTATTCTGTAACTACCTATTTGTACTTTTTTTAACAAAATATTTTATTTATTTATTTTTAGAGAGATGAGAAGGGAGGGAGAAAGTGAGGGAGAGAAACATGGATGGGGAAGAGATAAATTGACTGGTTGCCTCTCTGCACACCCCCAACCAAGGACCTGGCCCACAACCCAGGCATGTGCCCTGACAAGGAATCAGATCAGCGACCCTTTGGTTCTCAGGCGGGCGCTCAATCCACTGACCCACACCAACCTGGGCCCTATTTGTATTTCTTAACACCCTCACCTCTTCATCCATTCTCCCGCACTTCCCTTTCATGTGGCAACAATCTAATAACTAACTCCTTTTCTCTTGCTGCTTTTAAGAGTCTCTCTTTATCTTTACCCTTTGGCATTTTAATTATGATGTATTTTGGAGTAAGCCTCCTTACATCTATCTTGTTTGAGACTCTCTGTTCTTCCTGGACTCGCATGTCTATTTCCTTCACCAAACTAGGGAAGTTTTCTTTCACTATTTTTTCAGATAGAGTTCCAATTTCTGGCTCTTTCTCTTGTCCTTCCACCACCCGTATGGTGTAAAATACTGGACTTCTTGAAGTTTTCCCAGAGGTTGCTTATATTATTCCCTTTTTTTAATTCTTATTTCTTCTTGTTCTGACTGGTTGTTTTTTGCTTCCTTATGTTCCACGTCATTGTTTGATTCTCGGCTTCATTCATTCTACTGTTGTTTGCCTATAAATTGTTCTTTATTTCATTTAGTGAATCCTTTGTTTCTGACTGGATCTTTTTTATGCTGTTGAGGTCCTCACTAAGTTCCTTGAACATCCTTATAACCAGTGTTTTGAACACTGCATCTGATAGATTGCTTATCTCCATTTCTTTAAATCTTTTTCTGGAGTTTTGATCTGTTTTTTCATATGGGTCATGTTTTTTTGTCTCCTTGTTTTGGCAGGCTCGCTGTGTTTGTTTCTATGTACTGGTTAGAACTGCTATGACTCTGTATCTTGGTAGTGTGGCCTAATGTAGTGGTTTTCCTGTGGGTGTCACCTTGGGGGGTGACAGCTTCCCCTATCACTGAAGTTGGGTACTTGAGTTGCGCCCTTTATGTGGACTGAGTACACCCTCCTCTTGCAGTTGAGCCTTGGTTGCTGTTGGCAGATCAATGAGAGGGATTTACCCAGGCCAGTCAGTTGCAAGGACTGGCTGTGACCACTGACCCCCAACCTCCGCCCTTCATGGAGGATCAGCTGTGCAGGGGCAGGGTGGTGGTGCTCCACTGTGGTCTGTAGCCATCCACTGGGTGCACTGACCCTCGGGTTCCCTGGGTGATTCAGGCCAAGGTCAGCCCCCACCTGTGTTTTGCCCAGAACCACCCTGCCTGAACTATAAGGCAATGTGAGATGGCTGCTAGTTATGCTGGGCTTGGAAATTCCCAGGCAAAGCCAAGCTGTGAGTCTAGGCTGCTGCTGCTAGTTCTAGACCTGGGGCTCACTGAGGCCAGCTGTTGCTTGTTTGAGAGGATTTAGGAAGTGGTACTATATGAGCCAAGACCAGCCATTCATATGGAAATGCAGCTTGGGTGGGACCTTAAGTTGTGTGTGGCAGAGTCTCTGGGGATCTCTAAGGTGGGTCAGACAGTGGTAGCCAGGTTGATGGAGTCTCAGATATGGCACCAGCCAGCCTACTGGCTCTATCGGGGTAGGGTTTGACAAAGGGACAATGGCCTCTGCTTGCCCTTATGCCAGACACTTCAGTTCCTCCCAGTGTGCCCCTGGTGCCTTACAAGCTGCTACCCCGGTGAGTCTGAGTAGGTGAGCCAGTGTGGGAGCTCTTTAAGACAAACCACTTGAGGCTCCAGGAGCTCCAGAAGTTTCTTCCACCAACTCAATCCGCATTGGTGTTTGCCCTCATAAGTTGTGAGGACTTATCTTCCTGGCACTGGAATCCTGGCCTAGGGGGCCTAGTGTGGGTCTGGGACTCCTCGCTCTTAGGATATCCCTCCCGAATTTTTGTCCGCCACATGTGTGTGTGAGACCAGCCTGCACCCATTCTGCAGACCATTCTGCGCCCGCACCCGTGGCCCTCCTGCCAGTCTGGGTGGATGTGGTTTCTTTAATTCCGTGGTGGCCAGTCTTCCATTCAACTCGATTTCTGATGTTTCTGAGTGATGGTTGTTCTATATTTTAGTTGTAATTTTAATGTGGTTGTTTGAAGAGGTGAGCCATGTTGCCTGTGCTGCCATCTTGACCAGAAGTCTATCCATTTCTTTAGTGATAAAAATACATTTATTTTGCCCTGCCCAGGTAACTCAATTGGTTAGAGTGTCATCTTCATACACCGAGTTTGCAGGTTTGATCCCTGGTCAAGGCACATACAGGAATCAGCCAATGAATGCATAAATATGTGGAACAACAAATCAGTGTTTCTCTCTCTGTCTCAACACAAATCCATAAATTAAAAACAATACAGTTCTTTTGGGAGCATAGACATAATATGCAGAATATTTTTCTTTGCATGAAAAGGAAAGTCAGAGGAAAAGGATGCAAATTCTGTTGCTAACTTTTGGTCAACCTGAGTAAGAATATGCATAAGCTCAAGCTTGTGAGCATATGCTTTCAGCACAGCACAAAGTGGATGAACCAACCTTCATCCTTTGAATTTCGTCAGAAAGAAGTCTGCCTCAACTGGTATTTTCTGACATGGCATGTCGCCATGATTACCACTGTTGGTCTCAATACCACGGGCCAGTCCGGTACCTTGGCAGACCTGAATAATGCAAAGGTTGGGTTTTCTAGTTAGATTTCTACAATAAGCTTGAAAAAGCTTGTTAACTTTCTCAGGTCAACATTTGTTCCAAAAGTTGTTCCTTCATCACCATGGCTTAGAAGAATGCAAATAAAACTGCTGCTTTTGCAACGACCTCCTTTGAAAACACTGCACACTTGGGGGGGGATTGGGACAACTGTAATAGAATAACAGTAAAAAAACTTAAAATAAATAAGTAAATACATAAATATTAAAAAGAAGTGCTGCCCTGGCTGGTGTAGCTCAGTGGATTGAGCGTGGGCCTGCAAACCAGAGGATCGCAGTTCGATTCCCAGTCAGGGCACATGCCTGGGTTGCAGGCCAGTTCCCAGCAGGGGATGCACGAGAGGCAACCACACATTGATGTTTCTCTCCCTCTCTCCTTCCCTTCCCTTCTAAAGATAAATAAATAAAATTTTTAAAAAATTTAAAAAAAGAAATGCTACACAGCAATTCCACAATATCTTTGCATGTAAGATCATTTTTATTCCTGAATTTGTATTTCAAGTTCATCAGTGTTGCCCTGAGGTTTGCTGCGTGTATATGTGTACCAGACCAAGATACCATTCCAGTATTTATGAAACTTATTATGGATTATTATATGTAAACTCATTTCAGGATAATCCGTTTTATAATTATTGTCCAAGGATCTCCCTGAGTCCATTGATTTGCTTCCATGTAAGTTTTGTTTCTGAACTTTAAAAAAAATGGCCCTGGCTGGTGTAGCTCAGTGGATTGAGCACAGGCCTGCAAACCACACGATCATGGTTCGATTCCCAGTCAGGGCACATGCCTGGGTTGCAGGCCAGTTCCCAGCAGGGGATTCACGAGAGGCAACCATACATTGATATTTCTCTCCTTCTCTCCTTCCCTTCCCCTCTAAAGATAAATAAATAAAATATTTAAAAAATTATTCTATTGTTGTTCAATTATAGTTCTCTGTATTTTCTCCCCACCCCTCCCCCCAGTTTCTGAATTGTTTATAAAGATTTTATTTTTAGAGAGAGAAAAAAGGAGAAAGACAGGGAGAAAAACATCACTGCATGGTTCCTCTCACACACCCGCAACCAGGAACCCACCCTAAAACTCAGGCATATTCTCTGACTGGGAATCGAACTGATGACCCTTTGGTTCACAGGTCAGCACTCAATCCACTGAACCATACTAGCCAGGGGGTGTTTCTGAATTTTTTATGGCTTTTCAATCCACTGAGTTTTCAGTGTTCTTCACAGATACTTTTATTAACACAGCCCCTCCACACAGCAGACACCCGTTCACCCCCACTTTCCCCCTGCAGAGAGCCAGTTTGCTTTCTGCTGCCAACCCTCAGACCATAATAACCATGAGTTCCGAGGAAGGCCCCGCCCCTGCTAAAAATGTTTAACTTCTTCATAGCCCAAACCAGCAAGCCTGGTCTTTTAAGAAACAAGACAAAAGACAAACTGAGGGAAAATATTTGCAACATACCTAACAGAGGACTAACAGTCCTAGATGTATGAGAATTACAGTCTTTTGGAAAGACATTAACATAGTGGGTTTTTTCATCTGTTTGATAATGTATTGATTTGAGAGAGGGGAGTGGGGGAAAGAGGGGGAAGAGAGAGACATTTGTTCTTTTAAAAAATATTTGTATTTATTTATTTTTAGACAGAGTGGAAGGGAAGGAGAAGGAGAGGGAAACATCAGTATGTAGTTGCCTCTCATGCACCCCCTACTGGAGACCTGGCCCACAACCCAAGCATGTGCTCTGACTGGGAATTGAAGCAGCAACACTTCAGTTCACAGGCCCATGCTCAATCGACTGAGCCACACCAGCCAGGATGAGAGACATTTGTCCTTCCTCTTCTTTATGCATTCATAGGTTTATTCTTGTATGTGCCCTACCAGGAATGGAACCTGCAACCTTGGCATATAAGGATGACACCCCAACCAACTGAGCCATATTGGCAGGGCCACATAGTGTCTATTAACATGTTACTTACCCATAGGTTTTGACCTGGCAATTCCACTTATTGGAAATTATCCTACAGGGAAACTGATGTGTTCAAAGCTGGTGATTGTAGCATTAATGTGATAGCAAAACAGAAAAGAAAGAAAATGTGACAGTACATCAGCTGGAAATTAACTATGTAAATTACAGTACACATGTTCTATCAAATACCAAGCAGCCAGAGAAGAAGTGAGCTAGACCTTTGTGTATGGACATGGAAGGACTTTGAAGATACATGGCTAAGTAAAAGAAAATCACAGTCAAAATGTATAGGTCGTCATGTTTTAAAACTGTGTGAATACCCTGACCTGTGTGGTTGTTGCTTGGGTGTCATCCCACAAAATATAAGGTCGTCACTTCAATTCCTGGACGGGGCGCGTGCCTGGAATGCTCTCGGGTTTTGGATGCTTCGGAGAGGCAACTGATCAATGTTTCTCTCCCTCTCTTTCTCCCTCCCTTCCCCTCTGTAAAAATAAATAAATAAATAAAATAAAATCTTTAAAAAAATAAAAATAAAAGTGTAAGTAACTATATTGCTGATTCCATAGAAAATGTAGTTAGAAGAGAAAATTGTTGACAATGTTGCTTAAAATAATGTTGGTTTGTAAAAATTTTCTATTACGTGCTTTAAAAGTTTGCGGGGTGGTGATGTGAAATGGCATGGCCACTGCGGAAGGCACCTCAGCTGTTTTGTTTGGTTTTTAAGCTACACATCCATCTCCACAGGACCAGCCACTGCTCTCCTGGAACCTATGCCAAAGAAATGGAGACCTGTAATCGCAGGAAACCTGTGCGCCAGTGTTCATGCACGTTATCGGTAGTCGCCTAAAACTGGGAACACGCAACACACTTTCCAGTGGGTGAGTGCTTGAGCGAGCACTGGTTGGCCCGCCACAAGGACCATCGCCAGCCATGCAGAGGAAGAACGTGGATACATGCGACAGTTTGGATGGACCTCAAGAGCATCACATGAATGGGAAAAAGCTCACCCCCACTTACATACTACATAATTCCATTGATGTGTACATAACAATCTTCAAATGAAATGACACAATTATACTGATACTACAACACTAGTTGCCCTGGCTTAGTAAGAGGAGGGGAGAGGCTGTGGCTATGAACTGTCAACCAGAGGGGTCCTCCTGAGAAAACAGGCTGGACATTGATGGTAATGGTGGTCACTCGAATCTACATACTTGATTAAAGTGGACAGAGCTCTGCGTGTGCACACGCTCTCAAACACACACAGATGTAACCTAGAGCAGTCTCAGATGGCACCAGTGCTATTTCCTGGTGTGCAATTGCACTGAATGTTCAAGATACTAACGGTAGTGAACTGCAGGAGGGGCCCCTGGGTGTTGAACGTTTCTATTTAACTTCCTGTGAACTTAATTACCTCAAAATACAATTTCACATCAAAAGTACAGAATCAGGCCTCCGCTGGTGGGGCTCAGTGGATTGAGTGCCAGCCTGCGAACCAAAGTGTTGCTGGTTCCATTCCCAGTCTGGGCACATGCCTGGGTTGAGGGCCAGGGCCCCCGTGGGGGGGGCGGGTACAAGAGAGGCAGCCACACATTGATACTTCTTTCTTTCTCCCTCCCTTCCCCTCTGTCTAAAAATAAATACATAAATAACATTTTTTTAAAGTACGGAAGGGTCCGGTACAGACAGGACTCTTGCTGAGTGGAGACTCCCTGCACTCCCCGCTGGGACATGTAGATGTCCGCTGTCCAGCCAGCCCTCCCCACAGCCCAGGGAAGAGCCCACGAAGGCAGAGCCTACAAGGAGGAGCCTAGAGGGGCGTGCAGGAGGTCTGCCAACGTTGATTGGGCAGAAGTAGTGTCCTTCAGAACTAAGGGGCTGGGCTTCTTCCGGCGGCCTGGGGGCGGGTCTCATCATCAGACAAGCTTGGTCATTGGAGAATCTGTCCGGAAACGGTACCAGAAAAGGGGCGCTGAACGGTGACCGATTGGGCGGAGTTTCCGGTTGGCTTGCGAGATGACCGCAGAGGCGTTCAGGGTGGGGCTCCACAAGGGCGGGGCACAGCTCGGACTCATCAAACTGTACCCATCAAAAATGTACCCATCAAACTGACCTACTCCTCTTTGCCTTGACTATTGTGTTCCAGCACCTCCTGCGTGTGTCTGCACAGTTTTCTGTAAAGCATAGGCTGTGCGCGCACACACACACACACACACACACACACACGAGACTAGTTGGACACAAGACTAGTTGCACCCTCTGGACAGAGTTGAGGCCAGTGCCCCAGGAATGTGTCTGCCCGACTCTCCCCTGGGGAGGTCAAGGTGAGCCCTGCAGAGAGAGGGCTGGTAGGTGTCACGCTGGAGGGTGCAGGTGCATGAGAGCACCTGCAGGGCTTGTTTAAACCCAGGTCAGTGGGCCCACCCCACCTCACTGATCTTGCAGATCTGAGTGGGGCCTGAGAACAGGGGACTCTCACAATCTCCCGTGGTGCCGATGATTCTGGTCCAGGGACCCCACTGTGAGAAGCCCTTCTTTGAAGACCTGGAGCTCCTAGGTGGGTGCCCCCTGCCCTTCTTGGGGCTGGCTGCCCACAGGGTCCCCGCAGGTGTGGGGAATGCTGGGAGGGTGCTAGCCCTGGAGGGATCAGGGGCTTCCTGTTTAGCAGCAGCCACCCGGCCCCGCCCGGGCACACGGGAGGGCCCTGTCCACAGCCCAGCCTGGGAATGGTGTCGGGTTCTGTGCGGGTGCTCAGCAGTTCCCAGACTGCACCTGGTAACATCTGGGCATGTGGGGGAGAGAGGGGCGGAGGTCAGAGTTGTGCCTGGCCCTGGGGATGGAAAGAACTCTCTGATGGGTCAGAGGAAAGACCCAAACCCAGTTCAGGGATGGGAAGGGGACATGGGCCCTGAGGGCAGGAAGATGGACTAGGGGGCCAGAAAGCAGTTTTCTGCCTGGGACGACCCTGACAATGGTCAGGTCAGGGGCGCGGCCCGCCCTCTGGCTGGTGTGAGGCCTCCACCTTTCCTGCCTAACGTCCCTCACCAAGAGGGTCTCCCAGCTCTTGGGTGTCACTGCCCAGCAGCACCATCCACCTTCCTTGGCCAGTCTTTGGGACGGTCAGTGGTCAGCCTGTGTGCGGCTCCATGGTGGCCTGTCGTCTAGTTGGAGCAGCAGGTGAAGTGCATCGCCAGTCCCTGGCCACCACCGTTTGTCCCTGGGATCCCAGCACTCGAGCCTATTCTGGCTCTGGGACAGATGGTGGAGCAACCTTTGGCTTTCGTTTGCCACCCTTCCCCTCCTTGACCCCTTTTCCTTTTGGGTCAGCAGGCTGTACCCTGTGCACGGTTTCAAGCTCTTGCTACCTTAATGATGGAGCCCTGAGTCACATCTTGCCAATATTTTTTCCCCACTTGGTCACTTGTCCCTTGACTTTGTGGTTTGGGGCTTGTGTTTGGTCAGGCAGATGAATTTGGTTTCCATGTCATCAGACCTTCCAGGCTTTTCCTAATGGCTTCTGGGGTTTCTTGTCAGTTTGCTTCAGACCAGAGCCTTCTGCTTTCTAAAAAAATATCATTTATTTATTTTTTAGGCCGAGGGGGATGGAGGGAGAAAAGAGGGAGGAAAACATCAATGTGCGGTTGGCTCTTATGTGCCCCCCACCGGGGACTTGGCCTACAACCCAGGCCTGTGCCCTGACTGGGAATCAAATCAGCTACCCTTTGGTTCGCAGGCCGACACTCAATCCACTGAGCCACACCAGCCAGATCTAGAGCCTTCCTCTTTTCTCTTTTTCTTTCTTTCCTTTCTTTTCTTTCTTTCTTTCTTTCCTTCTTTCTTTCTTTCTTTCTTTCTTTCTTTCTTTCTTTCTTTCTTTCTTTCTTTCTTTCTCTCTCTCTCTCTTTCTTTCTTTCTTTCTTTCTTTCTTTCTTTCTTTCTTTACTTGTGAAGTCCTCACCTGAAGATATGTTTATTGATTTTTTAAAATATATTTTATTCATTATGCCATTATAGTTGTCCCAATTCCCCCCTTCATTCTCCTCCACTCTGCATACCCCCTACTCCACCATTCCCCCCTTTAGTTTATGACCATGTGTCACAAGTTCTTTAGATTCTGTATTTCCCATACTATTCTTGCCCTCCCCCTATTTTCTACCTACCATCTATGCTACTTATTTTCTGTACCTTCTCCCCCCTTCTCCTTCTCCCACTCCCCTGTTGCTAACCCTCCATGTGATCTCCATATCTGTGGTTCCACTCCTGATCTACCTGTTTGCTTAGTTTGCTTTTGTTTTAGGTGTGGTTGTTAATAACTGTGAGTTGGCTGTCCTTTCACTGTTCATATTTTCATCTTCTTTTTCTTTTTTAATTTTTATTTTATTGATTATGCCATTACAGTTGTTCTATTTCCCCCCTTCATTCCCCTCCACCCTGCACCCCCCCACCCCTACCATTCCCCCCCTTTAGTTTATGACCATGTGTCTCAAGTTCTTTGGATTCTGTATTTCCCATACTATTCTTGCCCTACCCCCATCTATTTTCTACCTACTGTCTATGCTACTTATTTTCTGTACCTTCTCCCCGCTTCTCCTCCTCCCACTCCCCTGTTGTTAACCCTCCATGAGATCTTCATTTCTATGGTTCTGCTCCTGATCTAGCTGTCCTCTTAGTTTGCTTTTGTTTTAGGTGTGGTTGTT
This sequence comes from Artibeus jamaicensis, assembly GCF_021234435.1. Taxonomy (NCBI): domain Eukaryota; kingdom Metazoa; phylum Chordata; class Mammalia; order Chiroptera; family Phyllostomidae; genus Artibeus; species Artibeus jamaicensis. The sequence goes on from NW_026521282.1 coordinate 401,859, forward strand.
AATAACTGTGAGTTGGCTGTCCTTTCACTGTTCATCTTTTTTATCTTCTTTTTCTTAGATAAGTCCCTTTAACATTTTATATAATAAGGCCATGGCGATGATGAACTCCTTGAATTTGATCTTATCTGAGAAGCACTTTATCTGCCCTTCCATTCTAAATGAAAGCTTTGCTGGATAGAGCAATCTTGGATGGAGGTCTTTGGATTTCATGACTTGGAATACTTCTTTCCAGCCCCTTCTTGCCTGTAAGGTCTCTTTTGAGAAATCCGCTGACAGTCTGATGGGAACTCCTTTGTAGGTGACTGTTCCCTTATCTCTTGCTGCTTCTAGAATCTCTTTTTCATTTTAATCTTGGCTAATGTACTTATGATGTGCCTTGGTGTGCTCCTTCTTGGGTCCAACTTCTTTGGGACTCTCTGAGCTTCCTGGATTTCCTGGAAGTCTATTTCCTTTGCCAGATTGGAGAAGTTCTCCTTTATTATTTGTTCAAATAAGTTTTCCACTTGTTGCTCTTCGTCTTCCCCTTCCAGTCCCCCTATGATTTGGATGTTGGAACGTTTAAAGATGTCCTGGAGGTTCCTAAGCCTCTCCTCATTTATTTTAAGGTTTTATTCATCTTTAGAGGAGAAGGGAAGGAGAGAGGGAGAGAAACATCAATGTATGGTTGCCTCTCATATGACCCCTGCTGGGAACTGGCCTGCAACCCAGGCATGTGCCCTGACTGGGAATTGAACCTCCATCCTCTGGTTCATAGGCCTGCGCTCAATCCACTGAGCTATACCAGCCAGGGCTGTCCTCTTTTTTTGAATTCTTATTTCATTCTTTTCTGTTTGGTCATTTTTTCTTCCTTCTGGTCCACTCCATTGATTTGAGTCCCAGTTTCCTTTCCATCACTGTTGGTTTCCTGTGCATTTTGCTTCATTTGACTTAGTTTAGTCTTCATTTGTTCCTCTAATTTGTGGCTAAAATCAACCAGGTCTGTGAGCATCCTGATCACCAGTGTTTTGAACTGTACATCTGATAGGTTGGCTCTGTCTTGGTCGCTCAGAATTATTGACTGGGGCTTTGAGCTGTTCCTCTTGAGCAATAATGTTTTGGTCTGTTCCCACCTGTTACATATGAGGGGTGGAGCCTTAGGTGTTCAGCAGGGCCGGGCAACTCAGTCACTGGGTTGTGATACTGAATGTGGGGGCGGGGTCAGAGAGGGGCAGTGGCGGGGTTTTTTTTGTTCTCTCTTGGGTTTTGGTACCCTCTGCTGCTTCCTGCAAGCAAATTGGGCCCTTCTGCTGCTGGTTCCCTGGTGTGTGGGCCTGTGCCCCCTCCAGGACCCTGTGGGTCTCTCCAATGAATTCTCTATGAGCCTGGGAGCCTCTCCTGGCACCTCGACCCCCGAAAGTTTTTTCAATTGGTGCTTTTAGGCTTTAATTCCTAGCACTGGGGCCCTGGTTCGTGTGGTCTGTCTCACTGCTCGTGTTTTGGCCTGGTTTATCTGTGCGCAAATATGTGACGTGGTCAGCCAGCCGCCTTGGGCCATCACTGGGTCCGCCCGTGGCCACCCCACACCTGCGCACCTGTGGGTCCAGCCACTTCCCCCCACCGCCCCCACCACACACCCCCACTCCACCAGCTGCTGACTCCGCCCCCCCTTACTGGTCTGGCTGAATGGTTCATTGTTGTCGGACTCCATATAGTTCAATTTTCTGTGGTTTGGCTGCATTTTTGTTGCTAAAACTTCATTGTTTTTAAACTTGGTTATGCGAGAAGGTACAGTGTTTCCACCTGCACTTCCATCTTGGCTGGATGTCTATTGATTTTTTAAAAGATTTCATTTCTTTTAGAGTGAGGAGAGGGAAGGGAGAAAGAGAGGGGGAGGAACATCGATGTGTGCGAGATACATGGATCAGTTGCCTTTCCCACAACCCAACTGGGGGCGTGGCCCACGACCCAGGCATGTGCCCTGACTGGGAATTGAACTGCCGACCTTTCATTCTCAGGCTGACACTCAATCCACTGAGCCACACCAGCCAGGGCTGTTTATTAAAGAGGCAGAGAGAGAGAATTAGAGAGCGAGAGAGAAACATCGATTGCCGTTCCAGACATGCAGGCACCCATGGGTTGAAACCCGCATATGCTACTACTGGGGACCCAACCTGCAACCTTGGTGAGTGGGCATAATGCTCCAACCAACTAAGCCAACCAGCCGGGGCCCTTCTCCACTTCTCCCACTAGTGTGTTAGTTCCCTGTTGCTGTATAAAAACTGCCCCAAATGTAGCGCCCTGGTGCAACTGACACTTGGGACCTCCCAGGGCAGCTACAGGGCTTGGCTGGAGGTTCTGCCTCAGGATCTTTCACAGGCCACAGACCAGACATCAGCTGGGCTGCAGCCCTCTGCTCTACCTAGTGGGGGAGCTCTCTCCTGGATGTGACAGGGGTCTCAGTGCCCCCCCCCCCCACCGCCCCCGCCATGGGCCTGTCTGTAGGGCTGACAGGCAGGGCTCTCCCAGAGCCAGGGGAGAGGCTGAGCAGCCCCCAGATGGAAGCCAGTCTCTTTATGACTTTATCTCTCAGCGGTGTGCCCTCACCTCTGCCATTTGTTTATGGGTCACACAGGTGAACCCTGAACTCTGCTGGAGGGAACAAGGACACCTGCTAGGGTGAGGGCTGTTCTGTTCATGGCAAATGACAAGGCTCCGAGGAGCATCCTGGCTGCTGCATCTGGGTGTCCAGGGGCAAGGACTCCTGGTGCCTCATGGAACAGGCCCCTCAAGAACAGGTCCCTTGTGGATGTGTGGTGGCGAGTTCTAGCCTCTGCACCAAGACAGGCGGGGCCTGTGTTTGTCAGGCCAGAGTGGCTCTTTGTCTTTAAGCACTGTAAGCACTGTAACCCAATCCCACAAGAAGCCAGAGGAGAGAAGGCTGTGTGTCAGAGCCCCCATGTGCCCATGGCGTGCGCTCTGTGCCCTTTGCGGGGGAGTCTGCAGCCCTGGTGGCAGCCCCAGGCCCAGGGGCAGGAAGCTCCTTCTCTTCACAGCAGCTCTTGCCAGCGCCCTGTCAGTCCCCGCCCAGCAGCTCAGTCTTGCCTGGACACTTCTTCCCCAGGGACACAGGCAGCTGCCCTGCCTGAGGCAGGGGCGACCTCTCCCTGCACACAGGCTTCTCCCCACTGCCCTCCCCTCCAGCCTTCCACCCTGCAGCCTCAAAGTGCGTGGGGGCAGGAAACGGTGAGGCGCAGCCACACCATGGAGGAGCAGGCTGGCAAGCTGCTTTTCTGCAATGGGGGGACCGGGTAGCCCTGGGCTGGGTGCTGGTAGCTGGGTGTGGTGGTGGCAGGTGCCAGCCTGGCAGGGGGGCAGCGGAGTGACCCCTTGTTCAGGCAGGAGCTCCCACTGTGGGTGAAGGAGGCCCTTTGCGTGTCGTTGCCCTGGAAACACACCTGCCCTTCCCTGGCTGGGGATGAGAGCTGACTTCCCCAATGACTCGCTTGGTGGCTCTGAATTTGTCACTCGGTTTCTGTGGGCAGTGAGGCTTCTCTTGTTGGCTCTTGCTGCTGGGCAACACAGGCCCTTGGCAACAGCTCCTGGCACCATCCGGGGCTGCTGTGCGTTTTTTGAACCCAAACACTGCGAGTTTTCGGGGGGGGGAGTGATGGCGGGGCTCTCTGCTTCCCAGGAGCAGAAGCAGAGAAGAAGGTGATGCTCGCTGGCCTTGCCTCAGGGATGCTGGTTCTGACTCCGGGGGACGATCAGCCCGGCTGTGGTGACACAGGTCCTGGGGCTCCCCTGGAGATGCTGGGGCCTGGGCGGCCCCACGCCACTGTGCTGGGCCATGTGCCCTGACTGCACCGTCCCGCAGCCCGTGCCAAAGCTGAGCCACCTTCCTGACCCTCAGCCCTGGGCAGGAGGGACAGTGAGGGGGGCCCTCATGCCCTGCAGTCTTCCCTTGGGGGGCCGCCTGCCCACAAAGGCCGTGGAGGGCTGGACAGGCACTGGGTCCTCCCTCAGCCAGCTGTGCATGGCACCCTGCCCTGGGGGAGCTGCTCCTGGTGGCCTGCTCTGAGGATGGGCACAGTCACAGCATCAGCCCGACCCTGTCCCCACCCACTGTCAGTGACCATTTGCGTCCTTCACCCTCTGCCTGAGGACCTGGGTCCACACCCAGTGGGCATGGGCAGTCAGTGCCGGGCCTGTCTGTGGCGGCTGTGCCGACCCACAGGCAACCAACCTCTCCCCGCCCCCTGCTCGGCGGTTTTGTCAGCCCTGCTGCCCTGGAGGCAGCCTGGCTGGGCTCGGGGGGACCTCCCGTGACAGCTGTGGTGGGTCACAGGGGTGGCTGAAACCAGCCTGACCTCAAGCAGCACAGTGTCCTCTCTTCAGGGAATGCCCTCCCTGGAGACGCCTTGGGCCTGAGGAGCAGCCTGCTGTACGTGACAGGCCCTGCCCTGTCGGGGACCCGTGTGCAGCCGCGATGGGCCCGGGGCCCTGCAATGGGATGAGACCGTCCTGAGCCGTCCGTCTCTGAGTGCACAGGATGGCCCGGGGCCGGCACCCAGCACCCTGCACACTCACTGACCCTGACTTGGAGGTCACCCCTCTTCAGCCCACTGGCTCCATCAAGGTTCCCAGGGGGCTGCCCTGGAGCACCCTGGCCCCGTGCTTGGAATGGGTGAGGATGCCTGTGCCGGGGGAGCCTGAGGGGACCCCAAGGGTCCCCAGACCAGTGTTGCCCTTGTTGACCTGCTGAGGCTCCCTCAGTGTCAGGAAGGGGGGGTGGCCCAGCCCTGGGGGTCCACCACTCCTCCCCCCTCCTGGGTCCCTCCCAGCCTCTTGGGGAGACAGGCGTGGAGGCGGCCTTGGGGTGAGGGCGGTCAGCCTGGCTGTCCCCTGCTGCCGTGGGAGGCTCCCAGCAGGCTGACCAGCCCCCTCCTCTCCTGACTCTGTGGTGAGCTGGGTGAGCCGGGGGGGGGGGGCACATGGCAGGGACCGCTCCTCTGCTCCTGGCACCTATTGGCGAGCAGGGCTCGGCCATGGGGACTGGTGGCCTGGGTGACCACGTAGCTGCCTGGGCCTGCGTGGTCTCTGGGGGAGGGGACAGGGACTCCTGGTTAGCTCAGCTCAGCTGTGGGGCCATCTCCGAGCAGGCATTTGGGAGAGTAAGGGAAGCGGGGCTGTCTCCTCTCAGAGGGGCCTGCCCAGGGAGGGGCAGGAGGCTCTGGTGACTCAGGGGAGCGAGGGGCACTCCTCGTGTGCAGCATCCTGGGTGCCCGGTGGGCCGAGGGGGGGAGGGGTGCCTTGGGGAATGTCTGTCTGCCCACTGGTGCCGACCTCTTGCCTCCTGGCCCCTCTCCAGCTGGGTAGCTTCTAGAAGCCTCCCGAGTACACCTGCCCCATCCACTCCTGGCCTTTGGTGATAGTGGGGGAGTGAAGTGGTGGGCCAGGGAATTTTATTCTGCTATGTCCTGAGCCCCCGGGGTGGACTGCAGACTGGCCACCGAAAGCCCAGGGCAGCAGTCCAGCCCCAGGTGCAGAAACAGCAAGGACCCAGCACCGCCTTCCTTTTCTATGCCCGTTTATCCATCACATGCTGCGGAGGGGTAGAACTGGGGAGAGTGGAGCCCCAGTAGGAACTTGGGGTACTGGCAAGTGGCCACTGCCTGGGTCTCTCCCTTTTCCTCCCTCTGCTCACATTCTTTATCATGGGCTGAGAAGGAACAGAGCCCTGAGCTCTGCAAAATGCTTCCAGAATCAGCACGGCCAGCATGCCTATAGCTGCCTGTTTGGGGAAGAGGCCTCAAAGCTGATTTCTGGCTGGCTTTAGGGCCTTTTCCCTCATGTGGGGGAAGTGGGTGTCCGTGCCCATGGTGAAAGTCTTTGGAGACTTGGTTTTTAGAGTGGGAGTTGTGGGAGGCAATGGACAGGGAAGGAAAGGATGAGACACTTAAGTGAGGGGCTGGGACTGCCCCAATGCGCTGTTGGGAAGAGTGAGGGCTGGACAGACAAGGACGCCTGGAGTTGGGTGGGAGTGGGGCGAACTCTGCAGCTAGCCGGCACTTCCCTGAATACTGACACCTGCCTGCTGGGGGGGTCTTCAGGGCCACAGTCTGCCCTGAGGGGCAGAGAGCTTTGTGACAGTTCCTTATCTGAGGGATGGCGGCACATTCAAGATGCTTAGAAGATGGCCAGGACCTGCTGTGATTGCAAGTCTCACCACCTGGTCTTCCCACCCCGCACTTTGCATCCTGCGGCCTGGTCATGGCCTGGCCTTTTGCTCCAACAGCGTCTCTGCCTGGTGTGGTCTGGGGCAAGTTTAAGTGTTCTGGGGGTGCTACACTCCACCTCACCCTGCATTGATCTGAACCCAGGGAGGCAGAGGTGAGTGCAGATGGGACCTCTTGCAGCCAGGGGTGTGGTCAGCAGCAGCCCCTAGGTGCCAGAGCAGTGCGAGGGGGCCAGGCCTGGAGATCCAGCAGCCTGAGTCCGGGGCCCCCACTTCCATCTCCCCCGTCGGTGCCCTTGCAAAAAAGCCAGAGCCAGTCTCAGGAGAATGAAAGCTGAACTTTATTCTTCTTGGCTAGGGAAGAGAACTAGCAGGTGGTCGTGCACAGGCCCCCACCCATCACCCTTCCCAGAACCAAAGAAGACAGGTGGAGCCGCCAACGGCTCCCTCTGCTCGCCTCTCTCCTTTGCCCAAGTGGAGGCAGGTGAGTGCAGGGCAGGGGTGGCTGCAGTGACTGGGCGGCCGAGCTGGCCGGGGCTCCGGGGCTGAGGAGAGGAGGGGGGCTGCTCGGGAGGGGGTGGGTGGGAGTGGGGACACTTCTGGTCCTGGGAGTTGCCAGTGGCACAGGCACAGAGCTCAGGGCACTAGGACCCGGTAGGGACTGCCTGGGATGTGCTCATCGCCCCACTTGACCACCAGCGTGTACTCCCCCTTGTCCTTGAGCAGGTAGGAGACACTGTAGAGCCGGCTGCCCACATGCTTCACCAGGATCTCCTCACAGGGCGTCCGGGGGCCGTGTACCCCCACTAGCAGCATGTTGTTGCCTGGCGGGGGAGGGGGCAAGTGGCCTCAGTCCCAGGCTCCGCGTCCCCTACTTTCAGCTGTAACTACGCTGACCCCCCTCCTCCTGTTCTGTACACTCCCCTGCCCCCCATCCTTGCCTGTTCCAGGGTGGCAGCCCATTCTAAAGCGCTACCAGCACTGCCGCCCCTGCCCCAGGCCAGCATCGGAAACTCCAGCTCCTTCAAGGTACTTTCCTCAAGGGTAGGGGAGAGGGCAGGGGAGCCCAGATGGGAAGTGGCTCTGTACGTGACAGCCATACCCCCAAAGGCACTCCCAAGCCCTCGCACCCCCCTCCCTGTGGTCCAGGCACCCACCTGCTTTGCTGCAGTCCACCGTGAAGCTGCTCTTCTGGCCCACGTAGGCCTTGCTCAGCCCCAGGCCCTTGGCCAGCACCTTGCTGGCATCAGTGGGACCAGGGCTTGGGGTGCCATGCTGGGGGACACTGGCAGTCTTGGTCAAGGAGTCCACAAATACCGATGATGTCTCATGGAGGCTGTGGTTGCTGACAAGACGGGGACCTGCAGGGCAGAGCAGGTGGAGCTAAAGAGGGAGCCGGAACGCCAGGCACTGGGTTGGGCACCAGCAGTCTGCCACGAGGCTCACCTGTGACTTTGGCCTTGAAGGGGCTGCCCCCGATGTGGTAGGGGCCACCATATTTGATGGAGATGAGGTAGCTGCCAGGTACCATGGGGGTGTAGGTGACGCGGTAGCCCTCGGGACACTCTTGACAATCCATCTTCACCTTGGAGGGCCCGTCGATGGTGACCGATAGGGCGCCGGCTCCCGCGTTGCTTGTGTTCACGGTAAACTCAGCTGGGCTCCCTGGGGGCAGGTCAGGTCAGAGAGAGCCAGCCCGACCCATGTCCCACTCCAGCCCCCAACTCTCACCCCAGAGCATAGCTCTGTGGCTCCTGTGTGCCTCCTGTTGTCACTGAGCTCTTATGGGAGGGGCCTTAGCAGCTGTGTCCACACAGTGAAAGCCGTGCCCACTGACCTACCTGTGACGCCACCTTCCAGGCCGGCTCCATAGGCAGACACCAGGCCTGGGTCTCCACCATGCCCAGGCTCCCCAACTCGGATCTTGAAGGGGCTTCCGGGGATGTGGGTGCCATTAAACTTGACATCAATCAGGTAGATGCCATTCTCCCGTGGGATGAAACGCACAGCGTACTTATCTGAGGAGCAGAAAGGCAAGCTGTGGGCCTGGGGCCCTTCCCCCAGAATGTCCAAGTGGCGTCTGTCGGGTGCTCCCCTTGCCCACCAGTGTGAGTCCAGCAGGTCCACGCAGCTCACTCAGTTCCTTCCATGGACCACACTAGGCACCCACACCCCACAGCTCAGATCTCTTAAAACCCGAGGGGTGCAGCTTCAGATGCCCAGGCAGCCTGTCGGGACTCATCTGGACTGAACTCTTTTACGAGCACGACACTGCCTCTTTAGAAAGCTTGCCGGGAATGCCGTAGTCCTGCGTGTAACTGGGACTTGGAGGCACGCGGGAACTCGCTCAAGGTCCCATAGCGGAGAAGGGGCAGGACTAGGCCGTGAGACTGCTCGAGCTTTGCCCAGCAGAAACCCCCACGCTTTCCCACCGCTGGGTTGCCCCAGGCCTGTCTGTACATGCCATGCCTCGGCTAAAGGGCCAGGCAGCCCCTCGGCTGGCCTGGAGGCGTCTCCTTCAGGAGACTTCATCGTCCTGCCTGCAGAAGGCTGTCTCCTTTCTAGCAGTCATGGCTGCTGAGCCAGATTCCCAAGGCCATGAGTCACAAGTAGTGGCAGGGCTCTGCCGGGCTGAGGGAGCCCAGTTTTGCGGGCCCTGTCTCGGCTGCTTACAGAATGTGTGCCTTCCTTTCCTATGCTCGGCCCACTTCCAGCCAGCCGGGCAGGCCCGCTGCTCCCAGAAGGGCCAGAGCAGGTGGCCGGGTGGCCGGGTAGGGACAGGGCCTCACCTTGGTCGATCTCTGTGACATAGCACTCCTCCAGGGCTCCGGAGGGGCTGTGCACCTTGGCATCGATCGCCCCCTTGGCCCCATTCAGGCTGACTGCAAAAGAGGCTGGCTGGTTGACCTTTAGCCCTGACTCCTGGAAGCACAGCAGACATGGTTAGACAGGGCGGCCGGGTGAGGGAGGGCAGGGCCCCAGAGGCAGGAGGCCCACAGGGTTGCACTTACCCATCTGGCGTCCAACTTGGTTTAAAGAGGGAGAGCCATTGAGTCTCAAGGGGCAGCAAGCTGCAGGCACACGCCCCCAACCCCAGACCCACTCGCTCTGCAGTCACACACCCGGGCAACATGAAGGGAGGGCGGCCCCACCCTGTGGCCAGCACTCAGCCCTTGCAGGCTGTCCCTCTTTAAACCGCAGCCCTGGTGCTCAAGGGGCACAGGCTTCTGTTCAAAGCCTTTAGACCTGAGACACGAGAAAAACTCCACGCAGTGGGCAGGGGAGCTTCCTGCCAACCCCTAGCGTGGGCTGCACCCGGCCAGAGCAGAGGCCCGGCGCCCCGAGCTGGGCTGGGCGGGGCACTCGACACAGGGCCGAGGCCTGCTCTCTGCAGCGGCTCTGATCTGGCCGGGCCCAGGAGCCCCAGGCGGGCGGTTTCTCTCAGTGCCTCACCTGAAGACTAGAAACAGTAAGGCGGCGGGCGTCGCCAGACGGAGAAGCCACGGGCACCACGAAGGGGCTGTCGGGGATGTGCTCCTCGTTGAACTTGACTGAGACCTCGTAGTCACCTGGACAGGAAGAGCACAGAAGGTATGCTGGGAGGCCCCCACTTTCAGTGTTTTAGCCTCCAGCCTCCTACAGACAAAATAGCCTGGGTGGCCCTGGGTCGAGGCCCCTCCCGGAAGGGGCTGAGGGGGCTGTCTGCACAGACCCAGACCAAGACCCCGCACCAAGGCATCGCCTCCCCTGACCCCAGCCAAGCCCTCAGTACCTGGCTCCTGGACCACATAGGCCACGCCACAGGAGCCATCCTTGCGGTCCTCGAAGGAGATCTCAGCCTTGCTGGGGCCCTCGACAGCAATGGCCAGGCCCCCAGCACCAGCTTCCCTGGTCCAGATGCTGAATTCAGCTGCGGGAACACAAAGTGTCCTCATGGAGGGCTGTAAGCCCCCAGCCTCAGCCCCCTCCAAGCGCGGCTGACCTTCCTCAACCCCCACCCTGCCCAGGACAGCTAACACCTGACAGAAAGCGGGCCTACCTGGCACTCCAGCTTCAGCCCTCTCCAGGCCGGGGCCCCCGGCACGAACCTTGTGGGCTCCCCCTTCTCCCAGGGGACCCACGGTGAACTGGAAGGGGCTCCCAGGCACATGCTGGCCCTTGTACTTGACGCTGACTGTGTGCATGCCCATCTCGGCAGGCACAAAGCGGATGCAGTACGTGTGGTTCTCCCCTTCCACAATCTCGGCTTCATGGGTCTTGCCCGATGGGCTGGTCACCTGGGCTGTCATGTCCTGGATGCTAATTTCTGTAGGTAGGGGACAGCCTGGTGAACAGGAGTTCTAGGCCCCACCCTTCTGCCCAGGACCCCTCCCTGGCTCCCTACAGTTCCTACCAGGGATCTTTAGGCTAAGGTCACAATGACTTCCAACGTTGGCCACTGAAGGGGCCCGCCGCCTGCGTGTGATACTCTCCTTCACCCGGCCCTCGCCTGTCACCTTCACAGAGAAAGGGCTGCCTGCAGGAAAAAAGCACAGACCATACCCCGCAGAGGTTACGTTCTAGCCCTGGGGTGTGATAAAGAAGGCCACTCGCCATGGGAGAGATTTGAGCATGCTGCACTCACCAGGCACATGCTGGTCAGCGAACTTAATGTTAATGATGTAATTTCCAGGCTCCGTGGGGCAGTAGGTGACCCTGCATGTGCCGTCCTCCAGGTCCTCTGTGTTGATGTCCACCTTGCTGGGACCCTCGATGGACAAGCTGAGCCCGCCGTAGCCTGTAGGAGAGACATCCCTGAGCCAGGAAGCCAAGCACAGCGGTCTTGCCCCGGCTGGCGCGCCACCGCCACCACCACTTACCAGCATCACGGGTGTCAATGATAAACTCTGCGGGCTCAAAGGTGTGGCCTTCATGGAGGCCCTGGCCCGAGACCCGCACACGGCTAGCATCCCCAATCTCCGACTGGCTGATCATCACTGGGATGGGGCTGCTGGCCACGTGCTGGCCACTCTTCTTCACATGCACCAGGTGCTCCCCTGTCTCCTTGGGCACGAAGGAGATCCCTGGGCACAGAGCAGGCATGTGAGCCATGGAGAGGCATACCCCCCACCCCAACCCCCCTCCTTTCCAGAAGGCCCTGTCCCTCAGCCTCTTACCCACATGGCCATTGCGCAGCCGCTTCAGCAGACAGGGCTCCTCCCGGCCCGAGGGTGGCACCACAGTGGCCGTCAGTAGGCTGAGGTCCGTCTCCGAGATATTGATGGGGATGTCAGCAGCAGAGCCCACCTTCAGGTGGGACATGCGCATCGAGTCATCACCTGGCAGGGGACAGTCACTGAGTGTCCAGGAGAGAGAGAATGCACCCACCCTGTCACCTGTGTTCTGTCACTGCTCCTGGTGGCACCCACCTGTGACCCTGGCGGTGAAGGGGCTGCCTGGGATGTGCTGCTCATTGTACTTCACTAGGATGCTGTAGTCACCGGGCAGTACAGGCAGGTAGGAGACGCTACATGTCCCATCCTGATTGTCGGTGCAGCTGATTTCTGCTTTGGATGGGCCCTCGATGGCCAGGGACAAGCCCCCTGGAGAGAGTCATGGATGAGGGTGGGAACTGCACACAGGCACACTGCACTGATGAGGAAGAGCCCCAACAGGCAAGCAGAGGACACAGAGGCAGGGCGGGGAGCCCCGTTCGGGAGTGTCCCTCCTGTGTCCAGCTGTCCACAGGATGAGGACATCCCGCTGCACACAGAAGATCAAGACCAGAGCTGCTACTCACCCTCTCCTGCATCCTTGGTATTGACTGTGAAGACGGCAGGCTTGTTCACTACCCCATGGGTGAGGCCAGGCCCGTAGGCAGTGACATGGCCACAGTTGATGTAGTCCACGTAGAACTGCAGGGGGCTTCCTAGGGCAGGAAGAGGGGCCATGTGGAATGGGGACCTTGTGTTGCCTCCGAGGCCCCCACCCAGCCCCAGGCCTCTATGAGGCGGCGGTGGCGTACTGCGGGGGCACACCTGGGATGTGCATGTTGTCATATCGGATGTCCATCTCATGCAGGCCAGCTTCGCTGGGTGCATAGCGCACAGTCACAGTGCCGTCCTTGTTGTCGGTGATGGCCGGTTGTGCCACCTTGCCGGAAGGCATTCGCACCTCCCCTGTAGGGCAACGTGGCTGGGGTCAGGGCAGCCCATGGGCACACGCTGGCCTCTGTGGCTCCCAAGCTGCTTCCTGCTCCCACTCACCAGTGATCTCGCCCTTCTTGATGGTGAAGGGGATGACGAGGTCGAAAGGCCTCAGGCTGGTCACATCCAGCCCATTGACGCCCACCATGGGTCTCTCTGGGGCCTGCAGTGGAGACAGAGGGTCCAAGTGAAGGGGCTCTTGGAGCAGAAGGGGTCCCAAGCAGGAGTATTTGGGTTCTCTCCTCACAAGTGTCAGAATGGGGCCTCATGGGACACCCAGCTGGCCAGCCCCCAAATGTCCCCTAGAGTTAGGCCATACCCAGGTTTGCTGGCTGCCCTGGGCATAGGTGTATGGTGGGGCCAGCTGTTGAGGCCGTAGTGGAGGCTGTGCTGTGGGCTGGTCCCCAGCCAGAGCCTGCAGAGCAACACATGAGAGCTGAAGACTCTGTCATCCAGCACAGGGGAGCCCTGTGGGGACAGAACAGGTCCCACCCAGACCCTCCACCCCCTGCCCCTTCTGACCGTCACTTGGAAGGGGCTGTTGGGCACATGTTCGCCGCCAAAGCGCACACAGATGACATATTTGCCCGGCTGAGGGGCCGTGTAGAAGATGTCAAAGGTGCCATCCTCATTCTCTACCACGTCCACGTCCACCTCAGAGCCATCAGGTGTGCACACGGTGCAGGTAACCTTGCCTTTGCCCGCAGCCTTGGTATCCACAGTGATCACCGTTTCCTCCCCAATCTGGATGGTGGGACCGATGCCAGCACCTAGTGGGGCAGGGCAGGTCCCCAAAGGGGGGGCCGGTGCATGAGCTTGGCGCTCAGGCCACTCCCATCTGCCTGCTGCCCGCCCAGGCCTTTTACTGCCACCACCAAGCACAGCCAGACCTCCCGCCCCTGCCCCCGAAGCTGGGACGGTGAGTAGTTTCTCAGAAGGCAGGAAAGGTTCCCTTGAGCCACCTCAAGCCAGGGAGTGCTGTCTTGGGGGGTAGCCCCCATGTGGGAAAGGCCCGATGGTGGCCCCCAGGTGTCTGGGAGGAAGGGCAGGCCTAGAGGGCCCATGAAGCCACTGCTGCCTTCAGGGCACAAGTGTTCGCTGCCACCTCGCCTGTCAACTCAGCCTCAGTTGGTACCGCAGACCATGCTGAGCAATGCCAGTGCTCTGGCTGGGCCCAACAGCTGCCTTTGCCCCTGTGGCCTGGCCCTGGCCCCCAGAGCTGTGTGCAGATGCGGTGAGGCGGAGTCCTGCTGCAGTGTGGGGGGATGTGATACTTGCCTCCCCCACCCCAGGCCTGAAGGGGAAACTGGAGTTTCCTGACAACTGAGAATGCTTGCTCAACCGAAGGCTTATGGTGAGGGGCGGCCGGGCATGGCCCGGAGCAGGCAGGGAGCTAGGAGCAGGGAAGCAGGGAGACAGCGGGGTTAGCACCCTAGCAGCACAGCGCACAGGCAGTGGCAGCACCCAGAGGGAAGGGGGGACAGGAGGCCCAAGCCACAGCCACCGCCTCTAGGTTGCAAGGGCAGAGCAGCTGAGCAGCCTCCAGGGCCCCAGAGTGCCTGAGGAAGGGGGAGGGACAGTGACGTTAAGACCGGGCTCAGCCGTGGAGGCTCAGGGGGTTGTAGGCTGTGAGGTCTTAAAGTAAGAGGTAGACTAGCTCCTGCCAGGAATCCACTGGGAGCACAGAGCCAGCTCCAGGGCTATGCTAGAGGGCCTCCCCAGCCAGCCTGCCACTGAGCTCTCCTGTGGCCTAGGGCTCCCACTGCCCTAAGGCTCCAAGCTGGCCTTCCCCGGCTCTCCTGAGCTCTAGACCCAGCCACCTGCTGCCCACGCCCCGGGAGGCCTCCCCTCATACCCACCCACACCTGTTCTCCCCAGCTGGGAACCTGAACCCACCACCTAGCTAGTGGTTTGGACCTTGACCTCACAGTTACCCTTGAATCCACAGTTTTCCCACCCAGCCCATCAGCAGGTCTTGGCTGCTGCATCATCAAAGTACACCTCCCAACTTGGCACCCCCTCAAGTCCCATTGCCACAAGCCCAGCTCAAGCTGCCCCTGTGACTGGTCTATAAAAGTGGCTTCGGCTTCCCAACTGGTCTCTCTGCCTCTGTTCTGCATAGCGGCCAGGTAAACTGCACACAGTGGCCAGGTAAACTGAGACCACTCCCTCAGCCAAGGCTTTATCCCCTGCCCTAGGCACACGTGCCTGTCATCTTAGATAGATCCCAGGGCCCACTCTATGTGGCAGATGAGCCCGACTGCAAAACTCTAGCCACCCCAAGTCTCACGCTGTCTGCTTTCCCCAAGCTCCAGGCCTGCAGCCTTCAGAGCCTCCTAAGTAGCTGCTGCCTCTTATTGGTGTCCCTGGCTGGGGTTGGCTCTCCCCTGCCATGCCAGAGTAGGAGAACCTCCATGCCTGGTTGGGGACCCTCTGAATAACGTCACTGCTGCAGGAATAGGGGTAGGGAAGAAGGCGGGGAGAGCGGGTGGGCCACTTAGTGCACTTTGGGGCTCTGAGGCTGGGCCAGGCCCCGCCATGCTGGCCGCCCAAGCAGTCGACGCTGGTGCTACTGCACTACCAGCTAGCCCCACCCGCTCATGCAGGCTGCACCTCCCCCGGCCTGGGACACAGAGGCCCCTGGGAGGTGGGGATGAGGGTCTGTGGATCTGGCCAGGGCTGGGGATTTCTCGACCGTTGGGGGGAGACCCCTTGTCCCCTTAGCCAATGCAGGAGCCCTTCACACAGAAGGAGGAAAGCAAGAAGGGCCCGCTGCCTGCCTCCAGGGCTTTCCTGGGGTGCCAAGATCCCCAGACCCCAGAGCCCCAGTGGGGTGCCTCTCAGGATGCACCTCACCCCAAAGCTCTCAGCTGCAACCCAACTTCTCAGACGGGGAAACAGAGGCCCAGAGAGGGGAGGGCCGGAGCACTCATGCTCAGCTCCGGAGGCCTCCCTGGGCCCTAACCCTCCAGCCCCCCAACTCTGTCCCTGCCAAGAGCTGCAGCTGGAACTGTCCTGGGAATCAGCATGGAAGAGGAAAGGAAGCTGCCCTCTGGGCAGGAGGGGCATTGGGAGTGGCCCCGGCAAGCAGCTTACCTAGCCCGTGACCTCCGATTGACACTGAGGTGAGAGGGCAGAGAGCAAGGAGAAAGGTCAGGTGAATCACTCAAGGGGGCGGCCCCCACTCCCACACGCTGCCCCAAGCAGCGAGCCCTTGCACACAGGCACACCCAAGCCCCGTGCTGACAGCGGTGGCCAATGGCAGGCTGGCTCACCTGTGACCGTGCACTTGCTGGCATCCCCGGTGGGCACGGCACGAACACGGTACGGGGAGAAGGGGATCTCATCACCGCCATACTTGATAAGGATGGTGTAGCGGCCCGTCACATCTGGTACATAGGCCACCGTGTACGTGCCGTCATGGTTGTCCTGGATATGCGTCTTCTTGGGCTTGCCCTCAGGGTCCTGTGTGGCAGAGCACAATGGAGGGGGGTGGTTGGCCTAAGCCTACCCAGGCTCCGGATTACCTCAGCCCCTCTCAAAGATGCAAGTGTCAAGTGCTGCTACAGGACAGCTTCCAAGTCTCTCACCTGCTGTGACCCAAAAGAGCTACTTGCATCCAATCCTATCCTCTACTTGAGAAGTCCCAAAATGCTCAATGCTCCCTGCGCCCCCACTTGACAACAGGCAGGGCCAGGGAGCTCGGCACCCATTCTTCTCTGCCCCTAGGAGTACCTCTGGGCTCCCATCCTCTGCCCTGGAGTCTGTCCCAGCACCAGGACCACCCTGGAAGGCCTCAAGGTCCTAATACTTATACCTGGCCCCTGAGAATGCTACAAGCAGGCACATTGAGGAACCAAGGGTTTCGGTAGTGTGCTCAAAGTCAGGAGTGAGCTAGTATGTGGATGGGGAAGCCTGTGCCCGTCATCATCATCATCCTAGATGCTGGAGATCTGCCCCGGCTGGCAGGACTCCCACAGGAGACCCGTACTGCCCCAGCTGCATGCCCTATACTGCACACGGCTCCGACCCGGGCTCCTCTCTTCCCTTGCCTCCCCTGTGCCTGGAGCGGCAGTCCCACAGGGCAAGGCATCCAGCTCACCGTGATCTGGACAGCTAGCAGGCCTTCCCCTGCATCCTTTGCATCAATGGTGAATTCCACAGGCAGGCTGGCAGGCACGCCGGTGGTGTTGAGCCCAGGGCCACTGGCCCTCACCTTGCTGGCATCATGAGTGGGGAGCACTTTGACCTTGAAGGGGCTGTTTTTTGGGCCAGCGCATTGTGAGTGATTAGGGAGGTTCTTGATGCCCAGCCTGCCACCCTCCACCCCAGCAGTAAGCTGCCTCTTACCTGCGTGGCACCTCCTCTTCCCCATACAGCACAGAGATGCTGTAGGGCCCCTCACGGCTAGGCACATAATTGACAGTCTGGGTGCCATCGGCATTGTCCACCACATCCACTGGCTCCACCAGGCCTGGCCCCGGTCCCAAAGACAGAGCCTCAGCTCCACCATACTGGATGGCTGGGGCTCGACCCCGCACTCATCCCCCACACTCCAGGCCTAGATCTCACTTTGCCCTTATCTCCCTTTCCCGGGAATGGCCTTGAGCCTTTGTGACACCAGAAACTAATCTGGGTGCCATCTTGGATCCTGGCATTCTCTCCTTCCTGCCACATCTCCTCAGTGTCCAAGTCCTGTCTACTCCCCCTCCTTCTGGTCCCATCACATGAGGCTCCTCTACCAAAGGCCTGCACACCTGCTCCAGCCTCTGCTCTCCTCCCCCTGTCCCCCAAAGAGGACTGTGCCCTCCCTACCTCCTGCTCCTAAGTGTATAGACACTCACCTTTGGGTCCCTGTACTTTGACCTGTAGCGGGGCCACACCGGCCTTGCTTGTGTCTACCTGGAAGGACTGAGGGAGGTTGGCACGGACCATGCCTGGGCTCAGACCAGGTCCAGAGCATTTGACCTTGGATGCGTCTGTTACATCATGCACAGGGACCTTGAAAGGACTTCCTGGATAAGGGGCAGAGGGATGGATTCTGTGTGAGACAGAGTGGAGGGCAAGCGAATGGTCCCAGCCCAGCCCCAGCTGACCTGCCTCCTCACCTGGCACTTGATGGCCACCATAGGTGACGTTAAGGCTATAGGTGCCGGCCTCGTACGGGATGTACTCAACTGAGCAGCTGCCATCCTTGTTATCCATGCAGGACATCTTGGCCTCAGAGGGGCCCTCTACAGCTAGGCCTAGGCCCCCTGTGCCAGCTCCCCTGGAGCAAACAGAGTCAGTTATTCCCAGGGTTTCAAGGCCCATCGTGGCCCCTGCCTCCTGGGCACTTGCTTACCTGGTCTCTACAGTGAACTTGTTGGGCTTGTTAGTGGTGCCGCTTTGGATGCCTGGCCCATGGACGCGCACTCGGGAGGGGTCACAGCCCTCCGTCACAGGCACCTGGAAGGGGCTGCTGGGCACAGGGCTGCCATCGTAGGTCACGTCCACAGAGTGCAGTCCTGGAGGATGGCAGGACAGGTAAGAAGAGGCCCAGGCCACTCGGCTATGTTCCATATCACTCAGAAGCCCTAGCACATACCCTCCTCATAAGGTGTGTACTCCACTTTGTACGTGCCATCACCGCAGTCCTGCACATAGGTCTCAGTCAGGTTGCCTGAGGGATTGGCCACACGAGCCTTGACATGCGGCCCTCCAGTTTTTGTCAGAGCCCGGGCATCCACGCTGAACTCAGTGGTGGCCTCCCGGAAGACACCTACAGGGGGCCAATGAGGAAGAAGCATGGGGCTCCAGGGGCTCTGGGGGCCCTAGTTGCCCCTATCCCCCTTGTCTCACAGTGGGGCCTCTCACCTTGGCCCTCGATCCCAGGCCCGTAGCACTGGACACCTGAGGTGTCTACTGCAGGCTCCACCTGCAGCTTGCTGGGGAAGTTTGGCACAGGCTGGCCACCGTATTTGATGGTGACAGTGTAGGCCCCGGGGCAAAGGGGGATGTAGGTGATGGTATGTGTGCCGTCGCCGTGGTCCTGTATATGCACCTCGGCCGGCAGCCCCGCCTCAGAGCGGATCTCGATGGTCAGCTCTGCACTGCCTGCGCTTGAGCAGTCCACGTGGAACTGGCCTGCCTCACCTGCGGTGGCCCGTTCCAGCCCGGGGCCTGAGCACTTGACCTTGGATGGGTCAAAGCAGGGAACCACGTGGGCCTTGAATGGGGAGCCGGGGATGTGGGTGTCGGCGAAGAGGATGTTAATGTTGTAGTCCCCGGGCTCGGTAGGCACATAGGACACAGAGCACGTGCCATCCCCATTATCCAGGCACTCAAGCTGGGCCTCACAGGGGCCTTCCACTGTCAGGCCCAAGCCACCTGTGCCGGCACCCTTGGTGTCAATGGTGAAGCGGGCGGGGGAGCCCGCACTGCCTCCCTGCAGCCCCGGCCCAAACGCCTTCACCTGAGAGAAAAAGGGCAGGTCATCAGGAGCTGAAAACACACCACCTCCCTGGCCCTGGACCCAGACCCCCCCCCTCCATCTACCTCTCTCTTCTTATTCTGGCTACCCTCCCCCACAAGACAGGGGCACAAGAAGGCCTGGGCAAAGCCACAGGTCACAAGGACAGAAATAATAAAAGGTGAGGGCATATCTGGAAAGGACAGCGTGGCCCCATACCTCAATTACCTTACTAGGCTTCGTGGGGGGCACCGCTTCCAGAGGAAAGGGGCTGCCAGGTACAGGCACCCCATCATAGGTCACCTCAACCTCGTAGGAGCCCTCCTCGCGGGGCACAAAGCGCACGACACTGTTGTCAGCCCCCAGGCCTGGCTCCACCTTGCAGGGCACTGAGGCCCCAGAGGGACCCAGGATCTTGGATGCTACTTTGCCTTGGCCACCAGCCCCCTTTGACTTGACTGTGAACTCCTGGTCTTTGCCAACGTCCACCTCTGTTGAGATGACAAAAGAAGGGAAAGTGTGACACTTAGCTCAGGCAACCCCTAGGGCATCCTCAGTGACTGTGACAAGGGTCCCACTACTTACTCTCTCCCAGGCCAGACACCTTGATCTTGCTGAGGTCCAAGCTTGGAGACACCCCCACAGAGAAGGGGCTCTTAGGGATAGGATCCCCTCCGTAAGTGACATTGACGCCCACTGGGCCCTGGGAAGGGTGCAGAAGGGCAGAGTCACAGGTCACGACCCTGGTCTCCCTGGCTTCCCCACCTAGGCATGGGAGGGTGGTTGGAGAAGCACTGGCTCTCCTCTTCCTCCCCTGGCCCGCCACGCCCTCCGTCTCTCAGGTGGGAAATGAGTGGGCAGGAAGCCTCCTGGAACAGACCACCCAGGCCACTCCTCAAGGATGCCCATGGGCTTGGTGGGTGCAGTGAAGGGGTGCAGCTGTGGGAGGTTAAGGTAGCTACCTGCTGTACAGGAGTGTACTTGACCGTGTAGGTATTATCGTGGTGGTCAATGATGTCCACATCACGTACTGCATCCCCCTTAGCCAGCCCTGAGAACTGGACGTCTAGTTTGCCTTTGCCAGCTGCTTTGGCATTGACCGTGAAGTGGGTAGGCTTGCCAAGCTCAACGCCTAAGGAGACAAGGCGACCATGTAGGGGTATTTTGCTCCAATCTCCCTCGAGGTCCCCAACCTCTCCAGAGGGTGGTCCTCCTTACCGGTGCGGCTGAGACCAGGGCCCTCGGCCTTCACCTTGCTGGCATCATGGGACGGCTCCACCTTGACCCGGATGGGGCTAGTAGGTGTGGCCTGCAGTAAGTGGAAGGAGAGGAACTAAGAGAAGAGCAGCACCCTGACACCCAGCAGGGTTAGGGTGCTAACCTACCTGGTCAGCAAAGAGGACCATGATGGTGTAGCTGCCAGCTCCACAGGGTGTGTACTTGACCGTGAAGGTATCGTTGTCATTGCGAATGATGTCAAAGTCGATGTCGGCCTCAGAGGGGCCCACCACACCAGGGGCACACTTGATGCCAATGCTGACATCACCTGCAGCAGGGGAGGAAGCAGAGGCTGGGACCTCACGTGGGGCACCTCACCCACATGCCCACCCACGTGAGGCAGGTCCTTACCCTGGCCAGCCTCCGCGCAGTCCACAGTGAAGTAGGTGGGCTCATGAGCCTTGAGCCCTGTCTTGGCCACTCCTGGACCGTACACCTTGACCTTGTTTGGGTGGCTGCCGGCTCCCACATTCACCTGCACAGGACAGGGGTAAGTGCAAGGGCATGACCAGCCTGGAGAGGCAGGGGTTCTTTCACCCACGGCTGGCCGACACGCAGAATGGTGCAGCCACATCAGGAAGTGGTCTGGTGGTTCCTCAAATGATTGCCCATAACGTGACCACATGACGCTGCAGTTCCACTCTTAGGTGCCTGTCTACCCAGAGAAATGAGATCACCCCGTCTGCACACTTGTACTAAATGTTCAGAGTGGCAGTAGTCACGACAGCCAAAACATACAAAACACCAGAAGTCCATCAACAAATAACCGGATAAGATGTGGCCTAAACCACACAATGGAATATCATTCAGGCACGAAACGGCAGGAACTACCAATCCGTGCTGCCGTGGAAGAACCCTAATGAAAATATAATGAAAACACGACGGTGAGTGAAAGCAGCCAGATGTGAAAGGCCAAAAACTGCATGATTCCGTCTCTAGCAAATGCCTAGGACAGGCAAGCCCACAGCCAGAAAGCAGACTAGTGGTTGCTTAGGGCTGGGGGAGGAGGATATCAGGGGTAAAGGAGTTTGTTTGGATGGTGAAAACGACCTAACTTCAACTGCAGGATTCAAAACTACTAAACTGTACATGTAGAGTGAGTGAGCTGTAGAAGGTTCATGTTTTTACCTAACAGAGCTAGACAAATACAGAACGGGTGCCCGCGGGAGATGTGCTAAAGGAATGTTCAGGGCCTGTGGGGGGCTGGCTCACCCGGAAGGGGCTGTTAGGGATGCTAACGCCTCCCCAGGACACCATGGCTGTATGCTTCACGGGCTTCCTGGGCACATAGGAGCAGCTGTAAGTGCCATTGCCATTGTCCTTAACTGACGCCTCCACAGGGCAGCCCTCGTTGTCCTGGAAAGTAGGTGGCCAACTGGTCAGTGCCCAGACCTAGGCACCTGCCCACCCCCAACCCTACACCATGGGTGAGCACCCCACCTGCACTTGAACTCGGAGAGGGGCCTTCCCGCCATGCTTAGCATCCACCGTGAACTCTGCTGGCTTATTGACAGCCACGCCTGTCTTCTCTAATCCAGGACCACGTGCCTTCACCTGATGGGAGGCCACGCAGATCTCAGGGGACCAAATACAGGCCACCAAGAAAATAGACTGACAAGAAAACACCCTGGGGATACCAGCCCAGGGCCTGGACCCCCACTCAGCCCAGCCCCCAAGCAGAGGCAAAAGGAGGCCAGGGCCAAGGCCAACAGCATGGGCCCTTTACCCTGTCTGGGTGGAAGTCCTGCGGTGCCTCTCGGATGTCGGCCATGAAGGGGCTAAGCCGGATGTCCTCGCTGTTGCACAACACATGCACCGCATACTCGCCAGCCTCCTGGGGCCAGTAGCGCACATCACAGGAGCCATCACCCTTGTCATCACATTCGATCTTGGCCTGCGATGGGCCCTCCACCGAGAAACCTGACAATAGCCACCAAGTCTGTCAGTGTCCTGGAATTTGGCAGGGGGTTGGGGGGTGCCTGGCTACCCTCTGCCCCCAGGTGCCCACACACTGAAGCCTCCAACTTACCAAGGGTGCCTACGTCATCCCCAATAGCCTCCACTACAAAGTCCGCTGACTTGCCAACGACACCGCCCTCTAGCCCGGGCCCCCAGGCCCGCACCTTCTGATTGCCACACTCAGTGCCCACCTTCACCTCGAATGGACTGCGGAGAAAAAGCCACACAGAGTGGTGTTGAGGGACACCACCCCGCAGGGGCGCCACGCCGAGCAGAGGGGCGATTGTGCCACATTAGCTCTGAGCACTGTTGGGGCCTCACCTGCGCCCGATGTTCTGGCCGCCCCATGTGATTGTGACAGTGTATGTGCCGGGGACCATGGGGTAATACTCGAAGCCATAAACACCATCCCCCAGGTCCTTCTGTTTCACACGCTCCTCACCCTCTGCCAGAGACAAAGGAGGGCCTCAGGTGTGCCCAGCAACAGCCCAGAGGCTGCCACTGCCCACCTTAGATGCAGGCCAACTTACTTGGACCCTTCACAATGACCTTCAGCTCCCCGCTGCCTGCACCCTTTGTGTACACCTTGAAGTCAGCAGTCTCCTTCACCCGCACGCCCTTGGGCTGCAGGCCCCGGCCAACAGCTCGGCAGGCACCTGGGTTACATGCTGTGGGCAGAGGGTCCACTAAGCCACTGGGAACTGGCACTGGCCAACCCTTCCCTTGCTTTCCCCGGGGCTGGGCCATCAGGATGGGGGCGGGGGGCCTCAGAACTGGGCCCCAGGAGATAGTGAGGGACATGCAAGAAACAAACTGAAAGGGACCATGACCCCAAGGCCTGTGGCCCAGACCAGGATGTGACAGGCCTCCTCCCAACTGCTCCACACAGTCCCCCGCCCCTTCCCAGCCCTCCCCTCCCAGAGGAAGACAGATTCAAGTACCGTTGACCCTGTGGGCAGAGCAGAGAGCAGCAGGTTTCTAGACAGCTGGAGCAAGTTCTTCCGAAGGTGGAAGCGTGAGGAGAGAGAGAGATGGAGAAGGCGAGAGCAGCAGGAAGAAGGGTCCCAGCAGGGAGGAAGCAGAGCTCACCCAGACGGTGGAAGCAGAGACCCAGGGTGCCAGGGTGCAGAGGGCTGGAGTCGGACCTTCCAGCTGACCCTCCCATGGGAGGCCCCAGCAAGGGGGAGGGACAGAGCTGCCAGGACCAGCCTACCTTGGCCAATGGTAACTGTGTAGGGGCTTCGAGGGATGGGCACACCAGCGAAGGTGACGTGCACTGTGTGGACACCCTCCATGGTGGGCTGGTAGCTGCAGCGGTACGTGCTGTCACCCCTGGCCTCCAGCTGTGGCTCTACAGTGCCCTTCTGGCCTGCAGGGTCCTGGATCACGACCTCGACCTCACCTGAGCCAGCTCCTGCCACAAAGTACCAGCTTAGCCCCTGGAGCCTCCAGGCTGCTGCCCGGCCCCAGACCTGACTGCCTCAGCAGCCTCCCCTCACCTGCTGTAAAGATCTCAAAGTAGGTGGTCTTGTTGGCGATGTTGCCACTGGGCTCCAGGCCAGGGCCCTGGGCAGTCACTTTGCTGGCGTCACCCTGGGACTTGTCCACATACACCTCAAAGGGGCTCTTGGCAATGTGCTGGCCAGCAAAGAGCACGGTGACCTGTGTTCAGGAGCGGCAGACTGTGAGAGTAGGTTTGGGGCCATGCAGCCACTGTCCCTGCCACCAGCCTCCCCATGGGCTGAGGGCTCACCTTGTGAGTCCCCGTCACCTCGGGGACATACCAGACAGAGAAGGTACGGTTCTTGTCGTTATTGGCAGTCACTTTTGCCTGTAGTAGGAAGGAGCCCACAAGCATTTGCTAAGAGAAGCCCCTGTAAGTGGAGGCATCCCAGTGCCCCGCCCTGCCAGCACTTGGCCCTACCTCCTCCTGGTGTCCAGCTGGATCCTCCACATACACCAGCACCTCTCCCTGGCCAGCACTTCTGGTCTCCACAGTAAACTCTGCTCGCTTCTTCACCATATTGCCCGTGGGCTCAATGCCTGCCAAGAGAAAACGAGAAGGGCCTAGGTGGCCTGATAGGGCCATTGCCTTCCACCCTGTCACCCTTCGGTAGCATCTCCTTCTGAAGGCTCAGCACCCCTCCTTGCTGTACCTATGAGACATGCTCACAACTGGGTGACTCAGTTCAGCATGAACTCCGGTACACAGAGCCTGGCCTTGGGCCCCAGCTGTACCTTTGCTGTGAAACAGGCCTGAACCTGTTTTCTGGAACACTCGCTTGGGTTTGCCTGGGCCCTTGCTTCTGCATGATACCCTGGCTGGGTTTCGTCTCCATTTACAGTAAAGGTGCTGTGTCCTCCCTCCCTGAACATGCTCTACCTCGGGCAGGTGGCTGGTCACAAGTGGCCAGTTCTGACCAACTCTAACTCTTGGAGGGCAACTGATAACCTAGCTATCGTGTGTCTGAAGACTCCCAGGGACCTCCAAATTTAGGAATGACACTGTCCTACATGGAGGTCAGTGCACAGGCTGGCTCCCTCACCTGGACCATAGGCTCGGGCTTTCTTTGGGTTCAGTTTGGGCCTCAGGGGAGCTCCCGGCTTCAGCTTGGCCTTGGGGAACTGGGACAGGTAGGTCATGACGGAGTGTTCGTCCACGTTGGGGTCCACGATCTCCTCGGGGGTGATCACCTGTCACAGGCAGAAGAAAGGAGCCATTTGGCCTGCAGGCCTCGGGCTCCTGGGATGTGACCCCTCTCCCCACTGGGAGTACGGGTCTTGGCAGCCCTGGGCGTCCAGACGGAGCTGTACCTGAGGGATGCCCAGCCAGTCATCGGCCTGCTGCATGGCCTCTCGCGCATTGTTCACGGGCTTGCTGGCATCCCAGGAGTCCCAGTCAGGACACAGGCCTGTGGTACAAGGAGGGCTGAGTATGGGCGCCACTGGACACCCTTGCAGGGTGCATCCACCATCTACTCAGATAGCCCCAGCCCCTCTATCGCCACGCTCCTCACCCGGGGCACAGCTATCAACAAGGGCACCCAGGGCCCTGCCATTCTGCCAGTCTCGACTGAAGTTGGTGATGGGCAGCTGCGGCAGCTTGTTCTGGATCCAGCCTAGAAGCCTCTGCTTGGGTGTTTGCTTCTTCGCTTCTTCATCCTCCTCCTCATCCCACATGGGCATGGAAATGGAGTAGTGCAGAATCAGGGTCCAGATGAGGCCCAAGATCAGCTTCAGGTTCCCATCCACGATGGCCTTGCTGTCTGTAAGGAAAAAGAGCGGCAGTGTTGGGCAGCAGGGGCCACCATACACATGCGCACACACAGGGTGGCAGATGACTGCCGGGCAGTGGGGACTGTGGTAGTACAGGGGACCCCAGGGAGGGAGAGGCCCCCTGTGGGGCAGGGTGGGCCTTTTCTGTCCAGGACCCCTAGGGGGTCTAGGTGGTTCCAGAGGTAAAGGAGACTTCTAGGGGGAGATGAGACACCTATAGACACATGGTGACAATACAGTTTAATGAGGAGGTGTTGCCTGAAGCCCTGGGGGACCAGAGAAAGGACTGATGACAACTACAGGCTGTAGACAGGGCCAGGGGAGCGCTCTGGAGTGAGCAGGATGAGTGCTTTACAGCAACACGAGCAGGGGTCTCCAGGGAACAGGCAGGAGAAATAGCCCAGCCCCAGTGGGCCTGTATGTCAGGGCCTCTTGACCTGGTGCTGGCAGGGGAGGGGGCTGGGGCCGGAGGCTGAGGAAGAGGAAGGCTGGTGGGTGGGGCAGTTGAGAAATACAACTGCTGCCCCAGGGTGGGTAGTCTGAGACAAAGGAAGTGGAGGTGTTGGGTAAGTACCCTTTGGGTAGAGAGTGCCCGCCTACCTCCCACAGAGCTGGGAGTCAGGCAACAGTCCTGGCACAGGGGAGGGGTTGGGTGTCCAAGGGAACCACCAGTTGGGCGGAATGGCCCTGACTCAGTCGGACCTGGCAAGGATGACCTACCAGCCAGAATGACCAGCAGCACACATTCTGGGCCCCCCCTCCCATCTCAAGGAGGAAGGCAGAGCCACTGAGACTGGGTTGGCACCCAGGGCCCAGCTTGAGAACTGAGGTGGCAGAGGCCATGGGCGGGGTCCTTGAGTCCCGCTGGTTCAGCAGAGCCCAACCAGCTGCTGCCTGCCTTCCTTGCCACCTAACGGGCCGCTGGGCTTCAGGCAGGCGGCCACCAAGCTAACCACAAGGGAAGTGGTTAGGGCGGGGACCCTACACCCTGTCACCATGGGAACCCCCCCTCTGGGCCCCACCCAAGGCTCTTCTGGGTCTTAGCCTTCAGAGGTGGGGGGCTGGGAGTGGGGCTCAGAAAAAGGTCAAGCTTACCAAGAGCTCATCTTTGAAATCCCTGCTATGTCTACACCCTACCCCCAATTGAGAGAAAATACTTGTCTACTGAGTCAACTTGGGGGTAGGGAGAAGGGAATGGATGCCACAAAAAGGGGTATCAATAGCAGGTGGCCTCTGAACCCAGTGGACAGCAACTTGAAGACCAGCTGAGCCACTCAAACCAGAGAGGCCTCTCTGTTCCTGGACTGGGGTTGGTCAGGGTCCTGCACCACTGCCTTGCGCTGTCCCCAGACAATGGGAAGGCAGAAGAGGGAGCTTCAGGGTAGAGGTGACTAGAAGGTTCAAGGAAGACCAAGGGCACAGAGACACCCATGGCTTCCCACTAGGCCCCCATCCCCAGACTCCTGAATCCAGCAAAAGAGCCCTAAGGAGGACTGAGGCTTGCTGTGACCACCCCCCCTCCCCCCAAGGGACACACAAGGCCAAGCTCATCAGCCCTGGTGAGTGGGACTGGGCCTGCCCCCTGGTCAGTAGGAGGCAGGCCTAGGCCCTCCCCATTCCCCTCACAAAAGAGAGAGGGAAGGACCCCGCAGGGTTGGGAGACTGGCTGGTTGGATGGCTCCGCCCCATCCCACCCCCTTTCCCCAGTCCTGGGGCCAGCCTGCCCCCTCCCTCCCCTAATCACTGCTGCTTTCCAACATTTTTTTGCCTTATATGGCAAAGCTCTGGGAACTAGGCCTGCTCCAGCCAGCTCAAAAGAGAAGGGAGGAGGGAGGAGGAGACCCCCCCCAGACAGCTGGGGTGTGGCCCGCCTCCCCACATCCGGTTGCCCCCCCCCCCAAGGCTCAGAGATGACTCAGCTTGGCTAGACAGAGGCTGGGACGGGGGGGTGGGCCTCAGCCTCCACAGGCATTCCAAAGAAAGAGGTGAGGCCCTTAAGACCTGCCCTCTGAGTGGTTAGAGACACCTGAATCTTGGTCTCTCACTTTTCTCAGGCTCATTCAGCACGGACCATGCCAGGGGCAGGGGGATAACTGAAAGGCCCCTTTCAATTCTGAAGAAAGCTCGTGCCCCTTCTTCTTTCTCTGTTGTAATTCCCAAAGTAACCAGTTCTGATGCCTATCCCTGAGTAGGTTCCATCTTGAGAAGAACCAGGGATGCTGCAGTAGGCCAGGTCAATGCCAGCATCGCCAGCCCAGTGAATGGACACTGGGCTGGCAGTGAGCCCAGCATATGCTGGAGTACCTCCCAACCAACTCCTGCATTCTAGATGCAGAAAAGCAGGTCCTACATGTTAGCAAGAGTTTGGCCCCAAATCAACAGTAACTCAGTGTCTCCGTAGACTATAACCTGGGTCCCTTCACTGGCTGACACCCACATTCATCTCAGGTGCTGTTTTGCTAGCCATGCTCTTCTCTGGTCTCCAAAGTTCCCTGGGGGAAATCTAAACGGGGGGCTGGAGCCATCTCCAGTGGGGTGGTCATCTTTCAGGGCCAGAAAAAGCTGAGAGCCCTAAACAATGGAACCCACAAGCCCCAACTCCCTTGTTTAAGAACTGCAGGGGCGCCTGAAAGCCAGAAGGTCCTCTCCAAACTGCTGTAGGGAACCTCCTCCTGCACAGGGATGGGGTGCTGGGCGCAGGGCCAGAGCTTGGCCAGAGCCTGGCCAATGCCCACCCTCTAGGCCCTCTCCCACAGCAATCGCAGTGGCGGGGGGCGCGGCCTGCAGAGGATGTGAGCTCAGCCTGGGCGCGGGCCAGCCGGGGCGCAGCGGGCGGGGGCGCGCGTAGCGGTCCGCAAAGCAGCCTGGCCGGCCTGCCAGCGCGCCTTTGTTCTCGAGGCCTGCGTGGAGCTGGAAGGCCCGGGAACCCCCTACTCTGAGAATGCACTGTGATTCAGGGCAGATGGCTGGGAGGGGTCTAGCCAAGGGAGATGGAAAGACGCGCGGAGCTCCAGCCCTCGCCCTCCCAGCACCACGGGACTGCATGCACCCTCACCGATGGACACGAGCTTGATGCTCTCACGGTCCAGGAACTCGAGCGCCACCGATACGTTCTCGAGCTGCATCTGGCGGAACGTGGGCCTCTGGTTGTGCTTGCGGTGCATCTTCTTCTGGCTGAGCACCTCGAGCAGGGCGATAAGTCGCAGCCCATCACTCAGGTCCGTCTGCAGGTTGGCGATGCGCTTGCTCACGCATTTGAGGTGCTCGTTGCACCAGCGGGTGAACGTGTTCTGCTGGATCTTCTTCCAAGGAGCATCCTCCGCCAGGTCCTTCTCGGTGGCCGGCATCTCGGCGTCTCGCGTGTCAGTACCGCCAACCGGAGCCGCGCCCGCCGCGCTCTGGCCCGCTCGGGAATGGGAGCTACTCATTTTGAGGCGCGAGGAGCCGAGGGGCGGTGCTGCAGCCAAGACGAGGGGACGGCCCTTTAATTAAAGTCGCAGGCACTCCAGCGAGCAAGGGGCGATGCAGACAGTGGAGGTTGAGCTGTGGAGAGAGCGAGCCCTTTAAATGCGGGCGGGGGCGGGGTCACAATGGGGCGTGATCACGGGGTGGGGCTCCGGAGCCAGCCCACCCAACAGTGCCTCGCCCTTTGGAATGCCCCCCCCTTCAAAGCCCCCAGCCCCGGCCATTTTGAGCCGGACCCCACCAGCTCCCAAAAGGTATCGTTGGACCCCAAATGGGAGCAAGGATGTAGTCAAGCCCCATGGCCTGAAGCCAGCGCCACAAGAAATGCTGCAGCGAGAAAAGGCTGAGCAGCATCTGGCCCTGGACCACTTGGTCTCCAGCAAGCATGCCATACAAGGGACTTTCCTTCCCTATGGCCCCTGTGGGGCGTAGCGGCAACTAGCTCTTCCTGAGTCACGTGGATTCCGCCCTGTTCCCCACTCCCATCCCAGCCCTGACCCCACTCTCCCCCACTTCCGCTACCCCTAGCCGCACCCTGTCCGGTGCCCTGGAAGCAGAGGGAAGGGGTGCAATCCTAAGGGTGAGCTCTTGGAGAGCACAGGTCCTGGGCCAGGCCCCGCTATGCAGAGCCAGGACTCTAGGCTGCCCACAGACCCTCTGTCCTAGGCCAGTCATTCTGCCCTTCAGAGCCCTGGCCTCTGCACCTGCACCCGTAGGTCCCCATCCCTTCTCTCCCTCCCAGCTCCACCCTGGAGGAAATGGGGCACTGGGCCAGGAGGCTGCCAGCACTCCAGGAGCAAGCAGTCTTGGAAGGGGCCAGGAGTGCAGTGGACACTGGCTGAGGGCACCATTTGATGTGTGCACAGACAGCGAGTGTCCACTTGGGGTGGTGCCCATCTGTGGCACTGGTGGTTTCCTCTCCTGCCTGAATGGCCCTGGAGCCCAATGTGATCCCGGTAGTGGCCAAGCAGGGACCCAGGGGCCCTTTCTAGACCTAGAGTGGTGTGCTCAGGGCTTCCAATAGGGCTTGGCAGGCTCTGAGCACCTGGGTCTGGGTGGGCTTTAGTGCTGTGGCAGTACAGCACCCCCGCTGGGACTGGGGGCCCAACAACTGAGGGGGGCAAACCACAGAAGGCTGTCAAGGCCTGCCGAGGAGCCTGGGCTGTGTCCCCAGGACAACAGGGAACTACAGTATTTGCTCAAAATTAATTTCCTAGTACGTCACTGGAGACAGTGAGGAGACTACCGTGCGGAGATGGAGACCAGCAAGAAGCCTGTTGGAGACACTCACTGCTACCTTCTTCAATCAAGAGAAGCTAGCCGCCCTGGCTGGTGTAGCTCAGTGGATTGAGCAGGGGCCTGCGAACCAGACAATCACAGTTCGATTCCCGGTCAGGGCACATTCCTGGGTTGCAGGCCAGTTCCCTTCAGGCCAATTCCCAGCAGGGGACACACGAAAGGCAACCATACATTGATGTTTCTCTCCCTCTCTCCTTCCCTTTCCCTCTAAAGATAAATAAATAAAATATTAAAAAAAAGAGAAGCTAGCCTACCTATGGCTTCATCCCCAGAGTGTGCCTCTTTCTCCCAGTTCCATGTACCTCTCCTTCCCAGGATGTCCCCTTCTTTAGGTCTCTCTCCCTCCTGCTTGGTTCTTTGAGCTGCAGACTAGTCTTAAGTTATCTGCTAAAAACAAGTGGGACAGGAGGCCCCAGCACGTCATGTCCAAATATGGTTGACTCTTGCATGACTAAGGTCTGCATTACCCACAGTGGGGCTATGGTCACAAGCTGGCATCTTCGCTGCCCTCCAGCACGCTCACTTAGGCACTACCTGTCACCCCACTGGTTTTCCTCATCAATGGTGGTGGTAGGGACTCCAGATGGCCTTTTCCTATCTGAGGCTAATCTCCTGGGCACTCTCCCCTCTCCTGACCTCTTTCAACTACATCTGCACAAAACTCCATACCACAGTGTCTTGGGAACCAGAGTGGAGGTGGGAGGGAGAGCTGTGAAGGGGGAACCTGGACGGCCCCATTTCAGATAGGCTAAGTTGTCCTTCTGCTCCCCCAGCCCCACTGGAACTCAAGTTCCCAAGGACAAAAAAATTACATCAAGAATTGATTTTCTTTTCACTAAGTGCTATCCAACTGGGTCATCTGTGGACAATCAGAGAGCAGGGAAACTGAGTCAGAGTAACTGACCAGTAATCAACTCTAATAGAAAGGTGGACAGAACCTGGGTGTCATGGCTTCCAGCCCTAGGCTTTCCCTATTTAGGGGAGACAGGGACAGGACTGTAGAGGGTTCTTGTCCCTAGGGGACATAGTATCACCACCAGATGGCGCCCCATCCCAAAGCCCCCAGATGAGGCAATCTTTGGAAGCCTAAATCCAGCTCTTTCATATTTTCCCTTATTTGGAGTAGATTCTTGGATATTAGACACACCCCGCCCCCTCCCCGCCCCCGGCCCTCAGACCCCAGGCCAGGCTTTCCCACTAGGGTGCTTCAACTGGTGAAGAAAGCCTCAGAATGGTATGGTGAAAGACCAGGTGCTGCAGGTGAGAGCACTCATTTCCTGAGCGCCCACCGTGATCATTAAGTCTGGAGCATGTACACTTCACCTACTTTTCTTGTACCTGGAAATCTGGGCACATTGCTGCTCACATCCTGTCTGTCAGTGAGCATCCAGCTCAGAGCCAACCCCGGAGGGGGTCCCCAGCCAGGAACCTGGCCTGTCTGAGAAGATCCTGCTTTTCGTACCTGGCCAAAGCCCTGCCCTGGCCCCCATGGAGTGCAGCAGTCCCGGAAGCTCCCCTGTGCCCAAGGTTGCTGGTGCCCTGAGGATTGGTGCCAGCGAGTAACCCACTGTTGCCCTCCCCGGGGGCACACTGGCTTCGAAGTGTCCTTCCATGTGGCCATGCACCTTCAGCCCACTATTTCCTGCTCTTGGGGCCGCCCTTCCCAGTTATGCACTGACCAGCACATGGGCACCCACACGAGCCCATATTCGGACAGACGCTCAGATACCCTCTCTCTCAGGGACCCCCTGTGGCCTTGGACTCCCACACTCCTGGGTATAGACACAGCTTCGCGGGTATACTAGGGAAGGCAGCCTCTGGGTACCGCACTCCCGGGAGCAGAGGGCGCCTCCACAGCGCTCACGTACCCTAGCTGCACTTGGCTTGGTCTTGGGTGCAAGCCGGCGCCTGCGTTCTCGGGGCTTCTCCGCTTGCATTCGCCACCCCCACCCCGATTCCGCGAGCGGCGCGGTGACCATCCCGAGCAGAGCCCAGCCGCGGAGGCCTCACCTGCTGCTGCTGCTGTTCCTGCGGGCGGCCCGCAACCACAGGGTGGCGCGTGGCTTTCCTTCGCGCCCGCGCCCGGCGCCTCGGGGCTCCGCTGGCGTCCGCTGCACGCCGCGCGCCTCTACACGAATGGGCTGCTGCCGCCCGCCTTCTTGTTGGCCGCACCCCCGCCCCGCGCCCGCCCTGCGCCCTGCCCGGCTGGGCCCGGCGAAAAAGCCTTAATTGGTAAAATCGCCCAGGAGCAGGGGAGGGGGGCTGGCGGGGGCGCGCCGTGAGCTCAAGCACCCAAGCCGTCTGGAGACGTCCCCCTCCTCGATGAGCTCACCGCCCGTCAAGGGCCGCTGGGGTGATGTTGGGGGGAGGTTCGTCTCAAGAGCCCGCGGGGTCTGCAGGGCCCTCGTCTCAACACAGCCAGAAAGGCCACCTCCTCCAGGGAGCCATTCAGGGTCACAGCCCTTGTCTTTGTCCCAAACCTGGGCTGGCCAGGCAAGTCAGATTCTGACCTCTGGGGAGGAGTGAAATAACAGGCCTTTGCAGGTGTCCACTGAACCCATACCACCAGCAAGGCCCCAGTGGGGCAGGGACCTAAGCCCAGTGATGAGCAAAGCAGACTAGCTGCCAATGACTTGGCCCCTGCTTGGTGTCAGGCCTGGGAGTGGGCAGCAGAAACGTACTGAATTCTTAGAGCACAAACAGGCACAGTCCCAAAGCCTGGGAGTGTACAGTGAGGTGCAGCCAAAGAGCCAAGTGTTTGTGAGCTGGGTGGGCACAGCCACGCCCTGGCACTGTTAGGCTCCCTCTTCCTCTTCTATGTGCCCATTTCCTGGTAGCTTCAGATTCGGCTCAAATGTCACTTCTGAGGAAGGCCATATAAAGCAGTGTCGTTTTAACATTTTGCCCACAATAAGAACTATATATTTTTTATATCCTGAGCCAGTTTGCGTGCGTGCACACATATACAGACACAAATAACGGAAACAAACATTTCACAAAACTACTGTCCCTTAGTATATGCAAAGCACTTTGATATTTTCTATTCTATTCTACTTCATGGAAAGAGAGGAGGGGAGGGGAGGGAGGTGGAGGGAGGGAGGGAGGGAGGAAGGGAGGGAGGAAGGAGGGAGGGAGGAAGGAGGAAGGAAGGAAGGAGGAAGGAAGGGAGGGAGGGAGGGAGGGAGGGAGGAATAAAGAAGGGACCTGGCTGGTGTAGCTCAGTGGATTGAGTGCAGGCCTGCGAACCAGACAATCGCGGTTCGATTCCCAGTCAGGACACATACCAGGGTTGCAGGTCAGTTCCCTGCAGGCCATTTCCCAGCAGGGGGAGCACAAAAGGCAACCATACATTGATGTTTCTCTCCCTCTCTCCTTCCCTTCCCCTCTAAAGATAAATAAATTTTAAAAAATCTTTAAAAAAAGAAAGTAGGGAGAGGAAAGAAGAAGCTTGGTCACACCTGCTAAATGTATTGGTTGATCTACAGTTTAACAGAATGGGAAGGTGCTAATCACCCTCCAGGCGTCCTTGCATCCTGCTGCTTTTGCTAGCTTTACTGGCAATGACCTTTCCACCTTGACTCATGGTGGGATCTCCTGACAGTGCCACTGTTTCCATCTTTCACTCCCCCCTCTGGCGGGAGGGGCAGTGGATTATCATCACTTGATAGATAAGTGGCCTGAATTCAGCCCATTAGGTGGCTGTGCTGGAGCTTATGGCCATAGCTGTCCTTCAAGGAGGGAAACTTGCCTTCTACAGGCATTGCCAGGGGTACAATATGGGAGGGGGCATGAAGGAGGCAGTGGCCAGCCATGTGACTGGATCTTGGGACCCCTGCCTCCATTTGAATCCTCTCTTTACACTTCTGTCCCCCTCTACATACACCCCCCTCCACACATCAGCTCTTGGTCTCTACTTCTAGGTCTATGGAGAACGAAGGTTTGTATGGCACCAGCTCTTCCCTGGTTTAAAAAAATGTAAATGAAATACCTGTGCTCCCCGTGGTGAAGATTTTGGAAAACCACTAGAATCAGCTCCATTCCTCCTGCCAGGGCAGGCTGACTCTCCAACTGGCCATGGCAACAGCTCCTAGATGAACTGATGGTTCTAGGGTTGGAACGCAAGGTGTTCTTTAAAAGACTTTTGGTCAGCTAAACATTCACTGTTTTACGTTGCTTGTGACAATCTTCCACACATATATTTTCACAATAATCACCATCCTATGACTTTTGTTACTACTTGTGCTGTTTCAAAGCATTCAAATACCAGGTAAAACCCAAAGGATCTACAAATCCTTGAAAAGAAAAGTTAAGTTTTGTCCAGAGAAATGTTATTTGTGTTGATATTATTTTTCCTTACAGCTTTCAACTTGGGTGGAATTACAAGTTTATACAATATACTTCTTAGAAGCCATTCCTCATCCTTAAAGGAGAAACTGTCTTCTTACTCTTGCCTTGGACTCAGTGGCTTCCTAGCCCTTTCACCCTGGCTGCTGTTGCCATAGAAACTCCTTTTCCTTAATTCTGCCCACCCTTCCCAGGAAGACTTCTGTGGAGGTCCCACCGCCCCTATGAAGACTTGGAACCCTTGCTGGGCTATGCTGTCCAGGCCATCGCCATGAGGACTAGGTACTGGCTAGGGCAACAGTCCATGAATGAATTGCTGTACTCGGGGCCCTTGGGAAAGTCTCCTCTCTCTCTCTGGTCCCTCCTCTCTGTGATAGGGGTGATGCAGAGGACCTCTCAGCTCTGATGGCCAAGGGCTCTCCCTGGTTTCTGATGGTCTGGGATGAATCTGTACTACAGTGGGCCTGTACTTGGGCTCCAGAAACCCACAGGGTAGGTGCTGGGGACCATCACAGTTCAGCCTCCTGGTGCCATCTGTGGTGGGACTTCATAGTGGGACAACAGTGGGGGACATAAAAGGCAGAGTGCCGAGGCAGGTGCCAGGGAGGGGGTGTTCCTTGGGGAGAAGGCAAACCTAAAATTCCTTGACCTCATAAGGAAACAGCTTGGATGCATACAGGGAGGGGTGGCACGGGGAGGACTGAGCCTCTGGGACCTGGGCCAACATTGCAGAAAGAAGGCTTGGAGAGGTGCTGGGGAATGGGATCTTGCCAGAATTCCAAATTCCATGAGGCAGCCTCTGAGCAGCCCACAGCCCAAACGCCATTTCTCTCCCTGCTCTGAAGCCATGCAAGTGTCCAGGGATGCACGCACCTCCCCCTCATCTTTCAGGAGACAGAACAGGCCTTGCCTTTACTCTAAAACCAAGCCAACAGCAGTTCCTTCTAGGGTCTTTGTGTGTGGTCAAACCAGGTCCCTATCTCTTTACCACCCGCTGTGTGGCCACCTCTTCTCCCTTCCATGAGGAAATCTTCATGGAGAACTAGTCTGTGACCCCCACCAGCTGCACCAGGCAGCCTGAGTCTGAACTAGATCCCTCCTCTCTTCTGCTCCCCATCACCAGTTGTCATCTATGATACCAGGGACAGCACCTCATCTCCCCAAGTTCTGGGCCTGCCTAGGGAAGGGCACCTCAGTTGGATTCAAACTCTCCACTGGCTGTTTAGAATCTCCACGGGACAGACCTGTACTGACGAAGGCCCTTACCAGGCTCCTCAGCAGGCCTTGGTGCCTTCTATGGTTTGCCCCCCTTAGTCCCTAGGTCCCTTGTCCTGCGGGGGGGGGGAGCGGTGGCCTGCACTGCCATGGCACTTAAGTCCACCCAGACCCAAGTGCTCAGAGCCTGCCAAGCCTTACTGGAAGCCCTGACCATGCCACTCTGGGTCTGGAAGGGCACCCCTGGCCCCCTGCTTGGATCACACTCGGATAAGGAGAGGAAACCCCTAGTGCCCCAGGTGGATGGCAACCCCAGGCTGTCTGTGCACATATCACATGGTGCCCTCTACCGGTGCCTATTAGCATGCCCGGTCCCTTCCAAGACTGCTTGCTCCTAGAGTGCTGGCAGCCTCCTGGCCCAGTGCCCCATTTCCTCTAGGGTAGCGCAGGGAGGGAGGGAAGCGGTGGGGACCACAGGGCACAGGTGCACAGGCTAGAGCCGTGCAGAGCACTGTGGAGTGGAAAGGCCTGCCAGGGACAGGGGGCATCTTGGGGAAGACACGGGGGCAACCTGGGGGCTAGGCTCTGCCAGTGCTCCAAGTGGTCGCTGCACTCGGGGCCTCGCGCCCTGGCCCGGGCCCCGCGCTCTCCCACAGCTCATCCTTAGGATCCAGCCCTGACTTTCAGCTACTGCCCAGGTGTTCCTCCGGGGTACAGCCGGGGAGCCCCAGATTCTGGGGCCCGAGACAGCGGGAGCTTCAGGGATGGGACGGGCCCACGTAACTCAGAGCAAGCGGCTCCAAGCGCGCTGGCCCCGCCCCGCTCCCAGGCCTTGGCCGGTTTCTGCCGGTTCCACTCACAGGGGCCTCACTCTTCACTTTTCGCTCCTACACACCGGCGCGTGACGTCCGGGCTCGCTATACCCCGCCCCACTCCTAGTTCTGTTGAATCTACACATTTCCATTACCGCAGGCCCCACCCCTTTCCAAGTCCCGCCCAAACCCCACAGTATACGACGCCTGGCTTGCCGACCGCACCCCTTCCCAAGGCGCGCACCCCGCCTTCTCCCACGGTCCCACCAGTCGGCACTGCTTTGGCTACTGATCACTCCCCGCCCCTCTTTCTCCTCTAGCCAATCCCGCCCTTTTGTGTCGTCTGGGCTCACCGTCTCCGCCCCGCTCAGTCCAAAAGCCAAACCGGTCTGCTCTGGCTGCTGCCCAGCGTTCTGGCTCCGCCCTGCGCTGCGCGCGCAGCCCGTGGAGCCCGCGGTTGTGATGCAAGCGTGACGCAGGCGTAACGCCGGTCCTGCCGCTCCCGAGGCGCTCGAGCTGTCCCAGGCGCGCTTCGAAGGAGCGGTAGCTAGGCCTGTGTTGCCAGGCCCGGGCTGCCCGCAGGCTTCTGCTGCCAGCTATGGACGACTACGCGGTCCTGTCGGACGCTGAGCTGGCTGCCGTGCTGCGCCAGTACAACATCCCGCACGGACCTGTTGTGGGTACGCGGCAGCGGGTGGGCCCCCTCCTCGCGCTCGTCCCGGCGCTTCCCCCCCCTCCGGGCCCTAGCCCCCTCCCGGGACTCCCCCCTCAAGCTCCAGGCCCACGTTCGTGACCACCCCGCGCCCCTGACCCCCCCCCCCTTGCCCTGTGTCTGGCCAGGCTCCACTCGCAAGCTCTATGAAAAGAAAATCTTCGAGTACGAGACCCAGAGGCGGAGGCTCTCGCCCTCAAACTCGAACTCGTCGTCCACATCCTCTTTCTCCTTTCGGTTCTCCGGTGAGGCCCCCACCCCAGAGCCCCACCTGCTGTCCGTGGGGACTGGGTTTGGGCTATAGGGAGGATTGGGTCACACGGGTGTGGCAGGGGCGCTAGCCAGGAGGGACACGGGGAAGGGAGCTTGGGGACAAATGGTCCTGCTTCCCACTCCACCCCCTGCCATTCAGACTTAGATTCAGCATCGGTGGACTCGGATATGTACGATCTGCCCAAGAAGGAGGACGCCTTACTTTACCAGAGCAAGGGTAAGGCATCGGTGGGGTGGGCCGAGACACTCCCTCAGGGACCTCAGTGTCAGGGAGAACCTGAGACCTCAATCCCCACTGTCCCTCAGCAGTCCTGGAGGGGAGAGACTGTCACAGGCCCCAAATGGGATTTGAATTAGGGTCATTGGGCCAGGTGGGGGACACCACTGCCCTCTCTATTACTGCTGTCCCCCCCTCCCAAGGCTATAATGATGACTACTATGAGGAGAGTTACCTGAGCACCAGAACTTATGGGGAGCCTGAGTTCGGGGGCACATCCAAGGGCTTCCGCCAGCACGGGGCTTCACTCTCAGATGCTGACACCTTTCACCACCAGGTGAGCAAGCTTTCGGGCACCCTGTGCTTGGGTACAACCTCAGAGGGTCATAGCTGGGTTTGAATAAATCAGGGGAGCCCCTGGGTACAACTGGTTGCTCTCAAGCCTCCAGGAAGAAATGTGGTGACCCGATACCTGCCTGGTCAGGGGTGTGTCAGGACTGTTTGACTAGAACACACGGAGCACACTCTGAATCCTGGTCTGGGAGGCTGGTTTGAGCTATTTTTGAGATTCCTGGAGCAAAAGGTGGGCTGCAGGCAGCCAGGACAGTTACTGAGCAAGTGGCAAAGCCCCACATAGATAAGGCCAGGAATTCAAAAAGGGTTCTGGAGCAGGGCAGGGCCCTGACCTTTAAACAGGGGTCAGGATAAGCCGGTCAGGGCAGTTTGGACTGAGGACCATGCTGATCCAGCCAGTTAGTCTCTTCACCTTGATTCTCTTCTTTAGGTGCACGATGATAGTCTTTTCTCTTCCGAAGAGGAGAGCAAGGATGGGTGAGTGTGGTGGGGAGGGCCAGGAACCAGGACTGATCCTGGGCCCAGGCCCTCAAGGTTCATCTGCTCCTTTCTTTGCCTCAGGGAACGCCCTATGTATGGCCGGGACAGTGCCTACCAGAGCATCGCACACTACCGCCCAGTTTCCAATGTTTCCAGAAGCTCCCTGGGCCTGTCCTATTATCCCACATCCTCCACCGCTCCTGTGTCCTCGTCTTCATCTTCCCCCCCATCGTGGCTCACCCGCCGTGCCATCCGGCCAGAAAAGCAGGCCCCTGGGGCTGGTCTGGGCCAAGACCGCCAAGTCCCACTCTGGGGCCAGCTGCTCCTTTTCCTGGGATTTGCTGCCTTTCTGCTCTTAGTGTACTACTCCATGCAGGCCGAGGATAGCAACCCCTTCTGGACGGAGCCCTGAGGGTCTGTCCGGTTTCGTGGCCAGCTGCTCTTGGAAGTTCTGGCCAATTGCCTTAGCAGTGTTTGCTTGGGGAGGGGGGTGGGTTGTTTTTTTTTCTGTGTGTTCTAGTTTAGGGGTGCTGGGCCTGGCCTGGGGTAGTGCTTGCTCCCCCTGCCTTGTCCTGCCAGGGAGACAGCAGACCCAGGCCCTCCATAGCATGGTGGACCTGGGCGGGCCTTCCTCTGGAGTCTCCTGACCCTGCTTGCCTCTGATCCTTAGGACCCAGGGGGGCAAGACCCTTCTGGAGAGGAGAACATAGTTGTTGTCACTGCATGCCTCCTGTTCTTGTCATCCTGTTGTGGGGATTAACCAAAGGCCACCCTGACTTCTTGTTTTCGTGGACACACAATAAAAAGACTGTTTATTTTTAACGACTTGGCTCTCTTTCTGCTCAGGGTGGGGTTGGGCTCCTGTGCTTGGGGCGTCCGCCATGGGTCTCCAGGGTTACCTGGCTTTGTTCTCCCTTTTTTGCTTTGGGCTTGGGGGTATGGATCATATTCTACCCACAGATAGGTTTGTGCTTTGCTTGTGGGGTCCACTCCCAGATTTCTTACAACTACTTATGAAAATGACTACAGAACCACAGAGTGTGGCAAGCCCAGTTGGAAGTGCAGGTGAGGCTGCAAGCACAATGCTAGCCGCGGATGTTTGAACCAGGAAGAGCTGATGCCATCTAAGGGCAGCTGTGCTCAGTGGGCCTTCTGGAAAACTGCTAATTTAATGATGTGGGGAAGGCTCCCAGGACTCTGAAACGCCCCTTTAGCTGAGTATATTCTTGTTTATCTTCAGTTTTTTCTGTTGTGGGTATTTCATAGTGTTCAAATTTTACATACGTGTTTAAAAGTACACACTAAGGAAACAGGGTAGAATGCCATGTGAGGCTGTGCATTCTCTTGGTACGCTGCCAGCAAAGGTTGGGAAAGCAGGGAGCAGCCATCATCTGCTCCAATCAGGCAGATGGCAAGCACAGGTAAGGCCAGGGCTTCCTGGACAGGCGGCGCCCTGGCATCAATCCATCTCGCCTCTGACTGGCTCCTTGCTACAGGTGGTAGGACTAAGTAGGCCCCAGCTTCCCGGCTGGCACAGTGCCCATGCAGCACCAGCATGTGCCACCCGTAGGCTGCTGAGCCTTGGAGGCTCTCTGCTGTGTGTGGCTACATGGCCAGCTTGGGCCAGGGCTGGGTCTGGGACCTCCCTATGCACAGCTCCTGGCAGTTTCTCCTTGCTGCGTCCTAGTCTCACCCCACATTTGTTTTATGTTTTCCTGAAAGTAACACGTGCTTTTTGTGCATTTAAAGTGTACAAAGGAATGAGAGAAATGAATTGGTTTTATTTGTCTCACCACTCCCACAGCCACAGCCTCCTTTGTTTGCTGCAAGCTGCTGCCACCTGTGGCATGGACTCCCCAGACCTCCAAACTCTGCCCCTCACCATCCTAGTGCGAGGGCTGAGACCGACATGCTCCATGGGGGGCGGGGTCAGGGTCAGGGAATGCTGCCTCATCACTGATGCTCAGGTCAGTGAGCATGTATGAGGGGCGACAGGCAGAACAAGTAGGCTGAACCAGGACCCCAGAGGGGCACAGTGACACAGCTTGTTTCAGCAACGGATCCCAAATCAAGTATGTTCAGGGGGGAGCCCCCACAAGCACTGCTCGGGACTGCTGTTGCACTGGAGAGGTAGGTGGAGCCTAGCAATCCCCAGGTGGGGCCTGGGGAAGTGGCAAGGATGACGTGCCAAAGCTCTAGAGTAGCTGGGGTGGAGAAAAAGGACAGCACGAGAGGAAGGGGCGTGGGCTTGGAGCATCCCAAGGAAGGGAAGAGAGATGGCATGGCTTCTGGGTAGATTCATTTCCCTAAGTCTGGTCCTCCATCTGTTTCAGGAAAAAGGGGGAGGCTAGATAAGTGTGCTTGGCAGCCAATGTGACATCTGCATAAGAAAAGCAGCAATACTCTTATGATGTAGTCACCCCCTTTTCATTCATTCATTCCCCAACAGCAACCACATTCATTCATCACCAAGTGCCAGATGGAGGATTGCTGGGGCTCCCAGCCAAGGGGCTTTGAGCCTCCCTCCCCAAAGCTCTGAGAACACGCCCATCCCTAGAAGTCCCAATAGCTCCTGAGGTGTCTGGACGCCCCTAGGACATCCCTGCAGGCCTGGTCTCACTAGTCAGGGCTTCATGGGACCCTGAATGCTCTTGTACCCTCCAGTGATCCCAAGGGCTCTGTGCACCCCCATTCCCACTCTTCATATCCAATCCCTAGAGCTCTAGAGACCCATAAGGGCACCTGAGAGCTCCCTAGTGCCCTGGGCACCCCAACCCAAAAGTTTTCCAGGGCTCCCTGGGCCCCCCCAAAAACCTCCAGGTTTGAAGGTCTCCACCCAGTGTATTCCAGGGTTCTGGGACTACTCCCCTTCCTTGAGAACTCCAAGGGGACCACCCTCCCAAAAGCCCTCTAGGGCTCTCAGTTCCCCCATACACAGCAACCGAGGGCTCCAGCACTCCTACCCCCCAGGATGCAGGCCAATGTCCACTCCCTGCTTCCCTTCCAAGGGCGCCAGCACTGCTGGGGACACGGCAGTGGCAACAGCTGCTTGTAGGTTAACAGCTCATGGCTCTGCTTCCACTGGCCCAACAGGTGCTGTTGGGGTGTTGGACACAGACAGCACTGTGGGTGGCGGTAGGGGGAGGTGAGATGCACCCTGGGGGTGAGGGGTATAGAGAGGAGTGCCCTACTGGGGGGACAAAGGGACAAAGAGTGAAGCTCTGAAATCCCACTCCTGACCTCCCCCATGAAATCAGCCCCCCTGACAGATCCAGGAGAAGCGGGGGACAGCACTGCACAGGCCCACAGGTGTCCCTGCCTTGACCAACATGCTGCTCAACAGCAACTGTTGAGCTAGAGACAGTGCCTCCGGAGCCGGTTAGATCTTGGCACCAAGCAGGCAGCCTCCAAGAGGACAGCCCAAGGGATACACATCCTATGCTTCCAAGAGGCTGGACTACTAGGGGCTTGGAGAAACTTAACTGGAAAGTGGTGCTGGGTCCTTGCTGCTTCTGCACCTGGGGCTGGACTGCTGCCCTGGGCTTTTGGTGGCCAGTCTGCAGTCCACCCCGGGGGCTCAGGACATAGCAGAATAAAATTCCCTGGCCCACCACTTCACTCCCCCACTATCACCAAAGGCCAGGAGTGGACGGGGCAGGTGTACTCGGGAGGCTTCTAGAAGCGACCCAGCTGGAGAGGGGCCAGGAGGCAAGAGGTCGGCACCAGTGGGCAGACAGACATTCCCCAAGGCACCCCTCCTCCCCTCGGCCCACCGGGCACCCAGGATGCTGCACACGAGGAGTGCCCCTCGCTCCCCTGAGTCACCAGAGCCTCCTGCCCCTCCCTGGGCAGGCCCCTCTGAGGGGAGACAGCCCCGCTTCCCTTACTCTCCCAAATGCCTGCTCGGAGATGGCCCCACAGCTGAGCTGAGCTAACCAGGAGTCCCTGTCCCCTCCCCAGAGACCACGCAGGCCCAGGCAGCTACGTGGTCACCCAGGCCACCAGTCCCCATGGCCGAGCCCTGCTCGCCAATAGGTGCCAGGAGCAGAGGAGCGGTCCCTGCCATGTGCCCCCCCGGCTCACCCAGCTCACCACAGAGTCAGGAGAGGAGGGGGCTGGTCAGCCTGCTGGGAGCCTCCCACGGCAGCAGGGGACAGCCAGGCTGACCGCCCTCACCCCAAGGCCGCCTCCACGCCTGTCTCCCCAAGAGGCTGGGAGGGACCCAGGAGGGGGGAGGAGCGGTGGACCCCCAGGGCTGGGCCACCGCCCCCTTCCTGACAGTGAGGGAGCCTCAGCAGGTCAACAAGGGCAACACTGGTCTGGGGACCCTTGGGGTCCCCTCAGGCTCCCCCGGCACAGGCATCCTCACCCATTCCAAGCACGGGGCCAGGGTGCTCCAGGGCAGCCCCCTGGGAACCTTGATGGAGCCAGTGGGCTGAAGAGGGGTGACCTCCAAGTCAGGGTCAGTGAGTGTGCAGGGTGCTGGGTGCCGGCCCCGGGCCATCCTGTGCACTCAGAGACGGACGGCTCAGGACGGTCTCATCCCATTGCAGGGCCCCGGGCCCATCGCGGCTGCACACGGGTCCCCGACAGGGCAGGGCCTGTCACATACAGCAGGCTGCTCCTCAGGCCCAAGGCGTCTCCAGGGAGGGCATTCCCTGAAGAGAGGACACTGTGCTGCTTGAGGTCAGGCTGGTTTCAGCCACCCCTGTGACCCACCACAGCTGTCACGGGAGGTCCCCCTGAGCCCAGCCAGGCTGCCTCCAGGGCAGCAGGGCTGACAAAACCGCCGAGCAGGGGGCGGGGAGAGGTTGGTTGCCTGTGGGTCGGCACAGCCGCCACAGACAGGCCCGGCACTGACTGCCCATGCCCACGGGGAGTGGACTCAGGTCCTCAGGCAGAGGGTGAAGGACGCAAATGGTCACTGACAGTGGGTGGGGACAGGGTCGGGCTGATGCTGTGACTGTGCCCATCCTCAGAGCAGGCCACCAGGAGCAGCTCCCCCAGGGCAGGGTGCCATGCACAGCTGGCTGAGGGAGGACCCAGTGCCTGTCCAGCCCTCCACGGCCTTTGTGGGCAGGCGGCCCCCCAAGGGAAGACTGCAGGGCACGTGGGCCCCCCTCACTGTCCCTCCTGCCCAGGGCTGAGGGTCAGGAAGGTGGCTCAGCTTTGGCACGGGCTGCGGGACGGTGCAGTCAGGGCACATGGCCCAGCACAGTGGCGTGGGGCCGCCCAGGCCCCAGCATCTCCAGGGGAGCCCCAGGACCTGTGTCACCACAGCCGGGCTGATCGTCCCCCGGAGTCAGAACCAGCATCCCCGAGGCAAGGCCAGCGAGCATCACCTTCTTCTCTGCTTCTGCTCCTGGGAAGCAGAGAGCCCCGCCATCACTCCCCCCCCCCGAAAACTCACTGTGTTTGGGTTCAAAAAACGCACAGCAGCCCCGGATGGTGCCAGGAGCCGTTGCCAAGGGCCTGTGTTGCCCAGCAGCAAGAGCCAACAAGAGAAGCCTTGCTGCCCACAGAAACCGAGTGACAAATTCAGAGCCACCAAGCAAGTCATTGGGGAAGTCAGCTCTCATCCCC
This sequence comes from Artibeus jamaicensis, assembly GCF_021234435.1. Classification (NCBI taxonomy): domain Eukaryota; kingdom Metazoa; phylum Chordata; class Mammalia; order Chiroptera; family Phyllostomidae; genus Artibeus; species Artibeus jamaicensis. Next base: position 445,976 of record NW_026521282.1, read on the forward strand.
AGCCAGGGAAGGGCAGGTGTGTTTCCAGGGCAACGACACGCAAAGGGCCTCCTTCAGCCACAGTGGGAGCTCCTGCCTGAACAAGGGGTCACTCCGCTGCCCCCCTGCCAGGCTGGCACCTGCCACCACCACACCCAGCTACCAGCACCCAGCCCAGGGCTACCCGGTCCCCCCATTGCAGAAAAGCAGCTTGCCAGCATGCACCTCCATAATGTGGCTGCGCCTCACCGTTTCCTGCCCCCACGCACTTCGAGGCTGCAGGGTGGAAGGCTGGAGGGGAGGGCAGTGGGGAGAAGCCTGTGTGCAGGGAGAGGTCGCCCCTGCCTCAGGCAGGGCAGCTGCCTGTGTCCCTGGGGAAGAAGTGTCCAGGCAAGACTGAGCTGCTGGGCGGGGACTGACAGGGCGCTGGCAAGAGCTGCTGTGAAGAGAAGGAGCTTCCTGCCCCTGGGCCTGGGGCTGCCACCAGGGCTGCAGACTCCCCCGCAAAGGGCAGAGAGCGCACGCCATGGGCACATGGGGGCTCTGACACACAGCCTTCTCTCCTCTGGCTTCTTGTGGGATTGGGTTACAGTGCTTACAGTGCTTAAAGACAAAGAGCCACTCTGGCCTGACAAACACAGGCCCCGCCTGTCTTGGTGCAGAGGCTAGAACTCGCCACCACACATCCACAAGGGACCTGTTCTTGAGGGGCCTGTTCCATGAGGCACCAGGAGTCCTTGCCCCTGGACACCCAGATGCAGCAGCCAGGATGCTCCTCGGAGCCTTGTCATTTGCCATGAACAGAACAGCCCTCACCCTAGCAGGTGTCCTTGTTCCCTCCAGCAGAGTTCAGGGTTCACCTGTGTGACCCATAAACAAATGGCAGAGGTGAGGGCACATAGCTGAGAGATAAAGTCATAAAGAGACTGGCTTCCATCTGGGGGCTGCTCAGCCTCTCCCCTGGCTCTGGGAGAGCCCTGCCTGTCAGCCCTACAGACAGGCCCATGGCGGGGGGCGGTGGGGGGGGGCACTGAGACCCCTGTCACATCCAGGAGAGAGCTCCCCCACTAGGTAGAGCAGAGGGCTGCAGCCCAGCTGATGCCTGGTCTGTGGCCTGTGAAAGATCCTGAGGCAGAACTTCCAGCCAAGCCCTGAAGCTGCCCTGGGAGGTCCCAAGTGTCAGTTGCACCAGGGCGCTACATTTGGGGCAGTTTTCATGCAGCAACAGGGAACTAACACACTAGTGGGAGAAGTGGAGAAGGGCCCCGGCCGGTTGGCTTAGTTGGTTGGAGCATCGTGCCCACTCACCAAGGTTGCAGGTTGGGTCCCCAGTAGTAGCATATGCGGGTTTCAACCCATGGGTGCCTGCATGTCTGGAACGGCAATCGATGTTTCTCTCTCGCTCTCTAATTCTCTCTCTCTGCCTCTTTAATAAACAGCCCTGGCTGGTGTGGCTCAGTGGATTGAGTGTCAGCCTGAGAATGAAAGGTCGGCAATTCAATTCCCAGTCAGGGCACATGCCTGGGTCGTGGGCCACGCCCCCAGTTGGGTTGTGGGAAAGGCAACTGATCCACGTATCTCGCACACATCGATGTTTCTCCCCCTCTCTTTCTCCCTTCCCTCTCCTCACTCTAAAAGAAATGAAATCTTTTAAAAAATCAATAGACATCCAGCCAAGATGGAAGTGCAGGTGGAAACACTGTACCTTCTCGCATAACCAAGTTTAAAAACAATGAAGTTTTAGCAACAAAAATGCAGCCAAACCACAGAAAATTGAACTATATGGAGTCCGACAACAACGAACCATTCAGCCAGACCAGTAAGGGGGGGCGGAGTCAGCAGCTGGTGGAGTGGGGGTGTGTGGTGGGGGCGGTGGGGGGAAGCGGCTGGACCCACAGGTGCGCAGGTGTGGGGTGGCCACGGGCGGACCCAGTGATGGCCCAAGGCGGCTGGCTGACCACGTCACATATTTGCGCACAGATAAACCAGGCCAAAACACGAGCAGTGAGACAGACCACACGAACCAGGACCCCAGTGCCGGGAATTAAAGCCTAAAAGCACCAATTGAAAAAACTTTCGGGGGTCGAGGTGCCAGGAGAGGCTCCTAGGCTCATAGGGAATTCATTGGAGAGACCCACAGGGTCCTGGAGGGGGCACAGGCCCACACACCAGGGAACCAGCAGCAGAAGGGCCCAATTTGCTTTCAGGAAGCAGCAGAGGGTACCAAAACCCAAGAGAGAGCAAAAAAACCCGCCACTGCCCCTCTCTGACCCCGCCCCCACATTCAGTATCACAACCCAGTGACTGAGTTGCCCGGCCCTGCTGAACACCTAAGGCTCCACCCCTCATATGTAGCAGGTGGGAACAGACCAAAACATTATTGCTCAAGAGGAACAGCTCAAAGCCCCAGTCAGTAATGCTGAGCGACCAAGACAGAGCCAACCTATCAGATGTACAGTTCAAAACACTGGTGATCAGGATGCTCACAGACCTGGTTGATTTTAGCCACAAATTAGAGGAACAAATGAAGACTAAACTAAGTCAAATGAAGCAAAATGCACAGGAAACCAACAGTGATGGAAAGGAAACTGGGACTCAAATCAATGGAGTGGACCAGAAGGAAGAAAAAATGACCAAACAGAAAAGAATGAAACAAGAATTCTAAAAAAGAGGACAGCCCTGGCTGGTATAGCTCAGTGAATTGGGCGCAGGCCTATGAACCAGAGGATGGAGGTTCGATTCCCAGTCAGGGCACATGCCTGGGTTGCAGGCCAGTTCCCAGCAGGGGTCGTATGAGAGGCAACCATACATTGATGTTTCTCTCCCTCTCTCCTTCCCTTCCCCTCTAAAGATAAATAAATCCTTAAAATAAATGAGGAGAGGCTTAGGAACCTCCAGGACATCTTTAAACGTTCCAACATCCAAATCATAGGGGGACCGGAAGGGGAAGAGGAAGAGCAACAAGTGGAAAACTTATTTGAACAAATAATAAAGGAGAACTTCTCCAATCTGGCAAAGGAAATAGACTTCCAGGAAATCCAGGAAGCTCAGAGAGTCCCAAAGAAGTTGGACCCAAGAAGGAGCACACCAAGGCACATCATAAGTACATTAGCCAAGATTAAAATGAAAAAGAGATTCTAGAAGCAGCAAGAGATAAGGGGACAGTCACCTACAAAGGAGTTCCCATCAGACTGTCAGCGGATTTCTCAAAAGAGACCTTACAGGCAAGAAGGGGCTGGAAAGAAGTATTCCAAGTCATGAAATCCAAAGACCTCCATCCAAGATTGCTCTATCCAGCAAAGCTTTCATTTAGAATGGAAGGGCAGATAAAGTGCTTCTCAGATAAGATCAAATTCAAGGAGTTCATCATCGCCATGGCCTTATTATATAAAATGTTAAAGGGACTTATCTAAGAAAAAGAAGATAAAAAAGATGAACAGTGAAAGGACAGCAAACTCACAGTTAGTAACAACCACACCTAAAACAAAAGCAAACTAAGAGGACAGCTAGATCAGGAGCGGAACCATAGAAATGAAGATCTCATGGAGGGTTAACAACAGGGGAGTGGGAGGAGGAGAAGCGGGGAGAAGGTACAGAAAATAAGTAGCATAGACAGTAGGTAGAAAATAGATGGGGGTAGGGCAAGAATAGTATGGGAAATATAGAATCCAAAGAACTTGAGACACATGGTCATAAACTAAAGGGGGGGAATGGTGGGGGGGGGGGGTGCAGGGTGGAGGGGAATGAAGGGGGGAAATAGAACAACTGTAATGGCATAATCAATAAAATAAAAATTAAAAAAGAAAAAGAAGATAAAAAAGATGAACAGTGAAAGGACAGCCAACTCACAGTTATTAACAACCACACCTAAAACAAAAGCAAACTAAGCAAACAGGTAGATCAGGAGTGGAACCACAGATATAGAGATCACATGGAGGGTTAGCAACAGGGGAGTGGGAGAAGGAGAAGGGGGGAGAAGGTACAGAAAATAAGTAGCATAGATGGTAGGTAGAAAATAGATAGGGGAGGGCAAGAATAGTATGGGAAATACAAAATCTAAAGAACTTGTGACACATGGTCATAAACTAAAGGGGGGAATGGTGGAGTAGGGGGTATGCAGAGTGGAGGGGAATGAAGGGGGGAATTGGGACAACTGTAATGGCATAATCAATAAAATATATTTTAAAAAATCAATAAACATATCTTCAGGTGAGGACTTCACAAGTAAAGAAAGAAAGAAAGAAAGAAAGAAAGAAAGAAAGAAAGAAAGAGAAAGAAAGAGAGAGAGATAAGAAAGAAAGAAAGAAAGAAAGAAAGAAAGAAAGAAAGAAAGAAAGAAAGAAAGAAAGAAAGAAAGAAAGAAAGAAAGAAAGAAAGGAAAGAAAGAAAAAGAGAAAAGAGGAAGGCTCTAGATCTGGCTGGTGTGGCTCAGTGGATTGAGTGTCGGCCTGCGAACCAAAGGGTAGCTGGTTTGATTCCCAGTCAGGGCACAGGCCTGGGTTGTAGGCCAAGTCCCGGGTGGGGGGGCACACAAGAGTCAACCGCACATTGATGTTTTCCTCCCTCTTTTCTCCCTCCAACCCCCTCGGCCTAAAAAATAAATAAATGATATTTTTTTTAGAAAGCAGAAGGCTCTGGTCTGAAGCAAACTGACAAGAAACCCCAGAAGCCATTAGGAAAAGCCTGGAAGGTCTGATGACATGGAAACCAAATTCATCTGCCTGACCAAACACAAGCCCCAAACCACAAAGTCAAGGGACAAGTGACCAAGTGGGGAAAAAATATTGGCAAGATGTGACTCAGGGCTCCATCATTAAGGTAGCAAGAGCTTGAAACCGTGCACAGGGTACAGCCTGATGACCCAAAAGGAAAAGGGGTCAAGGAGGGGAAGGGTGGCAAACGAAAGCCAAAGGTTGCTCCACCATCTGTCCCAGAGCCAGAATAGGCTCGGGTGCTGGGATCCCAGGGACAAACGGTGGTGGCCAGGGACTGGCGATGCACTTCACCTGCTGCTCCAACTAGATGACAGGCCACCATGGAGCCGCACACAGGCTGACCACTGACCGCCCCAAAGACTGGCCAAGGAAGGTGGATGGCGCTGCTGGGCAGTGACACCCAAGAGCTGGGAGACCCTCTTGGTGAGGGACGTTAGGCGGGAAAGGTGGAGGCCTCACACCAGCCAGAGGGCGGGCCGCGCCCCTGACCTGATCATTGTCAGGGTCGTCCCAGGCAGAAAACTGCTTTCTGGCCCCCTAGTCCATGTTCCTGCCCTCAGGGCCCATGTCCCCTTCCCATCCCTGAACTGGGTTTGGGTCTTTCCTCTGACCCATCAGAGAGTTCTTTCCATCCCCAGGGCCAGGCACAATTCTGACCTCCGCCCCTCTCTCCCCAATGTGCCCAGATGTTACCAGGTGCAGTCTGGGAACTGCTGAGCACCCGCACGGAACCCGACACCATTCCCAGGCTGGGCTGTGGACAGGGCCCTCCTGTGTGCCCGGGCGGGGCCGGGTGGCTGCTGCTAAACAGGAAGCCCCTGATCTCTCCAGGGCTAGCACCCTCCCAGCATTCCCCACACCTGCGGGGACCCTGTGGGCAGCCAGCCCCAAGAAGGGCAGGGGGCACCCACCTAGGAGCTCCAGGTCTTCAAAGAAGGGCTTCTCACAGTGGGGTCCCTGGACCAGAATCATCGGCACCACGGGAGATTGTGAGAGTCCCCTCTTCTCAGGCCCCACCTCAGATCTGCAAGTGAGGTGGGGTGGGCCCACTGACCTGGGTTTAAACAAGCCCTGCAGGTGCTCTCATGCACCTGCACCCTCCAGCGTGACACCTACCAGCCCTCTCTCTGCAGGGCTCACCTTGACCTCCCCAGGCTGGAGGTAGGGGGGGCACAACTGATGGCCGCAAGCACAGCTGTCCTGGAGAACAAGAATGCCTTAGCAGGATTCCCGCCACAAGAACCGCCACTGTGAGGTGCCACAGGGAAGACTGTTACTTCCTGTCGTCCTCACCTTCAGAAGCGTGCACATTCCCAGGTGACTGGCCTCAACTCTGTCCACCTCTCCCTGGATACTAGACTCATTTATGTGTGTGTGTGTGTGCATGTAGCCTATGCTTTACAGAAAACTCTCCAGACACTCAGGAGGCGCAGGAACACAGTGGGCCCAGCAAGGAATGTGTACATAAGTGTGTGTCCTGGGTGCATTTGGGGGAGAATGGAAGGTCCCATGAGCTTGGAGCAAGGCCACTCTCAGGCTACGGCAGAGATGCAGTGATCTTGCCTTTTGCCATCCCAACGGGGTCACCACCCTCCTTTTCCCTCATCAGGTCCCTGGGGGCCCAATACATTCACTGTCCCTTGCCATCTGGAGAGCCAGGCCCCCTCAGGACAGTAGGGGAAGTCTTGCCTGGATCCAGGCCACCTGACAGAGGTCCCACAATCTCTTGGAGCCTGTACTCTGTGGTGGCTTCTCCTTGGGGAGAGGTCATAGATCCCAGGTTCCAGGAAGCAAGGACTCTGGCTAGGTATAGACACCTGGTAAGAAGGGGGTGGGAGGATGGCAGAAACAAAGGAGGGAAGCATTTTCTGGGCATGTATAGGACATGCACAGGTTTCAGCATTACCACCAGAAGCACCGCTTTTCTGCTCATAGTTTCAAGGCTAGCTCTGCCAATGAATAATTTGGCTTCCGAAGAGACTGGCCCCCAGACTGCCCTATTAAGCCTAGCCCCTCAGTCTTGATGGACACTTCCACTCAATCTAAGCAAGCCAATCTCCTTCCCTCCTCTCTTGCTCAGTCTTTGTGGGCCTCCTTCTGGGCAGTGGGGCTGAGCTGACTGTGGACTGGCGGCCAAGAAGGTGCCCTCCTGCAGAAAGCAGGGACTTTTCAAGCAGAGCCATGAGAGTTGCCCTGTTTGCAACCCACTAGACGCCCTGCTACTGTGCTTGTGGTGTAAACCTGTATTTTTAGGTAATTAAGTTCACAGGAATTCACATAGAAATGTCCAAGGCACCCAGGGAAGACTTGCACTTCTCTAGCATCAGCATCTTGCACCCCTAGTGCAACTGCACACCAGGAAATGGCATTGGTGCCATCCGAGACCTGCTCTGGGTTACATCTGCGTGTGTGCACGATTTTGCTGTGGGTGTAGATTCAAGTAACTAGCACTGCTGTCCATGTCCAGTCTGTTCCCTCACAAGGATCCCTAAGGTTGATCTTCCACAGCCACAGCCTCTCTCCTCCTCCTGCCAACCCAGGGCAGCCATTATTCTATTCTTATCCTGATGGTTTTGTCATTTGAAGATCATTGCATAAGTGGAACTGTGCAATATGTAGCCTAGGGTGAGCTCTTTGTTTTTTTTATCACTCACGTGATGCCCTTGAGGTCCATCCAAACTGTCGCATGTATCCACGTTCTTCCTCTGCATGGCTGGCGATGGTCCTTGTGGCGGGCCAACCAGTGCTCGCTCAAGCACTCACCCACTGGAAAGTGTGTTGCGTGTTCCCAGTTTTAGGCGACTACCAATAACGTGCATGAACACTGGCGCACAGGTTTCCTGCGATTACAGGTCTCCATTTCTTTGGCATAGGTTCCAGGAGAGCAGTGGCTGATCCTGTGGAGATGGATGTGTAGCTTAAAAACCAAACAAAACAGCTGAGGTACCTTCTGCAGTGGCCATACCATTTCACATCACCACCGTGCAAACTTTTAAAGTACGTAACAGAAAAAATTTAGAAAACCAACATTATTTTAAGCAAGATTGTTAACAATTGTTTCATTTTTAACTATATATTTCTTATTATTTTAAAAAGATTTTATTTATTTATCTTTAGAGGGGAAGGGAAGGAGAGAGGGAGAGAAATATCGATGTGTGGTTGCCTCTCATGCGTCCCCTGCTGGGACCTGGCCTGCAACCCAGGCATGTGCCCCAACTGGGAATCAAACCGCAATCCTTTAGTTCACAGGCCGGTACTCAATCCACTGAGCTACACCAGCCAGGGCTCTATTATATTTTTATATGCAATCACCAACATAGTTATTCAGTTTTTAAAAAACATACACCTTACATTTTTATTGTGATTTTCTTTTACTTAGTAATATATCTTTGAGATCTTTCTGTGTCCATACATAAATGTCTAGCTCATTTCTACTCTGGTTGCTTGGTATTTGATAGGATACATGTACCGTAATTTACATAGTGAATTTCCAACTGATGTACTGTCACATTTTCTTTCTTTTCTGTTTTGCCATCATAATAATGCTGCAATCACCAGCTGTGAACATGTGTCAGCTTCCCTCTAGGTCCACAGGGATGTCAAATTCATTTTCACCAGGGGCCATATCAGCCTCGTGGTTGCCTTCAAAGGGCTGAATGGAATTTTAGGACTGTATACATGTAACCACTCCTTCACTAGGTGCAAGGAGCTCGGTGCTGCCGCCGGGTAGAAACAAGGTGCCCGGCCAGATAAAACAAGGTGGAGGGCTGGATTCGGCCCATGGGCCTTGTGTTTGCCACCTGTGCTCTAGTATAATTTCCAATAAGTGGAATTGCCAGGCCAAAACCTATGGGCATTTAACCCTGATTAGTGTGGCTCAGTGGGTTGGGCATCATCCCGCAAACCGAAGGTCACTGGTTGGATTCCTGGTCAGGACACATGCCTAGGTTGTATGCCAGGTCCCTGGCTGGGGGTGTGCAAGAGGCAACCAACTGATGTTTATCTTGCACGTCAATGTTTTTCCCCCTCTCTTTCTCACTCCCTTGCCCTCTAGCTAAAATTTAAAAAATAAATAAACTTAAAATCCTATTGTGTCCTTGCATAGGTAGCATAGTGTCTGTTAACATGCTGCTACCAGAGGGTGATTAGAGCAGCAGTCCCCAGCCTTTTTGGGGGTCCCTGCTGCCCTAACCATGGACCAGGTTTTTCCAGGGCCGAGGGTGGGGGGTGGGGAAGTGGAGCTCAGGTCAGCTGCCCTTGGGGCCTGGTTCCTAACAGACCATGGACCCCACTCGCTGCCCAGGGGTCGCAGACCTCTGGGTTAGAGCATCGTCCCAATATGCCAACGTTGTTGATTCTATATCGGGTCAGGACACATATAAGAATCAACTAATGAACACATAAATAAGCGGAATAACAAATCAATGTTTCTCTCTCTTTACCCTGGGTGATGTTGCTCAGTGGATTGAGCGCGGGCCTGCGAACCAGGCAATCGCGGTTCGATTCCCAGTCAGGGCACATTCCTGGGTTGCAGGCCGGTTCCCTGCAGGCCAGTTCCCAGCAGGGGACGCACGAAAGGCAACTATACATTGATGTTTCTCTCCCTCTCTCCTTCCCTTTCCCTCTAAAGATAAATAAATAAAATATTTTAAAAAAAGAATTAAAAAAAAAACTTTGAAAAATTCATTAAATTAAAAAAACACTATTTGAGTGTCCCCTCAAAAGATCCTACTTGTTATACAATAGGGCTTAGTCTTTTGTTACATATGCTGCTAATATTTCCTGTCAGTCTGTTTTTTGTCTTAAAAGATTAGGTGTGCTTGTTTTGGCTCTTAAAAAATTATACATTTTTATATTATCAAATTTATTAAACTCTTTTAAAAAGATTTTATTTATTTATTTATTTTAGACAGAGAGGAAAGGAGGAGAAAAAGGGAGAGAAACATCAGTGTGTGGTTGCTTCTCATGCACCCCACACTGGGGACCTGGCCCGCAACCCAGGCATGTGCCCTGACTGGGAATCAAACCGGTCACCCTTTGGTTCATAGGCCATTTCTCAATCCACTGAGTCACACCAGCCAGGGCAAATTTATTAAACTCTCAATTGATGAGATCTGGGTTGTGTGTCTTAGACACAGAGGCCTCCTCCCACTTGTAATGAATGGGGAGACTCGAAGCAGAATTTCTGGGTCTGGATTGCTAACTGCTCATTGACCCAGGCTGCTGGGTGGGCCTGCTGGCCCATCACTGTGGCCTGCGGTGCTGATCACACGAGCCACGGCTGCCTGGGCCTGGATTACTAGCTGTGCCTCTCAGACACCCAGCCCCTGTGCTCCAGGGATGCCAGTTTCGTTTGGGAGAAAGAAGGAAATATGCAACGAGAAGTGTTCAGTTATATTGTTTAAATGCATAGGTGGCCTGATGGTAAGGGAGGGAAATCCCTGGAGACTCAGAGCAAAGGAAAACAGCAGGGGGAGCTGGGGCTGAGGCCCAGTGAGGTGCTGCCCAGCTGGGTGTCCAAGGCACTCAGGGTTCATGGACCTCTGCAGGCGAGCGAGCAGAACTGAGATCCCACCTGAAACCAGCGCTCTTGAAGGGACACCTACAGGGTGAAAAGGAAGCTCAGGGATAGGATAGAAAAAGAAGCAGGTCCAACCCACCCTGGGTCTGGGTGAGAGGGCCGAGAATCCCACCGCCCACAGCGTCAGTGAGCAGGGCTGCCTTTACCCGGTCGCAGGCGGAGGGTCTCTGGCGAACCCCTGGCTGAGGGAGGAACTGCGTCCCATCGTGGCAGTACTGTTGCGGTCCTGGTAGAGCAAAGCCACCCTCCCTGGAAGGGGACACCTCATCCCGGACGCCTAGGGGCCCTGCTGAACATGGGTCGGCAGTCTAAAATGGAAGACACTGCCCACCCTCCTGGAGACTCAGCAGGTCCGTCCAGGAAAGGACTGGCCCTGTCCGTGTTCCCAGAGCACAACTGCCAGAGGCCAGAGCGCAACTTTCGGTAATGGTCGTGATTGCCTGGGCTCCTCCATCCCATCTCCCCAGCCGCCTCTGGAGGCTGGGAGCAGTGTTCTCCCCATTTTCCAGATGAGGAAATGAGGAAAACAGGACAAGGAAGGATCAGCAGTTTTCTGGATCACTAGCTAGTAAGTGGCCACCTTCACTCAGAGACTCCTGGGCTGTGCGTGTGGAACATCAGTATGTTCCGAAGGTGCGAAGGTCACTACCCCCCAGGCCTTGGCTAGCACGTAACGAAGTGAGGAGGGTGAGAAAGAGAACCATCTTCTACCTGTGCTTAATAAGGGGGGACTTAGAAACCAAATTGATATTACTTTTGAATTGTCATGAGATCAGAAAACAGTTCTCATGAATATTTATAAATTGTTTGCATTACTGTGAGATAAAGCTACTCCAATTCCCAGAGTCATCAATGGCCTCTAACTCACAACAAAATAAAGATACAGAAGGAATCAAAAAGATAAAAATAGGACTTTTATTCAACACGGAGGCATAAGTAAATACAGTTTGCCTCAAACAACTACAGCAAAAATTATAGGTAGGCTACAAACAAATATCACCCAGATTCATCAGAAAATCCAGCTGTGTAGAGGTCTGAGAACCAAGGATTTGAAGAAGCCACAATCATCCAGATGGGTAGGAGAGGGAGAGATGTGGAAAGGCAGGGAGAGGTGGAGAGGCTTGGGGAGGCGTGAAGACGTGGAGTGGCGCAGAGTGGTGGTGGAATTGACAGTCCCACATTCAAATGTGTTGGATAAAAATCGGGAGGGATACCTTGGGAGCCAGCGATCCCAGCCCCAGACTGGACCACCCAGCCCAGGGTGCCAGTGCCAGAAAGATAAGTGCCCATAACCTCTGGCTATAAAAGCCAGTGGGGGTTGGGGCAGCAGAAGAAACTGCAGGATTCTTAAGAGACTCCTCTTAAAGGGCTCACAAAGGCCTCAGGACTTCTGCAGACCCACCCCTCTGGGATTCAGAGCACCAGGGCAACAGCTGGAAGGGCACAAGTGGCATACGGGGGGGGGAAGCGAAGTGACTGGCAACAGGGCAAGTACCAGAAGACAGCTTTGTTCTGGGCAAATCTCCAGAGGCCAGACACCAGCCTTGTCCCCTCTCCAAGCCCTCCCCCACACAGAGCCACAAAGCCATGAAACAGGTTTCCTCACCCTGGCAATTACCTAAGGCTCTGCCTCATACAACTTACAGGTGCCTTTTCTATCATAGGCCACACTAAGACAGGGAGTCAAAACAGCTCTACCTAATACACAGAAACAAACAGAGGGAGGCTGCCAAATGTGGAGATAAAGAAATATAGCCCCAGTGAAAGAACAGAACAAAGCTCCAGAAAAATAACTAAACAAAATGGACATAAGCAATCTATCAGATGCAGAGTTCAAAACACTGGCTATCATTATCTGGATGCTGAGAGAACTCATTAGGTACTGTAACAGCATAAAAAAGACCCAGGCAGAAATGAAGGTTGCATTAGGTGAAATAAAGAAAAATCCACAGGGAATCAACGGTGGAGGGGATGAAGCCAAGAATCAAATCAACTATTTGGAACATAAGGAAGAAAAAAGCATTCATTCAGAACAGCAAGAAAAAAAGAAACTAAAAAACAAGGGTAGAATAAGGAGCCTCTGGTACATCTCCAAACATATCAACATCTGAATCATATGTGCCAGAAGGAGGAGAGAAGAGCCAGAAATAAAAAAAACTTACTGAGAAAATAATGAAGAAGAACTTCCCTAATCTAGTGAAGGAAATAGACTTCTAGGAAGTCCAGGAAATTCAGAGAGTCCCAAAGAAGTTGGACCCAAGGAGAAACACACCAAAGCACATCATCATTACATTACCCAAGATTAAAGATAAGGAAAGAATCTTAAAAGCAGCAAGAGGAAAGGAGAGTTACCTACAAAGGAGTTCCCATAAGACTAGCAGCTGATCTCTCAAAAGAAACCTTACAGGCAAGAAGGGGCTGGAAAGAAGCATTCAAAGTCATGAAAGGCAAGAACCTACATCTAAGATGACTCTATGTGGCAAAGCTATCATTTAGAATGGAAGGGCAGATAAAGTGCTTCACAGATAAAGTCAAGTTCAAGGAGTTCATCAGCACCAAGCCCTTATCATATGAAATGTTAAAGGGACTTATCTAAGAAATAGAAGGAGGTCAAAACTATGTACAGTAAAATGACAACAAACTCACAAATACCATTAACTGAACCTAAAACAAAATCAAACTGAGCAAACAACTAGAACAGGTACAGAATCACAGAAATGGAGATCACAAGGAGGGTTATCAGAAGAGAGGTGGAGGAGGGTGAATGGGGGAAAAGGTACAGGAAATAAGGAGCATAAATGGTAGGTAGAAAATAGACAGGGGGAAGGTAAGAATAGTATGCGAAATGGAGAAGCCAAAGAACTTATATGTACAATCCACGGACATGAACTAAGGTTGGGGAATGCTGGTAAGAGTAGGGTGCAGGGTGAAGGGGAATAAAGGGGAGAAAAAATGGGACAACTGTAATAGCATAATCAATAAAATATATTTAAAAAAAAGCAAGGGCCTAAAACCTAGATTGCTCTAACCAGCAAAGCTCTCATTTTGAATGGAAGGGCAGATCAAGTGCTTCCCACAGAAGGTGAAGCTAAAGGAGTTCATCAACACCAAGCCCTTATTACATGAAGTGTTAAAGGGAACTATAGAAGAAAAAGATAAAAACTATGAACATTAAAATGGCAACAAATTCACAACTATCAACAACTGAATCTAAAAAAAAATAAAACACCTAAGCAAACAACTAGAAGAGGAACAGAATCATAGAATATGGAAATCTTTTGGAGGGTTATCAGTTGGGAGGGAGAATGGGTAGAATGGGGGAAAGGTGTAGGGATTAAGAGGTACAAATTGGTAGGTAAAAAATAGACAGGGGAAGGTTAAAAACAGTATAGGAAATAGAGAAGCCAAAGAACTTATAGGCATGATCCACGGACATGAACTAAATGGGGGGATTGCTGGGGGAAATGGGGGTACCAGGTGGAGGGAGCAAAGGGGGAAAACTTGGGACAACTGTAACACCATCATCAATAAAATATATTTCAAAAAAGATAAAAACAATTTTAAAAGCCCAGGCAGACTTGAAAAAAAACATTAGAAATTTAAAAAAAAAACCATAATCATTGAAACATAAATCTTAATGGATGGATTAAGTCACAAAGAACTGTCATCAAAGAATGAGTTACCTGAAGGTGCTGCTTTGGAAATTAGCTCCTGCTTTGTTCCCCTTCTTAGCTGATGATGTTGCTTTCTCTCCTGAAAAACTGCAGCGGCTCCTCCTCAAAGATCCAAGCTCTGGCACTTCAAACGCCCCTCATCCTGGCTTCTAGGCTTCCAATGACACCAGCCCCTTCCTCCTTTCCCTAGCTTAGGGGCAACAGCTTCTTACTGTATTGTCTGTTAGTTCAGTATCCCTTTTTGCTTTTCAGCCCTCTAACCTAAGTAATCAGCCCCTTGTTTTCAAGCTCTGGTTCCTTTCCTCTCTGCTTAAGTCACAGTGTTGGCAAGCACAGAACTTCAATGACAGCCCTAAAGATTCCCTTACTTCCTGCATCTGCAGGGCTCACAGTGCTGAAAATCACACACAACGTTTAATTGTGTGTGTTACAGAATCCCAATGTCATTTGAATCCCCAGCCTCTCCATGTTTCTCATGTGAAAGGGAGGGCAGTGGTTGGAGAAGCAGGGCCCTGAAACCCGGAACTGGAGTGTCTGGTTGGTCTCAGTTGAAGCTGACCATCAGGAAGCCCCCAGTCTATCTGAGCATCCCCTTCTGGTGAAAGTGGTCTGCTTTCCTGTGTCTGGGGACCGGTGTTCCATTGCTGGAGGACTGCGTCATTGTCTCACTTGAGCAGGTGCCTTGCAAGGCAATATCCGTTGTCCTTGAAATCCTCTGCAACCACCCCCTGCTGCCATTAGACCCAAAACTAGGGTCCAATCACAGCGTGCTCCAGGGGCACTGGCATACACTAATGGCAGGGACTTTTTTTCATCTCTGTCTCTACCCACCCTGGTGCGCTCCTGTGTTCCTACTGAGTGTTCTATACTGCTGTTTGTCTTCCTCACCAAATAGGGAATCACACGTGGGATCGTTTCAGGATTCCTGAGTTTCAGATCACCGATTTTCTGATCCCAAGCATGGCCCAGCAGGGCACAGTATCACAGTTGGGGCATAGAAGGTATTCTCTTACTTTCTTGTGGCAAGTAAGGCCATAACTGGGCCGGTGTGTCTGTGGGTAGGCATGCTTTGGCTGGAGAACTCAGTTGCCAGACCCCACTTGCTTTGGAGCTCTGGGTCTCTGCATCACTTTCCTTCCCTCGTAGGAGTCCAGAGGGCCTGGGATGCCACCACCCTTACCTGTACCTCCATCCACTACCACCCTCCCCTCGCTAAACTCTTATCCCTCCACACCACCACCCCACCACCCTACCCCCAACCCTATTCCACCGTAGTATCCCCTTTTCTATGGCCATACCGCTGCCCTCCACTGCCGATCAGCGTGCAGTTAGAAGTAGTGCCCTTGTCCGGCTCGTTCTGGGTAGCTGCCTAACCCTCTTCTCAGGAATGCCAGGCCGCGGGCAACCCACCCAGTTCCAGCCTCTTGCGGGCTGGTGGTTGCTACTCAGGCGTTGCCCAGCGTGTCGCTGGCGGCGCTGATTGGCTAAGTCCCAATGAGTGACGGAACAAAACGCAAATGACATGACGTGGTCTGAACCACGCCCACACGCTGATTGGCGTGCGGGGGTAGGCAAGCGCAGCCGGCTCTGGGCCAGCGGGGCGGGCCTGGCCGCTGGGCGCAGGCGGGCACAAGGCTGTGATGAATGGTGGGTAAAGGGAGCTCCAGTAGCGCACCGGCTGTTTGGAGGGGAGTGTGAATAGCTAAGGCTGCAGAGGAAGGGAGGGCTGTCCAGGGAGAGGAAAGACGGGCCCAAATAGCCGCTGAGCCTTGGAACAACCCCATTAAGGCCCAGAAGGGGTTGAGGCGGGCGGAGGGCCGAGCTAGAGGCTGGGGAGGAGAAACCAGCCAGGAAGGCAGGGCAGGTCTCAAAGGGGACATCTTGACAGCACTTCCAAAATCCTGTCCATAGCCCTATGAGATGGATACTATTGCTCTCATCAGCACCGTCACACCCTTTTACAGATGAAACAAACAGGCAAAATGGATTACCTAGTCACCACCCCACCCCCCCAAGTAGCTGTTGACCTGGACATGAAGGCCAAGTAGGGGGCAGGGCACCCTCCCTGCTTGCGGCTCCTCCATGGTGGGGTGCGGGGGACTAGAGCAGCAAGTAGGCATTCTGAAGACTCAGGAGCAAGGGTACCAGGGTCCATAGCTCTAGAACAATTAAGGAACATTCAGCACCTGCACCAGTTGACTGTGAGCCTGCCGCGACCCTCCCCTCTTTGGCTACTCTGCACTCAGGTACACCTGGGAGCACACTGTGATTGGACCCTAGTTTTGGGTCTAATGGCAGCAGGGGGTGGTTGCAGAGAATTTCAAGGACAATGGGTATCACCCTGCAAGGCACCTGCTCAAGTGAGACAATGACGCAGTCCTCCAGCAATGGAACACCGGTCCCCAGACACAGGAAAGCAGACCACTTTCACCAGAAGGGGATGCTCAGATAGACTGGGGGCTTCCTGATGGTCAGCTTCAACTGAGACCAACCAGACACTCCAGTTCCGGGTTTCAGGGCCCTGCTTCTCCAACCACTGCCCTCCCTTTCACATGAGAAACATGGAGAGGCTGGGGATTCAAATGATACTGGGATTCTGCAACACATGCAATTAAATGTTGTTTGATTATCAGCACTGTGAGCCCTGCAGACACAGGAAATAAGGGAATCTTATGAACAGGGGTGTCTAACTTATTTTCACCAGGGGCCACATCAGCCTCACAGGTTGCCTTCAAAGGGCCGAAAGTAATTTCAACTCCTTAACTGTTAAGGAGTACATTTACATGGTTCTAAAATTATTTTGGCCCTTTGAAGGCAACCACAAGGCTGATGTGGCCCCCGGTGAAAATGAGTTTGACACCCTTGCTTTAGAAAACACACTGCTTTACCCATGTCAAGCATTGTCTCAGTCACTGCTCTCAAAACTGTTTAAGTGCACACGCGCACACTCAAATGGTAAACAGAATCACCCTGTGACCTAGCAATTCCACTCCCAGGTTTATATACACCTGAGAAGTGAAAATATATTGGGCTGGCCAAAAAGTTCTAGTTTTTTCTGTATGATGGCCTTAATAGTGTTTAGTTGTCTTTAAGCAATTTTGTTATTGTGACAGCTGTCATATCAGTGTGCATTTAAAAAAGCTGACCCAAATTGAATTTTTGTGCAGCAGTTTTAATATTGAAGATGGAAGACATATTTTTGGCATATTATGCTTTATTACATCAAGGTAAAAACACAACCGAAATGCTAGATTTTGGCAGTGTATGGAGAAGGTGCTGTGACTGATTGAACATGTCAAAAGTGGTTTTCAGGTTCTTGGTACTACTGTTTTGGCCTAATAATTCTTTGCTGTGGAGCTCTCTTGCATTGGAAGATGTTTAACGGCACCCCTGGCCTCTATCCACTAGAAACCAATAGCAGGAGATAGCCAGGATACTAAAAATATCCAAATCAAGTTATTGGTAAAAATGAAAAATGTACCTTTTATTTTACAGAAAAAGCTAAATTGACTTTTTGGCCAACCCACTATATCCACAGACTTGAATATGAATGTTGTTTGCATTACTTACAATAGACAAAAAGAGAAAACAACTCAAATGTGCCTCAGGTGAACAGATAAAATGTGGTCTATACAGAGGGCTATTACATGGTCTTAAAAAGAAATTGAACCTTGGCTGGTGTCACTCAGTGGATTGAGCACCAGCCTGTGAATCAAAAGGTCACTGGTCTGCTTCCCAGTCAGGGCACCTGTCTAGGCTGGGGGCCAGGTCCCCAGTTGGGGGTGTACAAGAGGCAAACCAGTCAATGTATTTCTCACACATTGATGTTTGTCTCCTTCCCCCTCTAAAAATAAAAATCTTTAAAAAAATTTTTAAAGAGAAATTAAGTTCTGTCAGAGCTACAGTATGGATGAACTTCAGATGCATCATGGTCAGTGAAATAAGCCAGAAACAAAAAGGCCACATATATGTCCCGAATAGGCAAATCCAGAGACACAGAAAATACATGAGTGGTTGCCAGGGGCTAGGAAGGTGAGCAGAGAGGTAGTGCAGTGTTCCCTTGGGGTGATATAAATGTAAAATTGACCATGGTGATCACACAACTCAATGCTCTAACACCACTGAACTGTATACTCGCAGTGGATGAAGTTGAATGGAGTATGAGATGGTTAAGTGAAATAATCTTTTATGCTTATGTGTATTTTCTAAAGTTTCTATACAATGACCCTTTATCAACTGTGATTTTTACTAAAAATATGAATGGTTCGGTATTTATAATTTTTCTATTTTTGATATATTTTGTATTAGTTATATCAACTTTGTATTTTACGAAAAATAAAACTTATTGAAATCTTACAAAATATTCTACAGGCCAGAAAATCAGCTCAGTGGTTTAAAAAGGAGAATTCACAGGCCCCCAATGAAGTAGGAGTGGAGGGCCAGAGGCTAGTTCTTCAGTCTCTACCTCACATTCTAGACCAAAGGCCCCTGATGACCAGTTAATGAGGACAATAAAAATAAAGAGCCATGACATGCCAAACACATGCAGTCAACTTTAAGTTTCGAAGTTCAAATACTTCTTTATCGGGTTACTTTACTCTTGTATTCCAGCCATGATTTATATGCTTACAGCTGAAATAAAGAGTCAGCTCAGGGATAGCTTTTGAGGCCATATACTGTCCTCTAGTGGTACATCTGCTGCCCTGTACCTTTTCCTGGGTTTGCTGTTGGGGACATGGCTCATTCTCCTCCTGGTTTAGATAGAAGCTTTTTCTTCACTGAGGATTTTACCCAGGAGAAACCAAATCACACATATAAGACACAAATGGAACAAAGCAGATGCTTTTTAAATGCTTTATTAACGTTTAACTAGTACCTATAGTAAGTAAATATAATGAACTAAGTTTGATGTATTCACTGGGCAAGTAAGACATTTCTGGGGCCTCACAAAAGAGTACAGTGTGGAGACTAGAACTAGTTGTGTCCTCTCTTCACAGACTAGTCACCCCAAGCAGCGGACAACATTCTGAGATCTTTCACTGCTGCTCCATGCACCCTAAGAGGGGAGATGAAATTCCAGGACATCCACAGTCACACAGTGCCCAGGAAGCTGCAGGTAGGATGGCAGCACTTAAATTCCTGACCTGGGATGACAGTGTGCAGCATGATGCCATAGTGCTGCACAGCCCAGGTGGTTACAGTCTACAGTTCACATTTTCTTTACTTATTAGGAAAATACACACATTGAAAAACTGTTACTGGATGTTAATCCCCAGCCCACATATCTGTAGTCTCATCATCACCAAACTTGGTATTAGGTGGCTGTTAGCTATTGTCACTTAAAACCCACTTTAATTACTTAAAGATGAGTGTTACACTTGGTAGTTATGGCTTAACATGAAGGTAGTTAATTTGCTTTGCTTTTTAAAATAACTAAGAACAAACAGTGTAGATTTAAATGAAGGTTTGTCGACAAGCATAAATGTAGAACTTGTATTTTAAGGTTGATGCCGACAGCTATTTTAGTTTGCTAGAACACTTTTCACGGCCACTATAATGTGTTCAGCACTAATTCCAAACATATCCAGCAATTCACTGGAGTTCCCACTCCGAGGCACTCCTTGCACTGCCAGGCGATGAACCAGGATGTCAGGCTCCATGGAAACAGCTGCACAGACAGCCTCCCCGATGCCACCTGGGGGAAGCAAGGGATATCAGGCTCTGTTTTGGAAGCAGCTAGTCAGCCTTAATGCCCCATGACATACAGGCCTTTGAATTTGCTGGTTCTCAGAGAGAAAGACTTTTCATTAGTATTGATTCATGGAAGCAGTCACTCCCTGACTGGCCAGAAGAATTCTCATTCTAAACTGCAGGTTTCCAAATTGCTCACAGCCCCACCTACAGTAGGGGCTCTCTCAACTAGGGCTTCATGGATACAGGGGACTATGGAGCTCAGATACTCAAAGCTGTCGGAAACCCAAAAACAATTAAAGGCAACAAATGAACTATAAAGAAGAGAGCAACTGGCAGGCCTGAGATGATCAGCTTCAGAAGGGCCACTTGCAACGTTGGCCCTCAGGTGGCAGGCACATGGGCAGTGAGCCGGTGCAAGTCTCCTGGGTCAATGTGACAATCTCCCTACTGCTAATGGTGGTTCCTGAGCCTGGACTGTTTGCACAGTAGGGCGGTTTATGTGGAGCACCTGCTCTCCTTTGGAAGTGGGACATTTGGTATGTGCCTGGCACAGGAGGCCCATGTGACCAGCCCCCAATAAAACCCGGGGTACTGGGCCTCAGGTGGGTCGATTCCCTGGGTCTGCAGTGACACATTTTTCACTGATAAAGAGGGGAGAGTATTTGGCAAGCCCCTCATGGGATTGACGGAGGGAGAAAGCCTGAGGCCTGGAGTTCTCCACCCTGGTAATAAATTTCAACCATGAAGGCACAGGGAGTGCTTCTAGGGACCCTCTGTGGATCTTGGGCTTGCCCTTGAGGCCCCTTACCTACTCCATCTAACATTCCCAAGCCAAGCACTGCCTAGCCTCCTTTCTCTGATATATTCTTTTTCTGCATTTGCTGTGTTCTCTGACTGCAAAACACTCTTCCCATTTTGGGATTGGGGGGGGGGGAATGGAAACTATTAGTCATTCAAAACTCAAGAGCAACTGTGAAGCTCTTCATGACCCCTCCCTGCCCACAATGCCAAGGCTGAGTTAGACATTCCTTTGTGCTGCCACTGAACCACCCAGGGACCAGGCACTGTGTACTGTGCTGAGGACACACAGATGAGTATGGGAACAGCCCCACGCTTAGGGAGCCAGTGTAGGTGGGAGAGAGACCCCTAAGCCGATACACTTGCAAAAACCAGTAATAAAGTTTGTTGGGTAAGTGATTTGGTATAATTTGGAAATGATGGCCAGGAGCACAGGATGCCTCCAATCAAGGAAAACACAAACACATCCTGCCAAAGCAGACTTTGAAAAAGACATACCTTCCAGGTGATGATCCTCCACTGTGATAATTAGGCCGTCTGTGCATTTTGCATTGGAGATGATGGTGGCAGCATCCAGGGGCTTAATGGTAAATAAGTCGATGACACGGATAGAAATATCTGGAGAACAGCAATAACCAGCTTGGTATATGAAGCAGACTTAGAATAAAAAGACCAATCAGGGCACAAGAGGTAGCCTGAGTCCTACCTCTCCCCAGCTCGAACTTTAACATTCAAGAAAACAAAACAAAACAGAACAAAACACAACTCCCCTGACTGGTATAGCTTGGTGCATTGAGTGCAGGTCTGTTAACCAAAAGGTTGCTGGTTCAATTCCCAGTCAGGGCACATGCCTGCCTTGTAGGCCAGGTCCCCAGGAGGGGGCATGCGAGAGGCAACCACATATTGATGTTTCTTTCCCTCTCTCCCTCACTTCCCCCTCTGTAAAAATAAATCTTAAAAAAAAAAAAAACTGACCTTCTTTGGAAAGGTCAGCAGCAGCTGCTAGGACTTCATGCAGAGTGACTCCAGCTCCAATAACCGTGACCTTGTCATTGACACTGTGGCGAATGACCTGGTATTGAACACCGCAAAACAAAAATGTGGTTACTATGGTTAGAGCGCGTCTCAAAGTGTAAGACACCAGTGCTCTTCTCTGTCCTACCAATTTCACTCAATAATTCACTATAAAAAAGGGCTAAATCAACACAGGACATGCTTTCTGATTAACCCCCACTGCATATGTTTTATAAATTCATGTACCTTTCTTCATGGTTTCCGTACCAAATCACTAAGTTATTACAGAATACATACAAAATGACCTTTTAACAAAGAAGTTAGGTATCAAACTTGGATCTGAAAGGCAGAGAGGGTCAGAAGTGAGTTGTGTGGTCTATGTATGGCCAGAGCAGAGACTCATACCCACTGAGGAGTCTGGAAAGGCACCATCTCTGGATGGCTTGGACATATCACTGGGATGAACACACAGATTGAACTCCACTGATGAACATGCTAACAGGGACCATCTGGGGGCACTTGTTACATGCTCTGTGCCAAGCACCTTGCATGCCCCAAGTGCTCCGTAAGGTCTACAACATTAGTGGCTCCATTCTGCTGTGGAGGAAAGCAAATCTCAGAGCAGGAGGAACTTGCCCAGGGCTGAGACTAGCAACCATGCCACCCATCTGATGTTAAACCCACACTCCCAACCATCCTCTATTCTGTAAGCAAAAACAGGTGCCCTTGGCCTTTCTCATAGAATTTGGTTTCCTTCAAAGCTCCCCAACTGAAGGTATCTGGAATTAGTCTTCATTTTAGCCATCTGTATAGGTTTCCCTATACTTTAGGACCACTGCTGACAAGTAAAGATATTTGGGGCTTCTAAGCCACCCCATTCTCTGAAAATTTCCTAGCTTTTTCACTCACTCACACATACATACACCCCTTTTGCAAAACTTAGCCCTTGAGCTATTCCATGCCATGCATGTTATCTTACACATTTTAATATCCTTTACCATTTGAAAATTTATTTTGTCAGGGCAGGGAAAATATTAGGGGACAAAAAGGAGAGATATGAGAAAGCTCTAGACTGTATGACTACCATCAAGACCCCCACACACTCCACAGGCAAACATATGGGCTTGAGTTTAAATGTGGGAGTAGAGAACAAAGAACCTAAAGTTAACCCTGAAGGTGAATACTCCAGCTTTTCATTCAATGTTGGCCAGCTACCTCGTTGCAGGCCATGGACTGTTCTAGATGTACATACTTTATTATAGCATAAAGCTACTTAGCGCTCATTCTGAAGACTAATAACTATAAATTCTAGAACAGCCTAGCCTTTAGGAATCAAGTAGAATGTCACTATTACTCCTTCAAGAACAGCTACTGGTCTTTCACATATTTAAGAAGAGTATTGGCTCAGTGGATTGAACGCTGGCCTGTGAACTGGAAGGTTGCCAGTCTACTTCCCAGTCAGGGCACATGCCTGAGTTGCAAGCTAGGTCCCCAGTTGGGACATGCAGAAGGCAACTAATTGATCTTTCTCTAGAACATCAATGTTTCTCTCCTTCTTTTCCTCCTTCCCCCCTCTAAAAATAAATACTTGTTAAAAGAAGAACGTTAATGACTTCCTAAAAAGTCATATGATAAGAATAAGGCACAAAATTTTCCTATGCAGTATAATCTCTTGCTGCTTACTGTGAACTCCGAGCAAAGCCCATCTTCTCTGATCCTTGTCTGCAATACGGGGCTGCATTATAACAATCCGTGCTTCTAGGGCTTTTGTGGGAATGCAGGAGAGAGAAAGTGCACAGGATGCCTTTAACAAAAGGCCTACAGGTGAGGCCACATTCAATGTGCAAAACTCATCTCAGGGCAACACAATGGCTGGCAGCAAGATGGTTCATGTTCCCTTTTTTTCCCCTGGCTCTGAATATGCCAAATTGGAACCTCACAGATCTATTATTCCTTTGAAATGGATTCTATTATTCTGTTCAGCTTGAGGCTGTGATAAGCTATAGCCAAGCAACTCAAGTGCCTTCAAGTTGTACTGCTTATCTTTGAAAACTTAATAGCGAGAGTCTCCATTTGGAAAGGAGAAAAGTTCAGTTCTGGCTGATATTGGTAGAATGTTCCTTCTGGAGGAAAAGCAGGCAAAGGTCACAACTGTTTTTCTAAAACCTAGAATGAAGAAAAGATAAAGCCTTGATTGTGCAGATACCTAGTACTAGCTTTAAAATAGTTCTCTGCACATGAAATGATACAAGAGAACACTGGAGAACTTAAGCCCTTACCTTGGCTTGTCCAATCTCAAAACTGTCTTGTGGGGTGTAAATAACATTGGTTTCTGGGCGGCTGGTACGAATGTAGCAAATCTCCTAGGGTATAAAGGAAAAGCAGAACTATTAGAAAATCAAACTCAATATCTAACTAGTAAGCTTTTTAAAAAAACAGTGGGGAGAGAAGAGGAAGACTGAATAGATCCTTTTACTAAAAACAAAGCACACATTTTTGAATCAAGGGATAAGTACTTACAACTACTGGCAAACTGGTCGGGTATCACCTGGTTGGGTTACTACTGAGCGAGGCAAAAGTTTATGCAGGACCCTGGTGGAGGCCCTCTGTGGCAAGCTTTCCACACTGTCATATTCACTGATTTAGAAAAGCTTTCTCAGATACATACCGACCTGCCTCCACAGAACATAAATTCAGGGCAGGAACACTGGTTCATGTTGAATAGAAAGGTCAGAACACAATGCTAAATAGTTAATTTTTCCCACAACAGTTTATAATGCTTCAACCTTAGAAATGCCTTGAACACTGAAATATAAAATGACTCAGTATTTTCCCAGTGAGAAGATGTAAATACATTTCTATCAACTTGAACACATAAACAAGTATAAATAAATACTCAAATGTCTGAAGTATTCAATTTACATAATATATAAATCATACATTATAAACAAATATATTAATTAACACACTTAACTTCTGTTCATTCCCATGTTATAAATCAACTATATTAAGTGTTTTTTAATTTTGTTCATTTATTTTTAGAGCGAGGAGAAGGAAGGGAGAAAAAGAGAGAGAGAAACATCGATGTGGGAGAGAAACCTAGATTGGTTGCCTCTCACACGCCCCCAACCGGGAACCTAGCCTGTGACCCAGGCATGTACCCTGACTGGTAATCAAATTGGTGACCTTATGGTTCACAGGCCAATGCTCAATCCACTGAACCACACCAGCCAGGGCTATTCAGTGTTTACTGAGGTAAAATTTACCTCAGCGGAGCACTTCACAAATCTGCCCAGAAAGTTCTTTTGTGCCTGTCCTGTCACATTCTGCCTACCCAAGTTGAAATCTCCTTATCTGTCACTACAGCTTTATTTTGCCTTTTTTGAACTTCCTAGAAATGAAATCCTCCAGCATACGCGATCACGCTGTGTAGGCACAGGCATAAAGCAACTTCCAAGATATAGTATCTTTAACACACTGCAAATGCTTATAACGGAACTTACACAATCTACCCCAACTGTGTCCAGAGTCCCCTTTGTAGGGGCCTGGCTGGGTGGTGAGGAGAGCCTGCTGACAGATAGTTGCAGTATTGGAAAGGTGAAGACTACATCCTCTAGATGCCCCTGCAGCTGGATCCTGGGCAGGAATTACGTTGTGTTCATCTGATGTCCTTGTGTGAGACTTCAGGAGGGACAAGTGGGGCAGAAACCATACTCTTGCTCTTCTGCACTGTTGATGAGTGACCCTGGGGTTTGTCTGCAATGGAGTCCCACCAGCCACGCTCCAGCTTTCTGGCTGTCACAAGGTGGTGGCATGGGGCATGTCTAAGGCCAGCACCTGATAACTCACTGCTGGAGCTAATTCCTTCAGCCCTGCCAGAAGTTCCCTGCCTCAGAGCCCCAGACTCCCTCTTCTGGCTGAGCCCTGCCCAATCTGGGCCCATGTGGTGGTGGTCAGCATCCCTCGGCACTATTTGTCTTAGACTGTGTTGTTTTATGTGCTTAAATCACCTTTACTGGGTAATGGTTGCATTTTTCAAAGGAATCCTATGGACAAATCTATTACCTTTATGCTCAGGAAAAATACTAGGAAAAATCTTGCCATCAGTACCCAACCAGTAGCAGAGCTCAGAAGCATTTTCAGTCTGAACCAGTGTCCCTTAAAAATACCTTGGTATTGGCCGCTAAGAACACAGCATGCTCGGTCGAGATTGCGTCACTTGGATAGAAAATGGTGCAGTTGGGGATGGCTCGGAACATGGCCAAATCCTCCAGTGCCATCTGGGAGGCGCCATCTTCACCTGAGAAAACAAAGCCACAGCCCAACAAAAATGTGAGCAAGACCAAGAGGCTAGGACCCTGTCCTCTGCTCGATAAACAACAGCTCCTACTGCCACGAGGTGGGGGTGAGGGGCACAACTGTAGCAGAGCCCTACAAAACCATCCAACTCTTATGCCAACATAATGCCTTGTAATGAGTTGCCACACATATCTATCTCCCTTGAGACATTACTGTGACACTCCAGATCCAGCTAATTGACCTTCCAGATCAGCAAACAGTGGTCCCTTTTTGGTCTTGACTAGGAGTGTCCCAACCTTTTGGCATCTCTCTGCCACAGTGGAAGGAGAGTTGTCTTGGGCCACACATTAAATACACAATCACTGATGAAAAGTAACAAGCAAAAAAAAAAAAGGTTTTATGTAAATTTATAATTTTGTGTTTGGCCACATTCATAGTCACCCTGCACCAACTGCATGTGGCCCACATGACCCATACCTCTGGCCTTTGACCTTTGCCAACCTCTGGTACTTGGTCACTGCTACTACTGTCCAAGGTGATTTGATGCTCTTCTCCTCAAGCACAGGTGACCGATTTGGCCCATAAAGTCTGTCCCTGTCCCCATTCTTCTTATGAAGGTCCTCTCAGGCTCTGTCCTTCCTTCTCTACTCCATCAAGACTAGGGCTTTTATAGATTGAAGTGCTCTCACTGTGCACACTGCCTTGCCTGGGATAACTGTCCAACCTCAGAACACCTAGCTCCTCTGGGTTGGACCCAGAGCCACTTCTCCATTTAGCTGATTATTTTGAAATTTTCACTCCACCCAGCCTCAGGAAGAGACCCCCAATTCATAGGCCCTCTGCCAGGCCAGCCCTGAGTGCTGGGAGCTCTACTCTCCTCTCCCCGCCTGTATCTGGCCCATACAGAAACTTCTTTGCTAGTGTAGTTCTCCCAGGGAGTCCCAAAAATGACTCCCAATTGTGCACTTCTAGCCCTCCCCTCCCCTCTAGCATTCTAAGCAACAAATGTAAGCTGTTTCATCTACCTAGGGTTCCTGCCCCACTGCAGCAGGTACATCAGTCATCTTTCCCAAATCCTCATCTGTCACTCGTGACCCTGACTCCTTGACGTTTCCCAGGCAATTTTGGACTTCTCCATTTCTCAGCAACATGACTTCTTTCTTCAGACTTTTTCAGATCCACCCTATTTTCTATCCACTGCTAATGTACACTGTATTTCAACACTCTTCCTGGCTTTCCAATTTCCAGTTGTTTCCACCAACTTGTCCTGCCAGATTAATACCCCAAGAGTGATGTCTTCCTCAGCCTCACTCCCAGCATCGGGATTCTCAAAGCTTCCCGTTCCATCCCACCAAGCTGCTCTACCCAGGCAAAGTCCTGCAGGCCGTGTTCCTAACTTTCCTGTGCCCATGACCAAGAGCAGAAAGGGATTCTGTAATGCTGGGACAGCCCCACTCATACCCAGTATGTGGCTTGACATGTAAGAAGAACTCAGGACAGATTATTATTTCTCAATGACTGCAGAAGTGGGCATTTTATAGTAATATCAAAAGACTTAGTCAAAAGTAACCCAAAGTACCTAGAACTTGTAAAGCACAATGTTTTTTTAGAAAAAATGGTTACAAGCAATCAAACGTTATGAAACCCTATGTACATTGGAGATTCAACTGTTCGGATACTAATCTTACTCTGTAAAGTAGAAAGCCTATGGAGAGGATGGCATTGAGAACTCATACCGACAGATATCCCGCAGTGGGACCCAACAATGTTGATGTTGCTTTGAAAGATGGCTCCTATACAGATCTGATTAAATGCTCGGGTCAAAAAGGCAGCGAAGGTGCTAACAAAAGCAATGGTCCGACCACGGATGGCGCATCCCAGTGCCACGTTCACCTGTAACACCAAGAAGGGAAATCAGAACACCCCTGGACATGGCCCCCATGACCTTTAACTGCCCCCCCTTTCCCCTAATCCGGCATATACTGCATGGTTCCCAGGATAACAACCCTGCTGTGCACACCTCCCTGCCCCCCTCCCAAGTACATACACAGGGAAACCCTAAACCTGGCAAACCCAGTGTCCCCTGAACACTGCTGGAAATCAGGGGAATTGACCTGGTTCCTCAAATCCAAGAAAGAAAAGCTTGGGACACCTATGACCACCCCCCAATCCCTCATGTGTCTCCTTCCTGTTCTCTTCCCAAACCTTCTGCACACCTTTCTCCCAGCCCCCTCACATAGTATCTTCACCTCACACCTCCTGAGGAATGAGGTGAACAATGGAGGTTCTCCCATATGCCCCAACCGGCCTCTCCAACTGTGCTGCTAAGAGACATGGTGGCCCTGCATCTACCTAAGGCCCACTCACCATACTGAATCTTATTTTCTCAGGGGTATCTCTGTGAAATTATCCCCTCCCCTCCCCTTCTGTATTCAATCAGTTTTTCCCTTTCTGTTGGGTTCGCTCACCATTGGAGTATTTGCCGCTATCTTCAATCTTCACCCTCCCACCTCCTTCTTTTCCTTCCCCTCCAGACTGCCTTCCCCTTCATCTATGTTCTCCCTTCCAACTTCTCACACTGTCCCTCCCTGGCCTCCTTTGGCTATCCTGTCATCCCTGTGAGGGACTCTGAAGGTGCCAAATGCAAGAGTTTGCCTGATTTGTTTGCATTGCATCTGACCTCTCAGCAGCATTGCACGAGACAACTCTCCTCCTCCAATGGATGCTGCTGCTCCTGCCCCTACTGGGTGGTGCACACCACTTTACCAAGGCTACTGGACTGAGTCCTGGGGCTCAGTCACATCCTTCCACATTTGCCCCCCTCCACTGGGAACTGGCACGAGGTCTTGCCCTGCAGAAGCCCCATATGGTTTGGTCCTTGGTGACCTTTCTAAACCAATTTCCTTCTGTATTCACTATACTCCTGCCACTCTTTGACTTTTTTCTGTCCCCTAAACATCTCAAATTTGGGCCTGCTACAGAGACAGCTATGCCCACTGCTGGGAATGCCACACTCCATATCTATGCATGGTTGTCTCCTTGTCACTTAAGTCTCAGCTGAAATGTCACCTCTTCCAAGAGGCTGTCCCTGATTAGTGCTGGTCACGCTCTCACTAGCTATCTGTTTAATCTTGGCACTGGATACTACCTGCTGGCTTCTTCTTTACTAGTTTTCTTCCAACTTTTAAGAACACATCAATAGGCACAGAGTATATGATTGATGACTGAAGGAATCATCAGTGAGTTGGGGAGCAAGGTTTTAATAGGAGGCTTAATTCAGAAAATTATGGATTGTGTTTTTCCCAACTAGAAATAGCCTAATAAGACTCATAGAAAAATGTGTATATTCTTACAATTGTGATGACCCACTTTACTGAACAGGGGCCTGACATTCCAACACTGACAGGGCCCAGGAAGCACCATGAGTGAATGAGCAGGCTGGGAAAAGGGTTAGGGTACACGTCCCATCTAAATGGCTCTAGCTGACTGAGGGAATGCCATCCCAGCACTGCCAGATTTTCCCATTCTTCAAGAGAATCCAGAAATTAATATTCTACATAAAACCTAATCTTTAAAAGCTAGCAACTACTTTTATTTATTTATTTTATTTTCATTTAATTATTTTTCAAGTACATTTTTTTGTCTATTTCTCCCACCCCAGCCCCCCCCCGCCAGGTCTCCCCACCTCCCTCCCATTTCCACCCCCCAGTCCTCATCCCTGTGTCTTTCATACTTGTTCCTCAAAATCCCTCCCCATTTTTCCCCTTAAATTCCCTTCCCTCTCCCCTCTGGTTACTGCCCACTTGTTCTCTATTTCAGTGTCTTTGTTTTTATTCTGTTTAGCAACTACTTTTAAAAAATTGTAAATACTACTTGTTCTAAATAAAATACCTCTGGTGGTCACGTGAAACCTGCTGGCCTGTAGTTTTCCAGCCAGTGCTATTTTTGGCCTCTGAAGTGTGAAGACAAATGTACACTGTCCTCTGCACTGGCACAGGGCTTTAGAAGTCAAGGTGTTTACTAGCATTAACTCCTTTCTTTCTTTGAGAAGAGGGGTGTGGGGGTATGTGCACAAGTAAAAGAGGCTCCCTGCAGTATCAGCACTCCAGGGAGAGACGAAGCACAGATAAGCAGAACAGCTTTATCCAAGACCACAGCTCTATTGGCATTCTTGGGGCTGCAGTTTGCACAACATCTGAGTATCTAGGGTATATTAGGTCCTGCAGTACAGTGGAGATAAAGAAATCACAGTCCTTTGTAGCCCTCTCAACCTACTGGTCTCTGTGTGGTTGTAGAATTGCGTGGTTGTGAGCCGGGCAAAAAGAGCAAGGCCACCTAGAGCTACCAGGGAGCTCAGGATGCTTTGGGTCTGGAGCCCTGGGGTTGAATGGTTGCTGCCTACCAGGATAGGGTGCTGGGCAATCTACCACGCTCCTCCTAGCAGTTCTGGAAGCCACCCGTCAGACTCTGCCCGGCTACTCTCTACCTGTTTCCCTGGAGACATTTTTTTCCCCAGTGCCTTTGCTTTTATAAATGAAAAGGAAAACTACAAGGTAGGCTGGGCTTCCTGTGTCCAGTGAGCCACTATTAATCAATGAGAAGACCCAAGAAGGACAGTCATAGCATACACACCATGTTTTGCTCAGCAATAAAACACTCAATGAAGCGCTCAGCATGCTCCTTCTTGAACATCTCGGAGAAGGTAGAGTTCTTGGTGTCACCATCCAGCACAATGACTCTCTCATTTGCGTGGCCCAGCTTAGCCAGAGCCAAACCACATGCTTTACGAGTAGCTACCTGGAAGAGTCAAAGAGCAGAGTTTCTTAGAATGGATTTAGAAGGTTAAATTTTATAGAATTGCAAATTGTCATCTATCTAAATGAAGAAAAGCAAATTTGTGATTCACCAATCATCTCTCTTAGGGTCATAAAAATGGACTGCTAGCCAATCTTGAATCCATATTTGGCTCACTTGTGCCAATTTCTCAAAGATACATTCATTCCTCTATACCATTTGTGTAGTTGATTAAAAAATTTAAATTTACTGAAATGTAAATGCCTCTATAACTTTTCAACTATCAAACTGATAATACTCACTGCAAATATTAAAAAGTAGAACTTCAGAATCCTGATACCAAAAATAAAGAATTCCATTAGAATATGTTTGAGATTTGACTAAATTTATGAATTTAGGGGAGAACTGACATCTTTACAACATTATTTCTATTAAAACAATGCCTGGCATTTCCTCAAAATGTTAAGCATAGATTTACCATGTGACCAAGCAATTCTACTCCTAGGTATATACTCAAGAGAAAATTACATCTACATAAAACTTGTACACGAATGTCCACAATAGCACGATTCACAATTTTATCATCATAACCAATGATGCAGTCAATATTCATTCTGACAGATATACCTGCACACTTGCACAGATGTTTCTGTAGGACAAATTCCTCAGTTTGAAGGGTGTGAACAGTTCAAGTGTTGACACATGTTGTCAAAGTGTCCTTTGTTAACATGTGCTTTTTTCTTATTAACTCTTTTTTGCCTTTTCATCTGTTTTCTAATTTCTTGAGTAGTCAACTCATTTTAAACCCGTATTACCAGGCCAAGAAAACATAAGCAACACTCAGAATGTCCCCAAATAAATAAGAAAAATTAAGGTCAGAAAAAGTTTTCTTCCTCCCAGGCTCAGCACCTTGTTTCCTTACCGCACCTATTTTGGGTCTGATGTAATATACAAAAAGGCAAGATATACAAATGATAAAAAATGAAAAGATTTTATGTTCAGGGTTTCGTGCCTAATGTATTTTCTTTTTTGAAGAATTGGTCATTGATGAATTAGCCTGCTTCCTTGTGTAATCCAGGGAGTAAGAAGTTCAAAAGATCAGCCCAGCCAGGCCCCCCATCTTTAGAACAGACACAGAATTGTTTCATGCACAGTAGACTGCCAAACCACAAACCGAGTTCAGGAAGCAAGCAAAAGCTTTACAGCACTGAATGCTAATAGGCAGCAAATGACTGATAAAAAAATTCAAATGTAAATTAAGTTTAAAATCAAATAGTAAAAATCAGAGACAGTAAAAGAAAAGGTAAACCAGTCTTCATTGCTCTAACCTTTAAATATTACACAATCTAATAACTGATTCATCCATGGAGATCAGAGTAAGTGAGGAGTCCTGTGGATTTAGGAAGAAAATAAAACAAACCTTGCTTACCCTGTCACCAACTTGGTAAGCAGGTGGAGAGGTCATCTCTATGTCTGTGATTTTGACTTGAGGCGAGTCTTCAATAGGGGGTTTTGGTTCGAGATGTCTGTTGGTCTCTATCTGGCTCTCAATTAATTTGATAATTGCATCTGCTCTTTCTGTTGGCATTGGTCTTCCATGCCAACTTTCTGCATCCTCAATGCCTGCAAAGGAATAAAAGATGTTCATTCCATAAATACTTCACGAGCACCTGGTGACATCCTGATGGAAATAATGTCAGCCAAGGACTCAGGAGTAAAAATCTGGCATAGCCTGAAATGGTATTGTTCTCTTAGAGAACAGCCCGGACAAAGGCCCAGAGGCTCTTGAAGGGGCCACTGGTCCATGTGCTGGTGAATGGAGAGGAGAGTGAGAGAAATGAGCCTGGAGAGATAGGCAGGGCAGACTATGGAGGATCCCATGGGTATAAAGAGTTCTGAGTTTTGTCCAAAGCAAGATGGGAAGCCACTGAAGGGTTGGAGTGGGGGAGGTAAATAATCAGACCTGTGTTGTAGAAAGATCACTACAGGTCCCCCCGTGGGGACTGGTTTGTGGAGACAGCAGTTAGGGAGAGATGGCAGGGGCCTGGGTAGGAGAGAGGGAGAAGACTGAACAGATTTAAGATATACTTCAAGGGCAGAAATCAGAATTGATGGTGGACTGGGTAGGGGAGCATATATGGGAGAGGCAAGGATGGTACCCAGGTTTCTGCCAGAAGCAAATCAGTCAAGTGGTCATTTCCTGAACTCAGGATACCAGAGTAAGACTGTACTTTGAAGAGTCTTAGAACAGTTTTATTATAAAATCTCTATATTAAAACATACCAGGAATCACACACCCTTTGCAACTATTCATACTCGAAATGAACAACTCCAGGTGTCAGTTCTGAAATCTGCAAGACTTTCAAAATGCCTTCCTTTGCCAGGCCCTCAATTCCACAGCTACCTTTCCTGGAGGTACCACTTCACTAGTTGCCTGTGTTTTCCCTGATACTTTGGGCACAGGCAAGCATGGGTATGCCTGTGTGTGTTCACCCTTATTTACATATCTGGTCACGCACAGAGCAGTACCTTCTCACTCTGCACTCCCGTGGAGATCTTTCCCTGCCAGTCCTCTAACTGATAAAACTACTCTCCTATCCACTCCCTCATGTAGGCAGAAAATCACTGATCATTTGCTGGGGACCTGGGCTTCCCCTCCCACCCTAACCAGACACACTATCTATAAAAAGTCAGGAGCAGCACATATTTCAGGCATAGTCACTGTGCGATAAGTCAGTAGTCTGCCTGGCCAGCCAGAGTCTCCTGACTTGTATTCTGTGCAGAGAGATGTTTTTAATAACCCCAAGCAGAAAGAAAACACTTGTTTACTTGGCATGCCCCGGCCCTTGAAGGTCTTGGCAATTACAGCAGTGGGCTTGTCCCTCATTTGAGTTGCCTGCCAGAATACCCCGCACAGTGTCTCAACGTCACGGCCATCCACCACGTAAGTGTTCCACCTGTCAACGGAACAGAAGGCCAGGTTACTAGGTGGAGGGGGGGTGGGGGAGAAAAAGGTAATATAAAACAGGACAGTTACCCAAAGGCTTCACAGCGCTTCTGATAGATGTCTATGCAGTTCTCAATGGGCAAGACGCCACTGCGGCCCAGGCGGTTCACATCGAAGATGGCTATGAGATTATCCAGATTGTAGTGGGAAGCAAAGGCCAATGCCTCCCAGACGGAGCCTTCCCAAGACTCACGGTCTCTCAAGAGGCAGAACACCCGGTAGCTGGGAGAAGTCAAAAGAAGTTTAGGACCCTGCTCAGATCTCTTCATGGCCACTCAAGCTAATATATTTCATGGAGAGAAACAAGGGAACAGAATGAGGCAGCCGCTTCAGATCAAGTTCTTAAGACTATTTTCCTTGTTCATCCTGTCCAAACTCAACATCTGAGGAAACACAGCTTTAAAAGCTTGGACCTGCCCTGGCTGGTGTGGCTCAGTGGATTGAGTCCGTCAGCCTGTGAACCAGAAGGTCGCCAGTTCCATTCCTAGTCAGCGTACATGCCTGGGTTGTGGGCCAGGTCCCCAGTTGGGGGGCCCGTGACAGGTAACCCATCAATGTTTCCCTCACACATTAATGTTTCTCTCCCCCTCTTTTTAAAATAAATTTTAAAAATTTTATTCATTTATCTTTAGATGGGAAGGGAAGGAGAGAGGGAGAGAAATATCAATGTATGGTTGCCTCTCATTTATGTCCCCCGCTGGGAACTGGCCTGCAACCCAGGCATGTGCCCTGACTGGGAATTGAATTGTGATCCTCTGGTTTGTAGGCCCGTGCTCAATCCACTGAGCTACACCAGCCAGGGCTCCCCCTCTTTCTCTCTCTCTAAAAATAAATAAATAAAATCTAAAACAAACAAACAAAAAAGCTTGGGCCCCACAAATGGATTTCACCTTTGGCTAGTTTACTCATTCTAATTGTAAAGGCTATTTCTAGGCTCTTCTGCCACTTTTCTGAACAACCAACAAGAGGGGATGGGAAGAAAGCAACTCCCTTAAACACCCAAGCATTTACAGTTTCTTGCACCACCACCTACCTGTGATCTTGCACCACCACCTACCTGTGATCTTGCACCACCACCTACCTGTGATCTTACAAATTAACTGATAATCAAAACATTCTACCTCAGGAGCATATGTTGAAAATGGTGAACTCCACAGCAGAAACATGAAACGTTTATACCAATAAAATGTAACCCAGACCCCACAAAAATGCAGCAGAGACTATTTAATAGAGGCAATAATAAGACATAAAAAATGTTAACAGACTTACAGGAAATGGAGCAGGGCAGCTGTCTGAACAGTAGAGGAAGCATGACGTGCCTCCAGAGAGGCCAACCTGGACTGAAACCAGGGACTGAGGGGTTCTGGACTCAGGCATGCAGAGGAGTCACAGAAGTAGAACATGCACACTACCGATGCAACCTGACCAACAACCCCAGCCCCTTGCCACCGCCTTGCTCCCTTTTCAGCAGCAGCTGGGTACATGCCTGTCTTCAGAAAGGTGGAACCACTCCAAAAAAGAAAACTTTTGACTATTAATATTTAGGTGTCCCCAATGCAAAGGCAAATGTGCCATCTGTTCACTCTTTAGTAAAACTCACTGAGACATGGAGAACAGGAAGACATCTTTCTTAGGAAAGACTGGAGTCCTAATAAACTGGTTTCTATACTGCAGGCAGCTCTTAGAACCCAACCAAAGATTTTAGAACAGGTTCCAGCAACACGATTTCTATACTGCTTGAATATTCGGTAATCTGAACTTTCAAATGATCACTATCTTCCCAATTAATAAGTCATAAATAGGGCCAAAGTGCTGGGGGTGGTATGGGGACAGTCAAGTGGTTTCTGGGTATGCAACTTACCTGGCCTTGTCAAAGTACTTGCCAGTATATGCCATGCCGCATGCAGTGCCCAGTCCTTGTCCGTACCATCCGATTGCCATATCGAAAAATGCCAGTTGCTGTAAGAGAAGCTATTAAATGAATCTATTTGCAGCTACAGGGCACAGGTATTTGGAAGTTGAACATCAGGCCAACTTCTGGCACCGAGCACAGGCTACTCCTCAGAATGGCCCCTTCTACCCTGTGGGGTAAATTCCTCTTCACTACACCCATATGCACCTCCAAGTCACAGACCACAAAGAGAGGGAAGCCTTAGGTAATTGACACATGTGTCAAGCTTTGGGAACATAGCTTGGGAGGCTTTTCCTCCACGCAGTAGCCTAAACAGAGCTCAAGAGCAAAGCAAAAACCTAAGCAAAAACTTTGCCATTTCATAAGGCCTTTTATCCAGCCATACACACACCAAATGTTCAATCTTTTTGGAGAATACAGGTTCTTAAGACACAATGAACTTACTCATCTTCCTACTGCCACCATCTCAGTCTTGGCTACAGATATCACTCTCCTACATCTTTGTAGTGGCCTTTCTGCTTCTCCATAGCCATTCTCAACCCAATTGGCAGGGGAGACTTAAAACCTAAGTCCGAGCATTAATCTCTACCAAAAAATGACCAACATCTTGCTCTCTTGTGCCAAGTAGAACCCAAGTTCTTGCACTGGCCTGTCCACTCTGGTGCTCCCTCACTTCCTACTCTCCCTCCTACCACCCTGGGTGTCCTGGCCTCCTTGCTGCCCCTTGAACACACTACACACTGGGCATATGCCTGCCTGAGGGTCTTAGCACCTGCAGCTATCTCTTCCCCAAGTGCTCAGTGCTCGTGCCTAAACAAGTGCACAGCTGACTCCCTCACCCCTTTCAAAATTCTGCTTAAATGGCAGCAGCAAGGCCTTCCTAAACCATCTTTTTCAACTAGTGCCCCCCTACCCCTCCACTTCCACTGGATCCAGGATGCTCAGCCCCATCTGACATGCCAGCTATCTATTACCTGTGTTTCTTCTCTGCCCCCTCCTGCATTTAATTGTCAGCTCCAACCAAGCAGAGGTTGGTATATGCTGTCACTACCATGGAAGGGTACTTCTTAGTCTCAGGTCCCTCTCCCTTCTCACTCCACCATACTACTAGCTTTCTCCACATGCTCTATGACCCCAGAGACTCCCTCTCCATCTTGCATCTCTACTCCCACAGAACTGTCCCACTGAAGTCTCTCCTGATGTCATCTCAAGCCCCATCTTTTTCCTCATGGCTCCTATATCTTACTCCTGTAACAAGCTCTGGCTCCCAGTTGTCTTGCATGCCGTTGGACCCAGCCTGCAGTGTGCACTTAGACCAGGGGTGTCAAACTCATTTTCATTAGGGCCAGCCACATCAGTCTCAGAGTCGCCTTCAAAGGGCCGAATGTAATTTTAGGACTGTATAAATATAACTACTCCTTAACTTCAAGGAGCTGAAATTACATTCAGCCCTTTGAAGGCAACTACAAGGCTGATGCGGCCCCTGGTGAAAATAAGTTTGACACCTCTAACTTAGACCAACCCTGTTTCTCCCTGGCTTTAAAACAGGGGCAAGTGAAACCACTTGAAAGCTTTACTATGTGGGTACGATGGAGATGAGAGCCCTCCTAGGGGGACGGGAGGCTGTAGGATTGATTGAGAAGGTTGGCAGGGCAAGAACATAATGCTGGCATGGCAGAAGTGCCACCACATGGGTTCCCTTCTCTTCTCCAAGAACCCTTGTGCTGTGGAGGTAGCCACAACTGAGGGTACCAACAGCTAAAATAAAGATGCATACAAGGAGTTACGGAAACCCAGAAAAGAAATACTTCTCTTCCACGTTCTCATCTTTGTTCCAGCAAAAAGTGTGCCTCAAGAACAAGTTTACAGAAGGGCCTTTTGGTCACTTTCCAGGCCTGCTTGGCTGGAGAAAACCAAAGCGCTGACAAAACAAAAACAAAGGCCTGGATGGGGGATGGGGGCATTGTAAGCCTCCCCTCCCAAGACTTCAGCACCCTGAGGGCTCTAAGGGAATCCAGGCACCTCAGTGAGTGACACTGCCAGGTTTTAGCAGTTGTGCTTGTCTGCGTTAGACACGTGCATTGCAGGAGCACTGATCATGAAGATCCTGGTTCCTCTGCTTGTACTGGAGTTCATTTACTCCATTCCCAGCCAAAGGCAAGATGGATTACACTTTTGTGTAATTCCTCCTTTCTTCAATTTTATCTGCTGATTAAATCTGATGAATACAAAGTCTGGCAACTGAACAGTGCCCAGGCTGCTACTGCATGCCAAAAAGCCTCTTTATCCCTCTAAGGCCAATGAGTCCGATGATTTGATAGTACAGCAGTGGATATGGGATAGTCTAGACACCTTTTCTTTTTCTAAAGCAGAGATCTAAATACTCATACTGTTTGTACACCTGTATTTATTTGACTTCTATTGTAAAGAAAGTTCAAGCTTATAGGAAAATTTTAAGACTAGTACAATCATGTCCCATATTCTCTTCACTTAGATTCACCAACTATTACTAATGGACCACTTTTGCAGCATCTCCTAATCTTTCCATGTACACTCACGCATTTTGTTTACCTTTTTCCAAACCTCATTTGAGATTATATTTCAGACACTAAGACAGAGTCATAACTACCACCCAAGATACTTCAGCCAAGCCCACATTCTGACTTTGTTTTTAAACTACTTTTGCTGCCCCAGATCTCGGGTTTCTGTTTGTACATGGTGCTCTATCAGTTCAATTTTAAATGATTTGCTCAGGATGCAGCAAACTTTCAGACAGCATTGAAGAGTTACACATTCTTACTAGATGGACCTTGTTTTTAATATTCCTTTTCTTTCCCATGCCCCAATGTAATGAGGTACCTGATACTATACCTAGTCTAATGAGAAAGTCCTCCATTGGTGTCAAGTCAGAACTACAGAGAAATGGAAAAGAAAGCAGACAGGGGTAGAATGTCCCTCCAAATCCAACTCAATTTTCCACCAGCTCAGAAAATTGGATTCACTAATGTTGCCCACCTCTGTCCAGATGACAGAGGATGGGAGCAGCATGACTGTCAAGAGGGGCTTTACTGCTAGGTGGTATGAGGTGGGGCACACCAAAGGAAAGGAAGGATGGCCAGTCACCACAAGTGATCCTTCCTACCACACTCTTCACCAGAACACCTTTTAGAGCTTTATGAGGTGCTATGATCTGAGTGTTTGTGTCCCCCCTCCCAAATCCCTATGTTGAAAACCTAATGCCTGAGATAAGAGTATTAGGAGGTGGGGGTCTTTGGGCAGTGATTGGGTCACGAGAGCAGAACCTTCAAAAGTGGGATTAGTATCCTTATAAAAGAGGTCCTTCATGTGAGGATATAATCAGAAGTCTGGGACCAGGTAGAGGGCCCCTCACCAGAATGTGATCATGATGGTGGGCTTGATCTTTGACTTCCAACCCCCCAAACTGTGAAAGATAAATTTCTATTGTCTATCCATCACCCAGTCTTTGGTGTTTCATTATAGCACCTCAAATGGACTATGACATAAGGCAAAGAAAGAAGAACCAATATGATAAACAGAACCCGTTTCAGGCCTTGTTGCCACATGGTAGCTTTAAAAGTGAGTTTAAGTGAGCATCTGAGCAGGCCCTGGGCTCCCATGCTTGCTTACTTTACAGAGGATGAATCGGTCATTGTTTGGATTCTCCGGGTCCTCCTCTTTATATCTCATGACGTGGAATAACAGCACAGACATGATCTCAGCAGCGCTGCTGCATGATGTGGGGTGGCTGAAAAACAGACATGGCACAGGTCATTTCTCACAAGTGACTCTCCAGGGACACAGTATATGGAGAGGCTTTTCAGCACATAGTCTTCTCAGACCAGCAGCAGTCGTTACTCCCAGCCCTGGAAGAATCCAGTCAAAGGAAAGGGATGCAGGGCCACTGCCACCCAAGCTCATAGCTTTTAAGAATGCCTTAAGACCCAGTAACCTCACAACTTTCCCCCCTGTGGAGAGCAAGACCTCCAACACCAATCCCCTTCTATCAATGGAGCCCCTGTGTACTTGGGACAAGTTTACCTGGTGATTCCATAAGCACTTGGACATTCTTTCACTTGTTTAAATTTATCTGTGTTATTGTTAGAAATGCCATGAAGCAGAAAGAAACTCATGCATACATATGGTCAACTAGTATTTGACATGGGAACCAAGAACTCAATGGAGAAAGGACAGTCTCGTCAACAAAGGGTGCTGGGAAAATTAAATATTCACATGTAAAAAAATGAAACTGCACACTTACATTACAACATCCACAGAAATTAACTTGAAATAGATTGAGTTAAATGTAAGACCAGAAACCAGTAAACTCCTAGAATAAAACACAGAAAAGCCCTGGCTGGTGTAGCTCAGTGGATTGAATACTGGCTTGCCAACTGAAAGGTTTGAAAAGTTGCAGGCCAGGTCCTCATTTGGAGGTGTGTGAGAGGCAACTGCTTGATGTATCTCTCCCTTTCCCTCTCTCCAAAAGTAAATAAATAAAATCTAAAAAAAAAAAACATAGAAAAAAGGCTCTTTGGCATAGGTCTTGGTAATGAGCTTTCAGATGTGAAACCTAAAGTTCAATAAACAAAATAAAAAATAAACAAGTAAAAATACACCAGACTAAAAAGTTTATGGAAAGGAAAGGAAACCATCAAAAAAATGAAAAAGAGCCCTGGCTGGTGTAGCTCAGTGGATTGAGCGCGGTCTGCAAATTAAGGGGTTGCCGGTTTGATTCCCAGTCAGGGCACATGCCTGGGTTGCAGGCCAGGTCTCCAGTGGGGCCACATGAGAGGCAACCACACATTGATGTTTCTCCCCCTCTCTTTCCCCTCTAAAAATAAATCAATAAAATCTTTAAACAAAATGAAAAAGACAACCTGGAGTATGAAAAACATATTTGCTTGTCTGGTAAGGAGCTAATATCCAAAATATATAAAGAACTCATACAACTCAATAGCAACCCCCCAATAATCCAATTAAAATGGTCAAAGGATGTGAATACACATTTTCCCAAAGATGTTCAAATGGCCAACAGATACAAGAAAGGGAGCAACATTACTAACCATAAAACAAATGCAAATCAAAACCACAATGAGGTATCACCTCCCATTATATTAGAATAGTTATCACAAAAAAAGACAGGTAGATGTTGGTGAGGATGTGGAGAAAAGAGAACTCTTGTTCACTGTTAGTGGGAACGTGAATCTGTGCAGCCACTGTGGAGGACCTTCAAAAAATTAAAAACAGGCCCTGGCTGGTGTAGCTCAGTGGATTGAGCACGGGCCTGCGAACCAGACAATCATGGTTCGATTCCCAATCAGGGCACATGCCTGGGTTGCAGGCAGGTTCCCTGCAGGCCAGTTCCCAGCAGGGGACACACAAAAGGCAACCATACATTGATGTTTCTCTCCCTCTCTCCTTCCCTTCCCTTCTAAAGATAAATAAATAAAATCTTAAAAAAAAATTAAAAACAGAACTACCATATGATCCAGCCATTCCACTTCTGGGAATATATCCAAAGGAAATGAAAACACTGTCAAAGAGATAACTACACCCCTATGTTCATAGCAGCATTATTTACAACAGCCAAAACATGGAAACAACTTAAATGTTCACAGAATGGATAAAGATGATGTGGTAGATATACACAATGGACTATTATTTAGCTATTATAAAGGAAATTTTACCATTTGTGATAACATGGATGAACCTTGAGGGCATCATGCTAAGTGAAATAAGTCAGATATAGAAAGGCAAATACTATGTAATCTACCTTATATGTGGAATCTAAAAACAAACTCATAAAAAATAGACCATCACATTTGTGGTTACTAGTGGTGGGGGTTGGGGGAGGGGGAATTGGAGGTAGATGGTCAAAAGATGCAAACTTCCAGTCATAAGATAAATAAGTACCAGGAATATTTTAAGTAAATGTATGATTTTGCATTGGACCACATTCACAGCCATTATGGGTTGCATGCCACGGGCCACAGGTTAGACACCCCACCCCTGCTTGCACCATGGAGTATTACTCCATAGTAAAAAAGGAGGAACTTTTTATGACAGCATTGATGGACCTGTAGACTATTAGGCTAAGCGAAATAAACCAGTGAAAGACAAATACCATATGATCTTGATTTTTATGTGCAATTTAACAAACGAAACAAACTAACAAGCCAAATATTAATAGAATCAGAAACAGAAATATGGAACAGACTGACAGCTGTGAGAATGGAGGATATAGAGGAGAAAAAGGTAAAAAACTAAGACAACTGTAATAGCATAAACAATAAAATATAGTGAAAAAATAAATGGGCCAACCTGGAAGGAGTTTCTAGAAACACCCAAAACTGACTCACAAAAAAACAGAAAATCGGAGTTAACCCATAATGAGGAGATTAAATCAGTAGTTAAAAATTTCCCTTTCAAAGAAAAACTGGACCTGATATAAAGAACATTAATCCTCAAAGTCTTCTAAAACAGGGGTCCCCAACCCCAAGGCCACGGACAGTACCAGTCCGTGGCCTATTAAGAACCAGGTCGCATGTCAGGATGTAAGCGGTGGCTGAGCCGGCAGAACTTCCGCTCCACAGCAAAACGGCTGGAGCGCCACTTCCTGTTTCCCCTCCCCCCCCCTCCTTCCCGCCTTCTGAGAAAATGGCCCCTGATGCCGAAAAGGTTGAGGACTGCTGTTCTAAAACAAGAAAACTAAAGGGAAACATTTCGAAACTTATCTGGGGCAAGCACTGCCCTTACATTTAAGCAAGACAAATACCTTGCAAGAAAACTGCTAACATTTCTTATGACTACTGATACAAATAACCTTAACAAAATACTAGCAGATCCAACAGCCCCCTTTTAGGGTCTTATTTCTTTAAAACATTTTATTTATTTCTAGAGAAAAGGGCCGCGGAGAGAGAGAGGGAGAAAAACATTGATTAGTTTTGTCTCGTATGTGCCCCAACTGGGCACAAAACCCACAACGCAAGCACGCGCCCTGACCAAGAATCCTACCGGGGACCTTTCGCTTTGCCGGACGCCGCCCAACTGAACCAAACCAGTCAGAGCCAGACTTTACTTCCCTACATTCTCCTGCCGTGGGTTTGGGGACCCTGGCGTTGAAGGCAACCACTTAAACAGAAAATCTGGGGCTCTCCCATTCCACCTTAGCCTGATTCGATGCCTGGGACTTCCCTCTCCGTCCCCTGCCAGCCCACGCGCCTACGTTGATACTAGGGACCACCAGCAAGGCAGCGACGGGTGAGGAGCCATTGCTTGAGCACGTGGCTCTCCACTGGGTGAACCAGCGGTGAGCGCACTTAACCGGAGTTTGACGGTAGAATTCAAGTCCCAGTGGCCCAAAATTGGGCCTCTACGACCAAACCCACCCACCTCCGACGCTTCCCTTCACCCCACACCCCCCCCCACCACCACAGCGTGCCGCTCGGCGCCAACCCGGCTTCGGCTTCGATGAAGGCGACTTACCCAGAGGTTGAGGTACACGTGGCCTTGATGGAGTGGATGCGCAAACGATTGGCCAGGTCTCGGAGCACCTGCAAAGTGTACGCATCAGGCTTGGCTTCTTGGCTAACGCCAGCAACCTCCGGAGCGTCCGCCATAGCTGCCACCCGTTCACCGTCTAAGGAGAAAATGGCGTCGAGTGTGCTCCGAGGACAGTTATGTGACCACCGCGTTAGCTCCCTCCGCGCTTGGCTCCCTCCGCGCCTGGCTCCCTCCGCACACGGCTCCCTCCGCACGTGGTTCTCTCCGCACACGACTCCCTCTATGCATCCAGTTCAATGGATTTTGAACATTTCTCATTTGCATATTCAACGTTATTCAAAATCATTTTATATCTTTATATTTTCTCTCATGCTATTAATTCAAAGAGGACTGATTGTGTACATGATCCCGGATCTACTTTTGGGTTATCAAAAACTTCTGGGACTACATGCTGTGATGGTTGACAACGTGGTGAAGGTAGTAAAGTAGTTACCGCATCATACATTTAAAAATAGTTACAACCATGAAGTTTGTTTTGCATCACAGTATTAAGAAAGCTATGCTGTAATTTTACAATTTGCTGGTACCCCTCCTCACACCATAGTGATTTTCACATGTAATTTTCAAATGTCAATTGACCATAGCATCCCAGCTTCCAGCGCAGCTTCTCAGCTCGGAAGGCGGATTGAGGTTTCCTGACAATATGGTGTCTCTGTGCTGACCTTTCTTTATAGTACCTTCTGTATGGA
The DNA here is from genome assembly GCF_021234435.1 of Artibeus jamaicensis. Taxonomy (NCBI): domain Eukaryota; kingdom Metazoa; phylum Chordata; class Mammalia; order Chiroptera; family Phyllostomidae; genus Artibeus; species Artibeus jamaicensis. The sequence continues at coordinate 489,716 of NW_026521282.1, forward strand.
AAGACCTGTGTGAGTGTTTAGGTTGCATTAGCCCAATGCTGGCCAGCAGCTTTCACAGGGACTTGAGGGGGCTCCCACTGACTTTCTGTGTGAAAGTCCTCATCTGTACGAAGACCACACTGTACTCTCTCTGATTTTGAGATGGTCTACCAAGAATTAACCTTGCTCTCAGCGGCACCATCTCCATAACACCAAACCCTAAATTCGACCACTGGGAAGCATCTTCCAAACTGCTGAGCTGCTGGCAGCCTTGAGTGTCCCTAAATGTGGCTAAACATCCACGTTCTTGCTTGGTTAAAGGTTAGTGCATTGAAATTTTTCATCGATACTTGTGATTGCTCCAAGAAAAGTCTTGCACCTATATGCATTCCTGCTTCCACACTGGATATTGTTAGACTTTTTAATGTGTGGCATCCTAATGGATGAGAAAATCATAGTTAATTCCTTTTTTGATTCACATTTGCCCAACTTCCTTGCAGTTGCACATTTAGCATATGTTTATCGCCACTTGTAGTCTGTCCTTTCTTAATGATTTGTTGCTATCTCTTACTGTTTTTATACTGGATTATTTCTCTTTAGCTTTCTAATATGCAAGACTTCTTTGTGTTGATTAGCCTTTTACCTATTAGAGATATTGCAAAATCTTTTTTTCTCAATTTGTTGCTTTAAAAAAATTGCGATATTTTATTTTTAAGAAGAAGCAAGTGTTTGAACCAAAACCTAACTTTATGCTTTTTTTTTCTGTATAAGGATGTTTTAAAACACTTTTGTGCAGTAAAATATGTAAAACTTTGCTTCATGATATTTTTGTTTGAGTCATTTAGAAAGATATTCTATACACAAAATTATAAAAATATTCCTACTATGCCCTCCAAACAATTTTATAGCTTCATTTTTATGTTTAGTTTTTTATTCTGTCTCAACTTTATTGTTGCATATAAATAACAGGAAACACTAACTTAATTTTTTAAAATAGCCAATTGTCTTAAGACCATATTTATTATTTCAGAAAATTTTTAGCTTTTTTTTGGTATTTTTCCAAATAAATCTTAAAAGAAGGTATTTTGAGATTCATAAGACATTCCCATGGGATTTTTTATTGGGATTTTATTAAATTTATAGGTTAATATGTAGAGGGCTGACATTTACAGTATTGAGTCTTCCCCTCAAGAATACAGTATATAGCCACTGATAATCACATCTTATTAACATTCTATTTTATATTTTCTGTTTAACCTAATATTTTGTTTCTTTTTCTTCCTCCTTTCCTTCCTTTTTTGGATTAATCAAGTTCCATTTTATGTCTCTCTTTGATTATTTGGATGTGATGCACCTGGCTTTTCCTAGTGGTTACCTTTAATTTTTTCACCAACATTTTTCTCTCAATTTTGAGTTTCATGTGATATCTATACAATTTCCCAATAGAACTAGTTATTGGCAAACTTTAATTTTCCCTGTTTTCTATTTCCTTTAAAATAATTATGTAGTGTTTTCATTTATCAAGGGTATATATGAACATAGTTTAAAGCAGGGGTCAGAAAACTTTTTCTATAAAGGCCCAGATAGTAAATATTTGAGGCCACAGGGTCTCTGTTGTGGCTACTAAAGTCTGTCATTGGGGTGGCACAAATGTAACCGTAGACAATTTGTAAATGAACAAGAGTGGCTGTATGCAAACCATACTTTGTTTATATGGACATTTAAATTTGAATCTCATGTAATTTTCACACGTCAAAAACTACTCTTTTTAAATTTTTTTCAACCATTTAAAAATGTAAGAACCATTCTTAGCTCACACTTGTATAAAACCAGGCCACAGTTTGCCAACCCCTGGTCCAATGAGTAAATGGCTCTATGGGGTTTATGACCAAAAAAAAAAGATCAATCCCTGGCTTGCACCCATCCAATCATCCACTCTCTAGAATCAGCCACTTTCTACCTTTTTAGCTGTTTCTTTTGGCATTTACCTCCAGTTCTTAAAAAAAATGTTTAGAGTGCTATTTCTTTATACATATATATAAAGAAATATATGTATGAAATTATCAAATAACTTTTTACTATAAAGGACAATGATGTAGCTCTTTCATTCCCTGCCCCCTATCCTTCCAGTATGATATACAATGATTTGGGTTAGATCATTCCTTGGTGTTCATGTTATCAAGTCCATGAAAACACTGGTCACAGCTGAGTCATTACCCTGATGTTTCCATTCTCTCCCAATGTTTTGTTTTTCTTAGAGTTAATGCTTGTCTCCCTCAATCCCTTTGTTGCTTGTTCTCTGCTATAAAGGTCAGCACTCCTGCCAACTGTCTATATGTCCTCTCTAGCTGGTCAAAGATGTCCAGCATTTCATTAATTTCATTTCCTTGGAGTGCTCTCTCTTGGAGCCTTTTGACTTGCCCTCCAGGCCCACAGCTCAGCTGCCAGCCTAGGCTTCCAAGCTATTATCCTGGAGATTGCATTTGCCTCTTTTTTGGCTTGGGGCTCCTGTTTCATAGATTCCATCTCTACCTATTTCTGAGGTTTTTCTGTGTTTTTGGTGAATCACCTTCTCGGGTAGCTTCCAGAGAAAGAATGCGGAGGAGGTAAATACACGAGTACTTTCATGTTGCAGAATGTCTTTAGTCTAACCTTACAATAGACAGTTTGGACGTAGAATTCTAGGTTGGAGAGTCGTTTTCCCCCCCAATTTAAAAGGCATTAGTTCATTGTTTTCTAGTTCCTAGTACTTTTGTTAAAAAGTTTGAAGATATTCAGACTTCTGTTTCTTTTAATGGGACCTATTTTTTCTCTCTGATAGTTATTCTCTCAGCATATTAATGATATTATTCAACTCTTCCGGATTTCATTGATGCCATTGAGAATTCAGCTCTCAGTCTAAAAGTCATGATTTTAAAGGTACCAGCTTTTTTAATATGGCTGATTTTAAGATCTTATGTCTAGGTAGATCTATTTCTGTTCTTCCTGGATTTATTGGGCTTCTTAAATTTGTTGATTTGTGTCCTTTATCAGTTCTGGGAAGTTCTTAGTGACTGTCTCTTAAAATCTTGCCACTGCTTCGCTCTGTCTTCTCCCTGTAGGATAACAGATTTTTGTTAGACTTCCTAACTCTGTCTTCTATGTCTTATATTTTTCAGTTTTCTTTTTTTAAGATTTTATTTATTTATCTTTAGAGGGGAAGGGAAGGAGAGAGGGAGAGAAACATCAATGTATGGTTGCCTTTTGTGTGTCCCCTGCTGGGAACTGGCCTGCAGGGAACAGGCCTGCAACCCAGGCATGTGCCCTGACTGGGCATTGAACCGCGATTGTCTGGTTCGCAGGCCCGCGCTCAATCCACTGAGCTACACCAGCCAGGGGAAATTTTCTATTTCTTTGTGCTTCTGTGTTTCTGTGCTTTCTCTGGCTGTTTTACAATTTACTAATTTTCCTCTCCAGCCATTTCTAATCTTCTGTTAAATCCATCAATTGAACATTTTAAAACTTAAAAAAATGATGGGATCTGACATATGTCTATAAAGGCACAGAAAACATCAATGTACAGTTTAGGAAATAATGATAATGTGAACATATATTTAACTAGCACTCAGGTAAAGCACCCTGGCCTCCACATGTCTCTCCAAATCCCCATCTCCTTCTTCCATCCTAGTGGGGACCACAATCCTGACGTTTATGCTTTTCTTTATAGCCTTTACTGCCTATGTATACTTGCCTAAACAACATCATTTTGTTTTGCCTGATCTTGATCTTTATGTGAATGGAACCATATATTATATTGATTCTTTTATGTTTGGCCTCTTTCACTGAACATTATTCTTGTTCATTCATGTTTTCAAGGTTGTAGTTCATTTTCATTGTTATATAGTAGTATATTGTTGAATACATTATATATAGCTCATTTACACATTCTCCTATGAATGGGCATGTGGATCGTTTCTAGCAGTTGGTTATTGGGAACATTAGTGTTTCTCTCTCCCAAGGACATACCTAGCAATGCAGCTGCTGGGCCATTCAGTATGCATGCCTTCAACTTTACAATAGTAACAGATGCTTTTCCAAAGTGCTCATACCAGTTGTTCTCCCACCAGGAGTGATTGAGAGTTCCTGTTGTTCCATATCTTGGCCAACATTTATTATTGTTAGTCTAAGTTCTGCCAATTTACCAGGTGCATAGTGGTATCACATGGTGTTTTTTTTTAAATGGAGGTTTAATTTGCATACAATAAATACATGGAACTTAGCTATCTATTGCAATTTCATCACTCTCGACTTGCCATGGAGAGAGCACTTTCAGATCAAAAACAGTCATGAAGGCACTTATGTTTACAAAGTAGAAACAGGGCAGAGGCTCCACCTGTTCAGACCCCATTGACCTCTCCTAGGTCATTATCATTCACTCTTCCCTGGCCCACTATGTTCCAGCTATATAGCTATGGCCATCTTTAGACATGAGAAAACTGACCCTCTGAGCCATTTAACTTGCCCAAGGTAGAGTGGTAAAGTCAGGATTTGAACTGGGTTTTGTCTTGAAGGTGGAGTTCTTTCTGTTATGCTTCACTCTGTGGGAGACTCATTCGTTTGTGTCACAGTATAATTTTTCTCCCTGGACTATGAGATCTTTGAGAGCAGTGAACGTGTCTGGCTTCTGTACCCCATGGTAGGGAATCAGACAATGTGTTGAATGAGCGATTGGATAAAGGAACACACCTGTTAGGTTGTAAAACTCTCTGCTTATTTCTTCAGTCGGCTTGGCAGTAGCAATCCAGCAAGGTCTAGGGCTCAATGGGGATGAGTTTATTCCATACTTTACAAGAACAGTTTTTAATCAACTGAGATGCACAGCTGCTAATTCTTGGAAGAGAGGAAGCCCAGGAACAGAAGGGGTAGGAATGGAAGGGAGATTCTAGCCATCTGGGGGCCATAGTGAGGCACACCCATAGAGCAAGAAGTCAGGTGCTGGAAAGGAGGAGGGAGGGGTCTGGAAGATGAACTAGACTTCTCTGTTCTGTGTTGGGCCCATCTTGAATGCACAACTCTTGCATATATAAGTGTCTGTGCATACATGTAAGTATTTTCATAGAGCGAGCCAATAATGTGTTCAGTTCTGCTATTTGCAGCTTATAGAAAAGTACTCATTTTTCATTTGTCTCCCAATGCAGGCAGAATATACCAAGAGTCCAGCTGCAGCCCTCTCCTCCAATATTCCCTCATAGAGGTCCCTGTCATCTAGTGAGGAGGGCCGCAGTGGCCACTCCAGCCTCTCGGACAGGGAGATGGCCCAGAACTCACAGGGTAGTATTAAGCACCGCATCCACCACCTCTTAGAGCAGCTGAGAATGGAGAAGGCCAGTCGGGACAAGAATACAGTGGGCTATCTCAAGCTGGTGTCCAAAACACACCGGCATCAGGTTCCTCACATCCGGCAGGCCTTCAAGAAGGTGAACCAGTGTGCCTCTGCCGCCATCGCCCAGATCGAGCGAAGGCTCTGCCAATGTCACCAGCAGCTACAGGAGCTGGAGGAGGGCTGGCGGCACAAAGGCTCAGTGCCGAAGGTGGGAAGCAGCCTGGACAACTGTCAGCAGCCTAGTGAGAAGGCCCCTTTTCTGGAGCCCGCCAAGCCAGGTAGGAAAGACTGCTTGTCCACCAACCCGTCCAACAGACACTTCCCTCTGGCGAGTCACTTCCCAGCCTTACAGCAGGGGAAGTCCTCAGAGAGAAAGCGAAACTTGCTATTGCGGAAAGTGAAGAAAGAGCTGAAAAAAGTCGAGAAGTTCCACCTTAGCCTCCAGGTATCCTATCAGAGCCTAAAGGAGAACTATCTGACAGACCTGCAGGTGTCGCTGGAGTCCCTTAAGGAGGAGAAATGCAGGTGAGGTGGAACCCATTCTGCTGCCTTGGCTCTGGGGACAGTCCTCAGGACTGTTTGTAGGAGGGTGAAGGGGAGCCAGGGAGGGGGTAAGGAGCAGCTCAGCATTCCTCTCCGCGACTGCCTCCTACACACCTTGCAGTGAAGAAGGCTCATCTCCCGTGTGCGGTTGCGCACCAGCCTGGCCCTCTGCTGGCAAATGAGGCCCTAGCTCCAGCCCCACCATGTGGTCCTGCAGCTGTGGCTCGAACTGGAATGGCAGGAGACAGCTGAGGTGGCGGTGAGCCCAGTGGACACCCATCATCAGTTAGGGAGGTGTTTTGCTATCCTGTCTGCTGCAAGGGTTGGTGTGTGGGCAGGAGTGGACTCCCCTTGCCAGCCCTGATCCCTTCACTGGTGCTCATGGCTGAGCTGGAGCACAGCAGTCACTTATGGGATATTTATTCTGAGAATGACTGCCTTCTGGGGGATGCTTTCTCCCCACTGTGTGGTGGGTTTATTTTATTTTCATACAAGACAAGATGAGGTCCACCCTCCCCAAAAGGCAAACTCAAAGGATTTTCTCCATTCCTATTCCATTACCTCTCAGGGTCCCACTGGCCCTCAAAGGTGCCACACTCCTTCATTGGATCCCTGCAGTCTTCATTAACTCTAATCCTTTTTATCCACTAAAATGAAAAGGGGGCTTTATCTTGTCCATTTCTATATTTGTCAGTCCTAAAACTGCCTGCCCTTTGTAGATAATCAATAAATATTTGTTAAATAAGTGGGGGAGAAGGGAGGGAGGGATTCACTTAGATGAGCCAAGATTCTCAGCATTTTCATGAAAGCAAGAACTCTGCAGTCCATTGAGTCTGTTTTCATGGGGAAATCTTACCTGCGTTTGCACTGCTTGACAATTCTATAAAGGGCCATTAAAGTTTTATGGGGCAACCTATTATCCAGTAAGATAACCAATCAGAATTACAGGTTTGTTTCGGGGAGGGAGTTTGCACAGGACATGGCAACACAACCTAAAATCTTGGCACTCTTTTTTTTTTTAAAAAAAGCCTCACCCAAGGATGTTTATTGAGTTTATAAAGGGAGGAAGAGACAGAGAGAGAAACATGGGTGTGAGAGAAACATCCATGGGTTGCCTCTGGTATGCATTATGACTGGGTATTGAACTTACAACCTAGGTATGTGCCCTGACCGGGGATTAAACCCGCAGCTTTTTTTTTTTTTTTGGTATTCGGGCCAAAGCTCCAACCAATTAAGCCACCTGGCCAGGGCAATCTTGGCACTCTTAAAGACCTCTTTGTCAAAATAACATTTCCAAGGTTGGATTTATATAAAGCAAGACCACAGTTTGGTGGCAGTTATATATATATATCTTCATACTGCCCAGGCCACTGAGACTGTTATACTCAGGTACACTTTTAACCCCTTAAGCAAATCAGAATCTGCCAGCTGTGCAAGGGAGCAGGGTAACCTACCTCCTCCCAGACTCCGAGAATTCCACAAGCTTGCACTGCTGAGCCAGCCAACCGCCCACCACTAGACTGTGCCATGAGTGTGAAGTAAACTTTAATTGTGTCCAGCCACTGAGATTTTCTGGTCGTTGGCTACAATAGTTACCTTACATTGATTATTATACATTAGAAGCAAAAAAGTAGGTCTGTAGGACTCAGATTTACCAAGAGAAATGGAGAATGGGCTGGTGATGACTTTACGTAATAACGGTGACTACAAGGGGTCCATAGCATTGTTCACGTGTAGTGTTCAGACACCCACTTTATAGATGGGGAGACAATCTCAGGCACAAGCAGGCCACACAGCTAGGAAGTACAGACCTGAGAGCATGTCCGCATGTCCTGGCCTGGCTGTGTGGCTTCCTAAGTTAGGTGAGGGGGGCACAAGGATTCATTGCACATAATATATCTGTATTAAATGATCCTTCAAATCCTTTAAGAAACCTTTATGTGAGCTATATGCAGACATGGAAAAGGGTACATGATACATGTATTCAACTCAATGAAGTGTCATCCAGTCGCCACACCTGTGAACTCACCAGCCAGGGCTCTGCAATTGTCATGTCTTCTCTGGTGCATCCCGAACTGAACTTTCAAACTGAAAAGTCCTATGACACTCCTCACAGGTAAATCTGTTTGTGTTCAAAAGGGCTTTCTTTTTTATTTTTTAATTGAGATGAAATTCACAAGACATAAAATTATCTGCCTTAAAATGTATGATTCAGTGACACTTAGTACATTCGCAATGTTGTGAAATCATCATCTCTATCTAGTTCTAGAACATTTGTATCACTCGAGAGAGACCCCATCCCTGCCTCCCTCCCTGGTAACCACCAATCTGCTTTGTGTTTCTGTGCATTTGTATATTCTGACATTTCATGTAAATGGAATCATACAGTATGCCATTTTTGTGTCTGGCATCTTTAACCCAGTGTAATAATTTTGAGATTCATCTATGTTGCGTGAAGGAGCAGTTCACTCTTGCTCATCAGTATTCTATTGTATGGATGCACCAGACGTTGTTTACCCATTCATCTGCTGCCAGTCGGGGCTGTTACGAATAAAGCTGCTATGAACATTCCGGTACAAGTCTTTTTGTGAACATACAGGATGGGGCAACAGTAGATTTACAGTTGTTTTTCTGGAAAATAATACATTAATAAATAATACAAGAACGAACTCTGTTTTGCACAATCACAACTGTTTCCCCACCCTGTACAGTTTTATATGTGGAATAATAGAGTAGATGTATGTTGAAACATCGATGTGAGAGGGAAGCATTGATTGGTTACCTCCCACATGTGCCCAGATAGAACCCACAACCTGGGTATATGCTAGGTATGGGACGATGCTCCCATAACTTTTGGTTATGAACATACCTAGCAACTTTTGGTTATGGGACGATGCTCCAACCAACTGAGTCATACTTGCTAGGGCTGTATGTTGAATTTTTTTTTAAAAAGATTTTATTTAGCCCTGGCCAGTGTAGCTCAGTGGATTGAGTGCGGGCCTGCGAACCAAACAACTGCAGTTCGATTCCCAGTCAGGGCACATGCCTGGGTTGCTGTGGCAGACCCCGTCCAGCAGAGTCCGCCTGTTGTGGCTGGTGATGAGAATAAAATGCACAGGCGACAACAATCCTGTGGAGAAAAAGGGAACGGCACAACTATTCTCTCAAGGGGAGAGTGCCTATGGACGCCTCGGCCACTCCCTCAAGAGGGGAGCGCCTCCACCCTTGCCTAGACAGGCTTTTATTATTTTCTTGGGGTCTTACATCAGAGAAAGATTTAGTATCTATTACATAGAATATTATTGTCTACATTTTAGGTACAATCAAGAAAGTGAAAATGACATGCAGAGGGGAATGGTGATGAGCTGATTAGCTCTGTCTTTGGGAGAACTCACACAGGCTTTGGATATTACCTTGAAGATAGACAATACACATTTGTTGTTTTAGACCAGGGTGATGGAGTTTCAGCAAGAGCAAGCCATAACACTCTGTATGCATTTTCTAGGCCTGATTCCCACAGGAAAACTCGGTTTGAAGGTCTGGCTCCTGCCCACCACTTCGCTTCTGTAGGTTTTCCATACAGAGCTGAGTCACACTTGCCAGACCAAAACAAATGGGTCCCCTGACAGGCTGCAGGCCAGTTCCCAGCAGGGGATGCACGAGAGGCAACCATACATTGATATTTCTCTCCCTCTCTCCTCCCCTTCCCCTCTAAAGATAAATAAATAAAATCTTTTTAAAAATTAAAAAAAGATTTTATTTATTTATTTTTAGAGAGAGGGGAAGGGAGGGAGAGAAACATCAATGCGTATTTGCCTTTTGCACACCCCCTACTGGGGACCCGGCCTGCAACCCAGGCATGTGCCCGGACTGAGAATCAAACTGGCAACCCTTTGGTTTACAGCCCATGCTCAATCCACTGAGCTACACCATCCAGGCTGTATGTTGAACTTTTAAAGAAACTGCCAAACTGTTTTTCAACATGGTTGTATTATTTTATATTCTCATCAGGAATGTTGAGCATTCCAGGTGCCCCACATTCTGGCCAACAATTGGTATCATTAGTCTTTGAAGTTTCAGCCTCTTAAATTCAGCCACAACTCGGTGGACCCTAAATTCCAAATTGTGTCGTCCTAGCCCAGGTTTGTGCAACCTCAATGCTATTGACATTTTGGACCAGATGATTCTGTGTTGTGGATGTTGTCCTGTGTATTGTAGGATGTTGATCAGCATCCCTGGTCTCTACCCACGAGATGCCAGGAGCACCCTGGAGGAATTTCTACAGAATGTTTATGTGTGAGAGATACATCATTTGGTTGCCTCTCACATGCCCCCAGCTGGGGACCTGGCCTGCAACCTAGGCATGTGCCCAGACTGGGAATTGAACTGGTGGCCTTTTAGTTCTCAGGCCGGTATTCAGTCCACTGAGCCACACCAGCCAGGGCTGGAGGAGTTTCCTACAGTTGTCATAACAAATTACTCCAAACTCGGTGGCTTCAAACAACAAAGTATTTATTGTCACAGTTATGGAGATCAGAAGTCTGAAATCAGCTTTACTGGGCTGAAGTCACTGTGTCACCACAACCATGCTCCGTCTGGAGGCTCTAAGGCAGAATCTATTCCTGGCCTCTTCCAGTTTCGGGTGGCTACCAGACTCCTTTGCCTGTGGCCGCATCACTGTAGTCTTCAAGGTGAGCATCTTCATATCTCTCTCTGTTCTGTCTTCACATGGCTTTCTTCACTGTGTGTAAGAGCTCCCTCTGTCTCTTTCTTATAACAATATGCATGATTGCATTTAGGGCCCACACATGCTCAGGAGGAGCTCCTCCGTCCCTGCTGCATTCCCCAACCCTACCCTTACTGCCTGATCCCCCACATCTGTTTCTCTACCTCAGATTTCTCACCCAAGTTGCAGGCCACTAGGTTCTAGCTCAATTTGCCAAAAAGCTGATCCTCAGGTATAGTCAGGAGTATAATCTTTTGCAACCACAATATAGTTTAGGACAATTTGTATATTGGAGAGGGTGGCCTTATTAGCTTTGGAAGGGGGCATTCTTAATAAAGAATTAGGGGACAATCTAATAAATCTTATTAGATTTAGGGGGCATTTTGGTTGACTGGTCATCACTGTCAAGCAAGAGCATTTGTCTTTGCAAGAGCATTTCTCAGAGTGGTACATTTGTCTCTGTGATTGTAGGAGCTAGACAGAGAGGGATCCTTGACTAAAAGAGGGACAGGGAAGAGAGTCAGCTGTGTCCTGGCCAGGACACTGCTGCCAGAGGATAAGGAGGCTGGGGGCAAGGGATGGGGAGACTGAGAGAACGTCCTTATGAATTAACATCTTTTTATTCAACAATTTATTCAAGAATACATTTAAGAGTGTATTCATAAAGTTTTATAAATACATTAATAGAAGAAGCTATTCACTGACTTCTGTTCATGAAGAATATATTTATGAAAATATGGTCAAACACAGTTACTATCTTGAATGTTCTTGTGACTGGATCTTTCCTGGTAATGGGAAGATAATCTCGGGGAATCTCTTTTTAGGGTGGACACCCTGCCTTTCCCCTCTTTGTGGGCAGTAACCTCAGCCGTGTTGTCAGCCCACTCTCTTCTCAGCAGGTAGCAGGGTAGAAACTAATGGAATGTCCCTTACAACACTGTTATGAATTGTCTCCTGATGAATTGGCTTACAAGAAATGAGTGTTCAGCTTATTAGATGCCAGGGGAACGTCTCCATGTGGGTGTCAGTCAAGTTCTCAAGGCAGGACCAAATACCTCTTGGCCTCACATTCCCTGTCTCTATGACAGCACCGTTCGTTATGCTCTTTTGCATGTTCGAGTCACAGCCATGAGCCTGGTCCTTTCATTGCCCTGCTCTCCACAGGGCGCCAGGCCCCAGCCATTCTGTGTCTGCAGTGCTCTCCGGTACCTTTTCTCTTCTTCAGTGTCAGTGCCTCTGGCTTGGGTCAAGCCTTCCTCAGCTCTTCCCTAAATCAAAGTGCTAGAAGCCTCCTGACATCTGTCTTTCTGGCCTATCTTCCTGTTGTCCAAATGAGGAACCTCAAAGATGTTTTAAGTTATGAAACATTTCAAACTTAGGGGAAATGTAGAGAATAACATGATCAACATTGTACACCTACCCCGTACTTCCCAACTTTCTCAAATCTTCATATTTACCATTTTTGTTTCAAGTCTTATTTTTTTAAGAAATAAAACTTCAGAGCCCTGGCTGGTGTAGCTCAGTGGATTGAGTGCAGGCCTGCAAACTAAAGGATCGTAGTTTAATTCCCAGTCAGGGCACATGCCTGGGTTGTAGGCCAGTTCCCAGTGGGGGACACATGAGAGGCAACCATACATAGATATTTCTCTCCCTCTCTCCTTTTCTTCCCTGTAAAGATAAATGAATAAAATCTTTAAAAAAAGAAAAGAAATAAAACACAGGAGTTGGAGGGGGAGAAAGAAAGATAAAGGAAGGAAGGAAGGAAGAGAGAAAGAAAGAAAGGAAAGGAAGGAAGGAAGGAAGGAAGGAAGGAAGGAAGGAAGGAAGGAAGGAAGGAAGGAAGAAAGGAAGAAAGAAAGAAAGAAAGAAAGAAAGAAAGAAAGAAAGAAAGAAAGAAAGAAAGAAAGAAAAGAAAGAAAGAAAGAAAAAGAAAACTTCAGCCCTGGCCAGGTAGCTGAGTTGGTTAGAATGTTGTCCCTATATGCCAAGGTTGTGGGTTTGTTCCTGGGACAGAGCACATACAAGAATCAACCAATGAGAGGTTCTGGTCAAGATGGAGGTGTGGGTAGACACACCTCGCCTCACTGCACAACCATAAGAAGGAACACAACTAAATTAAAAATGAAAAGCACCCAGAACTGTCAGAGGATCACCCAGAAAGAACAACACCCAGAAATGTACAGAAGTCCCACAGCCAAGGACTTAAAGAAGCTATATTCATCCAGACAGGTAGGAGGGCTGAGACTGGGTGTTGGGCAGAGAGGGCTCCCTGTGGCAGTGGTGAGCCAGGGGCAGAGAGGTGGAAAGGCAGCGAGCCAGCAGAATGGGCAGCCCCACATTCACTTGTGGTGGATAAAAATCAGGGAGACATTTTGTGAGCCAGCAAGCCCAGCCCCAGGCCGGACTGTGCAGCCCAGGGCTCTAGAGCTGGGAAAAGAAAGCCTCATGACTTCTGGCAGTGAACCTGGTGGGGGTTGGGGTGGCAGAAGAAACTGCCAGTTTCTCAGGAGAGCCTGGAACCTGTGCAAACTCACCCACCCTGGGAACCACAACCAGGACGGCAGCTAAAAGGGCGCCAGTCACATAAGGGAAGTGGGTGAAGTGACTGGCAATACAGCACAGACCAGACAAGCCCCCAGAAGTCAGCCAGCAGTGGCATTGTCCCTTCTTTGATCCCTCCCTACCCACGGAGCCATGGTTGCCCCACCCTGGCAAATACCCAAGGCTCTGCCCCCACACAATTTACAGGTGCTCTAAAACAGAATCAAAGTGGCTCTACCTGGTACACAGATACGGGGAGGCTGCCAAAATCTGGACACAAAGAAATATGGCCCAAATGAAGGAACAGAGAAGAACCCCAGAAAAAGAACTAAGTGATGCAGAGATAGCCAACCTATCAGATGCAGAGTTCAAAACACTGGTGGTCAGGATGCTCAAAGATCTCACTGAATATAGCAAAAGCATAAGGGAAGAAATGAAGGCTCTACTAAGGGAAATAAAGAATAATCCACAGGAAACCAACAGTGAAGGGAAGGAAGCCTGTATTCAAATCAATGATTTGGAACATAAGGAAGAAATAAACATTCAACCAGAACAAAATGAAGAAACAAGAATTCAAAAAAATGAGAGTTTAAGAAGGCTCTGGGACATCTCCAAAAGGGCCAACATCTGAATCATAGGAGTGCCAGAAGGAGAATAGGTAGAGCAAGAAATTAAAAACTTAGCCCTGGCTGGCGTAGCTCAGTGGATTGAGCTCGGGCCTGCGAACCAAAAAATCACGGTTCGATTCCCAGTCAGGGCACATGCCTGGATTGCAGGTCAGTTCCCAGTGGGGGACACATGAGAGGCAACCATGCATTAATATTTTTTAATCTAAAAAACAAAAACAAACTAAGCAAACAACTAGAACAGGAATAGAATCATAGACATGGAGACCATTTGGTGGGTTATCAGCTAGCTGGGAGGGGGAAGGAGAGAATGGGAGAAAAGGTACAGGGATTTAGAAGCATAATTGGGTAGGTACAGAATAGACAGGGGGGTGTTAAGAACAGTATAGGCAATGGAGAAGCCAAAGAACTTACAGCTGTGGCCCATGGACGTGAACTAATTGGAGGGGCAGAAATTGCTGTAAGGAAGGGAGGAATCAGGCAGAGGGGGTCAAAGGTGGAGAAACTGGGACAACTGTAATAGCATAATCAATAGAATATGCTTAAAAAACAATCAACCAGTGAATAAATAAATGGAACAACAAATCTCTCTCTTTCTACCTCCATTCCTCTCTCTAAAAATCAATTAAAATTAAAAAAAGAAAGAAACAAAACTTTAAACAATTTAGTTGAATTGCTCTCATTACCCTTTTCCCTGGTCCCATACCCCTTCTTGCCACCTGACTATCCTCTTTGGCACTTATCTTTTTCATGCATGTTTTTAAACTTTCACAACTTTACATGTGTAGCCATAAACCACAGGTAGTGATGCTTTGTTTGTGTTTTTTAACAGCTCCATTGAGATGTAGTTTTCATGCCATAAAACTGCACTGTTTTAATTGTACATCTTAATGATGTTCAGTAAATTTACTGAGTTGTGCAACCATTACCACAATCCTATATTCTTTTTTTGTTTTAATAATAGTTTTATTGAGATATAATTCACATACCATAAAATTCATCAATTTAAAGAGTACCATTCAATAGTTTTTAGTATATTCACAGAGTTGCGCACTCATCACTACTACCTCATTGCGGACCCTAACATTGTCATCACTCCAAAAAGAAACCCCATCCCCAGTAGCAGTCACTCCCACCCTTCCCTTTCCCAGCCCCTGGCAACCACTGTTCTGTTTCCGTCTTTCTGATTCGTCTCTTTTGGGCATTTCATACAAATGAAGTCATACACTATGTGGTTTCTTGTGACTGCTCCATCTTTATAATCCACAGAATTGTATGAGATAACTACTGCGGGCCAAACACTGTTGCTGGGGATACATATGGAATTTAATAGCATGTGAGGGCAATTTAGATTTTGATTTCTACAACTTCTAGTCTACCTCTATTTTGCTAAAGCTGTTGCAAAAGTGGAATGATATATAGGAGATACATGACTCTCAGTGTGGATGCGGCTGAGGTGCAGACCTGGAGGAGTAGGCTGGGTTTGACTGGAGCTGGGACGAGAGGAGAAAGGTGGACCCTGAACCCAAGTCTAGTCTTGATATAGGACCACTTATTGCCAGCACGAGCTTCGGGTGGAGTACTGAGGGAGTATTACTTTCTCTTTTGCTCCCAAGACAAGCGTTGATGGAAGAACTGGTAAATAACCACTTGCAAGGGTACCTGGATGAGATTCACCGTCTCAAACAGAATCTGGCCTATGCTGAAGAACAAATGGCCTATCTTTCCTATGAGAGAGCCAAGGAAGTATGGGTGAGTTCCTCATGGGGGAGCTTTTTGAGAAAGGGCCAGGGAGAAGGAAGGATATAGGGATGAGGAAGGCAAAGGATGAGTGAATCTGTTTTTATAACCTCCAAACCAAGGAAAGAGACTGGTCTTTACGTTGAACCCCCGTTGAGGGTTTAATGGCAACTCACAGATTTTATTTAGAGCTAGCAGTGTCCAGTCTTTATACTCATGCCTCCCTCCCCCGACCCCTTAGCTGATCTGGGAACTTGGGCACTGCAGTTCTCATACCTGAGCATACACCACAACCACCTGCAGGAGTGCTGATGGTGCAGGGAACACCAGCTGGGAACCCCTGCTTTTTACCCTGGGATCACAAACGTGGGTAAAGGATTTTCCTCTCCTGTGATAGACAGCATTATTCTCTTCCACACCTTACACTTGTCCTTGGTCAGCTCTCTCACAGCCAGGCTCCCTGTCTCAGATCACATTGGGTGAGGGCCCAGTCAAATGAGACCTTCACTGTTACTGGTAAACATGGACCCTCCCAAATGGGGCCCTTAGCACGTGTGTGCTCTAGGTTCTCGACTTCCCTCTAAATCTTCAGTTCACCAACTCCTGGTGTACTCCCCTTAGGAACTCAAGTAAACAGCCGCACTTCCCTTTGGACCTCTTGTGAGGGCATGTGTTTTTGTCACCTGCAGGAGGTCATGGAGACTTTCAAGAGTCGTATAGCCAAGCTTGAAACTCTACAGCAAGAGACTCAACTGGAGATGACAGAGAACTTTAGGAACTGTCCCCGGAAGTTTATGTTTCGATTTCTGAACCTGTTCCTCACACTGGCCACCACCTTCTTGGTCTTCATCTTTACTGTGTGCACCTGCCCCTTTCTGCTGTTAAATTCACGCCTGCGCATATGCACCATGCTCATGCTGATTGGACTTGGTGCCCTGGCCTGGCAGAAGTGGCATGCCATCCCTGCCATGGACTGGCAGGCTTGAGTCCCCTCCAGATGGAGCCTGTATTCCAAGGACTCCAAGTCTCTATCAGATGGGCCTTAAAAAGCCTGGGTTTGCTAGCCCTTCCCCCTTTCAGGTGTCAGCGCATCCAGCCAGCCCTCCTCAGACAGCCGCTTCTCAGTTCTCCCTTTTGGATTTTATCAGTACTGTGAGAGGTTTGTGGATGCCTACCCAATTCACAGTTCCCTTTCTCACATCCTTCCATACCATCAGCAGACATGAGGCCTGGAAAAGATTAAAGTCTCTGAAGTGCAGTGTTGCTCTCTCTCCACTCTAAATCCTTCATGCCCTCTTGTGACCCAGTGACTGAATACTCAGAGGCTCCGGTGCCTCCCTCGCCATGACTTTGTTGTTTTTGGCAACGAGAAACTACATGTATTTCACAGGGATGGAGAAGAAGGGATGGTGGGGGTGGTGGCCAAAGCCCCAGTGAGTGGGACAGGGGTTATGTTTTCTGGTAGGAGGCAGATCCTTTTGTTGTTGAGGCTGGAAGAGTCTCATGCAGGTGACACCGAAGACACAGATGAGACTTCTGTTTTGGAGGTGCTGGAGAGATCAGAGCTATCATCCACTTTTTTCCCAAAGAGCTGCAAGATGCAGTTTCGAAACTAGCAGGACAGAAAGTGTTAGTCAGCAGAGCAGGAAGCGTCAATGTGCTATGCTAAAGGTAAAGTTTAGGGCATTCAGAGGAAGGTATTCATTAAATGTCATCTGAATCACTTAACACCTTCTCTTCTACTATTTAGAACTCTACAAAGTGAATGGAGGAAGGTTCATGTTGTTCTTTGCACATAAGGATGGTCTATTTCTGACTATTTGGTCATCTAGTTTAGCAGCTGATGGTAACTATTGTGGGACATATCATGTCCCAAAAGAGATGTTCAAGTCCTAACACTTGGAGTCTGTGAGTGGAACCTTATTTGGCAATAGCCTTTGCAGAGGTGATTTAGATATACGTTACCATGAGGTCATGCCGGAGTAAGTGGGCCCTGATCCAATGACTGGTGTTCTTATAAGTAGAAGGGAATTTGGACACAGACACACAGGCACAGAGGAAAGAAGGCCATGTGAAAGTGAAGACGGAGATCTGGGTGACTCATCTGCAAACCAAAGAACAGCAAGTACCTACTAGAAGCTAGGAGGGGGGTATGGAACAGATTCTCCCCCAGAGCCCTTAGAAGGAACCAACCCTGCTGACACCATGATCTCAGACTTTTGGCCTCTAGAACTGGGAGACAATATATCAAAGTCACCCAGTCTGTGGTCATGTCTTATTGCACCCCAGAGAACTCATACAGTGACCAAAGATGATGCCAGCTAAGGGGCCCATGCATAGAGTGACCTGTCTCCAGAATGTCTGGGAAGAGACAGTTTAGTAAAAAGGAACATGATCATCATCTCGTTTCTATTCCATCAATTTTGAGGACAGGCGAGGACTAGGTAGACAACAGTCTAGCTGCCATCGCATCTCTTTAGCCAAGAGAGTCTTCTGGCACCCGGAGGGAACCTGTTCTTTGCTCTTTGACCCCTAAAGAGATCTGGGCCACATGAATTTCTCAGATTATACCTGAAATCATCACTGAGCTAACCGCAATGCTTTGAGAATGCAGACCAGATGCATTTCCTATGTACCCCAGGCCTATTCTTGACTACCTCCAGCTCCCTCCAAAACCAAAACTCTCAAAAATAAAAAACATAATTGCTGAAATCAATAATAGAAGAAACGGGCTGAACAACAGAATCAACTCAGCTGAAGAGCTGACAGATGAGGCTGAGAAATTCATTCCACACATTCACTTAACGTCTACCTACTTACTGAGTGACTATTCTGTGCCAGACTGTGTCCTAGGGGCAGCAGCAGGGAGGTCCTCATGGAGTTCCACTCCAGAAAGTTCTCTCAGAATGGAACAGGAAGGGGTAACAGTATGAAAAGGGTGAAAGAAATGTTCGAAAGCCTGGAGAGGTTCAGAAGCACAGGCATCTGGGGGGGGGAGGGGAGGAGAAAAGAAAGACTCAAGCAAAGACAGGACTTGGCAAGTTAGTCTAGGATTCCACAAACAAAAGGCAGAGCTAAAAAGAGACCCATGTGAAAGACAGGAAACAGGGGTCAGGGATAGAACTATACTCTGAGTATTGAGGGGGCAGGAATGGAATCCTGGGGAATCAACTGTGGTACTGGTCCTACTGAATATTTAACCATCACCGAAAGAATGCACGCGTAAGGAACTCTAACAGACAGTCAGAGCCAGGCAGGAAGAGGCAAAGCCATGGGGCAACTGTGAAATGGAGGAGCAGAGAAGAGCCAGCTGGAAGGATTAGGTTGGGTCTGATGAAATAGAATGTCCCTGAGGGGACAGCATTTCTCACTCATCAAATCGCATCACAGATACACCTTAACAAAGTGGATGTGAAGTGGATGTCAAAGAAGAATAAGAAGGCAAATTGCAGTTGGAATATGATGAGCCGCAATAGTCACCTGTAACTTACCAAGAAGTGTAAGACTCATGGGCAGTTTGCTGTGGAGGCCCAATATGCCAGCCCATGCTGGCTGCCATCTGGCGAGACTTTGGGCAGGACCACAGAATGTCCCCCCTGAACTGATCTATAAAGCCACGAAAGGCAGTGGTGGGGGAAGCCAGGAAAAGCCTCTTTTAGGTCCTGGTCAGAGTTAGGGTTTGAAGATGGAAAGATGAAGACTGAGAAAAAAGTTGTGCCAGTAATGCCAATAAGTGCCCACCCAGGGTACCGTGGCCATGTTCAGGCGGTCCTCCGTTGTTTGAGCTCTAGGCTAGTCCAGAGGCCAACAGAAGGGAGGAGCTCGCCAGTACACAGGCGAATGCAGGAAAGGCCCACCCTCAGGTAGAGACCATGAAAGGATCCAGAGGGAGAGGGCTGCCTAGGGTTGGGTCACATGTTGAGCCTTCTCAGGTCATTGTCCCAGAGGCCAGACAAGATACCAGGTGGAAGCTGTAATGGGGCTCCTCCAGGTTCTATTTCTAGTTTCCTCTGCCGACAGTGTGACTTACCTGCCGATTCATAAAAACATAGATAATGGGGTTGTAGATAGTGGCACTTTTGGCAAAGTATGCTGGCAGGGCGGCCACCAGAGGGTGGAAGGCGTAGCCTGGGTGGGCAGCAGCAAAACATGCAAAGAAGGTGTAAGGACCCCAGCAGAAGCAGTATGCCAGGATCATCACCACCACCATGCGTGTCACCTCCTTCTCTGCCTTCTGGGTGGACTCGGATTCTTTTTGCTGCTTCGCCACCTGGGGGAGACAGAGAGTCATACCAAGGGACAGTGAGTGGGAGAGTCCCTCGGGGCTCTGAATCTGAAGGGACTCTGTGTTCCTATTGCTTGGGCAGCACATCTGGGAGGCAGTGAGTGATGTGCAGCTCAAGGATGGGGACTTGCGGGGAGAAGGAGATGAGCCTACCTGCTGTAGCAACTTGGCTAGCCAGCAGCTAGTTCCCATCTGGATGAGTACACATCTGGCCTGGGGTGGTTTCGTGCCAGAGCTGCGCATGCTTTGAGCTAGCACACAGCTAAACCTGCCTGAGATGGCCCTGAGCTTGGGCCTTCAAAGCTCTTGGCTCATCTTGATTCCTGTTAGGAGTTTGGGCAGCCAGGAGCTAAGGGAGCTGTTCCTAGCCTCACCTGGTCCCTTATCAGCCTGCTCCTTTCTGTGCTCAGGTCTGGGGCTGGGCAGGAGAAAGCACAGGGACTGGCCGCTGCCTGCTATGGGAAGGGACTGATGGCAGGTAACTGAGTGGGCATGAAGGGAAACTGTGTGGGCAGGCAACACATTCTAGAGCCTGGGCTCCATATCTCAGACCTAATGTGGCCCAAACCATGGCTAGAACCTGTGGGAGCCATCTAAATTGGTTCTGATCCTGGACCACCGACAGGGTGAGGAAGGAACACGGGGAATACCACAGACTGAAGGTAATGAGATGAGGGGAGCTTATCTTGAGCCTGTGGCCTCCACTGTAGAGAGAGCTGAGCACATGCTAATCTGATTGTGGGCACAAGCAGCTTCACATAGAAAAGGTGTCACCCCAAAGGGCCTTCTACCACCTGTGCCAAGCAGGATCCCAACAAGAACAGATGGCATGTCCAGATCAAGCTAATTGTAGCTTAGATAATTGATAAAGGAACAACTTATTTATGGTGTTCAGTAGACCACAAGGGGAACACAGATCTCTCAGCACCCCAGGACCCAATTTCACTCTCCTGTCTTGCTCTGATTTCCTGCAAGGGCTCCCCAGGGGTAGCCCAGCTGGCGCAGGGAAGCGGGGCTGTAGACAGGATTAGTTCCCAGGGAGAAGGAGGGTGAAGAGTGGGCTTGGGGGGGGGGGCAGATGGCACCTGTGAATCTACTCCTTAGCCTGTGCCGACAGCCCAGTGAAGGGGACAAGGGCCCTCTGGTGGCAGCCTTTTAAAAACACTCCTGAATTACAGGTTTCAATCGTGCATCTAGCTGCCCCTGGAACTGTCCTGGGACAGGAGAAATGCAGCTGTGCTCCCTTATTGGGCCCCTCGGCTAGGGATCGGGGGCTAGCCCTTCCCATTCTATAAGGACAAGGACAAGGGAACCAGGGCTGTAACAGTAGTCCCAAAGAAATTGCCAGATTCACATCTGGTTTGGGGGCAGGAGAGCAGACTGGGTGACCCTCTGTTCCTGCCTGGATATCACTGGCCTTCATGTTCCTACCAGCCAGGGGTGAGACCAGGAGGGCATGGGGGCTTACAGCTCGGATGGCCAGCCACACTTGGAGGTAGCAGAGCATGATGACACTGAGCGGGATGATGCAGCATGTGGTCATGAGGACGATCATGTATGACTGCACCCCAGGGTACGAGCTACCGCTGAACACGTCTGGGCCGCATGAAGTCTTCAGGCCATGGGGCCAGTACCTGGATGGAAGGACCAGCAGCTTGTCTTGATGCATGCAAGGCAACCTGGGAGCCCCCAGCCCAGGAGGACACTGACTTGGGTAGGGTTGTTGGATTTTTTTTATTGAGGTGAAATTCAAATTACATGAATTGACCATTTTTGAAGTGGACAGTTCAGTGACATTTAGCACATCCATTGTCACTATCTGGTTTCAGAACATTGTCATCGCCTTGATTACATCCCCTTTTTACAAAGAGGGGGGTGAGGTACTCTCTTGCCTTCTAAGAACACCTGTGACTATCTGAATAATTTTTGTGGGGTCAACTAGATCAGCCCTGAAGTTGTAGGCATTTCTTCATGTGTTCCTGTGAGCAGTTCACACTTGGGAGAAACAGACCTTTCCAGAGGCTGGGAGACCATGGGGCCTATTTCCATGTTGCAGCCAGCTAGTTTCATGCTTTCATAGCTGCTGCGTGCTCGAAGGGGTATCATGGAGAGTCAGGTCCATCCTCACTTTATTTGTGGGGCCATGGAGACCCAGAGATAGAAAGCTATTTGTCCCGAGGTCACAGAGGGAATCACAAGTCTGACCCCCCCCCTTTCTGTCCTAACAAGCCGCCTTTCTGGCACCCTGGCATCCTTACCTGCTCCAACCAAAGATGGGCGGGGCTGTCCACACAGCAGACCAGACCCAGGAGAAGGTGATGCCTGCGATGGCCAGCTTGGCATCAAATCTCATATTGCCAAAAGGCTTGCAGACCACCAACCACCTCTCCCAGGAAATGATGGCCAGGGACCAGAGACCTGTGATCCCTGCAGGGGAGAGCAGACAGATGATGGCTTTGAGCCTCCTACATCACTTCTTCCATATAGACCAGCCAACAGTTTTCCAGACGAAGAGGCACTCTTCAACTACCTGCAAAACCTCACTGTCCAAAGAGTGTTTTCAGGTGCAGGGGGCACTAGGTCTCTTGGTCAATTTCTTTTCTTAATACGAGCCTTCCCATTTTTCCCCACTGGGTCTCTCCTTGCTCCCTCTGATTTGGCCTCTCGGTCCACCTTACTTTCCCCCTTTCTTTTACTTGGCTACCGGCCTTTCCTCTGATGACATTGAGGTGACCCCCAATGTCCACACACATACCAACATGACCCACTCGATATGCTATGATCCCAGCCAACAGCTGTGCCCCTCCTGCCAGTATGCACACGTTCCTTTAGGTCCTTGGAATCCCCTCCCTGATATGCTATCACCTTGCTCCATTTGGCAGGTGCAGACAGTGTCTCCTGTCCTGCTTAGACCCCAGAGGAGTGCACAGCATTCAGGGGTCTCTGAACTGGGGTGGGAAAAATGAGATCTTTGTTTTCACCAACTCTCTAATGGACACTGGCATTTTCTTCCATTTCGAGTATGGCAGCATCAGCAGTGCCTGTGACTTAGTCACTTTACAGAGGTGGCAGACATTTCCAGTATCACTATGTTCATTACCATTTTGAAGTTTCAATGGCTGTCAGGCCAGATCCAGTTATTTGATGCTTTAATGAAGAATAATGTCACTAATTCTTCTACAAATACCTTTAATACTACTTATTCAATTATAATAGAATTAAATTTAGCATTATAATTTTAATTCTAATACTTGAAATGAAGAACTATGTTGCTAATTACCATTTAATATTTTGATCATTATATTTCAGTATCATTGTAATCCTATGGACCTTGTGTGCATTTGCAAATATTCTTCTGAGAAGGGGTCCATATGTCTCCCCTGAGGGCCAGGGAGCGTCTGTGGCACTAAAACTGGTTCAGAAGTGTTGACATCATGTTACCACCTGCCTCATAATGTTGTGGGAAGGTTTGACATGTTCATTTAACGAGCCGCCTTCCTGTTCCCATTTTACAGATGGAAAAATGGAGGAAGAATAGAGCAGTAAAGTAATTCAGTGGAGCTCACACCACTAGTAATTCAAATCTGGAGCCGGGCTCCCCATTTCCCAGGCCCCTCCTATCTTAGTGTCTCTTTCTATTATTCACCTCCTCGGAATCCAAATTGGAGATCAGGTTAGGCGACAATAAGACAAGCCCAAGTTAGATGTGGAAGCTAAGGACCCCAGTCTGTTGCCCACGTGGCCCTGGGAAAGTTTAAAAATGGCAAAGTAGGTGCAAGCTCCTGCTGGTTTGACAGCTACAGGCCCGGAGGTAGGCCACGTGTGATGAGGGCCGTGGCCTTTGGGCTCCTGTAGTCTTGAGTGGACACCAAGGCTGTAAGCCTGTAGCCCTCTGTTCTCTCACGGGGGCATGATACAAGGGCTGCTGGAGGGGACCTTGGCCTCAGCAGGCTTGCCTATCCTCCTCTTCCTTGTAGGCCCCTGAGAAAGAAGCCTGGCCTCATGGCAACCACCTTACCTCACTAGGTGCCCAACATGCAGCAGATCCAACTTCCGCTCTAGCTTCCTTGACTCTCCTGTTGATGTGGCTTTGGCTTTCTCACTCAGACTCCCTTCCATCTTCCAGCCCCTTCCTGGGTGACCCCTTCCAGCCCCATCCTCCCAAAATAAACTGTCCACTCCAGAGTGTGCCATCCCAGGCTTGCTTGCCTCTTTGTCGTCTGCTCAACAATCGCTCACCAGTCTGCCCACCTAACCACCGACTGAGCCCTGCTTTCTTCAGCCACCTTGCCCCAGCCCCCTTCTTATTCTGCTGACTCGAGACTCAACTCCTCCAGGATATGGTCCTCTGAGAGGACTGTTGGCACTGTGTAGTTATTATCTGAGGTAGGGCCTCCTCTTTCCAGGACTTGGGAACACTTTGGGCTGGGACCCTGTGTGCAGCATCCTAATATGCCTGGTGCCTAGCATAAAGCTCAGCACATGGGTACTTCTCAGCCAATGTTCACCTGAACATTGAATGGAGCTGCGGCCCACAGAGATGTTAGTGATGGTGATGGGAAAAGGAATCTGGTCATTGTTTCTTTCCCTGGAAAAAGCCAACACAGGTGAGCTGAAAGGGAACACATCCTGATTTGGGTGGGAGTTCTGTTCGGGGTGCCCAGAGTGCTCCCCTCCCACATTGTTCTGGGGTCCTGTGGCTCTATATCCGTTCTCTCACATGCCAGCTGTATGGCCCCAAACTGGCTGTTCCCAGGCAGAACCTATCTCAGAGCAGGCACTCAGGTGTGTTGGACCTCACAGTCTCACCCCCAACCTCAGCGATTATCTTGGTCCTGGTTTCCCCTGCAGGTCTGTCTCCCTTCAAATGTGCATTGCAGGCACACCTGGGGGGTTGCTGTATGAATGTTTCCTTTACGTACAGCAGGGTGGGTCTCCCCTGAGGCTGGGCCCTCAGCTGGCTTACCACACAGGGAGACAGTGTAGCCCTCCACGATGCACAGAGGGTGGCCCAGCACAAAGTAGCCATAGATCTGGTTCACAACGCTGATAGTGCTGGCAATGATGGTCTCTGCCAGGTCAGCAACTGCCAAATTCACGAGGATCCAGTTGAGAGGGTGGCGCAGTTTTTTGAACCTCATGGTGGCCACCAGTACAAGCCCATTAGTGAAGACAGATGCAATGACCACGAAGATCATCCAGGCACTGGTGAGGTGATACACCCATCTGGGAGCAATATGGTAATTGGGGCCTTCAAAGGGGCCTGGAGGCAGGAGGTACAGAGTAGATATCAGTGTCACCCACCTGTACAGCCATATCCACCCCTCCTCCCCCACCCTGCCAGAGCCTCCCCTCAACCTTCCCACTCTCCTGCTTGCAGCATTTGCAGCTGGTTCTTTTCCTCCAACTCTGCTCATCTGCAAACAACCTGCCTTTTATCCTGTCTCTGAGGCCAGAGGACATGGCTTGGTGGACAGCTGTATAGGCATCTTTGAACTTAACAAAGTGAAACTCCTCATCATCTCTGCTGGGTATCTCTCTGCCTCCTCTGGTTCACCACCTAGTGTGTTGGGCCAGCCCCCTGTAGTGCCATTGACAGGCTCCTGCTCCCCTGAATCCCCTACACCCCCTGCACTGTTTTCCTTGCTCACTTCATGTCTTTCTGTTGAATCTTTGCTCACACTCTCCCCTGCACCTGGGTCCCCTTCCTTTCTATACCATAAAGACCATTTTCGGATGCCCTTGGTTTTCAGAAGCCTTTCTAGATTCACCGGCTGAGAGTGAAATCAGCCCCTTGGGACTACCATGATACAACTTTATGATATTCTAGTATATATTGGAATTACCCCGAAAGTACAAAGGTTTAGTATGAGAATAGCAACCGGAACTGAAGTGTTTGGAACCCTCCAGCTTGTAGGCAAATGCAAGGGGCAGGAGCAGTTTCAAAATGAGGCAGCCTGAGTGTCCTTCCCAAACAACCCATGGAATCCAGATTGGGCAGAGCAAGGACAAGAGGGACAGGGCAGCGACAGAGGCCATGCATGGTGATAGGGGGACAGGGGCGCTCTGAATTTGGGAGGCCAGAGAAGAGGGGCCTCTAGCAGTGCAGGTGCCCCAGCCTGCTCCTCCTTCCTGAAACCTCTGGGTGGGACTCATTTCATGAAGAAATGAGCATGAGAAGGGTATCCCACTCAACGCCCTAACAAAAGTATTCTAAAAAATACAAGAAGGGTGGGAATCAGGTGTGGGGCCAGGTGGAGAGGCAAGGTTTCTTTCAATATACCTTGTTTTCTAGATTTTAATTTGGAAAGCTGCAACTAATTTATTACCTAATTATGAAACAACAGTCTATTTAAAAAAGCAATTCCTGAAAATAAAAAAAAGAAACAAATGGACCTAAATGCATAGTCACTCAGTGGCATAATCACATACAGAACGAATATTCTAAGGGACTTGAAAGCATAGTAGTTTGACTACGTGAACCTAGTGGCATGCATCTAAAGATAAAATGTTATCCTAAATATGAAATATATCCTAAAGATAAAATGTCCAAATGTTACATTTTTGGTAATTATGTTGTCGGCAGTTGTGTTGGTATCATACTCTGAGACCATTGTGCATGTGTTTGGTATAAAGCTAATGATTAATTAAATGATATTCTAATTCTGATTCTACCCAAAGCTCTTGAGAACACAATTCTTGGTGGGAGACAAAGGAGATGCAGAGGTCAAAGCCAATTGGCTCCACTGGGAAACTAAGTCATTATTTTGAAATGGGAAAGATACAAGAGAAGAATCAAGCATTTCTCCTGCCTTTCCCATATACACCCCGTACCCTGGGAGAATGCAATAACAGATGAGAGCATATTTCTCTTTGTCCAAGGAGTCCAGCTAATAAATGAAGACAGAATGCTATTTTTGCATTCCCAGGTGGTTTAATGGGTCCAGGCATTGGGTTTCAGCAGCTGCCAACACCCAGGAAAAAAGGACACCTTCCTGGTGGAGAAGTCTTGACAGAACACACAACAAATCCAGCCTGCCTCTCAGCAGACCTTCAAATCAGCTGCCAGTTTACAAAAACAGCCTGAAGAACAAGGTGGGAGGGTGTGGGAAGCTTCATGTGGGAAGGCATAGGTAAAATCTGAAGTAGGTGAGTCCAGAGACTCATTTGCTTTGACAAGTAAATTGCAAAGAGGTCCAGGGGGAACCTCCAAATCCAAAAAGGATGACAAGACATATTGATCAATAGCAACATGAAGGCCTTACTTGAGCCCTGTTTCAAGCAA
The DNA here is from genome assembly GCF_021234435.1 of Artibeus jamaicensis. Taxonomy (NCBI): domain Eukaryota; kingdom Metazoa; phylum Chordata; class Mammalia; order Chiroptera; family Phyllostomidae; genus Artibeus; species Artibeus jamaicensis. Next base: position 516,803 of record NW_026521282.1, read on the forward strand.
ACTGAAAAAAATGTTTAAATGCTGACTGGGATTTGATGATATCAAGGCAGCGTTACCTTCTGGGTGTGATAATGGCATTGTGGCGATGTTTTCTAAGGAGTCCTTTCCTCTTAGAGGTGCATACTGAAGATTTATAGAGGAAATGGTGTGGTGTCTTGGATGTACCTCCAGAAATCATGAGGAGGGGTTAGTGGAGAGGGTTATAGATGAAATAAGACAAATGATCAATATCCAGGGGTTCGCTATACTTTTCTCTCTACTTCAGTAGATACTTTAATTTTTGAAAAAAAAGAATTTACAAAAATGAATCTTGGACATTGATGAAGCCCCAGGGGCCCCCAGGGGCAGCATTATTTCTTCTCCATCAAGGATATTCTGGGGCTTGATCAATCAGCTCAATGCCAACTTCAGGGTTCTCAACCAGTTTGGCCTGGGAACCCTGTTGCTGATCACTGCCCTGGCCGTTAAGAAACCAAGGCATGTGAGACATTTTTGAAGGAACCAATGGTCTTTAGTTTGGAGGAGGGACCTGGGGAGGGGTCTAGGGCTGGGGATCACTAGTGTCCTCAGCTCTTTGAGGGGCTTACATGCAAAGCTTTTTGACTGAGCCACTCCCAGGAAAGAACTCAGCTGTCTCGACAGAGTTTTCAGTTTCTTTGGGACCTAAGCCCTCTCTCGACGTGAGCCAGCTCTAAGCAGAAGAGGGGTCTTGGGAGTGGAGCAAGCTTCTTCCCCCAAGAATGTGCTACGAAAGGGTCCAGATCTTGGGGCAGGAAGTTGGAAAAGATGACCAATACAGTCTCTTCTGACCCTAAAGTTCTAGAAGTCACTCACCCCCTACCCCAAGCCTCCTGCTCCTGGAGTTTTTGTATCTTTTCGGCTTTAGAACATGCAAAGATGAGTCAGACCTGGGTCCTTCGCCAGACTTGAATGTAATGAGTGCTCACTAGCAGCTTGGGGTACAAGGAAAGAGTAATCAACTTTCATGGGACAGGGGTTTCCAAAGGGTCCGGGAAGCCTACATGGTTCGAAACTGCATATTTGATATTCTGATGTCCTTTTCTATTCAGAAAGGAATCCCCCGTTCATGTCATCATAAAAGCTAAGGAAGAAGACCCTTTCGGCTGCTGACAATGTGCAGAAGACCCTCTTGGGTAGGGTGGGTGGCTGGCGGCCCCCCATGTGGCCACTTGGATCTAGTGTTCCAGGGGGGCTGCTTCAGCCATTGTAACTGAGCCTCTATGGCACCTGCTCTCTCACCTCTAGTGGCGTTGCTGTTGGTATAGGTGAAGATGCTCGCCTGGGTGCTGTCCTCAGAGCTGGCCTGCAGCTGCCTGTCTGCAAGCCTTTGGGGGCCCCACAGCTGGGCCATGGCTCCAGAAAGCTTTGTCCCTGATACCTGCCCGCACTGGCACTGTAGGGGGGTCACAGTGCTTTATACAAGCTTGCAGGATCAGCCTGGGCCTCCTTACCTTAAAAGCTCCCAAACCCTTCACCATCTGATCTCTTAATTGGGCCCTGGACTTAGACCTCCTCTCCCCCACCTCTTGCCTCCTGACTCCTTAGGAGAGCCCATGAGGGCAGCTCAGAGGGATTTGCTCGGAACCAAACTCATAGCCCCTGGCTTCCCAAGGTAGCTGCAGGAGTGCCGTGGACTCTTGCTGCTGCTTATGTGTCCTTAGTTCCCTTCTACTGTCCAGCACTGACTCAAGTCCGGCAGGTCTGAGGGTTAGAATTTTCAGATTTGGGGAGCAGCCCAAAGCTCAAATCTGCCTTTCCCATCTGATTTGCTCCACAGTACTGGGAGGTAGGGTGTGCTAGGAGGCTTTGCAAGGCTGAGGCCTGGAAATGGAGCCTCCTTGAGCATCAGGCCATCTTACTGGATCCACACAGAAACAAGTTGCACTGGTAGGGGCTCCTCCTGCAGGAGGGGAGGAGTAGACCTGGGGGGCGGTGAGACTCCACTGTGCATCTTGCTTTCTGCTTCCCCTTCCTCCCCATGAATTGCAGCTCTTTCAGTCACCAGGGTGCTCATCTAGGCAACTCTCCCGCAGCACTTGAAGGTGCCCACAGACACTCAGGCCCCACATGCTCAAGTCTCCTTCCCCTGAGTTCATGACCTTTCCTTGGACTACCTCTGACCACAGCTTCCTTCTAGACTTACCTTCAAAAGTAAAGCTCTTGAGACTCTGGTTGGGTAGCTCAGTTGGTTAGAGTATCATCCCCGATATGCCAAGGTTGAAGGTTTGACCTCTGGTCAGGGCATATACAAGAAGCAACCAGTGAATCCCAAAATAAGTGGAACAAAGTTTCTCTCTGTCTCTGTCTGTCTGTCTGTCTCTCAAAATCAATAAATAAAAATTTTAAAAAAGGAAACCTCTCAACACTGTATTCCAGATGAGCCACCTCTGTTGTCCCTCTTCAGCGCCTGAAGTCTTGTTGCTGCTGACCCTGCATTTGTCAGGGGCACCAATTACCTGCTAATTGCCCCATTATGCAGCCTTAACTGTTTCTAACTGAAGACCCCTGGCTCCACTCCACAGGCTCCCTTTAGGGAACACATCTTTTCAGTGGCTTCTGCCAGCTCCTCTCTACTCAGCCCTGAAATCCAGCTGCCTTCAGCTGTCTCCTTTGGGTTGGCCTTAAGCTTGGTAAAGCCAAGACATGGGCTCATGGCCTCACTTCCCTGTTCTCGGTGCCATGACTTTTCAGCACTCCACACTGAAGCTTCTGGTGATGCGGCTACTCCTGCAGGTGGAGGGGAAGCCTTGGCTGCCAAGCTGAGGGCTGGAGCTTCATGGGGCCCCAGCTGGGTCACGCATAGCAAGAATGGATCTGAGCAGTGGTCACTGCCTGCCATGTGCTAAGTGCCTAGGGGTTCTGCGTGGAACTGAAGGTAAGAGTCCTGGCCACAATCTTGCCAGGGCCTATTGGCAGCCTAGAAAGCTGGGCTTGCTGCCGAAAGACACCTGGGAAGCTGTGTTTTCCTAACTGCAAGAGAAAGTACACCCAATACTTCTACTCCTAGGTATCTACCTAAGAGAACCGAAAACATGACCACACAAAAATATTGGATAAGAATGCCCATAGCAGCACCATTCACAAAATGTGAAAAGGTAGAAACAGACCAAAAGTGAATCAACAGGTGAATGATAAACAAAATGTGGGCTACCCATGTAATGGAGTTCAGCCATAACAGGAAATGGAGGTCTGGGTCCTGGTCAGGTAGCTCAGTTGGTTAGGGCATCATTCTGATACACCAAGGCTGCTGTTTCAAGCCCCAGTTAGGGCACATACAAAAATCAACCAATGGATGCATACATTGGTGGAATAACAAATCAATGTCTGTCTATCTGTCACTCTCTCTCTTTCTCTCTTTCTCTCTCCCCCCTTCCTCTCTCTCTCTAAAATAAATTTAACAAATGGAGTTCTGGCTCACGGTATAGCATGAATGAACCTCAAAAACATGATGCTGAGTGAAAGAAGCCAGATGCAAAAGGCCATGGAGTGTATGATTTCATTCATATGAAATGCCTGAAGTGACAAATCCATAAAAACAGAAAGGAGATTCATAGTTGCCAGGGGCTGGAGGGTTGCAATGAAGAATGACTGTTAATGGGGACAGGGATTCCTTTGGAGGTAATGGAAATATTCTAAAATTAGATTGTGATGGTGCAGCCATTGTGGGAAACAGTTTGGCAATTCTTCAAAAAAATTAAAAATAGAATTCTTATATGATCCAGCAACTCCACTTCTGGGTATATAACCAAAAGAAGTGAAAGCAGGAGCTCATATCACGAAGTTAGGATGTTCAGGTGGCTCACAATGTAGCTCAACATAACAATAGCAGATCCCTAGAATTCAACCCCTGGTCATTGTGACTTCCCAATCCACACTTTTCCCTATTCCTGGGTCCTAGGGAGCTCTACCTGCCTGTCTCCACCAGGGTCAAAGAATCAAAGCATCCAAGAATATAAGAGCTGGAGGTGGGCCCCCTCTGAGATTGCCTGTCCCACCTGGTCCCTTTTGAGCACTGGACACAGGATACCTCTTCCCAGTACCACCACGGATTGGCTGGATGACCTTGGATGGGGAGACCCCTCCATTTTGGGCCAGATTCCCCTTCTGTATAAAAGGGTATAACCAGTCTTTCCTACCCCTGCATGGGGCTCCCATGTCATTTGGAAGCCTTTGGGGAACAATGTGAAGTGCCATCTCAGTGGACATCAGGCAGAGGAGGATCAGGACATCTGGGGGAAACCTCCAGCTTGAGCCCTGGAGGTGGCCTACCACTTGCCAGGCCTGCTCTTGTCCAGCATTACATTAATCACTGAGTTCAGTGTTGGGTCTGCCCCAAGACCCTGTAGAAGGGGAGGGAAGATGGCAGAGGTGGGAGGAGGTGGGGACGGCAGTGAGTCCTGGATCGTCGCCGTCTCTGCAGAATAGGGTGCTAATTGATGATTAAGGTTAATAGAAGATCAAGTCCTGTTTTAGCAGAAAGCAGATTACTGCCCTGGAAATCACCCAGCACCTGGGTGCACACGTGTGCTCCCTAAGGCCCAGTGAAAAGTCACTCAGATCCGGCACTATGGCAAAGGGTAGAAGAAAGAGGAGGGGCATTTGTAAAGGGGATGAAGAACAAAGAGGGGGGAAATGTGGGTGAAGAGCTGCAGGAGAAGTAGGAGGGGGCTTTCACTGTGCCCCCATCTCCCTCTCTCATCACCAGTTGGGGCCATCTAGCCAGGCTGGAAGATAAGATGGCTGACTTGCCTAATCCAACTACTCCTAAGTGACTGAGAGGAACTATGATTAGGAGCCTTGGGTGTTGACTGCCGCCAAATTCACCTGTGGCTTTGATCAGCAGTCAGTGGCTGCTACAACTACAAGGCAAGGAACCACTTGGCCATTTGCCTTTGATTGTTTTTATTGTAATACAACTTATATAACATCAAATTTACCATCTGAACCATTTTTAATTTTATTTTTAATTAAAGTTTACATGCAATTTTTTAAAATATATTTTATTAATTATGCTATTACAGTTGTCCCATTTCTCTCCCTTCATTCCCCTCCACCCTGCACACTCCCTCCCCCACCATTCCCCCCCCTTTAGTTCATGTCCATGTGTCATAAGTTGTTTAGCTTCTACATTTCCCATACTATTCTTGACCTCCCCGCTGTCTATTTTCTACCTACTGTCTATGCTACTTATTCTCTGTACCTTTTCCCCCTCTCTCCTCCTCCCACTCCCCTGTTGCTAACCCTCTAAGTGATCTCCATTTCTGTGGTTCTGTTCCTGTTCCAGTTGTTTGCTTGGTTTGTTTTAATTTTTGTTTTTGTTTTAGGTGTGGTTGTTAATAATTGTGAGTTTGCTGTCTTTTTATTGTTCATGTTTTTGATCTTCTTTTTCTTAGATAAGTCCCTTTAACATTTCATATAATAAGGGCTTGGTGATGATGAACTCCTTGAACTTGACCTTATATGAGAAGCGCTTTATCTGCCCTTCCATTCTAAATGAAACCTTTACTGGATAGAGCAATCTTGAATGTAGGTTCTTGCCTTTCATGACTTGAAATGCTTCTTTCTAGCTCCTTCTTGCCTGTAAAGTCTCTTTTGAGAAATCAGCTGACAGTTTGATGGGAGCTCCTTTGTAGGTAACTCTCTCCTTTCCTCTTGCTGCTTTTAAGATTCTCTCCTTATCTTTAATCTTCAGTAATGTCCTTATGATGTGCCTTGGTGTGTGCTTCCTTAGGCCCAACTTCTTTGGGACTCTCTGAGCTCCCTGGATTTCCTTTGCCAGATTGGGGAAGTTCTCCTTTATTATTTGTTCAAATAAGTTTCCCACTTGTTGCTCTTCCTCTTCCCCTTCTGGTACTCCTATAATTTGGATGTTGGAACGTTTAAAGATGTCCTGGAGGTTCCTAAACCTCTCCTCATTTTTTTGAATTCTTGTTTCTTCATTCTTTTCTGTTTGGTTGTTTTTTTCTTCCTTTTGGTCCACTCCATTGATTTGAGTCCCAGTTTTCTTCCCACCACTATTGGTTCCCTGTGTATTTTCCTTCATTTCACTTAGTATAGCCTTCATTTTTTCATCTAATTTGTGACCAAATTCAACCAATTCTGTGAGCAACCTGATCACCAGTGTTTTGAACTGTACATCTGATAGGTAGGCTATCTCTTGGTCGCTTAGCTGTATTGGCTCTGAAATTTTTATCTGTTCTTCCATTTGAGCCAATTTTGGGGTTCTGTTTGCACCTGTTACATATGAGGGGCAGAGCCTTAGGTGTTCACCAGGGTGGGGCAACCCAGTGGCTGTGTTGTGATGCTGTATGTGGGGGCAGGGTCAGAGAGGGAACAATGGCACTTGCTCTGCTCTCGTATTTCAGTCCCTTCCGCTGCTTCCCACAAGCAAATTTGGCCCTTCTGGTGCTGGTTCCCCGGGTGGGTGGGCCTGTGTATGTTCTAGGACCCTTTGGGTCTCTTCAACGAACTCTCCTGTGATGCTGGGAGTCTCTCCTGGCAGCTGAACCCCCACAGGTGTTTTCAATTGGTGTTTTGAGGCTTTATTTCCCGGAGCTGTGATCCTGGGTTGTGTGGTCTGTCTCGCTCCCCATTTTCACCTGGTTTATCTGCAGGTGAATGTGTGTCAGCCAGCCTTGCACGCCTCACTGGGTCTGCCCGTTGCCACCCCATGCCCAGGGTCTGCCAGCCACCGCCTATGCACCCAGGACCACCAACCACCACTTTTTCCTCTTCATGGGTTGCAGACTCCGCCCCTCTTACCGGTCTGGATGAATGGTTGTCGGACTTTCGTACAGTTCAATTTTTTGTCAGATCTGGTTGTTTTTTTGTTTCTAAATTTTTATTGTCCTTAATTTTAGTTGTGTGAGGAGGCACAGTGTGTCTATCTATGCCTCCATCTTGGCTGGAAGTACATTCAATATTATTTTATATTAGTTTCAGTTATACAGCATAGTGATTAGACAATTACATACTTTGTAAAATGTTTCCCTGATATGGTACCCACCTGGTACTGTACATACATCCCTCAGACTGTTTTGTAACTGCCAATTTGTAATTCTTAATTCCTTCATCTTTTTTTACCCACTTCCCAAGCCCCCTCCCCTCTGGCAACCATCAGTCTTTTCTCTGTATCTAGGAGTCTGTTTTTATTTTGCTTATTTGTTTATATTGTTCTTTAAATTCAAGATGGAAATGAAATCATGTGGTATTTGTCTTTCTCTGTCTGACTTATTTCACTTGGCACAATACCCTCTAGGTCCACCCATGCTGTCACAGAAGGGAAGATTTCATTCTTTTTTATGGCTGAGTAATATTCTGTTGCATATATGTACCACCACTTTTTTATCCATTCATCGATTGATGGTTACTTAAGTTGTTTCCATATCTTGGCTATTGGGAATAGTATTGTAATGAACATAGGGATGCATATGTTCTTTTGAATTAGTGTATTGGGTTTCTTCAGATAAATACCCAGAAATGGAGTTGCTGGGTCAGAAGTCAGTTCCATTTTTAATTTTTGAGGCCCCTCCATAGTGTTTTCCATGGTGGGTGCACCAGTCTGCATTCCCACCAATAATGCATGAGGGTTCCCTTTTCTCCACATCCTCACCAGTACTTGTTTGTTAGTTTATTTATTTTTTAATAAAATATTTTATTTATTTAAAAAAGATTTTATTTATTTATCTTTAGAGGTGAAGAGAAGGAGAGGAGGAGAGAAATATCAAGGTATGGTTACCTCTCATGTGTCCCTTGCTGGGAACTGGCCTGCAACCCAGGCACGTGCCCTGACTGGGAATCGAACTGCAATCTTTTGGTTCACAGGCCTACGCTCAATCCACTGAACTACACCAGCCAGGGCAGTTTATTTATTCTTTTAAAGACTTAATGTATTTATTTCTAGAGAGGGGGGGAAGGGAGAGAGGAAGAGAAACATCCATCTGTTGCCTTTTGCAAGCCCCCACCTGGGAACCTGGCCTGCAATCCAGATATGAGCCCTGATCAGGAATCAAACTGCTGACCTTTCAGTTTGTGGGTTGATGCCCAACTCACTGAGCCACACCAGTCATGGCTGTTTGCTGATTTATTGATGATAACTCTTCTCGGAGGTGTGAAATGATATCTTATTGTGGTTTTAATTTTCATTTCTCTGATGATTAGTGATGTTGAGCATCTTTTCATATGTCTATTGGCCTTCTGTGTGTTCTTGTTGGAGAAGTGTTTATTCAGCTCCTTTGCCATTTTAAACTGGGGGTTTTTGGTGTTGTATGAATTCTTTACAAATTTTGAATATTAACCCTTTATCAGATGTATCACTGGTGAATATTTTCTCTCATTTAGTAGGATGCCTTTCATTTTGTTGATGATTTCCTTTGGTGTGCAAACGCTTTTTAGTTTGATGTAGTCTCATTTGTTTATTTTTTTCTTTTGTTTCCTTTGTCCAAGGAGCTATATCGGAGAAAATATTGCTAAGAAAAATGTCAGAGATTTACTGCCTATGTTTTCTTCTAGGAGTTTTATGGTTTTTGAGTCTTACATTTAAGTCTTTAATCCATTTTGAGTTTATTTTTGTGTATGGTGTAAGAAGGTGGTCCAGTGTCATTTATTATATGAATCTGTACAATTTACCCACCCTCATTAATTGAATAGATTGTCTTTATCATTGTATGTTCTTGCATATTTTGTCAAATATTAATTGACTACATAGGCATAGGATTCCTTTCTGGGCAATCTCTTCTGTTCCATTGATTTATCTGTTTTTAGGCCAGTAACATGCTGTTTTGTTTACTATAGCCTTGCAGTATAGTTTGATATCAGATAGTGTGTTCGTCCAACTTTGTTCTTATTTCTCAAAATTGCTGTGCTTATTTGGAGTCTTTTGTGGTTCCATTATAAATTTTTGGATTATTTGTTCTAGTTCTGTGAAATATACCATTGGTATTTTGATAGAAATTTTATTGAATCTATAAACTGCTTTGGGTAGTATGGACATGATAGTAATGTTAGTTCTTCCTATCCATGAGCATGATATATCCTTCAATTTATTTGTATGTTCTTCAATCTCTTTCTTCAGTGTCTTATAATTTTCTGAGTACAGGCCTTTTACCTCCTTGGTTAAACTTATTCCTAGGTATTTTTTGTTAAATATTTTACTTATTTTCAGAGAGAGGGGAAGGGAGGAAGAAAGAGGGAGAGGAATATTAATGTATGAAAGAAACAATTGGTTGCCTCTCACAAACACCCCCAGCTGGGGACCCTGCCCACAACCCAGTCATGTGCCCTTACTGGGAACTGAACAGGCAAACTTTAGGTTCACAGACTGGCACTCAATCCACTGAGCCACACCAGCCAAGGCTGTTTCCTGGGTGTTTTTAATGCAATTTTAAATTGGATTTATTTGTTTGTTTATTTGTTTATTTATTTATTTATTGAGAGAAGGGAGAGAGAGAGAGAAACATTGATTTGTTGTTCCACATATTTATACATTCATTGATTGATTCTTGTATGCACCCTAGCCGGGGATCAAACTTGCAAACTTGGCATATTGAGATGATGCTCTAACCAACTGAGCTATCCAGCCAGAGCAGATTATTTTCTTAGTTTCCCTTTCTCATAGTTCAATATTGGTGTATCATGACAGTTCAACAGCATTAAGCACATTCACATTGTTACACAACCATCACCACCATCCATCTTGAGCACTTTTCATCTTTCCAAACTGAAACTCTACCCATTAAACACTAACTCCTTCTTCTCCCCTCCCCCAGCCCCTGGCACCAACCTTTCTACTTTCTGTCTCTATACCTACTCCAGGGACCTCATATAAGGAGAATCATACACTATTTGTCCTTTTGTGTCTGGCTTCTTCCACTTAGCATAATGTTTTTAAGTGTATTTTATTGATTATGCTATTATAGTTGTCCCAATTTTTTGTTCTCTTTATCCCCCTCCACCCTGCAGCCCCAACCCTCCAGCATCCCCACCCCCCCCCCTTAGTTCATGTCCATGGGTTGTACATACAAGTTCTTTGGCTTCTCCATTTCCTATACTCTTCTTAACCTCTCCCTGTTTATTTTGTGCCTACCAATTCCTTGTACCTTCTTCCCCTCATTCTCCCCCTCCTCCTCCCCAGTGACAACCCTCATGTGATCTCCATTTCTGTGATTCTGTTCCTGTTCTAGGTGTTCGCTTAATTTTTGTTTTTGTTTTTTAGTTTCAGTTGTTGATAGTTGTGAGTTTGTGAGTTTGTTGTCATTTTACTGTTCATAGTTTTGATCTTCTTTTTCTTAGATAAGTCCCTTTAACATTTCATATAATAAGGGCTTGGTGATGATGAACTCCTTTAATTTGACCTTGTGTAGGAAGCACTTTATCTGCCCTTCCATTCTAAATGAGAGCTTTGCTGGACAGAGTAATGCTGGTTGTAGGTCCTTGCCTTTCATGACTTTGAATACTTCTTTTCAGCCCCTTCTTGCATGTAAGGTTTCTTTTGAGGAATCAGCTGATAGTCTTATGGGCACTCCTTCGTAGGTAACTCTCCTTTTCTATTGCTGCTTTTAAGATTCTCTCCTTATCTTTAATCTTCAGTAATGTCCTTATGATGTGCCTTGGTGTGTTTCTTCTTCGGTCCAACTTGTTTGGGACTCTCTGAGCTTCCTGGACTTACATGTCTAGTTCCTTCACCAGATTGGGGAAGTTTTCCTTCCTTCTGTTTTCAAATAAGTTTTCAATTTCTTGCTCTTCCTCTTCTCCTTCTGGTACCGTTATGATTTGGATGTTGAAATGTTTAAAGTTGTCCCAGAGGTTCCTCAGCCTCTCTTCATTTTTTTTAGATTTTATTTATTTACTTTTAGAGAAAGGGGGAGGGAAGGAGAAAGAGAGGGAGAGAAATATCAATGTGTGCTCGCCTTTCGTCCATCTCCTACCAGGGATCCGGCCTGCAACCCAGGCATGTGCCCTGACTGGGAATCGTACTGGCAACCCTTTGTTTTGCAGCCCACGCTCAATCCACTGAACTACACCAGCCAGGGCTCTCCTCATTGTTTTGAATTTTCGTTTCTTCATTCTGTTCTGATTGGATGTTTATCTCTTCCTTTTGTTCCAAATTGTTGATTTGAGTTCCAGTTTCCTTCCCTTCACTGCTGGTTCCTTATATATTTTTCTTTATTTCACTTTGTGTAGCCTTCATTTCTTCCTTCATTTTTGCAACCACACTGAATCATTTTTGTGAGCATCCTGATTACCAGTGTTTTGAACTCTGCATCTGATAGCTTGCCTAGCTCCTCATTGCTTAGTTCTTTTTCTGGAGTTTTGATCTGTTCTTTCATTTGGGCCATATTTGTTTGTCTTGGGGCACCAGTCTGGATGAATATTCTTCTTTAACTCTTTGGTTGTTGGACTTCCATACAGTTCCATTTTCTGGCAGTTCTGGTTGTTTTTTGTTTTTAAACTTGTTGTTGTTCTTCTTTGGTTATGTGAGGAAGTGAAATGTTTCTATCTACACCCCCATCTTGGATACAGCCCCCATATAATGTTTTTTTGTTTTTTAAAAGATCTATTTTATTTATTTTTAGACAGAGGGGAAGGGAGGGAGAAAGAGAGGAAGAGAAATGTCAATGTGTCGTTGTTTCTCATGCTCTGCCTACCTGGGACCGGGCAGGCAACCCAGGCATGTGCCCTGACTGGGAATCAAACTGGTGACCATTTGGTTTGCAGGTCTGTGCTCAACCCACTGAGCCACATAAGCCAGGGCCCCAGTATAATGTTTTAAAAGATCATTCATTGCCTTTGATTTTGTATTTGGAACAGATTTACATACATTTAATTTTAATTTTAATTTTAATGTGGTCACATATGACTTCATTTCTTGCCTTTCTATCTTGTTGGAAAAGTTCTCCCATCCTAAGTTCCTCAGAGACCCATAAATATTCACCGTGTATATAAAGTCCAAAAACAAGTGTTGGGCTGTTTCCTCATTTGGGGACTGTTCCATTACATCTCAAATTACTCACCTGAGAGCCTGACAACCACCAGATTTTCCTCACCCCTCCAGCTGACCCATGCTCCCTTCTCAGTGTAGTTTCCATATTCTCAGTTTGGTCCCATACTCTAACTTCATCTACTGAAGGCTTCCTGAAGTGCTGCCATGTCTTCACCTTGTGACCTAAAACAAGTCAGTTACCACCTCTAGAATGTGTGTCCTCATCAGGAAGATGGAGATAACTTGCAGCAAATAAATATTTGCTGTAAGGTTTGCATGAGTTAATCCTTTTGAAAAGTCATGGCACAGTATTTGGTACAGAAAATTCAGTCAACAATTTATTTTACAGATAACTCATTAAGTACCTACTATGGCCAGGCATTATTCTAGGCCGCCTGTGAACAAACAGGTGGAGATCCCTGTCCCCTGGCAGCTGCCATTCAAGTGTGCGTGGAGGACCCCAGACGTAATAAATAAGTTGTGATAAGTAGGATGGAGAATGGGAGAAGGAAAAAAGGCTCTGGAGGTACCCGGGGTAGGGAGGGAATGGGTGCCCATTTTTATATGACATCAAAGTGGGCCTCCCTAAGAAAGGGACTTGTGAGAAAAGCCTCAAAGAAAGGAGAGAGGGAGCAATGCAGATATCCGAGGAAGGCATCCCACGAAGGGAATAGCAAGTGACTGTAAAGTCCCTGGAGCAGGAATACGCTTGATCTGTTTAAGAAACAGCAAGGACACCAGGGTGGCTGGAGCAGAGTGAGCAAGTGGAGACTGGGAAGAGGGAAGGTCAGAGAAGGGATCGGGGCCAGGACATGAGTGTCCTGGAGGCCATTTTCAGCATGTGAGCTTTCACTGTGACTGAAATGGGGAGCTAACAAACTACCTCTGGATGTTGTTCTGAGAATGGTAGGGGTCAGAGTGAAAGCAAGAGACCAGGTGAAAGGTACTGCAGTCATCCAGGTGAGAAACGATGACACCTGCCACCAGGTAGGGTCCAGAAGGCTGGTGAGGGTGTCAGATGCTGGATAGCTTTTGTAGGTAGAGTCAACAGGATTTCCTGGTGACTTAAGTGGAAGCAGTTAGAGAAAAGGAGAAGTGAAGGTCCCCTCCAAGATTGGGGGCCTGAGCAACCAGAAGGATCAAGTTGTCCTCAGCCAAGAGATTGGGGCCATAGGCAGTGGGTGTTTGGCTTGGTGGGAGAAGATCGCAAGCATCAGGAATCTAGGCATAAAGGGTTGACATGAGGAGCAAGAAGGGGCCATCCCCTTGACTCATAGACTTTCAAAGAGAATTTGCTGAACAGCTGTATCCCAATCAATGTGAAAATGTGGACAAAATGGAAAAATTCCTAGAAAAACACAACTTCACAAAATGGCTCAAAAGAAACGGAACATCTCAGGAGTTTTGTATCTGTTAAAAGCCCTACTTTTAAACCTGCCCACCAGGAAGGTCTCTGTCCGTTTCTGATGGACATGAGGCTTTAGGTGATTTTCAAACTGGGTATGTCTTTTTTGTATCATCTTCAATAGGAAGTTCTCAGGCCTTTGCAGCATATCCCCACAGGTCTTTAGTCCCAAAAGAACAAATGGAATCAATAAATGGCAGAAAGTTTGGGCACAAATACCTGAAATTTGAATGGGTTAAAACTCATCACACCTCCACCCCCAATTCTGCTTTCTGTGGCAGCCACCTGATCACCAGAGAAGAAATACAGTTTTGTTTGTTTATACTATTATGAAATTTCACTCCAGAAAAACCTGTTGGGCTTTTGTTGCTTTGTCTTTTTCTGTTTTTTTTTTTAATTTCCAAATCATTTTTTCTTCTTTTTACTCGAAAAAACGTGTTTTATTTCCAGTCTGTTCCATAGTTACAATCTAGCTCAGGGCCAAGCCTTAAACTGGGCAGAATTTACACTGTGATTAAACTATGTAGTGTTTGAGTCATGCGGACAAGGTGCTCAAGCAGGGGAGGGCCGGCACCGAGGCTGCCACCTCACTCTGTGTCTGCCTTCCCACCACAAGTTCCTCTCTCTCTCTTTTAATTTATTGGTTTGAGAGAGATAGGGGGAGGGAGAGAGAATATTTGTTGTTCCACTCATTTATGGATTCATTGGTTGATCTCCTGCATGCACCCTGATTGGGATTGAATGGAAACCTTGGCGTATCCCAATGATGCTTCAAACGATTGAACAATCCAGCCGGGGCCACAGGCTTCTCTTTTCACATTAGTATCATCATGTCAAAACTGGCTTCTTTATATCCTGGGACAAAGACAAAATGAAATTCGTTTCACAAATCCTAATCTTCAAGGAAGGGTAAGAAAAAGGAGAGAAGTGTAATATTGCCTGTTAATTGAAAATGTCGATCTGAACTCATTGTATAGATTTTTAAGTACAAAGTGAGCCTCGCACATCCCTATTGTGCCAGAAACTGTGGGGAATGGCAAAAAGACAAGGGAGCCAGCTTAAGGGGGGATCCCACTAGCCAAACTTGTGACAAAAGGAGCAGCAAAAAGAATTTCTGACAAGAATGGAGTCAATGCAAGCCCCTGACTCTGTACCAGCGTGCAAAATGTTTCACTGTTTGTGTCTGAAGCACTTCGGTTTTCTGTACTGCTGGATCTTAGCACAGGGACCTTTTGCCTGCAGGAAGGGGCCACCACTAGGCCTGCACACTAGCTCTCGGGCGTCCTCTTCTGGCGCTGTGCCTCTCCCCAGCTAGATGGCACTGCGTGGCCACTCGGACTGCTTTCGCTTTCTTTGCTTCTTTTACCCTTACTCCAGCACAGGTCTCTGTCCTGATTCTTTGCAGACCGGCCCATAGTTGTCCCTACACAAGATCCACCTGCGGAGTGGATCCTGATCAGTGCGCCTTGGGAATTGTTGGGACCCTTCGTACCACCCCACAGCCCTGCCACACCCTAGAGACTTCTGGTCCTTCACATTCTTCTGGTTACCAGTTTTCTGCTTCCTGGTTTCACAAAACATGTAGATTGGGGTGGGGGTGGGGTGCATGTTTCCTGTGTTTTTGTGATTTTAGAAGTGGGAGAATTGGGGGGTTTAGCTACCTTACTATTCCTACCTGAACCCAGAAATCTCTTCATTATTTACTTTTTCTTTTAAAAAGTTGCTTTTTAAATTGTGATAAATACACATAACATGAAATTCACCATTGCAACTATTTTCAGGTGTCTGAGTGGCATTAGTACATTCACATTGTCTTCATTGTCATTTTTTGTATTAAGAATGTGAATTGCATTTGTGGTCCAGTTCATTGTGTTTGTTTTTTTTTTTAATTTTCTTACAGACAGTGGAAATCATACAAAAGCTTACACAATATATGCAATTAAAATTATCAACAAGATGTGCATATACAATATAATTCCCTTTAACTATCCACTACTATTAGGGAAGAAATTCCAAACAGAAGCCAAGGGCAAATTTATTTTAACACTAGTATTTCCTGTAGCTCAGGGCCAGGTGTTTTTATTGTGTGTGTTGCTTTTATCTGTCCCATCTTTTTTACACAGGGCAACGAGAGATACACTTTGTCTCCATTGTTCTAGAAATGTTTTTCCTGCCTTTGATTCAGGGGCAGAAAGCTTGTCCCCTTTGGGTCCAATTGCAGGGCACCCCTCCCTCTCTGGAGGAGTGACCTGCTTGCCTTTCTGCAAGGCTGTGACCCTCTATGTTAGAGGAGGTCACTGGCCATTTCCTGTGAGGCCCAGCCTTGTTCTGTGAGGCTGGGTGTCTGAATCTGAGGTTTAGCTTTACAAGTGATATTTCTATTGAAGTTGTGATTATAAATGCAATGTCTGCAGTCATAGTGTGGGAGGCAAGAGCACCCAGTTGAGATTGACCAATGCAAGTAACTGCTTTGCTCTGAAGCCCAGCAGCCCCTGGGAAGAGGCGCAGCACACTGTTGCCACCACAATACTCAGAGACCAGCCAACTGCCTTTGATCAAGTTCTCGGTTGACTTCTTATAAACTGTACCTGAAGTTAGGTATAAATGCATTATAATTTTGCTATGATCTCAATGTTCGCATCCCCCCAAAATTCATATGTTGAAATCCTGATGCCCAATGAGCTGGTATCAGGAAGTGAGGCCATTGGGAAGTGGTTAAATTATGAGGGCAGAACTCCTCAATGAGGTTATCAGGCTGGAGATAGTCAGGAGTCACCCTAGGACTAAGACAAAGGACATCAATACAGATTAGAGACCCTGTTCTAAGACCACTTCCTTAGGAATGAGAAAACTCCAGAGGTGCCCTAGGACTAGGACAAGGGACATTGATACAAGACAGAGACCCTCCTTGCTTTCTGGAAAAGCGCTGAATCATGGTGAATCGTAATTGCACCTGTGCAGAAGATACTACATGACTCCTGCTTCATTATAATAGCATTTAATAAATTAGCATTGTGGGACTCCTTGCCCCGCAGTGAGCAATCAAGAAAAATCATGGAAGACCACATATGCAGTAGCTTAAAAGTAATATAACTACTTGTATGTGCACAATAAAAGCCCACCAAAACTAGCCAGGAAGTAACCGCCCTGTAAGAACAGAATCCTTCCAGCCACTGAGGGTCAGTCTCTGCTCAGAGTTGATCCATTCTCATGTTCTGTGGAGTGCACTACTGCTTAATCTATCTGCTCTTTTTCTTTCTCCTATAATCTCTCTGTGTGTTCAGTTCAATTCATTGTTCGCAATCACCAAAAACCTGGTTACCTGTGCCCACCCATAACAGTTATGTCCTTATAAAAGAAGCCTAAGAGTGTCCTGGCTGGTGTGGCTGAGTAGATTGAGTGCCAGCCTGTGAACCTAAAGGTCATTGGCTTGATTTCCACTTAGGGCACATATGTGAGTTGCAGGCCAGGTCCCTGGTTGGGAGCTTATGCAAGGCAACCAATAGATATTTCTCTCCCTTTCTTTTTCTTTTCCCTACCTTCACCTCTCTCTAAAGAGATCCCTTCTGCCATGTGAGGCTACAACCCAGAAGATGGCCCTCATCCAACCATGCTGGCACCCCGATCTTACACTTTCAGCTTCCAGAACTGTGACAAATAAATTTCTGTTGTTTATAAGCCACTCAGTCTGTGGTATTTTGTTACAGATGCCCAAACAGACTAAGACATTAAATTGGTACAAATAGTAGGGGTTCTGCCACAACAAATACTATAAAAATATGGAAGTGGCTTTGAAACTGGATAATGAGTAGAGGCCGGAAGAGTTCAGAGGCATGTTCTAGAAAAAGTCTACATTGCTATCTATGAATGGACCTTTAGAGACAATTATGGTGAGGATTCAGAAGATAAAGAGGAGAGCTGTAGAGACAGCCTCAGTCTTCTCAGAGAATACCGAAGGGGTCGTGTGCAGAATGTTAGCAGAAATATGGATGGTAATGGCCCTTCTGATGTGGTCTCAGACCGAAATGAGGAATGTTATTGGAAATTGGAGGAAAGACCATTTTTGTTATAAAGTGGCAATGGCCCTGGGTGGTGTGACTCAGTGGATCGAGTGCCGACCTGTGAACCAAAGGCTTGCCACTTCAATTTCCAGTCAGGGCACATGCCTAGGTTGTGGGCCAGGACCCCAGTGTGGGGTACACAAGAGGCAACTACAAAGTGCTAATAAACTTGGCTGAATTGTATTCATGCCGCAGTGTTCTGTGGAAGGTAAAATTTGTGAGCAATGAAATTAGGTATTGGGTTAAGAAAATATCTAAATAAAGTGGTGATTGTGTGGTTGTATAGCTTGGTTTCTCTTACATGCTCGCAGTAAAATGTGAGAAGGGAGAAATCACTTAAAATGAAATGGTTAATCAAAAGAGAAACAGAACTTAAACATTTGGAAAATTCTCAGCCTATCCATATTGCAAAAAATGAGAAAGCATGTTTTGAAGAAAACACTAAGGGTGTGGTCAAGTGACTCTTCAGTAAGGAAACTAGCATGGGTGTAAACCATGGCCTTCATCAGCCATCATAGCAGGAAAACTGCAAATTTGAACTGAAGGGGCAAGGACTTGGATCATGCAGGATAGAGCTACTCTTGAAGACAAAGGAAGAACCTCAAAGGCTATTCAGAGATTATCAGCACTGCTTCCTAGGTTTCAAGTTTGGGTGGCATTGCCTGGGTTTCATCAGGCCAGACAACTCCCACCCAAAGCTGTGGGGACATTGTCTCCCAAGGCCCTGGGGGGTTGATGCTGTCAAAAGCATGGAGACCAATTCCTACCCAGTAGAGTTCTAGGGGAATGGCTCCTTCCACTTGGACTTTGAAGGATGGAGCCACCTAGAGCTGTGACCCAGGCAGAGGTCCTTAGCTAGGGCAATGCATAGTGGAGCATGGGATTGGGATGACCCCCCAGGACCCCAGACTGATAGAACCACCTGTGTGTGATTCCAGCCTAGAAGAGGCACAGGTACGCAACTTCAATTTGTGAGCGCTGCCACATGGACTACACTTAGCAAAACAATGGGGGCAGGGATGCCCCAATATGTCCAGAAGGGAGGTTCCCTGCCCCAGTGGGCCTGACTGGCAGAGCACTGAGTTCAAGATTATGATTCTCAAGGCTTTAGATTTGTTGCTCTTTGTCTCGTTGTGTTTTAAACTTGCTTGGAACCTGTTAGCCCTTTCTTTCCTATTTATCCCCTTTGAAATGGGAGTGTTTACCCTCTGCCTGTTTCACCATTGTATTTTGGAAGCAGAGAACTTGTTTGATTTACAGGTTCGAAGCTGGAGAGGAATTTACCTCACAATGAATTGAACCTCGAGTCTCACTCATATCTGATTTAGGTGACATTTAAATGAGACTTTAGACTTTTAAGTCAATGCTGGAACTGGTTAAAACTTTTGGGGCTGTTGGGATGGAATGAATGTATTTTGCATATGAGAGGGACATGAATTTTGGGGGGTCCAGGGGCAGAATGCTATGACAAATGTGAATGAATGAATGACAGTCAAATTTAATATGTCCTCAACTGGAATTCCTCTATCAAAAGATCCTTGTGGGTTCTTGAATCATTCGTTATGAGAGCACCTGAACCTTGCCCTGTGGTCATTATCTTCAGGTTTTCTTGAGCGTTTTCTGCATTGCAATACTTCCCTTTCCCATGGTGGCATTTAAGAAATCTAATGTGATCCTAATATTAGTGGGCTGTGCAGTCTAGTCTGCAGAGGCATAACCTGTTACATGGAGAAATACAGAAAGAGCGAGGAGAAAGGTTTCAGTGCAGGACTATTAGAAAATGGGACAGTCAGGACAATGCCAAGAGTATTCGAGGGCAGATAATGACAGCTGGCTCTCCCTCATCAGTTTTACTTGTTCCCTGAAAGTCCTTTGTAATTATGTCTTGTTCTACAGGTCTTGGGCCAGCAGCCTACCTCAGGAAATCATCTTCTTATCGTTAGGGTTTGTCCTAGGAATCTTGAGCTTTATTCCTCTACAGGTTAAGGTAAGTTTTTCAAGTGTTTTCAGGATATTCTCAGTTTACATACACCTGTGATTTGGTCTGGATCTCAAGTATATATGCTGTCTGGTGGTGCATAGGAAGCCACTCCAAAAGTTAGTGGCCTAAAATAACAACAATTTTTTTTTTAGTTTACTGAGCTCTGGGTGGGGTGTTCTTTGCTCTTCATGGTATTGGTTGGGGGTCTCTCATGTGACATCACTGGGAGCTTAGCCAAAGCTAGAACATCCAAGATGATTTTAGTCCCATGTCTGGCATGGTGCTGGTTTTAGCTGGGTTGTATTATTCTCTTCCACATGGCATCTCATCCTCCAGGACCCCCTGAGCCAGGTCTCTTCTTTCCATGTACTGGCTTCCAAGAAGGCAAATATGGAAACTGTAAAGCCTCTTTTGGCTTAGGCCTGGAAGTCATCCAGTGTCTCTTCTGCTGCATTCTATTAGTCAAAGCAAGTCACAGGGCCAGCCCTGGTCAACTGAAGGAGGAATAGACTCTACCTCTTGTTGGGAGAAGGAGTGGCCAGGTCATATTGCAGAAAGACATGCAGAATGGGAATGACTCTAATGGCTATTTCAGAAACAGTCCACCCATCCAGTGAGAAGTGCTCTGTCAGTCCCCACATGTCAGAGGAAACCCAAGGGACAGGCAGAAGTTGTTAAACAGTTGGCACTGAGGTCTCTGACAGGGGAACATGTGGGTCTACTACAGTGGCACTGCCCCTTCCCAAGTACAGGTGTCCATGTTGTCACCATTTGACAACCCTTGATGTGGATACAGTAGCCAGGTTGTCCACCATGACACTGTCCTGCTGGGCCACTTGTTTCCAGGCACCCTGAACCTGACAATCTGTCCATTTTGTGTATCACTAAAGCTATTCATAAACAAGGGGATTTTAACCTTGGAATATGGTCTTTCAGAAGGTATTGCAGTTATTGTGCTGAGAGTGCTTGTATTAGCTCTCACATAAAAATATAAGCATTAAAAAGTTATTTTCAGAAAAAAATAGATAAAAAATAAAATTCATCCTCAGAAGTTATGCAATTATCAGAACATATTTTAACTTTTTTTAGTTGAAGTGAAATTCATGTAATATAAAATTAACCATCTTAAAGTGTACAATCCAATTCAGTGGAGCTTGGTAAATTCAGTGTTGTGCAGTTATTACAACCATCTAATGCCTAAACATTTTCATTATCCCAAACAGAAACCTGCATGTACCCATTAGCAGTCACTTGCCATTCCCTGCTTCCCCAGCTCCTGGCAAGCCTTTATCTGCTTTCTGTCCATGGCTTTGCTTGTTCTGGACATTTCATATAAATGGAATCATACAATATGTGATCTTTTGTGTCTGTGTTCTTTCACTCAGCACAATGTTTTTGAGATTCATCTGCAATGTAGCCTGGACTAGTGTTTCATTCCTTTTTACCAAAATATATTTAAATTAATGACATTTAAATAAATCTGTAGGATAGCTTTTATTTTTTTAAGATTTTTAAAATTTATTTTTAGAGAGATGGGAAAGGAAGGAGAAAGAGGGAGAAACATAAACATCACATTGATGTGTGGTTGCCTCTCATGTGCCCCCTTGCTGGGAATCTGGCCCACAACCCAGGCCTGTGCCCTGACTGGGAATTGGACTGGTGACCCATGCTCAATCCACAAGCTACACCAGCCAGGGCTGTAGAGTAGCTTTTAAAATCTCATTGAGTTGTTTTTAATAACAGGCACATTCTGATCATGCCTCATTATTTCTGGTATCCCCACCCCCTTATTCACATGTGCCTTGCAATGGATCACCCAAACCAGGTGAAGGGGCAAACCTTGGCACTACCGAGCAGCTATCTACCAAGGACGGTGCATGGAGAAGGTCCTTGTCAGCACTGTTATTAATGTGAGGACTGATCTTGGAGAAGGCCAGTATCAAAGAGAGTTGCAAGAGGAAACTGGTCAGTTGTTTGATAAAAGCACAGGTGCCCTATACCCAGAAATGCCCATGGCCTTGAGAGTGTAACCAGAGTCACAATAATTTGATAACAACCCACAGAAGAAAGGAACATAACCGGTAGGAATTTTAGCTCTTCCACTAAGGAAGAACCTTGGCTGTTTATTTTGTTTGCTTGCTTATTTCCTTATAATTGGCCTCAGTTGTAAAATAACTGTGCTGAGCATGAGAGGCAGCAGAAAAGCACCTCTGTTGACAGGATTTGAAGCTGCCAGTTCCTACTAGAATGAGAAAAAAACTTCCGCCCCCTGGGTAGAATACCTGGCTGAAAAGATATTGATTACTTCAAGACCCTTTTTCTTCTGAGCACCCAGGCCTCTCTACTGTATTATATGTAGGCTTTTAAAACATTTGTTGACAATACACCTTTATGTGTATTATGCAAATTTACACTTATATACAGTCACAGTAAAAGTATATTCAGAGGGCAATATTATTTAAGGCTCTAAGACTTTACTCTGGCTGGCGTGGCTCTGTTGGTTGGAGCATCTGCCCCATAACTGAAAGGTTACCGGTTTGATCCCAGGATACAAACCCAGGTTGTGGGCTCATTGCCCAGTTGGGGTGCATGCGAGAGGCAGCCAATTGGCATTTCTCTCTCACATGAATGTTTCTCTCTCCCTTCTCCTCTCTCTCTCAAATGAGAATAAAATGTACCTTTAAACAAATTAAAGCTCTAAGACATTTAGTTCCTAAGGTTTTAAAATACAATTCAAACAATCAGGCAGAGCACAGAACAATGTTATACTACAGTGATTATTCTTAATTTAATTTGAATGTTATGAGGGGCAATTGTGTTTATACACAGATAAGAATATACTTGTATAAGTAGAAAGTAACTATGCACTTCTGCATTCTCTGTCTCTATGAATTGTAATTCCTTTGGAAATTGTCCAGATAGAGCTTACTTGCTAATTACCTCCATTTATTATTCACTCAAGTCTCAAAATCAATGGATTAGAAAATCTTAGAAACTATAGTAGGTTGACATTGAAGAACAATACGATCATAGTTGATGAATGAAAATTACTCACTTTACAAAGTGGAGTAGATTTGTAGGGCTACATAATTACTGCTATTGTTGGAAATTTAAAAGGATCAATTAAAAAATAAAGACATTAGCTATTTTAACTCAACTTAGTTCAACTCGTGTTTACATTTACATAACTATAGACATTTTAAGAAATACTGTATCTGATCTATAAGTATCAGGAGTTTAAAATTTTCCGTTTGATCAAGTTTTTTGTAAGAAATTAATAATAAATACATCTCAAATCCTGCAAAAACCCAAATGTACTCTTTGCATGATATTTTATACTGTGATAAAATTGGGAAGAACAGTAATTTTTTAATGACAATTAACAAAACAATTGAATGTATTCAAGGATGTACCCTGCATAGAAATGTTGAAGGAACTTGGAGATTTAGATTATTTTCTTGGCTTTATTTTACCAAGTAGAGTACAATTAAGGCCACAACTTGATAAGTGGGGTCCAAAAACTTTATCACAAAAAATGAGGAGTTGTGTGCATCATTTGGCAATGAATGCAAGGACCAGGGCCTTTGCAACACAAGACTACCCAGTTCTCAGCTTACAGGGCTGTAGAATGCTGTGACTGGTGGGGACTTGAGGAGTGTTGGCACTGGGCCCTTGGTCCATGGAAGCATGTGGGGCAGAATGAATCTCAGGGTTCGGGGACTTCCTCTCTGCTTCTCCATTAACATCGGGCTCACAGGATGCTTTTCCATTTGTCTCTCCTATGTTGTTAAAACCCTTGAAATATTGTTAATAAGAGTGCTTAATACAGAAGGGATTCCTGAAGCTCTTTTATAACTGGTAATATTTGGCCTGTTAGCAAATTGCCTTTCCTTGTTCCTTATCTTATAACTTAGCAAACAAGGACACCATGGCAATTAAAGAAAAAATTCCAGTTTTTCATTTTCTCTCATCCAGAAACATTTTTAGAGAGAAAGAGTATATTAAGGAAACAGGACTACTCTTCAGACTTTTGTTAATAGCTTAGTTGGTTTTATATGGTTATTTGAACATATTTTATTTTCACTTATTAGAACAGCAATTTTCAATCAGTGTGCCACGAGAATTTTGAAAGCATGCAATACCTTACTGTTTAGCCAGGGGCACTGACCTCTTTTCCCCTAGATTGTCAAATTAAAAAATGACAGCAGCCAGCACAACAATAGCTGACCAGTGTGAATGAATCAAAATTATACCTATTTTTTGTCAGATTGCCAAAAAAATTTTTTTTGGTGTGCTGCACAATTTTAGTAATTTAGCTTGTGTGTGCCATGAGATGGGAAAAGTTGAAAATCACAGTATCGGAGTAAATAATTAAAAATTCTATGATTTTATCAATTACTTCTCTTTTTTCCTTTTCAAGCATTTAGAAATTACCTTGTGCACAGAAGATATTGTCCCCACAAGATTAAATTTTTTAATTAATTTAATATCTAAACAGGTATACTAGAGGGCAGATCCACATTGTATGAAGACTGAAGTTTACACAATTTGGGTTGTTCTTTAAGAAAAGAAATAGGAAGTTACTTCCAAAAATGTACAATATACTGATTTAGAAAAAGAAAATAAATCACAACAAATTAAAAATTTTTTAAAAGCTAGCAATTACCCACAAATTAGCATAAGTCAGCAAAACACTATTGTTTTTTATGTGGCTCATACTTTCTGATCACATCTTTGTATGATAATGATTTTGAAACACAATTTCTATAGAGGGAATAGAAGGATAAAGCAGTCTTTCTTTCAGCATGCTTGGTGGAAATGTCATATTATTGATGGTTTAGTACAGTCTCTTTCACAAGTCCTTATCAGAAAAGCTACCTCAGGAACTTCCTCTGCAGTTTTTTTTCCCAGACCCTGCTCCTCACTCTGGGATCAGCCCTTTGGGTGTGGCCTGGGGTCTGGGTGGGAAGGCCCATCTCCCTCCTTGTGGCTACTGGGTTGCTGTCACACCTGTCACAGCTACTTGCATGTACCTTTCCTTGAAGTATCCATCCAAGCAGAATGTCCTGGTCCCCTTGGGTGGTGACTTCAGGGAGCAAACTCACAGGCAGACTGCAGAAAACAGGCAGAATCACTTCTGTAGGGAGAGCTAGAAGCTAAGTGTAAACAGACCCCCTGAATCCACAGGGAGGACTACTGGGCTGGAACTGACCCTTGGACATAGTTACTTTGGCCTCAGACTAGAAGGACAGGGAGGACAACCAGTGGTGCCACTTTAATCTGGAAGACAGAACACCTCATCTAGGCTTCCACTTTCTCAACTGGAACACATTTATGCTAAAGGGATCTGGTCAGTATCCCAGAACACAGTCATGCTTTACAGAAACAGGACTTTCAGTATCAAGCCACGGAAGACAAGAGGATCCAAGATGGACCAGGGGACTAGAAAGTGAAGTGGCCACCAAACTTTGACAGATGAGAGCCCAGAACCAGCTCAGTTGCTGCAACCAAGGTTCACCTCCCTGGTCAGTAGCAGCCCTCCTGGGAAGTAAGGCCTGAGACTCCAGGACCCTCACAATGCACTGCCAGGACTTCCTAATACCCAAGGCTCTGCTCTGATGGCAGCTATCTTGAAGTGAGTGACTCATGGAAGAAACTTCTAAACTGTGAAACAACAGTCCCTGAGAGAGATGATGAACACATGTCAAAGTGCAGCAAGGCAGCCAGCTAGAGAGCCTGGCTTAAAGTGCAGCTCTCGGAGACAGGCTGCAGAGAAAGAGGAGTGTTTACATGAGCTTCTTCAACAGGAGTGAAGCAGGTTAGTTTCCTAAGGGCTAAAAATCTGCCATGTCTTCATGAGTTGTGAGAGCTAAGGCTGGATCATGTTGACCCAGATATATCTCCAAGAAATGCCACATATGGGAATCTTAATGAGAAATAATGAGAAATGTGGTTGTGAGCTTCAATCAGAAATATAATGCAAGAGCCCTGGCTGGTGTAGCTCAGTGGATTGAGTGCCAGCTTGCGAACCAAAGGGTCACCAGTTAGATTCCCAGTCAGGTCACATGTCTGGGTTGTGGGCTGGATCCCCAGTGGGGGGGGTACACAAGAGGCAACCACACATTGATGTTTCTTTCCTTCTCTTTCTCCTTCCCTTCCCCTCTCTCTAAAAATAAATAAAATCTTTAAAAAAAAAGAAATATAGTGCAAGAAAGTCCAGTTTTCTCTCATGACAAACTCATGCTTAAGTTGGGGAAAAATCTGCTTTTTCTCAATTTTGAAATAAAATGTACACACTTGTGAATGGGATCTGTGTGTCATTCTGACTTCAGACATCAATCTAGACTGTTGTCACAAGGATGGTGACACGATTGATAGACCAAAGGGACAAAGCAGAGCTGCCTGGCTGAACAAAGGCTTTCCTGGAAGAACCATAACATTTATAAACCTCATCAATACAAATGAGAGAAAAGCTATTGATGAAACATATCATAAATAGAAAATGATACATAACCACAGATGCAATAAGATTTTTGTCAGTTTTTCTTATTGTTCAAGTACAATTGTCTCCATTTTCCCCCACCAATTCCCCCCACCCGCCCATCCCTACCTCCCACCCTTGATCCTACCCCCTTTGGCTTTGTCCATGCGTCCCTTATAAAAGTTCCTTAATGACTCTTCCCCTATTTTTCCCCATTACCCCTCTCCCCACTTCTGGTTACTGTCAGTTTGTTCTTTATTTCACTGTCTCTGGTTATATTTTGCTTGCTTGTTTGTTTCATTGATTAGTTCCACCTTATAGGTGAGATCATATGGTATTTGTCTTTCACCACCTGGCTTATTTCACTTAGCATAATACTCTTCACTTCCATCTGTGCTATAAAGAAGGGTAGGAGTCCCTTCTTTCTTTCTGCTCTGTAGGTTTTAAAATAATGGATATTGCAAATAACTTTATGCCCAGACATTTGAAAATTCAGTTGATATAAACAAAATTTTAGAAAAAGAAATGATTGGTATTGACTCAAAAGAAGGCAGAAACCCTAAATAATCATATAATCAAAAAAAATTTTTTTAGCAGTCATCAAGTATCTTTCCCCGCAGCAAACTCCAGGCCAAGGAGACTTCATCAGCAAAAACTACTAAACATTAAAGAATAAATAACTCTAATTTTATACACATTCTTCCAGAGAATAAAAGAAGATGTGCTCTTGTTAGAAGTCAGACATAACCTTGACACCAAAACTTACCAAGGACATTATGAGAAAGAAAATTATAGGACAACAGAAGGGAGAGGGATTGAGAGACTGGGTTAAAAAGGTGAAGGAAATAAGAAGTACAAATAGGACTTCTGGCCAAGATGGAGGCGTAGGTGGAAACATTGTGCCTCTTCGCACAACCAAAATTAAGAAAACAAAGATTTAGAAACAAAAACACAACCAGAACAGACACAAAATTGAACTGTACAGAACCATTTAACCAGACCAGTAAGAGGGGTAAAGTTGGCAGCCTGCAGAGAGCGGTTGAGGCAGGAAAAGGTGGTGGCTGCTAGAACCGGGAACACAGGCAGTGAGGGGCTAGCAGACCCCGAGTGCGGGGTGGCAACGAGCAGACCCAGTGAGGCACGCAAGGCGGTTTGCTGACTGCGGTCACACATTTGTGTGCAAATAAACTGGGCAAAAACGGGCGATGAGACAGACCATGAACACAGGGCTCCAGTGATGGGAAATAAAGCCTAAAGGCACTGATTGAAAACACTTCCCAGGGTTGTGGTGCCAGGAGAGACTCCCAGCCTCACAGGAGAATTCACTGGAGAGACCCACAGGGACCTAGAATGTACACAAGCCCACCCACCCGGGAATGAGCATCAGAAAGGCCCAATTTGCTTGTGGGAAGCAGCAGAGTGGGCTGAAATTGGACAGAGAGTAGAGCAAGAGCCATTGTTCCCTCTCTGACCCTGCCCCCACATACAGCATCACGACCCAGCCTCTGTGTTGCCCTGCCCTGGTGAATACCTAGGGCTCTGCCCCCCCATATGTAACAGGCACAAACAGACCAAAGCATTATGGCTCAAGGAGAAGAACAACTCAAAGCCGAAGAGCCAATATATCTAAGCAACAAAGAGATAGCCAACCTATTGGGTGCACAGTTCAAAACACTGGTGATCAGGATGCTCATAGAACCAGTTGATTTTGGTCACAAATTAGATGAAAAATGAAGGCTACACTAAGTGAAATGAAGGAAAATACACAGGGAACCAACAGTGATGGGAAGAAGAGTAGGACTCAAATCAATGGAGTGGACCAGAAAGAAGAGAGAAATAACCAAATAGAAAATAATGAAGAAACAAGAATTCAAAAAAATGAGGAGAGGTTTAGGAACCTCCAGGACATCTTTAAATGTTCCAACATCCAAATTATAGGGGTACCAGAAGGGGAAGAGGAAGAGCAAGTGGAAAACTTATTTGAACAAATAATAAAGGAGAACTTCCCCAATCTAGCAAAGGAAATACACTTCCAGGAAGTCCAGGAAGCTCAGAGAGTCCCAAAGAAGGTGGACCCAAGGAGGAACACACCAAGGCACATCATAATTACATTAGCCAAGATTAAAATGAAGGAGAGAATCCTAGAAGCAGCAAGAGATAAGGGGACAGTCACCTACAAAGGAATTCCCATCAGACAGTCAGCTGATCTCTCAGAAGAGACCTTACAGGCAAGAAGGAGCTAGAAAGAAGTATTCCAAGTCGTGAAAGGCAAGGACCTACATCCAAGATTGATCTACCCAGCAAAGCTTTCATTTAGAATGGAAGGGAAGATAAAGTGCTTCTCAGATAAGATCAAATTCAAGGAGTTCATCATCACCAAGCCCTTATTATATGAAATGTTAAAGGGACTTACCTAAGAAAAAGAAGATAAAAAAGATGAACAGTGAAAGGACAGCAAACTCACAGTTATTAAGAACCACACCTAAAACAAAAGCAAACTAAAAGGTCAGCTAGATCAGGAGTGGAAACATGGAAATGAAGATCTCATGGAGGGTTAGCAACAGGGGAGTGGGAGAAGGCGAAGGGGGGAGAAGGTACAGAAAATAAGCAGCATAGACGGTAGGTAGAAAATAGATAGGGGGGAGGGCAAGAATAGTATGGGAAATATAGAATCTAAAGAACTAGAGACACGTGGTCATAAACTAAAGGGGGGGAATGACGGGGGCAGGGGCGTGCAGGGTGGAGGGGAGTAAAGGGGGGGAATAGAACAACTGTAATGGCATAATCAATAAAATTAAAAAAACAATAAATTCTATTTGCAAATACAAAAAAACCCAAACACAATAACAGCCACACGTAAAAATAATAATACATGGTGACTAGGTTGTATTTATTCCAGGAGAGCAAAGTTGATTTAGACTAGAAAATCATTTATTGCCATTAACCACATTAATATGTTAATGAAGAAAGTTTCATGATCATCACAATAGGTGCAGAAAAAGCATTTGACAAAAATCAACATCCATTCATAGTTAAAAAGAAAGCTCGGGTAACTAGGATTTAAAATAAGCTTCCATCACATCAAAATTACAACTAAAATATAGAACAACCATCACTCGGAACCAGTAGAAATCAAGTTGATTAGAAGCCTGACAATTACAGAATCAGAGAAACCCTGTCCATCCAGACTAGTAAGAGAGGTGGAGAGTTGTAACAGGCTGGACGCACATTCATGTGTGGTGGATAAATATTTGGGAGGGATATCTCAGGAACAAGGAGTCCCAGCCCCACACCAGACCCCCCAGCCCAGGGTCCAGTGCCAGCAAGATAAGCCCCCATAACTCCTGGCTGTAAACACCAGCAGGGATTGAGCCAGTGGAAGAAACTTCTGGAGTTCCAAAAAGTTTCTCTTAAAGAAACGACATGTAGACTTACACAGATGCACTTCCCCTGAGCTCCAGCACTGGGGTAGCAGTTTCAAAGGCACCAGCGGAATACAGGGAGGAACTGAAGTGTCTGGCATCAAGGTGGGAGCTGGGGGACAGCTTTCTCCCAGACAGAAAAACAGACAGAGGCCATTGTCCCTCTCCTGAACCCTCTACCCAGAGAGCCATAGAACCGGCAGGTGGTGCCATGTCAAAGACTCCATCAACCTGGCTAACACTGTTTGCCCAGCCCTAGAGATCCCCTGAGACTTTGTCACACACAACTAATGGGCCCATCCAAACTGCTAACTGACTTTTCCATATGAATGGTTTGTCTTGGCTCACGTTTCACAACTTCCTAAATTCCATCAAACAAGCCCAGCATCAGCATCAAGAAGTTGTGTATGCCAGCTTACATACATAGCTTGGCTTCCCCTGAGAATCACCAAGTGCAGCACAAGTAGCAGTCATCTCAGATTGCTTTACAGCCCAGTCAGGGTGGCTGGACCCAGGCAAAACACAAGTGGGGGCTGACATTGGCCCATACCACCTGGGAAACCCCAGAGCCTGTGCACCCAGTGGGAAGCTACAGACCATGCTAGAGAACCACCACCCTGCCCCTGCACAACTGATCCTCCATGGAGGGCAGAGGGTGGTGGTCAGTGGTCAGAGCCAGTCCTTACAGCTGACTGGCCTGGGTAAATTCCTCCCATTTACCTGTCAACAACAATTTAGGCTCAGCTACAAGAGGAGGGTGTACTCAGCCCTCACAAAGGGCATACCTTGAGTATCCAGTTTGGACAACAAGGGAGGCTGTGCCACTGGACCCCATTGGACACCTACTACCATTATGTCATGCTACCAAGACAGGGAGTCATAGTAGCTCTACCTAATACATAGAAACAAACACAAGGAGGCTGCCAAAATGAGAACACAAAGAAACATGGCCCATATGAAAGAACAGATCAAAACTCCAGGAAAAGAGGTAAATGAAATGCAGATAAGCAATCTAGCATATGCTGACTTCAAAACATGTGTTATTAAGATACTCAAAGAACTTAGCGAGGACCTCAACAGCATAAAAAAGATCCAGGCAGAAATAAAAGATTCACTAATTGAAATAAAGAGCAATTTACCGAAAAACAAAAGTAGAGTGGATGAACCCAAAGATCAAATCACTGATTTGGAACATAAGGAAGCAAAACACAACCAATCAGAACAACAAGAAGAGAAAATAATGCAACCCTCCCCCATCCCAAGGATTGTGTAAGCAGTCTCTAGGATAACCTCAAGCATTCCAACATTTGCATCATGAGGATGCCAGCAGAAGAGAAAAAGCAAGAAATTGAAAATCTATTTTTAAAAATAATGAAAAAAAAAAAACTTCCCTAGTTTGGCAAAGGAAATAGACACACAAGTCCAGAAAGCACAGAGAGTCCCATACAAGGTGGATGCATAGAGACCCACTCCAAGACACATCATAATTAAAATACCAAAAGTTAAAGATAAAGAGAGAGTCTTAAAAGCAGTAAGAGAAAAGAAGTTAGTTACCTACAGGGGAGTTCCCATAAGACTGTCAGCTGATTTCTCACAAGAAACTGCAGGCTAGAAGGGACTGGCAAGAAATAGTCAAAGTCATGAAAAGCAGGGACCTATAGCCAAGATTGCTCTACCCAGCAAAGCTATCATCTAGAACTGAAAGGAAGATAAGGAGCTTCCCAGACAAGAAAAAACTAAAGAAGTTCATCATCACCAAGCCATTACTATATGAAATGTTGAAGACACTTATTTAAGAAAAAGAAGATTAAAATGATGAACAATAAAATGGCAATAAATACAAATCTATCAACAATTGAATCTAAAAGGCCAACTAAGCAAACAAGAACAGAGACAGAATCATGGATACAGAGAGTGTTTCGATGGTTTCCAGATGGGAGGGGAGTGTGGGGGAATGAGTGAAGAGGTGAAAGGATTAAGAAGTTCAAATAGGCAGTTACAGAATAGCCATGGGTATGTAAAGTACAGTATAGGAAATGGAGCAGCCAAAGAATTTACACACATGATCCATGGACACGAATAATGATGTGGGGATTGCCTGAGGCAGTGAGGGGTGCTGAGTAAAGGGGGTCAAAGGGGGGAAACTGGGACAACTATAATACCATAATCAATAAAATATAATTTAAACAAATAAAATAAGCTTCCATAACAAAATACCTATGAAAATAATTACATCAACCTCCAACTTTGATGGTAAAGTGTTGAAAGTTCTCTTTTAAGATCAGAAATAAGAAAAGGATGCCCACTATAACCATCCCTTTTTGTCAATGTTGTATTATTGGTCCTAGCTAGTGCAGCAGGGCAAGATAAATAAATAAAATCTAAAGGCAGAAAAAGAAAATACTGTCACTATTCACAGGTGATTTGATGTGTATTATAAAACACCAAAGAATCTAGAGATAACTTATTACAGTTACTAAGGAGTTGTTAGATTAAAAAATTCATATATAAAAATCATCTATATCTTTACCTATCAGCAGGAAAACATTCAAAAATAAAATTAAAAAATTAATGTACCATTTGCATTTTAAACAAAACAAAGTACCTAGAAATAAATTTACAAAAGATTTGCAAACCTATTGTGAAGGAACTTGTAAAACTTTAATGAGAGACCTTAAGGAAGACCTAAATAAATGAGATACTGTATATACATGTCTGTGAATTGGAAGACTCAACGTTGTACAGGTGACAATATTTCCCAAGTTGATTTTTGGATTCAGTGCAATACCTATCAAAATCATAACACAACAAGCTGATTCTAAAATATATATGGAACTGCATAACCCCAATAGTAGAATAGGTACTTGTGAAGATGAAGAACAAGGGGGAAGACTTGCTTTCCCAGATATGAAGAATATTCTAGAGCTATGTTAGTTAGTACAGGGGAGTCCAGGGGAAGGGATAGACAAATACACCAGTGGGGCTGAATAGACAGCCTAGAAATAGCCTTCTTGCTTATGTTGACTCTTGAATACATGACAGAGGTGGTACTTAGGACAGTGGGAAAATTATGAAACTTTTAATTAATTGTGCCAGGCCCTAGTGGGATTGCTTAGTTGGTTGAAGTGTCATGCAATACACCCAATGTTGTGGATTTGAGTCCTTGTTAAGGCACAAACCTAGGTTATGGGTTCAATGCCCAGTCAGGGTGGGCACAGGGGGCAACCAATCACTGTTTCTGTTTCTTTCTCTTTCCCTTTCCATCTGTAAAATCAATAAAACACATCCTTGGTGAGGATTTTAAAAATTGTGCCAGAACAACTGCACTCATACACAGATAAAAATGAAAATTAAAGAAAAATTTTAAAAACAACAACAAAAAAGAAATAAAAACCCCCCAAACTGTAGCTCTACCTTATACCATACACAGAAATCAATTTCACATAGATTAGAAACTGAAATATGAAGGACAAATGACAACTCTTATAAAAAATAGGGAAATATACTCATTACTAGGCATAAGCAAGGGTTTATTATACGAGATATAAGAAGCACTAACCACACAGGAACAGATTTCAAACTGGTGTACATTATAATCGGGCACTTGGATTAATCAGAAACCTCATAAAGAGAATGAAAACACAAGCTACACGGTGAGATGATTGTCACACATGTACCCAACCAAGGACTCATATACAGAATAAAGAATTGCAATTCAATAAGAAAAAGACCATACTTGAACAACAATAAAAAACAATAATAATTAAAAAGAAAGACCAACAAGTCCATTTAAAAAATGGGCAAGAAGCTTGAACCAAGCAGCTCACAAAGGCAGAAATTTTTATAAATACGCAAAAAGGAGCTCAATTGCAATAGTAATCAGGGAAGTGAAAAATTAACCCACAATAAGATACCACTACATATCCACAGATTGCCAAGAATTAAAAATCCCAGGTCTGTCTTGACCAGCGTGGCTCAGTTGGTGGAGCATCCTCCTGCAAAGCAAAAGGTCACCCGTTTGATTCTTAGTCAGGGCACATGTCTGGGTTGCAGGACCCAGTCCCTGATTGGGGCATGTGCAAGAGGAAACTGATTGGTGTTTCTCTCACACATCAATGTTTCTCTTTCTCTCTCTCTTCCTCCCTTCCCCTCTCTCTAAAAATAAGTAAAATGTAAAACAAATAAATAAATTCTAGCTCTGATAGTACCAAGTGTTGGCAAGGATGTGAAGTAACAGGTGCTCAGACTGGGTACAGTCCCTGCTCAGACATTGCTGGTGGGACTGTAACTCAGAGCAACCACTTTAAGAAACTGTTCGGAATTATCTGATTAAGTAGAATAGACACATATCCTATGGCCCAGCAATTTCCCTCCTGGGTGTATGCATATGCCCAACAGAAAGGTGGGCTGCGTTCTCTAAGGGGAGCAGAATATTTGGCTCTTCAAAATGAGCAAAAACTGGAAAGCAATGACATGCCCATCAACAGTAGAATGGTTACATAAACTGTAGTATATTCACACACACTGAAATATCAAATGGGAATGAAAATGAAGTAACTATAACTATATTTAATAACAGAGGTGAATCTCATAAACATCATGGTGAACGAAAGAGACACAAATGAATATATGAGGTCTGTCTAGAAGGTATTCAGCCATGTAATATGAAAAATAAAGGCATTTATTGAAGAAGACACAAGATAC
Source organism: Artibeus jamaicensis (assembly GCF_021234435.1). Classification (NCBI taxonomy): domain Eukaryota; kingdom Metazoa; phylum Chordata; class Mammalia; order Chiroptera; family Phyllostomidae; genus Artibeus; species Artibeus jamaicensis. Next base: position 550,858 of record NW_026521282.1, read on the forward strand.
AAGAAACATTAAGCATGGGACAATGACGCCTCAGTCCCCTTCAAAGTAGGCACCTTGGGACCTCATACAGTTCTCCCAATTGCCATCAGCTGCCCCATCGTATTTTCCTGAATCTCACTGATGTTGTGAAATCTCTTCCCTTTCAAAGGTGATTTAAGTTTGGGGAATAGCCAGAAGTCACAGGGTGCCTAATCTGGGCTATAGTGGGATGGAGTCCCCTGGGTGATTTGATGTTTCACCAAAAAGCTGTGCTGGAGATGTGATGCATGAGCAGGCACATTGTCATGATGAAGCTGCCAATTACCAGTTGACCATAGCTGCAGTCTTCTGAATCAACCGAATAATTTCCATGGAGGAATGTTCAAGCTTAATGCAAAATTTGATGCATATTCATTGCCCTACTTGCTCAGTCGTTTTGAATTTAATGGCCACACTGTACAGATGATCATGGATTGGTGTCTAGTACCCCCACCAACTTGTACAGTGAAGTCGTCATTGTTCACACATGCGCATTCCAGTCCACCTGCCTTGGCTTCCAGTTTACATTGATGTCGTGCAAAAACTGTTCTTGTTATATTAACAATGGCTGCACTTTTTTCAGACACACCTCATACACTGCATTATTCCATTCATATAAAGTTCAAATATCAACCAAACTAAACTCTTGTTTGGGCATCCTTTTTTAGGAGGTAAAACACTATAGAAAAAAAAAGGATATGGTGATTACAAAAGTGAATACAGGAGTGACAGCTGGTTTCTGGAAGAGACTGTGCCTGAGGAAGGGCACTTGAGGGCCTGGCAATGTTGATTTATGGAGCTGTGAAGTGCTTACACTGGTGTTTGCTTCAGAATTGTTCTTTAAACTGTACAAATACTGTAGTATTTGATGTGCTTTATTTCAAACAGCTTTATAGAGATTAAATTTACATATAATGAAGTGTATTGTTTAAAGTGTCCAGTTTGGGACATTTTGACACATGTGACATACACCAGTAAACCACCGCAGCAAGGAAATGAACGCAGCTATCACCCCCCAAAAGTTCCTTATTACTCTCTGTAAATCCTCCCTCCTACTGCTCCCCAGAGCCCAATCTGTTGGCAACCTCTTATCTGCTTTCTATTACTAGGTGTCAGTTTGCATTTTTGGAGTTCTATATAAATGGAAGCATGCAGTATATACTCTTTTTCTGTCTGGCTGCTTTCGCTCAGCATGATTACTTTGAGATTCATTCATTTTTTTATATTTCCTTCCTTTTTTGTCATTGAGTAGTATTCCCTTGCATGGATATACCACAGTTTATTTCTCATTCATCCTCTGACAGGCATTTGACTTATTTTCAGTTAAAACTATTACAAATAAAGCTGCTATAGATATAAAAATGCACAGAGAGGTTCATTCCAGGTTGAATAGCAGATTGAACACCTGTGTCTAAATCTGCGCCTCAGCAAAGCTATAATAAAGAGACTGTTGGCATGAAAATTACACCAAAGGGGAGGGCAAATGGTGAGGACAGCAACAATGCTCTGGGAGATGGGAAGGCAAGTGGCTGAGTGGAAACTGACTTTAGAGAGCAAATGGCAAGCAGGTGGGGAAGGAGCTGAGGATGCAGAGATTGGAGCTGGGGCAAATTGGCAGCTTTATTTTCTAGAGAGGGCAAAACAAGAGGTCAGTGGACATTAGATGCCAGGTGCAATTGAGGGCAGTGAAATTTTCCAGGCATAGTGCAATCCTGTGAATGTCTGTAGCCTGTATGCTCAGATCCCTTCCTCCATACCCTGATCTAGGTCCCCAGGCAAGCTGTCAGAAGTGCCTTCTCTGGGGGATTGGATGGAACTGTGCTGTCAGTCACTTTCCCAGAACTGGAGGATAGGAGCTACCAAATTTGAGAAGAACTATCAAATGCCTAGGACATGGGTGAAAACAAACCCTCTCCAAGGTACTTTAGAGCACTGAGGACAAAGGGAAGATCCAACAAGCGTCTAGGTAGAGGAGCCAGAGTTCAGTATAAAGACTCAGGAATCAGAATAACCAATGCTGGAACATGAAGCTAATGCACCCCTGGCTGGTGTGACTCACTGGACTGAGCACCAGCCTGCGAACTGAAAGGTTGCCAGTTTGATTCCTGGTCAAGGCACATGCCTAGGCTGTGGGCCAGGTCTCTGGCCAATCGATGTTTCTCTCCCTCTCTTTCTCCCTCTATTTCCTTCTCTCTAAAAAGAAATAAATAAAAATTTTTTTAAAAAGAAAGAAACATTTAAAAAGGAGGCTAATGAAGCAATTCCTTCTAGTTGCTGGAGGAAAATCATTTCCAACCTAGAATTCTGTGAGTAGCCAAATTATCGCTGATCTGAAGGCAGAATGGAAAATTTATCAGCCATGCAAATTCTCAAAAATTTCTCTCCTTCACACTCTTTCTCTAGGAGAGGCTGGAAAATATGTACCTTACCTGGAACTCTGAGGTGAACACGGCAGAGGAAGATGAGGACCACAGTCACACAAGCTCCAACAGAGAACAGAGGGGAAGGACCCCCAAAAGGAGGGTCCAGTGTGACTCCAGGTCCCCCGGCTTGGGGACAGCCAGTTTGGACTAGAAATATGTGTCACAAAAGACAGACATATGCATTTCCTGGTCCCCTCCCAGTCCTGCCAGATACCCCACTGGGGATCTCTGTTCCCCAGCAGTCTTGTGACTTTGCCCACTGGCTTTCCTAGAAGGGAACTCCTTGAGGCCAAAGAATGACCGAGAAATTCTGTCTAAGCTTCTCTTCTTTGGGAAGAGGTCTGGAATCTATAGTGACGAGGTTGCCCTTTCCTTACGAACCACTCAGGTTTTATGTTTGTTATCTTTCTTGTGCATTTCTATGAATTGGACCTTCCCTGTCGCCCTGTTTGAATTGCAACTCTCCCACTTCTCATCATTGTAGACTTGAACTAGAACAGTGAAAGAATCTGACAAAGACACTATTTCGTTCTTGACTATGATAACAAAGGCAACAGAGGTGCAAATCTGTTTTGGAATTTATCCATGAAGTTAACTGACATTCAAGTGTTGACAATAGGCCAAGCACTTTTCCAGCACCAGGTACAGCAGAGGACAAAGTGCAGCCCTGCCTTCATGGTGCTCACCTTTCAACAGAGGAGACAGAAGTTAACATGCTCCTAATATCTGTAGCATTGGAGAGAAGTGCCTGAGAGGAAGGCAGAGCCAAGGTGTAGAGTGGCACAGTGCAGCAGTGTCAGCTACTATTTTAGGTGCAGTGAGTAGGGAGGGCTTCTTTGAGCCTGGGACACTTGAGCAATTGATTGAGTCCAATTTTCTTTGCAGTGTAATCTACTTTCACTTTTTGTAAATTTCTCACTGGAACTGAAAAAACACGTATTCTTTGTGTGCATACAGTTTGATACTTAGAAAGCTAATGTCATGAATTATAAAGTTTTAGCCAATGATATTGTAAATATTTTTACATTTTCCGTGTATTATGATGTTTTGACATCCTAAACGATACCTTTGTGGCTGGAGTGAGAGTGCCTTTCCCAGGGCTAGCCAATTGTCCAAGAAGGCAAATAACAAAGGGGGAGCTGGAGAGCATGTCTTTGATACCCAAACTGACCAACCCACTGCCATACCTCCTTTGGCTGCCCCCTACAACTGAGGAGGCAATATTCTTCTGCTTTTATCATCCCACTTCCAGGTGCCCTACCATGAGAGAAATACCTCTATAGCCCAAAGCCTGCCAACACTATTCAAAGTAGCCAGTCCTGGGTTGCCCCACCCTGGTGAGCACCTAAGGCTCCACCCCTCACTATGTAAGAGGCATGACCAGACACAAAAAAGTGGCTCAAATGGAAGAACAGATCAAAGCCCCATAGCCAATACATCTAAGCGACCAAGAGATAGCCAACCTGTCAGATGCACAGTTCAAAAAACTGGTGATCAGGATGCTCATAGAACTGGTTGATTTTGGTCACAAATTAGATGAAAAATGAAGGCTACACTAAGTAAAATGAAGGAAAATACACAGGGAACCAACAGTAATGGGAAGAAGAGTGGGACTCAAATTACTGGAGTGGACCAGAAGGAAGAAAGAAACAACCAAACAGAAAAGAATGAAGAAACAAGAATTCAAAACAATGAGGAGAGGCTTAGGAAACTCCAGGACATCTTTCAACGTTCCAACATCCGAATTATAGGGGTACCAGAAGGGGAAGAGGAAGAGCAACAAGTGGAAAACTTATTTGAACAAATAATAAAGGAGAACTTCCCCAATCTAGCAAAGGAAATACACTTCCAGGAAGTCCAGGAAGCTCAGAGAGTCCCAAAGAAGTTGGACTTCCCAAATAGGAATACACCAAGGCACATCATAATTACATTAGCCAAGATAAAAATGAAGGAGAGAATCCTGGAAGCAGCAAGAGATAAGGAGACAGTCACCTACAAAGGAGTTCCCATCAGACTGTCAGCTGATTTCTCAAAAGAGACCTTACAGGCAAGAAGGGACTGGAAAGAAGTATTCCAAGTCATGAAAGGCAAGGCCCTACATCCAAGATTGCTCTATCCAGCAAAGCTTTCATTTAGAATGGAAGTGCAGATAAAGCGCTTCTCAGATAAGGTCAAGTTCAAGGAGTTCATCATCCAAGTCCTTATTATATGAAATGTTAAAGGGACTTCTCTAAGAAAAAGAAGATAAAAAACATGTATAGTAAAAAGACAGCAAACTCACAATTATTAACAACCATACCTAAAACAAAAACAAACTAAGCAAAACAACAAGAATAGGAACAGAACCACAGAAATAGAGATCACATGAAAGGTTAGCAACAGGGGAGTGGGAGGAGGAGAGGGGGGAAAAGGTACAGAGAATAAGTAGCATAGATGGTAGGTAGAAAATAGACAGGGGGAGGGCAAGAATAGTGTGGGAAATGTAGAAACTAAAGAACTTATGACACATGGACATGGACTAAGGGGGGAAATGGGGGGAGGGAGTGTGCAAGGTGGAGGGGAATGAAGGGGGAAATGGACAACTGTAACAGCATAATCAATAAAATATTTTTTTTTAAAGTAGCCAGTCCTAAACTGTTGGCTCTGTCCTTCATACTTTTCCTGTAGAAACCCCAGTTAAGGCTCTGGCCTAAATTTTTTTTTTTTTGTTTCTCACCTCCTGACCACTGTGGAGCTTCCCCATGTGGCCCTGCATGGTGTGTCTCTGGGACCTTCTGTCTGTAGGACCTTCCATCTCTAGGACCCACGAGTGTAATAAACTTTGTTTCCTGGAGCCTGTGCTCCATCTCATCTTGTGGCTGCACCTGACTGGTCATGGCACAAAAGAATGCAAAACACCAACCTGTATCCTTCTCTTTGTTTGCCCCAAGAATAAGACTATTAAATTTATGCCCATTGTTTCTTCACATATTTCTAGCAAATTGTGCTTTCTTTGCTTCAGTGAAATACTGCTCAGTTCATAGAGATTCATTACAGTGACTTCTTTATTGTAGAGTGCCTTCCTTATTGACATAAAATGATACTTTGGCGGTACCATTTAATATTCTTTTAATTCTCCTTTGAAAGACACTAATATTACTTTTCTCATGAGTTTAGGAAGGAGACTGCTAAGAGCAGACACATCTCTGAAGAGTTCGGCCAGTGCAGAGGCTGTTCAAATTAACCGGCACGGCTAAGGGACAAACCAGCGATCCTTGGGTTGGGGTGGTGGACTCACGGTGTATAGGTAGGCCAAGCATTGTCTTCAGTAACTGGTTTAGGCGAAATCATCCCATTTTGGAAATGAGTGATTATGTGAAAAGAAACATCTGATATCTATGCCAAAATGCTTGATGAGAAAGCCTAGCATACGCAGACACATAGAGCATCAACATTCTGAAGAGTGACAGTGAGCATTAAATCCATGAACACAGAGAACTGTAAGAAAGCCAAGTATCTGTGGAGCATTTCCAAAATGAAATGAAAATGTCCAAAACTGTGAGGACACAGAAATAACAATTCAGAGAGTGAAATCAGGGATGGAGGGAGAAGAGGTGGGAGAAAGTTTGAGTGGGATGATTTCCTTATCTTTCAATAAAATTGCTCTTATCTGTAGGTACTGTCTAATGTTGCTTAATCAACTAATAAAGATTTAAATATGTTATTTAAGGTTTAAATAAGACCACTAGAAAATCTCAAAGTAATCATATAAACAAAAGTGTGGAGGGGCAGTCCTGGCTGGTGTAGCTCAGTGGATTGATTGCTGTTCTGAGAACCAAAGGGTCACTGGTTAGATTCCCCGTCAGGACACAAGCCTGGGTTGCAGGCCAGGTTCCCCAGTACGGGGTGCATCAGAGGCAACCACACACTGATGTTCCTCTCCCTCTTTTTCTCTGTCCCTTCTGCTCTGTCTAAAAATAAATAAATAAAATCTTTTTAAAAAAGTGTGGAGGGACAAAGGGCAGGGAAGGAGGGGAAGTGGCAAGGAGAATGAGCCTGCCAATTTCCTAGTTTTTAATTTAATTTTATATATTTTTAATATTTTATTTATTATTTAGATAGAGGAGAAGGGAGGGAAAAAGAGAGGGAGAGAAACATTGATTGGTTGCCTGTCGCATGCCCACAAGACCTGGCCTGCAACCCGGACAAGTGCCCTGACTGGGGACCTTTCAGTTTGCAGGCCAGCACTCAACCCACTGAGCCACACTAGCCAGGGCTAATATCCTAGTCTTTTAAAGTAGAAAGTTCATCACTGGGCCTGCCCCAGGCCTGTTTGTCCTCAGATCCATTCCTCACCTGCAGGATGGGGCCTTGCTACCTGCCTTTCCCAGCCCCTGATTCTGCTGGTTTCAGACTGGGATTGACAGTGAGAGTTGGTACAAGAGAAAGACAGTGGGGGAGGGGAAGAGAGAGGGCATTGCCTCTCTCCCTCTCTGCCCAAAGGGCAACAGCTGTAATTCCTACTGAGAGGCCCTTTATCATTCTAGGTCTCCTCCCTGTGTGCCTCCAACCTAGAGGCAGCAGCAACTCCCTGCTCATGCATGATCCCCTAGCTGCCTCACTACCCCCATCAACCTCCCAGTAGTCCTAAGTGCCCCTTTCCTGGTATTCAGTGCCCTTAGTTGAAATGTTTCCTCTTTTCCTAGGAGGACCTTAATGGATAAAATAGCCATTTTGTGGCCATGAGAAGGAACCCTCCATGCTGGGTATCTTGGCAGAGGAGAGTGATGAATAAAGCACTGATCATATACACAGGTCCAGCAGAAGGAAGGCCTGCTGGAGTATGTTTGGTAGGGTAATAATATGAGTGTCATAATTTATAGCTTTAATTTGAACATTTCACCTAAAATGTCATATGGTGTGCTTGAGCGTGATATTGTTACGTTACAGAATTACATGCTTATGATTTTGTAATAAAAAGGGGGTGTTATTTGTGCCAGCCCTTGTATATTAAGCCAGAAAGTATACTCAAGAAATTCAAAAAAATAGAAAAGAAACAATACAGAATGCATTCTTAGAGTAGAATGTTAACAACAAAAATGGAAAAGAAAACAAAAATCTACTTTTAGAATTTAGAACTTCCTTTTACAAATCTTTGGTAACAAAAAGTCAAAGAAAAATTCAGAATATCTAGAAAACAGGAGTGATGAGAACAGAAATAACTAGTTGGAACACAGAGAAACAAGAGAACTAGTAAATAAATCCTGAAATTGGTTCTTTGAGAACCCCAAAACAAGACAAGAAGATAAAATAGTAGCCAACATAAGCAAAGGAAAAAAATAACACAAAATTCCCCAATCTGGGAAACAACGACAGATAGAGATGAAATCTATAATCTCCCAAGACCTCACACAAGCACCCTTAAGCCCCCCAGGGTCACAAACAAGTTATGATCAAGGCAACAGAAAAAGTAGTTATGGTAGGGGGTAAATGCAGACAAATGTACCTGAACAATAATAAAATAATTTTTAAGTAGTTATGGCAGGGGATCCCTTAACCACAGAGGATGTTCTCATAAAGAGACCCCCAATGCCTGGTTGAACTACTGCCACTGTTTCAAATGTCACCTTCAGACCCAACCAGTCCAGGAGCAGAAAGGCTGTGGCTTCCCAGAATCCCCTGGAGGATTTGCCTGAACTTCTCATTGGCCAGAACTAGGTCACCAGTCACCACAGTTCGCCACAGCAGGATTTCTTCCTGAATCACACAAGAAAACAGTGGGAGCCAGCATATAACCAGGGCTCTACTGATGAAGCAGAAGGGGGATCTGCCCCGTACTATGTGGTGTCTAGGTCTCTTCAGGACTTGATTCAGTCTCTATGATCATTTATCTTTTTCGGAACCAGAGCTGCACTATTTTCATCAATGTCATTTCAGAGTATCTTTGGTACCTGGTAAGGCAAGTCTTCCCTTGAGTCAACATATTCTTGGCCCATCTTGTGTATTTTTATTCTGTTGAACCTTAGAAACAATCATATTGTCAAGTTCCATGATGCTCAGGTAGGGAGAAAACAGTTGTCATTTATCCGGCCCCTTCAACCCCCAATATGCTTTTGTTCTCTCTTTCCCTACTCTCCCACCTCTCCCTCAATGACTGTTTTTTTCATCTTTATACGGGTGGGATGTAAATGTTAACTCTGACTATGTAAAAGTAAAGTGTAACTGTTACCAAGTTGTCAAAGATATGTTACTATTGAAAGGTAATGAACAAGAGGTTTGAGTGTGTTATTTAAACTTACAAAGAACTAAAGAGAGTGCGAATATAAAATATGATGTGTCATGTGTCCCCAGACCACTCTCAGGAAAACCCAGGCCTGCTGAGTTAACCCTGCACTACACACAAGGGGAAGAGAGCTATGTCCCATCTGTAATAGAAACTTATCCCTTCATGTAAGTGCATAGGTTGGCTCTAAAAGTTGAAAACCAAAGGCAAAAATTAACATTATGATGTTCATGTAAATATTTTATAATGCCAAATCAAGTAGAGGTGTGCCAGGATTACATTTCGTTTTCATAAGTCTAATTTGATAATGCCCAGGCCATTTGAAGAGAGAGTATCTTTAACATCGAGGCCCAATGGTTTCTCTTTTCTTACACACCACCAGTTGGTAAAAATTATAATATATTTTACTTTGCTTCTTATTTTGATCATAGCTTCCTTGTCCAGGTCTTTTTCCCCTGCTGTTTTTAATTTTTCCCTTATTTCTTATACTGTTGGGTTAGCCAATAAATCTGTATGGTTTTTTCTGTAAAACAAAAGACACTTTTTTCATTTTCACCCTAACTTTGTTGATTTTTATATTTTGAGTATGTCATCTATCTCCCCCTATTGACTTCTAGTGGGTAGAGGCCAGCGGTGCTGCTAAACATCCTCTAATGCAATGAGGATGTTTAGCAAAGAATTATTTGCTAAGTAGCAAATAATTATTTGGCCAAAATGTCAATAGTACTGCAAAAATTATTTTTTGCATTTTAGCTGTGCTTTTACCTTTCTTGAAATAATAAAGCATAATATGTCAAAAATGCTGTGCATCTTCTTCCATCCTCAATATTAAAATGGCTGTACAAAAATTCACCAATTTTGGTAAGTTTGTTTCAAAGCATGCTATGACAGTTGTCACAAGTTTTGATCTGTTCTTTCATTTGGGCTATGTTTCTTTATCTCCTCATTTTAGCAGCCTCCCTGTATTTGTTTGTATGTAACAGGTAGAGCTGCTATGACTCCCTGTCCACGTAGTGTGACCTACAATAGTAGGTGTCCAGTGAGGTCCAATGGCACAGCCTCCCCTATCACACAAACTGGGTACTCAAGGGGCACCCTTCATGTGGGCTGAGTATACTCTCCTCTTGTAGTTGAGCCTTGATTACTGTTGGCAGGTCAATGAGAGGGATGTACCCAGGCCAGTCACCTGCAAAGACTGGCTGTGACCATTGACCACCAACCTTCACCCCCCATGGAGGATCAGCTGTGCAGGGGCAGGGTGCTGATGCTCCCAGGTCTATAACTGCCCACTGGGTGCACAGGCTCTGGGGTTTCTGGGGTGGTGCAGGCCAGGGTCAGTCTCCATCTGTGTTCTGCCCCAGGGCCACTCTGCCTGGGCTATAAAGCAATCTGAGAAGGCTGCTAATTGTTCTGGGCTTGGAGATTCCCAGGCAAAGCCAAGCTGTGAATCCAGGCTGGCTGCTGCTAGTGCCAGGCCTCGGGCCACTTAGCAAGAGGTATGGGGGCTGGGGACTCACTGAGGCCAGCTGTTGCTTGTTTGAAATGATTTAGGAAGTTACAAAGCATAAGCCAAGACCAACCATCCATATTGAAAAGTCTCTGTTAACAGTTTGGGTGGGCCCATAAATTGGGTGGGACAGAGTTTCAGGGGATCTCCAGGGCTGGTCAGACAATGTTAGCCAGGTTGATGGAGTCTCAGATATGGCACCTTCCCTCCTTCTCTGTGGTTCTGTGGGGAAGGAGCTCAGGAAAGGGATAATGGCCTCTGTCTGCCTTTTTGTCTGGGAAAAAGCTGTCTCACTGGTCTCACCTTAATGCTAGACACTTCAGTTCTCCCAATATGCCACTGGTGCCTTTCCAGCTACTACCCTGGTGCTGGAGCTCAGAGGAAGTGAGTCTGAGGAAGTCCATGTGTGGGTCCTTTAGGAGGAACTGCTTGGGGCTTCAGCAGTTTCTTTCCCCAACTCAGTCCCTGCTGATTTTTGCAGCCAGAGGTTATGGAGACTTATCTTCCTGGCACTGGAACACTGGACTGTGGGGCCTGGTGTGGGGCTGGGACTTCTCGCTCCTGAGATATTCCTCCTGAATTTTTGTCCACCATATGTAGGTGTGGGACCAGCCCATTCCATATTTCCACCCCTCGTACCAGTCTGGATGGATGTGGTTTCATTAATTCTGCTATTGTCAGACTTCCATTCAACTTGCTTTCTGACAGCTCTGAGTGATGGTTGTTCTATAATTTAGTTGTAATTTTGATGTGGTTGTGTGAGGAGGCAAGCCATGTTTACCTATGCTGTCATCTTGACAAAAATTCCACGCTCAGACTTTTTAAAAAAATTCTTGGAGTCCTCTCTGCCAGAGCCTGCCATTCTTCTACTCCGATCTGGATCAATTGCCAGTCAGGCCTTCTGCCCAGTTGGCATTCCTGTTATTTCCTGTCACTGGTCTCCTGGATTAGATCCACTGTTTTGTGGATCCCACATCTTCCTTTCTCTTGGCTTACACCTTATTTTGCTGGAGAACATCCTCAAGTCGCTTCCTAAGAATCTATATTTGAGAGGTAAATTTTCTTAGTTGTTGCATATTTAAAAATATTTTTATTCCATTGTCACACTTGATGGGTATTTTGGCTGGCGTAGAATTCTAAAGTGGAAGTCATTAACATATTTTTTAAAAATATTTGTTTATTTTAGACAGAGGGGAAGGGAGGGAGAAACAGAGGAAGAGGAACATCAATGTGTGGTTGCCTCTTGTGCTCCCTCCACTGCCAACTCGGCCCACAACCCAGGCATGTGCCTTGACCGGGAATCAAACCAGCGACCCTTTGGTTCCCAGGCTGGTGCTCAATCTACTGAGCTACACCAGCCAGGGCTGGAAGTCATTGTGATATTATCTTTTAAAAAATCGTTGGTCTGTCGTCTTTTATCAAGATGATAAAAGTATTGTTATGAAGTCTGATGCTATTTATCTTGATTTCTATTCATTTTTCTGGGTTTTATCTCTGAAGAACTCTTATTAATTGCTTTCTGGACTTCTTACATCATATTTATTTATTTTTTAAAAATATGTTTTATTGATTATGCCATTACAGTTGTCCCATTTCCGTCCATTCCCCTCCAACCTGCACACCCCCTCCCCCATTCCTCCCCTTAAGTTCATGTCCATGTGTCACAAGTTCTTTAGCTTCTACATTTCCCATACTATGCTTGCCCTCCCCCTGTCTATTTTCTACCTACTGTCTATGCTACTTATTCTCTGTACCTTCTCCCCCCTCCCCTCCTCCCACTCCCCTGTTGCTAACCCTCTAAGTGATCTCCATTTCTGAGGCTCTGCTCCTGATCTAGCTGTCAGCTTAGTTAGCTTTTGTTTTAGGTGTGGCTGTTAATAACTGAATTGGCTGTCCTTTCACTGTTCATATTTATTATCTTCTTTTTCTTAGATAAGTCCCTTTAACATTTCATATAATAAGGGCTTGGAGATGATGAACTCCTTCGACTTGACTTTATCTGGGAAGTGTTTTATCTGCCTTTCATTCTAAATGAAAGCTTTGCTGGATAGAGCAATCTTGAATGGAGGTCCTTGCCTTTCATGACTTGGAATACTTCTTTCCAGCTCCTTCTTACCTGTAAGGTCTCTTTTGAGAAATCAGCTGACAGTCTGATGGGAACTCCTTTGTAGGTGACTGTCCCCTTAGCTCTTGCTGCTTCTAGAATTCTCTCCTTCATTTTAATCTTGGCTAATGTACTTACAATGTGCCTTGGTGTGTTCCTCTTTGGGTCCAACTTCTTTGGGACTCTCTGAGCTTCCTGGATTTCCTGGAAGTCTGTTTCCTTTGCTAGATTGGGGAAGTTCTCCTTTATTATTTGTTCAAATAAGTTTTCCACTTGTTGAATTCTTGTTTCTTCATTCTTTTCTGTTTGGTTGTTTCTTTCTTCCTTCTGCTCCACTCCATTGATTTGAGTCCCAGTTTCCTTTCCATCCCTATTGGTTCCCTGTGTATTTTCCTTCATTTCAGTCAGTGTAGCTTTCATTTTTTCCATCTAATTTGTGACTAAAATCAACCAGTTCTATGAGCATCCTGATCACCAGTGTTTTGAACTGTGCATTTGATACGTTGGCTATCTCTTGGTCGCTTAGAAGTATTGGCTATGGGGCTTTGAGCTGTTCTTCTGCTTGAGCCATAGTGTTTTGGTCTGTTCTCGCCTGTTACTTATGAGGGGCGGAAGCTTAGGTGTTCACTGGGGTGGGTCAATTCAGTTGCTGGATTGTGACTGGGGGTGGGGTCAGAGAGAGAGAAGTGGTATTTGTTCCGCTCTCTCTCAGATTTCGGTCACCTCTGTCACTTCCCACAAGCAAATTAAGCCCCTCTGGTGCTGGTTCCCAGGTGGGTGGACTTGTGTATGTCCTAGGACCCTGTGGGTCTCTCCAACAAACTCTCCTGTGAGGCTGGGAGTCTCTCACGGCACCTCAGCCCATGAAAGTTTTTCCAATTGGTGCTTTTAGGCTTTATTTTACAGTTCCGGGGCCCTGGGTTGCGTGGTCTGTCTCACTGTCCATTTTTTCACCTGGTTTATCTGTGTGTGAATGTGTGACCATGGTCAGCCAGCTGCCTTGTGCCCTCACTGGGTCTGCCTGTTGCCACCCCACGCCTGGGATCTGCCAACTGCTGCCTGTGTGCCTGGGTCAGTCTGTCAGCCACCGCTTTTCCCTGCTGTAACCCCTCTCCACTGACCACCAACTCCACCCTTCTTACCGGTCTGGCTGAATGGTTCATTATTCTCTGACTTCCATACGGTTCAATTTTCTGTCTGTTTTGGTTGTATTTTTGTTCCTAAATCTTTGTTGTCTTTAAATTTGGTTGTGTGAGGAGGTACAGTATTTCCACCTATGCCTCCATCTTGGCCGGAAGACCCTTAGATCACTTTAAAAAGTCCTAATATTTTCTCTCATATTTTTCTCATATTATTGTTTAGTTCTGTTTTTTGGGAAACTTCTTTAGTTTTACATTTTAGTATTTCTATTAAAATTTGAATTTCAATAGCTTCCCATAATTCTTTCCTGTTCTCTACTCTTTTTACATAATATTCTGTTCTTGTCCTGTGGCTGCATTATTTTCTGTTAGTTCTCTGAAGAAGCTAATTAAATTTAAAATTTTCCATATGTTGCCTGTGTTTTCTGGTATTCCTCAAAGTTCATTTTTCCCCTATAGGTTATATGGGACTACTTTTAATATCGAAGGCCTTATCCAGATTTCTGATGATCCTTAGTGATTAGTTTATATTTAATAAAGAAGGGCTGGGTATCTATTGTGGATTTAATCTGCTTTAGGGCCAATAGGTTACTTTTTTTTTTTGCTTTGACTGTTCTGTGTAGGGCAGGTAGCTGAGGAACAGAGTTCACATCCCACAAATGCTAGGATGAGGAGAAAATTGTTCAGGGGTTGCCAACATCCATGCTGGAAGCCCTAACTCTCTACAGACATTTCATTCAATTTCTTTAGAGAACCGTCAGGTATTTTTGCTGCAGGCCTGCACCAGCTGCCAGTTCAGCTGTCTGTTGGGGGAGAGGAGGTTCCAACTGATGTAGTCATTCTGTATTGGGCCTTCAATCAATTGCCAAGTGTTCAGTCCCTTTTAATTCTATTGCCTTCTACCATATGCCTGTTGATTCTGAGCCTACTCTCTGGTGTTATATCTGGCAAACTGGCTCCCACCTCCTCAGTAGTTTCCTTCTCAAATATTCTAGGCTGGATTTTTTCCTGCTTATTTTATTCATTAACTAATTCCCATCTGCTTTTGAAAATATGTTGAAATCTGTCCATTAAGGATGACCTTCCATGCTCACTGCATTATGTTCATTTTGATGGGTTCATTCCTTTCTGTTCCTCAATACTTTTCTTGTAGTGAGCTAGTCAGTGTAAAGAAGTAAAACCCTGGGTGTACGTCTGTGTGTGTGTGCACTGCTCAGGAGTGCAAGCATGATATACCAGAATCAATTCATTCTCATCTATCTTCCTATCTCTAATAAATGTATTTAAGGATATTATTTTTTCTAGATGATCTCTTTGTCCACAAAGCATAGGTTTTACTATGTAGGACTCTCACTGTTGGTCGTTTCTGAAGAGTTTATATTAGTTTTTGTTTCTTCTTTAACCAAAAAGTTACTTTGAAGCCTATTTTAAAACTTCCAAATGAAGAGGGGGTTTTTTTGTGTTGTTTTGTTTTGTTTTACTTTCATCCATTCTTTGGTTCCTAAGTTTTAATTTTCTTGTATTGTTGCCAGAAACTGAACTGCAAGATTTCTACATTTCAGATATTACTGAGATTGTTTTTACTTTTTTGAGCCCACCTGAAGATTCTTTTTCACTCTAACAAGTTTACATCACTGTATAGTGACTACAGACATTTATTTCATAATAAGAAAAATACAACCATATTTATTTACCTTAAGGTGAGGCAGGTAGGGAAGAGAGAGGAAAGCACATTCAGGAGTGATTTCTCCAAATAAAGCTCAGAACTCGTGTCCAAAATGACACAGACACCACCTTCTAAATGGCGGAGCTTTTCCTTTTGCAGGGACAAGCAGAGGGGGAGCAGTGATCACAGCAGTACTCCTGTCGATTCCTTCTCTAGTCCCACTTTCTGTTTCCATTCTTGGCTATCAGATGGCATTCTGGGAACCAGGAATTATTACTATCCCCTGTAAGTTATTCATAGAGTTGAAAGTTATACCTATAAGCAAAGAAGAGAAATATGAGGAGTAGCTGTTCACCTTGTGGGGCAGGAAGATGGGATCAAACCATGCAAACCATGCAAACCTATGGGAAGGAATCTTTCTTGTCCCCAGATAATTTCTTCATAAATGAACCATTATTTCTTCACTTAAAAATTAGGGGAAAATTATTATAAGAAAGTATGTAAGACTAGTCCTTGAAAATTAAATAGAGGAGCCCAAGAGATGTGTTTTGTCTTTCATTTTCTCCTTTAACTCTAATCTTTCCCCTTTCGAGATACACATAAAAGCTCCACCACCATTAAGGTATTGATTTATCCTGTTAAACTGATTCTGCCTTTATTCTTTTGGGTTCTAAGGTATCAGGTCATTTTTTTTTAGCGCAACAATATTGTGCTTGATACTGCAGGTACAGGGAGAGGAGGAGAAAACAGCAAATTAAAAAAAAACAATAAGATTGGAAGGCAGGCTCAAGCTGACACTGTGCATGTTCCTTCATAGTACAAATAACAAATTTATAACTATTAAATAAAGTCATAGTAAACATGGCATTTCTGGTTTCCATGTACTTATTCTGCCTTTTTCTTTCTGATTTTAGGTAGGTTTGCTTGGACTTCTTAAAAAAATATTTATTTATTTATTCATTCATTCATTCATTCATTCGTTTTAGAGAGAGCAAAATGGAGGGAGAAAAACATCGATGTAAGAGATAAACATGGATTGGGTGCCTTCTGTCCACACTCCAATTGGGGACTGATCATGCATCTTAGGCATATGCCCTGACCAGGAATCAAACCAGCAACCTTTTGATTTGTGGAATGATGCCCACCCAACCAAATGAGTCAAACTCTCCAGGACTGCTTGGATTTTTTAAACAATTGGCTTGGTCTGATTGTAGGTGATGCCAATGTAGTGATCAGTCTGGGTCTGGTACTTCTCATAGACAATTGGAACACTGAAAATGAGCAATTCAGCAAGAATCAGAAGGGTGATTTCCTTGAAAACAGCACCAATATAGGTCATCAGCCACATGAGGACAGCTAGTTTCAAGGAGTTAGTCAGATCTTCTACCAGAAAGAGAATAATGAGTTTCCGGGTCCTGTTGATGTGCACCATGGCAGCATTCACATAATTATGAAAAGTTTCTGAGAAGGGAGTAATATCTACACCCAAGTAGGCTTTGAATGGATGGCCTTCTTCTGACTTTCATACAGCCTGGATGACAGACTCGTAGACCCTGAAGCTGATGACGATAGAGAGAAAAGCCAGGATGGGGTAAGAAACACCACTGATGACACTGAAAGCTGCCAGTGAAAGCAGCACCATCAGCCTGGTGCCAAACACAAACCCAGTCTTCCTCACATTTCACCAGAAAATCAGATCATGCACTTGATAGTGTTATATTGAGACAGATGTAACACAGTATGGATTTCAGTGGACCTCTGTTGGTAGCCCTATGGCCCCAGCCAGTAGTAAACACCAAAACCCTCTCAGATGTGACCAGTAAGGGTGGGTCCT
Source organism: Artibeus jamaicensis (assembly GCF_021234435.1). Classification (NCBI taxonomy): domain Eukaryota; kingdom Metazoa; phylum Chordata; class Mammalia; order Chiroptera; family Phyllostomidae; genus Artibeus; species Artibeus jamaicensis. Next base: position 567,811 of record NW_026521282.1, read on the forward strand.
GGCTGGGTCTCCAGGCCAGGTTCCAGGTAGGACCTGAAATTTTTATTTATCCTCAACCAAAGATATTTTTTTCATTGTTTTTTTTTTTAAAGAGAGGAAGAGGTAGAGGATGGGAAAGAGAGAAACGTCGATGCCAGAGAGAAGCATCAATTAGTTACCTCCAATATGCTTCCAGACTGACCAGGGATCATACGTGCCAGACTGGGGACTGAACCCTCAACCCAGGTATGTATCCTCACTGGGAATCAAACCTGCAACCCTTCAGTTCTGGAACAATGCTCCAACAAACTGAACCACACTGGCCAGGGCCTTGGGTTGTTGTTGTTTTTTTTTCTTGAGGGGCATAAATCATAAGCAACTTTAGGAAATATTCTGTAGTGTTTGAAACAAATTTGGGGGGTTGTGTGTGCATGTGGTATCATTAGGGATGTTCTAAACTTCTGGGATGTGTGTTATAGTCTTCTCATTTTCCATTGTCATGTTGGATTTGCTCTCCTAAAAAAAATACACAGTTTCACCCTGGCTGGTGTGCTTCAGTAGATTGAATGCTGGCCTTCGAACCAAAGGGTCACTGATTCCATTCCCAGTCCAGGTCACATGCCTGGGTTGCAGGCCAGGTCCCCAATAGGAGGTGCATGAGAGGCAACCACACATTGATGTTTCTCTCCGTCTTTCTCCCTCCCTTCCCCTCTCTAAAAATAAATAAATAAGATCTTTTTAAAAAAGGGAAAGCTCATTTAAAAAGCATATAATTTCTATCAGTTCAAGAGAGTTTTTGACAGATGGAGTGGAAGTTTGCACTCTATCTGCCATATCCATAAAGTCTTTGTGGTTATTGGTTTTCTGTCCATTGCTATCTCTATGACATTTTCCTGGTTTTTATCTTCTACAGCCCTATTTTTAAGGGGAGCTATTTAAACAATGTTATAATTCCAATTTTAATATTTTAATATATTTTTATACTCACCTGAGGACATTTTTTTTCATTGTTTTTAGAAAGAGAGGAAGGACAGAGAGAGAGAGAGAAAACGATTAGGTATGTACCCTGACTGGGGATGGAACTTTTGACCCTTTGCTCCATGGAACAACGCTCCAACCTACTGAGCCACACAGGCCAGGGCTAGTCCTATTTTTTTTTAAATGACTCATGTTTAGTATAAGGTCGTGAGGTTTTTTTTTAAAAAGATTTTATTTATTTACTTTTTAGAGAGAGGGGAAAGGAGGGAAAAAGAGAGGGAGAGAAATATCAATGTGCAAGAGATATATAGATTGGGTGCCTTTCACACGCCTCCAACTAGGGACCTGGCCTCAACCCAGGCATGTGCCCTGACCAGTAATCAAACTGGTGACCTTTTAGTTCGCAGGCCATGCTCAACCCACTGAGCCATGCCAGCCAGGACTAAATGACTCAATTTTAATTCTACTAGTATATGCATTAAACTCTAGTATGTTTTCCTACTTTTCAATAGCAAGAGTGAAATTGTATCATTCAAGTCCTGTTTATTTAAACTAAGGAATTTTTAGCAAGACCCTCTTTGTTGGTTTTCTCTTTCAAAAATGTTTTGAATTCTAGTCTTGTACACTTAGTCTTCCTGATCTAGCATTAATTTGTTCGAATCTATAAAAACTGTTGGATTTTGATTCAGGCAAAGAATTTCCAGATTAATTTATGAAGAACTGATATCTTTATTATGTCTACTTTTCCCTTGGTAGTTTTTATTTTTTTCAGGTCTTCTTTTATGTTTTTTCAGTAAAATTTTATAGTTTTTTAACAGAAGTTTTTGGCTTTTTTTATTAAGTTTATTCCCAACTCTTTTATAATTTTTGTAGCTAGAGTGAGTTGAATATTTTTTCTCCCCCATTACCTTTTCCAGTTTATTACTAGCTGAATTTCCATGTCTGCATCCTAACAACCAGAGAATCAACTTGGAATTCATGTGTCTTTCTCCTCGTGGTGGAACTCCAAGGATGAAGTTTAAAAGAAAATGGGAGGACACGCACATGTTTTATTTTGCATGAATGATATTGTACTGTAGTTCTTGTTCTGTTTCTTGCTTTGTTTCCACTTAACATCATTCAATACAATGTTTTCTCTAAGTCTTTTTATAGACACCTTTGATTAGATTAAGGAAGTTCCCTTCCATTCATAGTTCTCTAAGTTGTTTTTGTTTTAATCATAAGTAGGTGTTGAATTTCATCAAACCCTTTTTCTGCATTTATTTAAATAATCATATAATTTGTTCCCCTTAAATCTGTTAAGGTTGATTTTCTAATTATAAACCATCCTTGCATTCTTGCATCCTTGCTTCCTTTGTTATGATATATTATTATATATTGCTAGGTTCAGTTTATTTGTCTAGAATTCTTACATCTATTTCCACATCCTATGTAATATTTCATTGGCTTGTTGTAGTATTATATTTGTCTCATAAAAGTTTGGAGTGACTTCATTCCTTTCTGTCTATGTTTGAAATTACCCACTCATTAAAGATTTGGCAGGACTCATCTGTAAAACTCTCTGAGCTTGTGTTTTTGAAGGGGAGGTAGATTTTTAAAAGACATAGTCAATTTCTTTTTGGTTATAGAGGGTCTACCCAGGTTTTCTGTTAGTAAAGCTGTGTTTTTTAGGAATTAATTCATTGTGCTTATGGTTTCCAATGTATCCACACAATTGTTCATAATATCCTTTTGAAATGTAGCTCTGTTATCTATTATCTATTGTATAATCTATTGTATCTATATGCCATATCTACTTTGCATTTCTTTATATTAGATTTTTCCAATATTTTTATATTTTCTAATATAAAGAAATGAAAAGTCCATTTAGTTTTAGCCAAAAAGTCCACTTAGCTTTTTCCATAAAATAAAAGACACATTTTCATTTTCACCAATAATTTTATTGATTCAGATATTTTGAGGATGTGGCTATCTACCATGTGGTATAATGTTGATTGTTCTCAATTAATATCTGAATTTGATTGCTATCAACTTCAACTGGTCTACCCAACCATAGAGCATCATACAGCCAGAAATCTCCAGCATGAAACTTTACTTATCACTTTTGACATGTTCATTCAGTCACAGTACCTCTTCCACACACTGCACAAATCTTTTTTGCATTTCAGTTGCGGTTTTACCTTTCTTGAAATAATAAAGTATAATATGCCAAAATGTTGCATGTTTTCTTCCATCTTCAATATTAAAATGGTTACACAAAAATTCGCCAATTTGGAAAGTTTTTAAAAAATGCATGCTGATATGACTGCTGTCACAATACCATCTAACAAAATTGTTTTAAATGAAGTTAAAGACGACTAAGCACTACTAGAGCCATCTTATAGGAAAAACCAAATGAACTTTTTGGCCAATCCAATAATTGATTTGTTTCTTTTCTCCTATATCTAGCTTGTTAGAAGTTTGGCTTTTGTTGTTCAGCTTTTCAAAGAATCAGCTTTTGATGTTCTCAGTCCTCTCTATCACGTGTTTCTGCTTCACCAGTTTCTGCTCATCCTATTTTTATTTTACTTTTCTGGGTTTACTCTGCTGTTCCTTCTATAGCTTCTTGAGTTGGATGTTCAGCTTGCTGACTTGTTCACTGCTGTTGACCCAACAACCTACTCAACATTTCCACTTGCGTCTAACAGGCACCCCAAGCTTAACATGGCCAAACCCGCGATCAAGCCATCCTTGATCTGTACCTCCAAAAATGTGCTTTTCTTACGGTTTTCCCAATTGTGGTGAAAGGCGCCCATTTACTCAGTTGCTCAGGCCAAAAACTCAGGAATCGTCCTTCTTTCTTCTCTTTTTTATACCCCACAGCCAATCCTTTCTGCCTGATTTTGAAAATATAGCTTGAATCTCACAACTTCTCAGAACCTTCACTGCCACCACCGTGGTTAAAACCACTGTCACTTCTCCTAGACTGTTGTCAGAACCTCCTGAATGGGCTCTTGCTCCTAGTCTTGTCCCAGCACAGATAGTTCTCCACATTGCACCTACAACACAGATCTGATGCTGTCAGTTCTGGTTCAAAATTCTCCAAGGGCTTCTCATCTCAAAATAAGCTCCCAGTTCCCATGGTGGCTCCAGCTGCCTCTTCAACTGCATACCCTACCCCTCTCTAGCCACATAAGTTTCTTTGTTAGCCCCCAACATGCCAGGAATAGTCTTTCCTCAGGGCCTTTCCACTTGCCTGAAATACTCTCTCCCTAGATATCCATATGGAGGAATAAGATGAGAGCAAAAGCCTGTGGATATCTAAATAGCACCACCTTCACCCTTGTTTTATTTGTGTCAAAGCCAGTATTACTACGTGACATTACATTATACATTTATGTTTAGTATAAATATACCCCATAAGAATGTTAGTTTGCTGTCTTGTTCAGTACTTTGTATCCAGAACTTGGAACAGTGCCTGGCACATAGCAGCTGTTTAATAAATAAATGGGTGAGAGCCAAATCAAAATGAGAAGATTCCTTATTAATCATAGAACTAGCACAAGGAGCATTGGATGAATTGGATGGTGGCTAGAATCAGAGTAAGGTCACCTTAACAAACAGTATTGTCCTGAACACCTCATTGGCTAAAACTTTCTCATACTCTTAAAATATTTTTCTGAAACAGAATTTCTGGATCTTAGTTCCCAAATCACCTCTTCTAGGAAGTTTTCCCCTCCAGAGAGTTTAGTGTTGTTCCTCTCTGTGCTCCCACTGCCCCTTCTTCACACCTTTACCAAACCATCTGATCCAGCAATGGCAAGTCTCATGCAGCTTTGGTATGTACCCTCTTCTCCCGCCAGAGTTTCACGAAGGCCAGGACAGTGATTTGCTGTCAGTTTATTCCCTGTCTCTATGAGACTGTGACTCATGGCAGGCTCAGATGAAAGAATGCAATGGGTAAGCCTATTAAATTAAGGTCCCTCAGCTGGAACAATGTCAGGCTCCAGGGAAGACAACTTTACTGCTTCTACTAAAAGTGGTTTTATTGAGAAAATGAGGATGCAGTGAAACACTTATTGCAACATATTTAGTGCATTTGTGGACAGCATGGCAATGGCCCAGGAGGGCCACGAAAAGAGGAGTTCAGAGCCTAGGCCTTCCCTTGCCCCACCATCCGCAAGGGCCCATTAATTCTTAATATTCAAATTCCGCCCACTAGACCAACCCCTGCGAGCCCAAGCCGCCTCTCTTCCCCAAATGACGGCCAACGTCAGCCAATCGACAGCTGGAGAGGGTGCCCACCCCCTTTTCCCTGGCCAGAATGGACACAAACTCCCGCCAATTGGCGACGCCACCGCCGAGGGCCCCGCCCCGCCCCGCCCGTTTCACCCAATTGCGGGCGGGCTCGCTGCGGTCCTAGAGGCGAGACACGGGCGCGCAGGTGCAGCTGCGCGCATGCCGGCCCGGAGGGCGGGACTCGACGTCGGCCGTGCGGGGTCCCGGCGTCGGAGGCGCGCGCGCTCCCTCCTCTCGGAGAGGGCTGTGGTAAAAGCCGTCCGGAACATGGCCGCCGCCGCCGCTGCCGCGCCAAGCGGAGGAGGAGGAGGAGGCGAGGAGGAGAGACTGTGAGTGGGACCGCAGCGGCCGCGGGCGGGGACCCTTGCGGAGGGGCGGGGGGTAGGGGCGGGACGTGGCGCGGGAGGGGCCCGCGGGGTCGGCGACACGGCTAGCGGATGGCGTCCCTCCTCTTTACCCTCCCCCTCCCGCCGCCGCCGCCGGTGACTGCTCCCCCCCTCCCCCGGCCCGTCACCCACACTCGCGGGTGACCGTCCTCGCTGCGGCCTCCAGGGCCGCCTTCGCCTGGCGCTCCACTCCCTCCCGCCTTCCGCGCGCATCCTGGCCTCAGCCCCGCGGGCACCCCTTTCGCAGGGGCTTCACTTGTCCGGGCTGCGCGCGCGTCGTGCCCTTCTAGGGGCTTCGGGCCCACGGCGCCGTCGCGCGCCCGCGGCCCCGGCCTCTCCCTAGATCCCGCTCTCCCCTCTCCCTTCCTCGCGCGCCCCCTCTCCCGTTACTCGGCACCCCCCCCACCGGCGCGCGTGCGCAGTCCGCCTCCCGTCGGGAGAGTGCGCCACAAGGGCTCCTGCGCTCTCACCCCCATCTCCAGGCTTTGCCTCCCCCTCCTTCTCGCCCATTCCATGACTTTCTGCCCCCACTGTGCGCAAGTCGTCCACCATCTCCTTTCCCATCTAGCAGGAACAAGTAGGTGGGAATTATTGTACACCCACAAAAAGGGATTAGATATTGTGCTCCTGGTCCCACAACTCATCCTAAAGAGGCTGTTCTAGTTCCCATCAGGAGCCGTGGGTAGGGGATTGTGTGTCCGGCAGCACCTGAGGCTCTTCCATAGAAGCGCGCTCCCGGGGTCTTTGGGGGTGCTGTGGCCTTAGAATATGAGCGCCCTCCCTATCCTCCCCCCTTCGCCGGCGATTTTCCAGTTACATAAGTGGAGTGGGACATAGTATATAACGGGCTCCCATAGTCTTGGAGCGTGAAGAAGATCGCCAGTACCAAATGGGGCAAGTTCATCTCATTGCTGTGGTTCATGTCAGTTGTCCCTGAAAGTTTATTTTCTTTTTATTTTGGTTATGACCGAATCACACAAATTGAAACTCAGGTGACTTTTACGTAGCGTGGCGATGTGTCTGTGGTTTTGAACTGAAGACTTAAGGTCATTATGAAGAGTCTGAAAAGAGTGCTCTCATGGAGGAGACCGTTTATGACATTGCTAAGTGTGGACCCGAGAAAGGGATGCTTGCTCTGGAATACCTCTGTGGCAGTCACTTCTGTTGTGTGTTCGGTGTGGATTGGTCACAGCAGAAATGGGCTCCACCACAAAATTGATATTCCTGACTCATGGTCAAACAGATGTGCCCTTCTGGCTATTTTTCCAGGAACAGGAATGGGCTTTGCAGAGCCAGTCATACATTGTGTCTGCTCTGTGGGGTCAGTACCCCAAATTGTGAGATGGTAGACTCAAATTCAAGGGGTGGTTGGTGATCGTGGAACCAAACCTACCAGTGTGAAGTGCTAAGTGGCTTAGACTTTGTAGGACTTGCACAAGTTGGGGGCATTTGTTATATTAGAAAAATGAAGCATATTTGGAAAATATTAACAGCAAATTTTACCTTGCTAGTAAAATTTGCTCTTAATAGGCAGTTATTACTCTAGAGGAGAAGTTTATATTTTGTGGCTGGAATTTTCATCTGGATCTCAGTGATTGCAGTTAGCAAGATTGAACTGACCTTTTGGGTCTTTTGAAATATGCTGGATCCTTCTTAAAAATACAGGGTCTGGATTTTTTAGGTCTTTTGGGAATTTCCCTCATGGATTCAGGGAAATAGGATTGTTTATGGGCTTTTTTAGGACTCCTACTTCAAATCCCAGTCAGGAAGCCTAGGAAATACTTCATTTTATTTTCTTGCTTAGACACGTCAGAACCTTAAAGGGCACAGTCAAATCTAGTAGAAGTACAGTAACCATTTGTGGCATGTCAGCTAGGTGTCTGATCAATGAGGTACATCCTGTTCGTGCACACAGACACAGAAACCTCACTTGACAAAGATTCCAAGGTTTGTACTTCTGAACCTGAGATGTGACAGGACAAGGGCTCTGCTTTGTTTTGCCATTGTTGGCAAATTGTTCGCCTCCTTAGATGCCCTCCAGTGAGCTGTTTGTTATATCTCTAGCCCTTTAAACAGCACAGGCAGCTTCCAGAATATAATGTCTCTGCAAAGTTCCTGGTGGCATCTGAAGTCAGCAACTCCTAACAGCTTGAAGAAACCTACGGCTTTCTTGCTCGAACTGGCTTATCACACTGTCCTATTTCTTATTGTTACAAATTTGCCTGGAATGCTTGAAACCTAGAGTACCAGGTCTTTGTTTCACCTGACAGAGCATGATGCAGTCAGATCCTATTCCAGCTTTTGTGCTGTTTGTGTATTGGTGGGGTTAGAATAGAATTTTGCATTCTATTTGCGATTTCCAGCCAGAATCATTGTTTCTCTGCCTGTACTGCTTCTGAGTGGCTGAATTTACTGGGGTGGGGAGGCAAGCTGTGGAGTTTGACAAAAACTGGCTAAATGACTGCAGTGTGATGTTGCCCCCACCCAAATACTCCCTCCCCCCACATGGAGATGGAATGAGACGCTCACTTCTTTAACTTAGAATAAAGAAGAGCAGAGGTAAAATTGTTAGTTCTTGTCTCAAGCACAGTTTCCACCGCTAATGTACCTGCCTGGGATTATTTGCATGATAAATGATGTGTCCTGGAAGCAGTAATCTTTTATAAAGGTGAATATCAGTGGAAATCTTAATTGGATAAGAACATTTTGTTGGCAGGCTGCCTGAGTATCTGTGAGGAGGGAAGAATCAAAGAAAATGTTTGACATCTGTAGTAGCTAGTGTTTTTTAAACTCACAGGGGTAAAGAACAGTCCTAGACTGGCAGTGAGTTCCAGGGACTTCAGCAGGACACCTGCTTGTATTCACTGCCCTCTGTTATGGTGACACGAGACCAGCCTCCTGTGGCTGACGGACACAACGTTTTTTTCTTGAGTGGAGCATTATTGCCACTCCAGTGGAAGGACCCTGTCCTCAATGCTTCTGTACTAGCCCTGTTCAGGCAAACTGCCATCATCACCACTGTGTTTCTACCTCGTTTTGGTTGGGACAGATGTAAATGGGCTCCCCTTACTTGGGCTCACTTACACAAAAGTTGTGTTCCTCTGCACTTATCTGCTCTCTTCTGCCTTTCTCTTGCAAGGAACTTTTACCTATTGAAAACTTAATTTGCATGCCATCGCTTAAATACTTGGTTCCACCACTTGGATGGTAGGTATGGTGTGTAGGGGACCTGAGTGGAAAGGGGAGTTTGGGGGCGGGCACGGCATCCCCACTCAGAGAGTGCAGTGGCCATTCCATTAGAGAATAAAGCCTTGGCCTTTATAGCTTTTTCAAGGCACAGTTGTGTTGAGTCTGCTGGCTTGTGGATGTGTTCTCAGTATAGCTGTTTTGCTGTTACTGCAGAAGTCTGCACTCTCGGGAGCAAGCCTGAGGAAGTGGTCACTTGTCTTCCTTGCCTAAGAGCTGGGAGTGTTATATATGTGGACCTGCAAGTCACTGCTTTATTGGGTTTTCACCTAACCGATCTCATTTGCTTGCCTTTTATGCCCCCATTGAAATCTTGAGTTAATCAAAGATCTTAAACTTTCAGAGCTAGAAGGAACCTTAATCCAGCTCTTGCAGTTTATAAGTAAAAAGAAAATTGTGGCTGTGAGAAGTTGTGGCTTTTTCAGGGCCTTCCAGCCAGAATACCAGTTTGATTTTTATTATATAGCTAACTGAGTAATACTGTTACCTTGACTTTGAGGATTTCAGAGCATTCTATGACTCAAATGTTAAGGGACTTGTAACCCCTCACTGCACCTCAATAAATAATTCTAGGTACCATCCTGGTATTACAGACCAGCTATAGGTAAAAGACTTGCTTGGTGTTGCCCTTCCTCTGGGTTTGATTATACAAGTAATCTTGTGAATAGTCTCTAAGTTGTACATGCTAGGCTTTTTTTAGTCTAAAGATAAAAGTGCTACTCTTGGGCCAGCGAGGTATCAGAGATGAGCTAATACGGCCCAGTTTAGGTTTAAAGAAGGAAATGATGGCTATCTTAATGATGAAAAATGTAATGGCAAAAGTTCTTTTTTGAACATGTTTTCAAAAGCAAAAGAGAAACTGTCAAACTAAAAACTCAGTTTGTTGAACATTGCAATTTACTGATCTGAGAGGCTTTTTAAAAGTGATTGCTCTGAGTCAGACTTGTGTATTTTGGAGGATGGCTTTGGATCTCCCAGGGCACTTGGTTTCTGTTGGTACTGCTTTTTTCTCTTAGGATTAAAGCCCCTTTGCATGGTGTTACAGTAGCTTGTTGCAGCTTCAGCTGTTTGAGAATTAAGGGAGACTGCCTCTGGATTTCACATGTTCTTTTTGGGATGAGATTTTAGTGCTGCATGTTCTTTTGAACATGTATTCTCTCTCTGAGTATTTCTGTATAACATGATATAAGAAATACTAGAGATCACCACTAACAGTATGCTTTATAGTGTCAAAATGTCCTTCAGAGGTGACAAGACCTGTGATAGTGTCAATTCTAACATGCACGAATCTTTCTTTTATTTTAGCACTGTGTGTTAATGTGCCAGAAATTCACAGTTTATCCTTTGTTTCTAGCTAGGTAAGCTGGGAAATAGCATAGTACTTTGTCTATATGTTTATCTTCAAGATGTCCCAAATAGCCCTGGGAAAAAGGTCCTGCAGCACAATGGGGGCTTTCAACTTACGATTTTCTTTGTTTTAGGCTCCATAAAAATACAGACTCACCAGTTCCTGCTTTGATGTGACATGTGACTCCCCAGAATACATCTTGCTTCTGTAGACCAGCTCCAACAGGATTCCATGGTAGCTGGAATGTTAGGGCTCAGGTAAGTAACCTTCCTTTTTTTTTTTTTAGTATATGTCCTGGTTTGGCCATCTGTTTTTAAAAAAAAAGGAAAAAAAAAAACAAGATGTACTACTCTTGGACAGTATAAAAGTACCCCAAAGACTAAAGACATAACTGTGCCAAACTGTGCCATATAATAAAAAAAAGTCACTTCCCTGAGCCCTGAAAGGTCAGTTTGGGTAGGGTTACTTGGTAGCTACAGCGTGATCTAGGGGCGGGCGTCAGATTAGAGCCGGAACTGGTGATCTGCAACTTCAGTTCACCTTGAAGCAGGTCAGCTGAGCTGAGAGCACTTTGATTGAGCTCTTCACCTGCCGCTGCTGTTGTTGCCCAGTGGTCTTCAGCATGGTGCTTTGTTTGCTTTGGTTTTGGATAAATGACTTCCTGGTCAACCTTAGTGAGCAGTGGTAATGCATTTTCGGATATGGGAACTGGTGTGTGGTCCTCTGGAAGGATAGCCTCCTGAAAGCTGTCACAGAACAGTGGAGCCCATGGTTAATGGCATGTACTTGCCACACTGCTTCCATGGGAACTAAAGGGAACGCCCAGACACACATCTGGCTCTTGAGACTCTAGAGCAGGATGAATGCCTTTTGAAAAGCTGGGGATCCAAGCCATTGGAGGTCTGACACTCAGGTGCTCTGTCAATTGCACTTTTGACTATTTTGGTGCCATTGTGCGGACTTTAATTTTGTAAAAATGAATGTTTCCTTCATTTCTCAATTGTTAGGTTCAATATCTCAAGCTTTTTTTTAAATCAGTGGTGGTCACTCCGCATTTGATGTTTTAACACCTGGATTTCAAACATTCCATGTGGTAAGGCAAAACATTCTAATTGAATTTTTTCTTTTTTTTTCCCTAAGAAAAAATGTGAGTTTCCACATATGCTGCCATTGTGATTCCAGCTGAGACCCTCAAGTAGCACTTTGTTGTGTCTCTAGTGTTTTCTGACACCACAGTCTAAAGTTGTGTGGACATCCATGACAGATAGTCCATTTGGAGACTATGTGAGGGGCAGGGTTTGGGCAGAGGAGAATAGAAGGTGTAGAAGGGAAGGCAAGAATCTTGTAAGGTTCTCCAACTCCCGAATTTGGTTTCGTTCCTGATCCTGTGACTCAAATTGTCATTACCCTTTGCTGTGGGGTGTGCCCTGGGCCCTGCTGACAGGACATTCTTTGTACTCCACATAGTATGTTTTGCTGGTAGGAGTTCTGTGGCTGGCACTTTGTCCATTGTCTCAGAAACTGTGCAGACTAAATGTAATATGGGTAGTAAATGGGTTTCTTCTAGTAGATGGTAGGCCTCGGAGGTGGTTTATGTTTCTAATAGTCTTTTTCTAAGATTATGAATGGATTTTATAAAATAGGCAGTGTTGACGCTATACAGTCTCTTCTAAGAAATATAGAAAGGAAGGGATATTTTTAAAATATATCTCTTATTGCTTATGAATAGGAAAGAGAAGTCCATTTGAGCTTAGGGAACTTTGAAGGGAATAATAAAAGGACAGAATCCGTCTTTAATAGATAAATGCTTTATCTTACTCATTTTCTTCTTTTATTTTTAAAGAAATTATAGAAATAATACATAGTTTTATGGAAAATTCAAGCCATTTAAAGTATATCAAGTAAAAAAAAATGAAAGCTCCTTGTTACTCTCTGTGCCCACTACTCAGAGTAACCACTGTTAATAGCTTGCCATAGATCCTTGTGAATCTTCTTAGGCTATAAGAAGGCTACAAATATGCACCTTTTTCTGTTTTTAACAAAACAAGGGCTTTCTGCCTCGTTTTTGTTAAATAACGGCAGGATCTGGTGCTAACTTACTGTCATGCATTGTCCCTCTGTTGGTTTTCACAATGGTTTCCTATTAAAGATACTATTGGATTGAACTTCATCATTCTTTTTGAAAAACAGCTGCCTAGACTTGGAGTTGCTGGTGACTACCACCACATTGCCTTTCTAAATGGCTATCCCTGTTCCCACAACAGTCCGAGAAAGTACCATTTCCCTATACCCTCCCAGAATTGTTTATCCATCTTTTAAATTTGTGCTCTTTGGATTATTACTGAGGCTGAACCTCAGTAATCATTGGCCATTCGTATTTGGTCTTTGCGAATTGCTTATTTGTGTTGTGCATTCATTCTTCCATTAGGATATTTTAAGTCAATTTGTAGGAACTCTTAATGTATTAAGGATATTAATTCTCTGTCATCATGCAGCTATTTTCCTACTTTGTCATATACCTGTTGATTATGCTTGTCTTTTTGATACATAAGATTTCTGTTATGATTTCTTCTTTTGCTTTTATAGTTAGAAAATTCTTTCCTACTCTAAGAACATATCAATATTCACCTATATATTCTTCAAAAAAAACTTGATATACTCTATTCACACATACATATTTGAAAAGTATAAAAGGATCCTGTGGGTAAGTTGTCCTATGTTTTTTGTATGGTTTTTAAAAATACCTGTATCTATATTTAACTTTAAGGTGGGATGAGGTCTAGAGCCCACTTAGCCAGTTGTGTCATAGCTATTTGGTGAACCAATGATATGGTCTTCACCTTTATGATGTGCTGACTTCAAGTGAACAAAGCATCTCTTACTTTTTTCTTTCTGAATTTTTTCTTTGTGAGGCTTGGTGGCAAGCCTGTCATCATTTATTTATTCACCCAACAAATATTCAAACTCCTGCTTAGAGGCAAGGGCAGGGCTGGACTCTGCAAGTGCTGCCTTCTCATTGATGGGGGGCAAGGCTACAGAGGTTGCAGTGCCAGTGGCATGGCCACAGTGCTCCTTCTGGAAGATTCCAGAAAATAGTGGATCTTCACAAAAGTAGGTTTTAGATAATCTAGGAGGAATTTGGAGGGGTGTGTGTGTGTGTGTGTGTGTGAGTGAGTGTGTGATTCCAACATAAGTTTTAGCTTTAGGGTAGACTGCAACATAAAGCATAGTTTGTTTTATAACTCGTGTAATTGCAGGCTGATTTTTGTCTTGAATTATGATGAAGGCTTTTTGCAGTTGAAACAGTTCTATATTCAGCCAGCATGGTTGTTATGATAGAATAAAAGTTGCATACTGATAAAAATGGTAATTTTCTTGTATGATGATTTTGAAGCTTTTCTGTAAAGGCTGATAAATATAAAGACAGGCTTTTGGTGAATATATTCTTAGAGGAACAAGTGTAATTTTTTACAACTTGAATCATTTAAATCTAATAAATATGCTCAAAACTGAAGTGGAATCCTGATTTGGATTGAAAACATTTTTTACTTAAAAAAGGGATATAAATAACCACGGAAAAGGCTTCTTGTATAAGGTTGGGTTTTTTTTAAATGAGTTTTTTGAATAGTTGGGTACATAGTACAGAATGAAAAACATGGTGTAAAAGGTTATATGGTAAAAGACCTTCTTGCTACCCTGTCCGCAGATACCATTTCTCTCCCTGGAGGCAGCCATCATTACTAGTTTCTTATTAATCCATGAGTGTGTTTGTGTAATTTTTAAATTGTAGTGAAATATAGCCCTGGCTGGTGTGGCTCAGTGGATTGAACACCAGCCTGTGAACCGAGGGGTTGCCAGTTTGATCCCTGGTTGGGGTGCATGCTTGGGTTGTAGGCCAGGTCCCTGGTTGGAGTTGAGGGCATGTGAGAGCCAACCAATCAATGTTTTTCTTGTGCATTGGTGTTTCTCCCCTTCCCTTTTTCGCTCCCTTTCCCTCTCTGTAATAATAAGTAAATAAAATCTTTTTTAAAAATTGTAGTAAAATACATAATATGAAGTTTACTGTTACTCATTTTATGTGTACTGTTTAGAGACATTAAATACATTCTCATTGTTTTGCAACTACCACCAGTAAGCATCTCCAGAACCCTTTTCATCTTGTAAAAGTGAAATTGTCCCCATTAAACCATTATTCCCCATTCCTCCCTCCTCCCCCAGTGCAATCACCTTTATACTTTCTGTTTCTGAAATTGGTTATCTCATATTAGTATATATTATTATATGTGTGTTTATGTACATATTTTATGTATGTGTGTTTACACAAAGAATAAAATACTGTGCACTTCTGTGATTGCTCTTTTTAGTTACTGTATCTCAGAGGTTGTTCAGTATTAGTTCCTATAGACTCGTACCATTCTTTTTAAGGATTGGGTTAGTAGTCCATTATATGGACACACTATAATTTATTTAAATAGTTTTTTTATTGATGGATATTTATGTTTCCAGTGTTTTTAATTCATTAATGCTGTAGTGAATAGTGTTTTACATACTTCATTTTGCTTACAGCCAAGTATATCTGTAGGAGAAATTCCTAGAGATAGGACTTGTAGGATCAAAGGGTATGTGCGTTTTAAACTTTGATAGATATTGCTAAATCAAGGGTGGCCTTTTAATTGCACAGTTTTAAAGAAAAGGCTACATATGAGTAGATAAGCATACAAATTTATGACTGCATGATTATTTGTAGAGATTAGAGAACTGTTAATTAGGTTAGGAAGATGTGGTTTTTAACAGTTAGCACTGGAAAGCAAAACTTCAGAAGCTTCCATTTCGTCAAATGAGAGAGACCTTGTGTGAGCAGAACCTGTGAGGCAGGACCCTTCAGTTGGTAGGAGGAACTTCAGCCAGTTCTCATTTGTGAATCTTAAAGAAAATGGAAGCCCTGGCTGGTGTAGCTCAGTGGATTGAGCACAGGCCTGCAAACCAAAGGATAGTGATTTAATTCCCAGTCAGGGCACATGCCTGGGTTGCAGGCCAGTTCCCAGCAGGGGACGCATGAGAGGCAACCATACATTGATGTTTCTCTCCCTCTCTCCTTCCCTTCCCCTCCCCTCTAAAGGTAAATAAATAAAATCTTGAAAAAAGAAAATGGAGCATTTTTATTTTGGTTCTGTTCTAAGTTGCAGTGGCTCCTGGGACTCAGGGTTGAAGATTCTTCATGACTGCTAGACCTTCTGTTCTTGTTTTAATTATAATATGCATAAGGAATAGTATCTTGGGAATATTCAGGACCAGGTTGCTGTATGCATACCTTCATTCATCTGGTGTGTCTCCTTGTGCTGTAGAAACATCTTTACAGCAGAAGCCCCACCAGAGTTCCGAGGGAGAATGGAATTGTAGAGAAATGAGGCTTGACATCTGATTTATGTTTATATCCTTTGGTCCTATTAACCAAGAAGATATTTTTATTTCTGTGTTTGTTAAAGCTTTCCACAAAAAGGGCATTCATTTTCTAGACTTATTAATAGGGCAGTTTGAAGGTTTTATTTTTAGATTTGAAACAAAGCAAAGCAGGCATCTAAGATATGCACATTTCTTTGTTTTCATCTACTTTGCAACATTCCACATTGCTGCTAAAACATGAACTTGAGCATTTAAAAAAATTTTATGTATTTATTTATTTTTAGAGAGGGGGGAGGGAGGGAGAAAGAAAGGAAGAGAAACATCGATTGGTTGCCTCTCGCACACCCCCAGCCGGGACCCTGGCCTGCAACCCAGGCATGTGCCCTGACCTGAGATCAAACTGGCAACCTTTTCATTTTGCGGGATGACACCCAACCAACTGAGCCACACTGGTTTGGGCAAACTTGAGCACTTTTAGCATGAGCTGACTTTCTATGTGTAAGTTATATTTTTAAATATTGAAGCATTTTGTTTTTCTGGGGCTTCTAGTGGTACTTAAGGGTTTTGTTTTGTTTTGTTTTTTATTTTATTTGTTTATTTTTTAGAACGGGGAAGGGAAGGAAAAGAGAGGGAGAGAAACATCAGTGTGTGGTTGTCTCTTGCGCTCCCCCTAGTGGAGACCTGGCCAGCAACCCAGGCATGTGCCCTGACTGGGAATTGAACCGGTGACATTTTGATTCACAGCTGGTGCTCATTCCACTGAGCCACACCAGCCAGGGCAAGTTTTGACATTACTTTGATAAGTTGTATTTTAAATTTGTCAACACATATTGACTAACTTATTTTTTAAATATAAATTTTCATGTGTTTCTGGTTTTTGTGTATTTTGTAAACAACAGAAGGTATTAGCTCATATTAAGTACTAATTTGTTCTAATATTTTCAGCTGTTTTTGGAATTACACTTGGCAAAAAAACATAGACAAACGTTTGCAGTTGTGACAGTTTGTCTTTTTGTTCCTTTTAATTCTAGAATAAATAATTCCAGTGGATTTTCTTCTAGACTTGTAAGAACATGGAAATGATTAAAGTTGTCAATATTTAAGTGGTTAGGGAGGGTTGAAAGTCTTTTTTAAGTGGTATCACCCTATAAAAATGTTAATGTAGCAACTGTATAAAATTTCTTCGTCACTCTTCCAGGTTAAGATAAAGCAAACAAACAAAAACATAGTATTTCTCTCTCTCTTTTTTTAGATTTTATTTATTTATTTTTAGAGATGGGGGGAAGAGAGGGAGAGAAAAATTAATGTGTGAGATATACATTGATTGGTTGCTTCTCACATGCCCCTAACCGGGGACCTGGCTCACAACCGAGGCATGAGTCCTGACTGGAAATTGAACTGGTGACCTTTTGGTTCACAGGCCAGCACTCAATCCACTGAGCCACACTATCCAGGGCCATAGCATTTCTTTTTTAATTATACAAATAAAACATTTTTTTAAATGTAGATGCATGGAAATCACTCTGGGAGTTCTGCATAGTATGTATCTTTCTAGACTGAGGACTCTGACTCAGGGTTGAGACTTCACAGTTCTGTGACCTTGGATGGGAAGAACACTATATCTTTATTTTCACCAACCTCTCACTGAAAATTCAGATTTATTTCAGTGACGATTGTAGGCAACAGACCATAATAGTGTTAGGGCTACCTATAACTTTGTCACCAGTAGAGATCAAAGATACTATCATATCATATCATGTTATAGTTACACGTTTCAAAATACCATTTGTATTCATCATTCCTTCAAATTAATGGCTTACTAAAGAAGCACACATTACTCTAGCTTCAATTTCTCAGAGTATGTTGTTAATAAATTTCTATGCATTTTATCTTTTGCATTTCAAAACATCCTTCTGAGGGGGATGGTCCAGAGGGCCAAAAGGGTCCGCGGCAGGAAAAGATTAAGAATGCCTATGGTGTACATTATACCATGGAACTACAAATAGAAGAACAGCCAGCACTGAGAGTGAGTACACGAGGGAAAGAGACCAGGGAAAACCCTAAAGCCCAGGTGCGATAACCAGAGATAAAATGATATTTAAAGCTTAGTTCAAATTATTGTATCAAATGGTTTTTTTAACATTTTTTTAGCCTCACCTGAGGACATGGTCATTGATCATAGAGAGAGGGAGAGGGGGAGTGAAACATTGATGCAGGAGCGGAACATCAATTGGTTACTTCTCGTATGCACCCTGACTGGGACCGAACCCATTACTTTTGGACTGGACAACATTCCAACCAACTGAGCCACACTGGCCAGGGCTGTATGAAATATTTTATGAACACATTTAGTATTTTACAGATACCATGCAAAGTGTATTGCAGCTGAAAGTGTTTTAAGAATTCTTACTATGCGTACATATTGTTTTAGATAAATGGGATCATATAGTGTGATTGTAACTTGCCTTCTTTCCTAAATGATATGTTATAGATATCTGTCCATGTCAGTAAAAATAGATTTATATCATTACTTTTCCCTAAAATGAAAATAGTTGTATTTTCTAATTACAAAAGTAATATTGTTTGATGAAAGAAATTTTTTTTAGAAAACATAAGAGGAAAAGTGAGAATTGCTCATAAATCTGCAATCTACAGATAGATAACATCTGGATAATGTCTTAACACCATCATTTTTAATGACCATGACATTTCATTGATAGCTATGCCTTGATTTAATTAGAGGCAATAACATTGTGTCTGTGTTTTCATTGCTCTGAAAGACAGGGTTGTGTGCTGATGGTTTCACTCTGTGCCTGCATCTCTAACCCTCCGTCTTAAGCTGCACATCAGATGGCCTCCCTGGTATTCACACTTGAGTTGCTCATAGACATCTCAGACTTAACAAGTCCCAAACAGAACTTTTGCTTCCCCACCACCCACCCCCCCATTTAAATCTGGTTCTACTCCTATCTTTTCTGTCTCAGTAAACAACATCAAATTCACCTAGTTACCAGTTAAAAATTCTAGGAGTTGTCCTTGAATCTGTTCTTTCCTTCACCTCACTCTAATTCACCAGCAAGTCCTGTGGGGTTCTACATTCAAAAGGTACTTCATAACCATCTCCACTGCTAAGACCTCCATCCAAGCCACAAGTCTCTTCTTATATGGGTGCATCAGGACTTGGGATGATATATTGAACAGCTTCCTCACCAACACTTATGAAATGTTACATGTTTCATAAGACTATTTGTTAAAATGACACTCAATTCTAAATGAAGGAGTTGTTCCACATTTAGTAACTTTTTCATCTGGCCGATAACAGTGCAGTTTAATTACTGAATTCCTTGCTCCTCTGTGCCAAAGGATCTGCAGTTTATCTAGCCATTCATTCCACAGTGCAATCAGGTGTCTACAGTACCCCAGGTACTGAGACTGATCGATGGTACCTGTCTTTGTGGATCGTAAGTTTGGTAGGAGAGACAGGCTTTAAATAATTCACTAGTAATTGTGTCATTACAGTGGATTAAGTGCTCTGGAGGACAGATACAGGGGCTTGCTGTGATTGTGTGTAATGGGGGTAACAGCTGAGCCTTGGGGAGGGATAAGGAGGCAATGCTAAATTCCGAAAGTGAGGGTGAACAGTGTTGGACAAGGTGCAGAGTGGATTAGTTTTCCTACAAAGGACAAAAACATGTGTGAAGGTCCCACTCTCTCTGAGTCTGGCAGGAGCTTAGCCATCTGAGGCACTTAAGAAGCCCTGTGTGGCTGGAACAGGGCAGGGGTGGGGAGTGAGGGTGAAAGAGATTCCAGCAGCGAAGCTGACAGGCTGGGTGCAGGATTTTTGATGCTAATGTCAGAGCGGTAGGAAACTATTGAGGCTTAGGTTGTTTGGATTTTGAGTTTTTATCAAAATATTACAGCCACTCAATAACAGCAAAACCTCTCTCAGAAGAGATTAGGTGAAAACAACAGTCTACCCTTTCCCCTTCCTGTTCTATGATCCAGAGATGACAGCTTTTAACTGTTTCTATTTTTAGTTTTTTTGATGGTTACCTTCAGAAGTAAATCATATGCTTAAACTTTTTTCTTGATTTGCCAACTTTGGGTAATTATATTAGCTCCCTGAAATTAAACAGGACAACTTAGCTTACTTACATTACCTCCCATCTTGAGATTCATATTCACATTTTCTCTGTATCTTTAAATAGTGGTTCCCATTCCATTAATTTTAGTCTATATGGCACTTCCCCTCCCCGTAAGATGAGAATATTAATGACCCTGCTTTTCCTTCTACACCCCCCACTTCTACTTCCTAAAAGCTATAATTCAATTCATCATTTCCATTCTTACAATTGTTAACGTTTTATGCCCTGCCCTGCAACCACATCCAGTGGTCATAGGTTAATTCTAAATTGAAAGCCAGTCAACATCATTGACATTATTACATATATATAAATACTGTTCACCACTAGGCCTAGTAACAAATGTGAGGATTACATTTCCTTTCTGGGTCTAGAATCACAATTGCTCAATCACTCAAAGGAGAATAACCATTCAAGATCAAATGGATTCTCTTTTTTAAAAAGATTTTATTTATTTAATTTTAGAGAGAGGAAAGCTGTGAGAGAGGAACATCAGTCGGTTGCCTCTTACATGCCCCCGAATGTGGGTCTGGCCTGCAACCCAGACCTGTGGCCTGACTGGGAATCAAACCAGTGACCTTTTGTACTATCTTTTCTGTTAAATTTGCTATTTCAGCCAAGTCATTTTTTCTAACTTATTGTGAGGCCTGTGTGCCCACTGCATAGATTCAACAAAGGGTTAACATTTTGACATATTTGGTTGGTCTGTATTGATATGTACATTTTTATAGCCTTTTGCTGATGATTTGAAAGGAATTAGCAGATAACATAGCATTTCATCCCGAAGTACTTAGGAAACATCTTCTAAAAATTAGGACATTTTCCAATATAAAGCACAGTGTCCTGAGCATATCTTGAAAAATTAACAGTAATTCTCTAATGTTATCAGACAGTAATCACAAATTGTGATTTTCCTCAAATATCTCTTATAGCTGTTTGGAAGGGGGCAGGGGTAGCAAGCAATTAAGATTTATACCTCTTGTGTGTGTATGCTTCCTTTATCTCTTTTTACTAAGAATAGCCTACCCATCTCCAGTCTACCTGTAACACTGACTTTTTGAAGCAACCAGCCCAGTTGTCTTATAGAAGGCACATGTTCTAGATGTGTCTCTTTTCCTGTATTTCCCTCATATTAATTGTAAATGAGAGGTTAGATCTGTGGGCTTGTAAACTTTTGGGGTAAGAATATTTTGTATCAGTATTGGACTGGCTGATTCTCCTGTGGTTCCTGATGCTACATTTTTACCAATTGGTAAAATGGGTAAAAGAAGAAGATGACTGCCAAATCACTCCATTGCAGATGGACACTTTTCCTGTTGTAATTGATGAGTAATCTGTGGTATGATGTTTTGGCACCACATGAAGCTCTTGTTGCTCAACAGTCTTTCACCTAGTGATTTTAGAATTTATCGATGATCCTTGCCTGCATCTGTTACATTGGGGGTTACAAAAGGATGGGTTTTCTAATTCTGTCATCTCTTCTATTTTTAATAGAAGGTATTCAGTAAAGAACCTTTCCTCACCAAGTAAGGGGTAACTATATTTCCTTCTGAAGAGACAGTATAAATGCTAAAACATTGCCTTTAATTACAAAATTCTAGAGTAAGAAATTGGTATAATGAGCACCTCAGATGATGGCAAAATATTTGCTGCTGTTTTCTTTTTCATGTCAATATGGACTTGTGGAGTTTTATTAAATGTTTTACAATTTAGCTACAGGCACTATTTTTTTCTGATCAAATTATTCCGAATTTAGTTGGTGACAGTATCTTCATGCTGACACCTGTGTGTTCTTGGCATACTCTTATGAATTAGTCTTAGTGATTCTTTGCTTTCTGGCATAAGATACTTCATCTGAGGCTTTGCCTGCCTCAGAACTGGTTCCAAGAGCTCTGGTTCCTTTTAGTGGGAAATGCTATTTAGAATCCAAAAACTGGGTGCTAGATGTGCTCATTCTTACTGGGGCGACATTGAGTCTAGGCCATTTCAGTGTAGAAAGCTGGAAAATATATTCAAAAAAACTTCTTAAAATCATGAATGCATAATGATATCTTCACTGGAAATTTAACATTAGAGAGTTTGTCCTTTTTTTTTAAGTATATTTTTAAGATTTTTATTTATTTATTTTTAGACAGAGGGGAAGGGAGGGAGAGAAAACATCAATATGTGGTTGCCTCTTGAGCACCCCCTACTAGGGACCTGGCCTGCAACCCAGGCATGTGCCCTGACTGAGAAGCGAACTGGCAACCCTTCAGTTTGCAGGCCAGTGCTCAATCCACTGAACCACACCATCTAGGACTTAGCTATACTCTTCTTAACACCACCCTGTCTGTTCTGTACCTACCCAATTATGCTTCTTATTCCCTGTACCTTTTTCCCCATTCTCCCCCTGCCCCCTCCTCACTGATAACCCTCCAAATGATCTTTATTTCTGTGATTCTGTTTTTGTTATTTAGATTCAGTTGTTGATAGTTGTGAGTGTGTTGTCATTTTACTGTTCATAGTTCTGATCTTTTCCTAAATTACTCCCTTTAACATTTCATTTTAAGGGCCTGGTAGTGATGAACTCCTTTAGCTTTACCTTGTCTAGGAAGCACTTTATCTGCCCTTCCATTCTAAATGATACCCTGCCAGCTAAGTATTATGCTGTGTGAAATAAGTCAGGCAGAGAAAAACAAATACCATATGATTTCACTTATATGTGAAATCTAAAAAAAAAAAATAGTACATGAGCAAATAAATCAGAAACAAACTCCTAGATACAGAGAACAAGTGGATGGTCAACTAGATAGCAGGGAGGACATAAAGTACACCATAGAATATAACCAATGATATTGTAATAACTATGTGTGATGTCAATCTTTGCAAGTTACATAAAGGTTATATCACAATGGTGTGCATCTGAAATTAACATAATATTGTATAAAAACTCTAACTGAAAATAAATTTAAAAAATAATCTTAAACAAACAAATAAATGATACCTTTGCTGGATAGAATAATTTTGGATGTAGGTCTTTGCTTTTCATGACTGAGTATTTCCAGCCAGATCCTTCTTGACTGCAAGGTTTCTTTTGAGGAATCAGCTGATAGTCTTATGGAAACTCCTTTGTAGGTAACTCTCTTCTTTGCTCTTGCTGCTTTTAAGATTCTCTCTTTATCTTTAATCTGTTGCATTTTAATTATGTGTCTTGGTGTGTTCCTCTTTGGAACCAACTTATTTAGGGACTCTGTACTTCCTGGACTTGTGTGTCTGTTTCCTTTGCCAAATTAGGAAAATTTTCAACGGAGTTTTTGATTCTTTGCTCTCGCTCTTCCTCTTCTCCTTAGGGCATCCCAATGATTCAGATGTTGGCCCTTTTGGAAATGTCCCAGAGCCTTCTTAAACTCTTCTTGTTTTTTGTTTTGTTTTGTTTTTAATTCTTGTATCTTTATTTTGTTCTGGTTGAATGTTTATTTCCTCCTTATGTTCCAAATCACTGATTTGAATACCAGCTTCCTTCCCTTCACTGTTGGTTTCCTGTGGATTATTCTTTATTTCCCTTAGTAGAGCCTTCATTTCTTCCCTTATGCTTTTGCTATATTCAATGAGATCTTTGAGCATCCTGACCACCAGTGTTTTGAACTCTGCATCTGATAGGTTGGCTATCTCTGCATCGCTTAGTTCTTTTTCTGGGGTTCTGCTCTGTTCCTTCATTTGGGCCATATTTCTTTGTGTCCGGATTTTGGCAGCCTCCCCGTATCTGTGTACCAGGTAGAGCCATTTTGATTCTGCTTTAGAGCACCTGTAAATTGTGTGGGGGCAGAGCCTTGGGTATTTGCCAGGGTGGGGCAACCATGGCTCCGTGGGTAGGGAGGGATCGAAGAAGGGACAATGTCACTGCTGGCTGACTTCTGGGGGCTTGTCTGGTCTGTGCTGTATTGCCAGTCACTTCACCCACTTCCCTTATGTGACTGGCGCCCTTTTAGCTGCCGTCCTGGTTGTGGTTCCCAGGGTGGGTGAGTTTGCATAGGTTCCAGGCTCTCCTGAGAAACTGGCAGTTTCTTCTGCCACCCCAACCCCCACCACGTTCACTGCCAGAAGTCATGAGGCTTTCTTTTCCCAGCTCTAGAGCCCTGGGCTGCACAGTCCGGCCTGGGGCTGGGCTTGCTGGCTCACAAAATGTCTCCCTGATTTTTATCCACCACAAGTGAATGTGGGGCTGCCCATTCTGCCGGCTCGCTGCCTTTCCACCTCTCTGCCCCTGGCTCACCACTGCCACAGGGAGCCCTCTCTGCGCAACACCCAGTCTCAGCCCTCCTACCTGTCTGGATGAATATAGCTTCTTTAAGTCCTTGGCTGTGGGACTTCTGTACATTTCTGTGTGTTGTTCTTTCTGGGTGATCCTCTGACAGTTCTGGGTGTTTTTCATTTTTAATTTAGTCGTGTTCCTTTGTGCATTGAGGCGAGGTGTGTCTACCTACACCTCCATCTTGACTAGAAGCTCAAGAGTTTGTCTTTAAGTTTTACTTTATCCTTATATGTATATCTTTTTCTTATACTGAATATGTTGATTCCTAATTAACATAACATATTTGCTTTGGCTTATAATATACATAAAATAGTTATAAGATTATAATGCCAGTATCAATAAAAATACTGAATGGCCCTGACCAGTATGCCTCAGTGGGTTGGGCATCATCCCACAAAGCAAAAGGTTGCAGGTTAAATTCCCAATCAGTGCACATGCTTGGATTTCAGCCAGGGCCCTGGTTGGGGTGTGTGCAAGAGGCAACTGACTGACGTTTTTCTCACACATCAGTGTTTCTCTCCCTCTTTGTTTCCCTCCCTTCCCCTCTCTCTAAAAATAAATAAATATAATCTTTTTTAAAAGAGAGGAAGAGAAACATCGATGTGTGAAAGAAACATCAATTGGTTGCCTCTTGCACACGCCCCAACCGGGTACTGGCCCACGACTCAGGCATGTGCCCTTACCGGGAATTGAACCAGCAACCCATCAGTTCACAGCCCAGCACTCAATCCACTGAGCCACACCAACCAGGGCACTCTCCTTCTCTTTCTCCCTCCCTTCCCCTCTTTCTGAAAATAGAATTTTAAAAACCTTTTTTAAAAAGAGAATAAAAGAAAAATCATATAATTATCTCAATAAATATAGACAGAACACTTGATAAAATTCAATGCTAATTCATAATAGAAACTTGGCAGATTAAGAACAGAAGGAAACGTCCTCATCTGAAGAAGCGTTTTTGTCACAGAGCTACAGATGAATTGTATTTAATAGTAAAATGTTAAACCTGTTATCCATAAAATCAGGAAAGGCAAAGATGTCCACTCATAGTACTTCTGTTCAACATTGTACTTGGGGTTTTAGCCAGTATGATAAGGCAGGAAAAAGGATACTAGGCATTACTATTAAAAGGAAGT
Organism: Artibeus jamaicensis; assembly: GCF_021234435.1. Classification (NCBI taxonomy): domain Eukaryota; kingdom Metazoa; phylum Chordata; class Mammalia; order Chiroptera; family Phyllostomidae; genus Artibeus; species Artibeus jamaicensis. The sequence goes on from NW_026521282.1 coordinate 592,995, forward strand.
AAGCATCACTTCTTGGCTTTTCGTCTAAGATCAAATGTAAAAGGAAATAAGACTTTCTTTTTGGAGGTAATGTGGTAAATTTGAAAGAATCTATTTGAAAGAAGAAATGAAAGAGAAACAAAATATCTTACTAGAACTAAAAAGTGAATTCAGCAAGGTCTCAGGATACAAGGTCAATTATGCAAAAATTATTTGGAAAAGAAATTTACACTGTAGTATCATTGGGAACAATAAAAAATGTACGATGTCTGTACAGTGAAACTGAAAACATTGCTGAAAGAAAATAAAGATGTAAACAAATAGAAAGATATGTTCATGAATTGAAATCCCAAATAATTGTTACAATCTCCTTTCTCCTCATATTGATCTGTAGATTGAGCATATAATCCCAATCATAACAACAGGCTTTTTTATGGAAGTTTATGTGCTGATTCTCAAATGCATAGAAAAAATAAGAACAACCAAAAAAATGAAGGAATATCACCAAAAATAAATAAATAAAATGTCTGTGGACATGCAGAGTACCTGGAACATCCAAAGACATCTTGAAAGAGAACAAAATTGGAACACTTATACTACCCGACCAACTTAACTATAAATCTATAATAAGACCACCTGGTACTTGCATAAGGATAAACACATGGTTCAGTAGAATAGAATAGAGAGCCCAGAAATTGATATAACGTCTATGATAGTTTGATTTTTAACAGAGATGCCACAGCAATTCACTGGGGAAAAGGAAAACCTTTTCAGCAAGGGGTGATGGGTGATAGCAAATGATGTCCATTTCAGGCAAAAACGAACCTTGACTCTAACATACTAGTTTCCTAGGGCCACCATAACAAAGGCACCACAAACTGGTTGGCTTAAACCTCAAGGTGTCTGCAGGGCTTTGCTCCCTCTAAAACCTATAGAGGAATCCTTCCTTTCTGCCTCCTAGCTTATGGTGGTTTGCTAGCAATCTTTGGTGTTCTTTTACTTGCAGCTGCATCACTCCAGTATCTGCCTTCCTTATCGTGTAGCATTCTGTGTGTTCACATGGCTGTCTTATAAGGACACCAGTCATATTGGAATATGGGCCCACCCTACTCCAGGATAACCTCATTTAACTAATTACATCTGCAGGGACTTTATTTACAAATAAGGTCACATTATTAGGTATTAGGGATTAGGATTTCAACATCTTTTTTGAGGAAATTTAATATATAATGCTATCTCACAACATCCATAAAACTTAATTCAAGGTGGATTATAGACCTAAATTTTTTAAAAGCTAAAATGTAGCTGTGGCCAGTGCGGCCCAGTGGTTGGGTATGGTCTCGCAAACCAAAGGGTCACGAATTGGATTCCCTGTCAGGGCGCATGCCTGGGTTGTGGGTTCAATCCCCAGTTGGGGCATGTGCGAGAGGCAGCCAGTCGATGTTTCTCTCTCACATCCATGTTTCTCTTCATCTCTTTCTTCCTCCCTTTCCCTCTCTCTGGAATCAAAAGGAAAAGAATTAGGGCTAAAATCTAAAGCTTCTAGAAGAAAACATAGGAGAATATCTTTACAGCCTGAAGATTAAAGATTCTTAAGCCACAGAAAGCAATAAGTATTAAAGGGAAAATGGATAAATTGTACTCCATTAAAATTTAAAGCTTTTGTTCTTCAAAAGTGATCATCAAGAAAATGAAAACCCAGGTCACTGAGAAAATACCAGTAGTTGAGACAGGTCCTAGAGAAAATAGAAAGTCATATTTGAAAAAGGACTGTGTGAAAATATATAACGAACTCCTAGCACTCAATAGTAAAAAGACAACCTATTTTTAAAGGTGAAAAGATTTTAATAGCTACTTCACAAAGGAAGACATCTGAATGATGACCAGTATACTCATGAGAAAGTGCTCAACATTAGTCATCAGAGAAATACAAATTAAAACCACAATGAAATACCTCTGCATACCCACCAGAATGGCCAAAGCGGAAAACATCAAATGTTGTTGGGGATGTGGGATGGGGCTGCCTGGGAAGTGGTGCCAAGGAATTTTCTATGGCCATGGTGCCATCTTCTCTCTTGATAGGGGTTTAGCTTACACAGGTGCATGCAGTTGACAGAACTCACCAAATTATGCACATAAGATTTGTCATGTCATTGGATATACATTTTACCTTTAAAAAATGAAAATGAATTTTTGACTCTAGTTAATGATATGCATGCTGAAATGTTTGGGGATGAAGTGTACCAGTGTGTGAACTTTGAAATGCATCAAAAATAAGTTGAATGGATGGATAGATGATGATGTCAACAATGGTAGAATCCAGGTAATGAGTAATGGGTATTCTTTATAGAGTTTGTTCAACTTTTCTGTATGTTTGAATTTCTCTTTACAATATGTTGCAGAAAAGTCACTTGGAATATTTCTTTCCTGTGTTGTTATGTTACTGATTTGATAAACAGATCTATTTGCTATTTTGTGGTTTGCTTTTTTTCTCTGTTCTGGGGATACATGGAGTATTTGATGGCTCAAAAGTCAAGCCTAATTTAATACAGGGAATTGCTACTTCACTGATCTTTGTTTAGTTATGATTGTAGAGTAACAAAAAGTTCATGATTGTAGTAGAGATGCTTTATGTTAATGACCTACATACACATTTTGTGTACATGTAAATGACATGTGGTTTTTGTAATTATCCTTTGTTATACATGTTATTATATTTATTGAAATGTAGTTTGATGTCTAGTATAATAGGCTTGAGTTTTTTTTAAAGCCAGGCCTACATAGAAAGGTACACTGAGAAGTCACATACCCCTCCATCCTGTTTCCCTCACTCCTTATAGGTGACTACTGTCATTGGTCTCTTGCTGATCCTTCTCATGTTTCCTCTTACAAAGATAATCCAACAACTGTATGTATTTTTATTTGTCCTTTCTTACAGAAAAAGTTAGCGTGCTAGATACACTGTTTTGCATATTGTTTTTTAGTTTATTCTCACTTTGTCTATCCTGAAGATCACTCCCTATCAGTATAGATACACCTTACTTACGGCAGTTTAGAGCTTAACCTTCTTCATTCTTTTGTTCCCACTGCATAGACTCCATTGTATACATGAACCACACTTTAGTTGAGCAGCTTCCTGTGGATGGACATTTGGGTCCTTTTCAGTCGTTTCCCATTATAAATAGTGTCACATGCTTGCTTTGTATTTGTAGCTAACCCGTTTTTCATCTCCGAACTCTTTTTATCATGTCTCTGTCTTTCTTGTTATGGATGTTTTTGTTCTGGTTTTATGGTTGTATTATCTTCTAGAATTTCTCTAATATTATCTCTGTCCTCTAAGGACAGAATTGGTCTTCCTTCTATGTTGCTGGTTTTCTTTCTCTGATCCTGAAGAACTGTTTGGGTTGGAGACAAGAGGCCTGGGTATCTGAAACACTATCCCTGCTCTGATGGAGTTGCCCATTTCCTTCAGGGTCCCTCCCCAGAGTGGGGATTTACAGTACTTATGTGGGGAGCAGGGCAGGGCAGGTTGGTGAACATACTTGGCTTTGAGGGGAAGCAGACAGGGGTCAGTCCTCATGCCATGGACCCTCAGAGGCCAGATAGAGGTGGGCTATTGCCAGCCTTGGGAGGAAAGGAAGGTTCCAGCCATTGATTTAGAAAAGACCCTTTGGTTTCTTTCCCGTGGAAGGAAGTGGCACTTAACCACCTAATATGTGCTCCACTGACTAGCCCCAGTACTATCAACCTCACCTGGGGGCTTGCTGAAAGTGCCCCATCCCAAACCTCCTGGGTGAGAATCTGATGGTCAGCAAAGCCCCCCAGATGACTCATATGTACATGAGAGAGTCTGAGGGACACTGCTTACCCCTAGTCTGTTCTGCTGATCTGAGACCCTCTTGGGGTTCTCATCTCCTTTGTAGCTCCCTTGTAGTACATTCTGCTCTGTTTCATTAGTTAACATGTTCCTCCTACTTCCAGCATCTAGAAATTTGTGAAATATACCTCATCTGTTTGCAGGTCCCCTCCTATCATCTCTGTGGAATGTTTCTTTTTTTTTCTTTTGAAAAAGATTTTATTTATTTATTGAGAGAAGGGAAGGGAGAGGGAAAGAGAGGGAGAGAAACATCGATGTGAGAGAGAAATATCAATCGTTGCCTCTCATACTCGCCCCATCTGGGAACCAAACCCACAACCCAGGCATGTGCCCTGACCAGGAATTGAACCAGCGACCTTTCACTTTGCTAGATGATACCAAACTAAGCCACACTGGTCAGGGCCATTTCTTTCTCTTTATACAGCTGTACTTTGTTTCTTTGAGGTTTGAAGGGTTAGGTTGTAAATGCATGTATACAGTTGGCCATCCTCTAGTGAAGGATTTTAAGCAGGGAAATTTATCAGAGGTGATGGGTACAGAAACCAGCTTGGAGTGGGTAAGTGGGGGGTGAGGAAGTGGACACCGGGTGTAGACAACTCTTTTTGAAAAGTTTTGCTGTGATGAGGACCAGAAAAATGGGGGTAGGGTTGAGGGTGGTGTGGGGTTGCAGAGGGTCTTTTTCAGGTAAGTGGCTGTGAGAGCATGTTTGTACAAGGACGAAAAGGAGGAGGAGAAGGAGATGGGGCCCTGTGAAGGAGCATAGTCTTTGCATGGAGAGTGACCACCTGATGGTGGGCTTGGTACAGGAACTTCCTTGTTGGTAAAGGTCAGAGGGTAGAAAGCACATGAATCCTTCATGAAAGCTCAAGATTCTAGTGAGAATTGGAGCTCAAGTTGAAGCTGGTGAGTTTATGGGACAGCTACAATAAAGTACTCCAAACTAGGTGGCTTACAGTGACAGCAACATATTCTTGCACAGCGCTGGATGCCAGGCATCCACAATCAAGGTGTCACAGGGCCCACTCGCTCCTGAGGCTCTTGCAGAGGATCCTTCCTTGCCTCCTTTAGTAGCTGGCAGAGCTGCCTGGCAATCCTAGACATTCCTTGGCTTGTGGTTGCATCACTCTAATCTCTGCATCTATCTTCACTTGGCCTTCTGTTGTCTGTCTTCTCACCTTAAATTTAGGATGGTCTTATCTTGTGATGGTCTTATCTTATGATCCTTCACTTAATTACATCTGCAAAGACCCCTTTTCCAAATAAGGTTGCATTCATATGTCTGAAGTTTAAGACATATTACATGCCTTTGAGGGGCTACCATTGAATCCACTGTAAAAGCCTGTCTATCTCCAGGATAGAAGGGCCCAGGGAAGGCCAGGATCTCCACAGAACAATTGTTTTCAGTGGAATCCAGCTTATAAGTAGATGGGCAATAGCAATTCAGTCCTGTTTCATGTAGCATGACCACAGTAGTTCAGCTGAAGGAGTTCACTGTAAACTTAGTAAATGTTCATCTTGTCCTAAGTAGTTTTCACATAGCACCCACATAACTTCTGTCTGGTTGCCACAGTTTGGCAGATGTAATAGGACAACCCTCATTATTCATTGGAAAGTTTGTGTAGAAAATTAAGCATTCCCTTGCTCAGCTGTAAAAAAAAAAAGGGAAATCTCACCTTTTGTGACAGCGTGGATGGCCATGGAGACTATTATGCTAAGTGAAATAAGCCAGTCAGAGAAAGACAAATACCATATGATCTCACTTACATGTTGAATCTAATGAACAAAATTAACTGATGAACAAAATAGAAACAGAGGCATGGGTGCATGAAACAGACTGACAGCTGCCAGGGGGGAGGGGGGTTGAAGGTCTGGATGAAAGCAAAGGGATTGAGGAAAAAAAACATATATAGGTATAACACATAGACACAGACAGCAGTGTGATGATAGCCAGAGGAAAAGGAGGGTGGGGTAGGTGGAGGTGGGCAAAGGCCCTGCAGGCCCTGCTTCTCCTTACCAGCAGGGCCATCTGTCCCCACTCTGTACTTTCCACTCCTGTCCTGGGCCTTCATTCCTGCTCCTGTTCTGGGCCATCTCTTCAGCCCTCTCCTGCATTAGAGATTCCCTTCAAAGTTGGGTCCTTCCCATTCCCCCCCCCCCAAAACATGCTGTTACTTCTCCCACCTTGACCAAAGTTTCTCTTGTCCCCACCAGCCTTCCAGCTCCTCTGCATCCCTTTTCCAGCAAGACTCCACTGTGTCTTTTCTATGTGCTTTCTTGAGCCCTCTCCAGTCAGTCCTTTGCTGACACTACTGATGACCTTTATGTTGTTAAACCTGAAGGCCTGTGTCACTTTTCCTCTTCCCCAACCTATCAGCATCACTGATTCCAGTATCCATGTGAGTCAGTCCCTTCTCTGCCATGAGGCTTTGTACCAGTGTGCATCTTGTCATGGAGGCCTACCTAGACCACTGTGTTCTACCACCCCCCCCAAACCACAGCTTTCGTCCCTTTCTAACAGAATAGGTGACTGATCATGTTATCTTTAACTGTGTTATCCCTGCTGGGGCAGAATTCTGTAGGGTTAGTGTTGTTCACTGTATTCACAGAGATAGGTCAAGTACCTGGATCTTTCTCAGTGCCCCACATGGTATTGGAGGGCCTCAGGCTCAGACTTCCACCTTCACTTCGAAGGTCATCTTATCCAGCCTCATGGCTCTCTATTTCAAGCCACTGGCTACCAAGTTTATCTCCAGGCTGACCAGGTCCCTTGAACTCCAGACCTGTGCTCCCAGTGCCAATTTGACATCGCCGTTCAGCTTCTCCAGCTGTACCTATTCAAACCTGAACTCCTGACCCCCCCCCATGCTTTTTCTTCCCTAGACTTTTCCCTTCCCAGTAAACAGCAGCTCCATCTTCCTATTCCTCAGGCCAGACTCCTGCTACTAATTACCCAGAATGCTTTCTCTTACATCCCATTCATCCACAAACACTTCATTCTCCCTAACACGTTCTTCTGATCTCCATCGGTCCCATCCTGGTCCAAGCACCCAGCCTCTCTGCCTGCCTGTGCCCTTGCCCCCTACATCTCTGTTCAGTCCTGCAGCATTTGGGCTCGAATGTGGTGCTCTTCTGTTCAGCACCCTCCAGTGGTCTCCCCTCTCATTCAGAATCAAAGTCACAGTCTTTACAGTGGTCTACAAGGCTCATTGTAATCACCTCTCCTGCTGGTCTCCTGTTAACCCATCCACTGAGGTCTTCCTGACCTTGCTCCTCCTTGGACCCTCCAGGTACATCTACCCCTGCTTCAGGGCCTTAGCCCTGTCCTTCCCTTTGTTGGGGACATCCTTTCCCCAGGCAGGGCCCCTTTTTGATCTCCTTCAAGTCTGCTCAAGTGTGGCCCTCCCTGAAGATTGATGCCTGCCTCTACCCTACCACTTCCCCCTCCTTAGCCTAGCACTTATCATCATCTGCTGTATGTCATTTTATTTGTGTTCCCTCCCTCTCCTTCCCTTCTACTAGAATCCAGGAAGGGAAGAGATTTTTTTTTCACTTGTCTGCTGTATCTCCAGTGCCTAGAATTGGCATGGTGGATGGATTCATTCTGGAGTGGGACCTTGCTCTAAGATTTTATCTTGTGCTAAGAGAGGTGGAATAGAATGCAGCCTGCTCTGCTGTTGACCCACTACATTCTGTGTGGCCAAGAAGATCAGTATTGTTTATGGGTTAATCAAACTTGCAGTCTGGAGTCAGAAGGTATACATATATATATACAGGAATGTATGTATATACATATACAGGTAACTCAAGCTAGAGTTAACAGCTTCAGTTACTTTTTGGGGATTTGCAGTTATTCGAAAACTTTTTGGGGATTTGCAGTTACCCAAAAACATGAAATAAATTAATGATAATCTAAATAGCACCTACACAGTTGCCCCACTTTTTAAACGTACATCCTTTATGAGTGTATAATTTAACAGCATGATTTCCCAATGCAGCTTTGCAAAACAGGAGAAATGAATTTTAGAGGTTGTCAGGTGTCTTTGCAATCTGTGGTTTGGTATTTGTATAACAACATTTGTGTTTTGCCAACAGATGTGCTGCTTAAAGTACCCATGAGGATGGCCTTTGTGGTTTTCTGCCTGACTGGATGAAACCTCAGGAACTGATTCCTGAGAAGAGGCTGACACTGCCCACCCTAGCTCCAGGGCCTGAGGGGCCCAACCACTTGCCCTTGGGCCCTTAGTGACCCTCACAGAAATCTGGTGCAGCTTCCTATAGCCAGAAAGGACAGTGGTTTTCTCACATGTTGCACTTTACCTAGTATGTTATGAGCTTCTGAAACACAGACCCCATGTGACTCCTCAGGGCCTTCCCTTGCATAGTATAGCACCTGGTGTGAGTGGCTGATGGAGTCTCTCATGGGAGCAGTAAGGAGCAGGGTTTCAGGCTTTTACTACATGGCTTCTGCACACACCCTCCACTATCTGGCTCTGGTGTTCAGGTTCATTCAGCAGGTTTGGGCCATTATCTGCCTGTTTGGCAGCTATAGTTTGGGAGGGCAAAATCCTCTGGCTAATTGAACTTTCTGAGTCTCAGCATTTCAAATAATGTTTTGTTCTGATCAGGTTATGACACCTATACTATGAAGGAAAGGAAAGCAAAGTAATCTAGTGTCGTAGGAGGTGGTATGCTGTGTCATTAATTGTTTTGTTTAAGTTTTTTATATTTTTGCAGTGAGGCAAGTTTGCTTTGAATAAATAATGCTGGGAGCTTATCACATAGAAGGCATATGTGTTGTCCTCAGTACATTTTGGATTGTATGAGTTTATTTTTGTCTCTTGAATTCACTTATAAACAACTCAAAGGCTGCGTTTTTAGCCAACAAATAGGGAGAAAAAAACCTCAGAATTTATTTTGTCATTTTTCAGTAGGTTGAGTTATGTTGGTTGTGATAACTTAGTGAAAAAGCTGTGTAGCAAGTAAATCCCACAAATGGTTTATTATGAGCGTTTTGTTGTGCTATGCCTTTTTTTTTTTTTAAAGCACCCTGATACCTTTTTTGTGTTAAAAGAAACCCACATTGTGTGGATCTTGGGTAGGAGGCAGGTGAACCCTGGCTTCTACTTAAGAAAGCCTAAATACGGGGTTGGAGGCTCATAGTGTCCTCTTCTCTCATGTGCCCTGAAGTCTGTCCATGGCCACTGCAGTGGCTGTATAAGTATCTGGGATCAGTGCCCCTCAATCTTTTTCCTCCATCACCCTGAGTAGGAGACTTCCATTCTCAGGGTTGCTTGTGGTCACAAGATAGTAGTTGCATCCTCCTCTCCAGGTAGAAAGAAGGAGAATATGGGGAACAGCAAAAGGACACTTTCCAGTTTACCCTGCAGTCCCATTCAGTAATTTCCATTTCCATCTCCTTGTCTATCTTTCTTAAAACTGAGGAACAGATAGTGACTATAACAGCAATCATTTATTTTTCACTAGTGGGTCTGGATCAGCTGCAAGTTGCGGTTCAGATCTGTTCTCAAGCCTATGGTTCTAGGACCCAGAAAGGGAAAGCAACTGCCATGGACAGTCTCTTAGGTGGATGTCAGAAACCCAAGAGGAGTGAGCAGAGACACAGAGGCTTCTTACAGTCTTATCCTCCTTAGTCCCATCAGTGGAAGCCAGAGCAAGTGTGAGTAAGCACAGAGCCAGTGGATGGGGAGGATGATCAATGTCCACAGTCCATGGGGCAAGAGCAGGTCTGAAGAAGAATGCAAGAGGCAGGACACTCTACTCCATCTCATTGGCTAGAATGTTGGTCCAGCTGTGCTGTGAAGCTGGGAAACAAAGTATCTTCTCCTAGCTGAGCACAGGGTCCTATTAGGAAGGCAGATGAAGAACCCAAGTGTTGGGGGTAGCTGGCAGTGCCTGCCATAGGGGACAAATACTCCCTACCTTTGCTCCCTGCAAACTAGGGGATGGTGATAAGACTAAAGCTTGGCCAAACCATTTTGCCTTAAGGGACTTTGACTCTTGAGGGATAGTGAGAGATAATGGTAGTGGCACATGTGTCAGAAAGCAAGTAGTGGTGGCTAATTTCCAGTGATGGGGTGATGATGATGCCCAGGGAGGGTGTGCAGCTGCTTTTATGAGCTTTGTTTTCAGTTACACAATCACTTTTCTGGGCTTAGTTCTCTAGTCTCTCCATTTCCAGCTCTTCTGGCGTGGGGGGGGGCAGTAAACAAACCCCTTTGTAATTGAAGTTAGAGTTGGGTTTTTTTGGCTTGCAACTTAGGACCTTAATATATAGGCAAGGAAAAAAACATGCTTTCACAATTTTATCTCAAGATAATAGAGGATCATAGGCTTTTTGAGCCATGTTGCTGTAGGATTAAATCTCAGCTTTTATACCTATTATTTGTCAAGTCACTTTTCTGTCCTTGAGCTTGTGTTGTCTTTGGTTAGATGCTACTTTGGTGTGTTGTTTAATATTCATTCAGTAAGACTGTATGTAAAGCAGTGATTGTGAAAGTATTGGGAAAATGTTCTGGTCTGAGCTTTTGGATTGACTGCACATCATGTGAGTGATGGGCCACTGGTGCTCACTGAGGCTCTCCAGTAGACTCTGGACTCCATCAAATCACAGTGCTTGACAAACAGGCTGGCTATTCAGTGAGTGAATGAATAAATGAATGAATGAACGAATGAACGAACGAACGCTTAGGTGTAATTCCATGAAATTTGGGTGAGTCTGAATGTTTGGATTGGGAAAAATAGTTCAGCTGCAAATCACCAACGAATCATCCTAGCTTAATGCCTCTGACCCAGCAGTGGAAACAGTTATCTTGGGCAGATTTTTAAATTTCCTTTTTAGTCTAGACTTGAATGCAACAATCCTTATTGCTTACTAACTACTGGTCACCACTAATGAACAAAGAATATGAACAGGAAATTCATAAAAGAAAAGATACAGGTGGCTAATGAAAACAGGAAAAGAGTTCTGCTTCAGTGATTATCAAAGAGACACAAATGAAAACAAAGAAGATGCATTATCACCTACCAAATTTGTAAAGGTCAAAATGACAAAAAGAGCTCTGGCTGATGTGGCTCAGCAGATTGAGTGCCAGCCTGCGAACCAAACTGAAGGATCTCCAGTTTGATTCCCAGTCAGGGCACATGCCTGGGTTGCGGCTGGGTCCCTGGTGAGGTGTGCAAGAGGCAACCCACACACACATTGAGGTTTTTCTCCCTCTCTTTCTCCCTCCCTTCCCCTATCTCAAAATAAATAATAATATTTTTTAAAAATAAAAGGACAAAAAAGAACTAGTGTCAGCTAATATTGGGATCTACTCTTGCTACGCATCTTGCTCCCCATCTACTGGGCCAGCCTGCACACACAGCCAAGTGAGGCCTTTCCTGGTCTACCAGCATATTTGGATCCACTGTTAAGCAGATGACCTACCCACACGGTTCACAACCCAGGAAGTGCAAACTCTAGAGTTTTGCTACCATCATTTGAATTGTGTTTTAATTGATGTCTGCTCTGTGAGTGCCCCTGCTACCACCCAGGCCTCTCGGTAGGGAACAGCTGCCCCCAGGGTCCTGTGTATGTTTTTTGATGTGTTCTGTGTACATAGGCACACTTGAAAACCTATTTTTATTTCCCCTGCACCTGCTTGGGTCAGGTATATTTTTGTCTGTTTTGTCTACTTTACTAAATTCACTAGCATGAAGTTGTGCATATCTTTTTATAAACTTTTGTAATATCTGTATGTATGCCTCATTTTTCATTCTAGAGTTGTTTGCTTGTATTTTCTCCCTTTTCCCCTTGTTTTAGTACAATTTTATTGGTTTTATTAAAGTCTTTCAAACAGTGAACTTATGGGCATCATTGTCCTTTATCACTATATGTCTCTTTTCTAGTTCATTAAGTTCTGCTTTTTATCTGTATTATATCTTATACTTTCTTGGAGTATGTTCCCCAGTTTTATTTTTCTCACTTCTTAAATTATAAACTTAGCTCATTGATTTCCAACCTTCTTTTCAAATATAAGCAAATAATGCTGACCCTCAAGCCATTTCAGCTACATTCAGAAAGTTTTTGATGTGTAGTCCTACCACTTTGTCAGCTTGAAGGTTTTTTTGGTTTTTTGTTCTTTGGGTTGTTTGGGTTTTTGTTTTTGTTTTTGTTTTGTTTTTTAGGTTGAAGGGTTTTTAAAATTTTCTTTGTGATGCTTTTTTTGAACCACAGATTATTTAGAAATGTATTTTTTAAATTTCTAAGCACATGTCTTTGTGGTTTTTTCTTAGTTACTGTTTTAAAAAAATCAAGTTCTAGCTAAATTGTACTGTGACCTGGGAACTTGGTATGTGTTACACCAGCCCTCGCAGCTTGTTGAGAAGTGTGTGGCTGCTGAGTATGGTGTGTAGCTGCCAGGCGGGGATGTGGAAGGCTGCATAAACTCATCACCTTAGTCTTGAGCTTCACCCATAGGGTTATAAAAGTATCCTCTCTTTTACTGTTATTTTGTCTACTTGATTTACCCACTGCTGGGAAACGTTTATCACAGTCTCTTGCCTTGCTGGTGGACACATCAGTTTCTCCATGGGCTTTATTAATTTTGGCTTTATTATTCTGAGGCCTTTTAGAAACTATTTTATTTTCCTGGTAAATTGAACTTTTTCTTGTTTTGAAGTGACCCTCTATAATTAACAGTGCCTTTGCATTGAATTTTACTGTGTTTGACAGCAGTGGTACTGCACCACCTGTGGTTTTGGTCAGCACTGCAGCTTTTCATCTTTTTCCCTTTTGTGTGTTTATGGGTTAGATGCAAGTTAGCTGGGTTTTTAAAAAATTCATTCTGTTTTATCCATTAACACCTGTCTAATTACTGATGCATCTAGATTTGTTTATACCATATTATTTTGTACATTCCAGTTTTTCTACATTTTCTGTTTCTTCTTTTTTTTTTCTGTCTTGCCTTCTCCTAGATTGATTTTTTTAAATTGTGGTAAGATACACATAATATAAAATTTACCATCTTAACCATTTTTAAGTGTACAGTTCAGTGGCATTAAATTCAGATTGTTGTACTACTATCATTTGAATTGTGTTTTAATTGGTATCATGCTGTATATATAGTGCCATACCCTGCATTTTCATTTTTCAATAGAACCTTGTTATGGACTAAAGTGTTTGTGTTCCCCCCAAACTCACCTGTTGATGCCCTAACCCCTGATGTGATGATACTTGGAGACAAGGCCTTTGGGAAGTAGAGTTAGATGATGTCATGAGGATGGAACCCTCATGATGGAATTAGTGTCCTTTTAAAAAGAGACACCACGGAATTCTCTCTGTGTCATGTGCCATGAGTACACAGTGAGAAGGCAGCTGTCTGCAATCCAGGAAGAGGGCCCTCACCAAATAGCAAATCTGTGGGCACTTTCATCTTGGACTTCCAGCCTCCAGAACTGTGAGAAATAAATTTCTAATGTTTAACCTACCTGGTCGGGCTATTTGGTTATGGCAGCCTAAGCAGACTAAGACATCCATGTTTTGAAAAACAGTAAACATCCTTTTAAATATATCTTACATTCCATTGCAAATTTAGCGTATCTTTCATCTTGGCCTTCTGTTGGCTCACTACCTCTTGCCTTTGGATGCCCCATATCTTTTCTGTGCCAAGCTTTCCAAAAGAGTAGTTTTTATATACATGATCTCCACCTCCCCATTGGCCAACCCTAGGATTGCTTCTCTACTCTGTCCTTCCACATGCAGTGATTCTAGATGAGCTGCTGTCTGCCTGCCTTATCAGGATCCACTCATGGAATCCATACCAGCTAAAGAGTCAGACTCATCCTTACCCATACCCCACAGGTGAGAACTTACCAGACTCGAGCATTTATCTTAGTGGCCTTTCCATGGTATGTGAAAATGTTGCTTTCCTTCTTGTAGCTCTTCACTGGTAAAAAGGGGAGTTAAACCAGGTCATGCTCTTTGGTCCTCAACTCTTTGTCCTCTCTCCTGGTCCCAGGTGATGGTGAAGTCACCTATTGCTGCATGTGCCCCCTGCTCTGCCGAAGCCGCTGAGAGCAGTGTCTGCCTCTGCTCACTAGCCACAACCTCCCCTTGTCACCTCTGGCGTAGCACTGGTTACACTCCTTATTTAATGAATAACCTTTGTAGGTATGCCTGAACTGTAGGAGGAAGGCAGTTGGCAGCAAGGAGTGAGTCCACTTAGACCTAGAGGTGGCACGTTAAATACTAAAACCAAAAACTGAGCTCAGCTAGGCTCAAGTGTCCCACCGAATAAGAGTTTCAGGTATATCTACATAGTGGTTTCCTGAGCATGACTCAGTTTGATGGTTGATCCTGGGAGTACAGAAAATAATTTTAAGTTGAATGAGGTATTACTAATGAATGAATGTCTCTGTTACCTCCAGGAACCTCTGATCTTCCAGAATGTGGTCTTGTGGACCTAGAGATGCTGTCAGAAAGCTAAAGTTAGCTGGACAGGTCCTTCTTCACCCAGGCAATGTCCCATCTCCCACTACTTGGGGGGCTACTCTGTCAGGAGCCTCTCCTTGCCCACTGGATAGTCTATGGATGACTCTGGTTTTCACCTGACATCCCATTAGGTGGCGACAGAGAGCACTAAAATGAAGTGTGAAGGAAATAAAACTTGTTTTGCATCATGTTAGGAAAAGACTCATGGGGTGTATGTACAGTTTAATCAGATTTTAACCATGCAAGGCATTTAAAAGTTTTTCCCCCTTTTTTTCCCTCCCTCCCATTCTCCTCAACTCACAGTTTGCCCTACTGCACCCCAGCCTCCCCCTGTATAAGATGGTCAGATCAGAAAGCTGAACAGCCAAACCCCCATGTCCTCTGGTCTCTGTCATACCAGATAGCAGCACCAATCATCAAGCTGGGAACTCGAGAGTCTCCTGCCCTGCCCTTCACTGCCCACATCCCAGGAGCCGGCCAGACCTGCCATTTTCCTGTACTTCTCCAGCCTCCCTCTTCATCCCTTTCTCCACTGACGTGGTTCAAGCCCTCATCTCTCTAGAACTCTTACAATAACTTGCTAACACTCCTACACATTTGTATCTTTTATGCAGTTCCTAGACTTAGATATAACTCCCCTGCTTTATTCCCAAAAGTAGTACCCCTGTCTTCAGATGGTGTTGAGGCCCCTAATGTGACCCCTGGCTCTTTCTGGCCTCCTGTTACTGCCCCGTTTCTCACAGGTGAACCCCTCAGCCATACAGAACTGCTTTCTATCTATTGCTGCATTTCTTCCTATTTATTTTTGTTATTTTAAATTATATTTTATTGATTATGGTATTACAGTTGCCTCAATTTTTCCCCTTCGCTCCCCTATACCCAGCACCCCCACTCCCTCAGGCCATCTCCACACTATTGTCCATGTCCTTGGGTCATGTGTACAAGTTACTTGGCTGCTCCATTTCTTATACTATACATTACAACCTTGTGGCTGTTCTGTAACTATCTATTTATAGTTCTTTATCCCCTCACCTCTTTACCCATTCCCCCACACTCCCCTCCCATCTAGAAACCATCAGAACACTCGTGATTCTGTCTCTGTTCTTCTTGTTTGCTTAGTTGGCTTTTTAGATTCAATTGTTGACAGGTATGTATTTATTGCCATTTTATTGTTCATAGTTTTTATCTTCTTTTTCTTAAATAAGTCTCTTTAACAATTCATATAATGTTTGGTGATGATGAACTCCTTTAGTTTTCTCTTGTCTGCAAGGCTCCTTATCTGCCTTTTCAATTCTAGATGATAGCTTTGCTGGGTAGAGCAGTCTAGGCTGTAGGTCCCAGCATTTCATGACTTGGAATATTTCTTGCCAATCCCTTCTAGCTGCAAAGTTTCTTTAGAGAAATCAGCTAGCATTCTTATGGGAACTTCCTTGTAGTTAATTAACTTTTCTATTACTGCCTTTAAGATTCTTTATCTTTAACCTTTGGCACTTTAATTATGATGTGTCCTGGAGTGGGCTCTTTGCATCCACCTTGTTTGGGACTCTCTGTGCTTCCTGGACTTGCATGTCTATTTCCTTCACCAAAGTAGGGAAGCTTTCTTTCATTATTTTTTCAAACAGATTTCCAATGTCTTCCTCTTTCTCTTCTCCTTCTGGCACCCCTATGATGCATCTGGTGGACCTCTTGAAGTTGTCCCAGAGGCTGCTTATACTATCCTTTTTGGTGGGGGGGGGGTAGAGGATTATTTTTTCTTGTTGTTCTCATTGGTTGTTTTTTGCTCACTTATGTTCCAAATCATTGATTTGATTCTCAGCTTCATCCACTCTACTATTGTTTCCCTGTAAATTGTTATTTCAATTAGTAGATCTTTTTTATGCTGTTGAGGTCCTTGCTGTTCCTTGAGCATCCTTATAACCAGTGTTTTGAACTCTGCATCTGATAGATTGCTTATCTCCATTTCGTTTAGTTATTTTTCTGGAATTTTGATCTGTTCTTTCATATGAGCCGTGTTTCTTTGTCTCATTTTAGCAGCCTTCCTATGTTTGTTTCTGTGTATTAGTTAGAGCTTCTATGACTCCATGTCTTGGTAGTGTGGTCTAATACAGTAGTTGTCCTGTAGGGTTCAGTCACACAGACTCCCCTGCCACCCAGGCTGGGTACTCAAGATGTGCCCATCATGTCAGCTGAGTACACCCTCCTCTTGTAGTTGGGCCTTGATTGCTATTGGCAAGTCAATGAGAAGGATTTATTCAGGCCAGTCAGCTGCAAGGACTGGCTATGACCACTGACCACCAACCTGTGCCCTCTGTGGAGGATCAGTTCTGGAGGGGCAGGGTGGTGGTGCTCTGACATGATCTGTAGCTGCCCACTGGGTGCACTGGCCCTGGGATTTCCGGGATGGTGCAGGCCAAGGTCAGCCCCCACCTGTGTTTTGCCCAGAGCCACCCTGCTTGGGCTGTAAAGCAATCTGAGAAGGCCGCTAATTGTGCTGGGCTTGGAGATTCCCAGGCAAAGCCAAGCTGTGAATCTAGGCCGGCTGCTGCTAGTGCCAGACCTGGGGCCACTAAGGAAGAGGTACGGGGACTGGGGACTCACTGAGGCCAACTGTTGCTCGTTTGAGAGGATTTAGAAAGTTGTAAAGCATGAGCCAAGACCAGCCATTCACATGGAAAAGTCTCTGTTAACAGCTTGGGTGGGCCCAAAAGTTGAGTGGGACAGGGTGAGTCTCAGGGGATCTCCAGGGCTGGTCAGACAGTGTTAGCCAGGTTGATGGAGTCTCAGATATGGCACCTGTCTGCCTGTTCAGTTGACTCTGTGGGGAGAGGGTTCAGGAAGGGGACAATGGCCTCTGCCCACTTTTCCATCTGGGAGAAAGTTGGCCCCTAGCTCTTGCCTTTGATGCCAGATACTCAGTTTCTCTCAGTATGCCACTGGTGCCTTTCAAGCTGCTATGCCAGTGCTGAAGCTGAGAAAGAGTGAATCTGAGTAAGTCCATGTGTGGGTTCTTTCAGAGGAACTGCTTGGGGCTTCAGCAGTTTCTTCCTTCAACTCAGGCCCCGCTGATTTTTGCAGTAGAAGTTGTTAGCTTCCTGGCACTGGACCCCTGGGCTGGGGGCCTGGTGTGGGGCTGGGACTCCTCCCTCCTGAGATATCCCTCCCCATTTTTATCCATCACACATGGGTGCAGGACCAGCCCATTCTGTATTTCCACCCCTCGTACCAGTCTGCTTAGATGTGGTTTCTTTAATTCTGCTATTGTCAGACTTCCAGTCAACTTGATTTCTGACAGCTCTGAATGATGGTTGTTTTATAATTTAGTTGTAATTTGATGTGGTTGTGTTAGAAAGTATGTTGTGTTTACCTGTGCCACCATCTTGACCAGAAGTCTCTATTTATTTTTGAAGACTCAGCTCAGGTGTCTCTTCCTGCAGAGAACCCTTCTTAAAGGGTAGAGCAGAGAGTGGAGAGTGGAGGCCCCAGCCACATTACATCCCTCCTTTCTTGCTCCCATTTCATACCAAGAGAGCAGCCTTGTAAACTCTCAGGGCCCATGTACACTGGGCAGGAGGAGGAGCCATGTCTTCCATTTTCACAATGCATGCTCTCCAAAAACCATGCTGTGGTGTTTATTCCACTCAGCACTCAGCTTTCCAAGCCCACACACTCTCTGTCACAGGGTTGCTTATTGCCCCAAACTTCCCTCCCCCTCCATTGAGGATTAGTGATAGGCCCACAATCTTTGTCTCTCTGACTCAGTCCTTTCCATCCCACAAGTAACTAAGTCCCACATAGATGGCCCTTCTAGCACCTGGCTCACCACCTCCTTGATCACCTCTTCTCCAGTGACCTCAGCCACCCACTGCCACCATCACAGCCTAGACTTTGTTATCATTGGAAACTGCTCCACCCACAGAGCTTTAACTGCTCTGCTGGTGACAGATTTCTTATGCTCCTAGCTCTCAGGTTCCATGTTCCCTTGGACTCTGTCAGTTTTCCTTCCTCATGAATCATGCCCATCATCCTACAAACAGGTTTTAGAATTTCCCATCTTCACTAAGCACTCCCTCCTCTGCTCCTGCTCCACTCTCTGTTCCCCCTTTAGCCAAGCTCTTTAAGAGTTGGCCACCCACTCTTCTCTCTCCTCACCTCCCACTCTTTACTCAGCCCACTCCACAGAGTCTTTCTTCTCCACATTTCACAGAACAGTCTTGTCACTCCCAGAGGATGTCCACATTGTCATGGCCATCGTCAAGTCCTCCTTTTGACATGGTTATTCCCTCCTGGAAATTATGTATATCTTCCGGGACATTACCTTCTTGTACAGAATCACTGGGTAGTCTTTTATTTTCTTTGACTGCCTTATTGCACATCTGAGCCGTTTCTCTGTTGGGGAAACTCACCCCGCTTTGGGTTTGATGGGAGGTCAAGTGACTTTTGACTGTAGTTGCTGAAAATGCCATTAGCTTCTTTCCTAGTTTCCCTTTCAGCTAGGGCAGGTATCAGCAAACTACATCTCAAGGCCAACTCTGGCCCACTGCCTGTTTTTATGAATAAAATTTTATTGCAATCCAGCCCCACCCCTTCCTTTATGCACTGTCCGTGGCTCCTCTTCCACTATACCGGCAAATTGGGTGGTCATGATAGAGACCACGGGACCTGCAAAACAGAAAATATTTGCTATCTGGTCCTTTAACTCTCAAAAATGGTCTGAGCCTTGCAGGAGGGTATGGCTGTGTGCCTGGGCTCCACCAGTCAGACCCACCTGCCTGGTGGCAGGGTGGTAGGCAACAAGAGAAGCCCTTGCTCAGCATCAGGGCTGCAGGAACAACCCCAGTAGCTTGTGGCCAGTGCTGCTCCCTGCAGGGTGGCAGAGGTAGTGCTGGTTGTTCATGACCAACTCAAGTCAAAAACCTTTTCCTCCAACCCTCTAGGGATTCTCTGGTCACCTAGTAAGCCTTTTTTCCAGTTTTTGTTATGGTAAAATACACTTAAAAGTATACAGTTCCTTAGTATTAAGTACATTCATATCATGTAAACATCACCACTTTCCATATTCCAGTAGCCTTTTAATCAAGTTCTTGTGTAAATAAGCTAGAGTTTCCATTGCTTGCCACCAATAATCTGAACAGATACACCTGATTGTCCTGCTACTACCTCACTCTTCCTCTGTATCGTTTGCCGGCTCCTCTCATCACAAATCCAGATAATGGATGGAGGGTTGTTCATACGCATGTCTGGGATGCCCTCACTCTCCTGGCTGTTCAGGCCTCTGTGCTGGGTATATCCTGATTATCTGTCTTTAGCCCAGACTCCTCTGAAGTCTAGGCTTGTATATCCAGCTGTCCTGTAGACCTCTAGGAGGCAAAATGTCTCAACATGGAAAACATAAAATATGGAAATCAGAACCCTTGATCTGTACCCTTCCTACCCCCAGCATACATATGCCCTCCACTTAGAGCAGTTAGACCAGCCACTGCATCACCCACCTAGACTCTGTAATAACTCATACAGCATAGAGATTACCCACAGGTCCCCAGCTCGGGGTACAGTAAACAGGCAGCCTCCAACTGCCTGTTCCTTCGAGTGAGAGCCTTCTCACCTAGGTCACACTATTTCCAGGGCAGTGTCCAGGTGACTGAGTAAGGGGGAGTATAAAACCTGTCTTGCCATCTCTGCCCAATGTGGGCCAGAGCTTCATTGGGTTTACATTGCACTTTGGCTTCTTCCTCCGCCCAGGTCCTCTTCCTCCCCAGGTGTCAATCTCTAATAAACATTTAATGCCTCAAACTGTGAGCCCACTCTGTAGTACCTTGTGTCTCCCTGTCCCCTCACCCCCACACACTCTCTACATTTTCCACATGGTGAGCTTTTTAAAACTTTTACCTGATCATGTTACTCCTCTGAAACAAAACCCTCTGGGGGCCTCTTACCCCTCTCTCAATAAAATCCAAAGTCCATTGCCTGAAAGCAGGACTGCTCTCTTTGAGCATGTAACCTATATAATGCCCAGGACTTAGAAGAACGGACTTGGTTTAATACTCTACTGTGGCCATCGAGAAATTGCCCATTTTTGTACAAGAAGCCCTGCATTTCCATGTTAGACTGGGCCCTGCAAATTATGTAGCCAGGCATGCGTCATTTTGAGCTCATTTTCTCTGCCTTGCTCACTTGGCTCCAGCCCATTGCTCTTGCTTTTCTTGGAGCATGCTAGGTTGTTCCTGGGGTCAGGGCTGTGGCTTCTCTTTATATGACCTTCTCCCTCACCCCTCATATCCTTCAGATCTGGGTTCACATTCACTTCAAAGAGACCTCCATCAGGCATCAGGCCCCTGCCCATCTCTCTGGCCTTACCTCTGACCTTGTGTGCATGTGTACACAGAGACCCATAAATCTATGCCTGGATATGAGCTCATGCTTTCTGGCTTTTAGGTCTGTGCTCCTTACCACTGCACTGAACCATTTTGGAACTTCATAGATGGCTGCTGATGTTGTTGTTGTTGTTACTATTATTATTCTCATCTGAGGACACTTTTCATTGCTTTTAAAGGAGGAGGAAGGGAGAGAGAGAAATATCAATGTGCAAGAGAAGCATCGATTGGTTGCCTCCCATAAGTGCCCAACCCGGTATTGAACCCTCAACCTTTTGGTTATAGAACGATGCCCAGCCAACTGAGCCACACTGGCCAGGGCAGGAACTTAGTAGATGTTACATACACCTAGTCTTCTGATGTTCCCCCCCACCCCAGGAAGGCTTTTTGCTTTTTCCCTCAGGGTGCCTAAAGAATTCTTTCTTTACCCTTAAAGTTGAGGAGGTTGACCAGTCTCTCTCACTGTTGAGAGTACTTTTCTTTTAATTCTTTTTTAAAATTTATTGATTTTAGAGAGGGGGGGTAGAGAGAGAGAAACATTCTTTATCACATTTTCCTGGGAACACAATGTGTTTTTTCAAGCTATATATGTAGCACATCTTTGTTTCAGGTCAGTTCTCTTGCATCTTTTATTTTTTAAGATTTTATTTACTTGTTTTCAGAGAGAGGGAGAGAAACGTCAGTGTGCGAGAAAAGCATTGATTGGCTGCCTCTCGTATGCACCCCAATCAGCGACCAGGCCCCAACCCAGGCATGTGCCCTGACCAGAAATCCAGCCAGCAACCTTTGGCTTTGCAGATAACCCTCAACCAACTGAGCCGCATAGGTCAGCATTCTTGTAATATATCTTGGATGGCATCTTTTCCACTCGGGAGTTCCCTACTATGAAGACACAAGTTACCCTTCTGTTAGTTTGGCTTTGTCTCTTTCTCAGTGCTATTAGCTTTGCTCTAATTGCTTTAGCTTTTGTCATTTTCATGTGCATTCACTGTTTACTTTGATTTTCAGCTATGCATATTCTGTTTGGGGCTCTTTTTAACTGTATTTATGAGTTCCATGGTGATACGGTTTGGTCTGCAGTTTGTTTCTCAGGTTGGGAATTTGTCCTTTCACTTTACTGTTGTATTATCTCATCTTTGAACTTCTATTGAGAACACGTTCTTATAAAGTTGTGGTAGGCAAGTGTTCTGTCTCTTTCCTGTGGTGGTATCTCTTTTTGGCTAGGACTTGGCATATCTTGAGCCATCTCCTTCCCTGTCTCTGTTTTTTCCTTCTAGCCATAATATATTTGCAGAGTTACCATGTCATTTCTCGTCATCTTGGCTCGGGCTTGGATGACTCCATGCAGTCATTCTGTTTGCTTTGGTACAACAGGGGAATTCTTGGCCCTCTCTTCCCAGTCTCTTGGCATCCACTCTCACTGCTTCCCCCTCTGGGCTGTGATGAGCTCTTTATCTTGTGGTCACAGAGAAGTTGCACGCTGGGGGAGCTGTAGTGAGAGATAGTCTTTGGTGGTATCTAGATTCTTCTCTCTGTCCTAAGAATTGTGTTAAATGTCTTACACCAAGGCATACTCCATCTGCTTGAAAGATGTGTGTGCCATTCCTGTAGGAATGCGAAAAGGGGGCTTCTTAGGCTCCAGATGGTTCCCTGAATCCGTGTGTACCCAAGAGCAGTTGCTTCCCACAGAGCCAGCCTGGCTTGCTGGCACGTTACCTGTTTGTCCTGCACCTGCTCAGCAGGAGCTTCTGTAGTTCCTGGGCCTAAAAGGGAAAAGTTACTGACTCCAACCCAGTTGCTTCTCTCTAGCTTATAGGCTGAGAGGTCTCAGGGTGTTGTGGGGACAAGGCCAGGGCAGGAGCTCCATCTTGCTGTTGCTTTGTCCTCTGGAATTCTTTCTTAGGCTGCTGGATTTTGAAATGTATTACATTTGATTTTATGTCCCTTTCCTTTATGTGATGAATTGTTACCTTCACATTCCTTCTCATTTTTGTTTATTTTCTTAGGGATTGGAAGAGAACAGTTCTGTGGGAAGTTGTAACCTGTCATTTGACCCTATTTCTCTAATCCATGTGGAGTCAAGTTTGTTGTGTGGTATGCGATGCAGTGGCCACACAAAGCAAGTCATGGCCCCATACCCTATATGGTCTTTGGCTGTTTGAGGTAAATGTCAGATTCTGAAGGGAATTCTATTGGGATCTTGACTGGAAGGACAATATTCAATCTTCCTAATATGTTTTCTACCCAATTAGTGTTTGTACACGGGGAGTGACCAATTTGTTATTTGTCTTGTTACCAGGCACGTTACTTATTGTTTAGCCACTCCCTACGGTTGTTTATGGGATAGAAAACTAGTCCCTGCTGCTTGCCCACTGCTTCCTGGTGGCTTTAAACCCCTGTTGTCAGAAGCTGGGATGGACATAGGGTGGATTCCCAGGCTGCTGCTGGGAAGGTTGCTGAGACGAGTGAGATCTCCATCCATATCTGCATATCTCTTCCTGGGTGTTCCAGCAGTGCAGGATCACTGGAGCACCCCACCCCTTCTCTGTCCCTCTCCAGCTCTCAGCAGTGCCCAGGAAACTCCTCAGCCTGTCACTCTTCTTTCCATGTATGGCACGATTGGGCTTCCGGGCCCTTGATTTGCCATCAGCAAATTGCACTTCAGCCAGCCTGGCTCTGAGGTCCTGTTGTTCTGACCTTGAAGATTTCCTAGGGCTTTGTCAGGAATCCTGTTCCTAGCTAGACCTCCCTGGCAGGTCCACCCCCCATATCTGAGTACAGTAGAGTCGTGGGAGCAGAACTTTTCTCGTGTCAACTCCAACCACACCACATCTTACAGCAGTCTCTCAGAAGTGCCTCAGCCATTGATGGCACTCTTCTTGTTTGCCAACACCGAGAGAGATTTCCCCTTTTATGTATTTTGCCGGTTATTTCAGTTAGCTCAGATGTCATCAGGAAACAAAAGTTTGTCAGGCATGCAGATGTGGGCTGACCTATACTAGCAAGAGGCACAATAATAAAAACAAAGCCATTAACTTCAAGTTCGTTATTGAGATAGTCAGACAAAGTGAGCTGACTCTTATTTGGTTTCCTCTTCTGTTACTGGAAATCTCCTAACTGCCCCTTCCTCCCTCCAGTATGTTGCCTCTGTATTGAAATTTTACTTTGGCAAATATTGTGTTCTTCAATAAAAGCAGCTGACACTTGCTAGAAGTCTGTAAAACTTGTTTACATAGAAGTATACAAAGGTAAGAAGAAAACAGTATCAACAGAAAACAAGGTGGGGGAAGAAGCAGCTGTGGAATGTATTGCTGGGGGCCAAAAAGGCAGGCACAATATAAGTGTCTGCGGAGACCAGCTCTTGGGATCTTGAAGACTAGATGTTTGTCATAGGGGCACTGGAGGCTGACTTTGCCCAGCTGAGTGTCCATCCACCCATGCAGAGGCTCACCATGAGCACCCTGAAGGATGTAGAAGCAAAGGCACTGGGGGACATGATGGAAGAGAAGTTGCTGGGTGAGGAGGTTAGAGAATGAGAGAGCAAATTCTAGCACACAGGCTTTCTAAAGGAAGAGATGTAATTACAAAGACATCAGTGATGAGGATTGGGTTCTTGATTTCCTTCCATTCTTACCTCGTTTGGCCACTCCCTCTACAGTCACCTTCATGGGCACAGCTGGTGGTGAAGCCACCCTGCTCGGGTATTAGTGGTGGTCTACAGCTGTATCCGCTTTACCACTTCGAGCATAATCCTTCCCCCACTCCCAGTGGCCCCACATCCTTGTGTCACTGTTGCTGTCATCCCTCCTTCTCAAGCTCTTCCCCAGCTCCTCGATGGGTCTCCCCTAGCTCTCAGTACCTCCCCTTTAACAACATTCATCAAAATTGTTATGATTCCTGTCATTATTGACTGCCTTAAAAGAATGACCATACCAGGGAAAGAGAAGAAATGAATGCAGGTAGAAAGTGTGTCTTGTGCTGTACCACCCCTGGCCCTTGTACAGCTCATGCATAATACCTAGAAGGTACTCGAGGAATGCTAGGTACTGAATAAGAAGGCGAAGAGAAACATCCCTGCACTGTTCCTAGCATTCTTGCTGTCGTAACTTCTGTTAAAAGCTTGCCCCTATCTGCAGAGTGAAAGCAGTTGCTGACACTCTCCTTTACTCCTATCTAGTTCCACAACATTTTCATCACTCCCCCAAAGGAAGCCCCATGGGAAACAATCTGACAGTTCCTCAAAAAGTCAAGCAGAGAGTTCCCATATGACCCAGCAATTGCACTCTAGGTACAGACTCAAGAGAATTGAAAACATACATCTATGTAAAATCTTGTATACAAATTTTCATAGGAAGCAACCCAGATGTTCATCCACAGAAGACAGGATAAAACCAGGTGTGGTGTTTCCATATAGTGGAATGTGATTCAGCCATAGAAAGGGATGATGCTCTGAACCTTGAAAACATGCTGAATGAAAGGAGCCCATCACAAAAGGTCACATAATCCATGATTCCATTTATATGAAATGTCCAAAAGTGGCAAATACATAGAGACAGAAAGGAGATTAGTGGTTGCTAGGATCAGAAAGAGAGACGGGGAACGGCTGCTTAATGGTTATGGGGTTTCCTCCATGGGTGATGAAAGGTCTGGACCTAGATAATGGTGATGGTTGCATGACATTGTGAATGTAGTAAGTGCTGCTAGTGGTAAATTCTATGTTATGTGTGTTTTACCACAATTAACAAAAATGATCAAATATCCTCAGACTATTTAGTTAACAACCTTCAATTTGGCTAAATGCCTAGTCATTAAACTTCTTGAACAAAATTACTTTTTTTAATTGTAGTTCAATTATAGTTGTCCCCATTTTCCCCCATTACTCTTCCCTGCCCTACCCACCCCCACCCCCACCTCCCACCTCTCACATCTCACATTCAGTCCTCCCCCAACCCCCATTGTCCTTGTCCATGGGTCCTTTATATATGTTCCTTGACTCAACCCTTCCCCATCTTTCCCCCGTTATCACCCTCCCCTCCTCCCCTCTGGTTACTGTCAGTTTGTTCTTTATTTCCATGTCTTTGGTTCTATTTTCTCACTTGTTTCTTTTGTTGATTAGGTTCCTCTTGTAGGTGAGTTCTAAATTACTTTCTGACTGGCATTGTTACAGTGTCTTGGGCTTCAGAGGTGGCATTCAGGTCAGCTTGGTCCAGTCTAGCATGTGTCATCCTAGGTCCCCAGGCTGGGCTTTTTCTTGGGATAGATGACAGAGCTGTTTGCTTGGGCTCTGTGCCTGCAACCAGACAGGCTTGCTTGGAGACACAGCTGTGGGTTCTGAGCACTGCATGGGAATCATAAAACCTACCTTTATGATTTAGCATAATTGGTGAAGTCAGCTGTCATTTTAGTGGGGTATTAGAAAAACCACAGTTGTCTGGCTAGCTGCACCTGCCAGCTGTTGGTTGCTTGCTTCCCCATAATGTACAGTAGCCTTGGGTCAGATGAGCACCCATGGCTTCCTTCTACAGGATTACTGTAGATTATTTTCATCCTTAAAATACAGGCAGTTCTCACCATCAGACCCCTCAAGATAAAATTATTTGGCCCAAAAATAAGATTCCTGCAACTCTAATTTTTCTCTGCTAGATCATAGGGAAACTGTGGTCTAATGTTTGTGGTCTAGCAGCAGAATCACTGAATGATGTTTTATTACCAAGAGCTTTCTCTCACGCTTTGTAGATACTTAAGATTTGTGAAGACCTTTCTGCTTGAATGTGATATAAGCATTCCTGGGGGGCAGAAATCTTGTGTTCTACAAACCAAACAATAAAATAACATTAAGGGGAAAACAGGTGGAATAGACCATGCTCAATCTCTATGATTTGGTAATCAGAGCTCACTAGCAAAACTAGTGGCAGTTCTGGTTAAGAAACAGAACACCAGGCCATTGAAATTTCAGTTGGCATTTGCACCCAGCATCTCCATCAGCCAATCATTTTTTACCATAATCCCGATTTGTGCTTCCCCTCACACAGTGCACACGAGTTGTTCTCATTGTGCATTAAAAGCCAGGTCCTAGGCAAGGCTTCCTTCAAAAATGATTTTATTTTAAACATGAGGAAATACCTTGACAGCTTCACCATTTAGAGCATAACACTGTGGAAAATATTATGGTTCTTTCAGCCACTGAAAGAAGGCACTTCTGCAGGGTTTCCAACTTTTTCTCTTTAAGGTAGTTGTGTAAAGTGAAGGCGTTCTCTTTAATTGTTAGAAAGCTTTCCTGAAATTGCTTCAAATTACTACTGTCACCCAGCACAGCTTCCAGTTATATTGATGTCATCCCCCCCCCTTTTAAATATATGTTCCCCCTGAACCCTTTACTGTTGGAGGTTTAGTTGCAGTCGTCATTACATTGCACTCTTAACTACTTTAAGCATGGCTTTCCTAAAAGCACAGGATGCAGTTATGACAGTCAGGAAGCCTAATGTAGAGCTAACATGGAACCATATTCACATTCCCCAAATGCTAGTACTGCCTCTTTTAGCACCTTCGAACCCAGGAGCCAGTCCAGGGTTATACCTTGTTCTGTCTCTTCAGTCTACTTTAACCTGAAGCAGCCCCCCACCCCTTTTTTTTTTCATGCCACAGACCATTTTGAGGAGCCCAAGGCCATTGTCGTGTGAAAGGGAACCCAACCCCTCTTTGGACTCTTCCTGTTGTTTCCTCACAGCCTATATCCCCTTCCTGCGGGATGGGGTGGTGCTGATGCTCCTGCTCCTCTGTAGCACTTCTACAGGCTGGCCACAGTCAGTAGCACTCAGTTTGATCTATTGTTAAGGGGTTGCCTGTCAGGTTTCTTCACAGAACAAGACCTTTCCCTTCCTTCCTTTACTCTTTAGCCTAGGTATTCTTTAATTTCATGCCATCTTGTCTGTGTGGGTAAGAGTTTTTAAACACTGTGCTCTATATAGGAGATGTTCATTTCAGTCCAGTCTTTTTAGTAGTTTTACCGAGAGAAGTGTCTGTGGACCTGACCGCCTTTTTGCGGGAATCTAGTCTGTGGAAGCCTGGAACCTACCCTCCTAGAGTAACCATCTCCCATACTGCTGCCCTCATAACCCTTCCCTCCCCATCACTGTAGATGTCGCTGTCTGTGCTCCTGGGAAAGTGTGACACCAAGGCCCTCAGTGACTGCCCCAGCCTTGTATCCTGCCAGTGCCAACCTATCGGTGACCACCAGGCTACTTGGTAGCGCCCAAATTCGTTATTTAGTCACTCAGAGCATTCTTGCTTTGAGCGCTTAGCTAGCTAGCCCCTTTTACTCCCTTGTAGCCAGTGGCCACAGGGATAGAGCGAGCCATCAAAAGAAGCAAAGATAGTCCTGGCCAGCGTGGTTCAGTTGGTTGGAGTGCAGGTTCAAGTCCCAGTCAGGGCACATGCCTAGGCGGTGAGTTCAGTGCCCCAGTTGGGCACATACGAGGGGCAACCAATTGATGTTTCTCTCACATCCATGTTTCTCTCTCTCCCTTCTCCTTCCTCTCTCTAATCAATAAGTATGTCCTTGGGTGAGAATTTTGAACAAAGCAGCAACAAAGGTAGCACAGTATCTGAGTTGTGATTGTCACTTGGCACATGATTATTAAGCACTGTTCCTGTGCCTGGAAGAGTGTGGTGAGCTGGGAGTTGGCAGTAAAGAAGGCGCACACTGTCTGGGGGGTGCCCATCATGGTGGGATATTCAAAGTACACTGAGTGGGGAGGAAGGAATGGGAAGGCTTCTCAGAAGTACCATCTTAACTCAAATGAAGGTGGGAGAGAGGGCCAGCCCAGGATCTCTGGTCTCCCTCCCAGGAGAGACATCATAGTGGGAATAGGATGGGGCTGTTGATACTGCTGCCTCTGCCCATCTGGCCTGGCCTGCCCTGCCCTGCCCTGCCCCGCCCTGCCCCGCCCCGCCCTGCCCTGCCTGTATCCTCCCAACGGTCCTGTGAAACTCCTCAGTGAAATTTAAAAACCCATCTCAGGATTTCCTCCTCCACGGAATCTCCATCTCTGGGCTTCCCTCTGCCTGGAACAGGGGAGGTGTCACTATTGTTTTGTTAACTCCTTTGTCCTCCCTCCAACACACACTAAACTGGGAGCTCTAGAAGACCAAAGAATGATGCCAATTCTGCCCTGGCATCCCAGCCCTTAACAGAGTCTGGCCCAAGGCAAGGGCATCAATGAAAACAGGTTGACTCAACTGTGACCTCAGACAAGTTCCCTTGTCTGGTTGTACTTCCTTTTCTTTCTCTCTGTGACACTGAAGAATTGACTAGGTGGTTTTTCTGAGGCTAATCCTAACTCTAAAGTATATGAACTTATGAATGTGAACTAGGTGTTCAGTTCTTACACTCAGGATTGTGTGTGTGTGTGTATATGTATGTGTGTGCACATGTCTATATGTTGTGATTAGAGGGAAGACGAAGAGGGTTTGGTTTGTTTTTTAAAGCGTGTGCTTGGGAGGTAAAGGGTGAGTGGAGATGGAAGAGGGTATGTGGGGATAAGTGGTGATGGATAAGGAAGGAAGGAAGGAAAAAAGAAAGAAAAATGTGTGCTTCAGCAAACCCCATAACCTCCTGGTGTGTGTGTGGGAGGGGTGCTTGCTTAGGGAGTTGCCAGACATCCCATCCTGTCCTCCCTTCTTCGGGCCACCCTGGGACTGAGCAGGCACTGGGGCCAGGGGTAAACTCATTTGGATTACTTGTTTTGCGTCATTTAAAAAAATATTTTATTTCTTTCCTTTTCAGAGAGAGGGAAAGGGAAGGAGAAAGAGAGGGGGAAAAACATCAATGTGTGATTGCCTCTCACATGGCCCCCACTGGGGACCTGGCCCGCAACCCAGGCATGTGCCCTGACTGGGAATCAAACCATGACCTGCACTCAATCCACCGAGCCACACCAGTTAGGGCTGGTTTGCATCATTTGGGGGCTTTTGTTATTTGTTTTTAAGTAACAAACACCTGTGTATCCCTCTATACAGAATTGAAAACCACCATATTGTCATAGTGGTTTCAGGTAATTACACTCTAAAGAACCTAGATTATTACAGATAAAGTTAAAGGTCCTTTTATTCCCCTATCTTTGGTACTATTAAAAGTTCATGTACTGAATACTTAGGCATGATTAGAAAGGTAAATTTTATGTTATGTACATTTTATCACAATTAAAAAAAAACTTAAAAAAAAAACCAAACAGTTTTTATTTAGGCCCAAGTCAGAGTTTGGACACAGCTAGATAATCCCACTTTGGTAGCTAGCAGCTGAAGATCTGTGTGCTCCTCTCCTTGAGCTCCACGCTCCCAGGCTTTGGCAGAGGTCATTAATTTGTCCCTTCCCCTCACCCCCACACCAGTCCATCAGCTACCTCTGTTGCTTCACCTCTTGGTCGTGTCCCCGGTCCTCTGCTATCTCCATCCTGGGCCACACCAAGACCACTGCAAGAGTCTTCTCCGAGGTCTTCCCTGCTATCCTCTTAGGTCTCCTGCAGTCTGTTTGGAGTAATCCTTTGAAGAAAAGAGCCCTTGTCCCTGTCCCCTACTCAAAGCTTCCCATCACACTTGGAATAAAACCCAACAAAGCCCTCCATCATGTCCCCCCTTGAGGCCTCTTTACTGTCTGGAACCTCCCCCCCCCCCCACAGCTACATGGCTTCCCCTTCACTTCCTTTAGATTTTTCTCTCTTTTCTTCCCTAATAGCACCATGTGGATTTTTTCTTCTTCATTATGTTCTAATCAGTTCATTCTTTCGAACACTCACCTGGCTGCAGCTTTGCCCAATACAAGGGAACTCTTTCAGCCAGCACCTGTGTCCTCTTGACTCTTCCTATTAACTTCTAAGGGCTCCTGCTTTCTGCCTTCACAGGCTGCCCCAGAACCAGAATCACCCACTTCTCCCAGGGGCCAACCTGGTCCCCTTCCAGGGACACCAACATGTTCCCTGCCCCTAGGGTGCCTTCATTGGCCTTAGAATATGTCCCACCATGGGTGTACAGAGCACTGTGATCAAAAGTATTGGAAATAATTTTTTCTCTGTGGTATGTTATCAATTTGATATAATTATTCATTTGTTTCTGTTTGCATTCAGTGTAATAAGGTTTATTACCTCTTGTTTTCAGTTTATTTTTGGTTATATAAACTTTTACCTGATTCAGAAGTTGAAATTATGCCCTGGTGTACCCAAAGAGGCCTCAGCAGTTCAGTGGTTTCTGACGTGTGCTTCCTAAAGCCCCTATGCTCACACAAAAGGCAGCCTATGACGTCTGTTTTTACTTCACAGGAGATCCCAAGGCTCGCTCCTCGGTGGTTCAGGGTGCTCTCAATGGTGCAGGCATGTTTTTGTCTAGTCAGGCAGGTCCCTAATGGCAGTCACCCGAGTTGTCCTGGGCTGGTAAAAAGTGCTGTGTAAAACAACGTCATCCTCTCATTTTGCCTTTCTGGAGGTGTCTCTTCAGGGTAGGTTTCTAAAAGGGATTTCCCTAGATTACATCAACACCCTTGATTGTATCTAAGAGGCCTTCCTGGGTCATATGGCTTGTACTTGACCTCACGGTGGTAAAATTATTTGGGGAATACAAATGGGAGTTCTGAAGAAGTCAGACCTGTTCCATCGGCGCAGTGCTTTTCTCTGACTCCCGTTCTGTCAAGGTTCCGGGAAGCAGCCCTGGACTTCAGCAGTGTGTGCCCCTGTAGACTGTATGGAAGTGGTGATTCCAGTCTGTCCACCACTTTGCTGCTGGCAGAACTCTCCTTCTCCCTCTGTGAAGGTGGGCCTGGGGCCACACCCAGCTTCCCAGAGTTTTTCTTTGTTTCCTGCTGAGAAGCTAAGGGGGGGATTGAAAAGTAAGCTCTGCTAGAACAGGTTAGGGACCCGTGCTTTTAGAGCAGGAAAAGGTTTCCTGTGAGCCAAGGGCAAAATCTGGATGACCCTGGCAGCCATGCTGGGGGCCCTAAACTTCTGGATGAAGATCCAGGCAACTCAGGGGTAAGCCTGAGAAGGACTAGGACACGCCCTCACCACTGTCTTATCTCCCCACACCCAGCCTGAGCTGTTGAGGAAAAGAGTATCCTCATGGCACCAAGTGAGTCCTGGTGCTGACCTGCCTTCGGTGACTTAACCCATGTTATTCAAGTCTGCTTTCAAGTGCACACCACAGTGTCTTTATTGAAGTGTGCACTGGAAGGGAAGTCATTTGGGATAGACCAGCTCCAGGACGGTGATCAGTGGAGATGTGAGCTATATGGGACAGGACAGCTCTAGAGCTGAGATACAGCGCACAGGAATAGTATTGCCCTTTTCCAGAATGAGCTGCTAGCTGATGGCTAGCAGGTGGCTAATTCTGAATTCACAATTCATTCTAAGCCTCCCCTGGCCCCAGTTGTGTTCTTGCCCTCTTAGCCTGGCCATGAGAGCATCATAGACAGAACAGCATGTCCTGGGAGATCCTAGGGTCCAGGGCCTCTCTGAGTATTTCTGAAGTATGCAAGGGAATCTACCAGATGGAACCAAAGTATAGGGAAGGAGCTGCTCTGTCATTGTGAAAGAATGGGGAAGTGCCCGCCCTGGAACAGGGAAGGTGCCTCTCTGTCTTTCTTCTTCCTCCTACCAGCAACGCCGTGCTATTGTAAGGGAGCATCTCCTGATATAGGCTCACCTGACCTGGGATCACTTTTTTTCTTATGCCACAATTCTGGGCAATGGTTTCTGGTTGCCCAAGTTAGCCAGTATTTATATAGTGACTTTTCTTCCTCTGGGGTATTAGTTCCCATTGTTCAGATGAGGAAACAGGCATAGGATGTCGAGGTCACTTGCTCAGGTTCGTGTTTGGAAAGGGCAGAATCAGGATTGGAGCTCAAGTTCGCTGGCTCCAAACCTATCCACTCTTTTTGCACTGCTGCACTGTGCGCCACTTCCCAAGGGGGTCATGTAGAGCTGTGTTCCTATTAGCAGGTTGTACTGTACCCCACCGCATTTGAGTACGCATTTTAAAAACCCAAAATACAGAAGCTATAGTAATACTCAGGCCAGGCTTTGTGAAGAGGAGCTCCACTCCCACTTTGGGTGGACAGCTTCCTCTCCAGCACTTGAGGGCCTCCTGTCAGCCCTTGGATGCAGCTCATAAAGTGGCCTCTGCCAAGACAACATGCTGAGAAGCCACACAGTGTTCTACTCAGGAAAAAAATGCCACCTGTGCAGGCCACTCACTCCTGCACACTAGGAATGGGGCTGGGGTGGCCACAGTGCTGGTAGAATGTAGTTGGCCACCACCAGCAGCAGCCCAAAGCCCCTAAAGAAATCTGTGAAAGGAAGAATATCAAGATGTGGGTGAGCACTGGCAGAGCAGCCCGGCTCCCAGAGCCCAGCCTGTGCTGGGCAGCCCCAAACCTGCTGGTGCTTGCTTTTTCTGCAGACCGATGTGTCCTCTACTTACATACTTGTTTAATACTTCAGGGAAGAAAAGTCAGAAGACCAGGATCTCCAGGGCCTCAAGGACAAACCCTTGAAGTTTAAAAAAGTGAAGAAGGATAAGAAAGAAGACAAAGAGGGCAAGCATGAGCCCCTGCAGCCATCAGCCCATCACTCTGCTGAGCCAGCAGAAGCAGGCAAAGCGGAGACCTCAGAAGGGTCAGGCTCAGCCCCGGCCGTCCCGGAAGCTTCTGCCTCCCCCAAACAGCGGCGGTCCATCATTCGCGATCGGGGACCCATGTATGATGACCCCACTCTGCCTGAAGGTTGGACCCGGAAGCTTAAGCAAAGGAAATCCGGCCGCTCCGCTGGGAAGTATGATGTGTATTTGATCAAGTAAGTAAGGGCAATTCCTCTGTCTACAGAGCCAGGAGGCCTGAATAGGTGGGAAGTCAGGGACAAGCACTGAAAACTAATGGGGGGTCACTTGGAATAGGAGCTCTTTGCTGCTAGTTAATCAGGAAAATGTATGTGTGTGACCTTAACTGGGGTCAAAGTGGCTTCAATAATGAGCCTCTCGTGCAGGCATAACTAGGTACACTTAGGACAACTGTGCGTGGAAGTCACTGCCCTGAGTGAGGTGTGCATAGGGTAGCAGAGTGTGACTTTACCCTGCCAGCCCTTGAAGCCTCATTTGGAGATGGAATAGCAGTAGGGCCTACCCAGGGTCACCATGAGAATGTCAGGAGAGGTCACCTGGGAAGCACTGAGGCCACAAGATCTGCCACGCGCCGTGGCCTGGGCTCAGGCAAGCGGAGCTCCCTGGGGTTGCTGCCATTTCCCAGCTGGAGACCATCCAGCTGAGGGGCTCTTCTCAGAACCTGTTAATAACCTCATCATCTTTCTGGGAGACT
The DNA here is from genome assembly GCF_021234435.1 of Artibeus jamaicensis. Taxonomy (NCBI): domain Eukaryota; kingdom Metazoa; phylum Chordata; class Mammalia; order Chiroptera; family Phyllostomidae; genus Artibeus; species Artibeus jamaicensis. The sequence goes on from NW_026521282.1 coordinate 627,068, forward strand.
TGTTCTATGACACTGCTAGATGAACCAGAAGAATTAGGAGTTCATCGGGCTCAGTCCACTCTGTGAATTGTACTGAGAAAAGCGGGCTCTTGGACAGGGCCTCTGGGGAAAGACATAAATGGATCCCATGTGCCTTTCCAACTGTCTGTTTTGCATTTGTCTAGCTTCATTCGGTGGGGGGGAGGGGGGGAACTGGGTGTTTTTTCTATTGAAACAGTAACTGCCAAGCCTGAGCTTCAGAGAAGGAACAAATAAGTATATTTCAATTCTGACCCTTAGACAATCCCAAAAAGGTTAGCAGTTTTCAAAGGATATTCACAGCCTTGTTTGGCCTCAACAACTCTGAGAAGGGTGAGCAAACCATTATCCTATTGACATATGAGAAAACTAATTCCCAGAGATGCTAAACAGCATGCCCAGATTTAGACAGAGGGTGCTCTACTGGCAGATCAGGCCCAGGCAACAGCCAGCACAACGGGCCTTGGCCTAATCTGATGGCTAGACAGGGTTCCCAGATCAGACCCCTGTGGGGGGCTAGAGGGAGTCTCAGTGGCAGGCATGTCCTCAGGGGCATCCAAGTAACAGCTGTGGAGCAGCTAGCACTGAGCTGTTCCAGTACAGAAGCAGGCCATGTAGGGTACCTGCCCCTGCTCAGCAGCCTGATTACTTCATGTGTAGCTGTGGCCATGCCCCTCAAGTTTTAGCTTCTCTTGGCTTTTCTTAAATGTGACTGGTTCGGTAGTATCATCAGGCATATCACCTGCAGAACATCTTCTGTTGAAGTTTATCACCACCTTCTGCTCTACCTCATCTCTGACACTGCTGTGAAAGCTTCTAATCATTTTTGTGTCTCTCCATTTGTTCCTACAGTCCCCAGGGAAAAGCCTTTCGATCTAAAGTGGAGTTGATTGCATACTTCGAAAAGGTAGGCGACACCTCCCTGGACCCTAATGATTTTGACTTCACGGTAACTGGGAGAGGGAGCCCCTCCCGGCGAGAGCAGAAACCACCTAAGAAGCCCAAATCTCCCAAAGCTCCAGGAACTGGCAGAGGTCGGGGACGCCCCAAAGGGAGCGGCACCACGAGACCCAAGGCAGCAGCATCAGAGGGCGTGCAGGTGAAAAGGGTCCTGGAGAAAAGTCCTGGGAAGCTGCTCGTCAAGATGCCTTTTCAAACTTCACCAGGGAGCAAGGCTGAAGGGGCTGGGGCCACTACATCAGCCCAAGTCATGGTTATCAAACGCCCCGGCAGGAAGCGAAAAGCCGAGGCCGACCCCCAGGCCATTCCCAAGAAACGGGGCCGAAAGCCAGGCAGTGTGGTGGCAGCTGCTGCTGCTGAGGCCAAGAAGAAAGCCGTGAAGGAATCATCCATCCGGTCTGTGCAAGAGACCGTGCTACCCATCAAAAAGCGTAAGACCCGGGAGACAGTCAGCATCGAGGTGAAGGAGGTGGTGAAGCCTCTGCTGGTGTCCACCCTTGGCGAAAAGAGTGGGAAGGGACTGAAGACCTGCAAGAGCCCTGGGCGGAAAAGTAAGGAGAGCAGCCCTAAGGGGCGCAGCAGCAGTGCCTCCTCGCCTCCCAAGAAGGAGCACCACCACCACCACCACCACTCAGAGCCCCCGAAGGCACCCACACCGCTGCTCCCGCCCCTGCCCCCACCCCCGCCCGAGCCCCAAAGCTCCGAGGACCCTGCCAGCCCCCCTGAGCCCCAGGACTTGAGCAGCAGCATCTGCAAAGAAGAGAAGATGCAGAGAGGAGGCTCACTGGAGAGCGACGGCTGCCCCAAGGAGCCAGCTAAGACTCAGCCTACGGTTGCGACCACCACCACGGCCGCAGAAAAGTACAAACACCGAGGGGAGGGAGAGCGCAAAGACATTGTTTCATCCTCCATGCCAAGGCCAAACAGAGAGGAGCCTGTGGACAGCCGGACGCCCGTGACCGAGAGAGTTAGCTGACTTTACACAGAGCGGATTGCAAAGCAAACCAACAAGAATAAAGGCAGCTGTTGTCTCTTCTCCTTATGGGTAGGGCTCTGACAAAGCTTCCCGATTAACTGAAATAAAAAATATTTTTTTTTCTTTCAGTAAACTTAGAGTTTCGTGGCTTCAGGGTGGGAGTAGTTGGAGCATTGGGGATGTTTTTCTTACCGACAAGCACAGTCAGGTTGAAGACCTAACCAGGGCCAGAAGTAGCTTTGCACTTTTCTAAACTAGGCTCCTTCAACAAGGCTTGCTGCAGATACTACTGACCAGACAAGCTGTTGACCAGGCTTCTTAGGGTACGCCTGCACCTCCCCTCCCACCCAGACCTCCCCCCGTGTGGTCATTAAGGACAGAGGGCACTTGAGAGGACACTTCCATTTGCGGTGCCATTGGTGCCCCAGTCTCAGCTCTCCTCTCCCCCCACCCTGCCCCTAGCTTCCCTACCTCCCTCATTCCCAACCACATTGGGACAAGGAGGTGTGAGGCAGGAGAGACAGTTGGATTCTTTAACGAAGAAGACAGAGATGGCCAGTGGCTACAGCCTGTGTGATCCCACTGTGGTAGGACAAACCTGGCCCCACTCCAGCCCCAATCCAAAACAAACAAGGACATTTCACAGGACAGGGAAGTAGCACCTGTTCACTCCAGTTCTGGCATGGCTCAGAAGGAGTCGTCCTTTGAACTGCTGGGTGTAGACGCCTCAGCCAGAGGAGAGGGTGGCCCAGGGCCGGCCTCCAATGGATGGCGCTAGAAAGAGGCCATGAGGCAGCAGGACGAGGTGCGGGCAGGCTGGCCGGGCCTCGGACCGGCAGAGCATAGCGGGACAGGAGGGACTCCTAGTCACTCAGAGCAGTCTGTGACTGGCAGTTAGAGGCTCACTGGGGTGGAGGCCAAGGGGAAGGAGGGGAGAATGTTCTTCCAAAACTTTCCAATTCTACTCCTTAGGGACAGCTTAGAACTATTTGCACTATTGAGTCTTCATGTTCCCACTTCAAAACAAACGTGCTCTGAGAGCAAACTGGCTTGAATTGGTGACACTTTGTCCCTCAAGCCGCCAGACGTGATGGCGTTTAGAACTGCCTGGATCTGTAGATACCTGCGCTTGTTTTAAAGTGGGCTCAGCACATAGGGTTCCCACGAAGCTCCGAAACTCTAAGTGTTTGCTGCAATTTTATAAGGACTTCCTGATTGCTTTGTCTTCTCTCCTTCCATTTCCGCCTTCTGTCATTTCATTCTTTCATTTCTTCCTCATTCATCTGTTCTCTTCCAAGCAGCCGCAGTGCCCAACTGTACCCTGAACAGATTCTGGTTAGCTCATGTCCCCAGAATTCACCATGCACTTGGCCTTCCTGCCACCAACCCCAGCCCACCACCCTCACCCCATTTTCGGCCCTGAGGAAGCCCTGAGCTCTGCCAAGTTCACCTGACCCTAGCACCTCAGCCTCTCTGAAGGGCAAGAGAATAGCAAGATCTCACTCTCCTAGGTCAGAGCCCAGGCACTGAGCCTCCTCAGCCTTCCACTTGAGAAAAGTGAGTGGTGAAAATCAAGCCAGATTTGGATTTGGGAGTTGGGAGAACAGAGGCCCCCATGGTCTGCCACAGTCACTGAGCAGCCCAGCCCTGACCTTGGCCTCTACCAGGCCTGATTACCACAATGCAGTGTGGCAGGGCACAGACAGAACAAACGCAGATGCCCCCAGACCTGAGCTGGGACCAGTGCCTAGGGTTCCCCTTTCTCTGCCCACCCAGGCTCCTCCACTAACCATAAGTTCTTTTCTAATGGAAAACCTTTGTCTTTTGCTTGCTGGAGACTGGGTAGGGCCAGCGTAGCACACATTTTCACATCTGCACCAGAGCTGTGGTGTAGGGGCTTAGAGGCTTGAGTTTGCTGTGGGATCCCATCTTTTCAACCTCTCTGTTCAGGAAGTCCTTATCTAGCTGCATATCTTCATCATATTGGTATATCCTTTTCTGTGTTTACAGAGATGTCTCTTATATCTAAATCTGTCCAACTGAGAAGTACCTTATCAAAGTAGCAAATGAGACAGCAGTCTTATGCTTCCAGAAACACCCACAAGCACGTCCCATGTAAGCTGCTGCCATGAACTGTCAAGTGTGTGTTGTCTTGTGTATTTCAGTTATTGTCCCCTGGCTTCCTTACTGCGGTGTAACCATGAAGGAGTGAAACATCTTAGAAACTGTCTAGCACTTCCTTGCCAGTCCTTAGTGATCAGGAACCATAGTTGACAGTTCCGATCAGTAGCTTAAGAAAAAAACCGTGTCTGTCTCTTCCAGAATGGTTAGAAGAAAGGGAGTTTGCCCCATTCTGTTTGTAGAGTCATAGTTGGCCTTTCTAGCATTTTTGTATCCATTTCCTTATGCTGCAAAAGCAAGTCCCACGACCAGCCCCACGCTGCTGTCAACCCTCCAGGCTTCACTTCTGACTCCTCCCCAGGAAGGGAAGGGGGGTGGGGGAGGGGGTGAGTCCTTCGGGACCTCTCTTCCTCCAAGGACAAAAGGCTCCTGCCCCCACAGTGGCCTTGCACTCCTAGCACCCCCAAAGACGCCTAGCCATGTGAGCGTGGCATCCAGCCAGTTTGTCGTGGAGACATCGTTCATTTTAATTGGTCGTGTTTTTGTGTTATACCTAGTCCAGTGAAATGTGGCTCCTAGGACCAATGTCAGGAGCTGGCTGGCCTCCCCATCAGCTCAGTACCATCTGGTCCTGGGAAGAGGAGTGCGGGGCCCATCAGGCCCGCCTTTCAACCATGACAGTTTATTTAGGGGCTGAGTGGGCATTGGCGGTCAAGGACACAGATTTGAAGGGTCATTTTCTTTCTGTCCCACCCAACCTGCAGTCCCCCAGCTCCCTAGCTTCCTCCCATAGAGTTCCAAAGCTGCAGGCAGTGCCTGAGGCTCCTTAGGGTTCTCTTTCTCTCCACCTTTCTTCCACATTCCCTTCTTTTTCCCAAATAAAGTCATCACGAGAGTCACCTTTAAGCAGGCTGCCTTGGTGGTTTGTCACCCTTGGCGGGCAGGGGCCCTGCAGCTTCCATGCCACCCCTGTTCCTGGAGTCAGGTTGATAGGAGGTTGGAGGCAAAGCAAAAGCCCTGGAATTCTCGCCAGCTGTGTCCAGCCCAGTTTGGGGTGCGACCTTGATTGTGTGTGTACTTGAATACAGCAAAGGTTGGGGGGCATCTTTTAGGGACTGTGAAGAATACAGGAATTGACCGACAGCTTTCAGATCCCCATGGGTCTAGGTCACAGTCACGTTCGTCATTCCTCCCTTCATTGTAGTTGTTAGTTACTACCCCCTTTCTCAACAGAATTCTGTACGTCCTCGTACCATGCCCAGTCCAGCCCTGCCCTACCTGTCCGCCCATTGGTTGGCTTGTCCTTACCAGTGGAATTGCCAGCTTTGACACTTAAGTGAACTGGGGAACTAGGTCACAACCAGGCTCTAATCTAGCTCCCTTCTGCTGGCATAGGAAACACCTAGAAACACCACGTCCCCGGTCCATCATTGCCAGACTAGCCAAGGACTCAAACCTCTCAGCTCCCTGGAAAGTGAAAGTCGTGGAGGCCTAGGGATGTTGGCCATAGCCAGCACCTGGCTTCTACTGAGACCTCGTGCAGGTGTGGGCAACAGTCTGTCTGTTCAGTGGCGTCATTCTAAGCTAGAGGCCAAGAACAGTGGCAGACCTGCAACAGTCCTGAGCTGTTGCCTGTTTTCTGCCCAGCTTGTCATTGCTGTGACAGTCATCATGAAAGGGTACTAGCCAGAAACAAACTTCCATATTTGGTGGGAGTTTCCTTAGCTGACAGGCCCTCTGGATTTTAAGTAACTCTTAATAAGCAGCTCAAGCCTGGGAGGGAGCAAAGGTTATGAATTCACCGGGGGCCAGCTGGATCTTGTGGAGCATTCCCACTCAGTTGTCTGGACTGATGGGGTCAGGAGAGGTCACAGGTACTGGTTCTTGGAGACCTTTGTTGTGCATCCATCCGTTTCTAGCTGGTGTGGTTGCCCTGAATTGCTTCCTGATGTGAGTTTCACACAAGGAGTCTAGGATCAATGGCCCAGACTTTGGGAAGCAAGTTGTCTAGAGCCTTATGAGTGTTTGCCTAGCCAGTCCCCCAAGTGCCAGCCACTGGCTCGTGGGCAGGTACAGCAGCATCACCAGGCCTGTGGTTGAGCCCCTTTCCCCATGCCCCTGCTCTATTGAATTCCCCAGTCTTCCTCTGCTTCCTGCAAGGGTCCATCTTTGTTCTTTGTCAGTTAGCTCATCCACACTGGAGGGGTTTGTTGAGTCTCCATTTTAGTGTCTTTCTCTTTTAGATCAATCTTTAGAAAAGGCCTAATTGTTATAAATCACTAGGATACTGCCTCTCCCAGGGTCTGAAGTTACATATTAAAGAGGAAAAAAGTGAACACTTGAAACCCGCTCTCAACAATTCAGAGGGAAAACCTAGAAAATATTTGGCCAAAAAAATGCATTTTAATGTCTCTGAACGAATAAGAGCAAGCTTTTGCAAAAATTCTGATCTAAAAATACTTGGAGCCTGCCCTGACGTGTGGCGAGTGCTGCAGGCGAAGGGGCTTCCAGTCTGAAGCTGCTGGATCTGAAACTCAGGGCCATCCCATCATTGGAGAGCCCATATCTCCTTGGGTAGCAGTCCCTGAGGACTTAGCTGCCACCTCTGTCCTCTGGAGCGACCTGGAGGTTAGTGGCCCACCTGGTCCCAAAGCAGCAGGAGCCCAGCTCTTGGCGTGGGAAGCTGAATGGTCACCAGGAACTTGCGAAGGCCTGCATCATTCTCACTCCCTGGCACCACCTGTTTCTTGCTCCATTCTCATCTCTGCAGAGCCTACCCAGAGCTCTGATTTGTCAGGAAAAAAAGGAATTCTAACTAGGAAGGAGAGGGTAATGTCTTCCCCTTGGCCTCTCTGCCTGTGGCACAGCCTATCCCCTGAGGGCATTCCCCTGCTCCGCTCTCCTTGGGGTCTAGGGCCTGGTGAAACGGCACTCCCTTCTGAACTCGGAGGTGAGGACAGAGCCTGAGTATTCACTGTGGTGTGCACCCCACTTGCCCCGCAACCTTTAGAGCCCCTGGGGCCATGGGAGGGTGGGCGCCAGGATAGATGCCCCCACCCCCAGCAGAGCTGAGCATTTGAGAAACTTGCAAATTGTCTTTGCTTCTCTAGCTCCCCTTTCTAGCTTTCATTTTCTCAGGTCCTGCTCCGCAGCAAGAGAAAATAAGATGAAAAGGCCAAGAGGTTTGCCTCCTGCCCACTGGTAGTTCCTCTCCCCACAGTGTTTGTGTATCAAGTGACAAAGCTGTTTTTCCTGGTGACCCTGATTATATCCAGTATCTTATAGACTATATGCATAGGCCTGCTTGGTCTCCTCTGTCCTGGGCTTTTGTTTTGCTTTTTAGTTTTGCTTTTAGTTTTTCTGTCCCTTTTCTTTAATGCACCAACTAGACACACAAAGCAGTTGAATTTTTATATATATATCTGTATATTGCACAATTATAAACTCATTTTGCTTGTGGCTCCACACACAAAAAAAGACCTGTTAAAATTATACCTGTTGCTTAATTACAATATTTCTGATAACCGTAGCATAGGACAAGGGAAAATAAAAACAAAAACAAACAAAAAAAACGACAAATCTGTCTGCTGGTCACTTCTTCTGTCCAAGCAGATTCGTGGTCTTTCCTCGCTTCTTTCAAGGGCTTCCCTGTGCCAAGCTAAGGAGGCTCCAGGCAGCACCCGGGTTTCGCACTGTTTCTCCAGTGCTTGTGAGAGAGGTCCCAGGACGCTGGTGCAGAACAGTTCACTTCAACGGGTACGTGCGCGAGCGCTCCCTTGCCCTGGCAAAGTCTGGAATGTAGTTGGCACCTCCTGGTCCCCTTCCACCTCTGGGTGGGGCAGCTGGAATCCATGGGGGTGGCCTGATTTCCCCACCCCTTCCAGTGACCCGGTCAGAGTGGTCATGCGTGGAGAGTCAGCTCAGCAGGCCTCTCCACCGGTAGGGCTCCTGCTTTGCTGAGTCCAGGGGCTGGAGGAAAGCTGGGGAGTCTGTCATGTCTCTGTATGAGTGGCACCAGGTACAATGCCAGGAACCCCAGAACCACATGCGAGAGTCCAGTCCCCTCTAGGAGGTAGCGAAGACTCCAGAAATGTCCCTTTCTCTTCTCCCATATCCTGTGAGTAATTGCATTTGCTTTTGTAATTCTTAATGAGCAATATCTGCTAGAGAGTTTAGCTGTAACAATTCTTTTTGATCGTTTTTTAAAGTAATTAAAAACACCAAAAAAAAAAAATCCAGAAACTTGTTCTTCCAAAGCAGAGAGCATTATAATCACCAGGGCCAAAAGCTTCCCTTCCTATATCAATACTTCTGAGGCCTGAATCCAAAAGAGAAACACTCACAGGCCCTTTGGGTGGCTGGGCTACCTTTGGGCCCCTTGGAGGACCTGATCTGGGGCCCACTACAGCCTGCATTCAGTATTAGCAGTGGGTCATGATGTCCTTGCCCGTCCAGCTTGGGATGGGACCAAGGAGGAGAGGAGGCCATTGCCACTGATGCTTGGCCAATAACAGGTGGGTGTCTGCATGTGTCCACCTGCATGCTTTCTGGCAGAAATGTGAAATCAGCACCTGAGTTAGGCTCACTCAGTGACCTCTCGCCCCACTGGGCTGGAGCAAGGCCCACCCAGTTCAGTGTTTCTGGGGAGCTGGACAGTGGAGTTCAAAAGGCTTGCAGAACTTGAAGCCTGCTCCTTCCTTTGCTACCAAGGCCTCCTTTTCCGTTTGATTTGTCACTGCTTCAATCAATAACAGCCGCTCCAGAGTCAGTAGTTGATGAATATATGACCAAATATCACCAGGACTGTTACTCAATGTGTGCCGAGCCCTTTCCTCGTGCTGGGCTCCTGTGTACCCGGACACTGTAATGTGTGCTGTGTTAGCTCTCCCCACCTCTCCCTCTCACCCTCCCCTCGTTTTTCTGGGGGTTTTCTGTTTGGGTTTGGTTTGGTTTTTATTTCCCCTTTTGTGTTCCAAACATGAGGTTCTCTCTACTGGTCCTCTTAACTGTGGTGTTGAGGCTTATATTTGTGTAATTGGTGGGTGAAAGGAACTTTGCTAAGTAAATCTCTTCTGTGTTTGAACTGAAGTTTGTATTGTAACCATGTTTAAAGTAATTGTTCCAGAGACAAATGCTTCTAGACACCTTTTCTTTACAAACAAAAGAATTTGGAGGGAGGGGATGGTGACTGAGATGAGAGGGGCTGTCCTATTTCCCCGGGAGGGGAGACCCAAAGAGATGACCCCTTCTCAGATCAGCCAGAAGCTACCCAAGAAGTTAAACCTAAGCCAACAGACCGAATAGCTGATGTGTTGCCATTTTCAAAGTCAGAGCAAAACCAGATCTTGTTCCACCCAGTGGATTCTTTTACCTTTCCCCCCTGAGATTATTAGCATTGTTATTTTTAAGGACAGACGAAGTTTATGTTCTTGAGAGGGGAGCCAGGAGGGGTTTGAGCAGGGCCAACCTGGGGTGGGTCTGAACTGAGTGGCTCCAAAGGAAAGACCGGCATCTCCGTGGAGATCTCCACTGTGGCCACGGGTCAGGTATATATTGACAGGGCAGATTGGCCACTCTTCACCTGATGCAGCTCTTTCTAGACAGGCCAGGCAGTGGGCATTACGGTTTAGGACACCTCCATCATATCCCACCCCTTACCTCAGTGCACGACACTAACGTGACCTCTCAGTTCCTGCCATCCCAGGCGATAAGGTGATGGTGGGGTGGGAGGGTGCACTCTCTTTGCTGCAATCCGATTCTCAGAAAAATGGATGTGAGAAACCCCCTTCCCTTTCCATGGCAAAACCAGATCCTTCTCACAGAAGCCGTTACCCCACCAGACATTGTTTTGGGTTCACAGAACAGGGACAAATGTGTGCTCCCTTAGCGCCTGGCAGCCCTTCCTCTGAAAGGCGAGGACAGTGCTGATTGTAGTGATCGTTTGCACATGGTGTTTAGTAGCGGGAAGAACCAGGAAGGGTGGCTGCCCCCTCCAGAGTTGCAGTGACACAGGCCAGCCACCCTGTGCTGAGGGAAGCCCTGCTGAGGGTGGGAGAAGGGGAGCCGCCCAGATCAGACTTGGCTGGAGATGTCTTGAAAAGCCCTCTATTGCATTCACCTTCAGTTTTTGTGTTTTGGGACAATTACTTTAGGAAATAAGTAGGTCGTTTTAAAAACAAAAAAAAATATTGATTGCTTTTTTGTAGTGTTCAAAAAAAAGGTTCTTTGTGTATAGCCAAATGACTGAAAGCACTGATATATTTAAAAACAAAAGGCAATTTATTAAGGAAATTTGTACCATTTCAGTAAACCTGTCTGAATGTACCTGTATACGTTTCAAAAACACCCCCCACTGAATCCCTGTAACCTATTTATTATATAAAGAGTTTGCCTTATAAATTTACATAAAAATGTCCGTTTGTGTCTTTTGTTGTAAAACCAAGTGATTTTTTCATAAGGTTCTTTTACTATTTGAAAAGATGGGCAGCACGCAGTTTTATTTTATTTTTGTAAGTTTTTTAATACGTGTGAAAGCAAAGACTACTCAGCATGCCTTTCTAAGTGACGCGTTTGCACCTTTTGTTGGGAAGTACTGTATCCTTTGCTGTTAGCATTCTCGATAAACCTCTCTGTGAAAGTGACTCAAGGTCTGGGCTTTCATTATCTGACAGCTCACAGGACAGCATGGTGGTGTGTTTCCTGATTCAGTCTGGCTGTCCCTGAACACAGGAGAACCAGCCACTTTCAGGACTGCCGTGAGAGGAAAGGGCACCCTCTCTGTACACTGCATCCCCTTGGGTGCCCCAAGGCCACACTTTCCAGGCACACCGCTTCTGCGTGTGTGAGGGAGCTCTGGCAGGCTAGGAAGGGCCTGGCACAAAGCAGCCCACTGTGCCCTACGGCCAGAGGCAGGTGGGCTTCAGGCCTTCTGCACAACGGCACAACTTCCCTGTTCCTGAGGGCCGTGGTAGGGGTACCTTTACCATCTAGATACACAGTGGCAGTTGTGCAAAGATGCCCCACCCTGTAGCTCTGGCTCCGTTTGTATGGAGCAGCAGGAGCATCTGAGCACCTGTGACCCCTCCCATGGCCTCTACTGAACTGGATCCCTGCCCAAAGGGGGAGCTGTCATCACTCCAGTTTGCTGGTGCCACACCCTGCCTGTTCTTGGCTTCCACGGAAGGCTATGGGCTCTCAGGAGCTACTTGCCCTGCCACAGCCATCCTCACCAGACTGTTGCTGGGCTGGAGGGGACGACAACTGCTCAGTGTCCCGCTTTGTATGCAGATGTGGACATACCTGTTAGATGGTGCACTTGAAAGTCCTAGACTTGAACGTTAAAACAAAGGGTTTAAATTCAACCTGTGTGTACTGAGCATCTCTTGTGTGCCAGGCCTGTCTGGAGTGCTGCAGTCTAGCGGTGAGCAAGTAGGACCAAGTGCCTGTTCCTTAGAGCTAGATGTGTGCGTGCATAATTTCCCATACTCGGGGTGTGGTTGGCTGCCTCTTGGGGAGTGGTTGCGGCTTCTGGGAAGAGGTTCCAACGGAGGCCCATATTTGGGCAGACCCTGTTTATAGAAACAGCCCTAAGTCCCTGGGAGGACAGTCTTGGGGGAGGAGCCCTGTGGGGTCAGGACAGAAAGGACAAGGGGGGTGGTAAGAGAAGGAAGGAGACCTGTTGCCTTGGACTTGCAAGTGTGCATCTAGCTGGAGAAACAAAAGAGGATAGGCACCTGGTGCTGTTTGTGGGCTCTTCCCCCACCTAGTAGAGGAGGCGCGAGAAGGATGCATCAGAGATGCCAGGGCATCAGGGGCAGCAGGCAGCTCTGCCAGAGGGGCCTAGGCAGCCTTTACTCTAGCTTCCACCTGGGGAGCTGTTTGAGCTCAACCTTGTTGCATGAGGACCAGAAAAGTGCAAGCTCATGGATGCTGAAGCCCTGGCTCATTCTCAGAACCCTAAGGAGTTCGGCATGGTTTAAGGCTGCTGACTTGTGCAGAGAACTACACATGAGGTGGGAGGGCAGGGGCCACATTGTGACAGTGGTAAAGACTGCATTGAAGAGCTGGGACCCATCAGAGGGCTCCAGAAAGCACAGGATCTTAAGCAAGAAAGCTATGTGGCTTGACCTGTCCCTGAGGAAGAGTACTTGAGCAGAGATGGGGCAGAGAAGCAGTCAGGAAGCCCGTGCACTCATCCAGGTAAGAGGTAGTGGTGAGGGCAGTGGGCTGGTGGGGAGGAGGTGGACTACAGAGGTGTTCAGGGAGACAACAGGAAAACAGGCTGCTGATTCGGGGTAGAAGGACGGAGGCTGCGGGGCATTGTGGGGATGGGCATGAGAGACAAATGGAACCAAGATGTCGAACAGGCTGGGCACTGAGCTTGGTGCCTGTCTACGACTTCAGAAAAAGAGGGTAAGAAGCCATGCCCACAGGGGGGGAGTGCAAACTGAAACAAAAGCCTGAAGAGGGAGGTGGGACAGCAGGAGCCAAAATCCTGTTTTTAAGAGAGAAACGCAGTTCATGTGCTAGTGAGAAGGATCTAGCAAAGAAGGAAAAGGAGAAGATACTGCTTAGAGGTAATAGTTGCTGGTGCAGTATCTAGAAGGAGTGAAAAAGATGGGATCCAGAGCACAGAAAGTGGGCGGAAAGGCTCTGAACTGGAGGAGCAGGCTGCTGTACAAGTTCCTAGACCTTTCTCCCTGCGCCCAGCCACACAGACAGGCTGACGGGCATCAGCCAGGGCCTTTGTGTAGGTAATCCACATCTGACCCTGTCCTGCCCGCATCTCTGCAGACTCTTCCACTGCCTCCCAAATAAAGCCAAAACATCTCAAGGGGACCTCCCTGTGATTGCCACAAGACCCAACTTCAGCCCTTTCTGGAACGCCCCATGCCTTCACCATTGCCTGCTCCCTCGGTGCTGGGAACCGCTTTCCTCTGTCCCTCATACTCCCAGGCGGATGGCCCCTCCCCCAGAAGCCGGCCCTGCCTGCCTGCTTTCACGGTAAAGGACTGCATGCGGCGCCCCCGTGTGGTCGAGAGCCGCAGCGGCAGTGGCCGCGGCAGGCAAGATGGTGGAGTTCTGGGCACCGCCCCTTCCGCCCGAGCGGGCGTCGCACGAGGCTGGCTTAAAGGGGAAGTGAGTCAGTGTCCGTGGACCCGGCCGGCCGAGGCCCCAAGAGGCCCCGGCCCGGTGGCGCCTTCGGCGGCCATGGCTGGGGGCCTGGGCCCGGGGGACCCCGCAGCCCCCGGCGCCCAACACTTCTTGTACGAGGTGCCACCCTGGGTCATGTGCCGCTTCTACAAAGTGATGGACGCCCTGGAGCCCAGCGACTGGTGCCAGTTCGGTAGGTGGTGGCGAGCCTGGCTGGGGAGGGGCCGATAGTGGGCGGCCCGGGTGCTCAGGCCGGACGCCCCCTGCCCCACAGCTGCCCTTATTGTGCGTGACCAGACCGAGTTGCGGCTATGTGAACGCTCCGGGCAGCGCACTGCCAGCGTCCTGTGGCCCTGGATCAACAGAAATGCCCGAGTGGCTGACCTCGTGCACATCCTCACGCACCTGCAGCTGCTCCGCGCGAGGGACATCATCTTGGCCTGTGAGCACACAGCCCTGGGACCTGGGACACCCCCCCCAACCAGCAGGAGGCCTCCCACAGGGCTCCTCCCCCTGCCAGGGCCTAAACATCCTTTCCTTCCTTAACGTCCCAGGGCAACCTACCGTCCCCCTCCCATCCTCCAGCACCACCAATCCGAGAACCAGCAGCATCACCGAACTCCCTGAGGCCAAGGCCCCCAGCCCCCGGAAGTCGCTGTCACCAGCTTCCACCCTCCTCTCCCCAGGTAAGAGGGCTCTGGTGTTAGGCTTGATGGACCCGAGGAAAAGGCCACTTTGCCCATGGCCATGGCTGTAGTCCCTGCCTCTGGTCTCTGCCTGACTCTCACTGGTGTCTTTATGAAGGTGTTCCAGGCTCCCAGACCCATTCTGGGCCTGAGTACAGTCCTGTCCCAAGCCCTGCTGCCCTACAGCCACCACCACCATCTCTAGCCTTTCCTTCTACCAAGGTAGGTGGGTCCTGCCCCTGGGAAAGGTTCCAGACAAGAAATAAGAAACCAAACCCAGGGAGCCCCAGCCCACCCAGCTAGGCCAGCTGGGAGGCAGCTGGGGTGGGGGGAGCTTGTGGCCAGGGCCAAGGGGAGGAGACAGGACCTCACCTGGTTGGGATCTCTTTCCACAGCAGAGCCCAGAGAATCCAGTGTCCTTTCTGCAAGGGACCCACCCCTCTCCATTCTGCTGGCCCCTCCATGAGATTTCCCAGGGCACCCACAACTTCTCAGAGGAGTTGAAGATCGGGGAGGGCGGCTTTGGATGTGTGTACCGGGCTGTACTGAGGAACACGGTGTATGCTGTGAAGAAGCTGAAGGAGGTGAGTGTAGTAGCGTCCTGATGGGGGTCCTGGAAGGCCGACAGCAGACCATCACTTTTCTGGTCTTCTGCCTGCTTCCCACACAGCTCCTTCAGCTCTCTGATGCTCAGCCCAAGGCCCCCAGCCTCTTGGTTGTTCTGGGTCCAGGAGTGATGGCATTGGGGGTGGCCATCAAGCCTTGGCTGCAAGAGCCTCACACTGCCCCCCTCCCCATTTTCCCTGGTGGCCACAGGAGGCAGACCTGGAGTGGACCACTGTGAAGCAGAGCTTCCTGACCGAAGTGGAGCAGCTGTCACGGTGAGCCTTGGGCATCCCTCCATGACCTCACAGCACGGGACCTAGCTCCCTCAGAACGAAGCCTGCCAGGCCCAGCCTAGCTGAGGGGCCAGCAGGGACCGCTCACCCCTGCAACAGGAAGATGGAAAGTGCAGTGGAGGCTGGGGGCGGAGCACTTAGGCCCCACTTTCTCAAGCAGGTTTCGTCACCCAAACATCGTGGACTTTGCTGGCTACTGTGCTCAGAGTGGCTACTACTGCCTTGTGTATGGCTTCCTGCCCAACGGCTCCCTGGAAGACCGCCTCCACTTCCAGGTAGTCTTACCTGGCCTGCCACGCTTCTCCAGACCTGCAGGGCCTGGGTGGAGTGGGGCAGGAGCCTGGCTTTCAGCCTCCATGAGTGGATCCCACCAGCAGGCAGGGCCTGGGCTCAGGGTTCAGCCCAAGGTGGAACACCATTTTCCACGGCCTTTCCCTAGCTGTTCCTGCATGCCTGGGAGCCTGGGTCATGGTGCCTCCAAAAAGGGGCTTATTGACTCACAGTAACCTGGCTCAGGTTTCTCCCCTTTGCAAGCAGAGTAGCCGAAGGGTCTTGTCAGTATCGCTCTTGAGGAAAGGTGGCAGTAACAGCAGGCTGCGCTATCTGGACCCACAGTTGGGCACCATCTAGTGAGGCGCCCAAAGATACAAGGGTGAACTGCACACCGTGTTGGGAGAAGTGGGGGGAAAGTCTCCAGTGGTGTCCTGATCACCCTGGGGCAAACGAATAAACTTAAGGAACTGAGGACCACCAAGTTGTATGATAAGTCGAAAAACCATGTTCCTAGCCATTTTCCCAGCATGCTTTGTAAAACAGTGGTAATCGTTTAGTCTCTATTATCTTGTGAAGTAGCTCATGGAGCTTTTGCTCCTCGTTTTCCAGAAGGGGAAACTAAGGCCTAGAGAGTGAAGTTCTTGCCCAGATCTCATGGTGACAGGAGGAGGTAGGGTTGGAGTCAAGGAACAGTGACCCCCAGCCTCCCCTGTGCCCTTTTGCTCCCTCTGCTCCTCTAGACCCAGGCCTGTTCTCCTCTCTCCTGGCCTCAACGCCTGGACATCCTTTTGGGCACAGCCCGGGCGATTCAGTTTTTACATCAGGACAGCCCCAGCCTCATCCATGGAGATGTCAAGAGGTAAAGACAGGACACAGCCTGGCCTCTGGGTCCCCTGAGAGCTGCAGAAGTAGATTCTATGGCAAGACAACGATGCTCCCAAACCTTCTATCAGCAGGGGGTCTGGTCCAGATGAACCCCACCCTGAGTGCCCCTCATGGGAACAGGCCTGCCCTCTCCTGCTCAAGGCGGAGGCTGGGGACAGGGTGTACCCCTAAGGCCCGGGCCACGCGAGCCCAGGGGTCACTGAGTACCTAGCATGGGACATATGTGGAGGCAGAGGCCAAGAACAGGCCCCACTGATATGTAGGGGTGGAACTGTGCGTGGGTGCGCTGGGCACTGCTTGCAGCCTCTTGGGTGGCTGGACTGTTCTAACCATACCAACCACTTTCTGTGGGCAGGGTGCAGTTTGGTGGCTCCAAGTCCAATTACATCAGGGCAAGGCAGCGTGGGAGGGGGCAGAGCGAGCTGGGGCCAGGACTAGGCTGACATCCTTACCTTCTCCCCTAAGTTCCAACGTCCTTCTGGATGATAGACTGATGCCTAAACTAGGAGACTTTGGCCTGGCCCGTCTCAGCCGTTTTGCAGCGGCCAACCCTGGTCAGAGCAGCACCGTGGCCCGGACACGGACGGTGCGCGGCACCCTAGCCTACCTGCCCGAAGAGTATATCAAGACCGGGAGGCTAGCTGTGGACACGGATACCTTCAGCTTTGGCGTGGTGAGCCACGGCCCCCTCTGCTGGCTGGAGGGGTGGGGAGCTGTGGCCAGGCCAGAACAGGAGGGCCTGGAGAATTCCATGTGGAGCCAAAGGCCGACCTCTGGCAGGAAGCTAACAGAGTTGCAGCAACAGGCTCCTCCCTCCCTGGGATAGGCTCCGTTCTTGGCCTGCACCCTATTCAATATATGTCGTTTTGTATTCTTACTCTTTAAGTCGGTGCTTCAAACTGCCAGACTTCTGCCCCATGACATCTGGCTCTGTCCCTGCAGGGAGCCGATCCCGATCTGCCTGTCCAAGGGCCAGGCCACTCCGTCTACCCCACAAGCCACCTCTGCTTGCTGCCCTCCCCACCAAAGTTTGGGACAGTGCTATCCCAGAAACTACTGCTATGTTCTCCATCTTGTTCTCTCTCCAGGTAATTCTGGAGACCCTGACTGGCCAGAGGGCTGTGAGGACGCATGGTGACAAGACCAAGTATCTGGTGAGTCTCCTGAGGCAGGGCAGGGAGGGAGGAGGGTCAGGGAGATACTGCTTCTGGCAACCAACAGGTGCAGCCCTGGAGGGTGGGATGGTCTGGAAGCCAGCACCCCACAGAAGCAAGCCTTTGCTGCTGCTGACTCATCTTTGAAAGTGGGCAGGGCCCCAAACAGCTTCCTTTACCTTGCCGAGGAGAAACCTGTCTTTTTTCTGTAGATACAGCGGGCCTTTCCAGACCCCACTTGGGCTGGGAGGAGGGAAGGGGTGTCCCAGCAGGGTAGCCCCGGTGCTCTGGGACCAGAAGCTACAGTGAAAAACAGACATGGGAGCCTGCAAGAGGCTGTGGTGGAGAATTGGGCAGACTCTCAGAAGCCTTCTTCTGGTCCCCACCGGGCACACTGCAGATGAACACTCCCCGTCGTGGAGGCAGGTCTGAGCTGCCCCCAGCCCTGGATCCATGCTTCCTGTCTGCCTCCCCAGGGACTGGGGTGGGGCCAGGAGAAAAGAGCCCTGGGTTCTAGTCCCAGCTCCACGGCGGTGGTCTTGGAGCAAATCCTTGAATTTGCTCCTCCCATTTTACCAACTGGTGTACCTGCAGCCACTTTGGCTCCTGGCTTGGGGTCGATTCTGTCCATTACTGGGTCTGGGCCACAAACCAGGGAAGCCAGACAGGAAACTGCCTTCCTTCACCTTGTACACCCATCGGCATATCCAGCTGGGGCTGCTGTCCATCACCGCTCCGGACTCCTCAGGGGGTTCTTCTTTGCTTGTCTTTGCATCCTTCCTAGTTGTTCTCTGTGCTGCGGCCACACTGATCTTTCAACAATGTCAGAAGATCGAGGAAACCTCTTTGCTTTCCCACTATGCTTGGTGTGAAGGACCGACACCTGAATGTAACCTCAGTTCCCTGTGTCTGGCCACTGCCAGCCTTCTGTCTGTCCTCTGGGCTCCCTGCTGCTTGTCCTAGGGCCTGCAAAGCCACGCCCCACTCAGGAGCTTCCTCCTGGTCCTTCTCATCTCGGAGCTCAAGGAGGCCTTCAGTCCCGTTTCCGACCTGGGGCTCTCTCCACGGTACACTCCCCTTCTTGGTCCCACCCTCTCTGGTTAAATCATGCTTTCAGATCCCGGCTCAGGTACCGCTTGCTCATGGGTCACTACCCATTTCCCATTGCTTTTATAGGCTTGCTGGTGTTTCTCCCGTCTAGGAAGCCCACTCTCTGAAGGTGGGCGCTGACTGTTCTGTTTGTCACTGTATGCCCGGGGCAGTGCTGGGCACACAGTGGGTGCTTCATCAGCCCAAAGGAAAACTACAGGAGCCAGTGACCAAGGGCCTGGGAAATTCGGCCGAAGGCACAGCCTCCCTAGTGGCCACCGTGGTCACAGTTATCTGTCCTACAGAAAGACCTGGTTGAAGAGGAAGCCGAGGAGGCCGGGGTGTCCCTGAAAAGCACCCAGACCACGCTCCAAGAGGGTCTGGCTGCAGATGCCTGGGCTGCCCCAGTTGCCACCCAGATCTACAGGAAGCACCTGGACCCCAGGCCAGGGCCGTGCCCACCTGAGCTAGGCCTGGCCCTGGCCCAGCTGGCTTGCTGCTGCCTGCAGCGTCGGGCTAAGAGGAGGCCCCCCATGACCCAGGTATCAGGGTGGGCAGGGAAGGACAGCCCTTGAGACGCGTACTGCCCATGGGGGCAGTGGCCTACTGGAAACCCTGCATTTCTGGCGCTTCCCCGTCGTGAGCCAAACACACACAGCACCTGCCAGACCTTTTCTGGAGACAGAGTCTTTGTACACTTCTGACTTAACCGTTGGTTCTTCCTGCAGTGGTGAGACCCCCACTGAACCCCGCCTGGTACATAGAGAGTCAAAGGGCTTTTATCGCGCCCCCTTCTGGATGTACCACACCACTGCATCTGCCTTTTTCTGTCCCCTCCCTAGCCCCTACCTCTTGGCCTCTGACAGTCGAGAATAGAGAATCCCCGTTTGAGGGCGGCAGGGCACAGAGATTCACTTTCTAGAAGACAGAGAAGCTATTGTCAGTCCTCAGCTTTGGGTGGCTGTATCTCAGTGCTCCTTGTGGGAGGGATAAAGGGGCAAGGGACAGAACTTTGCCAGCTGCAGCATGTACCAGCTTAAGGGTCCTCAGGGGTCAAGAGCAGCTGTGTGGGGCCTGAGATGGCAGCTCAAGCCCCAAGGTTACGACTGGTCTTCATGGCCAAGCCCGGCCTGCCCAGGGGTGGAGGAGAGCCCCAACCAGGCCACTCCCTCTGAGAGCCCCTTTCTCCTCACAGGTGTACGAGAGGCTGGAGAAGCTTCAGACAGCAATGGCAGGGCCATCCCTGGAGCTAGAAGCTGCTAGCCGCAGCCCCCCTTCCCCACAGGAGAACTCCTACATGTCCACCACCAGCAGTGGCAGCCCCTGGCAGCCCCTGGCAGTACCCACAGGAGCCCCGGCCCAGGCTCCAGAGCGGCTCCAGAAAGGCCCCAACCAGCCTGTGGAGAGTGACGAGAGTGTGTCTGATCTGTCTGCTGCCCTGCATTCCTGGCACCTGACCGCAAGCTGCCCTGCAGGCCCCGCCCTGCTAGATAGCCCTGGACAAGGGGCCGCCACGTGGACCCCAGCACCCCTTGGGCAGGCCAGCTGTACTCAAGGGGGTCCCGCCCAAGAATTGACATGCAGGAGCAGCCCAGAGCCCCGGTCCACAGCTGTAGAAGGTAGCTGGGGATAGGTGCCCAGGAGAGGGACCAGGGACCTCCTTTGGCAGCAGTCCCCATACTTCTCACCCCCGGCCCTCCGGGATGAGAGAACAAGGCCTGCTGTTAGGCTTGCTCTGTCCCTAGCAAGCTCCAGGCCTCTGCCTTAGGGCAGGTGGCTGGCCGTAGAAGGGGGTGCAGAGGATACCTTGGTGCTGTCTCATCTCCCCAGAGTGTGCCCCCCAGGTGGGTCAGAAAATGCTAGGAGCTCACTTCCCGAAAGCTGGGAACAAGGAAGGCTCTCTCTATTCAGGACCAGGTTCCTGGCCTACGTGGGAGCTTGCTCTGTGACACAGCCCTTTCTAGGCCTTGCCCTCAGGACCCTGAGGACATCTGTCCGGAAGGAACGGGACACTAGGCTGGGGTGGGGCAGGGAGTGGGGCCAGAAGACTCCTGAGACCGGAGGTGTCGAGCGAGGAGTTGCTAGGCATAATGGCCCCTGAAGCTAAGAGGATGCTCTCTCCACCCCAGGGTCACTCCTGGGTAGCTCTGCGTCATCACGGCCACCACAGATTGTCATCAATCCGGCCCGACGGAAGATGGTGCAGAAGCTGGCCTTGTACGAGGACGGGGTCCTGGACAGCCTGCAGCTGCTGTCATCAAGCTCCCTCCCAGGTACCCTTGTACTCTGCGGCTGGACAGTCAGCCTCCAGGGCTGCTCAAGCACGCCTCCTTGTGCCAGCCCCAACCAGCACAGTGGTTTTTTTCTTTGTTGGTTTTGGTTTGGGGGGGGGTTGGTTTTTTTTGCCCTGGCTAGTGTGGCTCAGTGGACTGAGTGCTGGCCTGAGAACCGAAAGGGCGCTGGTTTGATCCCCAGTCAGGGCACATGCCTGCGTTGTGGGCCAGGTCCCAGTTGGCGTGTGAGAGGAAACTAATTGATGTACCTCTCACACATCAGTGTTTCTCTTTCTCCCTGCCTTACCCTCTCTCGGAAAAAAAAATTTAAAAAAATATTTTTATTGAAACATCAGTGTGCAAGACATAGACCAATCAGTTGCCTCTGCACACCCCCAACCTGGGACCTTTTGGTTTGCAAGCTGGCGCTTAATCCACTGAGCTACCCCAGCCAGAGCGAGCGTTGTTTCTGACCATGCACTGACGAGGCCCCATGCTCGACAAGGGTGTGGGAAAGCACCGAGGCAGGGCGCCCGCCCACCCCCTCTAGGAATGGCAGGAAGCTGCCCCCGTGCCTCCCTCGGGAAGTCGTTTATTCTGGGCAAAGCCCTATGCCGGCTCTCTCACCTTCTCCTGAAACAGTACCTTCCCTTAATCTTAGGGTGCCAGCACCCCTGCCATGCTTCTGGCAAGCATTTTCCATTCAATATGCTATTCGAAGAAGCTCTGCTTAGGAATGGAAACCCCTCATTCCAGAGAACACCCTGGGAGCTGCGGTGGAATCATGGCCCGGCCCTTGAACCACCCCTCCAGCAACGGAGGGGCCTCCCCGATTTACTGACTGGCATTTCCTCCTCCTCCTGCAGGTTTGGGCCTGGAACACCAACACAGGCAGGGCCCGGAAGAGAGTGATGAGTTTCAGAGCTGATCTGTTCACCTGGGCAGATCCCCCAAACCCGGAAGTCAAAGTTCTCATGGTCAGAAGTTCTCATAGCACACAAACCCTCAGGGGCCCGCGGGCAGTAGGGGCGGGGGCCCCAGCCTCACAGGGGAGAGTAGCCCCTGTGCTGTAGGGGAATGGGCACAGGCCGGGCTCAGTGCCACCCGGGGCTGCTGCTGGAAGCTGTCAGTAGGACAGGACATCTCACAGGCCTGCCTTCGGTCCAGCATTCGGGGGGAGAGGAATGCGAGCCTGAAGGCTGCCAGCTGCACAGGCCAGAGAGGAGAGGTGAGGAGGACCATGGGTACAGTGGGATAAAGTGGGGAGCCGCTACCCCAGAGTTGGGCAAGGCATTTGCAGCCCAGGCCTACCGCAGCCACCCTTAACCTTTCTTTCTGAATTTTGCTGAAGCCCTAGGGGAAAGCGGCCATTCTGTAGAATAGAGCAGAGGAGGCCTGGGGTCCTCCCAGCTGCTTGAAACGCGCGAAAGAGAGTTGTGGCCGTCCTGTGGCTCAGTCCACTAGAAGTGAGAGTTCTGAGATACCCCAGAGAGTTCCAGCAGTGCCCCCCATCAGGCCAGTGTCAGTGGGCCTCATTGGGCAGCTGGGAGCTAGCCTAACATGATTGCCTGCTAGCTGGGCCACCCCTGGGTGCTACAGACAGGTACCAAACCCGGCCGGGCTCGGCATCAGGCCCGGGCACTGACTGTGACAGAAGGGCCCCTTCCCAAGGTTGACGTAGGCCTGAGTCCTGTGTTACCCAGACAGCGAGAAGCCCCAGGGCAAGAAGTCGGGAGCAAGGCAGAGAAAAAGGAAAAGGAAATTGAGACACTTTTAGAAACGGGAGGTTTCACGTAACAGTGTCTTCGAAAGTTAGCCCAGGGCTACAGCATAGGCTTACAGTGACTTGTGTCCACAATCGTGAATCACACTACGTGCCTCACAAAGAAAGGCATTGGTGAAGTCCAAGTTGTACCGGAGTAATAAAAGCTTATGTTTCAATCTCTGATTGTACTTGTGGAGTTTGTTCCACTGAAAACGTCAAGCTTTTCCAATGCTTTTCAACTCAGGGTTCTTGACTGTCCAACCCAAAACAGACCCCCCTCCCCGGCCCACGCCAAATCCCCTGAGGCTTTTGTTACCTAGGTTCACAACACTACTCAACAGTGCTCCCAGGGCTGTTAAATTTTTCCTATATATCTTACGGGTTCTCATGCTGTTGTAAATGGTATCTTTATGTCATTTTCTAATTAGCCGTTGATAGTCTATAGGAATGCATTTGAGTTTTGTCTGCCGGCTTTCTATTCTGTGACCTTGCTTAAATTCACTTACTAGCTTTAGCAGTTTTTTGTAAATACGTTGGGATAGTGTTTGTATACAAATCACTTCATCTGCCAATAAAGATAATTTTACCGCTTCTTTTCCAACCTGCCTTTTAGTTCTCTTCTTTGCCTTATAGCACTAGCTAGGGCCTCTGGTCAGGTGTTAAACAGAAGTGGTGAAAGGAGACATCCTTGCCTTGTCCCCAATTTTAGGTGCAAAGCGTTATCTTTCACCATTAACTATGATTGTCATATGTGTGTTTTGTCGGTGCGATGAACGACATCAGCTGATTTTCAAATATTAAACCAACTTTTAATTCCCTAGATTTAAAAAAAGCACTTCCTCATAAGCCATGTGCTAATAGCTTGAGAACTTTTGTGTCTATTATTCCTGAAAGATATTGATCTGTAGTTTCCTGGTAATATCTTTTATCTGGTCTTGGTATCAAGGCCTCAAAATAAATTGGGAAGTGTTTCCTTGTCTTATTTTCTTAAAGGGCTTGTGTGTGCTTGATGTTAACTTCTTTAAATGTTTGAAGGATTCGGCAGTGAAACCATCTGTACCTGGAGTTTTCTTTGTGGGGAGTTTTTAACTCCAAATTTCATTTCTTCAATTAGCTATTAGCCCATTCAGATTTTGTTTCTTCATGTGTCAATTTGTGTCTTTCAAGAAATTTGCCTGTTTCATCTAAATTGGCATAAAGTTGCCCTGGCTGGTGTGGCTCAGTGGATTGAGTGCCAGCCTGTGAACCAAAGGGTTGCCGGTTCAATTCCCAGTCAGGGCACATGCCTGGGTTGCTGGCCAGGGCCCCAGTGGGGGGCACACGAGAGGCAACCACACATGGATGTTTCTCTCCCTCTTTTCCCCTCTGCCTAAAAATAAATAAAATCTTTTTTAAAGAAAAAAATTAATTGGCATGAAGTTAGTAATCCCCCCTTACAATCTCTTTACACCTGCAGGTACCATACTGACCTCCCTTCCATTCCCGATATTGGTAATTTATAGCTTTCCATTTCCTTCATTAGCCCAGATAGCTTGTCAGTTTTATCAAACATTTCAAAGTACCAAATTTGGGTTTCGTTGATTGTCTATTTTCTATTTTGTTAATTTCTACTCGTTATCCTTTCCTTTAGTTCACTTATTTTGGAGTAATAAAAACTTATTTCAGATTACATTTGCTCACACCTTTCTCCAACATCTTAAAATGTAGCCTTAAAATAATTGGTTTTAAACTTTTTCTAACAGAAGCATTTACTTAAAGCTAGAAATTCCCTTTGATAACAGCTTTAGTTGAATTCTACTTATTTGGATATGTTCTGTTGTCATCACTCAGTTCGTAATGTTTTCTAATTTCCCCTGTAATTACTTTTTTGTAAAGGTTTTATTTATTTACTTTTAGAGAGAGGGGAATGGAGGGAGAAAGAGAAGGAGAGAAATATCAATTGGTTGCCTCCTGTGCACCCCCCACTGGGGACCTGGCCCTCAACCCGGGCATGTGCCCTGACTGGGAATCAAATCTGTGACCTTTTTGTTTGCAGGACGGTGCCCAACCCACTGACCCACACGGGTCAGGGTGTGTGATTACTTCTTTAAGCAGTAACTTACTTAGAAGTACGTTTAATTCCCAAATATTTCGGGATTTTGCAGATACCTCTTTGTTATATGTTTTTAATTCCATTGTGGTCAGAGAATTTACTCTGTATAATTTCATTCTTTTTAAAATTATTAAGACTTGCCCTGGCCGGTGTGGCTCAGTGGATTGAGTGCCAGACTGCAAACCAAACGGTCACTGGTTTGATTCCCAGTCAGGACACATGCCTGGGTTGTGGGCCAGGTCCTCAATTGGGGGTACTTGAGAGACAACCACACATTGATGTTTCTACCCCTACCTTCCCCTCCATTTAGAAATACATAAAATCTTTAAAGAATATAAAATCAGACTTGTTTTGCCCTGGCTGGTGTAGCTCAGTGGATTGAGCGTGGGCCTGCGAACCAAAGGATAGTGGTTCAATTCCCAGTCAGGGCACATGCCTGGGTTGCAGGCCAGTTCCCAGCAGGGGACGCACGAGAGGCAACCATACATTGATGTTTCTCTCATTCTCTCCTTCCCCTCCCCTCTAAAGATAAATAAATAAAGTATTTTTAAAAATTAGACTTGTTTTATGGTTTAGCTTAGTGAATGGTCCATGTATACTTTAAGAGAATATATTCTGCAGTTGGGTGAAATGTTCCTATAAATGTCAGTTAGTCCAGGTGGTTGATAGCGGTATTCAGGTCTTCAGGATCCTTGCCGATTTTCTGTCTACCAGTTCTCCTCCCTGCAAATAGAGAAAAACATCACAGTCTCCAACTGTAATTGTGGAGGTGCCTTCCTCGTTTCAGTGCTGTTTGACTTTGCTGCGTCTGTTTTGCATCGGGTGCGTACACACTCAGGATTGTCATGTGTTCTTGATAAATCGACCCTTTCACTCTCACGACATGCCCCTCTTTATCTCCAGTAATATTTCACCTTTCGATGTCTGCTTTGTCTGCCGTGACTACAGCTATGCCAACTTCTTTATGCTTAATTTGCTTTGCGGTGTAACTCTTTCTGTTCTTTCAACCCATCGGTATCTTTATATTTACAGTGCATTTATAGATAACATATGGTTTGGGCTTACTTTTGTAACCAGTCTGATAATATCTGCCTTTTAATTGGTTTGATTACTCCATTGACATTTAATGGTTCAGCTTAAGTCCACCAGCATCCTATTTGTTTTCTATTTGTCCTATCTGTTCTTTGTTCCTTTTTTCCTTTATTCTTGACTTCTCTTGCATGTTTCTGGTGTTCTATTTTTTCCTCATTATTGGCTTGTTACTTCTAGTAACGGGTTCTGCTGCTCAGTAGCCCTCTTCCCGCACCATGATGGGGAAAATGCCTCCTAGGTCCAAAGGTGGGAATCTGCATTTTCAGTTTCAGTTTCATTTCAGTCAGTTTCCTTCTGATCACAGTCCTGCAGTGCCTGTTGTCCAGGATCTAAAAATAGTGACCTCTAATATTTTGCCTAGTTTTCTAGTTGTTTATCTCCAGAGAGCTATTCTGGCATTGGCTGTTCTCTTATGGCCACTATCAAAAGCTTCCCCTCTTTTCTGAGTAATTGTTCACTCTTAAGGTCACCCCGTTTTTCTCCTGGATGAGCAATTTCTCCCTTGCTCCTGGATTCATTTTTTTCATATATGTCCCCTAGTAGCTTTCACTCTTTTTTTTAAATTTGTTTTTAGAGAGAGGGGAAGAGAAAGAGAAAGAGTGAGAGAAACATCGATGTGTGGTTGCCTCTCATGCGACCCCCTACTAGGGCCCTGGCCTGCAACCCGGGCATAGGCCCTGACTGGGAATTGAACCAGTGACCCTTTGGTTTGCAGGCCCTCACTCAATCCACTGAGCCACACCAGCCAAGGCAGTAGCTTTCATTCTTGAAGAAGTCCTTGGATCCAACTTTTCTGTCCAATCACAACCCCAATTCTCTGTTCTTTATAGCCAAACTTCTCAAAATAATTGCCTATTTTCTCATTCCCTCTTCAACCCTTTCTAATCTGGCACCTACCCCGAACTCCATCAAAGTCCTGTCAAGGACACCCATGATCATGTTGCCCAACCAGTGGCCCTTTTCTTTGTGCTGTAGGCCTCTTGCTGCCCACACCCTTTCTCACCGGGCCCTGTCTCCTCTCTGCAATCTCTACAAGGCAGGAGTCCCTTGGGGCTCACTCTGGGCCCTCTTTGCTACCTCCACTTGCTCCCGTGGTGAGCTCAGCTTTCATTCTCATGGTGCTGAAGACCATTTCTCCAACGACCAGCACCAGATAACATCTCTAACAATAAACTCTCCTCTGAGCTTTTCACCCATACTTCCAAATGCCTACCTCAGACATGTTCGCTTTGGTGTCTCACAGGCGTCATAGCTTAAATGGCAAAACTGAACTTGGGATTCCTGGTTGCCCCAAGCTTCTTGCCCCAGTGTGTGGCAGTACCACCGCCTTCTACCCAGCTGCCTAAGCCAGACCTCAGAAGCCAGGCATTTTTAATAGAATTAGTTAAGGAGCCCTGGCTGGTGTAGCTCAGTGGATTGAGCGTGGGCCTGCGAACCAGACAATCGAGGTTCGATTCCCAGTCAGGGCACATACAGGGTTGCAGGCCAGTTCCCAGCAGGGGATGCACGAAGGCAACCATACATTGATGTTTCTCTCCCTCTCTCCTTCCCTTCCCCTCCCCTCTAAAGGTAAATAAATAAAATCTTTAAAAATAAAAAAAAAGAATTAGTTAAGGAGGGAAGGTACAGCCACTGGTGCAGCCACTGTGGAAAACAGTATGGAATTTCCTCAGGAAACAAAAAATGGAGGTGGCTTTTGAGCCAGCAATTCCACTGCTGGGATTATACCCTAAGAACCCTGAATCACAAATTCAAAACAACCTATGCACCCCAATGTTCATAGCAGCACAATTTACAATAGCCAAGTGCTGGAAGCAACCTAGGCGCCCATCGGTAAATGAGTGGATCAAAAAACTGGTACATTTACACAGTGGAATACTATGCAGCAGAGAGAAAGAGGCAGCTCCTACCCTTTGCAACAGCATGGATGGAACTGGAGAGTATCATGCTAAGTGAAGTCAGGCGGTGAAAGACAAATACCATATGATCTCACCTATAAGTGGAACCTAATCAACAAAATAAATAAGCAAGCAAAATAGAACCAGAGACATTGAAATTAAGAACAAATTGATAGAAACCAGGGGAGGGAGAGGGAAATAATGGGGGAAATAGGGGAAGGGCCACCAAGGAACATGTATAAAGGACCCATGGACAACGCCAAAGGTGGGTAGGATTGAAGGTGGAAGGTAGGGGTGGGTGGGGCAGGGAAAATGGAGGTAACTGAACTTGAATATTAATTTTTAAATGATTTAAAAAAGCCCTGGCTGGTGTAGCTCATTGGATTGAGTGTGGGCCTGCGAACCAAAGGATAGTGGTTTGATTCCCAGTCAGGGCACATGCCTGGGTTGCAGGCCAGTTCCCAGCAGGGGACGCACGAGAGGCAACCATACGTTGATATTTCTCTCTTTTCTTTCCTTTCCCCTCTAAAGATAAATAAATAAAATCTTTTTTTTAAATGATAAAAAATATAAAAAGAAAAAATGTAGCTAGAAAAAGAATTTGTTAGGGAGGTCTAACTTAAAGGCAGAAAAGTACACAAACTGTACATGTATACCTCAAGAACTTTTTATATATGCATATAGCCACGTGACAGCCACCGCTTAAACCAAGATATAAGTGCTTCAATGAGCTATTGCTACATACCAAATCACCCCAGAATTTAGGGGCTAAAACAATTCTAACATTATTTCGCCCACGAGTCTGCAGTCTGGGCAGGACTCAGATGGGACAGCTCATCTGTTCCACTCGGTGTGAGCTGCAGTGGCCTGGAGGCTGGTTTCTGGAACCACCCCGAGACTCCCACACATGCCTGGAGATTGATGCTGGCTGTCAGCTGAGGACCCTGCCAGGCCAGGGGATCTATACATACCTCTTCCTTGTGGCCCTGTGGCTTCTTCCCTGCACAGGGTTGGCTTTGAAGGGTGAGCATCTTAAGAGAAAGCCTGGTGAATGAAAGCTGTGTCACCTTTGGTGGCCTGGGCTCTGCTGTACTCTCTTCATTAGACAAGTCACTAAGGCCAGCCTATATTCAAGGGGAAAGGAATTCAGTCCAGCTTTTGATGGGAGGAGTGCCAAAGAATTTGTGCATGTGTTTAAAACCAGTACAAGGGCATTTCTGTCCCCCTGGGACGGTCCCTCATGCAAGAGAACCAGGGACACGTAGATTAGTTTTGCATGTTCTTGAACTTCACAAGGTCATGGAGATAGTCTCCTTTGATTTCCACACACTTCATTGCTTTACCTTTCGTATTTAGGTCTATGCTACATCTCAAATTGATTTTTGTTCCTGGTGGTAGGTAGGCATGACAATGTCCTGTTTTCCCTCAGGGACATCCGTTTATCCCACACCAGTTAGTAACAAGGCCATCTTTCCCCACTGAATCAATGCAGGAACCACGTCATCGGCCTGCTGGCTATATTTGCACAGGCCTGATTCTAGCCTGCATTCTGTTACATCAGTCTATGTATCCTGCACCAATACCACACTAGCTTAATTACTGTAGCCGTGGAGTAAGTCTTCATTTCTGTTAGCGGTAATTCCTCCAGGTTGTTCTTCAAAACCGTCTTAGCTATTCTAGGCCCTTTGCATTTCCATGTAAATTGTAGAGCAGTTGGAACTCTCATTCACTGCTTGTGGGAATGTAAAATGGTTCAGCCACTTTGGCAAATGGTCTAGCAGTGTCTTCAAATATCATCTGCTCACACTGTGATACAACTGTTCCACTCCTAGGGTTCACCCAAGAGAAACAAATTTGTACGTCCACACAAAGACTTGTACACAAATGCACACAACAGCTCCGTTCACAATAGCCAGACAGTGCAAACAACCCGAATGGCCATCGGGTGACTGGATAAACAAATTGTGTGTTCACACAATGAAAGACTACTTAGCAATTGAAAAGAAACTACCAGACTCAGGATAACTACACGGACTGAAAGAAGCCAGACCAAAAAAAAAGCATACATGCCGTGTGACTCCATTTATGTACAATTCTAGGAAATGCAAGCTTATCTCTCATTACAGAAAGCTGATCAGTGACAGCGTACGGGAGGGTGGGGAGGGCTGGGCTGGAGGAAGGGGTCATCAGAAGCACAAGGAAACTTTTGGGGGTGATGGATATGTTCACTCTCTCAATCGTGGTGTCTGTTTCACAGAACTTTCAAA
The DNA here is from genome assembly GCF_021234435.1 of Artibeus jamaicensis. NCBI lineage: Eukaryota > Metazoa > Chordata > Mammalia > Chiroptera > Phyllostomidae > Artibeus > Artibeus jamaicensis. The sequence goes on from NW_026521282.1 coordinate 656,669, forward strand.
ATGTACACTTTAAATATGCATGGTTTATGTCAATGCTACCTCAATAAAACTGTTTATAAAATATATATAAGGTGTCTCTTTTAAGCAGCATATGGCTAAGTTTTCCCTTTAATCCAGCCTGGCAATCATTATTTATCCATTTACATTTTAACATATTTGCTGATGTGTGTGTGTGTCTATTGTATAAAATACACATGACATAATATTTATTATTTCAACCATTTGTGTACAGTTTAGTGGTGTTAAATACATTCACAGTGTTCTGTACATATCACCACTATTTGTACCCCAAACCTTTTTCATCATCTTGCCCATTGAACTCCTGCCCTGGCCAGTGTGGCTCAGCTGGTTAGAGCACTGTCCTGTAAACTGAAAGGTTGTGGGTTCAATTCCCAGTTTAGACACACCCCTGAGTTGCCGGTTTGATTCCTGGTCGGGGTGCCTATGAGAGGCAATTGATCAATGTTTCTCTCTCTTTCCTTTCCCCTCTCTCTAAAATCAATAAGTTTGTCCTCGGGTGAGGATTAAAAAAAAAAGAAAACAGCACGAAGATGCCACACAAAGCAAAGAAGGAAGCTTCTGCCCTTCCCAAAGCCAAAGCAAAGAAAGCAGTGCTGAAAGGCATCCACAGCCACAATAAAAAGAAGATCCAAAGGCCCAAGACACCGCAGCTCCAACAGCAGCCTGAATGGCCTCAGAGGACAAACAAGCTTGACCACAATGCCATCATCAAGTTCCCCTCCAAGTCAGCCGTGAGGGAGATAGAAGACAACAATCCACTTGGGTTCATCATGAATGTCAAGGCCAACCAGCACCAGATCAGACAGGCTGGGAAGACACTCTGTGACATTGATGAAGCCAAGGTGAGCGTCCCGATCAGGCCTGATAGAGAGAAGAAGGCATCTGTCCCACTGGCTCCAAAATTGGGATCACCTAAACAGAGTCCAGCTGGCTAATTCTAAATATAAAAGTTTTATACTTTAAACAGAAGGAAACACCCCTGGCTGGTGTGGCTCAGTGGGTTGAGCCTGTAAAACAAAGGGTCGCCAGTTTGATTCCCAGACAGGGCACTTGCCTGGGTCGCGGGCCAGGGGGCGCGCGAGAGGCATCCACACGTGCTGAAGTTTCTCTCCCTCTCTCCATCCCTTCCCCTCTCTAAAAACAGATAAATGAGAAAAAAGAAACACAAATCAGTAACTCCCTATCTGCCTCCTGATATGTTTAAGAACATTTACTCTTTGTTCTCTGCTGTCCCGTGTGCTCTTTGTCCCTTCCTTTATCACCTCCACCCGGTGCTGTCACTTGTATTATTACTCTAGAGTCACCCTGAAAATTGAGTCTGCATCCTGGCATTGACTCCCCTTTTACCGTTTTTTAAGATTTTATTTATTTATTTATTTATTTATTTATTTATTTTTAGAAAGAGTGGAAAAGAGGGAGAAAGAGAGGAAGAGAGAGAGACATCAGCGTGAGAGAAAAACACCAATTGGTTGCCTCCTGAACTTGCCATGACCAGGGGCTAAACCTGAAACCCATGCCTGTGCACTGACCAGGAGTCGAGCCTGTGACTTTTCACTTTGTGGGACAATGCCTAACCATACTGGTCCAGGCTCCCCTTTGCCTTTGACAGTGTTCTTTTCATATATTTTAAACACCAAAGGGCATTATTGGTGTTGCTTTAAAGCAGGGGTGTCAGACTCATTTTTACCGGGGGGCCACATCAGCCTTGCGGTTGCCTTCAAAGGGCCGAATGTGCTTTTAGGACTCTATACATGTAACTGCTCCTTCACAGTTAAGCGAGAACTTGGCGCTGCCAACGGGTAGAAACAAGGTGCCGGGCCAGATAAAACAAGGCGGAGGGCCGGATTTGGCCCACAGGCCTTGTGTTTGCCACCTGTGTTCTGAACTGTCTGTTTTTGCTTATGTTTACTCACATATATTCCCTTCGTAAGGCTCTCCATATTCTTCCATCGTGGATTCCTCCCTCCCTTCCTTTCTTTCTCGGATTACTTCATTTCTTGGTAGAAAATAAGCTCAGGAAAACAAGCAGAGGATAACATCAGTATGAGAGCCGTTTCCAAAGATGAGGCATCTTCAGCTGTTTTCTGGTCTTGAGCAGCCCCACAAACGGCACGCAAACCCTCCGCAGGTTCCACAACAGAGATGTCAGTCTATTTTGAGTAACAGTTTAAATAACAAATGTGTTCTGATTGTCCTCTGTAACGCGAGGGAAATGTGTGTCTCCTTCATGTGTTTATTAAGAGGGCTGGGGCAAATTTGGTCCCGTTCCTGACAACTTGGTTAAGACATGATTTGGGGGGGGGAGGATGTATACGGAAACTAAAAGGCAATGTACGCAAAAACAATAAAGATTAAAATTTTAAAACAGACATAATTCACATACCGTAAGGTCCGTCAGCAGACGGATGTGTGGTATGTGATTCAAAGCATGCGATTCAAAGGTTTTTCATATATTTACAAAGTTGTGCAACCACCCTCATGACCTGTTTTACAGCATTTGTGCGGCCGCTTCAGGGAACAACGGTCAGCAGTCAGTCCCTGCAAATCCCGCCCTGTCCTCTTTTCAGCCTGAGACAATCCCTAATTTCCTCTTTGTCTCTATGGCTTCACCTATTCTGAATATTCCATATAAACGGGACCATTCAAATGCAATCTTTGGTGTTTGACTTCTTTCCCTGAGTATAATGATTTCAGGGTTCCCACAGGTGGTTCCCGCATGTGTCAGGACCCCGTTCCTTTTTCTGGCAGAATAATGTCACACTGTATGGGCAGACTGCAGTTTGTTTGCGTCCATTCATCTGTTGATGGGCACTTGGGCTATTTCCACTTGCGGCTACTATGAATAGTGCCATTATGAACATTTGTGTGGCCGTTCGCAACTGTTCACAGTGGCTGTGTTTTTGAGTGGCCGTGTTTTAATTTCTCAAGAAGTGCAATTGGTAGGTCACGTTAGGATGTATGGGAGTTAGTTCGTATCGATGTCGCTTAGTGTTTGCAACCTGCTTGAATCTGGGCTTTCGTATCTCCTTGTCAGCTTTGGAAAATCCTCAGCCAGCATTTCTTGAAACACTGCTCCCCCCCTCCCGCCCCCCGTTGTTTGGGGACAAGCCAGGGTGACGGTGGTGCTGACCTTCTACGTGCGCCCTAATCTCAGTGATTGTAACGTTTGGAGTCACGTCTTTGCTGCTTGTTCTCCACTTCCTTCGGAGGGACTGTTAGAAAATACATTTTGTCCAACTTATATAGCCATTGGCAGCGATAGCCCGATCTAACATCAAGGCCAGAATCAGGAGTCTCCAGAAGTTATTCTTCACTCCTCCCGTTCCCACACTCACACCCCCAACACCAAATAACCAACGTGTTTTATCTTCTTTCAAATATTTCTTTTGTTATATTAAGTTTTTATCGTAGTTCAGTTAACGTTGTCCCCATTTCCCCCCCATTACTCTCCCATGCCCTACCTCCCACTTTCAATCCCCCCCACCCCCCATTGTCCTTGTGCATGGGTCCTTTCTACCTGTTCCTTGACTCAACCCTTTCCCCTCTTTCCCCCGTTATCCCTTCTTCCTTCCCCTCTGGTCATTCTTTCAAAAAAAAATCTGTATGTATCTCCCATGTGCCTAGTACCATCTCCGCGGCCTGCACCCTAGCCCGGGGCACCATGACGTCTGTCAAGATGGAGGGCAGCATTCCCCTGCGGGTAGCCCACCCCTGCCTCACTCTCTAGCCTCCTCTCCTGCCACTTGGGTTTCCAGGTTCTATGTATCAACAGGACCACAGCAGGGTCACTCCAGAAAACTCAGACTTTGAACTCTGCTCTTCGTTAACCCCCATTTAGACAGATCTGTGCTCAGGTAAGCCAGAAGGAAGCCCAACTGGACCATACTCTGTTCAGCCACTAGTCATGGGCAAAAGGACAAAGCCAACGTCATTTGCTATGGTGGCACCATTTGCTGAGCAGGCCTGTGACCTTGACTGCCATTTTATTCTTCTGAGCTATGTCCCCAGGACTAAAAATTGCTGGAAAACAAGAACAGAATGTAACTAACCACTCCCTACAGCCACAGGCAGGAGATAACACTGGAACACACTGCAGCCTCAAGTTACGACGCCCAAACAGCCCAGGGCCACACAACAGCACCCACCTCACCCTTTTTTAACCTGATTGCCGATTTTAATCCAATAAAGGCTCCAAGCCCCCACCCTTCAATGCTGGTGTGTCTCTCCACACTATGCCCCTCTCCCTTCTTGGAGAGTGAATAAAAACTTTATTCTCTGCACTTCTCTCTGTGAATTCTTTCACAGCCCGCGTCACCGACCACCCTAATAGGTGGGGGGGGGGTTTGTTTCTAAAGATCTCCAAGAACCACACTTGTGGTCTCCAGGCCACCAGTTGCTGTAGCAACCTTGAGTGAGCACTTGTGAAAGGAAACTTGCTTTGTATATTGTCAGCCGGAGGGTCTAGAACAAGCACCATAAACAGAGGCTGCGTATTAGAGCCAAAGGAGTTAAGGGGTCTTCTAGGGACAGGAGAGCAGAGAAATGATGCGGAGCTAGTGAGAAACAAGAAGCGAGGGTCAGCTAGTCCCACACACCATCATGTTTTATCCTTTCAGCAGATTGCAAACGGGACACCAGAAACCATTCCTCCCTGTTGTTTTCCTGGAGGAGAATGAAAGCAGGTGAAGCAGCGAATGGAGCTCGCCCTCTGAGTTGGGTTTTCTGCTGAGTCACTGCCTTAATGGCCACCCCAGATACCCGAACTCCGCCTCTCTTCGCCTGTTTCTAAGGCAACCAGTGAGCAGGTTGGGAGCGAAGCCAGCCTGGGATCACAGGGACTCCCATTCGCGGCCACCGTGTGGCTATATTTGTTTTCCTAGCCAGAACGTTTTTAGAGGCCAATTTTTTAAAAACAAACTTTTCCTTTTCAAAGCACTTGCTCATTGAGAAGAAATCCAAACAGTACTGAAGAGTAGTGTACAGAGGAAGAGAACCCCCTTTCCACTTTCCTAGCCTGAACTCTCCTCTCAGAGAGCAGCTTCCTGGTTCACCCCTGTGACTCAGACCCCATTCGCCTGGCTTAGCCGTAGACACCGAGGCTGCTCCTTAGCACGCACATGAGCTTTACTGTTGTTCTTCTGCAAGCCACAGAGTAGACACTATGAATATACTGTCAAGTTACCTAACCGGTCCTCTGTGAACAGTCAGTCAGGTCATTTGCAGTTTTTATGCAAACAGGTTGATGGCAGCTTTTGCCAACATGAACAATCCTACATCCTTGCATGCACACTTTTGCACACTTAGGCAAGGATATCTTTATGCGAGACCCTCTAGGAGCAAGAGAGATGAAACCAAAGTAGCCTGCAAAACACGGTATTGGCAAAAGTTTCACTTTTGCAAATGTCATCGGTGCAAAAGCTTATCTTGCTTTTTTCATTGGCATTTCTTTCAGAATGAGTGAGGTTGGACATTCCTTTGTCTTCACGGGCCTTTTGAATTTGAATTACTTTTCAGTGGGCTATCTAGTCATATATATATATATATATATATATATATATATATATATATATAGTCAGACTTCCCCTGGGTGTGGGTCTTTTTCCATACTGCGGACACAACCCTTGGTTTCTCTGTATGTGTTACAAATATTCTCTCCCGGTTTTTGATGTGTCTTGGACTTTGTTCATGGTACTTTCCATGCAAACATTTACTAATCTTTTCCTTTACAGCTTCTGGCTTGCAATATCAGGCTTAAAAACAGCTTCCCCACTTCAAGATCATTTTAAAAAGCCACTTGCGTTTTCTTCTGGCATGAATTTATCTTTCAATGTTTAAATTTTTTTTGGTTAAGCATTTTATTTATTTATTTTTAGAGAGAGGAAGGAGGAAGAAAAGGGGGAGAGAAACATCAGTATGTGAGAGATACATAGTTCGGTCGCCTCTCACACGCACCCAACTGGGGACCTGGCCTGCAACCCAGGCACATGCCCTGACCGGGAATGAAACCAGCAACCTTTTTGTTCACAGGCCGGCTCTCAGTCCACGGAGCCAGCCAGGGTTAATGTTTAAAGACTTAATACAAAAGACCAATATTGACCTGATAGGTATACACAGAGAACTGTGCCCAACAAACAGAGAATACTCACTCTTTCCAAACCTACATGAAACTTTCAGGAAAATACTGTGCTGTGGGCCACAGAGAAAATGTCAGGCAATTCCAATAAGCGGATGGATATCAGACAGACTACTAACTGCAACACAAAGAAATTAAGATGAACTGAGAAAAGATAACACCTCCTCCCAGCAAAATGTCCAACTAGAGATTTAAAATTGTCCTCCTAAATGAAGTCTGAATTAAGGGGGAAATTAAAATAAAAAACACTAAATGCTACATATAATTCTATGACAATACACTTGAAATTCTAGAGTGAATGAGCAACTTTCTTTGAAAAGTGGGAATTTCCAAATTTGTCTAAAAAAGAAGCAGAAAATGGAATTGAACACACATCACTTGAAATGGAATTGCCAGCCACAGCACGAAGCCCCCACACCGTCCGAGGCCCTCCGATGCGACAGGCGCTGCCCATGGTTGTACAGATCATTCCGGCCTTTCATAAAGGCGTTCCTGCAAGGTGGGGAACTCAGAGATCCTCATGTGTAAGAAGAAATGAGGTTTTCCCAGGCTTGGGGGTCTCGCCTGGCTGAAGCATGGGGGGCTGCATCTGCTCCTACCCTGTGTGGCCATCTGGCTTTTGACCATATTCTGCATCTTTGGCTAATTAACTTGGGAACCGAACACGACCTCTGTTGAGAGTGTGTGTGTGGTTTCTCTCAACCTGTGTGCAGCCACCAGAGACACTGGAGGTGACAAAGGGGGGTTTCCCTCCTTTTTTCCAATTGCAACTGTTGGCTGTAGACACCCCAGAATGACCGCCTGAAAAACTTGTTGATCCGGCAAAGCTGAGTTTACCGGACTCACCGCGATGAACAATTCCGCCTCAACAAAGGAAGGTGGAAAAAATGCCCAGGTGTTTAGAGCTGGTGGCAATTTCCAGGCAGTGTTCTGGTAGAATGAGCAGCCAGAGGGAAAATACAGGCCAGGAGGAGGCGGGATACAAGTCCCACCCACTGACTCAACAATCGTTGAAATTCTCTGTATCTTTCCCATTATCTGGGAAAGGAAGCCTTTGAAGCCCAGGAATGTCTTGGGGCATTCACACCCCTTGTGCTGAAAAGCTATCGCCATCTTTATCTGTCAGTCAATATGCAGTCTCTTCCCGCTTCCCCAATCCTGCTAACAATGTAAATCCTTAAGATAAAGGAGCTGTGGCCACTCAGCCTGACGCCACCTGGACTCTGGACATGTGAGCGCCTGCCTCCCTTGCCTTCGCAGCTGTTACCCTGCTTCACCCTGAACCTATGCCTTCCAGCCCTGACCCCCACCTTAAGTAGGCCCATTCTCTTCCAGGACAACTGGATCACTAATAAACCCTGCTAGCACGCTAACAGACTGGCTGCTGTTTAGTTCTTTACTGCACTGGTAACAAGAAACAAGTTTCTGAGGATCCACAGTGTTAGGCATAGACTCACCTCCCAGAAACAAGTATGTTCTGACACCAGAAGTTACTTTGCTTTGCTCCGTTCCCAGTTTGAGAGTGTAATAGGAAAGGGTTCCCAGTCCCAGACTTGCTGGTCATGGCGACAGGAAGGCATTTTGGCTTGCAGGGTGGTTTCGCATAGGGCTAGGAAAGGACAAGGATATAGATATCACAGCTAAGACCACTGTTGGCTCCCCCTCGCCTATAAGACCACCACGGCGACTTACTGTTCAAGCAAAACCAACATCATTGCAGAGAAGGATACCACAACCTTGACGGAGCCTTAGAAGCTTCTTGCAAGGGTGAGGTCAAAGGTGGAATGTTTCTAATTAGGTTTTTCGCAGTCTGGCTTAAGGCAAGTCTTTCAATGAGATCTGACTGAAAGGGAGCAAATCTTGTTTACCTGGGTGGATACTTCGAGGGAGGGCTTTGATGGTCACCTTGAAGGATAAAGAGCCCTCTGAAAAGGGAAGCCGAGCAAGCTATTGTTCTTAGCTGGGGCTGTTACCCTGAGGTGGGCTAACTGACTAATCTAAAATTTGGATACATGGATTTTCGGAAGTTCCTGAAATCAACAAATAAGTTATTTGCAACTTCCTCTTCCTAGAACTGAATTTCCTGGCACCGTAAAGGCCAGTTACTACAGGGGGACCAGAGGCTGGGTGATTAGCTATGCTTTCAGTTCTGACTTGAGTAGCTCACATTCTGACGTCTAAAGCTGCTGTCTGGAGGAGGCCACCTCCTTGGGGCTTGCTGAGAGGCGCAGAAGTGGTCCTTCCAACACCACCACTGCCACAACAACACTACCCAGACGCTGATGAGGTGTAACGTTTGAGGGCAGTTCATGGAGGAAGGGGGGGCTGCCCTCTGCAAAGTCAAGGGAGGGGCGCCCCAGAATAACTCCTGGATACTAGGGGTGCTTGGATTGTCCCAGTCTCATCCGGAAGTGGCAGAGCTTCCCCCAGCACTGGGGGCTGCAGCGAGTGGCGGGCAGCTTGTCTGGCCACCCTTGGGCACAGCAAGGAGATGATGGGTTTCAAGTGGGCTGTGTGTCTGACTCCTACCCATGAGGTTCTCCTATTGAGGCCCACAGCAGCAAAACCCTTGGGGTTAGCAGCCTGCAGCAGAGCTGAGAGGCCAGATAGAGGTAGGAGACCAAGACCGATGGACTCCCTTGCAGGGGAGTGCTTTGAACTGGGTACAAGGGTAATGTTTCAAAATGAACACCACTGTTTTCAAGGACTACAATGAGACTAATTACAGGAGACCTGAAAAACAACGGCCTCAGCCTCTGAGGTCTTGAGGGACATTTGATATAACCCAATGGCAGGGCAGTTGCTGATAAATCTAAAGCCATTTCATGCCCCTGCTTCCAAACTGTTGAGACTACTATAAAGATTTGTTGAAGGAGCAAAACCTGATGCGGAAAGAGAAAATGATGCGCAGTCTCAGATCAGGCCCCGTGAAACCCAGATTCGGGAGCTGGCCAGGCAACTCTGGCCCTGCCTTACAAGCCATTCCAGCAGCCCCAGACCAAAAGGACGCCTCCCTGATGCCTCGGCTGTCTCCCACCACCGCAGGCAGAGAGCCCTGGGCCACAGAGGAGCCCTCTCCCCTGTGGGGACCAGTTGCCAAGAGGAACACTGTGTCTCATGTCACCAAATGAGACTTGATATTATAAAGATGACGGCTCTTGTCTCTTGGTTGGTTTTTCTCACGGGTGGTATTGCTACAGGAAATGGGACGGAACAGGTCCCCCACTACATTTGCTAACTTGGTTTTGTGTGGAAACCCACTCAGGTTTGGTGTGGTGTTAATTTGCAAACAGCCAAGTGGCTGCATTTATTTATTTTGGGGAATTCTTTTTCAGTTGACCTCTTCTGACTTCTCAGTTGTGCAATCATCTTATTTACAAACCATGAGACTTTTGCTTTGTCCTTTCCAACGTGTATTCCTTGTATTTCTCTGTTTCAATGTGAAATAATAATGGTGATCGCGGGAATGTGGTCTTGTTCTCGGCTGATAAAAATGCTTCTCCAGCTTCTCCCTTAAGCATACCTTTGCTTCTTGGCTTCAAATATATATATTCATATACATACAGTATCAGCTCATGAAGCTATCATCTGTTGCAGATTTCATTTTGTCCTGTAGGTTTCATTCTACAAATGGCTAGAATGATATTTCCCACCCCATTTGTCTTTCTAAGATATTTCCAGTCCCTCATCAAGAGGGGGAGTCTCCTGCACCCCAGGTGGGCTTCTGTCACTGCCTTGACTAGATGGAGTCTGAAAGAAGGGACACTAGTCCAGACTTCCAAGGTGAGGTCCTTCTCTTGGAGGCAGACACCATGCTGAGTGGAAGGAACCAATGCCCTCCGCCCTCTGCTCTCAGCCCCAGCTGAGCTCCAAGCTGACAACCAACACCAAGTTCTCCACTCGCCATCTTGGTTTTGGAGGCTTTACCCCTCAGCGGGGTTGCTCCAGCTGATGCCACGTACAGCAGAGATTCAGGTCCATAAGCAAAACGAATACTTGGAATAGTTCAAAGTCACTGTTTGTGGTAGTTTGTTCTGCAGCAATAGTTAACTGGAACAGCATCAGTTCCAATTCCTATGCATTAAGAGAACTAAATTTTGCCAAATACCTTTTTTCTTTATAGTTCTAAAAAGATTTTATTTATTTATTTTTAGACAGAGGGTAAGGGAGGGAGAAAGAGAAACATCAATCTGTGGTTGCTTCTTACACACCCCCTTACTGGGGACCTGGCCCTCAACCAGGCATGTCCCCTCACTGGGAATCGAACCTGCGACCCTTTGATTCACAGCTCGCGCTCAGTCCACTGAGCTACATCAGCCAGGGCTGTTTATTATTTTTTTTTTATTGCAGTAAAACCTACACATCAAATTCACCATTTTGACCATTTTTAATGTACAGTTCAGTGGCAATTAAGTTCAGACCATTCACATTGCTGTGGAACCATCCTCACCATTCACCCCAAGAACTTTTGCATCTCCCCAGACTGAACTCTGTCCCCATTAGACGCCAACTCCCCATACCCCAGTCCCTGGCACCAACCACCCTACTTTCTGTCTCTAAGAGTTTGACTCCTCCCGGGACCTCGTGTAAGTGGAATCATGCAGGTATCTGTCCTTCTGTGACTGGCTTATTTCACTCAGCATAATGTCCTCAGGGGTCATCCACCTGGAGACAGGATCAGAACGTCCTACCTTTTTCAGGCTGAGTGACATTCCATAGCACGGATAGACCACAGTTTGTTCCTTTGTTCACCCGTCAGTGGCCACGTGAGTTGCTTCTATCTTTTGGCTACTGTAGGTAATGCTGCTGTGAACACTGGCGTACAAAGATGTGTTCTAATTCCTGCTTTCATTTTTTTCGGGTAGACCTTCAGGTTTCTCTGCAGTGTGTGTGTGGTTGTGTGATGTTTGTCGAGTCTGAAAACTAGGTTCATTCAGTCAGTCAGCCCAGGAGCGCCTACTAAGCAGCAGACGTGGCTCTGGACTTTTGGAACGGAGCAGTGACTGAGACACAGAGTCCGTTTCTGTGGTTACTAATGTTATTCTAGGAGAAAAATGTTCTTCTGGTTTCACGAAACACATTTGGGGGCTTTTCTTTACTTCCTTAACACACTGCAACTACCCATTTCTGAAAGGCCGGAAAGAGTTCATTGGAGGCGTCAGGCTGCGGCAGCGCTGCCTGTCTACAAATCTCTTTTCTGCTCAGCTGTTGTCTATCTTCTGGGGTCTATTTTGGCAATGTCAGTTCCCACTGTGGTGCCCCATGTGTGTCTTCAAACCCTGTAGCCCATGGCAGTGTCAGAGTCCCTCCCAGCCTGTCGCTTAAGGCCACATCTCAGACCCAGACAGAACATACCTCACCTTGGGTTACAGTGGTTCCGGAGTGAGAAGAAGGCCAGCCCTGCGGAGCCTAACCCTCCCCCTCCTGGCGGCCTCTCCTTCCCTCTCCTCCTCCCACCCCCTCACCTCCTCCCACTGCTCTGCCCTCGCCTCCTGCTCTCCGCACTAGGACAGACGCAGATGAAGAGACGAGCAACCTCATTAGTCATGGGGCAATGCGAGATAAAACCACAATGAGATAGCTGTACACACACGCCAGAATGACTAACACTGAAAAGACTGGTCATACCAAGTGTTGACGAGGACATGGAGCCCGGGGGGGTGTAAACTAGAACAGCCACTTTGGATGACTGTTGGGCAGTTTCCCATGAACTCGAACTTCACCTATCCTAAGCAAGCAATTGCACTTCTAGGGGTATACCAAAGGGAAATGAAAGCATATGTTCACAAAAAGACTTGTACTTCAGTGTCCATAGGACCTTTATTTATATGAGCCGAAAACTGGAAACAAACCAAATATCCATCACCAGGTGAACAGATGAACAAAGCTGTCATATGTCCTTACCATAGAGTGTTACTCAGTACTGAAATGGAATGAATGTGGTGATATCTGTATGAATGTCACATACACATGTGTTGCGTGCTTCCATTTCTATGAAGTTCTAGAACACATAAGACCACTGTGAATGACAGAGGTCACAATAGCACTTACCTTTGGGAGGTGGTTTCATGGAAACTCCACTGCATACATAGAGAAAGTTCGAGGTGTACACTTAGTATGTTTTGGCTCAATAAAAATAATTTAAGCCCTGGCTGGTGTGGCGCAGTGGATTGAGCATGGGCCTACAAACCGAAAGATCTCTTCCCGGGTTCGATTCCCAGTCAGGGCACATGCCTGGGTTGTGGGCCAGGTCCCCAATGGGGGGGTGTATGAGAGGCAAGCACACATTGATGTTTCTTTCCCTCTCTTACTCCTTCCCTTCCTCTCTCTCTAAAGTTAAACAAATAAAATCTTTTTTAAAAATTCTAAAAAGCATAATTTAAATATGCTAGCTTCTAAAGGTATAAATTTCACTTTAAGTACCACTTTCACTATCACCCACCAGTTTTACGATGTAGTTATTTTTATTAATGTAGCTCCAAGTATTTCAAAACTCTCATTATGATTTTTAAAACTTCGCAATGTACAGCAATTATGTGGGCGTGCGTGCGCATGTGCACGTGAGCGCATGCTAATGACCTTAAACCTAATTGCATTGTGCCCCAGCAATGTGGTCCGACACCAAGTCTTACAGCTTCCTTGCTTCTTGCTTTATGGCTAGGATGCCTTCATTGTCTTTAGATGCCACTTGTGGACATGGGGTGACCTGGGAGGACACCAACCTGTCACAAGAGCCCTTAGTCACAAGCTCGTTCACATTTTCTGTATCTTTGCAGAACTGTTGTCTGCTTGACCTAAATACCTTCAGGGAAGCCCGTAAAAACCTCCCTCTATTATGCTAGATGTGTCTATCTCTTCCTGGAGTTCTGTCAATGTTTTGCTTCATATATTTTGAACCCATTTTAACATTATTCCTCAAATGTTCTTATTTTATCCCAAAGTCTATTTCGACAGATGTTAATGTAGCTATTCCACACCTCTCCTGATTAGTAGGTGCCTAGTCTCTTTTCTCTCATCCTTTCACGTGCCATCTTCCTGCAGACATACGGTTTAGGTGTGTCTCTAGTAGACAGCATATGCCTGGAGGTTGTGGTTTTGATACAATATAACAATCTCTCTCATCTCTGACAGTCCCTTGATCTGAAACCCTCTCTCAGAGGTGGCATCTGTTATTTGTTGTGCCTGCTCCCACAGAAGCCTCCAGTTGGTGTGTTGGGCTCAGCTCCCCCACCTGTTTGGGTTGTACAACATAAAGAACAATCGAGGTGGGGGGGGACCCATCTGAATAGCAAAGACGAAGAGTTTCTGATGGTAAACATTTCTGAATGGCTCACCTGGCAGGGCGGGGTGCTGTGTGGTGAAGCTGAGAAGCTAGGGGTGGGGCAGGGTGGCCCTGTGTCTACTCTTGACCCTGTGACACATCCAAGTGCAAGTGCCATGGCAATCCTGATTAAAGACTTTTGAAAATGAAGAAGCAATGTTTGGAAATAAAGAACGTACTTGCAAACCATAATGATGCCACCTTCACACTCACTAGGATGGGTATAATAAAAAGTCAATAACAGCCCCGGCTGGTGTAGCTCAGTGGATTGAGCTTGGGCCTGCAAACTAAAGGATCGCAGTTCGATTCCCAGTCAGGGCACATGCCTGGGTTGCAGGCCAGTTCCCAGCAGGGGACGCATGAGAGGCAACCATACATTGATGTTTCTCTCCCTCTCTCCAAGTCAATAACAAGGGGTGGTGAGGATGTGGAGGAATTGGAACCCTGGGCCTGCTGCTGGCAGGCAACATGAAATGGTGCAGCTGCTGTGGGAAACAGCGTGGTGACTACTCAGAGGGTTGGAATTGGCATATGACCCAGCACTTCCACTCGTAGATATAGACCCAAGAGAAAGGAAAATGCCCGTTCCCACTGCAATTTGTACAGAAATGTTCACAGCAGCATTACTCACAGTAGCCAAAAGGTGGAAGCAACCCAAGTGTCCACCAGCTGATGACTAGGTAAACGATATGTGGTCCATCCATACAGTGAAGTGCTATCGTCAAAAGAGATGAAGCCCCTACACGTACTTAACATGGATCAACCTTGAACACATGCGGAGTAAAAGAAGGCAGGCACAAAAGGTACGTATCATAATGATTCCATTTATATGAAATGTCAAGAAGAGGCAAATCTATACACACAGAAAGTGGATCAGAGGGAACCAGGGGCTGGAGAGAAGGGGATGGGAAATGAATGTGTATGGGTCCAGGGTTTCTTTCTGTGTTGATGAAGAAGTCTTGAATTAGCTAGGCATGACGGTGGTACAACCCTGTGAATACACTAGCCACTGAAAAGTGCACTTTAAAATGGTAAAACTGTGGTATGTCATTTATATATCAATTTTTAAAGATCTTATTTATTCATTTTTAGAGAGAGGGGAAGAGAGGAGAGAAATATCAATGTGTGGTTGCCTCTCATGCACCCTGTCCTGGGGACCTGGCCTGCAACCCCGGCATGTGCCCTGACTGGGAATCAAACCAGCAACCTTTTGGTTTTCAGTCTGGCACTCAATCCACTGAGCTATACCAGCCAGGTCATATTTCAATATTAAAAACGTATTATCAAAATAAAACTTGGATCCCAAGTTGCAGCAGCAAGGGCTCCAGTTACACACAACAGAGTAGCAGCCAAGAGCAAGGGTGGAGAGTGGCTAGGACAAACCCCACCTTGCGCCTCCTACCTCCTGTGAACTTGAAGGTCATGCGGCTTCTCTAAACTCACTTTCCTTGATGGTAAGCCCTTGGTCACTGTTAGCTAGTCCCCAGAATGATTCGTGTCTCCACATCCACAGGGCACCCATGAGAACGCGGCACAAGGCCCTGAGGAACCAGCAGTCCTGACACCCCACTGTATGAAGCACCTGAGCTGCCCATATGGGTCACCTGCTCTCACCCACACAGCCGTCCAGCACCACCGGAGAGAGGCGCTGCTGGGGTCTCCTTTTAGACAGAGGAAACTGAGGCACAGAGAGATTATGAAACTAACCCAAAGCTTCCCACCCAGTGAATGGCAAAGACCAATGTTGAGTTTTTTATAAAGGGGTTAAATACGGATACCATAAAATGTATGATTTTAACGATTTTTCAACATATAGCTCTGTGGCATTAAGAGCTTTCGTATGTTGTCTCACCATCACCAACATTTTATCTCCAGAACTGTTTCATCTTCCTCCACCGAAACTCTGGCCCTGCGGGACACTAATTCCCTTTGCTCTCCTTTCCACAACCCCTGGCACCAACCCTTCCACTTTCTGTCCCTGTGAGTTTGACAACTCTAGGGACCTCACAGAAGTGGAATCACTCAGTATTTGTCTATTCTGACTTGCTGGTTTCACTTAGCATCATATCCTCAAGGCTTATCCACGTTGTAGCGTGCGTCAGAGTTTCCTTCCTTTTTAAGGCTGAATCATATTCTACTGTTTTGTCCATCCATTCCTCTGTCGATGGACCTTTTGCTTAAAGGTGAAGAATGCTACTATGTACATGGGTGTACAAATCTCTTAGAAACCCTCCAATTTGGGGGGAGTATAAACCCTTAAGTGTAATTGCTGGGTCACGTGGTAACTATGTTTTTTTTTTTTTTTTCAGGCAGCCCCACTTTTAAGCCAGGAAAGGCAAACAAGAAGGAAATGAAATTCTACTTCACCCCTGTCAGATCGACAGACAGTACGTCCTCTCACAGCACCAAGTACTGGTGAGGCGGTGGAACAGTGGGAACTCTGGCGGGCAGTAATTTCAGTAACCACTTTGGCAAGGGATTTGGCAATTTCCAGTCAAGTTGAAGTATAACCGTGCTGCACATGAGCTCATTCCCTTGCAAAGCCTTCCCACGTAAGCAGAGAGGCACTGACTGCAGCACTGGAAGAGGAACCACCCAGAAGGACACCCCAAGACCGGGGGGGGGGGGGGGGGGGGGGGACTCACACTACTCGGGTCCCGCCGCCAGGGGTGGAAGGATCTGCACCGCATGGCACATTTATAGAAAGTTACAGTGCACACAAGATAGTAGCAAATATTGCCAGTACATGCGCGCAGTGGTCGGAAAGGCATGAAATCATGCCAGGGAGTAGGGCATACCCAACTCCGAGTGGTGGTTACCGCTGGGGCGGGCGGGCAGGGATGGGGCTCCAACTCTGTTAGCTTTCACTTCTTTCAAAGGAAGAGACCTGTGCTGGCTCAGACGGTGGTGGCAGCGACTGGCGGAGGCCCCAGTGGAAGTCAGGCGGGGTGGAGAAAGCGGAGGCAGAAGTAAAACCAGAAGTCAGCAGTTCTGAAGAGAAGCCGAAAGGCAAAGATCAAAGCAAAAGGTGGGAAACGGAGAAGATTAGAAAAGCATGAAAACGGTTAGAAGGACCCTCCTGTGCTACTATGGCCCAGGCTGCAAAAAGCAACGTAGCTCTCTGGACCCACAGGGGCTGGGCCCTGGCAATCAGCCAGCCCCCTGCCCAGCCATGTGGTCCAACACCCCTCAAGCCACCCACCAGAGAGGTAGCAGGGACTCAGGGGGCACATAGGACAGACACGGCTTATCTTAGCAACAAGCATGGGTGTTGCAGAAATATATTAGAGCTGAGAAAAAACGGGCCCCAAACTTCCACTTAGCAGGGGAAGAGGCGCTCCCTCATTGCATGACTATTCGGGGACTTACTTGAGGACGCAAATCACTTAGTTGATATTTACCCAAAGATTTCTACTCAGTGGAGATCTTTAGAGGTGAGAGGAAAATGATTTCCCTGTTGGACGTGTTCAGTTTTAACTGCTGAAAAACAAAATCTCCTTTGTCCCCCCTGTGCGATGAAACATCCTACACGGAGTTTGGGCATTTCCTCTCCTTGATTACACGTGACCGCTAAGTGTGCCAGCGAACTGTGCTTTGCTGAACCACTGTGTTGACAATGATGATAGTTGCTCTGCTTTATTTCTAAATGCAAACGTTAACTATTTTTAACAATAATTATCGTCTTGAATATTTTTATAATGAAAAATATCTGAAGTAGATATAGGAGAATGCCAAGATTTGACAAAGCTAATCCCTAAGTGGTGTGGCTCAGTGGGTTGAGCGTTGTCCCACAAAGCCAAAGGTCACTGGTTCGATTCTTGGTCACCACTGATGTTTCTCTCACACATCGATGTTTCTCTCCCTCTCTTTGTTCCTTCCTTCCCCTCTCTCTAAAAATAAATAAATAAAATCTTTTAAAATGTTGACAAAGCTAGAAAATGTGTTTTTAAAACCTTTATTTTTTTCCACGGCATTTGGCAATTTTATTTTATTTTTTATGTTTTAAATTTATTTTTTCTTTCTTTTTTTATTAAATATTTTTTATTTTATTGATTATGCCATTACATTTGTTCTATTCCCCCCTTCATTCCCCTCCACCCTGCACACCCCTCCCCCACCATTCCCCCCTTAGCTCATGAACACGTGTCTCAAGTTCTTTAGATTCTATATTTCCCCTACTATTCTTACCCTCCACCCTATCTATTTTCTACCTACCATCTATGCTACTTATTTTCTGTACCTTCTCCCCACTTATCCTCCTCCCACTCCCCTGTTGCTAACCCTCTATGTGATCTCCATTTCTATGGTTCTGCTCCTGATCTAGCTGTCCACTTAGTTTGCTTTTGTTTTAGGTGTGGTTGTTAATAACTGTGAGTTGGCTGTCCTTTCACTGTCCATATTTTTATCTTCTTTTTCTTAGATAAGTCCCTTTAACATTTCATATAATAAGGGCTTGGTGATGATGAACTCCTTGAACTTTACCTTACCTGAGAAGCACTTTATCTGCCCTTCCATTCTAAATGAAAGCTTTGCTGGGTAGGTCAATCTTGGATGTAGGTCTTTGGATTTCATGACTTGGAATACTTCTTTCCAGCCCCTTCTTGCCTGGAAGGTCTCTTTTGAGAAATCTGCTGACAGTCTGATGGGAACTCCTCTGTAGGTGACTGTCCCCTTATCTCTTGCTGCTTCTGGAATTTTCTTCCTCATCTTAATCTTGGCTAATGTAATTATGATGTGCCTTGGTGTGTTCCTTCTTGGGTCCAACTTCTTTGGGACTCTCTGAGCTTCCTGGATTTCCTGGAAGTCTATTTCCTTTGCCAGAATGGGGAAGTTCTCCTTTATTATTTGTTCAAATAAGTTTCCCACTGGTGGCTGTTCCTCTTCCCCTTCTGGTACCCCTATAATTTGGATGTTGGAGTGTTGAAAGATGTCCCAGAGGTTCCTAAGCATCTCCTCATTTTTTTGAATTCTTGTTTCTTCATCCTTTTCTGTTTGGTCATTTTTTTCTTCCTTCTGGTCTGCTCCCTTGATTTGATTACCAATTTTCTTCCCATCCCTATTGGTTCCCTGTGCATTTCCCTTCGTTTCAATTAGTTTAGCCTTCATACGTTCCTCTAACTTGTGGCTAAAATCAACCAGTTCTGTGAGCATCCTGATCACCAGTGTTTTGAACTGTGCCTCTGATAGGTTGGCAATTTCTTGTTCGCTTGGATTTATTGGCTCTGGGGGGGTCCGAGTTCTTCTTGAGCCATGTTTTAATCTGTTCTCGCCTGTTACATTTGAGGAGAGGCCCCTTAGGTGTTCACCAGGGCGGGGCTACCCAGGTCCCTGGGTTGTGATGCTGTATGTGGGGGCGGGGTCAGAGAGGGAGCAATGGCGGCCCTCTCGGCTCCCTCCAGCTTGGTCTGCCTCACCGCTCGCCGCCCCCCACCTGTTTATCTGCACGCAAATGCGCCACCGCAGTCAGCCAGCTGCCTTGCACCTTCACTGGGTCCGCGCCCTTGGCTGCCTGGGTCAGGGGATCTTTTTTGCCTGACCTGCTCCGCTGCTGGCTCTGCCCCTCTCCCCGGTTTAGCTGAGCGGTTCATCGTTGTCAGACTCCATATTGTTCGATTTTCTGTGGCTTGGCTGTGTTTATTGCTAAAACTTTGTTATTTTTAAACTTGGTTGTGTGAGAAGGCAAAGCGTTTCCACCTACGTCTCCATCTTGGCGAAAGTCCTAAACCGTTATTTATTCTTTAGAGAGAGAGGGAGGGAAGGGGAAATAGAGGGAAACATCTATGGGTTTCCTCTCTCACCCCAACCGGGACTGAACACACAACCTAGGCTTGTGCCCTGACTGGGAATCGAATACCCAACTGACCGAGCCACACTGGTCAGGGCCGGAAAACTGTTTTAAGCAACACTAGGAACCTAAAAGTTATGAAGGAAAAGATGGACAGGCAGACATATATGACAACATTGGTTGCTTTAGGATACACACAAAGTCATAGATTAAGAAGATAAGACGAACCATAATTAAGAAAATGTATTTATTATCTGTGTGACAAATAAATAGTTAATATAAAAACAGCTTCTAAGCCCTGGCTGGCGTAGCTCAGTGGATTGAGCGCGGGCCTGCGAATCAGAGTATCGCGGTTCGATTCCCAGTCAGGGCACATGCCTGGGTTGCAGGCCAGTTCCCAGCAGGGGACTCACGAGAGGCAACCACACATTGATGTTTCTCTCCCACTCTTTCTCCTTCCCTTCCCCTCTCTCTAAAAATAAATAAATAAAATATTTAAAAAAAAAAAAAAACAGCTTCTAGCCCTGGCTGATGTGGCTCAGTGGATTGAGTGCCGGCCTGCAAACCAAAGGGTCACCTGTTTGATTCCCAGTCAGGACACAGGCCTGGGTTGCAGGCCAGGTGCCCAGTAGAGGACACATGAGAGGCAACCACACATTGATGTTTCTCTCCCACTCTTTCTCCTTCCCTTCCCCTCTCTAAAAATAAATACATAAAATCTTTAAAAAAAAAGAGTTTCTGCACATTGAGAAGAATGAGGAAAGGATATAAACAAATACCTTCCAGAAGAACAAATGCAAACTTCCACCAGACAAATGCACAAGCACCAGCTGTGCACGTGTGTGGTGTGTGTGGAGGAGGCATGAGTTAGAATCACGGTGAGATCTCATGTCGCCCCCCCCCTCAGGCTGGCACAAAATAAAAAAGCATGCTAACCAGTGGGTGGGGGCCCAGGGAACCCTCTCTCGTCACTGATAGAAATGTGAATATAAGTGTCAGTAGGAAAAGCAACCCAGGGATTTAAAATCCACATGCCCTTCGATCACACTTCTGAGACTGACCCAGAGTAGGTGAGCGCCAGGGCATAGAGGCGCACATGTCCACTCTCTACCAGGGAGTTAGCGTGCTGGATGAGGGCAGGGCAAAGCAGTCAGGGACCAGCCCCAGCTGTGCATGGAGCGCCGCTAAAACCCAATGGGGCCGGGGCAGTGTCCGCGCCCCTCACTGTGAAGTGGGGAGAGCAAGTGCATGATAGTACATGCCCCATAGTGGAGCCACCAGATTCCAGACAGTCCTCTGAGAGGGCCCATTGTTCACCCATCCCGCCACCATGAGCCTATGTTACTTATCATCAGAACAAAACCAACGCAACTATTTTCACTGGGGAACAAATCTCCAGGCCATGGTGTGACAAGGATATCCTCGGCAACACTATTGCCACTTTTTCCAGGGAGAGCTAGAACAATAGAGGTGGATAGAGCTTTGGTCTGGAAGGGGGGAGGCCTGGGTTTCTAATGTACAAGTGTTGCAACTTGCAGCCGAGTAGAACTTCTAGAGTTTCAGTTTCTGTGAAGCGTGGGGGTTGACACAGATGGTTTCTAAGATTCCTCCCAGCTTTGGAACTTCTAAACCGTTAGGCCAAATGTGGGGAGAGGGCCCGTTTGGTAACCATTGGCTTCTCAGCTGTGCTGTGTGTGCGGGGTGGGGGTGGAAGACTGGAGACGGTGATAGTCACAACAATGGGTAAATGAACAGGGAAGGGCAGCAGGAAGGACTTCTGACAGCACAGTGGGGTGGCGGGGGGGGGGGGGGACACAGCCCCAGCCTCCTTCCTCCAGCGTGTCAAACACTGCTGGCATCCTCGAACCCCAGGGCAGGGCTGGGGCAGTCTGTGGTCCTGGTCTCAGAAGCCACGGCTCAGCTCACCAGAGCTGGAGGGGACCGGCAAGCTGCACGGCTAATGCTGGCCACGCGTTTTGAAAAACACTGATCAAAAAAATGGGGCAGAAAGAGAAAGTTCCAGGCCTCTGCCTTCAATTCGCTTGGTACAATATAGAGTTATCTAATTTAACAAATAAAAAGACATGCCCAGTTCAATCTGAATTGCAGATAACGACGAATAATTTAAAGAACAATATTTTCTAGGAGAATTTTATTGTATTTTTTTATCGATTGATTTTAGAGACAGGAAGAGAGAGAACAAAACATCAATTTGTTGTTCCACTTATTTATATATTCATTGGTTGAGTCTTTTATGTGCCCTGACCAGGGATCAAACTTGCAACCTTGGCATATTGGGATGATTCTCTAACCAACCGACCTACCTTGCCAGGGCCCCAGTTTTTCAATAAAAGCACACTTGATAATGATATTTTGGACATAGTGGTACTAAAACATTATTCATTGTCCTGCATTTCATCTGATGATGTTGGATGGGAGGCCCTGCAGGAGAGCGGGGTTGGGCTTCTGGAGGTCTCTGCCCTGCTCCAGCTGTCTCTTTTACAGGAGTCCTGTGGGTGGGGTTTACCCTTCCCAAGGTCTCCCCCGGCTCCGGGGTGGTGAAGTTCCCCTGCGGTTCCCCTCACCCCGGCAAAGTGCTGCTCTAGTTCTCTGTGAAACTGTCTCGAATCACCCTAATCTGAGCGTACCACCTGCTTCCTGTGGGGACCCAGCCTGACATGGGAGCAGAATGAAAACCAGAAGGTTCTCAGGGTTATTTATTAAGTAGGTATTGGTAGAAATAAAATAAGCTATTGGTGCTTGTGGCTCAAAGGTGTGGAATGAGCAAGACTATGCAAAGCCCCAACAGTGGATCCACTCTGTCAATCAAGCAAACAACTACTACGAGAGAAATAGCAAAAAGGGGGAAGATCACCCAGATACTAGGTTCAGAGCCTGCCCGCTTCATTCCTCCACCCTCCCACCCCCATGTCTGCCTGAGCCACCCAAGGAAGCACATCTTCCTCTCTCCCTCTGGCCTCTTTGATATAATTTTTTTTATTCCCCATTTGCCCAGGCCTTGGGGGAGAGGTGAGGCTGGTCAGCGGGCACTAAGCACAGGAAGTGCTCATGGGCTCACATCTTCTGGGTTCTTCAGGTGACGGCTTGGTTGAGACCCATCACCCATCTTAAAGTGTTTTTTTTTTTAATCCTTACCCAAGGACTTGCTTATTGATTTTAGAGGAAGGGGAAGGGAGGGACAAAAAGAGGGAGAGACACATTGATGTGAGAAACATCGACTGGTTGCCATTCACATGCACCCCGACCAGGGACCAAACCCACACACAACCTAGGCATGTGTCCTGACTGGGAATTGAACTTATGACCTTCTGGTTTGCAAGACGATGCCCAAGCAACTGAACCACACTGGCCGGGGCCATCACCCATTTTATTTTTTAATTTTTATAAAGATTTTATTTATTTTTAGAGAGAGGGGAAGGGAGGGAGAAAGAGAGGGAGAAAAACATCGATGTGAGAGAAACATTGATTGGTTGCCTCTCACACGTCAGCTGGGGACCCGGCCCGCAACCCAGGCGTGTGCCCTGACTGGGAATCAAACCAGCTTTGCAGGCCAGTGCTCAATCCACTGAGCCACACCAGCCAGGGCCCACTACCCAGCTTCTATGTGCCCAGACAGGACAAAACATCTGGCCCAGATACCCAGCTTCAAAAGCATCTCGGTAGTCATAGCAATGGTCCACATGCCAACCTGAGAGACTCTAGGGAAAGGGGCCTCAGGGGGCACTGAGCTAATGCACATGTGTGTCCAGTCCTGACACACTATTTGTCAGGGACTGGGCATCCTCTCTCTGCCCCCATCTTTGTCTTTAAAGACCCCAGGTTATTCAGGAAACAGAGGGTGAAACAGGCATCTAAAGAACACATTAACAAGCAAGGAGAAAGAATGCAGAGGGACGTTCTCCAAGGGCATGTACAGGGGCAACTCGAAGACAGAACCCTTAGCTCCAGAGTCTCTTGAGCTCCAGAATCACTCCCAGGCTCACCCCCAGGCTCGCTGGTTCAAACATTGCTGTTTGCAGGAGAGGCATGCTGAGGGGTTTAAAGATGCCAACTCCGGGGACCCACCCTGAGATGTCATCAGGAGATCATGATTCCTAAGGACCTGGGGTGACAGGGGTGTGGAGACTACTCAGACCATACTCTGGGTCTCTCCAATGGTGGCAGACGTATGACACTTTAGTAACCCTAAGAAATTCGGTAACCCCACAGGAATTTTTTTTTTTTAATTTTTAGAAACGGGAAGGGAGGGACAGAGGGAGAGAAATGTTGCCACCATCGATAATCACCATCTCCAATGGTGGCAGCACTGACCCCTTGCATCTCACATGCATCCTGACTACAGCCGTACCTGCAACCCAGGCATGGGCCTGACTGGCAACTGAAGCCTCACCTTTAGGCTTACAGGATGACCCTCCAGCTGAGCCACACTGGCTAGGGTGCCAGAAGGATTGTTAAAACATGGAATACCCAACTATTTAGTCAGGGGCACTGACCTCTTTCCCCATAGATTGTCAAGTAAAGAAATGATAACAGCCAACACAGCAACAGCCATCCGGTGTGAATGCATCAAATTTATACCGCTTTTGTCAGACTGGCAAAAAATATATTTTTTGGTGTGCTGCAGGATTTCAGTAATCAGCTTGTGTGTGCCATGAGATGCAAATGGTTGAAAATCACTGAGCTAAGGACATCTAAGGCACACCCTGCCTCTAAGGGTAGACCCACCGAGTGACGTTCTGTTGAGATGTGTGTTTCTTCAACTAGACACACCCTGCCTTCTTCCACAGAGGGTATGAAGTGACGTGGCTTCCATGTGACCTTCTGTGAGCCTGGTGGTTAAGATGTCATGGTGACCTAGTGCTCTAGCCTTCTGATTTCCCCATCAGTCTGCTGGGCACGCATTTCATGTGACTCACTCTCCCTGAACCCTCACCTCTGGGAACACTCACTGGTAACCTCAGGGCCCAGCCTGGCGCGCTGGCCAGGAGCTACGCTACCCCTCTGTCACAAGTCCACATTTGTAGCCCGCATCCTGAAGTTATTGCAGACAACCATTCTCTCTCCAATTGCGAGCATCTTGGATTTCCTTCCCACGTCATTTCCCCCCAACGTTTTATTGTGAGAAATTTCGAACTGCAAAAAAATTGTAAGAATAATACAATAACATTTCTCCCCTAAATATTGAATCCCGTAACTTTGAAGGAAGGGACAGTCTTCTGTAATAGTATCTTACACACCCAGGAAAGTTTTTTTAAAGCATCCATTTATTGTTTTATTTCTTTATGCATTCATTGGATTCACTGGTTGATTTTTGTATGTGCCCTGACTGGGGACTGACCACACAACCCTAGTGTAACAGGACGATAGTCTAACCAACTGAGCTACCAGACCAGAGCACACCCGGGAAATTGAACACTGAGGACAACATGTCATCTGCTTACCCATTTTGACATTGGGGTCAGCAGCTGTGACGTCTTTCCATACTTTACTGCATCTTCCCCTTAGGAGGGAGTCTCTGGCAAGTGTTTAAATTTGTCAGAAATAAGAATGCAAAGTGGAACTGAAGCACATCACAGACTTTGGACCAGAAGTGGCCCGTGAGCCGCTGGAAGAGATGCCACTGTGTCAGCTGATGGTCACACAGCTTGAGGACCACAAAGCCTAGGCAGGAGAGCACCCCCAGGACCAAGTACACTCCTGAGCAGCTGTTGCCGTAGCACCTGTGGACACGCAGTGCCTGACCCATGGTGGCAGCGATGTGTATACCCAGTGTGACCTCAAACCCGCAGGGGTGCAGCAGGGCGAGGCCATAACTGAACAGTGAGAGGCACTCGATGGCAAGGAGCAAGCAGGGCTCCCAGCCCCTCTCTAGGTAGAAGCACCAGGCCACTGGCCATGCGAAGATGGGCAAGGTGAACCACTGGTCCAGCACAGCAGTGGGGTGCGTCTGCAGCCCAATCCGCAGCCACTGCACGGGGCCGTAGACCAGGGCCATGCCTGCAAAGACATCCTTCAGGTAACAAACCCGCCGCACCTCATCAGGGTGCCCTACGGCACTGACGTTTCTCTGGAGCCAGTATACTCCCAGGAGCACGTAGGCCAAGTTAATGAGTGAGTTGAAGGGCATGGCCAGGAAGGCAGGGAAGCTGGCTACTGGGGCTTCCGCATAGTGCTCATAGCCCATCTGCACAGCGACACTTTCAAAAACGCCCATGTAGACAGTGCCCACACAGAGGCAGCTAGCCACGGCCACATGGCAGAGAGCCTGCCTTGACTGGGACTTCATCTGGAACCCTAGGTGTGACCTGGGGCAGAAAGCTTAAAAGAGTGGCAGCCCTCACAGTTATTTCAGAATTCAGATAAACAGTTTTTGCAAAACGCTCCTCCTCAGCCTCCCAGCTGAGCCAGCAGGAAGAAGTCCTGTGATTTCCGGTGATTTCCGACGCAGATGCTGCGACCTTGCCCTGGAGTGGCAGTGGCAGGCCAGAGGAAGGCAGGGGTCCTGCTGATTGGCTGGCATGAGCAGAAGACTGTTCTGCCTTTTTCCTCTGTGGTTAGAAAAAGAGTGTGGTTAGAAAGAAAACCATCCAAAAAAGAGTCTCCATCTTGCTGACTCTCAGCCTCAGGATCCATCAACAGTTTTCATCAGAAAAAAAAAAAAGTGAAGCAATACCTGCAGTATGTTTGTTTACCTTCTTATACATGGGCTCTAGAATCCTCTTTTGGCTAAACATTTCATGCCTCTCCGGATACCTATGCTGTTCTTCTCTCATCTGTGGACAATATCCTGCTCCTGCCCTGGCTGGTATGGCTCAGCGGATTGAGTGCTGGCCTGCAAACTGTACGGTCACTGGTTCGATTCCCAGTCAGGGCACATGTCTGGGTTGAGGGCCAGGTTCCCAGTTTGGGGTGTGCGAGAGGCAACCAGTGGATGTTTCTCTCCCTCTCTTTCTCCCTCCCTCCCCATCCCTCGAAAAAATGAATAAATAAAAATCTTTTTTTAAAAATCCTGTGCCTTGCCCTAGTTCCCTTAGAGCCACTGTATTTACAGACTCCAACCTTTCCTAAGTCTGTTCTTACAACTCAGAATGGGCTTTCCCACTTCAGTGGTGTTATAACTGTGGAAGTCTCCAGGCTAGCCCCAAAACACCTGTAACCAAATAGCCAGCTGAATGAGAGACCATTAGCTGTAGTCTGAGTTCTAGAATCCAAGGCAAGAGATGGTCTGGTGCTGGGGGCGGGGTAAACACCTCCCCTCTGCTTCTTGGGTATGAGGCCAGGAAGCACAAGGAACTCTCCAAGCCTGCTACCCTGGCTTGCCCCCCTGCCATCCCCGGAAGTGCCCCACCACCCCCAAATCACCCAAGCTATTTAAAACAATGTAGACTTATCACTGACTGTGAACTGCTTTCAGGCCAGCTGTGGGGTGATTTGGCCTAGTAGCCTAGAAACACATTAATGAAGAAAGAAGAGGTTCGATGCTCCGAAAATGACTCAAAACCAAGATAGCAGTCCTGCAGGCGTGGGGAAGAGGACTGTGTTCAAACCTCTGCTCCCCTGCACCTACTGTGTGACCTGGGGCCTTAGCCATTCTGGGCCTCAGTTTACATACCTATAGAATGGGGATGCTACCAGTATTTCCTCCACAGAGTCCTTACATAAGTTAAAGTTCTTATGTGTGTAGACCACTTAGCACCATTTTTTAAAAGATTTACTTATCTTTACAGAGAGGGAAAGGGAGAAAGAGGGAGAGAAACATTGATCGGTTGCCTCTGGTATGCACACGCCCCAACCAGGGAGACCCCAGGCATGTGCCCTGACCAGGAACTGAACCTGCAACCTTTCACTTTGTGGGACAACATTCAACCAACTGAGCTATGCCAGCCGGAAGTAGCACTATTTATTTTTAGCGGCACAATCTCTATCTCCCCTCCTGTAGTTTAGGACCTGGAAGGGCAGGACAAGCTGATTCTTCGCTCTCCCTTTGGTGCTCAGTGAAGACCCACTCAATTTCTTCTTCTTCTTTTTTTTCCCATTCATAAAGTATATTTTTGAATATTTTAGAATTTAAAAAAATTATTTTTATTGTATTTTTCCATTTCCCTGTATTCCCCCATAGCCTCTTCCACCTCCATCCATCTCCACCCCTTCAAGACTTGCTCGATTTCATTCAAGCACCAAGCCAACATCTTTGCTTTTTCGCCTTACTCTTTCATTGGTCCTGTTTGCCAATTCATTTCTTAGCAGGACCATGGGGGCCCACCTGCATTCTCTGGGGAGGGAGCTGCTGGGCATCATGCTGAGCTTTCTTGCTCTTGTCTGTCCTGCCTTAGGGGTCTGCTCTTAAGGAGGACCAGGCAGCCTAGCATTTCCACAAGTGAATGGAAGTCCTCACCCTGACTCTGCATCTGCTGGTTGACCACAAGCCTCCATCTCAGCATGTGGCACTGCCGGCACCTCCCACTCCCTCTTCTCTGGCTAAGGAGCTTCCAGGCCACCCCTGCCCTGGGGTTACCACTTCCAGGCTGGTGGCCACTAAGGTGGTTTTGACATGGTTTGCACACAGCAGTCCCCAGGGTCTTCCTCAAATATCCCTGAATCGGATCACATCGGCCCCTGCTCAATACCCTCCAGCGGCTGACTTTTCACTCCATGCATGACCCCATCCCAGCCTCTTGGCCAGACATCAAAATGTCATCCCCATGTAGCCCTGAGAGCTTCCCAGGCCCGGTCTATCCTCCGGCTAGAACGAGACTAGTCCTCGTTCCCTCCTGCACCTGGCCTGCTCACACCCCCAACTCAGCTGTCATTTCCTCTCAGGTGCTTCCCCACTGCGCTCCTGATTCTGGCTGGGTGGGGAGCTGAGGCCCGCCTGGTGTCCCTAGGTCCTTCCCTGTACCCATCTGGGGCCTGGCTTCCTGGTGTGAAGTACCAGGCCTTCCAGGGCCCCATGTAGCCCAAGCTAGCCTGACTCTCCTATCTGCCAGCGAGCATAGAGGAGAGCCAGGGACATAAGTCAAACACTGTCAACTTCATAAAGAGGTCCAGGAAGGGCATGGCAAATGACTCTTCATTCTGGCCACCCAACAGAGTCCACTTGAGCCCTTGTGCAAGTTGAAAGTGACGTGTAATTAAGCCAATTTTCCAAGTTCACCAGGAAGACCACTACTGAGTACTTTATGAAGTAGCTCCTCTACACCCCTGAAGTGCCATGACCCTTGTTACAGGACACTCCGAGTTCTTCATAGATTCCCCCAGCACCCAGCACACAAAGGCCAAAGGATCCATAGCATCAGCAACCTGTTCTGGGGTCTTTGGGGGAAGTTCTGCAAAGCAGGACAATCTCCTGGCTAAGGGGCTAACACACATTCCTTAGATTCTCTTGCTTCCTGGGGTGATATGCGTTTAAACAGGAGACACTATCACCTGTCACAGCGCTGGCTTCTTTGGCCTGTAGCATTTGACAACTCCTTGTTGTGTCCAACCACCCTAATCACCCTTGCTGCTTTTCTGCAGATAAGGGGATGCCAGCCCTAGGGATTCAATGTGGGACACCCCCAAATGAGGTCAATCTGAGCCACCTGAATGCCCAAGGAACCTAAATCAACCACATGGATCCCTGAACTCTGGGGAGGGAATTGCTGAGAGTGGGCAAGGCCCCGGGGGACCAGCAGCTCAGCTTCCTTGTTACAGGGGAGGCACTCAGGGTCAGAGAGGGGAGGTGAACCTCGAAGGTCATTTAGGGAAGTTGGTAGCACTGCCACACAGGTAAGGCTTCTTTGGCCTTTCTTAAACAATTGCTTCCAAATGCAAAAGTAAAACAAGAGAATTACAACATAAATAAGTCGAAAGACAGTTACGAAAATATTTTTGAAAATGTGAGATTATGGTAATATATGTGCTTCTTTACTAGTAGATTAAATTTCAGGATCTACAGGTAGGTTAAATAACTACAATAATTTCAAAGTAGTTATTCTGCCTGCCAGTAGGTCTTGTCATTTAGTTAATTTCAGCATATCTACAACAAAAACTATACGATCTAAAAGTGATTTGTCATTTTCACAGGTGACAAAGTCACCTGGCTAACGCTCTGTGCTCTGCAGCCTACATTCATAATTGCGGGAAAAGCCAAATTCTGGCTGAAGGTTGGTGAAAATGAAGACAAAATAAAGATGGCAGTGAAAAAAAAAATCATCCGTTGTCACTCTCAGCTCCCAGACACCGGTGCAGGGCTCCTGCATTACAGCCTGTGTCTGGCATTCAGCATGACGGTGCAGCGACCAAGAGGCCTCATGTAAGATTTGTAACCGACTTGAAACCCGGGGGTAACGTCAGTACCCACCTCTCAAGGTTGTAGTGAGAACTCACAATATTGGCGCGAAAAGGCCAGCGATCACCATCCGGGTATTTTGTCTCTCTCGCTTGGCTGGGGGAAATTCAAATCTCAAGAAGGGCGGACCTGAAAAGCGGTCTTGCGCCTGCGCGCGGGGCGGGGCGCGGGGCCATGGGAAGCAGGCGGGAGGCGGGGCGGGGTGACACGAGGCGACAGAGCTCTCCCGCGCCCGTCCGCTCAACTCGAATGGCGCCTGCCCGGCAGCCATCCCTGCGGCCTGCGGGGCCGGGGGCGGCCCTATGCGCTGCGGCGCCCTGGCGCGCAGCCCGGCTCATTTAGTTAGAGCGCGGGAGGAGGCGGTGGAGGCGCTGCTCCCGGGGGCGGAGCCGGCTGGCCTGGGAGCCTGGGAGCCTGATGCGTCACCGCCCACTCTCGCCCCGCCTCCGGCTGTCCCCGCTGTGAGCTCGCCGGCTCTCCTGCGGACGCTGTGTACGGAGCGGGAAAACGTCTATCCCTGGTTCCAGGAGGGACTCTACTGTCTCCTATCAGCCACCCTCAGTAAACATGTGCCCTGTCCCCACTGCTAGTTAAAAGCAACTCGAGTGTATGTCCCTTCCGCGACCCGGGGCGGGGGAAAAACCGTTCCCGGGGGGGCGGGGCCAAGCTCGTACGAGGCGTTCTCATCCGGGCATTCCCCAGATGCCGCAGCCGCCATCTTTGTTTTGTGCTGAAAGTCGCTCTTGACGCCCGCGGACAGCCGGGCGAGGGGAAGCGGCAAGATGGCGGCTCCCAGGGCGGAGGCGTGGAGAAGTGTTGAGGGGGCTCGCGGGGCTGGGCGCGCCTGCGCCTGACAGGGGCGCTGCCTGAACCCTAGCCGAGCGCGCAGCGACCCCAGTCCCTCGCCGCGAGGCAGTGCGGAGGCTTCTTTTAGGGGCGCGCCAAAGACGTACCCAAGCGAGGGCTGGAGGGGCAGTGACGTCACCCGACCCCGCCCCTCGCCCGACCGTCGCTGCCGCCATGTTTAGTTGTTACTTCTTCACACAAGATGGCGGCTCCCAGGGAGGAGGCATGAGCACCCTGCCGTTACCGCTCCTCATGCCGTACAGTTGCCACTTCGGGGCGTAACTCTGGCTCTTTGGAGCGGCTCCTGTGGGAAGGAGTTATAAGGCGGGAAGCGAGGATAGGACGTTTCCTTGAGTTTGGTTTGCAGTGGAAGAACTGACCCAAGAGGAAGAGAATAGGGGAGAAGGGGGAGCTAATCTCAAGATGGCGGCTCCCAGGGCGGCAGGCGCAGCCTGAGCAGCAGAGGCGGACTGAGGGGAGAGGTTTGAGACCTCACAAGCCGTACAGCGCAAGCCTCCGAACAGTCCCCGAGAACTCGAGTTCGTTCCACTGGCCTCCGGCGCACCTCTATTCCTTACGAGTGTCGAGACCGTTTCGGGAGCGTCGACGGCACTAAGTGCTGGGAGGGGAAGCGGGACGGTCTCAAGATGGCGGCTCCCACAATTGTGGTCTGAGCACCGGTGGGGCTGGGACAACCGCGGCGCTTGTGGCTCCTTTCCACCCGCCCCGGAAGCCGGCCAGTGCAGGGGACTTGGGGGGTGTGGGAACCGGGCCGGGGCTCCGCCATTTCCGGCGGGTGAGGGCTACGATTGAGGAAGGGAGGAGAGAGAGGCGGCTCAAGATGGCGGCTCCCAGGGTCTCCCGCTCCAGCTTGTGAGCAGGAGCGCCCGGACAAGTAGTCAGAGCGGCGAGACTCGACGGCCTCCAGCTTCTCTGGCCTAGGCTCTCGACAGTTTCGGGGTGCTCTTGAGGAGTCGGGGTGAGCGAGAAGGAGGGGAAGAGTCAAAGGGAAGGAGGATATTTAAGATGGCGGCCTCCATGGAGCCGTCCACCGCTGTGTGAGGAACTGCTTCTCTGTGAGAGCTGCCTTAGACGAAAGGGGGTGTGTGGGAGGTGTTGGGGGCTCCTTTCCCGCTTGGTGACTTTTTCCCCACCGTGCCCTTTCCTGGAACTATGGCTTCGGCCGTGTCGCCCGCCAACTCGCAAGCGGTGCTCCTGCAGCCCCGCTGGAAGCGAGTGGTGGGCTGGTCGGGTCCAGTGCCCCGACCCCGTCACGGCCACCGCGCCGTGGCTATCAAGGAGCTCATCGTGGTGTTCGGCGGCGGCAACGAGGGGATAGTGGATGAACTGCACGTGTACAACACGGGTGAGTGCAAAGCCCGCTGGGTCCTCGGATCTTTCCCTCCTTCCATCTCCTCTTCTCTCTCTCCATCTCTTCCCTCTTCCTTTCCTCCCTCTATTACTTTCCTCACCTGTCTCCTTCTTTCCTCACCTTCTCTCTCTCTCTCCCTCCTCTTATTCCTCCCTTTTCCTCCTCACTGATCTGCTTTCTTCTCCCTTCCCCGACCCTTTGCTCTGCCCTGCCTCTGCTCTTTTCCCTGATCTTACAGTCCCCGACTCTCCTGTTTTTGAGGGGGTTCTTTCATTATTGAAGAGGAACTGTCTAGTCCGGCTGGTGCGGGGGCGTCGCTAGCGGTGGTGACTTCAGACATACACCGTTACCCGGGCTGGCGGGCTGGCGGATGCGTCCCTTTGGCGCAGGCAGATTCCCACCCCCTCCTTCCCTCCCTCCCTTCTTCCTCCTGCGCCTGCTCATCTATTCATCGCTAGTGCTCATTCGGGAGATATGACAACTTCTAGGTTGCAGATGAGTTCTGTCTCGAGAAAAGGGGCAGAGTCGAGCAGCCCAATCCCGATTTCTGGGGGTTGTGCGCGTGGTGGGCAACCTTTCTCAGATAGTGCAGGAGCCTTGGGGAACCACAGGTCAGGCAGCAATGCCGCCGCCTCTTCTTGGCATTCACTTCTGCAAAGCTTCTTTTCACATTACTCGTTTTCTTGGTCCTCGGGTGTAGGAGATAAATTCTAGTGATCCCTCACCCGGATAGGTGGTCCCTTTCCCGACTCTTCTGTTCCCGAGAGCTTGAGGGGAGAGCTGCTTCCTACAAACCCAAGGCCCCATTTTTGGGATTGGATGGCAGACTGAACGCTGTGCTGCACCCGTCTTGGGGTATCACTGGCATGTGGCTGGCTCTCAGCCTTTCGCCAGGCGTCCTTGGTAGGTCTCTAGGACTTAGCAGCATCCTCCTGCAGCCCCCTTCCCTATGGTGGCCACTTGGCCTGGTTTGCACACCTAGTGCCTTATTCTGAGTGAGCTGTTGAATGGCTGCTGGCCCATAGCGCCTTGCCTTGTTTAGAAGGAGGGGCTGCTGTGTCTGTTCTGGTTGAGAGCCTGAGGGACTAGGACATGAACAGGGAAAAGCCCGCCTGCCCCCCCCGCCCCCCCCCCACCCACCCCCCCATCGACAGTAGTCTTTTAGGAAGCTCTCCTCTGCCGCAGCAGGGAGGTGTGTCTCCTTTGGACATGGCCAGGGGCCATCTGCCAGCTCTTTCCCTCTTGCCATCATATCTAGCAAAGTGCTTTTGCTCCAGATCTACTTTTCCGGGGCTCTGATGGTACCGGTATTGGGTCCTTGAGTCTGGGCACCTCCTCCAGTTTTGAGGTTGCTCTAGGGTGGAGAGCTGGCAGGCGGAGGGAGAAGTTGGTTGGAGTGGCAACGGTTGAAGGAGCTGGGTTCGTGGTTGGGTGCTTCCCCCCCCCACGCCCCCCCACGCCCGCCCCATCCCAGGCAGCGTGCAGTTTTTTCTGAGCCTTGCAGGTTGTTGCCCCCAACCGACCCAGTTGACTTTCAAAGGCTGGTGGGTTGCAGTGACCCTTTGCATTCCGGGTCTCAGCACCTGTTGCCTCTAGCAAGGCCAGGCTGGTTGGTGGCATCCTGTGCCAACTCAGACAGCTGCGATAGCAGCAATTAGCCCAGTAAGGTAAGGCTGAGGGGCATGGCTGTTTTTAGAGAGGCCATTGCCCTGAGCAGAACCTCAGCTCCTTGGACCGACTTTATTCTTGCAAGGCCTGGAGCAGGCTCCTTGGCAGGGAAATACCATTTTAGAAAGTAGGGCAGGGGCCTAATTAGCATCAGCTCCAAAGTCCACTTCTTCCTAGGGCCTCTGCATATTCCTTAGTTTGTTACAATGAACTGGTCGCTTTGGCCTTGATTTATTCCTAAACTGTAAGGATAGTCGTATAGTAGCAGATAGCCAACCCTCCAAAGGGCTGTAGCCCCAGTTCTTCCAGGGGAGCACTTTGGAAATTGCCCTAAACAACTGCTTAGGTGACTTCCCAGGAGAGCGACTAGCGACCCCACTCCCTGTTCATGAGTGTTTATGCTCCATCAAATGTGGTCAAATAACGGAACAGGGCTCTCTGGCCTTTCCTGTAGCTGCAAGGTTGTTCGTATGTTCTTTGAAGAGATGGGGCTTGGTGTTGCCCCTCTCCCACCAGTGGCGGCGCAGATGTTTGTCATCCTTAGCTGTTGCCTCCACAGCTGCTTTCCTGCTTATCTTTGTTTTGTTTTAAATGAGGTCAGGGCATATTGTCTTTAGGCCTCTTCTCTTGCACTTTACCTTCTGCAGGATGAGTGCTCAAAGAGCTGCTGATCCAGAAGCATTCCCTGTTTGTCACTAAGATTAAAGACTCCAGGGGGCCCATTCAGGGGGCGTGTGTGCGCCCTTGTACTTTGTGCTTGCACTTTGCTCCTTTGGTTAGCTCAACAATCTAGGGATGACTGGGGGTGGGGGGTGGTAAGAGTGTGAGAAAGTCCTTGTCCTGCTGCTGTTTCTGCAGTCACCATGGCACCTGTGGGACACTTGGCTGGTCTTTGGGAGGTCTTAGGGTGGCTACTGTCCTTGACCTCAGGGAATTTTATTTCAACCTAGCAAAGCGGATTACTCAGAGGACCTGGTGCTGTCAGGGTGGGGTGCGACCTGGTGAGGGGAGGGCAAAGCTGGTTGCCAAACCAGTCACCCAAGGCTAGTTGGCCTCAGTGGTTCTTTAAGGTCTGCCAACTGTTTCAACTGGAAGGAGTCTTGGAAAACATGTAGTAGAACTTCCTTGTTTTTGCACACGAGGAAATCAGGGTCCAGGAGGGGAAGTGACAGGTCCAGGGTCACCCCACCAGCTGGTTGTGGAGTCTGGCGGGTGAACAGACCTTTGTGGAGACTCTTACGTTGTTTCTTCTTTCAGTTAACAGGCAGAGGCCACCACCTGGGGAAAACCTCCCTGTTCTTTTGTTCCTGTGGCTAATTGGTTACTGAATTAAACTTGTTTCAAATCTGTTCCCCCGCTCCTTGCTCCTTCCGGGCCCTCTCTTCTCACATGGTTCTTGTAGTTACTTCCTGATTGGCCCTGTTAGTTTCATTTACCGGGAAGTCCTGTTCACCCTTTGAGGCCTGGCTACCTCTTCTGAGAAGCCCCCCACCCACCCACTAATAATTGCCCCTGCTCAGTGCAGACCTCTTTCCAGGCAGCTCTTCCCATCGCAGGAGGAGGGCACAACAGCCTCCCCGCTGGACTCGACTCCGAGTACTCGAGCTGTGTCCTCTGTGCCTCCCGGCACCCAGCACCGTGTCTGCCACACAGGAAGTGTCTCGGTGTGACAGAGGGAACAAAAAGGCAGCTGGTGCAGCTTGACCATCTACCTACCCACTGTGTTGGGATGGGTCTCTAGGTGGTGATGTGTAGAGGTTGACAGGGTGGCAGCAACTACAGACAGAGTTGGCACAGCATGGACGGGTGGGGGGCGGCTGATAAAACATAGAAGCTGGGGTTTTCGTCTTGTTGAGGAGAAAGAAGGTGGAGTCGTATTTCTGGGCAGCCCATGAAGGGTCCCAGGTGCAAGCAGCCCCCTTTCCTCAAATCCTGCTCCCAGCTGAGAGTGGTGACAAAACCAGAGCACATCAAGAATGAGGGACCCAGAGATTAGATTACACGACGCTCTCCACTAGATGAGCTAGGGATGCTATTAAGGGGTGACTACAAACAGCTGTCGTATTTAAGAGATAGTTGTTTGTGCCATCTCGGGGGTGGAACTGGGACTGTGGATGAAATGAAGAGAGACAGTTGGCAATTTCATACCAGAAACTGCATTGCCTGACAGAATGCTGCTGATGGGGGTGCAGAGGGCCTCTGCTCCTGCCTGGAGTGTTCTAGAATGAGATCAAGACCTCTTGAGTACCATAGAATGAGCTGGTAATTGTGAGCTCTTAGGACATCCCAGGTTACTTATAGCCTGGCAGCTGGGTCAGGGATCAGTGTGGCGGGAAAGCTGTGGGCTGGTTCCATTTGCCATGTTGTTTTGCCCCAGCTCTGAGTGATGGCCCCATAGCTGTGTGTGGCAGCCATAAGAGTACTCGGGTGAGCGAGGGTGGCCAGTGCTCCCTTGTGCTTGAGGAGCAGAGGTGGGCACCTAACGATCACTTTAAGTTGATGACGGGGTTCTTGTCTGTTTTGCTCTGTGACCTCAGGTAAGTCACTTCCCCTCCTGGGTTCTGTTCCTTTATCAGTTGAAGGACATTTGGCCGAGGCGATCTCAGAGGTTTCTGTCAGCTTTTATCCCACTGAGTTGGATGAGGTCCCTTTCAGGGACCATTACTTGCAGGGCGATTTGCCTGCAAGTGAAGCTACTGGCTTTTCTCGGTGTGTGTTTGCACCAGGAATGAGAACAAGGCAGCGGGGGCCTGGGGCCTGGGTGCGTGCGCATGGCAGGCAGTACAACATTGCATTTGTACTAGGAAAATGGCAGAGGAGGGGAGAGGAGGATTGCCGCTAGGCATCTCAAAGTCCCTGTGACTCAGCTGAACTACAGAGGGGGGACGGACAGCTTCTTCCAAACCAACCTGTGCAGTTGGGTAGTGGGCAGTGACAGAAAGGGCTCTGACCATCTCTGGAGGTGCGCTGGTGGTTGTGGACAAGGGCAGGCCTTTTGGGTGAAGTGCATGTTGGGCCTTGGGGGTGATAACATAGGATTTGGGTTACCCAGCATATACAGAAGAGGGATCTGGGTCAATGACCAATTGCATGTTTGGTGGAAGGTCAGGCAAGAAGTTGTGAGCAGCCCGGGCCTCCCAAGGCCCTCCCCACAGGACTAGCCTTAACCCCCAACTCAGGTCCCAGGAAGTGCTACGTTTACAGCCAAATCCCAACCCTTTGCTTGCTGGTGTTGACCAAAACAGATTAAAGGGCATGGAAACAAGCACAGCGAGTCTGAGCCCCCATTCGATTTTTGGAAAGAGTGTGGCATATCATCTACAGGACAGTCCTTTAAGTAACATGTGATGAAAGGGACTCCTCAAAAGAGAGGAGGACGTTTGCCCCATTACTTTTCCAGGAAGCCCTGGCACCTCTGGTACGAGGGGAGTTGAATGGACTCAGAAGAGAGGGCGAGTCATGAGCGTCACAGAAGGCTGGACCACCAGGCTTGCTGCCTGGCTTCTCATGCACCCTCTTCCTTAGTGGCTTCCCCTGGAGGTGATGGGCTCTGGGGAAGCTTCTGTGGCTCTGGCAGAGACTGAGGCTGCCACAGAAGCTCAAGTTACTGCTGCTACCTCTGGTGTTTGAGGGTGTTCTGGAGGGGTGTGGTGATGGCATAGGGAGAAGGTGGCTGTGGACCATCACCTAGGAGACACCAGCAGAGACTGTTCTTATGTGTCCTCGCTACCCCTGCCCCCGACCAGCAGGCCAGGCTGTCTTGATTGGCTTCCTTCAGGTGCCCTGAACCTGCAAGGAGAAAGGACACCAGCCAGTGCCAATCACTCTTTCAGCCACTTAAAGCTGCAGCCATAGGCCCCCAGAAGGAGGAGCATGGGGCCACTGAGAGAGTATTTGGGTGTTAGAAGTTGCTTTGTGAAGATCCATCCAGCAGTAGGTGAAGGGAGTCAGTGGCCATGTCTCAGAAGCTGATGAATTACCTTGGTCAGTAGTGACTCCCGGCTTATTAAGGCAAACTTGATGAGAAACGGGGTGCTTGCAGGCTGTTTTGAGGTAGCCTCTGAGATCAAGGGCTTTTGAAGATGGCTGAGAGAGAGGACTGACAGTTGAATGCTCAAAGGAGAAAGTCCCCATATCCTTGGGGATAGAGTCACTGTGTCAGCCCCTCCTTTCTTGAGCCATATTTTGAATTTGTCTGTTTGTTGTTTGTTTGTTTGGAGAGGGGATAGGAGGGACAAAGGGAGAGAAACATCTATGTACAAGAGACAAATCCATAGGTTGCCTCTTGCGTGAACCTTTGGTTTGTAGGCCAGTGCTCATTCCACTGAGCCACACCAGCCAGGGCTTGGGCCGCATTTTGTCAGGTGGATCTGGGGAGTAAGAGGTGTGGGGACTCTGGTTCTAGGAGTTTCCAAATTGTTCTGACTTCTGCTTCCTTTTGTTTGCCAGCTACCAACCAGTGGTTCATCCCAGCTGTGAGAGGGGACATCCCCCCTGGGTGTGCAGCCTATGGCTTTGTGTGTGACGGGACTCGCCTGCTGGTGTTTGGTGGAATGGTAGAGTATGGGAAATACAGCAATGACCTCTACGAGCTCCAGGTAACAGCCCCTGGTGTGCTTCTTACAGTTGTGGCTGGGGGGGTGGGATAGAGGTGGTGAGGTGGGGAATGAGTTGAAGGAGCTGCTCAGGCGGCTGGCCAGCTCCTCCCTACGTGACAAACAGCCAGGGCCCAGAAGACGGGCTCACCCCTGATTTAACCACCCAGTCTTGACTTTGCAGGCAAGTCGGTGGGAATGGAAGAGACTCAAAGCAAAGACGCCCAAAAATGGGCCCCCTCCATGTCCTCGGCTTGGGCACAGCTTCTCCCTCGTGGGCAATAAATGCTACCTGTTCGGAGGTTTGGCCAATGACAGCGAGGACCCCAAGAACAACATTCCGAGGTGAGGCTGTGTCCTCTTCATGTGGAATCCCACGCACCAACTGACCGACCCGCCCACCATTGCCAAATCCCTTTCCTTTGTGAAAAAACAAGTGGCACTAGATGCCCTGTGGGAGCTTTTTGGCTCTGAGGTCTCTAACCCTGAGGAGCGGACGTCGGGAAAGACAGGCCAGGAGGTCCAAACCTTCTTTGCTTTGGGCCGGTTCTACTCCTTGGACTCAGTTTAGAGCCAGCGATTTCTGAGGTTGCTGCTGCCTGAAGGGGTAGTGATGGTTTTTATTTTTAGAGAGAGGGGAAGGGAGAGAGAGAGGGAGGGAAACATCAGTCACTTGCCTCTCACACGTACCCAGCTGGGGACCTGGCCCGAAACCCAGGCGTGTGTGCTGACTGGGAATTGAACCAGCGACCTTTTGGTTTGTGGGACGATGCCCAACGCACTGAGCCACACTGGTCAGGGCAGTGATGGTTATTTTTATTTTCCGAGACTGGTGACCAAGGGCCTTCCTAAAGTCTGGAAGTAATACCAAGCTGGAGGCCCTGATATAATAATGCCCAGCTTTGTGCAAGGCAGCTCAGCACGCCCTGTCCTGCTGCTCCTCTTGGACTCATGGTCATCCTTGGTAGCTTTTAGCAGCCCCTCCCTGGGAGCGAGGGTAGAAGAAGAAGTTGTTCATGTGACCATAGCCCCCCTTTGTGTCCCAGGGAATCCACAGTTCACCCACAGAAGCTGGTGAGCCCTCTGGCACCTGCAGTTGGGGCTAGCCATAACTGACCTTTTGTTTCCAGGTACCTGAATGACTTATACATCCTGGAATTACGGCCAGGCTCCGGAGTGGTGGCCTGGGACATCCCTATCACTTATGGCGTCTTGCCACCACCACGGGAGTCACACACTGCCGTAGTCTATACTGAGAAAGACAACAAGAAGTCCAAGCTGGTGATCTACGGAGGGATGAGCGGCTGCCGGCTGGGGGACCTCTGGACCCTGGATATTGGTAAGATGTGGGAGCTGCTTCTCTGGTGGCCTCAGGGCAAAGCTAGTCTGCTGGGTAGCCGGCATAGGGTGGTTGGGGTGGTGCTCACAGGGAGGAGTCCTGCTTGGTTCTCTGTCACGGGAAAGTGAGGGAGATACCCTGTTTGGGGCAGTCATCTTTGCCCTGAGCTTGTGGCATTGCTTTTAAGAAAAGTTGGTCTGCCAGCTTATAGGAGAACAGGGAGAACAAACCTTTCTAAAATTGAATTGTCAAGCCCTAGCTGCTGTGGCTCAGTGGACTGAGTGCTGGCCTGCAAACCAAAATGTTGCTGGTTCAATTCCCGGTCAGGGCACATGTCTGGAATGCAGGCCAGGTCCCCCACGGGGGGTGTGTGAGAGGCAACTGGTCGGTGTTTCTCTCTTTTCCCTCCCTTCCCATCCTTCTAAAAAATAAGTAAATAAAACCTTAAAAAGGGGGGGATAAATTAAAAAATGTAAAATGAAAACGAGTTGTCCAGATTAGGTGGCATTGGTCAGTGCCTGCCGATTCATCGGTGGTCAGGCTGTACCAGGAGTTGTGCGTCCTGGTCTGTTGAAGTCAAATGGGATCTTGAGCCCATGAAACTTCTGGGGGCTACTTGGGCTGGTAACCAGTAGGGTGTCGGGAATGGTAGAAAAAAGTATGGATTTTTGACCAGAAGAAGGCTGAGGAGAGAAGGCGGCTGACAACATATCTTTGAAGAGTGGATTAGGTCATTGTGGGTACTCAAAAGAAATAGGTTTTTGTGAGTGGAATTCCCAGCAGCACAATGCTTTCCCACACTCGGTTTGTAGACAGCAGAGGTGGTGTGTATGTGAGTGCATTTTGTGAAGAGTCGGACCCAGAGTGACATGTCTCACGCTCCCTGCTCCTACCCCAACCCCGAGAGCAGTGCCGGCACATAGCAGGTCTTTGAAGAGACGTTAATTGCCAAGATTGTGAACATAGCTTGAGAAATACCAGGACCTGACCCACCGGCCTCCCGCTGGCATAGGGAGGTCAGGCATGGAATTCTTGGACTGCATTGGCACCTACCTTCCAGAACGTTTTCCGAGGCCAGAGAACTTCCTCTGGGTCAGAGGGCATGTTTCCGATCACTTGTGGCTAACTCCTTTCTCCATTGCTCTGCACAGAGACTCTGACGTGGAATAAGCCCAGTCTCAGTGGAGTAGCACCTCTTCCTCGAAGTCTCCACTCGGCCACAACCATAGGCAACAAGTGAGTAGTTAGCCATTGCTTTGCTCTTCTTAGCCCTCTCCCTGCCCACTGTCACCCCTGCCCCAAAAGGTTCTCAGTTGTGTTCCAGTAATTCTGAGGAGGCCTCTTTTTGGCTGGACTGATATTCAGCAGCCCTTTGTTTTCATTACGACCCTAGGGGATAGAGGACAAACTCAGGGTAGAGGGGCACAGACCATTCTAGATTCTCTACGTGTAAGCAGCTGGGTGTCTTTGTCAATACCAAGGTCCCAAAGTGAATGTGAGGATGATGGGGACTGAGACAAGCTTTCGATAAGCTAAATAGTGGTTCCATATAGTGGAGGTGACACAGTTCTTGTGAGGGCTGAGCCACCAAGCAGAAGAGGGCAACATCGAGAGCTTCGTGCACCCAAGGGAACTCTCCTGGGGAGAGCTAGAGGACCGAGTGTGTTTAGAACTTTCTGGATGGAAGAGGTGGCCTCTAGTTTGGCACCTCCTCTACAATCATCTCCTACTCTTCCCTCCCTCGTCCCAGAATGTACGTGTTTGGTGGATGGGTGCCTCTCGTCATGGATGACGTCAAAGTGGCCACACACGAGAAGGAGTGGAAGTGTACCAACACACTGGCTTGTCTCAACCTGGGTATGGCCTCCTCGGGCTTGGAGTGGCCTATGGAGGGCTGTGAAGGTTGGCCCTTCTTGGTCCCGAGAGCTGTGTGGGGTGTGCAGGGAGCAGAGCTTCTAAGGCCCGTGGCTCCGGAATTCATGAGAAGTAGCCACTGGGCGGAGTGTTCGCAGAGACCCTCCTCTTCATTTGATGAGTAGGCTCTTGCACAAGGTCTGACATACAGAAGCACGTAAGCCTGTGGGTGCAGAGCCTCCCCCCGCCTCCCATTCTGCTTCTCAGAGGCAGCCGCTTTGGTAGTTTCTCGTCCCCCTTGCATGGACTTCTCTGTAAATACAAGTATTGCCTAAAGGTTCCTGTAGAAACAAAATGGGAGCCTGCTCTACGCAGAGCTGCACCTGGCCTTTTCCATTTCTTCTATCTTGGAGACCATCCCATCCCTACATGCCAAACGGCCTCGATTCTTTTGAATTGCTATCTTGGTGCTGAAACCTGCACAGACACTCCTGCATGAGTATCCTTGCGTCGTTGGCACCCATGTGCCAAGCGTATTTGAAGGGTGACAACCTCAAGATAGAATTGTTGCCGAGCTGCCCTGCATGGTGGCTGTGCCTGAGTAGACACCCCTAGCAGTGCCAGCACAGTAACTGTCAAACCTTTTGCTCTTCACCAAACCCAGTAAGTGATTATTAAGTCTTCCCATGGCCAGCCCCATACCCCCTGCTCACCTGGAGCCGTGGCTGCAACAGGCACTGAAATCAAACTGCCAGCATCTTATGGGTTACGTTTGTACCTCTCTTATTTCGAGTGCAGTACTTCGTTTTTTTTAGATCTGTTGCCTTTTTCATAACTTGCCCGCCTCTTTCTATAAGATCTGTGTAGTTTGATGGGCAAGAGGTGAAACATGCATTTCAAATAGTTTTCCCAGATTGTAGTTCAGGGTTTAGCATTTTCTTGGGTTTTTTTTTTTCTAACTTACTGATCTTTGATGACTTCCTGGTTTTAATTCTCCATCCCTGACAGCAAAAGGCCAAAGGGCTAGTAGGAGTTTTGGGATCCTTTGGCCCCTTGCTGACCTCCA
This sequence comes from Artibeus jamaicensis, assembly GCF_021234435.1. Classification (NCBI taxonomy): domain Eukaryota; kingdom Metazoa; phylum Chordata; class Mammalia; order Chiroptera; family Phyllostomidae; genus Artibeus; species Artibeus jamaicensis. The sequence goes on from NW_026521282.1 coordinate 699,020, forward strand.
CCTCCTGCTTTCCCCAGATACCATGGCCTGGGAGACCATCTTGATGGACACACTGGAGGACAATATTCCCCGGGCCCGAGCTGGCCACTGTGCTGTAGCAATCAATACCCGCCTCTACATTTGGAGTGGGCGTGATGGCTACCGAAAGGCCTGGAACAACCAGGTCTGCTGCAAGGACCTGTGGTACCTAGAAACAGGTAAGGCCAACTGCAGGCGGCAGCCTTAGGGCCCTCCGCGGTGCAGCTGAGCCTGAAGGCATAGCCTTCTCTCACGCTCACCCTTGAAATCTCTATTTCCTCCTCACTGACTGCTCTCTTACAGAAAAGCCACCGCCTCCAGCCCGGGTACAGCTGGTACGAGCCAACACCAACTCCCTGGAGGTGAGCTGGGGGGCAGTGGCAACCGCCGACAGTTACCTTCTGCAGCTCCAGAAATATGACATTCCTGCCACGGCTGCTACTGCCACTTCCCCCACACCCAATCCAGTCCCGTCTGTGCCTACCAACCCTCCCAAGAGCCCTGCCCCTGCAGCAGCCGCACCTGCTGTGCAGCCACTGACCCAAGTAGGCATCACACTCCTGCCCCAGGCTGCCGCCACGCCCCCGACCACCACCACCATCCAGGTGTTGCCGCCAGTGCCTGGAAGCTCGATTTCTGTGCCCGCTGCAGCCAGGACTCAAGGTGAGCTGGGGCCCAGGCACCAGGCCCACCGGGAGAGCGCATCCCTGAGTAAGGGCTGCTAAGCAGCAAGCCTGGCAGTCATTAGTGCAGGCTTGTTAGAGTGCTAGTGGTGGGGGGGCAAACTCAGTCCCTCCTGTGGAGACTGTCACCACAGGGCATTTGGAAGGGCCAGACAGGAAGCACCGGCGGTTCATGTCTAAATGCTGAAGGGTCCAACAGAGGCACTGCGGGGTGGGGGGGCGCCTCTGCTCATGGCCACCCCGCTCTTTTCAGGTGTCCCTGCTGTTCTCAAAGTGACTGGTCCTCAGGCTACAACAGGAACCCCGTTGGTCACCATGCGACCTGCTAGCCAGGCTGGGAAAGCCCCTGTCACGGTGACCTCCCTTCCTGCAGGCGTTCGAATGGTTGTGCCTTCGCAGAGCGCTCAGGGCACGGTGAGGAGCCACTTGGAGATTGGGTGGGGTGGGGTGGGACTTGCCAGTGATTGGTGGTGCCCTGACTGAGTTAGCATCCCACCCAGCTGCAGCACCAGGGCCTGTCTCAGCAGTAGAGCACTGATGAGGTGACCTTTCGTTGCCAGGTTAATAAGAATGAACAAGTTAACGCCTCAGAAGGACCTTTTTGCCATCTGATCCCAAAGGCCTTTTTTTTTCCTTTCCTTTTTTTTTTAAATTTTATTTAATTTTAAAGAAAAGGGAAGGGAGGGGGAGAGAAACATTGACCCGCTGCCTCTCACGCACTGGGGGACTGGTGGCATGGCCCACAACCCAGGCATGTGCCCGCACCTAGAATTGAACCAGCAACCTTTCGATTAGCAGGCCAGCAGCGCTCAATCCACTGAGTCACACAGGCCAGGGCCCAAGGGCCTTTAAAATTTTTTAAACACAAGATTTTTACAAAATTTCTATTTATTGATTTGAGGGACAGATCAATTTGTTTTCTACTTCATTGATGCATTCATTGGTTGATTCTTGTATGTGCCCTGACTGGGGATCAAACCCACAACCTTGGTGTATTGGGATGATGCTCTAACCAGCTGAGGTACCTAGTCAGGCCTCTGAAGGCCTTTTAAATGTGAACTTTCTTATTCTGAAGCCTGAGGGGAGAATCTGAAGGTGGGGAGGATGGTTGACCCAGGCCCATGAAGAGGGAGCCACCTCTGACTGGTCTTTAGAAAAGATTCAGAGCTGCTGACAAACTCCTGCCTTGGGTCCACTGTGCCTGCTCAGTGGTAGAGTCCAGGTTTGGGGCCAGAAGAATTGAGATGCTCCTGTGAGGAGCCCTGGGCGGGAAGGAAGCTCCCTGGTGAAGTCTGTGGATCCAGTCCTCTGGTTCACGCTCCCTGTGAACACCACAGGTGATCGGCAGCAACCCACAGATGAGTGGGATGGCTGCGTTGGCCGCTGCAGCCGCTGCCACCCAGAAGATCCCTCCTTCCTCGGCGCCCACAGTGCTGAGTGTCCCAGCAGGCACCACGATTGTCAAAACTGTGGCTGTGACACCTGGCACTACCACCCTCCCTGCCACTGTGAAGGTGGCCTCCTCGCCAGTCATGGTGAGCATCCCGCGGGCCTGGTTCTGAGCCAATAGCCTTGGGGCTAGGGGCTTCTGGGCAGTAAGTATAATCTGACAGTGATCGCTTCTCCAGGGCTTCAGACCAACCCAAGAGGCTGTTGGTCTATGATTGGTGCTTGCATTGGGCTCTGGAATAACCTTTTACCCTTAGGAGTGTCACAGCCTTAGGCTAGACCTGGGGTTGGGTTGTTCAGTCAACCAAACCAAGCTTTTCAGTCTGGCAAGGGGAAAGGGGAAGAGTTGGAGAAGAGTGAGCCGACCTGTAGGCCTGCCGGGACCTCCCAGATAGAGTCTCCAGTCCTCGGTTCTAACCATCGCTTGTCTTTCTCCCCCCACCCAGGTGAGCAACCCGGCCACTCGTATGCTGAAAACTGCAGCCGCCCAGGTGGGGACATCCGTCTCCTCCGCTGCCAACACATCCACTCGCCCCATCATCACAGTGCACAAGTCTGGGACTGTGACTGTGGCCCAGCAGGCCCAGGTGGTGACCACAGTTGTGGGTGGGGTCACCAAGACCATCACTCTGGTGAAGAGCCCCATCTCTGTCCCAGGGGGCAGTGCTCTGGTGAGTAACGGGTGCCACTCTGCTGCACATGACAGCTGCCAGGCTCTGTCACTGCGCTGAGCCCAAGCCAGGAGAGCCCCAGCCCAGGCCGTACCCTGGGTTGGTTTCCAGATAACTCCCTGCTCCATTCTCTGCTTTTTAGATTTCCAATCTGGGCAAAGTGATGTCAGTGGTCCAGACCAAACCAGTTCAGACTTCAGCGGTCACAGGCCAGGCATCTACGGGCCCGGTGACTCAGATCATCCAGGTGAGCTTGTGGGTCCCAGACTCTGCAAGTCAAGTGAGTAGAACTTGCATCCCTACCTAGAGAAGATCCCTTGAAACACACGTTGTGTAGAAAGTCCTGCTGCTCGGTCTTGTCAACCATGATCTTCAGAATAGTCCCAGTGCTGTTTGGGCTGCGGTGGAGAATAGTCAGACCAGTTGCCATCAGACTTGGTTTCCATCCTGGCAGCGATGCCGGTCCGCCTTGCCCTCCTCCACCTATTTTCCCTTGCAGACCAAAGGGCCCCTGCCAGCCGGGACCATCCTGAAGCTGGTGACCTCAGCAGATGGCAAGCCCACCACCATCATCACCACCACGCAGGCCAGTGGGGCTGGGAGTAAGCCCACCATCCTGGGCATCAGCAGCGTGTCCCCCAGTACCACCAAGCCTGGCACAACCACCATCATCAAGACCATCCCCATGTCAGCCATAATCACGCAGGCGGGCGCCACAGGTAGTGGTTTCCCCTAGTGGGTGGGAACCAAACTGTTAGGAGCCTAGTGCCAGACAGGCATAGAGGCCAGGGTCTGGCATGCTTTTGGTTTCTATTTGGTTTTTCCCCTCTTCTCCACCCTTTCCTTGCCTTTTGTTTACGGTTCGTAGGGAGGTGGCAGAGAGCGGCTTTAATTGGCACTTAATCTTTTTAAGTGAGGGCCATCAGGAGTAACTGCAGGACATGGGATGTGGGAGCTCATGCCAGTGGGGCTTCGGGAGCCCAGCCTGAAGCCAAGCTACCCCTTCTCTGCCCTGTCTAGGTGTGACCAGCAGTCCTGGCATCAAGTCCCCCATCACCATTATTACCACGAAGGTTATGACTTCGGGAACTGGAGCTCCCGCAAAAATCATCACTGCTGTCCCCAAGATTGCCACTGGCCATGGGCAGCAAGGCGTGACCCAGGTGAGGCGTGCCTGACCCTCTTTTCACCCCGTTGTCCAGTCCAGTATCTGAGCAGGCCACATGTGTCCTGAGGGTCCTGGGAAGGGGGCATCATGGGGTCTGGCCAACCTGTGAGTGACATTGGTCACGGTTTCCACTGTATTCTAGGTGGTACTAAAGGGGGCCCCCGGACAGCCGGGCACCATCCTACGCACTGTGCCCATGGGGGGTGTCCGCCTGGTCAACCCTGTCACTGTTTCTGCTGTCAAGCCAGCAGTCACCACATTGGTCGTGAAGGGCACCACGGGTATGTAGCTGTTGCTAATATTCTTTCTGGGTCTTCCTCCAATGGGACGGTTGAGGGAGGGTGCAGGTGCTCTCTCCAGAGCTTTCAGTTCCTGCTGGGAGCACTCTAGAATTCCTAGTGCCCCCAGCGCTGTCCGGGGAGGGAAAATGCCGGGAAAGAGGTACCAGCAGCAGCAGGCCTCATCTGGATCCTGCCTCTCCCTGCCTTTAGGCGTCACAACCCTAGGCACGATGACAGGCACCGTTTCCACCAGCCTTGCTGGAGCTGGGGGCCACAGTACCAGCGCCTCTCTGGCCACACCCATCACCACCTTGGGCACCATCGCCACCCTCTCAAGCCAGGTGATCAACCCCACTGCCATCACTGTGTCGGCTGCTCAGACCACACTGACAGCGGCCAGTGGTCTCACCACCCCCACCATCACCATGCAGGTAAGGTGGGCGGGAGTGCGTGGGGGTTGTGGGGGCACGTCATGGAGAGTGTGGGAGCCGCAGCCTGAGGTGTCCGGTCTCCCATCGCTCTGCTACCGTGTGTGCCCCGTGTAGCACCGATGGGATGTGTTTTCTCTTGCAGAATCATAATTACTTGTTTTTAAAGATTTGATTTACTTACTTTCAGAGAGAGGGGGAAAGGAGGGAGAAAGAGAGGGAGAGAAACCAGTGTGTGAGAGAAACATCCACCAGTTGCCTCTCACACGTGCTCCAACCAGGGACCTGGCCTGCAACCCAGGTGTGTGCCCTGATCAGGAATCGAACCAGTGACCTTTTGTTTTGCAGGATGCTCAACCAACTGAGCCATGCCGGTCAGGGCCAGAATCATAATTCTTGATTACTAATCATCTGTCGTTGAGACACGTTTCAGTCATTTACTGTTTTTGAACATCAGCTTCTTCCTTTTTGTAATACAGACAATGTGATCATTTATCTTAATGTACACGCAGCGTTTTCTTTCCTCGTATAGCTTAAGCTGAATTCCTGGAATTAGTGAAGCGTCTGTTGCTGGCCTTTGTGTGGTGCAGGGTTCCTTTCCTAACCAGGGCTGGCCCCACCCAGGCCCTGTGGCCCTTGGGGCAAAGCAGCGCCTCTTCTTTGGTCCCTGAGCAAAGTCAGTGTCTTGGGATCAGAGGGTGGGCAGGAGCCAGGTCTATGGTCTCAGCTGCTCTGGGTGACACTGTAGGACATAGCAAAGGACAAACAGATGGGAAGTTGTGGCACTAACACTTCTTTCTGGTGTCTTTCCAGCCTGTCTCCCAGCCTACCCAAGTGACTCTGATCACAGCACCCAGTGGGGTTGAGGCCCAGCCCGTACATGACCTCCCGGTGTCCATTCTGGCCTCACCTACTACAGAACAGCCCACCGCCACTGTCACCATTGCTGACTCTGGCCAGGGTGATGTGCAGCCCGGCACTGTGACGCTGGTGTGCTCCAACCCACCGTGCGAGACCCATGAGACGGGCACCACCAACACAGCCACTACCACCGTCGTGGCTAACCTTGGAGGGCACTCGCAGCCAAACCAAATGCAGTTTGTCTGTGACAGGCAGGAGGTAGCCACTTCTCTTGTGACCACAGCGGTAGGGCAGCAGAATGGCAGTGTGGTGCGCGTCTGCTCCAACCCTCCGTGTGAGACCCATGAGACAGGCACCACCAATACGGCCACCACTGCCACCTCCAACATGGCCGGGCAGCATGGTTGCTCCAACCCGCCCTGTGAGACCCACGAGACGGGCACCACCAGCACCGCCACCACTGCCATGTCAAGCATCGGTGCCAGCCAGCAGCGAGACACCCGGCATACCTGTGTGGCCACCACCACCCCTGCTGTGGTTCGGGTCAGTGCGGCTGCTGGGGCACCGGAGGGAGCCCTTGGTTCCGTCAAGTCTTCATGCCAGACTCGCCAGACCAGTGCGACCAGCACCACCATGACTGTGATGGCCAGCGGGGCCCTGTGCTCAGACAGCCCACTTCTTGGGCACAGCCTGGCACTGGAGGCCGAAGGCCACGGCACTGCTTTTGCTCAGTTGGCCTCTACGAGCGGCCAAGTTAGGCCCAGTGGCCCCGGCAGCAAGGACAGCCCTGTAGCCGATCTGGGTCAGTTGGCGTCCGTGGAGTACCAGCTGGAGGCACACCACACCCACACAACCAACACCCCCACCACAGCCCTCGCCACAATGTATACTGGGGAGCCTGGCGAGGTGCAGGGGATCCCCATACTTGCATATGAGAGCTCACCGAGCTCTGCTGCGACTGTGACAGCCCTGGAGGCCCTGCTGTGCCCCTCGGCCACCGTGACCCAAGTCTGCTCTAATCCACCGTGTGAGACCCACGAGACGGGCACCACCAACACAGCCACTACCTCGAATGCGTGCAACGCCCAGCAAGTCTGCTCCAATCCACCCTGCGAGACCCATGAGACGGGCACCACCCATACACCCACCACCGCTACTTCTGGTGGTGGTGCGGGCCATCCTGAGGGGGGACAGCAGGCCCCTGCTAGCCGCCCCTGTGAGACCCACCAGACCACTTCCACTGGCACCACCATGTCGGTCAGCGTGGGTGCCCTGCTCCCTGACAGCACCCCCTCCCTCAGGACCCTGGAGTCCGGGCTAGAGGGGGCAGCACCGCCCACCATTGCTCCCCAGACCAGTGCTTCATTGCTGGCTCCTTTCCCAACACAGAGGGTGTGCTCCAATCCCCCCTGTGAGACACACGAGACAGGCACCACGCACACGGCCACCACCGTCACCTCCAACATGAGCTCAAATCAAGGTGAGTGTGGCCACCAGCCTGGCATCTGTGGTCTCCTGGAACCCAAAGTTCAAAGGGTGAGGGAAGTGGTGGCTAAAAGATCTATCTAGCTAGTGCCCAGCAGATTCTGTGGGGCTCGGTTGACCTGCAGGGTAGGGGTGGCCCTCCTGGCAACTTCGTCCTCTAGTGGCAAAGCTGGGCAGAGGCCCTGGGGCTCTTATCCAGCCTCACCCCTAGGCCCCTGCCGGTCGAATGACTATCTCCCTGCTTTGCTTCCCCACAGATCCCCCACCAGCTGCCAGTGACCAAGGAGAAGTGGAGACCACCCAGGGCGAGAGTGTGAACATCACCAGCTCCAGTGCCATTATGACAACTGTGTCCTCCACGCTGACACGGGCTGTGACTACTGTGACACAGTCCACACCAGTCCCTGGCCCCTCTGTGCCGGTAAGAGGCTGAGAGGGATCCTGCTTCCCATTGTGCCTTTGGCCCATGCTGTTCTGGAGTCCGACACTGGGTGTCACTCTTGTACCAGGCACAGTGTTGCTCCTGGTCCCTTTTCCAGACTGTGAAAGAGCAGCTTCCTGCCAGGATTGGGCAAGAGGCAGGAACCCCCAGTCCCGTGGCTTGCTCTTTCATTGTAGCCCGTAAGAGTGGCAAGGCGGTTATCCGAGTGCCCCTTTCTGACTAGACGAAGAAGCTTCTCTGAGGATGGGTTAAAATTGGTCAGCAGTTCTCAAAGGTCTTTTCCTCTTGCCGCACCCCTGCTGCTTGGTGACCCGATGGCCCCCTCCCCGTTTAGTAGGGTTATGTTGGTGCATTGAGAATGGGAACCCAGGTCCACAAGGAAAGATGGAGGCTACCTGGTTCTGGCCTCTCTTTCCTCCCCTCTGACAGGGGCTTCTCTCCCTTTCTAGAAGATCTCATCAGTGACTGAGACTACCCCAGGGGCTCTGACCACCGAAGTCCCCATCCCGGCCACGATAACAGTGACCATAGCCAACACAGAAACTTCTGACATGCCCTTCTCTGCTGTTGACATCCTGCAGCCCCCAGAGGAGCTCCAGGCCTCCCCAGGGCCTCGCCAGCAGCTGCCGCCGCAGCAACTCCTGCAGCCCGCCTCCACACCCCTGATGGGGGAGTCCACCGAGGTCCTGTCAGCCTCGCAGACCTCTGAGCTCCAGGCCGCTGTGGATCTGAGCAGTACAGGGGACCCATCCTCAGGCCAGGAGCCTGCCAACTCAGCCATGGTGGCCACTGTGGTGGTCCAGCCACCTCCACCCACACAGTCTGAAGTAGACCAGTTGTCACTTCCCCAAGAGCTGATGGCCGAGGCCCAGGCAGGCACTACCACCCTCATGGTAACAGGGCTCACCCCTGAGGAGCTGGCAGTGACTGCTGCGGCTGAAGCGGCTGCCCAGGCCGCAGCCACGGAGGAAGCCCAGGCCCTGGCCATCCAGGCTGTGCTCCAGGCCGCACAGCAGGCTGTCATGGGTAGGTGCAGGGGATGAGTAGCTCACCACACTGAGGGGAAGGCCGGACAAGTACCCCAAAGGGAAGGCGATGGGCCCCTCGGGAGGAGTGAGGAAACAGGGTTGTGGAGCCTCCCTGTTGGTGAGCGGCCAGGAGAAGGGGAGGCCTATTCCCTGCCATGTGGCATGGGTCCGATGTGATAGATGATGAGCGCAGGGGCTGGGCTGGGCTGGGCACCCAGGAAGGGGGCGGGACCCCTTGGTTGGGAAAGGGCAGGGTAGAGGTAAGCCAAGAAATAAGGTTGGTGGGACAGGCTTTCCGGGTGTGTGTTCCTTGGCACTGCCCGTAGTGCTCGGTGGGATCCTGGAGGTGACGTTGGGGAGCCAGGCCTAGGCTCTCCCTGGCTGGGGTCCCTTTTGAGTAGTAGTTTTCTTCGTCCTGGAGCAGGCAGTGGGGAGCCCATGGACACATCCGAGGCGGCGGGAGCCGTGACACAAGCGGAGCTGGGCCACCTGTCAGCTGAGGGCCAGGAGGGCCAGGCCACCACCATCCCCATCGTACTGACGCAGCAAGAGCTGGCCGCCCTGGTGCAGCAGCAGCAACAGCTGCAGGAGGCACAGGCCCAGCAGCAGCACCACCACCTCCCCACGGAGGCCCTGGCTCCTGCCGACAGCCTCAATGACCCGACCATTGAAAGCAACTGCCTCAGCGAGCTGGCCGGGGCTGTCCCCAGCACTGTGGCCCTGCTGCCCTCCACAGCCACTGAGAGTAAGCAGAGCCCAGCCTGGCCACATGCCCCATTTCCTGTAGCGTTGTCCTCAGGGAACTCAGTTGACTGGGGAGAGGCTTAGTGGGTATCTGGGCCTCTCCATGCACAGATGGGGTGTGGCTTGGTCCGAGGCAAGGGCTCCTGCACGGAAGCCACGTGTCTCAGATCTTTCCCACTGACTCCTTTCCTCCCAGGCCTGGCTCCCTCCAACACATTTGTGGCCCCCCAGCCGGTCGTGGGATCCAGTCCCGCTAAGCTGCAGGCTGCTGCTACCCTGACCGAGGTGGCTAATGGCATTGAGTCCTTGGGCGTGGTGAGTCTGGTCTGATGGGGCTTCTGGGGTCCCTGCCTCTGGGCCCTGAAGGCTGAGGGCCTGATCTCTTCTCTTCTGTCTTCCAGAAGCCAGACCTACCACCCCCACCCAGTAAAGCTCCAGTGAAGAAAGAGAATCAGTGGTTTGATGTGGGGGTTATTAAGGGCACTAATGTAATGGTGACACACTATTTCCTGCCACCAGATGATTCTGTCTCATCTGATGTAAGTGTCCCCAGGAGTTGATGTCTTCAGGTGGGTGGAGCCTGGCCATGAGGCCCATACAAAGGCTCAAGGAAACTTCTGAAGCTCCCCAGGGACGCCCTCCACCTCAGGGCGAGCCCCAGGATGGCCACGTGCAGAGCTTTCCCCAGCACGCCCTCTGCCTGCTCCCCTTGAAGCAGTGAAGATACTTGGTCCTCCTCTTGTTGTGAGGATACTCCCTCCTCCCCTCCCCTCTCCCATGTGGACCTCCATGGTCCCCAGGTTGGAAAAAAGGTTCTGCCTGCCCCAGTCAGGTTTATGTTAACTTTTCTTCTCTCCCTCTTCCTCCTGTTTCCGGCCTTTTTACCCAGGACGACTCGGGCACTGTTCCAGACTATAACCAGCTGAAGAAGCATGAACTGCAGCCCGGCACAGCCTATAAGTTTCGTGTTGCTGGGATCAATGCCTGTGGCCGGGGGCCCTTCAGTGAGATCTCAGCCTTTAAGACGTGTCTGCCTGGTTTCCCAGGAGCCCCCTGTGCCATTAAAATCAGCAAAGTGAGTCTTCTTGCAGAGTTGCCCTTGGTCCCCGGCTGGTCCCCTCCCCAGCTAGAGCAGAGCAGGCCACAGTGGAGTTCACACTGTGCTGGGCGGGGGGTGACTCAGGAGGGGCCACAAGATGTGGGTAGAGTCGGTGAGGTCTGGGTGAAACTTCCACTCCTCGCACTGTCACCAGTTGCTGGGCTGACAAGGGCAAGTCCCTGCTGTCCCCTGGCCTCATTCTTCCCCTCTAATAGGGCAGCTGATGTCAGTGAGTATCTATTGCATGTCATGTTCAATGTGTTTTTTTATCTAATTCTTAGACTATCCTGAGGAGGTCTGGGGCTTGTTAGCTCCACTTTCTCAAAGAGGAAACTGAGGCACCAAGAGGCTGACAAATCATTAGGTGTCAGATTGGGTATAGGAAGGCTGTATTTTGTGTCCCTATTCATTTTATTTTGCCATTACATACACAATGCTTGCCCCCCAGATGGAGGCAGATGAGGCCATCTCTCCAGAGCTCCTTGAACTCTGCTGTGAAATAAGTCTGTTGTGTTAGGAGTAGTGGTGAAGTACGAGCGGTCAGGTCTGGAAGTTGCGGAGTGGTTTCAGCACAGGCAGGGTGGGGTAAAGTCACAAAGGCTGAAGATAGCACAACTCAATCTTGCCATCTTGCTCCTAGAGTCCAGATGGTGCTCACCTCACTTGGGAACCGCCCTCTGTGACCTCCGGCAAGATCGTTGAGTACTCTGTGTACCTGGCTATCCAGAGCTCACAGGCCGGCGGCGAGGCCAAGAGCTCGGCCCCGGCCCAGCTGGCCTTCATGCGGGTGTACTGCGGGCCCAGCCCCTCCTGCCTCGTGCAGTCCTCCAGTCTCTCCAATGCTCACATCGACTATACAACCAAACCCGCCATCATCTTCCGCATCGCCGCCCGCAACGAGAAGGGCTATGGCCCAGCCACCCAAGTGAGGTGGTTGCAAGGTATGTGTCATTCACACGGCTGCTTGGGCAGCCTCTGGGGAGGGGAGGTTGGTGAGTGGAAGCCCCTGGCAAGCATCACGTGGGTAGGGAGATCCAGCTCCAAGTTGGACTTTGGGCCTTTACCGTCTTGCGGAGGGGGGAATGGCCTAGGGTACCGAGGAGGTGTCTTGTGGGGTGTGCACCGTGCTTCATCTGAGGGTGCAGGGAAAGTTTCCCAGGGGCATTTGAAGGGAGACGGTATAGAAAGGACTAGAGGAGCCTGAAGTAGGGGGCGTGGGGTGAGGCTGGAGCCCAGTGGACAAGGGGCAGGGTGGGGGTGGAGGCCCCAGGCTGCCCTGTTAAGTTACGAGCTAGTTCCCACCAGGCTGACCAAGGAGACAATGAGGGCCTCTAAACTGAGTCCAGGGCCACCCCGAAGGGTGGCATACTGGCGGCCAGGACCATGGGGAGCGCACCCACCGGAGGGGCCGTCACATTCAGCTGGTCGTGCAGCAGGGCTGGGAGGCTGTGGGTGAAGGGGTGGGTACGGCTGTGTTCTCGGCCTGGGGATGGCTGTGTGGCTGAAGTTATGTGACCCACCTTGCTGTGTCACTCAGTTCTTTCTTTTTCCTTTTAGAAACCAGTAAAGACACCCCTGGCACCAAGCCAGCCAACAAGCGGCCCATGTCCTCTCCGGAAATGTAAGTAGGAATCTCCTTTTGGGAACCTTCTGGGACTGAGGGTGGATGGCTCCTGGGAAGAAGGAATAGTGGGAATAGTAGGGGACTCCACTTCCTGAATGATTTGGGGGGGGCTTAATTGGGTGTGCACCTCCACTGGGTACCAGCCAGAAACCTACAGCAGGTCTGCAGTGTTAGTGTTGTCAGGGGCCACGCTAACACTTTCCCTTTTCCTTCCACTTTCCCAGGAAAACCGCTCCAAAGAAATCTAAGGCAGATGGTCAGTGAGAGGCAGCTGCTTTGCACCTGGATTCCTCTCCCGACCCCCACCCCTGCTTCAGGAACATCGCCTGCCAGGGCCCTACCTGTCCATCCCACCCACCTGGCACTCACACCCTTTCAAGCTACTGGCCACCATTCATTCTCTCTCCTTTCTTGTCTGTTTATAAAATAATCTCAAGAAAGCACATTTTACCATTGCTGTTGGGTGGAAGCAGAGGCAGGTCTGGAAGAGCAGTGAGCAGATGAGAGTAGTGCGCCTGCCCCCTGAGTCCAGAGGCCCTGAAGGAGAGACACAGGTCTTAGAGCAAAGATGCAAAAGAAGTAGAGGCACGCACCTCCACATCCTGCTAGCTTCTTGCTGTTTATCACCCTTGGCTCCAGAGGGCAGTCAGAGCTGTAGTTGAGGGGACACTTAAGCCAGGGAAAGGCCACCCCTCAATCCCCCTCCCCTGCTCTGCTCCTAGAAGCAAGAGAGGCTTTGTGGGGCACCCTGTGCTGGGTGTGTCTGATTTTATTTTCTTCCCTTTGCTTTTCCTGCCACTTACTAGCCCACCCTCAACTCACCCATCCTCTCTCTCGTGATCCCACCGGAAGTTTATATTTTCTCAGAGGCCTTCTTATCTACTCCAACTCCTCTCCCTTTCTGTCTTCTTTCCCATTTAAAACAAGAGAAGAAAAAGGGGGAGAAAGGGGGTCCCATGGTGGCCTGAACAGTGTTCTGTGAAAATCTGGCTCCCAGTGGGGTTTACAGAAGCCCCCTCCCCCAAGCCTGGCTTCCGCTCCCCGGGTCAGGGCTTAGGGGCCACATCACCAACTGCTGCATTTGTTGTATTTTTTTAGGTTGAAATTGAAGTTAACATTTTTATTGTAATTTTAGCCTTAGCGTGTGGGGTTTTGTCCCTTTTTTGTTAGCCATGTACAGAATGTGTATCTTTTTTTTTCTTCTTCTTCTTCTTTTTTTCTTTTTCTTTTTTTTTTTTATTCTCTCCTTGGCTAAGCCTTGGCAGGGATCTTTTTGGAGGAAAAGCTGGAGGCAGCCAGGGCAGGAGAGGCATGGATGGATCCCCTTGTGGACCTGGTGTTTGCTGCCCAGCTCACTTTCTTCTCGTTGGCCTCTGCCTGTCCCTGGGCCTCTGGGACAAAGGAGGGGTAAGCTGTCAAACTTTACTCCCCACGGGCAAATGTTCCACATCTCACCACAGGATTGAGCTGAAAGTCTGAGAGCCCAAAGTCAAGTTTCTGAGAACAGCCCAGAAACGGTGGGTCCTCCTGGTCCCGGTTCACAGTACTCACCACCCCCCACCCCCAGGTTCCTTCCTTGGCATACATAGCTGGCTTAGAGTATCCGACACTTCAATCGCAGCTTCCTGCAGCCACCCCCTCTGCAGGCAAAGTTGGAAGGAAAAGGTGAGGTGGGGGCATGAAGGGGACGTTTTTCAGAGGTAGTCTGAGGCTGAGTGTATGGCTTCACCCAGGAGGGAGCCTGGGGGTGCCGGAGGCTAACAGCACCGCCTCCCTGGTCTATGAATGTGCAGCAGCGTCCTCCAGCTGTGCGGTCCTAGGATCAGACTTGGGGCTCTGCTTTTGAAGTGGCTAATAAGCCACTTTCTGCCCCACACCTAAGCTTTAGGCAAGGAGCAAGGCTTATAAGCAGGTCACACAAGATTGAAAATGAGTGACCCATCTTCCCAGACACCCTTCTCCAAGTCTGCCCTGGAGACCAGCTGTGGCTTCACCACCACCACCACCACTTGGCTCCTTCTGGGGCCTCTGATTTGTTGTATTATAGTATATTTCGCTGTGGAAAATGTCATGTTTAGTCACCTTGGAGCCCACTCGCCTGGTCCCATTGTTTCCCTGTTCCTTGTCCCAAGCACCCTTTAATTTCTCTTATTTCTGAGAACAGTACACCCGTTCATCTATTGTAGAGTAACCCCTGTGACTCAATATTACCATAGTGCAATGTCGTTTTGTGCTATTTTGAACAATTAAAAGACTTTTTTTGAAATAACCACCTGTCGTCTCTCACTGTGTCTGGAACTGCCATGGGTGGGGGCTGGGTGTGGAGAGCTGGGACCGCCACGCCTACCAAATCCCCAGGGACCCTCTTGCAGGACCTGTCTCTGGAAAAGATTCTACTTTCCAATTGCCTCCCAAGTTTTAAGGTTCCATCACAGCCCGTGACCTTGAATGGGACCTAGTGGTTGCAGCAGAAGGCCCCACAGCAGCGACTGCAGGGCTCCCTAGGTAGTTACCACCAGCTCCCCTGCCAGAGAACAGGGTACTGGGGCAAAGGGTTGCCAGGTCACCAGCTGGGGAGGGCTTAACTAGAGCTTCCATCAGGACTCAAGACCCAAGGAAGCCCCCAGAATATCAACTCCCAGGTCACTCACCCATGGGGTGGTTCCATGTCTAGCACTCCGCAGGCACTGTAGGGGTGGATTCTCCTGGCCGGCTTCCCTGCGCAGTGGAGCCAGGGCCCCAGGGAGGAAGAAGCAGAACTCTTGAACCAACTGTGGGGTAGCCCCGATGTTGGGGTGGGGTGGTTTTGCTAGGGTATAGCCAGGATCAGGTACACTGAATTAGTTCTTAGTGCCAAGCAGCCTGGAGGCCTGGAGAGCTTGGATGTGGCCAGGTGGTCCCCTTAGTGCTGGTGGTACGGACAGAAAGCAAGGGGAGAATTCAGTATGACTGCCTCCTCACTCCACCCCCTCACAATTTCACTCTGGTACCAAAAACCGCCTTCTCCATCTCCGCCTGCTAGATGCACATTCCCATGCAGGACCAGCTCACAGGTGCAGCAGAGGTGGGTCCAATTCATCTCTACCCGGAGCCTCTTGGGGCCAGCTCTTGTCCCTGGTGCCCGATCCACTGGGTTCTTGTGGGGTCCTGTTGATCTTGACCCTGAGGGCTATAGCCCTGTCTTCTCCACTGCACCAACCCTGATCTGACAGTCCTGGGGCCTCCAGGGGTCCTGACCTCACCATGTGTCCTTCACATCGGAGCAGCAGGAGCAATGCAGTCCAGCTGTAACCAAGAGTCTGGGGCTGGCCCCAGAAAGGGGGGGGGGTCATGTGCAGATCTGTCAGGTGTGTGACAGATGACTCTGGATGTTTAGCCTTTAGAAAGCTGCAGGGGTTCTTCCCACACACCCTCTGCTTTCCCGTGCTCACCTGCCTTAAGGCAGTCTTCATGGCACTAGGAAGGGCAAGGGCCACACTAGTTGGTGCTGGTCTCAAAATAATGGGCTCACCATTCGTCAGCCTCCTGGGGAGAGACCTGAGAGGGGAGAGGAGTGGTATCAGAAGACTGGCCAAGGCCTTGTCTACTGGATCGAGGGCCAGGGGGGCCACCAATGGGACCCTTAGAACCCTCCACATACCAAGGGTCTGGCATGAGAGTGCAAGGGATGCAGGGGTGAGGCTGAACATAAAGAGGTACACCATAAACAATGACAGGCACCTGGGAGCAGGGCAGGTCAACACGAGCCCAGCCAGGCCCAAAGCAAGGGGTGAGCTCCCCTAAGCATGAGCTAGGGTGAAGGGTAGAGGCAAGACAAAAACAGTGCACAGGCATACCTTGTTTTCTTTTTTCTTTAAGATTTTATTTATTCATTTTTAGAGAAAGGGGAAGGGAGGGAGAAAGAGAGAGAAAGAAACATAGATGTGGAAGAGAAACATCAATCGGTTGCTTGTCGCAGGCCCAATTGAGGGCCCATTATTTTGAGACCAGCACCAACAGATCCGGCCAGCAACCCAGACATGTGCTCCGACTGGGGATAGAACCAGCGACCTTTTGGTTTGCAGGACGATATCCAACCCACTGAGCCACACCAGTCAGGGCCCGCATACCTGGTTTTATTGTACGTCATAGATGTTCTGTGTTTTACAAATTGAAGGCAAGACACTCTACCCGCAAAAAGATTACAACTCATGGTCTGGGTTGTGGGTTAGGGCCCCAGTTGGGGGCCTGCCAGAGGCATATGGATGCTTCTCTCCCTCTCTTTCTCCTTCCCTTCCCTTCTCTGTAAAAATAAATAAAAAATATTTTAAAAGAGATTACAACTCACTTTATTGCAGTGTCCTGGAACGGAACCCGCAGTATCTCCAAGGTATGCTTGTAACCCTCCCCACTGGGAGGTCAGTCTTATTCTCAAGCATCACAAAGGGGAATTGTTTGGGGTTGGGAAGGTCAACCCACAGCAGGAAGTCGGCCTGCCAAGCAACCAGAGCCTGGAAGGAGTCAACCACTGTGACATCAAAGACCAGCACTCAGCGGTGGGAGCTGCATTATAGGGCCATGCTCAAGCACTGGAACCTCTGCGTTCTGGCTGCATTCCGGAGCTGCACTGATGAGGCAGGGAGGCCCACGTACACTCCTGGGCTGCACTCCATCCTTTCAGAAGAAGGGGCAACTGACCCAGAAGTCCAAGCTCCCACAAGCCATATTGGGAGCTGGCGGCCCTCAGGCAATCCGGCCCCTGAACCATGGCCTCCACATAATTAGGCCCATCTCAGGGAAAGTGAGGCACAGTTGGTCAGCCAGCCTTGCTCAGGGCACCTGATCAGGTCACACAGTCAGTCACAGAGTCACACAAACCACATCTGGCCACTGGAAGACAGGCCTGGAGAACTTGGGGGTCAGAAGACAGGGGTCCTGGGACCCTCACCCTTACCTGCACAATTGATGCCCGGCTTTTGAGCTGCATCGCTTGAGCTAAGAAGTCAATGCCAATGGTTGCCCTGCACTGACCCTGACCACTGACGCAGTTGATGACCTGATTCATCCAGAGGAGTTGCTCACTCTGTGGGGTCACAGGGTCAGAGAGGCCTCAGTTCAGGCACTTCCAGCCATCCCCTCTCTTGTTGTACCTGAGCCCCACACCTTTGCTGAGGCCACTGCCCCGTGGTCTCCCCCCTTGGCCCAGCCACACTCCCACACTAGGGGCCCTCTCAGGATTTAGTTCAGGGGTGGGGAGAGATGGTTGGACAGGGAGAACTGGCCCATGCTCCCCAACACACCCACCCTCCCAGCCCCGCCCCCGACCTCGTCCCATACCTTCCTGTGAACTCACCCAGTATTTCCCACCAGGAAGATGTTGAGCTGACGGCCCCAGCGGCAGCGAT
The DNA here is from genome assembly GCF_021234435.1 of Artibeus jamaicensis. Lineage (NCBI taxonomy): Eukaryota > Metazoa > Chordata > Mammalia > Chiroptera > Phyllostomidae > Artibeus > Artibeus jamaicensis. The sequence continues at coordinate 716,385 of NW_026521282.1, forward strand.
CCCGGGGTTCAGCCACTAGAGGGTCACAGCTGGCTGAGTGTGGGGGCGGAGCCGAAGCGTGGGGGCGGGCCCTAGCGATTCACCAAGCCCCGCCCCCTCGGGGGCCCGCCCCCCAGGCCCCGCGGAACCCCTAAGGAGGGGGTGGGTGGGGCGAAGCTGGGTCAGCTGAGTGACAGTCACGAGATCGTGCCCATCTGGGTCTGGCTTCCTGGAGGAGAGGTAGGGATGAACGGGGGGCCCCTGAGTGTGTTGGGTCAGTGGTGGGGCCCGTGGGGAGTAAGGTTTTGTTCTGAAGTATCCCCGGTTTGGTGGGGTCAGTCCTGGGGCTGGTCCCAGGTCAGAGGGCAGCGCTGCACACAAGTTGGGGGAACAATCAAGGGCTGGATCCCCAGGCCTGAGGGTCAGGCAGCCCTGGTGCCCACTCAAGCCTGGGGTGACCTGGGGCACAGAGGAGCCCATTCAGGAGGCTGGGATCCAGGAAGATGGGGAGGTCTGTGGGGGAGCTGCACCTCCAAGTCCCAAGTTCCCCAGGAAATGGAGAAGGAGCGGGAGACTCTGCAAACCTGGAAGGAGCGCGTGGGGCAGGAGCTTGACCGTGTGGTGGCTTTCTGGATGGAGCACTCCCACGACCAGGAGTATGGGTGCGCCTCGCCCACCTTCCCGTGCCCTCAGCAGGGTCTTTGCCTCACCTGAGCCCCCGCCTCACTCTCAGCCGTCTCAGATCTGCTGGGCCCAGAAGGCTGTTGGGGGTGCAGGGCCCCTTCCCTTTGCTAACGCTGTGTCCTACAGGGGCTTCTTCACGTGCCTCGGCCGCGATGGCCATGTGTATGACGACCTCAAGTATGTCTGGCTGCAGGGGAGGCAGGTAGGGATGTGCCCAGGCTTGCTTGCAGCTTTCCCAGGGGTGGAAGACAAAGTCAGCTTGGTCTGCCCTGCTTCGGTCCACACGTGCGCACACACACACGACAAAGTCTCTCACCTCGACACTGTTCCTTTTTTCCCTGCCAAGGGCACCTAGGGCTCCCCCTCACCCCAGCCCTGAGGACCCTGCTGCCCCTCTCTTAAGCCACGTTCCCTTTGCTCCTTCACAGGTGTGGATGTATTGTCACCTGTACCGCAAGTTTGAGCGCTTCCGCTGCCCTGAACTTCTGGATTCAGCTAAAGCAGGTGCCCTCTCCCTGCCCCTACCTTCTTCCCAAAGGCCACTCCAAGTTTACACAATAGCTCATGTGTGCCTACTTTCTAGAGGGGTCTAGAAACAGCAAAGAGGCTGGGGACGCTCACAGGTGGGAAGAAGAGGCGAGAGTGTCCTCACCTGAATTCTAGCATGTCAATTTTCCAACCACCAGGTGGCGAATTTTTGCTGCGTTATGCCCGAGTGGCACCTCCTGGAAAGAAGTGTGCCTTTGTCCTGACACGGGATGGCCGCCCGGTCAAGGTGCAGCGAACCATCTTTAGCGAGTGTTTCTACACCATGGCCATGAACGAGCTGTGGCGCGTGACAGGGGAAGCACATTACCAGGTGCGTGGGATGGAGGCTGCCCTGAGAATCTCTGTGCTGTCGCCCATGCTGGGCATAGCCACCTAATGCAGTCCCGCTCTGTGTGCAAACCTTTCCCCGGGGCTCTGTCTGCAGGCTGGGTCTGCTGTCAATGTCAGTCCTTCCTCTGGCCCCCCACGGCTCCAGGGCTGCTGGCAACACCCCCCAGTATTGCACTGTATTGATACTGTGTGTCTAAGGGTATCCCGCAGAAGTCTCCTTCACTTCTGAATTCCTCCCCCTTCCCTGCACCTTCACAGGGGCCCTGGGTACAGAGGGGCCAATCCATGGCCGGCCCCCACGTGGGTGGGGACCTCTCCCTCTTCCCTGGTGTCCCCTGTGCTTTCAGATCCAACGTCATTGCCTGGGAGTGGCATGTACCCCCAGACTGGGAGCCCCTGAGGCAGCCTCAGCCTGGGCCTCCCCCTCACCTCACCCCCACTCAGCCTGGGCCTCCCCTCACCCCACCCCCACCCAGAGGGAAGCAGTGGAGATGATGGATCAGATCGTACACTGGGTACGGAAAGACCCATCGGGGCTGGGCCGGCCCTGGCTCCCAGGGACCCCAGCCTCAGAGTCCATGGCGGTGCCCATGATGCTGCTTAACCTGGTGGAGCAGCTTGGGGAGGAGGATGACGAGCTGGCGAGCAAGTATGCGGAGCTGGGGGACTGGTGCGCCCAGAGGATTCTGCAGCATGTCCAGGTGGGGGCGGGAGGCTGATGCCAGCTGTCAGATGGGGCCTGGGTGCTGGAGAGCAGGGCATCCCCACCCCTCAGGGCAGCTCCTCCCGCACCAACCTGGACCCTGGTGGTCCCCTTTAAGATAGGGAGGCTCAGCCCAGGACCCTCGGGAAGGTGGAGAGCGCCGGGAGCTGGGTGGGGCCAAGGGCAAGAGGAAGGGTGCCAGAGCCTCAGCACATCAGAGAGCAGGAAACCCAGCCAGACCCAAGGCTTTCCAGGCTGCTGTGGGCAGCTCAACCCACCCAGTCTTGGTGCCTTCAATGTCTTAGCATTGTTACCTTGGGGGGCCCCATCCAGGCTCTTGGCAGTGAGTTAGCTCTTCCTCAAATGCCCCTCTGAGCCAGCCTGCCCAAGCTTGCAGCTTATGGAGGGAGGGAGGGAGGGAGGGAGGGTCTTTATGGTTGGACGGTGGGGGCTAAAGGCAGAATCACTTTCTCCTACTCCTCTCCTGGCAGAGGGATGGGCAGGCTGTGCTGGAGAATGTGTCAGAGGATGGCAAGGAACTTTCTGGTTGCCTGGGGAGACACCAGAACCCAGGTGAGGGGCAGGGTGGGCTGGGTGCCACCCTAGAGGAGGGAAGTACTCAGCTTCGGTCTCTAGGCTTCAGATGGGGGAGTACCTGGGGACCGCCTTCCTCCTTTCATCCTCTCCCAGCCAAGGTCCAGACAAGGAAGGGGTGACAGACCTCCCAAGCTGGGGCATCAGCAGCAGGAGATGTAGTCCAGGATGGATTAGGGGGGAGGACAAGCTTTCTATATGGGAGGGTCTGTCACATGGGCCAGGGAGTTCGGAGCAGCTCCCGATGTTAGGGAGCTGGGAAGGGAAGCACGGCCTCCCAACCAAGGGGAGGACCAGCAGCCCGCCTTACCCTGAGCCTTCACTAGGCCACGCACTAGAAGCTGGATGGTTCCTGCTCCGTCATGCCATCAGGAAAGGCGACGCTGAACTTCGAGCCCATGTTATTGACAAGTTCCTATTGTTGCCTTTCCGCTCTGGATGGGACCCTGACCATGGAGGCCTCTTCTACTTCCAGGATGTGGATGGCCTGTGCCCTACCCAGGTGGGAATGTGCTCAGGGCCACGGGATACTAACCTATTCAAAGCTTTCTGTCTTGAGACGTTCAGAGCTTGCTCTCATCGCCCATTTCCCAGAGAGGGACCTGGGCTCAGAGTGGTAAACTTGCCCAGCGTGACCTCGGTGGTAAGCTTTTGACTTCCGTACCAGTGGTCCTTGAGCTTGTGTGCGCAGACAACGCGCATGCAGAGGCACTAGTTCCCTTCATCTTGAAAAGGCTCTCTGGGTGATTTTGAAAAGGTGCCAGCAGGGGTAGCAGATTTGCTCCCTTACGCCTATTTTCCCTGATTGTGCCTTGGTCCTGCTGAGATCGGCAGAGTGGCTGACTCTGCCACTGGCAGGAACTGAGTGTCCTAGGGGCTTTAGACAGACTAGCAAGGCAGACAGGGTTCAATTCCAGGGCTAAAGGAAAGCCTGCCCATTCTTGCCCTTTGGTGCGCACTGGGTCCAGAAGCTAGTCCTATTCGAGGGGCTGTTCAGACTCCCAGAGATGTCCATCCTGTGATTAAGCTCCAGGTTCTTGGGCCAGATGGAGTCTGAGCCAGGGCCTGAAAAATGGGGGTGACTTTGCTGTTGAGAGGGGTGGCAGAGGGTGGGACCCTGGGCTCTCAGATGCCTCCCTCTGCTCTGCTCTCAGCTGGAGTGGGCCATGAAGCTCTGGTGGCCGCACAGCGAAGCCATGATTGCCTTACTCATGGGCTACAGTGACAGTGGGGACCCTGCCTTACTGCATCTCTTCTACCAGGTGGCTGAGTACACCTTCTGCCAGGTAAGTGCCACTTCCTGGTCCACAGCCCTCCATGGGCTCAGCAAGGGTGTGGAGGAGACACAGGCAATGCTTTCCTGAGCTGCGGGAGAAGGCGGGCCAGGGATGGGGAGGGTCCTCCCACACCCCCTACTTCCTGTTTACTGGGTGTGGTCCCTCAGCTGGTCTGAGAGTTCCTGGAGGTCCCCTGCTGCCCTCTGCTCAGTCCACAGAGCAGTCCCTGCTCCCTTGAAGCTTATATTTCAGTAGAGGGTGGGGAGACAGACCATATACAAGCGAACAGGCAAACACAGATGGTAATGGGAGCTGTGGAAAATAAAGCAAGGTCGGGGGGGCTGTGGGAGGAAATGAGTGGCAGGAATGCTCTGTACAGAGCTGTCACCGTGCCTGATTTAGGCATTACTGGGTCCTGGGGATTCAGGAGGGGAGGCTACAGGGTATGGGGCAAAGGCAGGGAGACAGGAGACTATAGCTGTCCTCCTGGCCAGTGAAGATGGGGCCTGGCCTGGAGTGGGAGTTGCAGTGTACAGGAGCATCTAAATCCAGTTAAGTGGGAGAGGTCTGGGCCAGGATTGTTTGGGTGTCGTAAGAGTACAGATGAGCCCTGGCTAGTGTGGCTCAGTAGATTGAGTGCTGGCCTGGGAACCAAAAGGTCACTGGTTCCATTCCCAGTCAGGGCACACGCCTGGGTTGCAGGCCAGGTCCCCGATTGGGGGCACTCGAGAGGCAACCACACAGTGATGTTTCTCTCCCTCTTTCTCTCTCCCTTCCCCTCCCTCTAAAAACAAATACAATCTTTTGTATAAAAAAGAAAGAAAGAAAGAATACAGATGATATTGGAAGCCAGGAGACAAAGTAAGCTTCTGAAAGTACAGAAGGAGAAGAGAGAATAGGAAGCCCAGTAAAGGAGACAAGGATCAGCTTCAAGGTAGGAAGGAAGCTGAGGCCTTTCAGAGGCCAAAAAGTGATGAGCTATACCAGCTACTGCTGAGGGGTACCTCAGGCGCTGAGCCTGGCGGCGAATGAATGAAGATTACTGCTTAACTTCTAAGGCCACAATGTAGTCCATTGGTAAACTCCAGAATGAGAGAGACTATAGCAGGAGGTCTTATGCTGGAGTCCATGGGCTTCAAAGCCCAAAAGAAAATTACATATTTATTTGTACTAAGCTCTGACTGAAATCCAGCATTTATTCCCATTATGAATGGGGGCAGTGACCATAGTAGTATTAGCAGCACACAAATTTCTCACCAATAATAATTCCAAATAGGACCTGGCTGGTGTGGCTCAGTGGATTGAGCATCAGCCAGCCAAACAAAAGGTTGCTGGTTCAATTCCCAGTCAGGGCACATGCCTGGGTCGTGGGCTAGGCCCTCAGTTACAGTCTTGCAAGAGGCAACCAACTGATGTTTCTCTGCCCCTCTTTCTTCCTTCCTTTCCCTCTTCCTAAAAATAAATAAAATAAAATACTTTAGCCCTGGCTGGTGTGGCACTCAGTGGACTGAGTGCCGGCCTGCAAACCAAAGGGTCGCCAGTTTGATTCCCAGGCAGGGCACATGCCTGGGTTGCAGCCCAGGTCCCCAGTAGGGGGCGTGCTAGAGGCAACCATACATTGATGTTTCCCTTTCTTTCTCCCTCCCTTCCCTTCTCTAAAGGTAAATGGATAAAATCTTTAAATTTTTTTTTAAAACAAGAAATCTCAAATACGTTCATGTTACATTGTACTTGGAGAGGCATCTCCCAGTATTGCACAAGCTCATCACTACTTCCAAACCCAGGAGTCATGAGAGCCAATGCTGTATCTTAATATTGAATGCATTCATAAAGAACGTGTGTTAGAGGCCACCAGTTTTAACTGCCTCAAGTTAAATTTAAGGAATACATTTTAAAGAGATAGAGATGGCATTTGAACAATTAGAAAAGTTATCACCAACAGGTCAATCATTATACACTAACCAACACAGACTACAAAAACCAAAATTTAAGACACCCACAGAAAAATGGACAGGAAAACAGTTAAATTATTTGTTATCTTTTCATGTCAGATCAAGTAGTTAAAAAATGAGTAAGGATTCAATGTCCCTAGAAAGATAGAATGAATAGATACAGAATTAACTTTTACCCCCTACAAAGAAGACAGCAACTCATGGGCCCCAGCAGCTCATGAGGTCCTTTTTTTTACTGATTGAGTTTTAGAGAGAGAGGAAGGGAGAGAGAAACATTGCTTCACTGTTTCACTTATTTATGTATTCATCCATTGATTCTTTTATGTGCCCTGCCTGGAGATTGAACCCAAAACCTTGTTTGTAACAAGACAATGCTGTAACCAACTGAGGTAGCAGAAGCTGAAAAGATAGTTTGAGCCTTAGCCTGTGTCTGGGTTGGAGCATTGTCATATAACCAAAAGGTTCGATTCCCAGTCAGGGCACACACCTAGGTTTCATGTCTGGGGCATGTACGGAAGGCAACCAATTGATGCTTCTCTCGCTCTCTCTTTTTAAAAAGATTTTATTTATTTTTAGGGAGAGGAGAAGGGAAGGAGAAAGAGAGGGAGACGAACATCAGTGTGTGGTTGCCTCTCATATGCCTCCAACTGGGGACCTGGCCCTCAACCCAGGCATGTGCCCTGACTGGAAATCAAACTGGCAACCCTTTGGTTTACAGGCCTGCGCTCAATCCACTGAGCCACACCAGCCAGGGCCGATGCTTCTCTCTTGCATTGATGTTTCCCTCTCTCTTCCTCCATCTCTAAAAAAATCAGTGAAATAGGGTATTAATATTTAATAATAAGATACTTTTAAAAGGTTTTATTTATTTATTTTTAGAGAGAGGGGAAGGGAGGGAGAAGGAGAAAGAAGCATCAATGTGTGGCTGCCTCTCTGTACCCCCCACTGGGGACCCAGCCCACAACCCAGGCATGTGCCCTAACTGGGAATTGAACTAGCAACCCTTTGGGTTGCAGGCCAGCTCTCAGTCCACTGAGCCACACCAGCCAGGGCAGATACACTTTGATAGTGGATTTCAATGTCATTGACTTCCTCTGTGACCATTCTTAGAAGGGGCTCAGTTCCACTGAAGTCTCTATCCAGGAAGGAAAGAGGACTGAGGCTAGGGCTCTGAGGTCCATCCTGGGGTGTGTGAAAGGAATTGACAAGCCTCTCTGGACAGGTGGCCAATGAGATTCAAGCAGGAGAGAAGGGAGGAATGCGGAAGGGTCAACAGAGTTGCTAGGCAGAGGCAGGCTTCAGGTGGCTCTGAGGGAGGGAGAGGTGCACTTGGGACCTGTGGTGAGCAGGAATCAGATCTCAGTGATGGACATTCACAGTGTCAGCTACTGGAAGAAAGGCCTGGGTAGTAGGGAACCGGGACTCCAAGGGAGTAACTTGTTATAAAATTACCTGACATACCAGCACTTCCATCAGGGTTCTCTTTTTTCTTTCTTTAAATCATTGCACTGAAGTACAGGTTATAGACACTACAATGTGTCCATTTGGAGTGCCTAGTTCACTAAGACTTGGCAATGTATACATCTGTGTAATCACAAGCACGATCAAGGTATATAACGTTTCTGTCATTCCTAAGCAGGGTTCTTTTCCATCTATCTTGCAGTATTTAATCTAACAGCCTGTACTGCTTTTCCTCAGTGGGTTATCTAGCTATAGGCTCTCAAACCCCTGCAGAAAAGAGAACGGGAAAAGCCCCTCGCTTTTATCCTTGTCCGGAATGCGGTATGGTGTGTTGTTAGAGCACCGATTCTGGAGCCAGGTTACCTGGGGTCAACTTGAGCTCTGACCCGGGTCACAGTTCAGTGGGGACAGTGAGAGGCCCTTCCCCAGGCCTGTCACAAATAGGGCGGCTCCTGCAGATGCTAGCTGTCAATGTCTCATTGTTATTCCAGTTTCGAGATTCCGAGTACGGGGAATGGTTTGGCTACCTAAACCGAGAGGGGAAGGTTGCCCTCAACATCAAGGGGGGTCCTTTCAAAGGTGAGTGAGGGACAGGGTGGGGCTCCACGGGCTCCGGGAATCTGGCGGACCCCAGTCCTCCCAACTCGCCATCTGTCCTCTCCCCGCAGGCTGCTTCCACGTGCCGCGGTGCCTAGCCATGTGCGAGGAGATGCTGGGCGCTCTGCTGAGCCGCCACGCTCCGGTCCCTGACCGCGGCGCCGGGTCCCCGTCCGCTGATGCCGCCTGCTGAAGCGCTGAATAAAGCTCAGGCTCTTCCACTGCCCGCGTGCGCGTGTCTGTGGGGTCGCCGGGGTTGGGTGTAGTCGCCACGCTTGCGGGAGGGCACTCGCTCACCCAGACGGTAACTCACCCGCCTACCGCCTTGCTGCTGCGAGCTTTTAGACCGCCCCGCCCATCTCCCCACCCACCGACGGTACCGCCCGCCTTTGCGGATCTGGCTCATTGGCCGTGCGGCCGCCAGGGCGGGTGCGGCGGCGAGCACTTCCGGCCGGTAGCCTGTCCCGGAGCGCACCTCCCCTTCCGCCCCCCGCCCCCGCAAGCCCCAGTCCGGCCCCAGCCCCGGCCCTGGCCCCGGCGTCACTTCGGATCGCGGCGGCGGCAGCTGACTGCGAGTTCACGATCCGCTGGGAGCCGCGATCCCCGCCGCCGTTATGAACATCCGCAATGCGAGGGTGAGGGGCCAGGGCGGAAGGCTGTCCGCGCCGCGTGGGTGCGGGTCGGGTGGCCGCGTGCGCATGCTCCCGAGGGGCCTGCCGCGTCCCGGGCCGGCAGTCTTGCGCGGGGAGGTGAAGGCCAACGTGTCCGTGGGGTGGATCTACCCGAAAGAGGGGCCTGACCTACCCGAAGAGGAGGCCGGGGCTGCGAACCCCGTCTTTGCGGGATGTCGGGGTTCAGTTGCGTGGTGTCTGGGAGACCCCCGTGGCACCCACGTTCATACCAAGGACAGAAGATTTTTGCACAGCGCCTGTGGGCCAGGCCTGTGTAAAGACAGTCACTGACCGGCCAAGCCCTGCGGGGGTGGGGGTGGTCGGTGACTAGACAGACAGCAAGAAGGCTTCTGACAGGACCAAGGCCTGCTTGGTCACCGCAGTTCCAGGCCTGACTGCATTCCACTGCCCTCCTCCCCGCAGCCAGAGGACCTGATGAACATGCAGCACTGCAACCTCCTGTGCCTGCCAGAGAACTACCAGATGAAATACTATTTTTACCATGGCCTCTCCTGGCCCCAGGTGGGCAGCTGGGGGATTTGGGGACTGCAGACAACAGGCGTCAGTTGGGGAGGAGTGGGTGTTTTCACCTAGGGTAGGTAGCTTAAAACTGGACCAAGGGAGGGACAGGATTCACACCTCTGTCTGTCCTCTCCCTGGGAAAGAAAGGGGCGCAGTGTGCTGCGGGGAAACCAAGCCACTGGGCCTGCAGGTCAGGAGCTGTCACTGAACTCACCACTTGATGGACTTCTGTCTGTCATGTGCACGGTGGGCGGGCTGTGGGCCGAGGTGCCCCGTAAGGGCTCCTCACCTGGGACAGGAAGTTGTTTCCTGACTTCTTTTTCCTCCCTGTCACCCAGCTCTCTTACATCGCTGAGGATGAGAATGGGAAGATTGTGGGGTATGTCCTGGCCAAAATGTGAGTCACCAAGAAGGGAGAGAAGCCGGGTGTGGGAGCTGGGTGGGGGAGGGGGGTGGCACACGACCACTGCAAGTGTCTGGTGGATGCTGCCTGGGTTGGTTTTAAAAAAAATAATAATTTACAGACTTTTTAAGTTTAGTTTTAAGTTCACTGCAAAATTGAATAAACTGAATGGAAAGTACAGACTTCTTATATACCCCCTCCCCCCTAGTTTCCTTTATTATTAAAGCCTTGTGGTATATTTGTTACAGTGTACGCACCAGTATTGCTGCATTGTTAAAGTCTACAGCCCTCATTAAGTTTCATCCTGTGGATTTACACAAATATCTAATGACACATGTCCACTATTAGAATGCCATGCAGAGTACTTTCACAGTCCTAAAGTCAAAATCCCCTGCGTGTACTTGCCTGTTCACCCCACCCTCCTCCTCTTGGCAACTAATGATCTTTGTGCTGTCTCATAGTTTTACCTTTTCCAGAATGTCATTGACTTGCAACCAGAAACTATATACCCTTTTCAGATTGGCTTCTTTCACTTAGTAATGTGAATTTGTTACTCCATGTCTTTTCATGGCTTGCTAGCTCTTTTTTTTTTTTAACCACTAGACAATATTCCATTATACTCTGTTGACACTACATGTGTTTTGGCTGCTGTGAGGGGTTTTGGGTGCCTCAGCTCTCCCCACATCCCAGGTCTGGGGGAACTTTGGGGCCAGCCAGAGGAGTTTGTGCTCCTGCCGTGTACATATGCAGGGTGGGGGTGCAGGGTAGTAGCTGCATCCGCACAGGCTCCTTGCTAGACTCTTTCCTTTCTTCTTGCTCTAGGGAAGAGGACCCAGATGATGTGCCCCATGGACATATCACCTCACTGGTGCGTAGAGCCCATGCAGACTCTGATGGGGGTGGAAGCAGGGGTTAGTTGGGGCAGCTCTCAAGGACCCGCCCTTCTTTCACCAGGCTGTGAAGCGTTCTCACCGACGCCTTGGCCTGGCTCAGAAGCTGATGGACCAGGCCTCCCGAGCCATGATCGAGAACTTCAATGCCAAATATGTTTCCCTGCATGTCAGGAAGAGGTGGAAGCCAGGGCCTAGGGAAGGGAGGAGTAGGGAGGAGATACCGTCTTGATGTGGGTCCTGGGGTGCCCTGGCTTTTGGAGAAGATCTGGAAGTGGGATTAGTGGGGAGGGGGCACTAGGAAGAGGGATAGGGCCTGGACGTGCTATCCCTGCCTGACCGAGCCTGTGCAGCTCAGTAGTGCCTTGTTCCCCTGCAGTAACCGGGCCGCCCTGCACCTCTATTCCAACACCCTCAACTTTCAGTAAGTAGATCTAGATTTTTCTAATGTAGTGGGGGTGGTCCCAGGTCTGGCTCATCCACGTGGCTGGGATGGGCCGAGCTGACTTCCAGGCAGTGGGCTGGGGGAGGCTGGCATGGGGAGCAGGTCCGGACTCCACACACGTTGCCGGGGTGCCTCCTCCACTCTCAGTGGTGATGGCACTTACCTGCTGCCATCTGCTCAAGGCATGTGATGCAGAAGGATGTGTGATGTGTCTTGCTGGGTGGAGGAGCGATTGCTTGATGCCGGCCAAGCGAAGGTGAAGGGCAGCATGGTGAAGAGCACACAGGCTTTCCAGTGAAGGTTCAGGAGGAGAGATGAGGGCTCAGGACATGAGCAGAGGCCTAGGAACAGGACTCAGAGTGGCCAGGCACCTGGAAGCACCTAAGTGGAGCCAGAAGAAAGGAGAACATGGTGCTACAGAAGCCTCTGCACGAGGAGTGGAGGGAGCTAGAGCCCTGGGCATCCTGGTGGATGAGGGTGGGTCCACTCAGGGACACAGGAGTCTCTGTGCGCCCGGTACAGGACAGAAAGAGCCTGGCAGGGAATTGACGCACCCAGTGCATGATGGCAAAAGCTACTCCAGTAGGAGGCTGGGATGGGCTGTCCCTAGAGGGCCCACTGAGACAGCACTCAGTCTGCGTTTAGTGGGGGATGAGAAGGGACTTTTGTGAAGGGTATTTGAGGAGGGATCTTTGACCCAGGTGCTGATACCTTCAGCGGTCAGCAATACCAGGGGCTTAGGTACGGCACGGCCCTTCTAGGCCATCGAGTCCAGCTTCTATTCCAATAGCAGGTGCCCAAGTCTGCATGCATACCTTCTGAGCTGTTAGGGCCAGGGGCCACACTGCCTGGCAATGCCTATCAGGAGCAGAGGGTGCAGCACTTCTCCTCCCCAGTCCCAGTTGCTAGGCACAGTTGCTAGTTCCCTATAGGAACTGACCATGCAGTCTCAGTAAGTGACGGAGAGCAGGTCAGGGAGGGAGGAGGATGGCTAAACTCCAGGCCTCAACTCACAAGAAGCCACAGAAAGATCTTAGTAACCAGATTAGGGATGCTGGACCATGGCAGGACCCAGTGGGGCGGGGAGAGAGGGCTAAAGGCACTGAGTGTTACTCACTGCTGGAGAGAGCAGAGGGAAGGCTATGTTGGAAATGGGGTTTGTCTACAAAAGGGTCCTTCAGGGGGAAATGACGTCCTGCCCCACTACCTGATGCCAGAAAGCTGAGTAGAAGTTAACCACTGATTCACGTCATCCGTCTATCCACCCCCCACCCACAGGATCAGTGAAGTGGAGCCCAAATACTATGCAGATGGGGAAGATGCGTATGCAATGAAGCGGGATCTCACCCAGATGGCCGATGAGGTAAGAGTAGGGCCAGGGCCACAGTCCCCGAAGATAAAGGAAAGCAAGACAAGTAGGGGAGGCCCTGCTGCAAGGGAAGGTGCAACTCCCAGGGTCCCTGAAACAGTAGGAGGGCTGGGACGGCTGGAGGCGAGATGGACCAGGTGCCAGCTGTTGTGGCCACATCGCTGGGAGTCCTGATCCATGTCACCTCAGTTTCCTCAGCTGTCAGGGAGGAAGCTGGGCCTTGTCAAGGCTTTGAAGGAGGCTACATCGGCCCAAGATTCCATTTTCAGGAAGAAGCTTGTGCTGCCCTGAGGCGTGATGTGAGAGGCAAGGGAGGAGGCCCCTGGATGTGCTGAGAGTGGGGGCTCCAGGATAGCAGTGGGGGCCTGGGGACAGCCATGGCCTGCCTCAAGGCTCAGGGGTAAGACAAAACAGGGCTGAGGTGAAAGACAAGGTCCGACAGCAGCCCGTGTAAGGGAGGCATGAGCAGACTCCCTTTACAGGAGAGAAAACGGGCCCAGAGAGGGCAGAGCCAGGATTCAACCCAATGCAGTCCTGTGTTTCCTGCCCTGGCCCTGCTGCCTGTCACTGTGCCCTCTGCCCCCAGCAAGTGACAGGCACAGAGTCCCCTGGACTGCTTGAGAGGGCCTACATGGTCTGGAGACTTAGGCCCTATCTCCTTCCTCCTGCTTCTCCCTGGGCTCCTGATGGCAGCTGAGGCGGCACCTGGAGTTGAAGGAGAAGAGCAGGCACACAGTGCTGGGCACCATCGAGAACAAGGCGGAGAGCAAGGGCAACTCACTTCCAAGCTCAGGAGAGCCCTGTCGTGAGGAGAAGGGCCTGGCTGCAGAGGACAGCGGTGGTGACAGCAAGGACCTCAGCGAGGTCAGTGAGACCACAGAGAGCACCGACGTCAAGGACAGCTCAGAGGCCTCCGACTCGGCCTCCTAGAGCCTGCAAGCACTCACCTCCCTACTTTGGCCTGCCCATCCTATCCTCATCCGAGGTTTCCCAATAAACTTCACCCAGTGGCTTTGGGGGGTTTGTGTGTGCGAGTGTGCACATTTGGGGGAATGTGCCTCAGGCCCCTCTGTGTCCCTGTGGAGGTGGACCTCACAGCCTTTTGGCACAGGGCATCTTGGAAAGCCCAAGTAGAAGGGAAGAGCTTTGTCGGGGCTTTGGAGGTGGAGCTCCCAAGTCTGTTGGCTTTTAGCATCTTTGGGCCCTGGGGAGGGAGACCCTGGAGTTCTGGATGCCACACCCACCTAGGGGGCAGGCGCTCTGCCTTCCCAGCCCTGCTCTGTCACTGCCTTGCTGAGCTCTAGACGTCTAAGTCTAACTGATAACTGGGCTTATCTACTGATGTCCTGTCTGGGTTACAGCCCAACCAGCTACCCAGTTGTGGGGGTCCTGGCAATTGCCCTTGAATCATCCCTCCCCTGCCATCCAAAAGGTCCATGAGTCCTGTGTGTTTTGACCACCATAGTACTCTTTGAATCTACTCCCTAACCTAAGCCTTAATTTGAAAATAATTAATAGACTTTCAGTAGTTTTAGGTTTACAGAATGGATTGATAGCACAGAGTTCCCATGTACCCCCTCAGTTTTCCCCTATTAACATTTAGCATTGTGTTGCATTTGTTACAATTCAGCCAATATTGATACATTATTAACTACAGTTCAGGGTTTACATTTCCCTCTTTGTGTTGGTACATTCTGTGGGTTTTTAAAAAGATTTCATTCATTTATTTATTTTTAGAGAGAGGGAAGGGAGGGAGAAAGAGGGAGAGAAACATCAATTGGTTGCCTCTTGCACACCTCCAACTCAGGACCCCACTGGCAACCCAGGGATGTGCCCTGACTGGGAATCTAACCAGTGGCCAGTCAGTTCACAGGCCGGCACTCAATCCACTGAGCCACACCAGTCAGAGCTGTACAATCTATGGATTTTGACAAGTGGATAATGTTATTTCATGCAGAATGTAAGGCCTGTTTTTCGTGGTTTTGCTGTAACCCCCAAATTTGTTCCTGTGCCCCTTCCTCTGGCTGCAGCACCGTCACTTGCTGCTCCTCGACCCTGAGCAGGCTGTCTGGGCTGCCCACCTCCCAGTAAAGCTCAGCACTCTTGAGCTGTCACTCCCCTTTAAGTCCCTGCTACTGCAGATGGTACACTACTTCCCTGCCAGGCTGAATATTTCGCCACTAGGCTTGGAGCTCGGTTCTCTTTGGCTGGCGCTTGGCACGTGACCAACAGGCAGCCGGGGAAGCTGAAAGTAGGGGGTGGGGACAGTGGGGCTTGAAAGTTGAGTCTGCGCATGCCTGCCTGGCGAGGGCGACGGCTGTATTCTGATTGGCTCAAGTCACGGCCTCCGATGTAGGGGTGGCAGACGGATGTTTACCCCGCCCTCCGCGCTTGGTGTCAGTGTCTTCCGCCTCAAAAGCCTCGCAGCTGCGTTCCCAGGCTCTGATTGGTCCAGTGGCATCAGCGAGCGTCATTGTGTGTTACTGGGCCGCGCCCCAGCGCTGGAGGGAGGGAGCGGGTGGCGGCTTGGTTCCTTTATGGATCCCGCCTTTCTTCCTCTGCCCAGCCCACAAGAACCCCGCCCGCCCTTTGCCCTTGGTGCCCGGTGTGCGTGGCGGGCCCTGAGGCTTAGCCGCCCCCAGGCTGTTGGGTTTCCTGGGTGGAGGTGGGAACTGCTGGGGGAAGGAGGGGAAGCCGCAGGCCAGACTGGCCATTGGGGCCCAGCACTTCCCTAGCTTCTGGGAGGGGCCGCTTTCGTTCCAAAGAACCAAGCTGTGTCTGGAAGGCTGATGAAAGGCAAGAAGGCTCCTCTACCCCTTCGCCCTTCTGGGGTAGGCTTCGGGGCCTTCTCCCCCTCCCCCCATGAACCTATATACTGAAGTGTATAACATTATACCTCATTGTTAAACTTCTAGAAAGCCGATTTGTAGGAAAACAGGAGGGGCCTTATTGCCCAATTCATGCTTTCATCTATTGTTGCTGTAATGTGGGCTGTTTGTAACGGCCTCCCTCTTCATTGATCTCCTCTCCCCTCTGGTCTGTCATCCACGCAGCAGGTCTGTCATCCGCGCAGCAGATCTGTCATCCACGCAGCAGACCTGACCCCATCAGCACTGTGGTCACCCCTGAGACCAGTGTACACTCCACTCTGCACTCCTCAACAGGTTTAGCTAAGTCCCTTGGATCTGGTCCTTGCCTAATGCATGATAATGGGATTTTGGATTCTTTGGGAACAATGGAGCCAAGGATAGAGCAAGCCTTAAGTGCCAAACAAGTGCCCTAAAAGCCAGGGCTAATTACTTGAGGTTTTAAAGCAGTGGCTGAATAGGGTCATCATGTCTGCATTTCTGGAGTCAGAAAAGCACTGAGAGCATATGAAAGTGGGAGCTGAGATGAGTTCATCAGCACTTTCCAGTGGTCTTGAGCCCTGTGCCAAGCTCCATGGAATGGGTGATGGAATTTTGGGGACCATTCGGGGTTTGGATGAAAAGAGGGGCCAGACTGTGTTGGGGTTAGCTGATGAGGGGTGTAGATTCCTGACCAGGAGCAGTTTTCCGGGGTGGATGCATCTTTTCTTGCTTTGGGAAGAGGCAAGAGGCTCACTCGCCTGCCTTGCTGAAGGATTTGAACAGTTGGTACAGCTCAAACCAGCTACTGGCCGTCTAGGTCCTGGACCTACTGGGGACTGGCCAACTCCCAGGTCTTCCATCCCCAGACCCTGTGGACACATAGCATCTTAGAGAAGGCCCTTGGTTCTGGGGGGGGGAGGGCTGCAGCAAGCTTAGGAGTTATGTTTTTACCTTCTGGGTAAGAGAATTGCTTGTAGTTGAAAGGCAGGAAGTACCTGCATAGCCCTCCCTCCCTCCCAAAGAGCTGCAGGTCTAGGTCATGTGTGCGCACATGTACACAGAGCCTGACTTTGACATCCCTGCGCACAAAGGCTCGGACCCTTTGCACTAATACATACAGGTTTACATCCCCAAGCACAAGCCTAAGTGCGTCACTCGCCCCACGATCTAGACCCCAGGGATTTTCCTCCCAGCCAACGAAAGACAGTTGAATGGTCTGGCTTGTCACCTGCCACCTGCATCCTGACTTCCCCATTTGCTAGAGAAAAGCTGTTGCCCTGTGGCTATGAGTTGGTAGAGAGGGAAATAACAGTACCCCTGGCTAAGGGAGGCCCCAGACTTGCCTCCAGGCCTGCTAAAATCTTACTCTGAGCCGGTAGTTGAAAAGCTGTGTCCCCACCCCCAGGCCTAGGACAAGACAGGTGCAAGCTGTAGGGCAAAGGAGACAGAAGAGTCTCTTCCGGCAGCAGGAAGTGGTAACCACCTATGGGGAAACGAGGCTTGTTCCTCCCTATGGGGTGAAGAACGGGAACCTTAGCTGAACACTGTTCTGCCCCTTGCATGGGGGGTCTGAAGTGAACAGCTGCTGAGGGTCTGTCCTCTGGTGCTGACCTTCTTTCCCACCAGACACTGGGAATCTCTCAGGGCTGTGACTTGAGAAGGGTGGGCCCCATTTGATGTCCTGGGGATCTGGGGGAAGCTGGTGACTAAGAGGAGTCCAGGGCCTGGAGCAGCTATGATGTCCCCACCCAATGGCACTGAAGGCCAATGGCCATGCTGTGAAGGGTACTGTCTACCAGTGGTGACCAGATAGCCTTCTAGAGGAGGGAAGACAGGAGCTAGAGGGTACCAGCTTGCTGAACACCTTGGGGTTCTCACACTGGCCCGGGCTGCTTAGCAGGAGAGCTTTGAGCACAAGGCAGTTCAGGTATGGCCTAGCGCCCAGTAGGAGGGAAGGCAAGGACCCAGCTTGGTGGGAGTCCCGTAGAACCACAGAAGGCCCTTGAGGGCAGTACAAAGCATCGGTGCCCCGCCCCCTGGGTCTCTCTGGGGGCGGAGAGGGGCGGGGCCGGTGCAGGGTGCTGGCTTCGGAACCCAGGGTCCCAGTGCCCGGCCCACTAACGGCTGCTGCGTGGGAGCAGTGGGGCTCGACGGCGCCGCTGCCGGGCTTCCATGGCCACGCACGGGAAGCTGCGCCGGGAGCGGGGGCCGCAGGCCGAGTATGAGACGCAAGTAAAAGGTGAGAGGGCGCTCGGCTCTTCTGGTCCGGTTCCCTGCTGAGACCCCAAGGCTATGGGGGAGCCCTAAAAGTGCCGCTGCCACAGTCCCAGGTCCCCCTATCCCTCCTAGCGATGGGGGTTGGGTGATGGAAGAGGGAGCCGCAGCCCCCTGCCCGTTTCTCTGCACCCCTTTGGCCTCAACCGCCCTGTTGTTCTCCCTTGCTTTCCCGTTCCTTCCCTCCTTTATCCCTCCATCATTCCTTCCTTTGGTCTCACTGCCCTAATTGGTTCTCTTTGCACCTCACCCAAGGAGCCTGAGAAGAGAAGGGGGCCTTCGGGTACACCAAGGTGACCGCCCCCCCCCCCCCAGAAAGTGGCATTCTAGCCAGAATGAAATCAAACACCTTGACTTTGCTGAGGGGGGCCAGCTAAGGGAGTCTAGGTACCTAGGTGGATGGCTTTGTCCTTAAACCACTTCAGTCCCTGTAGCCCTCCTTTGGGTACTGTAGGGGCTCAGAGCTGAAGGCAGCGGTCTCTGGGTCCATCTGGCACAGTGAGTCTTGGCCTGAGAGATTCAACAAGGCCAGCCTCGAAGCTTTCTGAAGAGTAGACCTCTTTGGGTGCTGATAAACACTCTGTACAAATCGCATGCAAATCAGCTTTGCAAATTCTTTGTCGGCAACTTCTGTGGTTTTATTTCGGGGTTTTATTTTGGGCGTGGTGACTGTTACAAAGGGAAGGAGGTAGCATCCAAGCACCAGCAGTTGGGGGCCTGAAAGTTTCCCAGTGTCTTTCACGCGTCATTCTCAATAGCTCTGTTTGCTGATGGAAGACACTGGAGCTCCGAGGAACGAGGAGCAGTGACTTGCTCATGGTCATAGAGCACCACGGTTCCTAGGAGGCAGACTGAAATGACCCTTAAAGATCCTTCCAACCCAGGGATGCAGGTTCCAATGTAATTACCACAATGTAATTACCAGTACAAGCCTTTTACACCAAAGTGTGCCTGAGTCCTCCCTGTGTGAGAGGCAGTGGTGTGGGGTGAGCCAGCTCGCCAAGCCTCACCTTTGTCATTTCTCAGAAGCAGACAATGACTCCCATCCTGCTTCCCCAAAATGTCGTGAGGCTGAAGGACTTTGGAAACTCTTCAGCCACCAAATATGGCTCAATTCATTCACGCCGAAAAAATGGAGAATGTGAGGAAGGTTGTCTTTAAGATGTTGCTTGCCTGCTGTGGCCCTCCAAAGATTTGGGCTTCTGTTCCCTGCCCCCCACCCCCATCAGCCCCGAAAGAAACTTCCTACCATGTTAGAAAACAGGATCATTGTCTTGACACCCTGAATTATGAAAGGTCAGCATAGTCGTGGTTGGGAGGCCATCTTCTCTTCTGCTTTGCTTGTCAGCAGAAGTGAGACCTGGGCCCTGCTCACAGGAAGTGCTGGTGGGGCCCAAGCATAGCGGACTCCATCCTTCCCTGTGACAGATGTTTTGTATGCATCTCCTTTGCCCGCCCCAGGCCCTGGTAATACAGTGCTGAGCAAAAGAGAACCAGTCCTGTCCCTCCGAGAGCTCAGACACATCTGGTAAATAAGGAATCACAGTTTCCATTACGACGCGAACCACTATAAAGAGAAAGCAGGTGGTCAAGAAAGGGGGTGGGAAGAGGGCCAGTCCTAGGTTGGGGAGAGGTCAGGGGGTGGTTGTCTGATGAGTGTGTCTGAACTGAGATCTGGGAGGTGGGCAGAGACCCAGCCTGAAGCACTAACTCCCAAATCTCCTACTTGACACCAGCCAGTGCGCATGTCTGGATCCTGACCAAGGCGTGGCTGCCCTGAAGAAAAAGTGAAACAGTTTGGGGGGCTGGTCCATTCAGCACTGTTCACTTGTGCCCGGGGAGCTGTTGCTGCTCTGGGAAGGTGGGGCAGGTGCCAGAGGAAGGTATGGTGAGCTGAGAGGTCTCAGACATTTCTTGGAATTAAATGAAATATACTTTCATTCACAAAATATTACCGCGATTCAGTGAAGACTCTCCTGATTGCAAGTGGCACAGAACCTGCTCCACCTGGCCCGTGGAGCTGAGAGCCAGCCACTGGAGCCTGGCCTCAGATGATGGAAGGACACTGCTTGGCTCTGCCCTGGTCTGCATTGGTTTCACTGTCAGGAAGCCCCCCCCCCCCCCCCCGCCTTCCCGTTCCCCAGGCTTCTGCTTATGTAGCTTGACCCCTCAGCTGAAAAAGAGCACCTGTTCAGTAATTCTAATCAAAGTGTGGGGACTGTGGCCCCTGGCCCCATCACTGAGCCAATGGTGGATAGCGATGGAGGTGCCAAGGGACTGGTTATGCAGGCAGCCACATCTGGAGCAACTGGAATCAGGGAGAGGGACCCAGGGGCTGAGAATAGAAAGGGGGTGTTCCGCAAAGGGAGATCAGAGTCAGAGATGGGGATGCCCGGTGGGCAGCACCCACTGAGGCTACTCCACATTCCACAACCCCTGGGAAGTCACTGGCAGCCCAGAAATCCAAATGGTGCTGGTACTGAGCTGTTCACAGTGGAGTCCTCTCAAACAGCCACCCCAGGTCCTGCCACTTCACACATCCTCCTGGGCTGGCTCTCTGATCTGAACCCTTACTGTCTTTTGCCTGGACTGGTGCAGTAGCTGCCAACCCACCTGGGCACTTCCCTCTATCACCTGGCCTCCTCCTGGGCTCCCCATGGCTGCCCCCTCCCTTGGCTTCAGCCAGGCGTCACCTGGACCCGGGTCCCTGTGCATTTTGCCCCCACTGGCCTCACACTCCCTCTCTTCCCTTGGCACAGCTGACCCCAGCCACACTGGCTTCAACTGCCTTCACTGTTCCCTTGGCCTGAATGCTCTTTCCCCAGGTGTCCCCACAGCACCCCCATCACTTCCCTCAGTTCTTCCCCAGTGGTACTTGTTCCTGACCACCCTCCTCTTAAATAACCCTTCCCCATCCCCCTGCTCTGATCTGTTCACTGCTGTGTGTGCCCCAGTCCCGTCTCAGCTGTGCAAGGGCAGGCCCTCAGTCAACCCTCTTTGTCACCGTAGCTCTGTGTTTAGCATGCAATCAGCATTCTGCTGGATAAAGACATCAGTTAGTGCCCCTCCCTAGACACATGACAGAGATTCCTAAGTGGGTGACCTGCTTGTCAGAGCCAAAATGGTGACTTATTTTATTTATTTACTTAATTATTTTTTAACTTAATTTATTTATCTTTAGAGGCGAAGGGAAGGAGAGAGGGAGAGAAATATCAATGTCTGGTTGCCTCTCGTGCGTCCCCTGCTGGGAACTGGCCTGCAACCCAGGCACGTGCCCTGACTGGGAATTGAACTGCGATCCTTTAGTTTGCAGGCCCACGCTCAATCCACTGAGTTACACCAGCCAGGGCTATTTATTTACTTAATTATTTTTTAGAGGGAGAGAGAAAACCATCGATTTGTTGTTCTATTTATTCATGCATTCACTGGTTGATCCCATGACCCGAACACTGCGGATCAAACCCACAACCCTGGCGTATCGGGGTCAATGCTCTAATCAACTGAGCTACCTGGCTGGGACCCAACAGTGACTTATTTACCCAGGAGCCCCAGTGCCCACTTGGGCACGCGGTGGCTGCTAAAAGTGTTTGCAGACGTTGCTTAAGCTTGTCATTCAGGCAGTTCTTTGTTTTAGGCCTGTGTGGGGAAAGCAGTGTTGCCCAATCAAGCCAATGATAAAGTGTCAAAAGCCATAAGTGTGGGGGCCCTGGGTGTGGCTCTGTCTGCTGGGAGGTAGGGCTCGGGTGCCCTTGGGGGTTGTGACCAGGAGTCGGAACTGGGGACCAAACACAGGCCTGTTTCCTCACTCCTTTCACTTGTCAGATATGATCAGCGCTCCCCAGCCGCTGGCCTTCAGTATGGGGCCCCGCTTTGTCAGGAGTCCACTGCAGGTTTGGCAGAGCACCGCAGCTGCCTTGCCCCCACACAGCCCTGCGTGTCTGTGTGTGCAGGGAGGCTGCTCTGCCTGGGGTCCCAGGTACCTGAGGGGCAGGAAGTAGCAGGGGAAGCAATTCAGGGGCTTTCCTGGAACCAGAGAGTTATAGGCAGCCTAAGTGAAAGGCGCCTGGCTAGGGCAGCTGTATGTCCTCACCATCACAACTGGTTCCACCCCTCCTGGATCTGCCGTACTCCTTCTCACCCACAGGCCTCTGCGCAGCTCTCCTCTCGCCCTGAAACAGCCTTCCCATTTCTCTTCAACCACTTGGCCTGGCTGGTTCCCTTTAGCCTCAGCCCAGAGGTGCCTTTCCTCAGAGCTGTTCCGAGCTCAGCTGGACAGTCGAACCTGTAACCTCTCCCTGGGAGCCAGACTCCTTCCTCCTCAGCCCCAGCCCTCACCCTCAGGGTGGGCAGGATGGCCTCCTGCCCAGGCTTGAGCCATGGTTCCCCACAGAGATGCGCTGGCAGCTGAGTGAGCAATTGCGCTGCCTGGAGCTGCAGGGTGAGCTGCGACGGGAGCTGCTGCAGGAGCTGGCTGAGTTCATGCGGCGCCGCGCCGAGGTGGAGCTGGAGTACTCCCGAGGCCTGGAAAAGCTGGCCGAGCGCTTCTCCAGCAGAGGAGGACGCCTGGGGGGCAGCCGGGAGCACCAAAGCTTCCGGTAGGTTCTTGTTGGCAGGATGGTTGCAGCAGGGCCCAAGTCCTGCTCCCAGTCTGAGTGCCCCTCTGCCCCCAGAAAGGAGCCATCCCTCCTGTCGTCCTTGCACTGCTGGGCTGTGTTGCTGCAGCAGACGAGGCAGCAGAGCCGGGACAGTGCAGCTCTCAGTGAGGTGCTGGCGGGGCCCCTGACCCAGCGCCTGAGTCACATTGCGGAAGATGTGGGGCGTATAGTCAAGAAGGTAAGGCCCTCACCCTGGGTATAGGAGGTGTGATGGCCTCAGGATGTATCAAGGGCAGTCTGTGGGTACTCAGTCCAGAGGTGTCAGGGCTGGGAGGGCGGAGGAAGTTAGATGGGTATCAGGTGGCAGGGAGGTAGGTGTAGCCTTGAGTGCCAAGCTGAGGTGATTGCGAACAGTGTGTGCTACACTGAGGTAGTGATTTGGTCACACATCCCCTCTTCCCCAGAGTAAGGATCTGGAGCAGCAGCTGCAGGAGGAGCTCCTGGAGGTGGTGTCAGAGCTTCAGACGGTGAGGATGGGGCAGGGTCCACTCCAGTCAGAGTGAGGCTATATCACATCGCATCTCACCAAGCCATGCTCAAGGAGGATTGGGTGTCCAGGACAGACCTGCCTTTCTCCCCACCCTGGGCACAGGGTTGGGGGGCTAGGTGCTCACATGGGATTGCCTAACTCTCAGGTCTGAGTACCAGGAGGAGGGGGAGGGTTGGCTGTGGCCTTGGCCTACAGCAGGGTTGCCTGGTCTTGGGCCTCCCTCAGGCCAAGAAGACGTACCAGGTGTACCACACAGAGAGCGTGAATGCCGAGGCCAAGCTCCGGGAAGCTGAGCGGCAGGAGGAGAAGCGGGCTGGCCGGAGTGCTGCTGCCGCCACAGCCACTGCCAGCACCGAGGCGGGGCCCCTCCGCAAGACCTCCCTCAAGAAGGGATCACGGCTGGTGGAGAAGGTGGGCTTAGAGGACATTGGTCAGTGTGTGAAGGCTATAGCTCCTGGCCTTTGTCCCTGTGAGTCCCTGGACTGTGCCTGGGGCCTGTGGGAAAGTGGTGCATGGAGGGGCACGGCGGGGCTGCAGAGGACCTGGGCCTCTGGCAGAGCTGTGGGGGGAGGGCCTGGGTCTGCTTAGCCCTGCTGGCTCTGGAAGGTTCCCCATGATAGACTGGTGCACAGAGAGGTCAGGAGGACAGTGACTGTCTCCCCTGTGCTCCTAGCTGCCCCCCCCACCCCAGCAGAGCTGGGACGAAGAGAGCTCTGGTGCTTCCAAGCCTGGGGGCCTTTCTACCCACCCTCCTTGCTTCATACAGTGCTATGAGGTTTCAGGACCAAGAAGAAATGTAGACTGGGTGATTGGGTGCTATACAGGGATAAAGAGCATTTGAAGTGGGCTCTGAAGAGAGGATGAAGAGGCTGAGGGCGGCAGAAATACCAGGCTGTGGAGGTGCCGAGCTGGGAGGAGCCGAGGCAGAACCGGGGCTGCCAGTCCGAGACAGGAGGGTTTGTGCACAGCAGGGTGGGCTGGGTGAGCACATCGGGACTTTTGGCCACAGTGTTTGAGGGGTCTGTGGGACTTCAGGTGTAGCTGTCCATATGGAGAGGACAGCGGGGAGACTGTGAGGTCTGACCAAGTCGATGACCCTGGTGTTCTTGTGTGATCTTGAGCAGCGTCAGGCCAAGTTCTTGGAACACAAACTCAAGTGCACGAAGGCACGCAATGAGTATCTGCTCAGCCTGGCCAGTGTCAACGCTGCCGTCAACAACTACTACTTGCACGATGTCTTGGACCTCATGGACGTGAGTGCTGGGTAGACAGGCAGGGTGGCGGGGGCAGCGTCCAGTGCACCGGTGCATATCCAAGCTGTGTTCTTGCTTTCTCCTCAGTGCTGTGACACCGGGTTCCACTTGGCCCTGGGGCAGGTGCTCCGGAGTTACACAGCTGCCGAGAGCCGCACCCAAGCCTCCCAAATGCAGGGCCTGGGCAGCCTGGAAGAGGCGGTGGAGGCCCTGGATCCTCCAGGGGACAAGGCCAAGGTGCTGGAGGTGCATGCAGTTGCCTTCTGTCCCCCGCTGCGTTTTGACTACCAGCCTCACGAAGGCGATGAGGTGAGGGTCGCAGCCCCTTCCCCTTAATGCCCCCAGAATTGATGCCAAGGGCTTTGTGTTGTCTGCCCATTAGGTAAGTCAATGAATTTCACTTTGCTGAGGAGTCAAAACTCCTGAGTGCGGCTTATTTCTCAGACCCTCAGTCAAAGGCTCTGAGGCAAATGAGGTCTCCCACTCACATTTGAAGCAAACAGACTTCTGTAGGTCATTGCAGTTCATCCAGGGCATGAACACCCCCCACAAGGCAAACACAGCAAAAATGTCAATGTGGACAGCAGGTGGCAGGTGGGCATATAGCTGTCCACGTACCCTTCTTCCAATTGTTCTGTATGTTTCAGACACTTCATAACACAAACTTAGAGGCAAAGAAACCCTACAAGCAGTAAAATGTAACTAGGCATCTTTTTCACTTGTCTCTGAGTTCCCCCCCCCTTTACCCGTTTATCCTAATGAGCACTGCGCATGGGCTGGGATTACATGGAGCTTTTCGTTATTTTATCTGTATTTTGACCAAAGTAATACTTTAAAACCTTAGAGGTTACTGAAGGCTTACAATGGCACATAGTTATTCTCCAACTCATTCCCACTCCCCAGAAACAGCCACTTCCCAGTCTTCTAGCTGCTGCCTCTGGAGCTTCCCTCTGTGTGTTCAAATCATGCAGCGGGCTGCTAGCTGCTTTTCAACTTGCCGTAGGTTCTACCAGCTTCCTTCTGTGGAGGATCCGGGCTCAGGACCCGCGCCCCCCCCCCGACCAGACCACCGACCCACCGACCACCGTGTAGTAGTGCTCATGGTCCTGCCTCCACACCAGGCAATCAGTGCGCTTCCTCTTTTTTTTAGAGCCCTGCTCTGGAACAGATCTGAAAATGCCTGTATTCTTTCCTTGAAATTGATTGGTAGTTTAGCTGAATAGAGTTCAAGGTAGAAAATCAGTTTCCTTTCAGTATTATAGGTGAGAAGTCCAATGCCATTTCACTTCTGAGTCTTTGTACATGATCTGTAATTGTTCTCCATGAAGCTTTCAGGGTAGTCTCTTTTCCTTTTGTTGTAAAATTTTAGGATGCTATGCTTTGGGGACTCTCTTTCTTTCATGATGCTGGGCAAACAGTGGGTCCTGTCAGTCTGGAAAGTTGTGTCCTTAGGTTTTGCTGGTATTATTTCTTTGATAATTTTCTCCCGTTAATTGTCTTATCTTTTTTTTATAGTTTTTTAAAAGGAAAGTATTTCTTTTTTTTTAAGATTTTTATTTATTTATCTTTAGAGGGGAAGGGAAGGAGAGAGGGAGAGAAACATCAATGTATGGTTGCCTCTAGCGCGTCCCCTGCTGGGAACTGGCCTGCAGGGAACCGGCCCGCAACTCAGGTATGTGCCCTGACTGGGAATGGAACCGCGATTGTCTGGTTCGCAAGCCCACGCTCAATCCACCGAGCTACAACAGCCAGGGCTAACTGTCTTATCTTTTAAGAATTCTTATAATTATGGCCCTGGCTGGTGTGGCTCAGTGGACTGAGTGCCAGTTTGTGAACCAAGGGGTCGAGGGTTCAAGTCCTGGTCTAGGGCACGTACCTGGGTTGCAGGCCAGGTCCCCTAGAGGTCGCGTGTGAGAGGCATTGATCTTTCTTCTCCTCTTTTTCTCCCTCCCTTCCCGTCTCTAAAAATAAATACATAAATAAATTTAAAAAAAAGAATTCTTATAATTATGGATGGAACTAGAGGGTATTATGCCAAGTGAAATAAGTAAGACCAAGAAAGACAAATACGGCCCTGGCTGGTGTAGCTCAGTAGATTGAGTATGGGATGCGAATAGAAGGGTCACCGGTTCGATTCCTGATCAGGGCACATGCCTGGGCTGTGGGCTGGGTCCCCAGTGGAGGCCATGCGAGAGGCAACCACACATGGATGTTTCTCTTCCTGTCGTCCTCCCTTCCCCCTCTCTAAAAATAAATGAATAAAATTTAAAAAGAAAGGTAAATATGATTTCACTTATAGGTGGAATCTGAAGCACAAAGTAAATGAACAAACAAAACAGAAAAGACTCAGAGACACAGAGAACGAACTGATGACTGCCAGATGGGAGGGGTTTGGGGGCTGGGTGAGGAAGGGGAAGGGACTAAGAGGTACAAGTTGGTCGTTACAAAACAGTCACAGGGATGAAAGTACAGCACAGGGAATATAGGCAATAAATATTATAATAACTTTGCATGGTGCCAGATGGGTACTTGAATTATCGGGGGGATCCCTTCATAAATTATATAATTGTCTAACTACTATGCGGTACACCTGAAACTAACAAAATAATATTAAATGTCAACTGTAATTGAATGTACAATAAAAAAGATTCCTTGTAATTAAATGTTGGACCTCATGGGTTAATTCTTTTTTTTTTTAAATGTCATGTGGTTTTCATATGCACTTCTTTTTTTTTAAGATTTTATTGTCTTTAGAGGGGAAGGGAAGGAGAGAGGGAGAGAAATATCAATGTATGGTTGCCTCTCATGTGTCCCCTGGGGAACCGGCCTGCAACCCAGGCATGTGCCCTGACTGGGAATCGAACCGTGATCCTTTGGTTCGCAGGCCCCACGCTCAATCCACTGAGCTACACCAGCCAGGGCCCTCATGGGTTAATTCTCTAATTTCCTTCTCTTTTCTCTTTCCTATTTCCCATTTCTATGCCTCGTAATTCTGATTTCTTAGAGGTTTCTTCAACTACCTCTACCAACCCCTTGCTGAAATTTTTTGAAATTTACTTTTATACTTTCTGTTTCTAAGAGTTCTTTTTTGTTTTCTAAATTCCTGTTATAACCCTTTGTTATTGTTTCACAAATACACCGTTCTCTCAAATCTTTCTGAAATGTTTTTTTTGTTGTTTTCTTGATATTTTCTCTGTTCCTTGCATTTTCTCTGTTTTCTTGCAGTATGTTTTTAAAAATTGACTTGAGGGAAGGAGGAGAGAGACAGACAGACAGATGCACTGGCTTGTGCATTTGTGCATTCCTTGGTTGATTTTTTAAACAAAACTTTATTTATTTTTTTTTAGAGATAGAGGAAGGGAGGGAGAAAGAGAGGGAGAGAAACATAAATGTGTGGTTGCCTCTCACTCCACCCCTGCTGGGGACCGGGCCCACAACCCAGGCATGTGCCCTGACTGGGAATCAAACCAGCGACCCTTTGGTTTGCAGACTGGCCCTCAATCCACTGAGCCACACAAGCCAGGGCTCCTTGGTTGATTTTTGTATGTGCCCTGACGAGGGATTGAACCCGAAACGCTGACCTATCAGGATGACACTATAACCAACTGAACTACCCGGCCATGTTCTCTTTGTTTAAAAACTTGCTTTGATCTATGGCTTCCATTTTAGACTTTTTCTTTTCTTTTTAAAAAAATATTATATTTATTTATCTTTAGAGGGGAAGGGAAGGAGAGAGGGAGAGAAACATCAATGTATGGTTGCCTTTCTTGCGTCCCCTGGCTGGGAACTAGCCTGCAGGGAACTGGTCTGCAACCCAGGCATGTGCTCTGACTGGGAATCGAACCGCGATTGTCTGGTTCGCAGGCCCGTGTAGACTTTTTCTTAAATGGCTAGTTTAGCCATCAGTTCAGAATTAAGAGGAGGAACAGAGAGGGAATTAGATACATGGTGTGTGTGAGCCGAGCAGGTCCACAGTGCTGCTCCCCACAGGGTGGCTGGGCAGGAACTCAGATCGTTGCTGCGAGCAAACTCCACACCTTGGGGAACCAGGGAAGAGAGTCTCAGGAAAGACTCTAGGACTTGGGCTACAATCGGGGTGGGGATTGGGGAGAGGATTGACTCTGGCTTGGATGCCGTCAGGAAGCAAGGGTAACTCTGACTGTGTGTCTTTTTTTTTGTTTGTTTTCATTTTACTTTAATTGTTGTTCAAGTACAGTTTCGTGCCTTTTACCCCGATCCCAGCCCACCCTCCTGGCCCTCCCCACCTCCCTCCTGTTTCCACCCCAGCTTGTTATTGTCCATGCATCCTTTATACTTGTTCCTGCAAACCCTTCCCCTTTTCCCCTGAAATTCCCTCCCTCTCCCCTCTGGACACTGTCAGCCTGTTCTCCGTTTCACTGTCTTTGGTCATATTTTGCTTGTTTGTTTGTTTTGTTGATTAGGTTCCTGTTAAAGGTGAGATCATGTGGTATTTGTCTTTTACCACCTGGCTTATTTCGCTTAGCATGAGGTTTTCCTGTGCCATCCATACTGTCCCAAAGGGTAGGAGCTCCTTCTTTCTTTCTGCTGCATAGAAT
Source organism: Artibeus jamaicensis (assembly GCF_021234435.1). NCBI lineage: Eukaryota > Metazoa > Chordata > Mammalia > Chiroptera > Phyllostomidae > Artibeus > Artibeus jamaicensis. Next base: position 744,909 of record NW_026521282.1, read on the forward strand.
TCCATTGTGTAAATGTCCCATGGTTTTTTGATTCGTTCATTTACTGCTGGGCACCTAGGTTGCTTCCAACTCCTGGCTATTGTAAATTGTGCTCCTTTGAACATTGGGGTGCGTAGGTTATTTTGGATTGGCGTTTCGGGGTTCTTAGGATGTCTTAATAAATCTTATCTAGAAAAGCAGGGTAGGGGTTTAAGGGAGGGTAAAGCTGTCATTGATGAGGAAGCAGCAGTCATTCATGAGCTGGGACGGGCGCAGGTTTACTTATCTTTGTGGCTTGGCCAATATGTTTGTGTTTGTCTGTGCTCACACATGATTACAAGGTGGTCTTGTTTTAGTCTTCAGCCGTCACGGTCACAAAGGGGCCTTGTCTGATGTTGATAGTCTCTGACGTTCCTTATGTTCAGTGGGGCAGCAGCAAGACCCAGTTGGGACTGCTCCAGATGGCAGCGGCTGCTCCGCTCTTTCTCATCTGTGGGGCGTTTCGTCTCCTTCTTTAGCTGTGACTAGTGTCCCTGAGTCCAGAATGCTTCCCATTTATCCTTTCCAGAGAGTAAATCTCTAGCTTTCTGTTAATTGTGTTGATTCGAGGGGGTGATTCTTCTAATGTCAGTGCTCCCTACGGTATAGGAAGACTCTTTTAAAATCAAGATTTCCCTACCACCCTGGCTGGTGTGGCTCAGAGGATTGAGTGCTGGCCTGTAAACCAAAGGGTCACTGGTTCGATTCCCAGTCAGGGCGCAGGCCTGGGGTGTGGGCCAGGTCCCTAGTAGGGGGTGTGCAAGAGGCAATTCCACACTGATGTTTCTCTTCCTCTCTCTCTCCCTCCCTTCCCCTCTCTCTAAAAATAAGTAAATAAAAATCTTTAAAAAAAAGATTGACCATTTTTTTAACTATGAATTTTTAAAAAGATTTTATTTATTTGTTTTTAGACAGAGGGAGAAAGAGAGGGACAAAAACATCAATGTGTGATTGCTTCTCATGTGCTCACAACTGGGGACCTGGCCCACAACCCAGGCATGTGCCCTGACTGGGAATCGAACTGGTGACCCTTTGGTTTACAGGCAGGCGCTCAGTTTACTGAGCCGCACCAGCCAAGGCACAGATTTACCATTTTTAAGCGTACAGTTCAGTCACATTAAGCACGTTAAGCACAACCACCATCCATGTCCAGAGCTTTTCATCTTCCCAAACTGAAACTCTGTTCCCATAGACACTTAATCCCCACATTCCCCTCCCCAACCCTAGCACATACCATCCTGCTTTCTGTCTCTGAATTTGACTACACCAGGGATCTCATACAAGTGGAATCCTACACTATTCGTCTTTATGTGACTGGTTTATTTCACTCGGCATAATATCCCCAGGGGTCATCCATGTTGAAACATGTATCAGAATTTTGTTCCTTTTTCAGGTTGAATAACATTCTGTTGCATGGACAGACCATGTTTTATTTATCTGTTCCTCTATCGGTGGACACTTGAGTCGCTTTCACCTTTAATTTTTTTTTATTTATTCATTTTAGAGAGAGAGAGAGGAAGGGGGCAGGGAGATAGAGATTTGTCGTTCCGCTTATTTATGCATTCATTGGTTGATTCTTCTATGTGTCCTTACCAGGGATCAAACCTGCAACCTTGGCCTATTGGGAAGACACTCTAACCAGCTGAGCTACTTGGCCAGGGCTGCTTCCATCTTTTGACTACTATGAATACCTCTGCTATGAACAGAAGTACACAAATATCTCTTCTAGAACCTGCTTCCAATTCTTTTGGGTAGATACTCCAAAGTGCCATTGCCGGATCCTGTGACGAGTCTGTGTGTACTGTTTTGAGGAACCGTGGTATCATTTCCTAGACAGACTTTCTCCATCTTCTGAGTTTTTCCGGGTTCAGCGGCTGCTTTGACTGGCTAGTGTCTGAGCTTTGTTGAGTCAGATACTCCGGTCTCCATGTTCCACAAGTCCGTTGATATCTCTTCTGTGCTGTCGTCTCCTCCCCTCTTCCCCGTGTCCCTGTGACTTCTACCTTCATGCACCCCTTTATGGTGGAGCTTGGAGGAGCAGAGAGCAGGGTGTGTTTAGCCTATCACAGTTAAGTGAAGCCCTCACTCTCCATTGGAACTTGATGTCAGAGTTTTCTGGGTGTTTACGTGCTCAAGACAGGAATTCTTCGCTTCCTAAAGCTGTCTCCTCCCACCCCGCACACCGCTCATGAGAATGTATTTCTGCCTGGTTAGAGTAAACCGTTTTTCTGCCCTCTGCTCTCCCCAGGAGAGGTGTGGCCAAGCCTTCTGTCTTCTGACTCAGATCCCAGCCTTCCTGACCATTAAAACAAATAATTAAGTAGTCATTCTCGTCCCCTCGCCCAGCGCCTGTTATACCTGTCTCTCTAGGTCTGCTCCTCCTGGACATTTTACATAAACAGACTCGTACCATATATGGCCATTTGTGTCTGGCTTCTTTCACTCAAGGAAATGTCTTCAAGGGTCACCTGTGTTGTAGCGTGTGGCAGGCAGGACTTCATTCATTTTCGTGGCTGAATAATACTCTCTTGTGTGCATGCAGCACATTTGCTTTTCCATTCGTCAGCTGCTGGATGCTTGGACTGCTGTCACCCTGGGGCTGTTAGGAGGTTGCTGCCCGAGCATCTGTGCACAGGCCCGAGTGTGCGTGGTTGTGCTCCTCTCCCTTGGGGCAGTGCGCTTGCCATTCTCCAGGACCAGGTGTATGAAGCCCGGAGGCCTGGTGGTCCTGTGCATCAGGCAGTGGAACCGCACTCGGTTTCCTCATGCCCCAGAGACCCTGGTATCTGCTGCCCAGCCCTACTCCCGCTCCCACGTCTGAGCCCTCAGTTCCTCAGACGCTGCCCTTTGTAGGTGGCTGAGATCCGAGTCGAGGTGGAGCTGCGGGACGAGATTCTACCCAGAGCCCAGAATATCCAGAGCCGCCTAGACCGACAGACAATAGAGACAGAGGAGGTATGAGTGGCCTGTCCTGTCCTGGGGGCAGAGACTTGGAGACCGAGTGAGGTATCCATGGCCACCCCTTCCCTTCTCTTTAGAGTTGGACTTCTTGTCCCTTGCCTGTCCCCAGTTTTTCCTGCCCTGAACTTCCTGCCTTCTCCCCAGGTGAACAAGACGCTGAAGGCTACACTGCAGGCCCTGCTGGAGGTGATGGCCCTGGAAGATGGGGAAGCGGTCGACTCTTTCCAGGCCAGTCCCTCCACTGAGTCCCTCAAGTCCACCAGCTCGGACCCAGGTGCTCGGCAGGCTGGTCGGAGGCGGGGCCAGCAGCAGGAGACTGAGACCTTCTACATTACGGTGGGGAGGGCTGGGATGGGGGCAGGGGTGGGGTACAGGGGGTGCCCAAAGCTGAGACTAAAACTTGGGGCTTTGGGGGGCACTTCCCAGAAGCTACAGGAGTATCTGAGTGGACGGAGCATCCTTGCCAAGCTGCAGGCCAAGCATGAGAAACTGCAGGAGGCCATCCAGCGAGGTGGGCCCCAGTCCTGGGCCCCTTGGTCCCTTCCACTCCACCCCAGGGGCCAGGAGCCAGGAGCGGCGCCCGCCCTCGGTTCTCCTGGCTTAGAACCCCACCCAGCCCATACTACTCTCTGACCAGAAAGGAGGTTCGCTGGTGGGACGGAAATAACCCAGCAAAGGTCCTGGCCTCTACTGTGCCCTTGGCCCCACTAAGCGCCCTTGGCCTTTAGACCACACGTTTTTCTCTATGGCTCATTGAGGGCCTCCTGGCCTGAGAGGCACACCAACCTTTTCTGTTCCCCAGGTGACAAGGAGGAGCGGGAGGTGTCATGGTGAGTTCTTCATGAGGGGCTGGTTTGTTTTGAGGAGCTGGGGTTCTGCAAGGGTCGAGCTGTGAGGTCACCACTCCCTTCTCCTTGGGGCCCGGCTCTGCTGCCCATTCTTCTGTGGCCTCCATTTCCCACTTCACCTAGTGGGTTCCGAAGTAACTCTCAAGCTCCAGGGCCCTGGTTGGGCTGGTGGGTGGGGCATCCCATTCCCCATGTCCACAACCCTCAGAGCCAGCTTCCGTTCGCTACAGGACCCAGTATACACAGAGAAAATTCCAGAAGAGCCGCCACACCCGCCCCAGCTCCCAGTATAACCAGAAACTCTTTGGGGGAGACATGGAGAAGTTTATCCAGGTACTTGCTTCGCCTCCCTCTGCAACGAAATGCAGGCCCTCCCCCTGCATTCTCGTCTGTCTTGAGCCCTGGGCCACCTCTGTAGCCTGGCTGCCCGCGACCCCAGTGTCCTTCATTGCCAACCGCCTTTCCTGGGCGGGCTTCTGCCAGGCCTCGTCTGATGGAAGGAAATGTCCTGAACTAGAAATAGACATCTCCCCAAAGCCTCAGCAGCATCTATTTTTTTGTCATGATGTGATTATGTATGTAAACAGTCAAAAGAGTCGACGGACTATTTAAAAGAACCAATTTGAGTTTTGCAATGCTACTCGATTCGAGGTCAACATACAGAATCGGATGCTGTTTGCCCCTGCCAGCACTAAATAGTTAGCGAGTAAAACATAAGGCTCTGCCTAAACCGGCCCCAGGGACATCAGACACCTGGGAGTGAATCTTGCAAGCCACGTGCCGGGCCTCATTGCCAACAACCATAACGCATTGTTAGGAGAGAGTAAAAGCAAGCGAGTGACGAGGTGGGACTTGCTGTGTCCAGAGAGAAGTGAACACCCTCTCTGTCCCCAGAGCTCAGGCCAGCCCGTGCCCCTGGTGGTGGAGAGCTGTATTCGCTTCATTAACCTCAACGGTAAGCCTGGCACCCAGTACGTGGCACCCATGTAGAGGGTGTGGGGAGAGGGCTCAGCGCCCACTGACTCTTTGTCCTCCCGCAGGCCTACAGCACGAGGGCATCTTCCGAGTGTCGGGTGCTCAGCCCCGGATCTCAGAGATACGCGAGGCTTTCGAGAGAGGTGGGAACGGGCAGGGTAGGGTGGCGGTGGGGGTTAGCTGGAATGGGTACGATCGGCCTTCTTGTGCCCTGTGTTGTCCTCAGGGGAGGACCCACTGGTGGAAGGCTGTACAGCCCATGACCTGGACTCGGTGGCAGGAGTGCTGAAGCTCTATTTTCGGAGCCTGGATCCCCCACTCTTCTCCTCGGACCTGTTCACAGAGCTTCTGGCTTCCGCTGGTGAGGCCGGGGCCTGAGGTTCGCTGGGTGGGAGGGGCCGATCCCCAGTGGCTGTGTCCACATTTGTGGGCTTTTTTTCCTCTTTGGGGTGGTGGCCTTGGCCACAGACCTGGAGGCCATGGAGGAGCGGGTGGAGCTTGTGAGCCGCCTTCTGGCACAGCTGCCGGGACCAGTGCTGGTGGTCCTACGTTACCTCTTCACCTTCCTCAACCAGTGAGTGCTTCTCAGGAGGCAGGAGCAGCTGATGTGGGTGAGGGGTGCTGGGGACACTGGGCAGGGAGTTCCCGCTTGTGACTTGCATGTGCCCCCAGCCTGGCCCAGTATAGTGATGAGAATATGATGGACCCGTACAACCTGGCCGTGTGCTTCGGGCCAACACTGCTGCCCGTGCCCGCCGGGCAGGACCCTGTGGCCTTGCAGACCCGGGTGAACCAGCTGGTGCAGACGCTCATCGTGCAGCCTGCTCGGGTTTTCCCATCCCTGACCCTGCTGCCAGGCCCCGTCTACGAGAAGTGCATGGCGCCACCTTCTGCCAGCTGCCTGGGGTATGTGCTCTTTGTGCTGCCTGGAGTGGGGCGGGGCATCCAGCCGAGGGGAGCCCCACCAACCAGCCATGTTCCTCTCTCTGCTCTGGACTTCAGGGACGCCCAGGTGGAGGGCCTGGCAGGGGACAATGAGCCAGAGCTGGAAGCTGGGACCCTGGCCCAGGAAGATGGTGAGGGTATGGAGAAGAAGGACCCCACCCTGTCCCCACCCTGGATGCCCACTTCACCCTCCCACTGAGATCCTCTCTTCTTCCCAGTCCTGGAGGGCGTTGTGGAGGCCGTGGCCTGCTTTGCCTACACGGGCCGCACAGCCAAGGAGCTGAGCTTCCAGCGCGGGGATGTGCTGCGGCTGCATGAGCGGGCCTCCGGCGACTGGTGGTGGGGCGAGTGCGCCGGCACCCGCGGACTCATTCCCCACAAGTACATCACGTTGCCTGAGGGGTGAGTGAGTGCCACGTGCTTCCAGGAGGCTCTCCAACAGCTTCCCTTCAACCCAGGTCTCGGCCCTTCCGCCGCCCCGAGTCCCAGCATCCGGAGGCTTTTCTGTGTGCCTTTCTGACTCCTGGCTGGCACTGGCACACAAAGCCTGCCCACCTCCCCCAGCACCCTAAACAGGCCGTCTTTCTGACCACAGAGCAGAGAAGCCGTCGGTGGGCCAGGGGCTGCAGGTTGCAGGGGAGCTGGTGAGCAGTCCAGAGGGCCTCCTGGCCGCGGAGTTTGTCCATCGGTGAGCAGGGGGTATGCGGCCCATCGGGAAGACCCGTTCTCACGGCCTCACTTGCCTACTCCCACCTGAGCCCCGTTGGGGGGCGCCAACCCTGTCCCAAGCAATGAACAGGCTGGAGGGGGCTGGGGTCAGGTTTCGGGCACACAGAGAGGGGCCCACTTAGGTAAGGGATGTCAGTGGACCATAGGATGGACCCTCTGGGCCAGCCCCTCTGTCTTTGTCCCTTGGGCACGCCCTGAGATGGGAGGAGCCACTGCCTGTTCAGTGCAGGGACTTCCCAGGGCCCCTGCCCGGCTCACTGTCTGTGCCCTGCAGGCCAGAGCCATGCACCTCACCCGGGGGCCCTTCTGGGCACAGACGGCACTTCGTGGTCCCAGCCTCCCCCGAGCGACTAGTGGAGATGGATAAGGTGAGAGCGGGCACTGGCTGAGCGTCAGGTGGGAGCATGTCTCCTGGGGGGGTCTCTGTCTCCCCTTATGAATCAGATTCTTCCTTCCTGAGGTCTGAGTCTGCCCCTCCTGGCCTCAGACAGGCTGCCTGAGGCTAACCCAAAAAGTGACAGGTCAGCAAGGATATAAGTTTACGGGGAAGGACAGGCCCAGTGGCAGGGGAGAGGGTGACATGAAGGCTCATGCATTTGGGCTTTATGGTTGGTTGAGTGGGAAGTGGTGAGTGGCATGGGCAACGGCTATCGGGCAGGCTTTAAGGCTGGAATCTGGAACAAAGTTAGGTGACAGATGGTGACATGGCAGGAGCTTGGTGGGCCAAGGAGGATGAGAGGGACAGATGGAAAGAGGCTGGAGGGGGTGGCTGGCTGGAGAGCTGGGCAGCACGGTGGCTGTGTTGGGAGGAGAGAGTAGGTGCTGTGTGCAGCCGCAGCAAGGTGCCAGCCTGGGGAGACCAGTCCCCGCTCTGTCTCATGAGTTCGTGTCGACCCCCTGATGGGTGCTCACTGCTCCCAGCCAAGGCAGAGGCCCTAGGGACAGTCTGTGCTCATGGAGAGAACCGGAGAGCACACTGTGTCCTAGGTGTAGCCCAGTGGCCAGTCCTGGGAGCCCAGGGACGGGGCTGAGTTGGACCAGCAGGTGGTAGGACTGAGGCAGCGCAGCCAGCAGAGACATTCCAGGGGAGGCAGGCAGCAGGCAGGGCCAGGCGAGGTACAGGCAGCTGCTGACCTGGGAGGTCCTGCATGCTGGTGGCCCCCGAGGTCACGTGAGAGGTCTGGGCCAGGGAGAGAGTAGGCATGAGGCTCCCACACGGCAAGGCTAGGTTGAAGGTTGCTGTCCCCAAAGGAGGTTGTGAGAGTCACACCAAAAGTGGCAAGAGGTAAACTGGGCAAGGGAGGAGGGACAGTAACTGCGGGCGCATAGAGAGGAAGGGCCCAGTGACGGGTTGGTAGCAGAGGACTTTGTTTTTGGAGTGGGGAGTTCTGGTGGAGGCTTGGGCAACAGAGAGTGGGAGGGTCTGGTGCCCGGGTTAGTAGTCATCACACTGACCGGGCATGGGCGGGGGAGTGGCAGGGGTGTGTGGCCGGGTGGCGGGGGATACTCCTACCAGAGGCCCTCCTTCTCTCTACCAGGCTGTGGCACAGACCATGGACTCGGTGTTTAAGGAGCTCTTGGGCAAAGCTGCTGTCCGCCAGGGCCTTGGACCAGCATCGACCAGCTCTCCAGGCCCCGGGCCCCGCAGCCCGAGGCTTCCAGGCTGCGGCCGCCTGGGCAAGCACAAAGGCTTCTCCCGCAGCCCTGGGGCCCCGGCCTCACCCTCAGCGTCCCACCCCCAGGGCCCGGACTCACCCCTCAAGCCACAGTGAGGTGCTGCTGGCTCCTTGGCAGGCCCCCCCACCCTAGGGGATCACCGGCAAGACTCTTCACCCTTCCCGGGCCCTTTGCTTTTCCCTGCCCTGTCCAGCAAGCACCGAACACCTACTCCTCATCCTTTGCAGAGAGAAGGACGTGGCCGGCCGAACAAACTCCTGCCTGCCCCAGCCCCGGCTTAGGCCCTTTTAGCAGGCAGCCAAAGAGGGAGGCTGGGGGCAAGCCCCTCCCCAGCCTTTCTGTGAGGGCTGTTGGGTGGTGCGTGCTCTTGCTCAGGTGAGCGTGCCCGTCTGCGCTTCAGCCAAGGACGTGGGACTGGCAGGGCTCGGCAGCCATTCATTCATAAAGACTGACTCCCCCACGTGATCCAGTTCCCTTGTGTTGGTGGATTGGGCAGGCGGGTGCAGGGCCAACTCCCTGGCACCCCTACTGTTTGAGGCCAGATGCCAGGGTGCTCAACAAAGGGGAAAGGTTGAGCAGCTGGAACAGCCTCTGCGGGCGGCGGGGGGACACTTGGCATAGGGCTGTGTGGGTTGGGGACTTGTACATTTGAAGGCTCGGTCACCTGCATCATGGGTTCTAGAGTCACACATGTGTCTGTGGTGCTATATGTATGTGGGGGGTTCTGAGAATGTCTTTCCATGCCGCCTTCACACCCACTGTTAGCCTGATCCAAGGAAACACACTGGGTGGAAAATGAGCTGACACTTTTATTATTAGGGAGAGAGTGAGAAGGGACACAGGGCAAACAGACAAGTGAGGAAAGGAAGCTCCGGAGAAGGAAGCTTCCTTCTGAGCTCCGGGCACAAGCCACAGGCCACACACCATACTGCTGCAGCCCCTCCTCGTACCTAGTGCCAAGGAGCTGACCTCCCAGGGCCCTCGCTATCCCGGAGCCAATTCCCAGTTGGCCCTCCTCCCTCTGAACGCCAGGACCAGCCCCCTGGCAGGCGGCTGAGCTCTGTGTAGCCTCTGGAAGGAAGGCGCCCCCTGGCTTCTCAGGAGGAAGTGTCCTTGGCCAGGAAGGAGCTGGCGGTGGCACAGGACTCCTCTTGGGGCCCCAGGCTGGGTGGGGTGCGCCTCCAAGCGCAGCAGAGCAGGCTGCGCAGCTCTGAAGAGACGCTGCTGCTGAAGGAGGCATAGATCCAGGGGTTGGTACAGCTGTTGAGGCTGCCCAGCAGCATGAGCAGCACGAAGGGGGGGCCTGTGTAGGTGGAGGAGAGGGGTTGGGGCTGAGGGTGCCCAGGCGGGGGTGCGACCCCATGTGCCTGCTAGTGGTTAGTGATCCCACAGCTAGATGTATGTGTGTGTGTGGGGGGGGGTAGAGGTGCATATGCATCCAAGCCCCAGCCCTCCCCATAACTCTAGCCACAGCCACACCCACCTTCCAGAGGTGCCTCCGGGTCCCACGCTGCCCACAGATGTACAAGGAAGAAGGGCGCCCAGCACAGCACATAGACAATTACAATCACCAGCGTCATCCTCACGGTCTTGGCCACAGCTGCTGACACAGGGGCTCTCTCGGTGGAACTGCCTGTCCGGGACCCTCTTCGGCGCCTCCCAGCCCCCTCTGCTGGCCCCAGAACCAGGCTGGCATGAATCTCCCGGAAGATGAGCACCTGACAGGCAGCGATGCCCAGGGCAGGTGCTACAAACACCATCAGGGCAATCCAGGTGACATAGGCACGAAGGCCCCAGGGTTCGACAAAGTGACCCCAGCAGTCGAAGACCCCGCTGCCAGCTCCCACCTCACGCTGGGCAAAGATAAACAGCTGTGGCAGGCTGAAAAGGAGCGAGAAGGCCCAGGCTGCCAGCACTGGCCGGTTCCAGTGAGCTCCACCTGCGTGGCGATGTGCCAGCATGGGGTGGCAAATGGCACGGTGGCGGTCCAATGTCATGGCCAGGATCATGTAGGAGGAAGCATACATGCCCACCATCTGCAGGTACTTGATGGTCCGACACAGAGCATCGGGCCCTTGGAAGCGGTCGGTGGCATCCCAGGCCAGCTGGGGCAGCACTTGGAACAGAGCCACAGCCAGGTCAGCCAGGCACAAGTGGCCGATGAAGACGTGCATAGGTGCCCAGCGGCCATGACGGCCCCGCCGAGCCAGGGCTGCCAACACCAAGCCATTGCTCAGGACCACAGCCACAAAGACTATGGAGAGCAGGGCCACCTCCGCCTGGGCCAGCAGCTGGTTCCGGGCGTCCACAGGCTTCTCCTTGCTGCTGTTGCCAAGTGGAAGGGGTGGAGAGACGGGCTGAAGAACAGCTGGGCGAGGAGGGGGGGAGAGAGGGCAAGTTAGGGAGGGTGCTGCGCAGGCCGATTGGAGAACCCAAGGAGGTTCCAACGAGACAGGCAGAGCAAGCGGCCTGGATATCTTCTGCTTCCCTTCCACCAGCAGAGCGCACATCATCTCCCCACCTCACGTGAAACGGAGGGAAGGGCAGCCCCAGCCCCCATGGGCAGCCTTGGGAGAAGGGCAAAAGAGGTGTCTGAAGGAGGGGCTTCTTGGCTCCCTCCAACCCCACTCCAGCCAACGCCACTCAGCCCACCTGGCTCATCCCAGCTCGGGGAGGGGTAGGGACCCAGTGGCTAGAACCTTACCAGAGGTGGTGGAAGCCACAAGCATGTTGGGGCCGGGGCGGGTGTCCTGAGCACCTGGAGGAGAACAGGGTGGCGAGCTCAACCTTCCATCCAAAGGGCTCGCCCTGCTGCCCAGAGTCTGTGGACAGAGGCCCTTAGAAAGGGGCCAGGGTGGCAGGGTGTCTGTGTGTATGGTGGGGTGGGGGCTCCAGCCTGTGCATGTAGCTGTGTATCAGCGATCAGGCGCTGGGGTCTGTGTGTGCGCATGTGTGCTCTAGCGATCGCGAGCTGGGTGTACGCCCTCAGCTCAGTCGGGGTTGGTAAGGTGTGGCCCCATTGAGCCAGGCATGGACCTCAGGGCCCTGCTCTTCTCCTCGAAAGGCTGGGCAGAGGAAGACAGAAAAGGGGGCAATTAAATAGATGGACAGACTGAGCCTAGGGCCCAGCTAGGCAGTCCACAAGACCCAAAGCAAACATCTAGAACCTCCTGCCCTAACAGAGGTCAGGAGACGGGATGGGGAAGGGCTGAGGGCTGGGCGGGGAGGGCCAGCGTGCCTCCGGGACCCCTGGCAGCCCCTTACCTGGCCGGGCTCCTGGATTCCTGGGAAGCTGGGCAGCAGCGGGCTCCAAGGTATCCCAGGAGCTCAGATCTGCTCTCCATCGCCTGCCCCGCCCCAACCCAGCCTCTGGGAGTGACCTGCCCAGGAGGGGACTTCCTCCCCCCTCCCCGTGCACCTCCCCTGGCCTCCTGCCTGTGGCACCGGGAAGGACTGCTTCCCTTCCTGCCCCCAGCCACTCCAGGGCCTGTTCCCAGGACTCCTTTCCCCGACTCCGTTTCTGAGGGCACTGAGGCTGGTCCCCATCTTGACCCAGCTGTGACCTAGAGGCCAGCTACCCTCCCTCCTCTGTACTCTGAACTGCCCTCACCCTTGCAGGGATCAGTTTACTGGCATGTCGGCTCTGGCAAGGCTTTGGGAGATCACTTAGTTCAGGGTCTCCATGATAAGTGGGGAAACTGAGACCAGAGATGGGTGGGACTGGCTCAGGATCATACAGCTTTTTGGGGGGCAAAGCTCGACTCCTTTCCCAAGCCAGGCTCCTTCTGGTCCTCTGTGCAGGGGTAAGGAAAGGGTGAGAGCTCCAGGAATCCCCACTAACACAGAGGCCCCTCCCCCTCCTCAATGAGGGCTGGCCGGAGATGAGGGACAGGAAGGGAGGAGGTGGGGTGAGATCAAGCCGGGTCTTAATGTGCCCAGTGAGATCCAGTTTCCTCCCCAAGGCCCAGTGGGAGCCGGGGACCCTCTGCCCACCCCCTCCTCCCCCAACTGAAACTACCTGTCCCGGGAAGAGGAGGCTTCTGAGCTCCTGCACTCATGCATATTCCAGCTCTTCCTCTCCCCCCCTCAATCCTGTCTCCTCCCTGTCTCTCTCCCTCTTTTCTCCCTCCCTCTTCCTCTCTCTCTCTCTCCCTCTCCCCCACCCCCACACACCCTCGCATATGCCCACAAACAGCCATATGCCCACAAAAGCGCACACACACAGTGTCATAGACAGACATACACGAACATTTCTGCACCCTGTGTAGGAGCTTCCCTGCCTGGGTCTCTAGGCAGCGACCTTCCTCGCCTCCCCTTCCCCTTCTCAAGCTCCAGGACTTTCTCCAACCACCAGCTCATTGGTTTCCCCATCCCAGGCGCCCTCTTTCCACCCCTCCCCTGCCCTTGCCACAGGCCTTGACCTCCTCAGCCTAGGTGAGGCAGCCCAGTGCAAGGCAGTGGCCCGCACGCTGCCAGAGGCCAGGCTCTGGGCTGAGTTCAGCGCTTTTTTCCTGTTTGTCCGTCTTCTCTGTTGACCTGCAAGCCTAGAAACCGAAAACAACCCCACAATGACCAGCCCCAAGTACAACCAAGTCCAAGGCTTCCTCTTCCTAGCCAGAGAGGCTGGCCGTGCCCCAGCCCCTCCTAGCCTTTGACCGGGCAGCAGGGGACGTGAGGGCAGGTGTCTTATACACTCCGCACCCCCCACCCTACGCACCGCAGCCACACATACAGCAGCACATGGTGCACACTATTCCTACACGTGCCGCACAGACAGCACGCAGTGCACACACCACACCACACACACACACACACACACACACACACACGACTCCCGGACATCACACATGTGCCGGCCCGGAGTGACGTCTGTGGCCTCGGTCCCCAAGATTCTCCCAGACTTGCAGGAGATATGGGATCTCTCTGGTCCACACCAGGAACTGAGGTGCCTACAGAGGAGCACATGTCCCTGCTTTGCGATTCCCCAGCTGTGCGACCTTGCACGGGCTATGCCCAGCTCTCTCCACCTTAACCTATTCCTCTGTACACTAGGAATCTAATAATTGAAGGTCAACCCGTGGTCATTGGATGGGCAAAGACCTGGAGCCAGCAGGTGATAAGCCTCCAAAAACATCTGCTTGTACCTAATGTAGGGCAGTGGTAGAGGCTGGGGAAGGAAGCTCCTGGGACTGGTCAGGAAGTGGTACCAGCCTTCCTGGACAATCATTTCCTTATGAGTTTCTCTGCTAGGGGTTGATAGAGGCCATGCAGGGCTAGGTCCCAGTGGAGAGCTGCCGCAGGGCGGGGCTCCTGAGCCATGAGGCTAGGCCTGTGACCATCTCTGTTCTGCACACTCCTGGTTTCCTGTTGTTGAGCCCAGGGAAAATTCTTGGGGAAGGCCACCCCCGCCCCCCCCCGCCTGTGGTTTTCTCTGGGCTTCAAGAAGCAAAGGGAGGGGATGTGTCCACTCCAAGGCCGGAACATAAAGGGAAGCTGTTCACAGAACCACTCCCCCCACCCCGTCAGCCAGGACCTCTGAGAAACTGAGACCTACGAAGGCGGAGGGTGTGCCAGAGAGTCTGGTTCTTCTGGGGAGAGCCCAGAAGGCTCAGGAACCCACGGTGCATGTGCTGGTGCTGTATGGGCGCTGTGCCAAGTGAGAGGCCAGGCCCGGCCAGCTGAGTCCCATTGCCTGTTGCAAGGAGCTGGTCAGAGGTGAGAGGCCCCAGGCAGGCCTCTGCTCCAGCCATCCCACAGGGGACAAGAAAGATGGGGCTTGACAGCAATTTATGGAAAGAAAGGCGTACTGGAATATTCAGTGTCAGGGCCACATGAGTCAGCGGAGATGGCACTGGGATGCCCGGGAAGTCCTGTCCCCTGGCCAGCATGAGCTGAGGACAGGGGAGACCGGAAGATGGGTGGGGTCCTAGAGAGGAGAAAGAAGGCAGGATCCATGAGAAGCGTTTGAGGGGGTGGCCTAACCCGCCCATGCTCACCCCAGGTAGCACTGGGAAACTTGTGGAAGGCTGGAGAAGGGCCTGGCCATGAGGCTGACCTGCTTGCTACCTTCAGTGGGCCTCAAGCCTGGGCAGGACTGAGCAGACACCCTTCTCACACCCTCAGTCCCCCCAGGGCAGCCCTTCTGCCCTGCTTTCCACCCTCCCCCTCTAGGATGGCATTTGCAGAAAGAGTTCTGTGGGTGGTCGAGGTGTGGGCCTTTGTCTCCACTAGCCCAGTGTCTGAGCAGAACAGGACGGGGGCTCCCGGGAAGCAGGGGCACTGACTATCCCAGGCATCGGCTGCCAGGCCAGGAGATCAAAGCTGCCAGGCTCTCAGATCTGCCTGTTCTGCTCTCTCACTGGCTGGCTATAATCAGAACCTTTTGCTCAACAAACAGCAAGTTCTGGCCTTGCACTGTGGGCGTGGTGATGAAAGGACCCGGGCCCCGTCAGGAGGAACACAGGGTTTTGTGTGAAAAGAGTGAGAGCAAGGCCCAGAAAAAGCACCCAGGAGAGAAATGATGGGACACGGTTAATGCCAGCAGGTAGTGGGTATGGAAAGGAAAGGCATTTCTCAGGCCCTGGATAGATCATTAAAAAACATTTGGGAAGAAAGACTAAGAGGAGCCAGGTAAGGATGTGGAAAAGAAGTGATGAAAAACCAGGAGAGCTTGGGTTCATAAGGCTGGGAGGAGAGAGAGGCGCCCCAAAGGAAGGAAGGACACAAGCAAAGCTGCTGAGAGGCCTTGGGAAGGAGGCAGGAGCCCCAGCTGGGCATTTCTCCCAACTGGGTGTGCATCACACATGGTGGACCCTGTGTGGCAGCGAGAAGAATGAATGCACTTATACCAACTGAAGTAATACACAAGCGGCACCATGAGGAGAGCCGGCTGTCATTCAAATGCCTAGGAGAGGCTTGGGATGGGGTGAAAAAGCTTTGGGTCAAAGGATGGAATCAGAGTGGGGAAAGCGTGCACGAGCGCATGCAAGCATTCACTGGGACATGCGTGGGCCGACTACAACAGGAAGACAGGGTGTCCACTGATCTGAAGTAAAGTGAATGGTCATTTTCAAAGTTAGACAAAGCCCAATTGCAAGTCGTAGGAGGGAGGAGAGTGGTACCTGTGGATCAGGAGCCCTGTAGGCTGGGAGAGGCAGAGTGCCCAGGAGCCTCTGGGGTCACCACTGTCCTGAGCTGGGGAGTGGTGTTTTATTGGGATTTTATTTTGCATTTTCCTTATGACTGATGATGGTGAGAATCTGTTCATACGCTTATTTGGCATTTGTATATATTCATTGGTGAAGTATGTAGTCAAATCCTTTGCCGTTTCTAAAATTTATTGTTTTGAGAGAGAGAGAGATCAATTCGTTGTTCTGTTTATTGATATGTTCATTGGTTACTTCTGGTGCCCCGACCAGAGATCGAACCTGCAACCTTGGCATATTAGGCTGACGCTCTAACCAACCTAGCTAAACCCAACCAGGGCCTGTCAATTTTTTAAGGTTTTCTCAATTACTGAGTTGTAAGATTTTTAAAATTTTCAACGTATTTTGGTTTCAAATCCTTTAACTGATATGTTTGCAAATATTTTCTCCCAGTCTGTGGCTTGCCTTTTCATTTTACTAACAGTGTCTTTTAAAAAGCAAACATTTTAAATTTTAATGAAGTCTAATTTTAAATGTTTTTTTCATGGTTTGTGTTTCTTGTGTCCTATCTAAAAAGTCTAATCCAATGTCCCAGATACTCTCCTATGATCTCTTCCAAAAGGTTTTATATTTCTAGCTCTTATATGTAGGTGGGAGAATCATTTTGATTAAATTTTGTGCATGGTATAAGGTAAAGGTCTAGGTTCATTCTTCTGCTTGTGAATAACCAGTTGTTCCAGTACCATTTGTTCAAAAGACTGTCCTTTCCTCACTGAATTACCTTGGCACCTGCGCCACAAATTGACCCTGTGTGCGCATCTATGTTTTGATTCTCGATTCTGTCCCACTGATCTGTATCCTATCCTTATACCATGGATAGGTATAAGGATACCTATGGAAACAATGCTACATTGTTTCTATTGCTGTAGATTTATAGTGAGTCTTGAACTCAAAGAGTATAGATCTTTCAACTTTGTTCTTTCTCAAAATCATTTTGGTTAATGCAAGTAATTTGCATTTCCATGTAGATTTTAAAATCAGCTTGTCAGTTTCTAAAAAAAAAAAAAAAAAAGGTCTAGCTTGTAATTACCTGTACATTGACTCCGTAGATGAGTACGGGGATAATTGACATCTTAACCATAATGGGTTTTTCCACCCATGAATATGTTATTTCTCTCCATTTATTAAGTTTCTTTCATTTTTCTCAGCAATGTTTTTACCATTTTTGGTATGTAGGTTTGCACTTGTTATTATTTTACCCTAAGTATTTAATATTTTTGATGCTATTGTAAATGGTGCTATTGTAAATTTTTAACTTTTTAAAGATTTTATTTATTTATCTTTAGAGGGGAAGGGAAGGAGAGAGGGAGAGAAATATCAGTGTATGGTTGCCTCTCATGCGTCCCTCGCTGGGAACTGGCCTGCAACCCAGGCATGTGCCCTGACTGAGAATCGAACCGCGATCGTGTGGTTCACAGGCCTGCGGTCAATCCACTGAGCTACGCCAGCCAGGGCTTAATTTTTTAATTGAGTATGCTATTACAGTTTTCCCAATTTTTCCCCCTTAGACCTTTTCCACCCAGCACCTCCACTCCCTCTGGCAACCCCCACTCTTAGTTCACATCCATGGGTCAAACATGTAAGATCTTCAGCAACTTCATCTCCTATATTTAGTCTTAACACCCCCCTGACTATTCTGTAACTACCAATCTGTAATTCTTAATTCCCTCACCTCTTCACGCATTCACCCGCACCCCTCCCCACTGATCACCCTCCCAATGATCTCCATATCTATGATTCTGTTTCTGTTCTGCTTTGTTTTTTAGACTCGATTGTATAGTTATGTATTTATTGTCATTTTACTGTTCAGAGTTTTGATCTTCTTTTTCTTAGGTAAGTTCCTTCAACATTTTATATAATCATGGTTTGGTGATGAACTCCTTTAGCTTTACCTTGTCTGGGAAGCATTTTACCTGCTCTTCCATTCTAAATGATAGCTTTGCTAGATAAAGTAATCTAGGTAGTAGGTCCCTGCTTTTTATCACTTTGAATACTTTTTGCGAATCCTTTCTAGCCTGCAAAGTTTCTTTTGAGAAATCAGCTGATAGTCTTATGGGAACTCTTTTGTAGGTAATTATGTGCTTTTCTCTTGTTGCTTTTAAGATTCCCTTTTTAACTTTAACCTTTGGTATTTTAGTTATGATGTGTCTTGGAGTGTACCTTTTGTGTACATCTTGTTTGGGACTCTCTGTGCTTCCTGAACTTGCATGTCTATTTCCTTCACCAAATTAGGGAAATTTTCTTTCATTACTTTTTCAAACAGATTTCCAATTTCTTGCTCTTTCTCTTTTCCTTCTGGCACCCCTATGATGCAAATGTTGGAATGCTTGAAGTTGTACCATAGTCTGCTTACGCTATCCTAACATTTTTTTTCTTTTTTCTTCTGATTGGTTGGTGTTTTTTTGTTCTTGTTTGTTTGTTTGTTCGTTTTTTGCTTCTTTATGCTCCAAATCATTGATTTGATTCTTGGCTTTATCCACTCTGCTGTTGTTTCCCTGTAAATTATTCTTTATTTTAATTAGTCAATCCTTTGTTTCTGGCTGGATCTTTTTTATGCTGTTGAGGTCCTCACTAAATTTCTTCAGCATCCTTATAACCAGTGTTTTAAACTCTGCATCTGATAGATTGCTTATCCTCATTCTGTTTGGTTCTTTTTTGATCTGTTCTTTCATTTGGGCCATGTTTCTTTGTCTCCTATTTTGGCAGCCTCCCTGTGTTTGTTTCTATGTATTAGGTAGAGCTGCCCTGACTCCCTGTCTTGGTAGTGTGGCCTAATACAGTAGGTGTCCTGCAGGGTCCAGTGGCATAGCCTCCCCTATCACTCAAGCTGGGTACTGGAGGTACAACTTCCATGTGGGCTGAGTATACCCTCCTCTTGTAGTTGAGGCTTGGTTGCTTTTGGCAGGTCAATAGGAGGGATTTACCCAGGCCAGTCAGCTGCAAGGACTGGCTGTGATCACTGACTACCAATTTCTGCTCTCTGTGGAGGATCAGCTGTGCAGGGGCAGGGTGGTGGTGCTCCAACCTGGTCTGTAGCTGTCCACTGGGTGCATAGACTCGGGGGTTTCCTGGATGGTGCAGGCCAAGGTCAGCCCCCACCTGTGTTTCCCCTGGGCCCACCCTGCGTGGGTTATAAAGCAATCTGAGATGGCTGCTATGTTTGTTGGGCTTGGAGATTCCCAGGCAAAGCCAAGCTATGACTGCTGCTAGTGCTAGGCCAGAGGCCACTTAACAAGAGGTATGGGAGTTAGGGACTCATTGAGGCCAGCTATTGCTTGTCTGAGAGGATTTAAGAAGTTTTGAAGCATGAACCAAGACCAGCCGTCCATATAGAAAAGTCTATATGTTTCTGTTAACAGCTTGGGTGGGCCCATAAGTTGGGTGGGACAGAGTCTCAGGCGATCTCCAGGGCTGGTCACACAGGGCTAGCCAGATTGATGGAGTCTCAGATATGGCACCTGCCTGCCAGTTTTGTGGCTCTGTGGGAGGAAGGTTCAGGACAGGGACAGTGGCCTCTGCCCACCTTTCTGTCTGGGAGTAAGTTGTCCCTCAGCTCTCGCCTTGATGCCGGACACTTCAGTTCTCCCAGTATGCCACTGGTGTCTTTCAAGCTGCTACCCTGTACTGGGGCTCAGTGGGGAGTGAGTCTGAGTGAGTTCGTGCATGGGTTGTTTAAGAGGAACTGTTTGGGACTAAAAAAGTTTCTTCCACCAACTCAGTCCCTGCTGGTTTTGCAGCCAGAAATTTTGGGGACTTATCTTCCTGGCACTGAAACTCTGGGCTGGGATTCTGATGTGGGACTGGGACTCCTCGCTCTTGAGATATCCCTTTGTTTTTTGTTTTGTTTATTTTTAATATTTTATTTATGTCTTTTTAGAGAGAAGGGAAGAGAAGGAGAAAGAGTGGGAGAGAAACACCAATGTATGGTTGCCTCTCATGTGTCCCCTACTAGGGACCTGGCTTGCAACCCAGGTATGTGCCCTGACTAGGAATCGAACTGGTGACCTTTCGCTTCACAGGTCTGTGCTCAGTCCACTGAGCTACACCAGGCAGGGCTCCCTCTGTTTTTTATCTACAACATGTGAGTGTGGGACCAGACTGTTCGGTGTCTCCACTACTCCTACCAGTCTGGATGGATGTGGTTTCTTTAATTCCGTAGTTGTCAGACTTCCATTCCACTCAATTTCTGATGGTTCTGAGTGATGGTTGGTCTATATTTTAGTTGTAATTTTGATGTGGTTGTGTGAGGAAGCCAGCTGTGTTTACCTATGTCACCATCTTGACCCAAATGTACTTTTCTTTTCTTTTATTTGTTATTTAAAACTTTTTCTAATTGGTTCTCATTTTATTTTTAACTATATTTTATTGATTATGCTATTAGAGTTTTCCCAATTTTCTCCCCTTTATCCCCCCTCCACCCTGCATCCCCCACCCTCCAGCATTCCTCCACCACCTTAGTTCATGTACATGGGTTGCACATATAAGTTCTTTGGCTTCTCTGTTTCCTACACTATTCTTAACCTTTCTCCACCTATTTATGCCTATCAATTATGCTTCTTCTTCCCCATACCTTTTCCCCGTAATCCTCCCCTCCCCCTTTCCACCCCCACCGAAATCTCTTTATGTGATGTCCATTTTTCTGATTCCGTTCCTCTTCCAGTTGTTTGCTTAGTTTTTGTTTTCGTTGTTTGTATTTTTTTTTAGGTTCTTTTGTTCATAGTTGTGAATTTGTTGTCATTCTAAATGGTACTTTTAAATGTTAATTTCAGCCCTGGCTGGCATAGCTCAGTGGAATGAGCATGGGCCTATGAAGCAAAGGATTGCTGGTTTGATTCCCAGTCAGGGCACATGTCTGGGTTGCAGGCCAGGTCCCCAGTAGGGGACACATGAGAGGCAATCACACATTGATGTTTCTCTTCCACTCTTTCTCCTTCCCTTCCCCTCTCTCTAAAAATAAATAGATAAAATATTTTTAAGAATGTCAATTTCTCATCATCTTTTGCTAGTTTATAGAAATACTATTGATTTTTGCATATTGATTGTCCTACAACTTTGCTAAACTCACTTATTGTACGTTTTTTTGTAGATTTCTTCTACATAAAAAGTCATGTCATCTCTGAATAAAGACACTTACTTTTTCTTCTTTTTACTATATTTTATTGATTATGCTATTACAGTTGTCCCACTTCCCCCCTTCATTCCCCTCCATCCTGCATACCCTCTCCCACCCACACTCCCCCACTTTAGTTCATGTCCATGTGTCATAAGTTCTTTAGCTTCTACATTTCCCATACTATTCTTGCCCTCCCCCTGTCTGTTTTCTACCTACCGTCTATGCTACTTATTCTCTGTACCTTCTCCCCCTTCTCCTCCTCCCATTCCCCTGTTGCTGACCTTCCATGTGATCTCCGTTTCTGTGGTTCTGTTCCTGTTCTAGTTGTTTGCTTAGTTTGTTTCTGTTTTTGTTTTAGGCATGGTTGTTAATAATTGTGAGTTTGCTGCCATTTTATTATACATGTTGTTTATCTTCTTTTTCTTAGATAAGTCCCTTTAACACTTCATATAATAAGGGCTTGGTGATGATGAACTCCTTGAACTTGACCTTCTCTGAGAAGTACTTTATCTGCCCTTCCATTCTAAATGAAAGCTTTGCTGGATAGAGCATCTTGGATGTAGGGCCTTGCCTTTCATGACTTGGAATACTTCTTTCCAGCCCCTTCTTGCCTGCAAGGTCTCTTTTGAGAAATCAGCTGACAGTCTGATGGGGACTTCTTTGTAGGTGACTGTCCCCTTATCTCTTGCTGCTTCTAGGATTCTCTACTTCATTTTTATCTTTGCTAATGTAATTATGATGTGCCTTGGTGTGTTCCTCCTTGGGTCTACCTTGTTTGGGACTCTCTGAGCTTCCTGGATTTCCTGGAAGTCTATTTCCTTTGCCAGATTGGGGAAGTTCTGCTTTATTATATGTTCAAGTAAGTTTTCCACTTGTTGCTCTTCCTCTTCCCCTTCTGGTACCCCTATAATTCGGATGTTGGAATGTTTAAAGATGTCCTAGAGGTTCCTAAGCCTCTCCTTCATTGTTTTGAATTCTTGTTTCTTCATTCTTTTCTGTTTGGTTGTTTCTTTCTTCCTTTTGGTCCACTCCATTGATTTGAGTCCGTTTTCTGTCCATCACTATTGGTTTCCTGTGCATTTTCCTTCATTTCACTTAGTATAGCCTTCATTTTTTCATCTAATTTGTGACCAAAATCAACCAGTTCTATAAGCATACTGATCACCAGTGTTTTGAACTGTGCATCTGATAGGTTGGCTATCTCTTGGTCACTTAAAAGTATTGGCCCTGGGGCTTTGATTTGTTCTTCCATTTAAGCCATTATTTTTTTGGTCAGGTTGCGCCTGTTACATATGAGGGGTGGAGCCTTAGGTGTTCTCCAGGGCGGGACAACCCTGTTGCTGGGTTGTGATGCTGTATGTGGGGGCAGGGCCAGAGATGGAACAATGGCATTTGCTCCGCTCTCTGTTGGATCTCAGTCCCCTCCACTGCTTCCCCCAAGAAAACTGGGCCTTTCTAGTGCTGATTCCTGTGTGGGTGGGCTTGTGTACATTCTAGGACCCTGTGGGTCTCTCCAACGAAGTCTCCTGTGAGGCTGGGAGTCTCTCCCAGCACCTCAACCCCCACAAGTGTTTTCAATCAGCGTTTTGAGGCTTTATTTCTTGGCGCTGGGACCCTGGGTTGCACAGTCTGTCTTGTTCCCCAGTCATGCCTGGTTTATCTGTGTGCAAATGTGGGACTGCCCAGTCATCCACCTTGCACACAGTGCCTTGCTTCACAATTGCTGCCTTGCTAGGTCTGCCCATTGTCACCCTGCGACCGGGGTCTGCTAGCTGCCACTTGCATGCCCGAGGTGCCTTTGGCACCTGCTGCAACCCCTCTCCATCCAGCTGCCTGACTCCACCTCACTTACCAGTCTGGATGAATGTGTCTATTTTATCTCCTTGGTCATCTGACTTCCATACAGTTCAGTTTTCTGTCAGTTCTGGTTGTTATTTTGTTTCTAAATTGTTGTCCTTATTTTGGTTGTGCGAGGAGGCACAGTGTGTGTACCTATTCTTCCATCTTGGCCGGAAGTCCACTTTTACTTTTTCTTATTTGAACTGTACATCTTTTATTCCTTTTTCTGGCCTTACTGAACTAGCTAGGAACTCCAGTGCAATGATGAATGAACCTGATAAGCACAGAAATATTTGCCTTGTCCCTGATCATAAAGGAAAACCAGTCGGTCTGTCATCATTAAATATGATGTTACCTGGGTTTTTCATAGACTCCTTTTATCAGGCTGCAGAAGTTTCCCTCTGTTCCTAGTTTTCTGAGAGCTTTTATCACAAGTGGGTATTGAATTTTCCCCAATCTTTTTCCTGCATTTATTGAAATGATCATGTGATTTTCTTTGTTGCTGTTGTTCTGTTAATATGGTTAATCACACTGACTGATTTTCAAATATCAAAGCCATCTGCCATTCCTGAGAGGAACACTACTTGGCCATGATCTTTTTGTACATTTCTGGATTTGATTTTCTAACATTTTGGATAGTATTTTTACATCATGTGTGTGCATGTGGGATAGTGGTCTATAGTTTCCCATTCATGTGACATCTTTAGTTTCAGTGTGAAGATAATGCTTGCCTTGTGAAATGAATTGGGAGGTGTTCCCTCCTCTTCTATTTTCTGAAGGAGTTTGTATGGAATTGGTGTCGTTTCTTCCACAACATTTGGTAGAATTCATCAGTGAAGTCATATATATACTTGGAGTATTCACTGTAGCAATGTTCTTAGCTACAAACTCAAGTGCTTCAACAGATTATTCAGGTTATCTATTTCTTCCTGAATGAGTTTTGATAATTTGTATTTTTCACAGAATTTGTTCATTTCATCTAAGTCCTGAAATGTATTGGCATAAGTTTTCAAAGTATTCCCTTATTGTCCTTTTAATGTTTGTAGATCAGTAGTGATATTCCCCCTTTCATTTTTTATATTGCTAATTTCTATCTCTTCTCTATTGCTTCTGATCAGGTTGGCTAGAGGTTTATCACTTTCATTAACCTTTTCAAAGGTCAGATTTTGCTTTCATATATTTACTGTACTGTTTTTCTTTTCCATTGATATCTACTCTTTATCTTAATTTTCTCCCTTTTATTTATTTTGGATTTAATTTCCTCTTCTTTTTCTAGCTCCTTAAAGTGGGAGCTTAAATAATGGATTTAGGGCCTTCTTTTCTAACATAAGCAGTTCATGTCATATATTTCCCTCCAATCACTTGTTTAGTTGAATTCTGAAATGTTTATGGCTTGTGGCCATGATTTTGTGTAATATCATAGTCAGCAGTGTGTCTGTAACATGAGCTTCTTGCAGTTACAAATGGGCATTTAGCATAATATACGGCTATAATATGTAAATAGCTTGCTTGCTTCCTTCCTTCCTCCCTCCCTACTTCCCACTCTCTCTCTTCTCCTTCCTTCCTTCCTTCCTTCCTTCCTTCCTTCCTTCCTTCCTTCCTTCCTTCCTTCCTTTTTTCACCTGAGGGTTATTGATTTTAGAGAGAGGGGAAGGGAGGGAGAGTGGGAGAGAAATATTGATGTGAGAGAGAAACATCGATCTGTTGCCTCTTATATGTGCCAGGATCAGGGACCGAACCTGAAACCTAGGTATGTGCCTTGACGAGGAATCAAACCCAAGACCTTTTGGTTAACCAGATGAAGCTCCATCCGAGCCACATCAGCCAGGGCATAAGTTGCTTTCTAATGATCATAGGGTATCAAAGTGAAAAAACATATACAATTTAGTAATTTAAAAATTAGTGCAAAACTATAGCTCTGTCTCCATTCATCAAAACAACTCATATCACACATTGGTTCTGGATGGCATGACTCAGTTGGTTGGAGTGTCATTCTGTAAACTGAAAGGTCACAAGTTCGATTCCTGGTCAAGGCACATGCCTAGGTTGCACGTTTTGTCCCTGGTTGGGGCACATACAAGAGGCTACTGATAGATGTTTCTCCTGCATCCATGTTTGTCTCTCTCTCCCTCCTTTCCCCTCTCTCTAGAATCAGTGAGCATGCCCTCTGTGAAAATTTTAAAAAACCCTCGTATACATTTCAAGTTGTTCTGGTAGTGCTGAGCATTGTCCATGCAAGAGTGGTGGCTGAGTGATTTCTTTGCTGGATAAATGAGTGCTTGACATAAGGATCTAACTACCTGTATGAGGTCAGTGTCTAAAGCTTACTTAGATTGAAGTTTATGAACTACAGCAAATTGTAATGCTGGAAACAGAAAATAAACATTTGATTACAGAGTTTGTAATGGTAAGCTTTGATCCAGAAATGTAATTTACTAGAAAATTGTGAAAATTTACATTGTGGTACATTTTTTTTTACCACTGCAGAACATTTTACATGCTGTACATTTTAAGTGAAATAACATTACAGTTTTACTTTTTAAGATATAAAATTAAGAAAATAAATCTATTTTCTAATTTAACTTGTGGTTTCTTCTGTGTCTATGGGTTGTTTAGAAGTATTTTTTCCATTTCCACATATTTGGAAATGTCCTAGATATCATTTTTTATTGATTTTTAATTCAACATCGCTGTGGTCTGAAATCCTACTTTGTGACAACAAACTCACAACTATCAACAACTGAACCTAAAAACAAAAATGAAAACAAACTAGCAAACAACTAGAACAGGAACAAAATCACAGAAATGGAGATCACTTGGAGGGTTGTCAATGGGGAGGGGGAGAATAGGGGGAAAGGTGCAGGAATAAGAAACATAAATGGTAGGTACAAAATAGATGGGGGGAGAGGAAAAGTACAGGAAATGGAGAAGCCAAATAACTTATATGTATGACCCATGGACATGAATTAAAGAGGGGGAAATGCTGGTGGGAGGGGGCAGTGCAGGGCAGAGGGGAATAAAAGGGGGGAAATGGGACAACTGTAATAGCATAATGAAGAAAATATATTTTAAAAAGAAAAAAAGAAATCTTACTTTGTATGATTCCTATCTTTTGTAATTTATCAAGGCTTGTTCTACCGCCCAGAATATCATCTTTGTTGGTGAGTATTATATCTGCACTTGAGAAAACTGTGTATCCTCTCGTTGTTGGCTGTAGTCTTCTAAAAATATCGGTTAGGTCACTTTGGTTGATAGTACTAGTCTTGTAAATCCTATTGATTTCGTTGATAGTCTATATCTTACTGATTTTTCTTTATTTTATCAATTATTGAAAAAGAGATGTTAGTCTCCAACTGTGTTTGAAGATTGGTCTATTTCTAGGACTCTATGGCGCTGACAATTTTTGTTTTCATGTATTTGGGAGCTTTGTTGTTAGGTGCTTACATGTTTTAAATGATTATGTCTTCTTGATTATTTGTCTTTTTTCCATTGTGCAGTGTCCTTCCTTATCTGTGGTAACACTCTTTGTCTTGAATTCTACTCTATCTAATATTAATATAGCCATATAAGCTTTCTTATGCCTTGTGTTTGTATAGTGTATCTTTTACACCATTTTACTTTCAACTTGTCTGTGCCTTTATGCTTAAAGTGTGCTTCTTATAAATAACATATAACTATTTTATTTAGCCTGACAGTCTCTGCCTTTAAACTGGTGTGTGTGGCAGATTGTGTTTTTCAAAGGTAGCCCCAACAATATCTCCCATCCCACATGCTCTTTTGGAACCTTGCCATTTTCCCATCAAGAGGTGGAACTTAACCCTCCCCCCTATAATCTGGGAAGGCTTGTGACTTGCTTTGAATCAACATAATATGGTAAAACTGATGCCACTTGATTTCTGAGGCTAGGTCAGAAAAGGCAAGGCAGCTTCTGCCTTGTTAGCAGGAATATTCACTCTTCTAGCCTTTAGCTGCACCCTAACCAGTTCAGTTTCCCTGAGGCTGCCATGCTGTGAAAAAACCCAAACTAGCCTTCACGGAAAGGACACATGGAAGTGCTCTGAGATGATTCAAAGAAGGCAGAGATGCTCAGCCACTGTTTCAGCTTTGGCCACTATACGACAGCAACCATAAAAGGTCCTCAACCAGAACTGCCCAGTTGAGTCCTTCCCAGATTCTTTTATTTTGGAATGTATATGGGTGTATGTATATGTATATGTATATTCACATATTGATACAATTTCTAGGTGAAAAAACATACAATTCAGTCATTTAAAAATTAGTGCAAAAACTACAGCTCTATCCCCATGCATCAAAACAACTCATATGCACATTAGTCCTGGCCAGTGTGCCTGAGTTGGTTGGAGCATCATCCCATAAACTGAAAGGTCATGGGTTGGATTCCGGGGCAAAGGCACATTCCTAGGTTGCATGTTTTGTCCCTGGTTGGGGTGCATACAAAAGACAACCAATCAATGTTTCTTTTTCACATCAATATTTCTCTTTCCCTCCCTTCCCCTGTCTCTAAAATCAATAAGCATATCCTCAGGTGAGGGTTTAAAAAAGAATAAAAATTGTATTTAAAAGAAAAGAACGTTACAACAGGATTTTAACTGCAGCAGTCCCAACTTTTGTGTTCTGGTTGTCACGTAATAGTTTTACATATGCTATGTAAATGATTTTTAGATACAGTGTGCAAAAGTAACTTCACATTACATTGTGATTGTATTTACTTTAAACAGTAAATAGTCATATATATTTACTCTTAGTGGTGCTTTGTGTTCCTTTCTTCAGTCTGGTATACTTTCTCATATATCTAAATAATTAATTTAGCATTTCTTTTATTGGAGATGAATTCTTTAATTTTTTTCTCATCTGGTGGTGCAACTTAATTTTTATAAGATATTTTTACTGGAGGTAGAACTCCAGTTTGAAATCTTTTTTTAAAATCATCTGAAGATATTCCATTACCTTTTGACCTCTACTGTTTTTAGATTAGGAGTTTGCTGTCATTCTTTTTTTTAATTTTTAATTTAAAAAAAAATTTATTTATTTATCTTTAGAGGGGAAGGGAAGGAGAGAGGGAGAGAAACATCAATCTATGGTTGCCTTTCATGCGTCCCCTGCTGGGAACCGGCCTGCAGGGAACCAGCCTGCGACTCAGGCATGTGCCCTGACTGGGAATCGAACCGTGAATGCTTGGTTTGCAGGCCTGCACTCAATCCACTGAGCTACACCAGCCAGGGCAGAAGTTTGCTGTCATTCTTACTGTTCCCCTGCATGCCTTTTCTCTCTCTCTCTCTCTGAAAGTCTTCAGGTTTTTTTTTTATTGTTTTTTAGTCCTGGCCAGGTAGCTCAGTTAGTTGGAGTGTCGTCCTGCACACTATAAGGTTGCAGGTTTGACCCCCCATCAGAGGACATACCTAGGTTGTGTGTTCAGGTCCCTGGTCGGGCACCTTTGGAAGGCAACTGATCAATGTTTCTCTCACATTGATGTTTCTCTCTCTCTGAAAACAATCAATGAACATATTTTCCTAGTCTGCTTTAGACTTCTGCAGACCCTGTGTTGATCTCTCTTGGCTCTTCTGCCTTTCTCCTGCCACCAGTTGCCACCGGAAGGTCTGGAGTGTGGTTTCTCTCTTCTCCTATCCTCATTCAGACTTTAGCACTCCTTGTATACCTACACCTCAGAGAGAACCACTCAGTCCACCTGCCCTGCCTCCAGGCTTTCTTGGTGAAGGTCTATGGAAAGGAGTAATGGGTGAATGCAAACTCTTTTTGGTGTGTGAGGTCCCCAGGGATTCACCCTTCCCATACTTGACCTTTCAAATTTTGTGAAAAGATCCTCTGTTTTCTTCTTACACAGGTTTATGGCAGCCTCCTCCTGTTGTTGCTGTTGCCAAGGATAAAAGCAACAATGTGTCTTTTTCCTAGGAAGGGCTTGGTGTTTTTCAGATTTTGGCTATTTTTCCCCTCCCTCCCTCCCTCCCTCCCTCCCTCCCTCCCTCCTCCCTCCCTCCCTCCCTCCCTCCCTCCTCCCTCCCTCCCTCCCTCCCTCCCTCCCTCCCTCCCTCCCTCCCTCCCTCCCTCCCTTCCTTCCTTCCTTCCTTCCTTCCTTCCTTCCTTCCTTCCTTCCTTCCTTCCTTCCTCCCTTCCTTTCTTTTGCAACTCAGCTCTCTAATAAGCTTAAAAGGAAAAAAACCCTAGTATTCTGTAGTTATCTAGCTTTTGTAACTAGGATTGAAGTGATGCTGTCTTGCAACTTCTTGTACCCCAGGCAGAAGAAAAACATCCATCTACTACTGCCTTTTAATTTATACTACCACAGAAAGTTCTTGTTTGTTCTCCCAGTGTTCCTTTTTATAACTTCCTATTGTTTTTCATGGATATTCACATTCTATTTTCTCCCTGAGGAAGTTAAGGAACTTAAAAGAAAATATTTCTGGCCCTGGCCAGGTAGCTCATTTGGTTAGAGTGTTGTCCTGATAAGCCGAGGTTGTGGGTTTGATCCCTGGTCAAGGCACATACAAGAATCAACCAATGAATGCGTAAGTAAATGGAACAACAAATCAGTGTTTCTCTCTCCCTCCCTCTCTCTCTAAAAATCAATAAGTTAAAGAGAAAAGAAACTATTCCTTATCCCTTATCATACTGCTTCCCACAGATCATTTTCTCTCTTCTGTTTGATCTTTGTCATTTATGTTGCTGTGTTAGAGGCTTCCTCTGATGTGTAGTGTGGTCTTTGGTTGTTGTCTCATATTTAACAATGGGATACTAAGCCCTGGCTGGTGTAGCTCGGTGGATTGAGCACAGGCCTGCGAACCACACAATCGCAGTTCGATTCCCAGTCAGGGCACATGCCTGGGTTGCAGGCCAGTTCCCAGCAGGGGATGCACGAGAGGCAACCACACATTGATGTTTCTTTCCCTCTCTCCTTCCCTTCCCCTCTAAAGATAAATAAATAAAGTCTTTAAAAAAAGAATGGGATACTAAAAAAGCTTATTGTGAGGAGCGGGCTTGTCAACTATGGGTTTCATTTTAGGGTGATGTACCTGCACTGTTTTAGTGGGGAATCCCATCATTACTCTCTTTCATTTCTTCCTCTTAGAATGGAAAAATAGCCCTGAGAAAGAGCTGCGGTCTGCTTCCTGGGGCTGGCTGTCAGGACTAAAGGAACTAAGTAGGGCAAGAGGGCCCAGGGTGCTCCACACACTGTAGTAAATATCCAGTCTTTTTCAGCGTCGTACCTTCTAAAGCTATTTCTGGTGTTCCCCAATTGAGACACTCTGTTTCATCATCTCCAAAGAATGACTTCATCCTCTGATGGATGGTGGTTTCTGGAGGTCTAACTGCCTCTTAAACAGATCTTCAACTGTAGCTCAACATTCACTCCCATTTCCACTGCTGACTTTTAAGCCATGTGTGAGCTCTGCCATGTGAATTCAGCTGGTGTTCAGTTGTCTCACTGCCCCCAGCTTCCTTGGATTTGCTACACTGGTTACTGCTCAACTAGCACAATCTTGTTGCTGTTATCTCATCTCCTGTTTTTTTCGTCCTTGGGAATTTTCGCTTTTAAAGTCACTTAATGTCATTTTAGTGGGGTTTCAGGAAGGAGAAAAGGTAAATTCAAAGGTTTAATCTGTTGCCTTTGTTTCCAAGTCAGCAGTATGTGGACAAAGTCTGGGAGAACAATGGAGTGGAACGAGGGGAAGGCTGGCTAGGGTCATGTGGAAGGACTGCGCTACTCATAGGCCAGCTGGAGCCCATGAATCCCTGGTGGTGATACCTGTCCACATACTGATGTGGTTTTCTCCAGCAACGCTTTCTGCAGCCTGTGAGGGACAGCAGAGAAGTCCGATGGACAATTCTGTTCAAATCCTGGGGGTTTGTAGGAAAAACTAGAGAATGGGTGACTTAACTGTGGTGAGACTGAACAGGCCAAACAAGATGCCTATCAAGGCACAGCTCCCTGCTGGGAGAGTGCCTCTAGCCAGTGATTGACACATAGATGATGTCTTTGTCAGCTTGGGCTGCCATAACAAAAATACTATAGAACGGAGGCTTAAATAACAGACATTTACTTCTTACCGTTTTGGAACCTAGACGTCCCAGATCAAGGAGGGCTTGACGGCATTCTTCTTGGCTTGTAGTTGGTTGTCTTCTTGCAGCATCCTCACATGGTGGGGAGGGGGATGGAGTTCACTGTCTGGTCTTTTTTTATAGGGGCATGGATCCTATTGAATCAGGGCCTTACCCTGTGACTTCATTTAACCTTAATTGCTTTGTTAGAGACCCCATCTTCAAATAGCCTCAGATGGGGGGCTAGGGCTTTAACATATGATATTGGGAGGGGGACACAAAATTCAGTACATAACAGATAGCTGTTTTGTGTATCACATAGGCTGCCCCAACCTTGGCCTCAACTGGTTGGACCAGGAGCAAGCGCCTGGCCAAGAACGGCCAGTCTTTAGTTCCCTATCCAGCCTACCTGACATGAAGGCTCTTTCCAAACAGAGATAGTGAGTATTCGGGGCCAATAAGCTTCTTTCTCATGGGTACTTAAACTGCAGAGAGATTAGAAAACAAAAGATGTATGGAGCAAAGGTAACGTGCAAAGGTCATGAAGCATTAGAAGCCGAGGGGAAGCAGAAACCAGGATTAGGCAGAAACAAAGAGATAAAGTGAAGAAAGATACAGAGGAGAGGGTTATATACTTGGGTGGTGGTGACAGGAACACGAACTGAGTCACCATATTAACAGTTTAGGGGTGGGAGGTTGTGAGTGTGAATAAGAAAGCCTGGTCCCCAGAGCTGCTTAAAAACCTGGTTCAAACTCCCCAAGGCTCGGGTGTTTGATTCTGTGTGGGTTCCTGTCCATATGTCTGAGGTTACTATTGTGATGGTTATTTTTGTCACATTGACTGGGCCATGGGGTACCCAGACATTTGGTTAAACATCATTCTGGGTATGTCTGTGAGGGTGTTTTGGATGAGATTAATGTTTGAATCTGTAAACAGAGTAAAGCAGTTTGCCCTTCCTAGTGTAGCTGGGGCTTGTCTAATCCATTGAAGATCTGAACAGAATAAAGAGGCAGAGTAAGAGGGAACTCTGACTGCTTGAGCTGGAACTTTGGCATTTTCCTGCCCTTGGGCTAGAAGTGAAACCATCAGTTCTCCCAGGTTTCTAGCTTGCTGACTGTATATCTTGAGACTTCCCAGGCTCCGGAGTCACATGAGCCAATTCGTTACACACACACACACACACACACACACACACACACACACACACACCCTATTAGCTGTTTCTCTGGAGAACCCTGACTAACCCAACTGTCTTCCTTATTCCTACATGAATCTTCCATTAAGGGAGAAACTTGAGCATGTTGAGGAGATCCTCTATAGGGCCTAGCGGGGGTGGGGGGTGGGATGTGGAAGGCAGAAAAACCAAGTGGGATCTAATAGCTTTGGTGCAGAGACTGGAAAGTTCTGTGAGGTCAAAATGCAGAGGTGATAGAAGGAAGGAAGTTGGAAAATGAGAAGGAACAGATTGAAAGTCATGCTCAGAGAGCTGGCATTTAGATCTTCACATGTCAGAGCAATTCTGTGGATGATGAAGGTAAAGTCAAGACACGGCGAAGTTGGGATGTTGTGCGGGTGAGTGGAAGGTTGGGAGTCATTAGTGAATATGGCAGAGTGATAGCGTAAGAAGGTGCAGAAGTTGGAGAGGCCCAATCACAAGAACCTCCAAGGAGCCTGTTGATAAGGCTACTGAGTGCCCTCCCAACATGGCGGCTGACTCCATCCGGACAGAGCAATCCAGGAAAGAGGACAAGAAAGAAGCACATGTGCCTTTTATGACCCACACCTCAAAGTTGCCAGCTGACACTTCTGCTTCACTCTATTCATTAAAAATGAGTCACCAAGTCCAACACTCACTCAAGAGGAGGGGAAGTATGTGCCACCTTTTGCAGGGAGGAGCATCAAAAAAAAAAAAAAACAAACTGTGGCCAATAGCTTAAAACCACCAGAGCAGACACACTGATTAACTTCAGACTTTGTTAAGAATGCATGTTACAATAGCTAGAGAAACTACTAAATTTCATGCAGTGCTTCTAAACAAATAAAGGGGAAATGGAAGGAAAAAGAAAATTAAATCCATCTACAAGATGACCAAGAATGGAGGGAACGAAGGGCATGGTCGTTTGGGCTCAGCATTTACTCAAATCTCCTTTTAATGTACTTACTGCTGAGGTAGGGTGTTTCCCGGACTGTGTGCAGCCAGGTTCTGGCATGCAAATTAGGTTTTGCCAATTAGGTGCATGTACACAAGATTTGGAAGGATGAAGGAAAAAGAGGCCATCTGTTTACTGTGGGAAGCTGTTTCTCTGCTAGATATCAAGGTCAAGGAGGAGTGGGCCTTCAGCAACAATGTTCCTGTGTCCAGTCTTCACTTTGCATGGCAGTCATGACTTCCAGGTCCCAGCTTGCTGATTTCTGGGCTCATGACTATACTGGTGCCCTTTTCAACTCAATACTCACACTGCTGACCACCTGTTCCCTGATCTTGCTGATGGTGGCAGAGGTAGCAGCTCCTCTGGAGAGCCAGTTCTGTGGTGGTGTCCTGTGGATCCCACCCAGAACACACCCCTCTGGCCCCTCTAATGGCTATGTATGGTTCCAGTTCCTTGCAGAAAATCCCTTTCTGGCCCTGGTCATGTAGCTCAGTTGGTTAGAGTGTCATTCCCGTACACCAAGGTTTCGGGTTCAATCTCCGATCAGGGCACATACAAGAATCAGCCAATGAATGCATGGATGGGTGGAACAACAGATCAACATTTCTCTCTTTCTTTCTCTCCCAAATCAATAAATTACAAAATTAAAATAAATACAAAGCAACTTACTCCCTCAGCCCCTTCAACACACAAAAATTCCTTTCTATGTAATGGCTGGAGCAATTTCTGCTTCCTGTCCTGAAACTTGACTGATAGAAAGTGGGGGCAGAGGAAGAGAAGTTTGAAAAGGAAGACAAGTAGAAAGCACTTAATAAGTGGACAAGAGTAAATCCAAACATACAGCAACCATCACCAACGTTATCAACTAAACCCTACAGGTAAAAGACAGACAGGCAGACAAAGTCACTATGTGACCCAGCAGATGCAGTCCTTGGTGTTTACCTTACAGAAGTGAAAGCTGCTCACACAAAATTCTCTACAGTGAATGTTTGCAGCGGCTCTATTTATCATTGCTCAACGCTGAAAACAACCCAGATGTTCTTCAACAGGTCTACGGCTAAACAAACAATGGCACACTACTCAGTAATAAAAAGGAAAAACTGCTCACACAGACACACACGCACCATGGATGAATCTCCAAACTACACTGAGCAAAAGAAGCCACATGAAAGAGTACCTGCTGTATGGTTCTCTTTGTAATAAATCCTAGCAAAAACAGAAGGTGGCCCAGTGGGAGCCAGGGGCCAGGTGCTGGGACTGGAGGGAATTTGGGGAGGTGATGGAAATGTTCTATATCTTTCTTACCCGAGGACATTTCTTCATTGCTTTTAGAGAGGGAGGAAGGGAGAAAGAGAAACATCGATATGAGAGAGAAACATCCATCGGTCAACTCTCATTTGTTCCTGGACCAGGGATTGTACGCACTGGACTGGGGATTGAATCTGCAACCTAAGTACGTGCCCTGACCGGGAATCAAACCTGCAACCTTGCTGTATTGGGACAATGCTCTAACCAACTGAACTACCTGGCCAGGGCTGTTCTGTGTCTTGATTTTGGTGGTGATTACACAACATTTATCAAAATTTATTGAACTGTACACTTCAAGAGTGAATTTTACTGTATGTAAATTATACTTTAATGCAGACGATTTTTAAACAGATAAGGACTTTTAGACTATATCAAACTAAACTAAAGCCAAACTATACACTGTTTCAAGAGATACACCTAAGATAGGAAGACATAGGAAGACTGAAAGGGGATGAAGAGAGAAAGATAGTCCATGCTGCTAGCCTGCTGGTACTTTCTTCCTGCTTCACTGGCTCCTGTGACTCACACCCCCTCATCACATGGCTATCTGGCAGGGGATCTGGCCAGACTCTGGAGGGCTGCCCTCGATCAGTTGACTGTGCCCAAGAGGGCTGGGTCACAGGTTGCCATGAGAAGCACTAGCCATTGAAGGGGGTGTGAATGGGCAAGATCCAGCCCTCTGTCTGTCTAGATCTCCCCCAATGTCCAGGGAGAGCATGTGACTCACCTCTGGTTCAAAGCCAATCCCTCCTTCTCTTGGGACTTACTCTGCCTCACATAGAAGCAAGTTCAATCCCACCTCTGCCATTTACCTTTGGGGTGATCTTGGGTGAGTCCCTTCACCCACGTGAAGCTCAGTTTCCTCATTTGTGAAGTGGGGGCAATACTGGTGCCTACTTATTAATGATGGACTGAAGAGTCAGTGAGCAAATGCACAGGGAATGTTCGGCACAACACCTCCTGGCTGAGTGACTGTGTGACCTGGGGCTCCTCTTCTGGAGGGTGAGGAAAATAACAGAGTCTTCATCATAGGTTCATGTGCAGATACAATGAGCTAATGAAGGCAAAGACTTCCTGGCCGTGCTCCTTGGATGCATTCCTTGACCTCTTTGGGCTTCAGTTTCCTCATCTGTCATATGGACTAACAATTGACCTCCCCAAATTGGTGCGCAAAATAAATGCGTTATTACATGAAATGTGCTCAGAACAATGACGGGCTCAATAAAGGTGACCAAGTATAGTCATTGCAACGTGTACTAGTATAGTAAGTGGAGACTGAACCCATCATTATGCACTTAGACAGAGCATACTAAATGGGTTCTACCCTCCTCTTACTTTACTCCTATCATCGTTGCCATGTCCAGCATTAAACCTTCTATTCCATGAAAGATTTGTGGCAGTTGGGGCTGGAGGAAGAGGCTGGAAACTACAGGAGGTGAGCGGAGGCAGAGGTGGCTGGAAAGATGAGAGGCCAGGCCTATCAAAGGTTGGATCAGAGCAGGCAGGAAGCGGACCACAGCTCAGTGCCTCATGGAAAATACTCCCATCTTGGGTGCCCAGGCCTGCCCTTCACAGCCAGCTCCAGGTCCACTGGCCTTGTGCCCCAGCTCAGCCTACTTATTACTCCTGAAGGGGCTGGACCAGTGGCATAACAGCCCTGCCCGCACTCCCACTCTTGGTTTCCTGGAACCAGAAGACCAGCCACAGGCAGCCCTGGGGGTAGGCCACAGCTTAGTGTGAAAGACCCTAGGCCTTCACTAAGGTGTCTAGTCTTGTGCGAGCTCCTCTTAAGACCGCCAGAACACAAGGCATCCAGACTCTCCTTGAGGGAGGGCAGGGCCACTGCAAGCTTCCCCTTCCAGGATAAACAGAAGCTAGCAAATAATGGTTGGATGGGGTGAGGACAAGCCAGGATGCCAGGGCTCCTCCCACGTAGGCCCCCTGCACGGCTCGGAGGGTCTCAGGAGGCTGAGTTGAGGGCCCCGGGAATGCTTCACTGGGCAACAGGCATGCCCATAAAAATACCGTGGTCACCAGGGCTGCAATCTGCCATCTGGGCCCTAGGCCTTCCTTGCCCTGCGGCTGGTTCGGCTCACTCCGGAATTCTTGCGCACTCCGCATGACCCCCGCGAGTCTAGAGGGCTGCTGGGGAGGAGCCCTTTCCCCAGGCTTCCAGGGCAGGGCTATGGGAGAGTGGGGCCACAGGGAAAGGTCGGGATGGGGCCGATCCCCACGACAAAGAAATAAGATACCGAGCATGGGAAAGCTGGGAGTCAGAGGAATATCTGGGAACTGAGAGTGGCAGTTAGAGGGACGCCCTCTCTGCTACCTCCTCGCCTTCAAGCTCTGGAGCCCCATATGCATCCGTGCGTCCCTGGGGTCGAGGCCTGGGCGCCCCTCCCTGACTGGGTGCCTACAATTAGGGGGAGATTCATGGGAAGAGCCCAGGGACTCGGGAATTCTGCCTTGGGTGGGGAGGCGTCCAAACACCTCAAGACGGAGTGTGGGGCACGGCCGGAACTGCGTTGCTTGTGAGTGCCCATAGCTAGTGAGCACCCAGGAGGGCAGAAAGGAAGTTGGTGGCGGGGCTGGGGGGGGGGCGTGTATCTGGTATCTCCTCCCCTACCCGACTCCTCTCTCCAAGGCCCAGGCCCGTACTCTGGGAGCAACCCCGCCCCGCGATGCTTGCCCGGAGCCTCCATTGCGGTGCAGGCCTCCGAGGTACCCCGGGATTGTGGGAGTGGGTCGCACCAAGCTCCCGGAGGAGGTCATCAAGGGTTCTTAGCCTGCGCAGAGCTCTGCAGCCTGCCCTCGCGGGGACTAGGGACTAGGGCGCGGCGGGGCGGAGCAGGCGATGGGGGAGGTGATCTCACTCCCCCCTCCCCTGCCTCCTCTACGCTCCCCTCCCCCTCCCCTGCGCACACGCCGGTCCCGCCCCGCCCCCGCCCCCGCCCCGGCGCATCGGCCGCAACAGCAGCTTCAGCATCGCAGATGCACTCGGGCTGCGGGTCCGAGGCTGGCGTGCTCGGAGGCTGGGCGGGTAGCTCCATTGGCGGCCGTAGCGCAGGTAAGGCGGGCAGGCCTTCTCTCTCCACCCGGCAGCGGCTGCGACGCCCCCAGTCACCGGTCCCAGCCCTACCCAGAGTGGTGAGAACAGGGAGCACCGCTCCCCGTGGCCCGCGGTCACGGGCGGTGCGGCCAGAGCCCCACCCAGGTGGCACCCGGCTTAGCCCTGCGGACTAGAGCAGGGCGGGGGAAGGAGGGCAGGATCGGAGCCGGACAGGTGAGGGGTACCTGGATGGCGCCCAAAATGCGGACCTGGGGAGGAACACTCCGCGGGCGGGGGTGGGGCAGTCAGGCAAGGTCTGTGCTGGCAGGTGGGAGCTGAAGTTGGCACGTCCCTACTGGTGTGTGAGAAAGGGATCACGATGGGGACTGATGACTCCCTGTCGGTTGCCGTGGGGTGTGGCCCTGGGCGTGGCTGCCCCTCTTGGCCAGTCCAGGTCCCAGTTCCACTGAAATCCGGCCAGCCAGCATAGTAGGAAGGGAGGTTGGGCTAGGCTGCCCCCGGCAGTGGGGGGAGGGGAGAGAACCAGGCTGGGCGATGCCTGGCCCTCCGCCCCAAGGTTGGGGGGGGGGGGGGCTTTGTTCTTCTCATTCTTCTTTCCAAACCCCATCCTGGACTCCCCAGGGCTCCCCTTCAAGACTGCACCAGGACTGAGGTCTCCTTTCTAGAGGCACGGTGCGCCTGGAGCCTCAGTTTCTGCAGGGTGCATTGAGGGAGACCGGCCTGGGCGCCTACTGGTGTTCGCCTGTGCACATGGTTGTAGAATGTGGGTCCATCAGGTAGAGGAGTGGGAGGGAGGGTATTATTGGCTCAGGGC
Source organism: Artibeus jamaicensis (assembly GCF_021234435.1). NCBI lineage: Eukaryota > Metazoa > Chordata > Mammalia > Chiroptera > Phyllostomidae > Artibeus > Artibeus jamaicensis. The sequence goes on from NW_026521282.1 coordinate 782,638, forward strand.
CGGGGATTCTGGAAAGCAGAATGCTGAGCTTAGGCCCTACCCCTGCCCACTGAAGGTCTTTTGCCCTTTGCCAAGTCTTCCTACCTCGGTTTGGTTATGGGCTATTTCCCCCTACCCAGGGCAGATTTTGGGAGTCTCTTGGTTGGCAGAGGTTGCAGAGTACCTACAACAACCTGCTGCCCCCTACAGGATATTTGGAGCCCCACCCATCACTGCCTGTCTTGGGGAAGCAGCCCTAGAGCCATCTGCCCCCACCAAGGAGTGGGGTTTTTGCACCCCCCCTCCAAGTAGGTGCCCTGCTTCCAGTTAACTCCACCCAGAAGGCAGGAGCTTCTGGGCAGCCCAGTGCAGTCTCTGCTGACTCACGTGGCCCTGACAGTGAATACTCCCATCAGCTTTTCTCCCCATGAACTGCTTCTGAGCTGCATATTTCTTGTCCCCTGTTGGGTGGCTGGGGCAGGGGCCTGCCTGGGGCCTCTCACCTCTTACTGTAGACAATGGGACTCAGCCGGGCCTGGCCTCTCACCTGGCACAGTGCCCATACAGCACCAGCATGTGCACCCATGGGTTCCTGAGCCTTTGGGGCTCTTGGGGATTTTTTAACCACATGGGGAACTCAGGTCAGGGCTGGGACCCTGCAACCCCCAGCTCCTGGCCACTTTACTATGCTGCATCCTAGTTTCTTTCTATACTTAATGTCTGTGTGTGTGTGATCCCAAAGGTGGTACATCTTATTGTGGTACACTTGAAATATACAGAAGAGAACAAAAGAAATTAAGAATTGCTGGTGATCTGATCAGAAAGAGAGGAGCCCGCTTAGCACACCCCAGTCTCGGTCTCCTTGTTTTGCTACCACCTGGTCATGAGAGGCTCCTCCCCTGGTGCGCAGACCCCTGCATAGGACCAAGTGGGCAGAAAGTGGGCACACAGCAGACTGAGGTGGCAGGGACTCCCTTCCTGTGCAGTAATGCGCCCCAGAACTCTGTGGCCCATGGGATGGACAGTCATTCATTGGGCAGCTGCCTCCTGCCAAGTACCTGCTGGGGTTAGCTCCCGGCGGCCCATGGAAAAGCCAGGAATGAACCAGACTGACACTGTCTTCATCCTCAGGGGGCACATATTAGTCTTCATTTTTTTGCGTGTGACTATTCTGAAGGGAAAACAGACATAGGGAGTGAAGAAGGGGCTTATTCGAGGCCTACTCCAGTGGACAGCAGCACCCAGGTCGCAGCCCCATCAGCCTCTTTCCGCCACTGAAGTGGGTGCCTCCCATGGCATGTGTGCTTCGCAAGACCAGCTGAGGAAGGTGGAAGAGGCAGCCTCTGTGCCATAACCGCCGTTCCCCAGCCCAGTGACTCTAGACCACAGGTGGCAAACACAAGGCCCGAGGGCCCTCCACCTTGTTTTATCCCGCCCAGCACCTTGTTTCTACCTGGTGGCAGTGCCAAGCTCTCCCTTAACTGTTAAGGAGTAGTTTCATTCATACAGTCCTGAAATTACATTCGGCCCTTTGACAGCAACCGAGAAGCTGATGTGGCCCCCGGTGAAAATGAGTTTGACACCCCTGCTCTAGATCCGCCCTCTCTTCCCTGGCTTTTCTTCCCTGAACCTTCTCGGCTAGCGCATGAGGGCACGGAATCATTAATCTCCAAGGCCCCTTTCAAGGCAAACAGTCCCTGGTGCCACTTTAAATGGCTGCAGTTGGAAAGAAGCAGTGAGGAAGCCTACCCCAACCTCCCTCCTCTGGGCAGTGAGGGCCAAGTGGTCTTGCAGAGAGGTCCAGCTTCCAGGAGACCTAAAGTGAAGGAATGATGGAAGCTTCTCCTGCTGTCCTTCTTGGGCTAAAGGTTGAAACAGCTCTGGGGTGAGAAGGGGGCGTGAGTGCCCTGGACCTAGGAGGGGCATGCTCTGGGGAAGAATGGAGTAGAAGTGGGAGTCCTGTGCAGAGATCGGCATCCCAGCCAACTACCCTGCTCCACCAGCACCCCTCTGGGTCCCCAGGGCCCTGCCCCACCCTGTGATTCAGACAATGGGGGAGGCAGGAGATCTGAATCCCCCCTCTAGGGTTCCCAAGCTGGCTGCTGCGTTTGCCCTGCCTCCTCCTGCCCTGATTGGGAAGGTTGGGTTCAGGTCCCTGGGTGGGGTCCTGTGTCCACTTTGGACAACCACCTTCTGCTTCTCCACCCTCCTGCTCTTCCTGTCAGGAAGAGCTTCTCCATGCGCTCCCCAGGCCATCACCGTTCCCCTCCCTGCCCAGTTGGAGTTGCACTGTTGAGGGTGCACCACTCCTCTTCTTCCACTTGCCTCTGCCTGCCCCACCCCTCCCTGTAGGTGCCCTGGGGTGGCACTCCACTTCCCCTTTTGCCTACCTTCTGTCTCTGCTCCTATCCCCTTCTGCCTTACCACTTCTCCCTTGCCCTGCTCTGTTAAACTTGGCTCCTGCTCCCATCTCTGAGCCCAGCACACATCCACTGGGCTCCATGACTTTGGGTTGGGCTCAGATCTCCAGTGGGGGGGGGGTTGTCTGACCTGGAGGGTGGACGAGGGGCACCTGGTGGCCCCCAGCAAGAGAACTGGGGGGGTGTGGAAGGTTAGCAGAGCCAGCCTGCCTTCTTCCCAGATTATCAACAGGATCTTTGTGGTTTCCTAAAGCTTGAAGAGAGGGAGGAGCCTGGAGGGTGGGGAACTCCTCTGCAGGGGGAGGGTCTGGACTGCTGGTCTTTCCAGAAGCTTTTCTTTGTCCAGTGCCCTTACCCAAGATCTCAGGAGCTTGCCTGGGTCCTCCTTGTTCTCCCCAGGTCATGAAACTACGAAGGGAGCACTCAGCCACAGTCCTGACACTCATGCCAATCCTTGGCACGAAACCCAGTAAGGACAGCTGTGTTGGCCTTGGATTGGGTGGAACAGGAGGGCAACAGCGTCCTGGGCTTTGTGCACTTGGCCATAGGGGCCTTCTGAGCTGTCTGTCTTGATGTCAGCCTAGTGGTGGGGCTTGAAGGGAGGGTATGAAGCCCAAGAAGCCTCCTCACCTCAGCTCTCCGATCTAAAACATTCAGAGCCAGACAAACTGGGGGAAGACAGCAGGGCTGGAGGTTAGTATGGGAGGTGGCTTTGGGTGTGTGAGTGTGTGTGTATTCCTATTTGCATGTGCGGGGAACATATATCTGGTTGCATGTGTGCATTCGTGTGTGTTGAGGGAGAGAGCATGCGCACACAGATCCTTCTATGCCCACATGAGTCCCCTCAGATGCCCCTACTGGGTCTGTGCGAGGAAGGGGTGCGTCTGATGGCGGTGGCTGCAGAGGCTGGCATGCCTAGCTGCACAATGTGGGGCTTCCCATTGAGGGTTGCCCTCTGGTCCCTCCCCTGGCTGCCTGTGTTCATGCCTTAGGAATGCCTGGGATGACAGAGGCTCCATTGTCCACCCCCAGTCTTCCTGTGCCCCTCTGCCCTTTAACCCTTTGGGAGTGGGGAGCTCTGAGGGGACTGGAGGGGCCTGGCAGTGTCTGAGCCGTTTCTAGGCACCCGCCCCTCCCCCCTGGAGCCAGGCATCTCAGAACTGGTGGTTCTGAACAGCAAACTCGGAGGCATGAGGTTGGTGCCTCTTGCTCCGTGCTGGACACCTTGTCTCTTCACTTTGCTTAGCACCTTCCCTGCATTGCCTGCCTGCTCTGTAGCCTTTGCTGCCCTTGAGTACCAGAGGCAGGCCCTGCCAGCCCATAGGAACAGGATGTATGTCGCCCCTCTGGCCTGGTGTCTGAAATCCCCTTTAGTGCCAAGTTCATTTCCCAGGTCAGGGGTTTCCGGTCTCATTCAGAGTCCACTTTCCAGAGCCAGAAGTAGAGCTCAGAGGGGACTGGGGTGCAGCTTTTACTATGGTCATCAGCCTTCCCAACTGTATATGGGAAACTTGGCTGTACTATTGGCATTCTAGGGGCCTGGGAGGCCAGAGTCTTGGCCCCTACTCCACTGGGCCTCAGTTTCCCTTTCTGCACAGGTAGTCAATACAGTCCCTAAGCCCTGACTGGAGAGAGGGACCTTCCAGGTAGTTGAAGCCTCTTTGTGAGGGGACCTTAGGGCCTTTGGTTTCAAGAAAGGGGTCAGAGTGACCCAACATTTTGGATAATGGGAGGGGCCCAAGAAATCCAGGCTGTCCCTGAGCTGAACAGGGAAAGAAATGTGCCTTCTCTTGGAGAGTCCTTGAATGGGCAGTGTCCTTGGATGGGCGGTCACTTAAAACCCAAGGCAGAGGGATGGGGTGGTTTTTGCTCTGGGCTGAGGGTCACATCTTACTTCCCATAGCCTCACCCCAAGATTTCCCTCCTTGCTTCCCACATTTGCTTGCTCTCTTCTTGCAAATAGGCCATTCCCTAGGGTGCAAGACTTCTTGGAGGCCATTCTCTTCTAAGCTCCTGGCCCTTGGAAACACATGTTAGGAAACCGAGTCCCTGAGAGATGACCTGACCCCCCAGGGGGAGACTCTCCCCCATCTAGAACCCCACCCCTGGTGAGCATCACAGCCAGCTCTGTGACCTTGGACACAGTACTCTGTTCCCTGAGCCTCAGTTTCTCATCTGTAAAATGGGGATAATGATAGCACATCCTTCTTTGGGGCAATTTTAGGGATTAAGTGAGTGACGTGTGTAAAAGTGCCCCTGTGTGTGAGCCTCTAGCATGTAGTAAGTGCTACCCATGAGTTTATTCAATAAAATGGGGCAGCTGACTGACACGGGGGTGGGGATGGGGTGTAAAGGAAAACTGTCCCTGCCACCGATGGTGAGATTCCCCCTACCTTCCCCAGTGTAGGCTGTTCTCTTTGCTCTCCTACAAAGGGTTAACCTCTGTCCCACCCCTTCCTCATCCTTTAAGGAGAATGGTCCTTTACAGGTAAGCTGTCGTTGCCTTGGAGACCTCAGCCTTATAGGGGCTGGAGGGTGTACCTTGGTTTGAGGAGGGGAGAGGCAGGGGCCACAGATAACACAATAGTCCTTTAAGACTTCTGGGCCCCCAAGTACCTCTGGGGGCTCCCACCCATCAGCCTTCTTTATGTATTATCTAAATAACCCATTAGGCTGCAGCAAGCTTTCCTCTAGGCTTCCCCCATCTCTGCCAGTGGAGGGAGCTGGGCTCCATCTCCATGGAAACCCGCCAGCCACAGCCTGGCGGGGAGGGAGAGAAGGAGCCTTAAAGGAACATAGTGCACGGGATGTAGGTAACACCCACAGCCTCATATACACACCGACAGGCTCCAAGGCTCCTACCAGTCCTGCTGAGGAGGCATCCCAGGCATGGGTGTCATCACACATGACCCCCAGGCCTAGAAAGTATGCAGACCTGGCACCCACACTCTGACCATCACACACCTGAGGCGCTGAGCCTTCAGGCCTGCCAGGTCACAGGGCACTGCCAGTCCCAACAGACACTGGGCTGAAGGACCTCTTTGTTACTTATCCCTTTAGCAGTTGCATTTCCATCAGATGAGAAGGGCAGAGAGGACTCAAGGCAGGGTGTGAGAGCTGGTGGGCATGTGTGCAGTGAGCACATGCAGGGCGCCCTTAAAGGGGTGTGTGTGTGTGTGTGTGTGTGTGTGTGTGTGTGTGTGTGTTCAGGGAAGAAAGCAAACCAACCCAGTCTTAGCCTGACTCTGTTCTTCCAAGTTTCCCCCTGGCAGTGGATAGAGGCCAAAGGAAAGGAGTGCTGGGGTGTGGTCAAGGATGGGGCCCCTGTGGGGTCCCACTGAGCTCCTCCCTGCAGGCTCCAGTGGGCCTTGACCTCGCTGACCTCATCTGCCCCAGTGCCTGCCACACCCTTTCTCTTTGCCATCCTGTGAGTGGTGTGTGAGGCCCCAGGGGAGGATGAGTTCCCAGTTGGACCCACTGAGGAGCAGCCTTCCTTTGTCGTGCCCTCCCCCAGTACAGTGGTGGGTTTATGCAGTGGGTGCACATGCGGAAGTACGCACAGACACTCACTATTGTGCCTGTGGACTTGTGGGCATCCCCCTGCCAGCCAGGCAGCTGCTCACTCTTTCTTAGCAATCTTGGAAGAATCTACCTTGGTCCTCTTGGTGCTTCTACCTTCCTCTCTAGGTGAGGGGGGACCTCCACCTGCTCCCTGAGGGCCAGCCAGCAATGGCCCATTCATCTTGTCTTACTAAAACACCCTGTTCCAATGCCACAAGTAGCCTGGGACCTGCTGCTCAGTCTCTGTCATTGTTGTTGTCATGGGCTTTGTTTGTCTCCCTGGTGCTGGCTCACAGCTTCTCCACTCCACCCTGCCCATTAGTCCAGCCTGACCTACAAGCCCAAGAAGTCCCCCTTCTCTGACTCAGGTCCATCTCTTCTCCTTCCCCACCCCTTGCCTGGCATGTGCCCCAGGGATCAGGACACGAAGAAGGCATCACTAGGCCTGTGTGCATTCACATACCCTCCCCACACAGATATACCCCTCACTCTTCTTGCTCGGCCACTCCTCATCAGTGCTTTCTGCAATTGTCTCCCACCCTTGTACTTTCCCCTCTTCTCTTCATTTCCTTGCTGCCTGAGTCTTTGCTCTGGATTTTTTCATCTTGATTACCGTGGTGGTCCAGCATCTGTCTTTGTCTTCCATTCCCTCCCCCCAGTCCCACTTCTCAGCCGCTCTAGCTCCCTCCTGTCTCTTTCTCGCCCTGTCTGTCACCCTTCCGTCTTCCCCAGTCTGCCCCACCTTCACAGACATGGCCTTGGCTCCATCTGTACACCAGCTTGTGGAATACTCCCCCCTCCCTTGCCCCTGGAGGTGCTGATGGGGGTAGGGGGCCTGCTGAGCTGACAACCTGAGCTGCTTGCTCTGTAATTGCCAGAGGAATGGTGAGAGATCAGAGACCCAGAAGCAGTGGGAGGAGAGGAGGCAGAGCCCCCTCCCAGCTGTCAGGGAGCCTCTCAACCTGACTTCTGCCTGTCTCTGAGTGCCTGGGAAGGTGATGAGCTGGTTTGCAAATACCAGGAGACTAAAAGAGGTTGGATGTGAGACTGTGAGGCATTGGATTGGGGCAGAGTGGGAACCAGGAAGTTGGCAGTATCACATTTCCCCTGTGTATACCCCCATGGTATACATGCTACACCCCATTTGGGAGCCTAGATTTGGAGGACAAATGGAGGAGCTGGCATGACAGGGAATGTTATTCCAGCAAATGGAGGACTTGGGCCTCTTTGAGTACAGAAAGGTCCTTCTTTGAGAGCCTTTTCTCTCTTTTCCCTCCCCTCCTCCTCCTAAGACCAGAGCACTCAGAGCTCCCAAGGCTTCTGTTTGATCGCTTGCCCTCTGATCTGAGTCTCCTACTGCTTCTTACAGGCCTTGAAGTTGAGGCCAAGGCCGCCTGAGGCCCACCCTGCTTGCACTGGCCTTGTGGGGGAAGGTGGGGGTAGAACAGGTCTGCTATTGCTCCTCCCTTCTGGGCCCCAGCTCAGCTTCTGCAAGTTAGGAATTGGCCTTGTGTTTGCCACTTCCTCTCCTTCAAGTCATTCCCTTGGCCTTCAGCCCATCCATATTGACCCACTCTAGTACTTCTCCACCTCCCCCTGCAGCATTGGGTGGGGGAGTATGAGAGATCCAAGCTGACTGCTAATCACCACCATCCACTTTCCCTGCCCATTCCCCAGGAAATTTACATTTGCCACTTTTTGTGGGTCACCTTACACAAAACCAACTTGTGACTCCTGGTTGACTCCTGACGGAATCTAAATGTCTTAGTACAGCATTCCAGGCCTCCCCACCTACCTCTCTGGCATTCTGGATGAAGCTTGGTCCTCCCCTTGATAAGGTCGTGGCTGGCATAAGGAGGATGCCTAGAATGGACTTGGTGAGGGCATCCACATGCAGGCTCCAGCCTCCAAGTTCTCAGCCACCCAAGCAGCCTGCTGTTGCCCCTCTTGCACTTTCACCACTTGCCTTTCTCACATCTTTTCCTGTTTGGTGTCAAAGTGGTCTGTCTTCTTGGGAGTCTGTTTCCTCTTCAGGAGCTGAGCCTACCAGACACTGGAAAAAAATCAGAAACACTGTCCCAGAACTTTCCTTGACCCTGGTTTGGAGCATCTGGAAGTGGGGAGATGACAGTTGCTTCTCTTGCCCCCTGAGGATCTGAGGGATAGCAGAGAGATGCTTCCCTCTTTCCCTCCCTTCCTCCTGTCATTTGCTGAGGGCAGGCTTTCTTCCCCTTTGTTTCTTCATTTTCCTCAACCTATTCTGTGAAATGATAGTATCCTCCTCAAGCCCCCTTTCTTCCTTTCCTGCCTCTACTTCCCAAGACCTCCACACCCGCCACCTTTTTGGGCCTGGACAACATTCAAGGATCAGTAGGTTCTCATTAGCAATGAGACCGTGACAAGAGTTCCTCTTCCATACTTGTGTATGCACACAGAGATAGCAGACATGAGGATACATTCTGCACAGATACAGACACATAAGAAGATACACATGTTCCTGAGTGCAGCCCCCTCCCTGAGAAGGCACATACAGATGTGCTCCTGCATGCATACACAGCCACATAGATAATGTGTACATTTGTCATATCCACATGCAGATCCACATCCACACTCATGCCCACAGGCACCTGCTTGCTGGCACATTGGGAGTTACACAGGGGAACAACATGCACAGAGTGGCTCGTGGTGTGCCCAGGGGAGCTGATTGGGGCAACAAGTTGGTGCTGGAGAGGCAGTTGATGGGGAAGGCAAAGATTAGGAAAGGAATGGAAAGCAACTTGGAGGCCCAGCCAGTGATTAGTCTTTCAGAAGTTGGGGGAAAGGGAAGGATGGGGGAACAGCCAACGGCAGGCGGGGCTGGGGGCGGGGCTAGGAGCCTGGGTTCGCCTAGATGTTGGTCACTAACAACAGTCCGTTCTGTTTTCTCCCTCACCTTTCCCTTCCCTCCTCCCCTCTCCCCACCCCAAGCTGCCCACCAGCCCCTTTCCCTCTGGACCAGAGCCTGAGCTGAGTTGGGCCGGCTGTGCCGCGCCGGCGCCGCCGGGAAGATGGCCGTGGCGCTGCGGTACTTGTGGCCGCTCCTCCTGTGCAGCCCTTGCCTGCTCATCCAGATCCCCAAGGAATGTGAGTAGCTGGAGGGAACCTTGGCGGCTCCCTTCCCTGCTGCTTTTGGCTCTTCTTTATCTTCTAACTCCTCACCTTCTCCCGGTTCTGGACCCTCACCCCTCCTTTCTCGGGCATGGAGTGGGCAGGAGGTACTCAGGACATTGGGTACCTCTAAGAGAGCATAGGAGGGAAAGGTGCGGGGTGTGTCAGCACCATGGACAGGGAACAGACGTGCAGGCAGGCTGGGCTTTTTTCAGCACCACGGACAGCGGGTTTTGGCGTCGGACTCGTCCTTGGGCCACCTCTCTGCTCTCCCTTGGTCTGTCCCACCCCTCCACAAACCCCTCCCCCAGGGGTGTGGCAGTCGGGAGAATGGGGCTGTCCCCAGTCCTCAATAAGCTTGTGCAAAGGCTTTGATTCAAGTGTTGATCGCATCTGACGGATAATCTCATCTTGGGTGCCTGTAGCCCTGTGAACTGAGATAGGAAAAAGACAGCTTGCAAAAGCCCAGCAAGCTTCTGAATCCTTACGATTTGATGTGTAGTTATTTGGTGGGCTGGGGGGTGGGGCTGCTGGAGCATTACATTTGTGGGGAATCACAGGTAGGTGTGGGGGTGTTTGGGACTGTAGCTAGAGGTTTGTCACCGACCATGACTATTTGTGTATGCTTGTTAGACTGACCGTATATTTGTATGTGTGGATGTGCGTGGCTTTGATTGACTAAGTGTGGGTCCTGAGTGTGATTTTGATTTCCTATATGAGTAAGCTTGTCAGTCAGCAGAACTGTTACTTACTGGTCAGGTTTGTGAAGGTTTGTAGGTATTTTTGACTGTTAACTTTTGATTCTAGTGGGTCTTGTGTGCATGTGAGTGGGGCAACATATGAGTACTTGTTTGTGTGTTGGGGGTATTTTACTGGGATGGTCTTTTCTGCTGGGTGTGAACAGGAGATGCAACCACTGCTGTAGGCGGCTGTTGGGCTTCAGTGAGGGGCATTTCACAGAGTAACATTTGTGTATCTTGAGCCCGCTCCCTCCATCACTCTAATCCCTTCCCTCTCCCACCTTATCACCTTTGTCTCTGAGTCTGAACCTGGAGGTCAGTGTCCCTGAGAGATTAGCTGGGGGCCAGGAGTGAGGAATGGGACAGATACTGAAGTAGGTGGGCTTAGAGGGCATGTGGCATTGGGCGGCAGTGAGGGTTTAGAGGAGGTGGCAAGAGGCTGACAAAACAAAGGTTGGAGCACCCCATAGATACACACATAGAGGTCCATGTAGTCACGCCTATGCAGATTTGCCCACCTACAGATGGACATGGATACATGCGTGCATAGACACAGACAAGCCACCTATATCCAGCCAGGCACAGAGATACAAAAGGGGCAGACACCCGGAGAGGGCCCACAGGAGGCACACAGACATGCGTACACATGCACACACACAAAAGTGAGGGGTGTATACACAAAGGAACAGTCATCCACACAGACACAGAGGCAGGTGTACAGCATGTAAACTGAATGCAAACATGTACATACACAGCCTTTGGATGTACTCTGGCAAGAAACACCTCTGTACAAATACATTGGTGGACATGGACAAGCATACTGCAGTACATTCTGGGGCATCCACACATGTGCCCAGTCTCACACTTCTGCACATTCACACACATGTACTCATCCTACTTTTATTTCCATCTCCTCTCAGTTGCTTTTCAGGTCTTAACCCTGGGCATCAGCCCACCCAGTTACCACACAGGTTAGGCCATCTAGCTGTGTCTTAAATGGAGAGGCAGGGGAATTTTGGAGAAAGGCAGGAGTGAGGAAAGAGAAGTAGGCCAAAGACCATGGCAATTTCAAGGCTGCTCTGGTCACTGGCTGGCACTTGGTATTAACCCCAATACAATATGGCCTCCACCTCAGGCTCACTCCCTAGCCATTCCAGGCCCCTTTGTCTCTTCCTGCTTTCTCCACACAGTGAGTTTTTCCCTACCCTGTAGTCCCTGTCCTTGTCTCTTGCTCTTGGGCTGCCTGTACTGGCCCCTCCCCAGCTCAGGGCTCTCTCTGCAGTGTCCCCAGGGAGCCTCCTCCTCTCTCCTGGGGACTCTTATACTGAGGTCTTCTCCAGACACAAAGCTTTCAGAAGCAGCCAACTGCTTCCTTCCCTGCTCTGCCTCCCCTCCCTCTCCCCACTCCACACAGCCACCCTGGCCAGTGCTGGGTTGAGTCTTGCAGCTGAGTAGTGGCTCTGGTCTTAGCCCCAGGGAGTTTGGTGGCAGACCGGGAGGAAGGAAGGGGAGAAAACGAAGGCTGTGTCAGCCCTGTGGGCAATAGAAACTCAGATACAGCAGGGCCTTTGGGAGGGTTTCACAGGGAGGGGGCAGCTGGGTTCTGAAGGCTGGGCCTGGGTAATTGAAAACACTGAGCTTTACTAATTGGATTAGGAGGGAAGTGGGCTGGAGCAGGGGAGGGTGCAATGGCTGTGGGCTGTCTGCCTCCCAGCCTTCCCAGGCATCCTGGGTTGGGTGGGGGTCAGTTCTGCAGGCCTTGCCAGGGAGATGCAAGTGTCTGTCCAAAGTGGACTCCTTGATAAGGCACCGGTTTTCTCTCCCCTTGTCCTCTGGGGTCTGGCTCCCCTTGGGCATGGCCCTGCCCCTGAACCGGTGATCTGGTCTCTGTCCTGTCCTGGGTCTTGACCTGCCACAGCTCCAGCCTGGCATGTGCCTCCCCGACCCTGTTATACCACCACAGCTTCCTCTTCCAAATTCCCCTTCCCCAGGGGGTCTGCACATGCTTACTTCTTCCCCTGCCATCAGGCCCCTGCTGGGGCTGTGTGTCAGCATTTCTCTCTGCTTCCTTCCTTGCTGCCTGGATTTCTCAGATGAAGGATACCATGGTAAGTTGGTCAGTAAGTCGGGGGAGAGTGGAAGTGTGTTCTGGAAGGTCAGAGAGGGAGGGAAAGAAGGGGTGCCAGCAAGTCCCCGCCCTTCCCCTCTCCCTGTGTGCCATGTGAGATGCTGGTTGCTGTCTTTTCTGGCTCCTGGGTCCTCGTCTCAAGCTGGAGGCCCAGCTCAGCCTCTCCCGCTCCCTCTCTCTCACCTGTGAGGGCTTTATTCTGTCACTGCCCTGGCCTGGATTTTTTGCTCACTCTTGCCATTTCTTTCTGGTACTCTGATCTCTCCCTGTCTCTCCTCTCTCCTTTCCCTCTGAGGGGTTTGTCCTTGGTTTCTGTGTTCTTTGTGTGTGTGTGGTTTTTTAAAAGATTTTATTTATTTATTTATTTAGAGAGAGGAGGAGGGAAGGAGAAAGAGAGGGAGAGAAACATCAATGTGTGGTTGCCTCTCACATGGCTCCTACTGGGGATCTGGCCTGCAACCCAGGCAAGTGCCCTGACTGGGAATCAAACCAGTGACCCTTTGGTTCGCAGTCTGGCACTCAGTCCACTGAGCCACACCAGCCAGGGCTGTATGTCCTTGGTTTTTTGCTATCTCTTTTTTTTTCTTTCCACACACTTTGCCTCTCTGGCTTCATGTCTTTCCTTTAGGCATCTTTCTTTATAACTTTTGTTGTTCTTTTCTCAGTTCTGTCTCTTTGTACATTTGTTCTGTATCCCTTTCTGTCTCTTCATGTCCCACACACCTGTGGTGAAGTTTGTTGGTCTCTCTAGCTTATTCAACATCTTCCTCCATTCCTATGGCCCTGGAGCCTATCGGGGCTCTTCCAGACCCTGCTGGCATGGGGGTTGAGGGTGCGGTGTCATCCTCACCACCAGTTTCCCCATCCTGTCCCCAGTGATGGAGCCACCTGTCATCACAGAACAGTCTCCACGGCGCTTGGTTGTCTTCCCCACAGATGACATCAGCTTGAAGTGTGAGGCCAGTGGCAAACCCGAAGTTCAGTGAGTGACCTTCATCCTCTAAGCCTTATTGTTGACCGTTGACCTCAATCTCTAATCTTCATGCCCCCCAGGCCTCCCAACTTCTTTTTCTTTTAATATTTTGGGGGTTTTTATTTTTAGAGAGGGGAAGAGAGGGAGAGAAACATCAGTATGTGGTTGCCTCTTGTGTGCCCCCCAAAGGGGACCTGGCCCGTAACCCAGGCATGTGCCTTGACTGGGAATCGAACCAATGACCCTTTGGTTTGCAGGCCAGTGCTCAATCCACTGAGCCACACCAGCCAGGGTGCCTCCCAACTTCAGAGCCCAGAAGCCGCAGATCTCCCTCATCACCCTTCATCTTTGCCCTGGCTTATCCCAGGGGCCCCTGGATGCTGTTGCCCTTGCCTCTGGCCTATTTCAGCTCCTGACCCAGGTTCTAAGCCCTCAGTCCTCTGAGTCCTTTTCTGCCCACAGGTTCCGCTGGACTCGGGATGGCATCCACTTCAAACCCAAGGAGGAACTGGGTGTGACTGTGCACCAGGCACCCCACTCTGGCTCCTTCATCATCACCGGCAACAACAGCAACTTTGCCCAGAGATTCCAAGGCACCTATCGCTGCTTTGCCAGCAATAAGCTGGGCACTGCCATGTCCCACGAGATCCAGCTTATGGCTGAGGGTGCGAGGCATTGAAGGGATGGGGAAAATGCCTGAGGCACATGAGAAGGCCCCTGATGAGGTCTCAGGGACCTTGTGGGCTCAGGCTTGTTGGCTGACAGAGTGTGTGGAGGGTTGATTCTCTGCCTGCATTGTCCCTCCCTCTTGCCTGCTCTGTCTCTGTCTGAGTCATTGCCTGGGCTTGGGCTTCTGTCCCCTTTTCATCTCTGCAGTCCCATTTCCTTCTCCACCACCCTTGGGTCATCTCTTTCCACTTCCCCCTCCACTCACTCTGTCTCCTTCCCTCTGTTTCCCCTCCTCCCTCCCTCCTGCTCCTTCTCCCCACCTCCAACCTGGCCCCTTTGGCTCTGCCTTTATCTGTGTCACCCTTTCCCTGGGGTTTTCCCTCTGCATTACATCCTCCCTGAGCTTCCTGCCTCCCAAGCTCGCTCCTCTCCTCTCTCTGCCCCTCTGGTTACCTTGGGAACTGTTGCCATGGTTTCTGTGTCAGGATGATGGAAGGGTCTGTGATTCCCCGCATCCCTCCACAGCTCCCCTCCCCCACTGCTGCACCTCAGCATCCCCCCACCCATCCTTGTCCTGTCCTGGGGGTGGGAGCTGAGAATTGTGGAGGGTTAACCCTTTACAGCCATCTGGCCTGTCCATCCTCTCTTGCATGAAGTGCCAGTCTCAACCCAGAGCCCAGAAAGGACCCGAAGTCTCTGTCTCCCTTTATGTGACCTTCCTCATGGCTCACCCTCTCACACTCCCGGTTATTCCGCTACCTTTCCCCTGCTGTAGCCTGTCTTGACCAGAAGGGGAGTTGGGACCCATCCTGCTGGCCTCTCTGTCTCTTCCAGGTGCTCCCAAGTGGCCAAAGGAGACAGTAAAACCTGTCGAGGTAGAGGAAGGAGAGTCAGTGATTCTGCCTTGCAACCCTCCACCCAGTGCAGAGCCACTCCGGATCTACTGGATGAACAGCAGTGGGTGCCCACCAGGGGCTGCTACCTGGAGTCGGGGTGCCAGTGGGCATGTCTTCCTGGACTGGGGGGAGGGTCCTAACCTCTGCTTCTTTGCTCCCTGCCCCCACAGAGATCTTGCACATCAAACAGGATGAGCGGGTGACGATGGGCCAGAATGGCAACCTCTACTTTGCAAATGCGCTCACCTCCGACAACCACTCGGACTACATCTGCCATGCTCACTTCCCTGGCACTCGGACAATCATTCAAAAGGAACCTATTGACCTTCGTGTCAAAGCCAGTGAGTCCCAAAGGCTCTGACACACTCCCACTCCTCTCTCACCTTCAGGCCTGGTCCATTGCCTAGATAAGAGGACCTCGGGCTTCTTTGAGAACAGTTTGGCTCCCACCTCAACCCTGCCCAGACACCTTCCTAGGTGGCAAGAGCAGAGATGGGGTTCTCCCTTTAGCAGAGGAGAAAACCGAGACCCCAGGGGCTCATTGAAGTGTCCAGAGTCACCCACTCCCTTGCTCCTCACAGCCAACAGCATGATCGACAGGAAGCCACGCCTTCTCTTCCCCACCAATGCCAGCAGCCACCTGGTGGCCTTGCAGGGACAGCCATTGGTTCTGGAGTGCATCCCTGAGGGCTTGTGAGTCTAGGAGCCCTGGGTGGGGTGGGGCAGGGTCTCTGTCGAGGGGTGGGGCTCAACAGCCTTGTCGTCTATCTTTTCCATTCTCCTCTTTGGCCTCCCTGCACCACGGCCCTGGGCAGCCCCACGCCCACCATCAAGTGGTTGCGCCCAAGTGGCCCCATGCCAGCCAACCGAGTCATCTATCAGAACCACAACAAGACTCTGCATCTGCTGGATGTGGGCGAGGAGGATGACGGCGAGTACCGTTGCCTGGCTGAAAACTCACTGGGCAGTGACCGGCATTCTTACTATGTCACCGTGGAGGGTATGGTGCCTATGCTGGGATTGACCCCTGCCCCATTGCAAGGCTCCCAAAAATTACCTCTGGGGACCACAGTCTTCAATGCCCACCCTCACAGGGAGGGGTGGGGAGGTGGGGGATCTGGGCCATGAGAACAGCTGACTGCAGGCTGCAGGCTCAGGGTGAATGTCCTCTTCCCCAAAGCTGCCCCATACTGGCTGCACAAGCCCCAGAGCCATTTGTATGGACCAGGGGAGACTGCCCGCCTGGACTGCCAAGTGCAGGGCAGGCCCCAACCAGAGGTCACCTGGAGAATCAACGGGATCCCTGTGGAGGGTGAGAGGGCCTTGGGCAGGGGCAGGGAATGTGGGGAGCCCTGGGAAGTGGGAGAGGAAGAGGAGGGTGAGGAAGGGCCTCAGTGTGGCTTATTGCTCTGCTCTGGCCCTCTGGCCCACCTGCTGCATGCACAGAGCTGGCCAAGGACCAGAAGTACCGGATCCAGCGTGGAGCCCTGATCCTGAGCAACGTGCAGCCCAGTGACACAATGGTGACCCAGTGTGAGGCCCGAAACCGGCACGGGGTCCTGTTGGCCAATGCCTACATCTATGTTGTCCGTGAGTGCCAACAGCAAGGCCGGTCTGCCTTCCCTTCTGTGCCTAATAACCCCCAGTCTGTCCCTGCAGCTCACCAAATATGGCCATGGGGCCAACTCAGCCAGCAACTAGTTTGTCTACCACAGCTGCCTTTCTTCTCTCCAGGGCCCTTCACCCCATCGCTCATCTCTTGCTTATCCTCACAACAGCAGGGTAGGGGGTGTGGAGGGAGGGCAGATGAAGAACAGCCTCGGAGAGAAGTCTGGCCCATTCTCTGTCACCCTGACCAGGATGTGCCCAAGGCCCACCATGGTGGCTCCTCTCCAGGAGCCTCGGGGAAGATGGGGGCTGGATGAGGAAGGTTTTCAGCAAGGGCTAGACTGTCAGTAAGGCCTCAAATAATTGGTAAAACTTGGGCGGCTGGGATAGGGAGGCACATCTGAGGCAGAGAGGCTCAGCCTGGGCACAGGGAAGCAAGATGGACAGGGCTTCCCTGCCCAGCCCTGAATCTACCCCCTGTGCTGTTCCCCATGACTCCTCCTCCTCCAGAGCTGCCGGCCAAGATCCTGACTCCAGACAACGAGACATACTTGGCCGTTGAAGGCAGCACTGCCTACCTCCTTTGCAAGGCCTTCGGAGCCCCTGTGCCCAGCGTCCAGTGGTAAGTGCCCTTACCCCAGCAGGGGTGGTCTAACCCGTCTTCTGGCCTAGGAAGCCAGGGAGGGCAGGGGGACACATCAGTGGGGTCTGTGTCAGGCCCACCTGTTTGTGCTAGGCTGGACAAGGAAGGAAGGACCGTGCTACAGGATGAACGCTTCTTTCCCTACACCAACGGAACCCTGGGCATTCGAGACCTCCAGGCCAATGACACAGGATACTACTTCTGTCAGGCTGCAAATGACCAAAACAATGTTACCATTGTGGCGAACTTGCAGGTCAAAGGTTAGGTGGCCACCCCCCTGTGATGAGCACTTCCAGGAAGGATGGTCAGGGTCTCTGGAGGACACCAGAGTGACCCTCCCTTCCCATCATTGCCCTCAGATGCCACTCAGATCACACAGGGACCGCGGAGCACAATCGAGAAGAAAGGCTCAAGAGTGACATTCACCTGCCAGGCCTCCTTTGATACCTCATTGCAGCACAACATCACCTGGCGCAGAGATGGTCACAGACTCCAGGAGCTTGGGGACAGTGACAAGTGCGGGCCCAGCCCCAACCAGGGCTCAGTGGAAGGGGGTAGTATGGGAAAATCAGAATGTCCAGACCTCTTGGTCTTATATGTGGGGGGAACGCCCCTGCTTTGAGGGAGAAGGTTCTGGCAGGAGAAGGAAGGGAAGGAGCAGAGCACAGATGGCAGAAAGTAGTGGGTCCCCTGGGAGCATAAGGACAAGCATCCCTTCCTCCCCTTCCTACCAGGTACATCATAGATGATGGGCAACTGGTCATCAACAGCCTGGACTATAGCGACCAGGGCAACTACAGCTGTGTGGCCAGCACAAAGCTGGATGTGGTGGAAAGCAGGGCAGAACTCCTGGTGGTGGGTGAGTTCTAGGGTGGTAGCAGGCAGGTGGCCTGGAGGCATGGGGGGGCACAAGCCTTCGAGCACAGGGGCCTAGATTCACATTACGGGGCCCTTTTGAGCTGGGGGTCGGGTCTTCTGGCTCGAGCACGGGCCAGAGAACCCACCCTCTGTGGCCCTCAGGAAGCCCTGGGCCCGTGCCTCAGCTAGAATTGTCTGATCGTCACCTGAAGCAGAGCCAGGTTCACCTGTCTTGGAGACCCGCTGATGACCACAACGCCCCCATTGAGAGTAAGAGGCCTGAGCATGATGCCACTGCCTCCCCCACTGCCACCCCTAGCTAGCCCTCCCTTGGAGCCCTGGCCTGGTGATTGCCACCTCACTGGGGCTCCCAGTTCCTCGTGCGAGTCCAAGAATACCAGTTGCCTTGGCTACTCCCTCCGGGAGAGCCAGATTTGTACCCTCATGACCCCTTCCCCATGCCACGCGCTGGTAACTCTTGCCTGTTTGCTTCTTTTGGCAGAGTATGACATTGAATTTGAAGACAAGGAGATGGCTCCTAAGAAATGGTACAGTCTGGGCAAGGTGCCCGGAAACCAGACCTCCACCACCCTCAAGCTGTCACCTTATATCCACTACACCTTTAGAGTTACTGCCATCAACAAATACGGCCCTGGGGAACCCAGCCCAGCCTCTGAGACTGTGGTCACACCTGAGGCAGGTGAGCCACCTGGGAGGGGCCTCAAGATGCCAGAGTCCCTAGGCTCTGTGAGGAGGGCTGGCAGAGGTGACCGTGCCTGAGGTGCCTCTGCTTTCAGGTTTCCAGAGGGAGCTGAGGGGCAGGGTTCCTTTGGGGCCACTGGCTTTCCAGGGCCAGAATGGGCCATTCCATCCTTGGGCCTCAGACTCGGTCCTGTTGGCCAATGCCTACACCTGTGTTGTCTGTGAGTGCCAGCAAGTGAGGCCCACCTGCCTTTGCTTCTGTGCCTCATAACCCTCAGTCCATCCCTGCAGCTCACCAGGCAAGGCCACAGGGCCAACTCAGCCAGTCATTGGTTTGTCTGCCATGGCTGCCTGCCTTCTCTCCAGGGCCCTTCACCCAATCTCTTGATTATCTTCGCAACAGCAGGGAAGGGTGTGTAGGGTCCTCAGCAGGAGTCCACAGCATTGATGTGCTAACAACACATTACTTTCCAGCCCCTGAGAAGAACCCCGTGGATGTGAAAGGGGAAGGGAACGAGACCAACAATATGGTTATCACTTGGAAGGTGAGGGGGCTTGGGCTGAGCTTACCCCTGGACATCAGGCCAAGGACCCACATGTTTGCTGCTCCCCCTGGCTATGCTAAACACCAGAGGATGACTGGGGGTGTGAGGCTGGGTCATGGGACGGGGCTGCTCTTGGCTGACCCCCTCCTCTTCTGCTTGCCCCCTGTAGCCACTCGGATGGATGGACTGGAACGCCCCCCAGGTTCAGTACCGTGTCCAGTGGCGCCCTCAGAGGGTGCGAGGGGCTTGGCAAGAACAGATTGTGAGCGATCCTTTCTTGGTAGTGTCCAATACCTCTACCTTTGTGCCCTATGAGATCAAGGTCCAGGCCATCAACAGCCAGGGCAAAGGCCCTGAGCCCCAGGTCACCATCGGCTACTCCGGGGAAGACTGTGAGTAGCGGGTGTGGGAGCCTGCGTGTGTCTTCCCAGCCCACTCCCCTCCCAGTGCGCACCTAGTTCCTACCTCTCAATAGTTCATTTCTTAAGAATAAGAATATTGTCTTACTCTTACATAACCAAAGTGCCATTATGGAAGTGCAGAAAGTTACCATCGATATGTTTCTCTAGTTGACAGCCGATACTCCAATTGTATCAATCAGTGCTGTCTCCCCCGCCCCCCCAGTCCAGGGTCCAGTCCAGGATCCCACATCGGGTCTAGTTCTTCCACTGCTTTCCTGCCCTTGAATCTGGAACATTACCAGACGTTCATTTTGATCACCTGGTCAAGATGGTCTAGTTATTCCTCCCTGTAACTACTGTCTTCCGCCTTTGCAACTAATAAACAGCCTGCAGGGAGAGACCCTGAGGCCATACAAATATGCTGCCCCTCTAACTGCCTGTCCCCCATAGAACATCCAAATCCATCTTCCCTCAAAGGGAGGGCTTGGGCTGGCCTCAGGATGCCACAGGCCCTCATCCACGTAACTGGCTGTTTCCAGATCCCCAGGCAAGACCTCAGCTGGAAGACATCAAAATCCTCAACTCAAGCACTGTGCTGGTCAAGTGGTGGCCTGTGGATCCAGCCCAGGTCAAGGGCCACCTCCGCGGATACAATGTAAGGGTCCAAAGTGTGGAAGCTGGGGTGATCCCCAGGGTGAGGTGTGAGGCCAGCAAGAGTGAGAAAAGATTGGAGATGGGCCTCTGCCACCTGTCAGCTGCTCTTCTGGAGGTCCTTGGGTTGTAAGGAAAAGGTTTCCTTCGAGGGCAGCCGGTAGCATGTACTGGGGAATCCCTGCTGGATGTCTTCTGCCTCTATGGGGTCTCCTGTCCACCTGCAGGTGACATACTGTTGGGAGGAGAGTCAGCAGAAACACAGCAAGAGTCAGGTCCACAAAGGCCACGTGCTGGTGCCTGCCGACACCACCAGCACCACCCTGGGTGGCCTGCGGCCCTATAGCTCCTACCGTCTGGAGGTGCAGGCTTTTAACAGCCGGGGACTGGGGCCTGCCAGCCAGACAACTTTCAGTACCCCAGAGGGAGGTGAGCTTTGCACTCTGCACCCTTGTCCCAGCCCCTCCTCCCTGTCTCAGAGTGAGCCTGAGTGAGGACCTGCTGCTCGTTTTTCTGCCCTGCAGTGCCTGACCACCCTAAGGCACTGCACCTGGAGTGCCAGTCCAACACCAGCCTGCTGCTGTGCTGGGAACCTCCAGAGAGCCCCAATGGCGTGCTCACCGGCTATGTGCTGTCCTACCATCCATGTATGTATGTTGCAGGGCCCGGAGCCCTAGCCCGGCCTGACCAGGAGATGGAAGGGACCAGGGATGGGGGTACAGATGTCTGTCAAAGCTGACTTCCCCCTTACCTGTCCTTGCAGTGGATAATGGGGGTAAGGAGCAGTTGTCCTTCAACCTTTCGGACCCTGAACTACGGACGCACAACCTGACGAACCTGAGCCCCCATGTGCGGTACCGCTTCCTGCTGCAGGCCACCACGAAGGAGGGCCCTGGTGAAGCCTTTGTGCAGGAAGGAGGCACCATGGCCTTATCTGGTAAGGTGGAAGGGCTGAGGAGGCCCCACCAGGCAGCCAGGCCCAAGTGGGTGAACCTTGAGCTGCCTCGAGGTCCCATACCTTCCTGTCACTCCCCAGGGACCCCAGATTTTGGCAACATCTCAGCCACAGCTGGTGAGAATTACAGTGTGATCTCCTGGGTCCCCAAGGAGGGCCAGTGCAACTTCACGTTCCAGATCTCATTCAGAGCCCAAGGTGGTGAGCACAAATGGGGCCTCTCAGGGGGACAGTGCTCTGGGTCCAGAGCAACTAGGGGTGGTGTGGAGCCAGGGTGCTACCTAGCACTTCCATTCATCCCCATGGACCTCTCGGACCTCTCGTCCCTGCAGATGAGAAGACGCCCCCTTATCTCCTGCCACAGAATGTCAACTACATCCAGAAGACCTACACGCAGTGGGACTTGCAGCCTGATACTTACTACGAGATCCGCCTGTTCAAGGAGATGATGTTCCTGCACCAAATGGCTGTGAAGACCAATGGCACTGGTGAGGCCCCAGCAAGCTTCCTTCTGTCCTTGGCCCAGCCACCACTGCCCCAGGCCACGTGCCATGACTCCTCTCTCCTCCCAGAATCCGGGTGCCCCTTGGACTGTGACTGAAGTCCAGGCCCCTGAGGTGGCTCATTTTAGTACCCTATTTTAACTGTTTCTAAAGCAATCATTTTATCAGAAGGTCTTCCTTCCTGCCCCCTGTTCTTCAGGGAGTCCCTCTCGTGTGTCAGCTGCATGCACACCTCAGCCCTAGGTTATCACCCCCCACCGGGCCTTCTGATGTCTGTGAGCCGGGCCTGTCCCTGCCACTGCCCATTCCTTGAGGGCAGAGGGGTTGTGGCAAAAGTGAGGCCTGCCCACGAGGCCATGAACCTTGGGCACGGGCTTGGACTGAGGGTCTGCAGTGCCCAAGGGCTCACCTGGGACTGGGCTTCTCTCCACCAGGCCGAGTGAGACTTCCTCCCCCTGGCTTTGCCACCGAGGGCTGGTTCATTGGCTTCGTCAGTGCCATCATTCTCTTGCTCCTCATCTTGCTCATTCTCTGCTTTATCAAGCGCAGCAAGGGTGGCAAGTACTCAGGTAACCCTGACCCTAGGCCACCCTATATCCCTTCCACAAGTCCTCCCTGGTCCCTGAGCCTCAAGCAGGATGGCACGAGCATGTTGGGGGCAGGCAGGGGACTGGAGAAAATGGCAGCCAGGCCTGTGTGGGGTGAGTGCTACCCCCTTGAAAGCTTCCTGGCTTCTGAGAGCTGCCAAGACAGTGCTGGGGGCATTCAGAGCACAGAGGGAGAGCCTCACCTATGACCCCTGCTGGGGGATGGGGCCCAGTGTCCAGAGACAGGCTGGGGGCGGAGAAGAAGCCGGCTCTTCTCTGTGTGTCTTCAGTGAAGGATAAGGAGGACACCCAGGTGGACTCTGAGGCCCGGCCAATGAAGGATGAGACCTTCGGAGAGTACAGGTGAGCTGGGGGTAGAAGCATTGCCAGCCAACTGCCCAGCACCACCCTTGCTTTCATATCTGACCCTGTCTTTCTCTCTTCTCTGTGCTGCTGGGTGACATCAGGTCCCTGGAGAGGTAAGGCAGGGGTGGTGGGAAGATACTGTCCCACCCCTATGGCAGGGACCCTCCTGTGGACCCTGTGTGCTCAGGAGTGCCACTGGCCCCCACTCGCCAAACTCTGCTCCCCTAGCCTTCTGACCTGGCAGCTCCTTGTTTCAGAGCCAACACCTCCAAACTCCTGTGCACACTGACACCCAGCTTCTAGGCCTGCCTGTCACCTTCCCGACTGCCCCTCTCTGAGATCTGTAAGGGCTAACAGCTGGATAGGTGCTCCTGTCTGGGTCACTTACAGGCAAGCAGCCAGGGCCCATGAGCACCCCAGGCTTCCTCCATGAGGCCGGCACCTGCGGCATTCGCTGGGCTCCAATGGGCAGCCTCCCATTTCCTCTCATCCTCTGCCCCTGCAGCGACAACGAGGAGAAGGCCTTTGGCAGCAGCCAGCCATCCCTCAATGGAGACATCAAACCCCTGGGCAGTGACGACAGCCTGGCTGACTATGGGGGCAGCGTGGATGTCCAGTTCAATGAGGACGGCTCCTTCATTGGCCAGTACAGCGGCAAGAAGGAGAAGGAGACAGCAGGAGGCAACGACAGCTCAGGGGCTGCCTCCCCCATCAACCCTGCAGGGACCTTGGAGTAGTGGGGTCCAGCCAGGCAAGGTGCAGCCCAGGGCTGGGCGGGCCACAGTGGAGTCAGAGGCCAAGACCCCCACAGCCAGCCCGATGACTGTTCTGGGCCCCTGACCTTGAGACTGAGGCCCCTTCCTGTCTCCAACAGGCCTTACCCCACCTTCTGGCCCTGGGCCAGTGGGAGGCTCAAGTTGGGAGCAGAAGAGAGGAGCTCACTGCCTAATCCCCTTATGACTACCCGTACCCCACTTTATTGCCAAAACCCAGCTGCACCCCTTGTTGGGCACACACTGCTTTGCTCCAGCTTGGGGGGCTGGCTGATCACTCACACATCAGGAGCCTTCAGGTGCTGCCTTGCCAGCCTTTGGGCAGACGGAGGCTGTGGTGGTTGAGGAGGGGAAGTGGAGATGGCCCCAGAGGGGTCTCCCAGATGCTGCCTGGTAGGATCTCTTCAGGACCAGGATTGGCACCTTGTTCCCTGGCCACTTCTTGGACAGCCTGGCTGGGACTGAGGATACAGTTTGGGTCCCTACCATCTGCTCTCTTTCCTTTGCCATCTCTGCTCCAACTGGGATGGGCACTGAGTAAGCTGGCCATGGGTGCAGAGGAGGCCATGTGGAGATCCCAGAGTCCCTACTTGCCAGTATCACCCTCCCACTGCCCACCCCACCCTGTGGCTGGCTTTCAGGAGCTCCATACACATGCTGCCTTCACTACCCATCAGATAACATCCAAGTGGCCTCCATCACTGCCAGGCTGTGAGGTGGGCACACCTCTTTCCCAATGCCCCTGGTGCCTGCCTATCCCACCTGCTACCACACTCTAGGACCCCTTAGCAGCCCTGCCACCCCCCCAGTCTGAACAGTTCCTTTCCTCAGCCTTCCCCTCTGCCCACCTTGGGAATGTAAATACACCGTGACTTTGGAAGTTCCTACCTTTGCCCTTTCCCCATATGCCACTAGTGTGTAGGCAGATGTCTGAGTCTCTAGGTGGTTTCTAGGTTTTATAGCAATTAGCTTTGATGATCCCATCCCAGGAAAAAAAAACAGACAAAAAACCCCCACAAAACAAAAGGAAAGATGGGTTCTTCCAGCTCTGCTGTGCTCCTGCCAGCAGCCTCTGTCTTCCTGTCTGCCTTTGCTTGGTCTGTTGATGAGCCCTTTACAAAAAACAAAAAAATATATATATATGTACATAAATATCAGAATTATAACAGGCAAATAAAAACCTGGAAACAAAGAGGAACTGTTGTCATTTTACTGAGCACGACTTCCCTACCAGCTCCCTCATTGCTTGTGGTAGGCCAACTCCTCCCTCTCCTTCCAGGGTCTGCTGCCGGCTCTGCTTGCACCTGCTGGCCTCCAAGGCAGCTCTGGGCTATCCCCACCATTGGACTCCTCATTCCCACAGTGAGGCAGATGCTGGGGCAGAGTATGGCCTGGGCCCAGGAGCATCTTCCTTGTCTAACGTGACATAACCAACCTTTGAGTGCCCATCTGGCTCCTGGCTTCAGTGTCCAGATGGAGTAGGCCTCCCTTGGTGCCCAGCCCTTGAAACCAGTATGCACTTTGAATGGCCACACATAAACCTCAAGTGGACTCTTGGGCACTCAGCCTGCCTTGGAAACTCTTGAGTCAGTATGTTCCTTGGCTGTCCCAGGTGAGGGACTTGGAGCTTTTCCTTACCCTGAAGGCCTTTGCAGGCCTTCGTCTCAGTAGAGAGCATCTGAAGAAAATTTATTTCCCCACCATCAAATCTGTCCCTGAAGATCTGCCCCAAAACCTCTGCCCTCCCCTGGCCCAGCCCCTGTGGATGAGCCGCAGTTCATTGAGGTCAACCCCTCTGCCTGGGCACCAGGTCCCACCCCTGTGACGCCACTTAAGGACTGTTCTGCTGTGATTTTCTTTTTCTGTACCTCTCATTCTCCATCCCTTTTGGTCAAGTCCCATGGGCAAAAAAAAAAAAATGTGCTGTAATAGTTTCCATCACTCAAAACACTCTTAACTGCATACCCTTCCAGATCTAACCCCATTTCTCCGTTCCTACTTACAGCAACCCCCTCCAGACTTATCTTCATTCATCTTCCCTGCTTAATATCCACCTGTAGCAGCATCTACTTGTTCCCAATATAGGTCTTCTTACATAACAATAGTTAAAGATATATTTCCCATCCTCCTTTGCACCTAGGTGGGGCCAGTGGAATGTGAATGGAGGGGCAACCTCTGGGCTGTGCCCTTAAAGAAGCAGAGAATGCCTTTTCCTATCCTGCTCCATCTCCTTACCAGCAAGCACACAAATTCCATGGTGGGCTGGGAGCAACCATCCTGGACCACTGAATGGAAATTAGCTAATGAGGCTGGCAGAGCAGCAACATTAAAGGAGCCCGGGGTCCTGATGACATGGTGCTGCCATGCCATGTCTGCCGTAGGCTGCCTGGGACATATATAAAGGACACATGGACATGGACAACAGGGTGGGGACTGACTGTGGGAGAGGAGGTGTGGTGAGCTGTTCAGAGGAGAGCAACGTGGGAAAAATTGGGACAACTAATAGAAAAACAATACAAAAAATTAATAGACTTCTGGCCAAGATGGAGGTATAGGTAGAAATACTGTGCCTACTCACACAACCAAAATTAAGGACAACAAAAATTTAGAAACAAGAACACAACCAGAACAGACAGAAAATTGAACTGTATGGAAGTCCGACAACCATTCAACCAGACCGGTAAGAGGGGTGGAGTTGGTGGCCTGCAGAGAGGAGTCAAGGCAGGAAAAGGCAGTGGCTGCCAGACCCAGGAGCACAGGAAGCACCAGGCTAGCAGGCCCTGGGTTCCGGAAGGAAACCAGCAGACCTAGCGAGGTGCACAAGGTGGTTGGCTGACCGTGGTCACACAAACCAGGCAAAAACAGACTGTGCAACCCAGGGCCCCAGTGCCAGGAAATAAAGCCTAAAATCACCGGTTGAAAAAGTGCCAGGAGAGAGTCGTAGCCTCACAGGAGACTTTGTTGGAGAGACCCACAGGGTCCTAGAATGTACACAAACCCACCCACCGGGGAACCAGCACCAGAAGGACCCAATGTGCTTGTGGGAAGCAGCAGAAGGGACTGAAATTCGAGGGAGAGGGGAGCAAGCACCATTGCTCCCTCTCTGGCCCCACTCCCACATATAGCATCACAACCCAGCAACAGGGTTGCCCCACCCTGGAGAACACCTAAGGCTCCACCCCTCATATGTAACAGGCACAACCTGACCAAAAAATTATGGCTCAAATGGAAGAACAAATCAAAGCCCCAGGGCCAATACTTTTAAGTGACCAAGAGATAGCCAACCTGTCAGATGCACAGTTCAAAACACTGGTGATCAGGATGCTCACAGAACTGGTTGATTTTGGTCACAAATTAGATGAAAAAATGAAGGCAATACTAAGTGAAATGAAGGAAAATACACAGGGAACCAATAGTGGTGGGAAGAAAACTGGGACTCAAATCAATGGAGTGGACCAGAAGGAAGAAAGAAACAACCAAACAGAAAAGAATGAAGAAACAAGAATTCAAAACAATGAGGAGAGGCTTAGGAGCCTCCAGGACATCTTTAAACATTCCAACATCCAAATGATAGGGGGACCAGAAGGGGAAGAGGAAGAGTAACAACTGGAAAACTTACTTGAACAAATAATAAAGCAGAACTTCTCCAATCTAGCAAAGGAAATACACTTCCAGGAAATCCAGAAAGCTCAGAGAGTCCCAAAGAAGTTGGACCCAAAGAGGAACACACCAAGGCATGTCATAATTACATTAGCCAAGATAAAAATGAAGGAGAGAATCCTAGAAGCAGCAAGAGATAAGGGGACAGTCACCTACAAAGGAGTTCCCATCAGACTGTCAGCTGATTTCTCAAAAGAGATCTTACAGGCAAGAAGGGGCTGGAAAGAAGTATTCCAAGTCATGAAAGGCAAGGACCTCCATCCAAGATTGTTCTATCCAGCAAGGCTTTCATTTAGAATGGAAGGGCAGATAAAGTGCTTCTCAGATAAGGTCAAATTCAAGGAGTTCATCATCACCAAGCCCTTTTTATATGAAATGTTAAAGGAACTTATCTAAGAAAAAGAAGATAAAAAACATGTATAGTAAAAAGACAGCAAACTCGCAATTAACAACCACACCTAAAACAAAAACAAAGCAAACAACAAGAACAGGAACAGAACCACAGAAATGGAGATCACATGGAGGGTTAGCAACAGGGGAGTGGGAGGAGGAGAAGGGAGGAGAAGGTACAGAGAATAAGTAGCATAGTGGTGGGGAGAAAATAGACAGGGAGAGGGCAAGAGTAGTGTGGGAAATGCAGAAGCTAGAGAACTTGACACATGGACATCAACTAAAGGGGGGAAATGTGGGGGGAGGGGTGTGCAGGATGGAGGGGAATGAAGGGGGGAAGTGGGACAACTGTAATGGCATAATCAATAAAATATATTATTAAAAATTAATAGACTTTGTTTTTTAGAGCAATTTCAGATTTACAGAAAAACTGCCCAAAGAGTAGAAAGTTCCCATATAGAGTCCCTCATTCCCCACACTTAGCAGTCTGCACTATTATTAATATCTTGCATTGGTGTGGGACATCTGTTCCAACTGATGAGCTAATAGTGATATGTTATCACGAACTACAGCTTACATTAGGGTTCATTGTCGGGGTTGTGTGTTCTATGGATTTTGACAAATGTATAATGACATGGATTTACCTTTACAACATCATGCAGAGTAATTTCACTGCCCTAAAACTCCCCCAAAATGTCTTTATTGAGAGTCAGCATACATGAAATAAAGTGCACAACTGAGTTTTGTTTTTTTGCCAGCGAATCTACCACCCAGAGCTAAGCTGTAGAACATTCACATCACTGTACAAAACCCTTTCATGCCTCCACCCAACCAATACCAGTATTGTGATGTCATCCATGTGGCTGTCTGTGCCAATTTTCCCCTTCTGTTCATTGCTATGTATCCATTATATAGCACACCACGACTTCCTTATCCATTTCTCCAGTGGTGGACACTTGGGTCATTTCCAGTTCTGTCCATTATGAGTAAAGTAGATATATACAGTTCTTTCTCGGGGGTAGGGGAAAGGGTACATGCCCCAGGAGAAGAGAGCTCCTGGGCCAGAGAATGAGTGTGGCAATTAAGTTATACTGTCTCTTGAGTCCTAACTCACTTTGCTGTCCTCCGCTTCATGGTACTGGGGTGGGGTCTCTGCAAACCACATTCATGCTCTACCAGCTGGTTCCAACTTAGGTTCTGCTAACAGAGGCTGTTAGAAGCAGACTGCAAGGCTGAAGGAGGAAGACGGGAAGTGCTCCTTCCTGTCAGCATCACCATGACAAGGCTTCTTCACCCTCGCAGCAAGCTTCTCACTTCCATGACACTTAACTTGAATCCAATTTTCAGATTTCCCAACACTTACAAAAACAGGTTTGCTGCATCCCATGTCTGAGACACCAACATCAGACAGCCAGGGCCCCTCCTCCTCTTCCCAGCTCCACAGGACCCTCTTCTGAGCTCAGAGACCCTTAGCACTAGCTAGGCTCTGTCCCCCTCAGACCGAGCTTCTCCTGGGAGGTTGCTGAGCTTGAGGAATTGTAGCCCCTTTCCTTTGTTGCAGCCTTAGGTTAGGGCTGCTGTAACAAAAGATCACAAACCTAGTGGTTTACACAACAGATATGTATTGTTTCCCAGTTCTGGAGACCAGATGTCCAGATGTCAAATCAACGGAACTGTGATCTCTCTGAAGGTGCTAGGGAAGGATAGGATCTGTCATCATTTCTGCTTCCTCATAAGCTCCATTCCAGACTGATTGAGAAACTCAGAATAGGAGTGGTGTCGGGAATTATATTCTGAAAGAGAAGCTTTGGGGATTGGTTTGTTCACTTGAATCTTTGGGCCTAAAAGCACCGTTAAGTTTCAGGGTCCCACTCCTCCCCATCCACTGCACTGCCTTTCACATGAGAAATGTGAGATGCTGGGGATTCAACTAACATGGGGTTCTGGACTCACACAATTAGATGTTGTGCTTGATTTTCAGCACTGTCAGCCCTATGGCTACGAAAAGAGATTTTTTAGGGCTGTCATGGAAGCTCTCTGCTGCCTTGCAAGGAAACACCTATTCTCATCAAGACCGGCCACAACTATCCTCTGTCACCATCAGACCCATAAGAATATCTGGTCTCAACACCGTCTAGGGGTACAGCACATGCTAAGGCCCAGGAGGAAGTACCTTATACACCAAAAGAATAGCAAGACTATTTTGCTAGTAAATACTGGCAGAAACCTGGGGGAATATGTATGGGAGTGGATTCTAAGAATGTTATACCAAGGAGGATAGAATGTAACATTGTGTTGGGCACAGTTTATTAAGGTGGGTCCATTTACCACAAATTGTACATTTAATGTTAGCCTATGCAGCTGGAAGGGATTTTTTAGAGCTTACTTGGTTGGTTGACTTAAATTTGAACTTACCTGTAGCCTAAATTCAATGATAACAAGATGCCAGAACAACCCTGGCTTTGGGAAAGAGCCCAAAGGTGTAATTCCCAGGGGGAACTGCAGCACTCAGTATCTTGAACTTGAAAGTTGCCGTGTCTTGCCTGAAGGCCATGTCATCTCTCTCTCTGACATCATACAGTACTTAGAAACTTTGACTATCAGAAAATAAGTAGCATAGACAGTAGATAGAAAATAGATGGGGGGGCAAGAATAGCATGGGAAATATAGAATCTAAAGGACCTGAGACACATGGTCATAAACTAAAGGGGGGGTGATGGTGGGGATGGGGGGTAGGGTGGAGGGGAATAAAGGGGGAATAGAACAACTGTAACAGCATAATCAATAAAAAAATAATTAAAAAAAAAGAATTAAATTCAAACCTTTACCATAATTTACAAGACCATATATGATCTGGCCCCTTGATTTTCTCCTGACTCCCACCTAAAGCAGCTACAGCGAAATTCTCCAGTTACTGTCTTTTGTTATCCCACTGTATTGTCTTCATGGCACTTTTCATTATTAAAATTATCTTCTTTATAAAAAAAAAAAAAAAGAAACTTTGACTATCTTACCATTCCTCAAAACATCCACTGGTCCACTACACTGATGATGTCATCCCAAGTGAATCTGATAAGCAAGAAGCAGAAAGTACTATAAGTACCTTACTAAGACATATGAAAATCAGAAAGTTTGCCCTGGCTGGTGTAACTCAGTGGATTGAGCATGGGTCTGCAAACCAAAGGGTCACTGGTTCAATTCCCAGTCAGGGCACATATCTGGGTTGTGGACCAGATCCCCAGTGGAGGGCCGTGAGAGGCAACCACACATTGATGTTTCATTCTCTCTCTTTCTCTTTCCCTTCCCCTCTAAAAATAAATTTTAAAAATGTTTAAAAAAATCAGAAGGTATGAGATATATCCCATGAAAATTTAGGAAAGTAAAACCTCAGCGAAATTTCTATAAATTTAATCAGGGGTGTCCAACATCCATGGTCTGTAGGACACATGTGTTCCAGGATGGCTATGAATGTGGCACAACACAAAATTGTACATTTACTTAAAACCATTTTTTTTGCTCATCAGTTTTCATTATTGTTTAAGTATTTAATGTGAGGCCCGAGACAACTCTTCTTCTTTGAGAGTGGCCCAGAGACGCCAAAAGGTTGAACATCCCATGGAAAGATACAGGCTACCTCTAAAAATAATGTTTGGTGGACTCTTTAGAATTATGAAATTTATATCACATATGTCTGGGCTACATTGACTTATTTCCTGTGTGACTCATAAGGCTGCCAATTTTGTGTGGGGATCAGAACAAGTGATAACTGTACAATGAGTCCAGCTGCAGTACAAGCTGGGCCTTTTGATCCAGCAGAGCCAGTAATATTAAGGTGTCTGTGGAAAGTAGTGATGTTACGTGGAATCTCTGGCGAGCACCAATAAGAGAATCGCTGTGAAGACCTCTAGGGTTTTGTAGAAAATCCATGCCTTCTTCTAATAACCATTCTCCTTTGGCTTGCTATCAGGCCCTCGTAGAGACTGAATTCTTAGGGCCACTGGTGACCATGTGACCCCAGTTACTATAAGGAACTGGGTGTTTGTATAACTCATCAGGCTATACATTGGGCCTGAGCAGCAGTGCATCACAATGAGTGGAAATGGGGTTTCTCAGTTCAAAGCTCAGATGGTTTCAGAAAGCACAAAAAGTTGCATGAGCAAGTGCTCCTGATTCCTTTGACACCAAGTCCTATAGCCTGGCCTCCTCTCTCTCAACTGTGTCCGTCTGTGCTTCCTGGAATGTTTGTACGAGCAGTTGACTGAGGAGGAAGGAACTCAAGCCTCATTGATAAATGGTTCTACACAAGCTGTCAGTAGATGGCTGCAGCATTACAGCACCACTGACAGGTGACCCCGAGGACAGCGGCAAGGGAAAATTCTCCAAGTGGGCAGAACCTTGAGCAGTACAGCTGATTGTTCTTTCTTCCTTTCTTTCTTTCTTTCTTTCCTTCTTTCTTTCTCTCTTTCTTTCTTTTTCTTTTTAATTTATTTTACTTATTGATTTTTGAGAAAGAGGAAGGAGGAGAGAGATGGAGAGAGAGAGAAACATCGATTTGTTGTTTCTCATTTATGAAAAACACTCATTTATGCATTCATTGGCTGAGTTTTGTATGTACCCTGATGGGTGATCAAACCTACAACCTTGGCATATGAGAATGATACTGTAAACAACTGAGCTACCCAGCCAGGGCAGAATGTCATTCTTTTAAAAATGTTTTCCAGCTTCATAGAGATATAATTGACATATACCGTTGTGTAAGTTTGAGGTGTACAATGTGATCATTTAATACATGTATATGCTGTGAAATGTGTACCATGGTAAGGTTACATACCACATCCTTCACCTCTCAGTATTACCGGTTTGTTGATGTGGGTGATGAGAACATTTAAAATCTACTCTCCTTGCAACCTGCAAATATATAACACAGTATTGTTAACTGTAGTCACCATACTGTACATTATATCCCCAGAAGTGATTCATCTTATAACTGCAAGTTTGTGCCCTTTGACCAACATCACCCATCTTCCCCACCACACAGCTCCTGGCAGTCACCGTTCCACTCTCTGCTCCTGTGAATTCAATGTTTTCCGGTTCCACATATAACTGAGATCATATAGCATTTGTCTTTCTCTGACTGACTTATTACTCTTAGCAGCACAGAGCCCTCAAGGTACATCCAATATTGTCACAAATGAGAGGATTTCCTTCTTTTTGTGGTTGAATAACATTCCATTGTACACATGTACTGCCTTTTATTTATCCATTCATCCAATCACAGGCACTTAGGTTTCCTTGTCTTGGCTATTGTAAAAAATACTGTAATACACTATTTTTACAGATATCTGTACAGGAAGCACAGATATCTTTTAAATATCCTGTTTTCAAAAAGAAGAAAATAAACAAACAAAAAGAAACAAAATAAATAAATAAATAGCCCTGGCTGGTGTGGCTTAGTGGATTGAGTGTCAGCCTGCAAAGCAAAAGGTCACTGGTTTGATTCCCAGCCAGGGCACATGCCTGGGTTGCAGGCTAGGTCCCCAGCTAGGGGTGCATGAGAGGCAACCAGTTATTCCTGTTGCACATTGATGTTCCTCTCCTTTTCTCTCTCTCCCTTCTCTTCCCTCTGAAAAGAAATAAAATCTTTAATAAATAAATAAATATCTTGCTTTCATTTCCTTTTGATATATTCTCAGAAGTAGGATTGTTAGATCATATGGTCGTTCTGTTTCTAATTTTTTGAGGGTCTTCCATATTTTTTCCATAAAGGCTGCACCAATTTACATTTCCACCAATAGTAAACAAGGGTTCTCTTCTCCATATCATCACCAACACCTACCTCTGTCTTTTTGATGATAGTCATTCTAACAGGTAGAGGTTGATCTCTCATGGCGGTTTTGATTTGCATTCCCCTAGTGATTAGTGATGTTGAGCACCTTTTCATGTGCCTGTTGGTCATTCACATACCTTCTTTGGGAAAATGTCTGTTTAGGTCCTTTACACATTTTCAATTGGATTATTTATTTTTTTGCTACTGAGTTGTAGGAGTTCCTTATATACTTTGGACATTAACCTCTTATCCAGTATCTGGTTTGTAAATATTTTCTCCCATTCTGTAGGTTGCCTTTTCATTGTATCGATGCTTACCTTAGCTCTGCAAAAACTATTTAAAGTGATACAGCTCACCGTTGTAGTGTTATTTATCATAGCCAACATATGGAATCAGCTCAAGTGTCCATCAGTAGATGAGTAGATAAAACAACTATGGGACATTTACATAGTGGAATACTACTTGGCTATAAAAAAGAAATGTTACCCTTTGCTAAAGCATGGATGGACCTGGAGAAGAAGCCAGTCAGAGAAAAACAAATATCATATGATGTCTCTCATATGTGGAATCTAATGAACTAATAAGCAAAACAGAGACAGACATAGAGAGCAAGCTGATAGCTCTGGGGGACAGGGGATTGGTTAGGGGGAGGAGGGATCAAACAAAAAGGAAAAAGGCTCTGGCTGGTGTGGCTCAGTGGATTGGGTGCCAGCCTACAAACCAAAGGATTTCCAGTTCAATTCCCAGTAAGGGCACATACCTGGGTTGCAGGCCAGGTCCCCAGTAGGGGGCACATGAGAGGGAACCACACATTGATGTTTCTGTCCTTCTCTTTCTTTTTCCCTTCCCCTCTGTCTAAAAATAAATAAGTAAAATCTTTTAAAAACATTTAAAAAAACAAAAAGGGAAAAAGACTCATGGAAACAGACAACAGTATAGTGATCATGGGGGGCAGAGGGATACAAAGGGGATAAATGGCAAAGGAAAAAATACAATCGATCAATCAATCAACACTGTAATATAGCTCATTGCCCATTCTGATGGGCTTGAGAAATGGCCAGAAGTATGGATCTACATTGATTCATAAGAAACTGCTAATGATTTAGCTCAATAGTCAGGACTTGGAAAGAACAGCATTGGAAGTTTGGTTATAGAGGTTTGGGGAAAAGCAATGTGGGTAAACTTAACAGAAGGCTGCCCACTGCAGAGGAGACTCTCAGTATCTGGGCAGACAAAATGATGTGCTCTGTGGATGCCAGCCAGCCTCTTTCCAGACCATCCCAGTGCTTGCTCAATGGACTCATGAACAGAATGGTCATGGTGGCAACAGTGCATTATGCATGGGCTCAGCAACATAGACTTTCTCTCACCAAGGCCAACCTGGCCCTGTCTTCTTCTAAGGACCAAATCCACAACAATAGAGAATCAACAACTGCAGACATGGCACCTTGAAAGGTGTGTGGCTCAGTTGGTTGGGCATCATTCTGCAGGGCAAAGGGTCACAGGTTCAGTTCTCAGTGAGGGCATGTGGGAAGGGCAGCCGATTGGTGTTTCTCTCTCACATCGATGTTTCTCTTCCTTTTTCCCTCCCTTCTTCTTTCTCTAAAAATTAATTAATCATGCCCTAGCTGGTGTGGCTCAGTGGATTGAGATCTGTCCTGTGGACCAAAAGGTCACCAGTTCAATTCCTGGTCAGAGCACATATGTGGGTTATGGGCCAGGTTCCTGGTTGGAGTGTGCAAGAGATAACCAATCGATGTTTTCCTCACACATTGATGTTTGTCTACCTCTCTCCCCCTCTCTCCGAAAATAAAGAAATAAAATCTTTTAAAAAAATTAATTACTTATTTTTTAAAAGAATGTTGTGCCACTGAGGATTGAGATCATTCAGTAATAAAAGTTTGAGAAACTCCACCAGATATAGAACCTTAACCAGCCAGGATACAAGCTGAGAGCAAGAGAAATACGGGGAAAGATAGTAGAAGGAAATTATAAAAATCAATTTTGGGCCACTGAACAGTTACAGAAATAAGAGTTACAGACATGTGTAATTTCATCCTTAATTGCATTATTTAATTATATATTTAAAAACTTTCTGCCAGTGGACACTGCTGAGTAAGCATCATTGAAGTCTCCTCTCCTACAGTCATTGTGTCTAAGTCCAAGTCTCCCAAAGAGCCGGAACAGCTACAGCAACTCTTCATGGGAGAGCTTTGAAACAACAGATGAGAGTCTGAGGAGCCATTCTGAGCAATGGGGAACACTCACAGACTGTGTGGTGATGAGAGATCCAAACACCAAGCGCTCCAGCAGCTTTGGGTTTGTCATGTATGCTACCGTGGATGCACCCATGAATGCCTTGAATGCAAGGCCACACAAGGTGGATGGGAGAGTTGTGGAACCAAAGAGAGCTGCCTCAAGAGAACATTTTCAAAGACCGAGTGCCCACTTAACTGTGAAAAAGATTTTTGTGGGTGGTATTAAAGACACCGAAGAACATCACCTTAAGAGGTTATTTTGAACAGTATGGGAAAGTTGAAGTGATTGAAATCATGACTTACCAAGTCAGTGGCAAAAAGAAAGGCTTCGCTTTTGTAACCTTTGATGACCATGACTCTGTAGACAACACTGTCATTCAGAAATAACATGCTGTAAGTGGCCACAACTGTGAAGAAAGGAAAGCCCTATTTAAGCAAAAGCTGGCTAGTGCTTCACCCAGCCAAAGAGGTCGAAGTGGTTCTGGAAACTTCAGAGGTAGTCATGGAGGTGGTTTGGTGGTAATGACAACTTTGGTCCTGGAGGAAACTTCAGTGGTCAAGGTGCTTTGGTGGCAGCCATGTTGGTAGTAGATATGGTGATGGTGGTAGTGGTGGATATGGTGGCAGTGGGGGGTGGCTAAAATGGATTTGGTAATGATGGAAGCAATTTCAGAGGTGGCAGAAGCTACAATGATTTTGGTAATTACAACAATCAGTCTTCAAATTTTGGACCCACAAAAGGAAGAAACTTTAGAGGCAGATGCTCCGGCCCTAGTGGTGGTGGAGGCCAAAGCTTTGCCAAACCATGAAACCAAATCAACCAAGGTGGCTATGGTGGTTCCAGCAGCAGCAGCAGTAGCTATGGCAGTGGCAGAAGGATTTAATTACTGCTGAGAAACAAAGCTTAGCATGAAAGGAGAGCCAGAGAAGTAACAAAGAAGCTACAGGTTGCAACAGATTTGTGAATTGACCCAAGCACAGTGGTGGCAGGGTGTAGCTGCTACAAAGAAGACACACTTTAGACAACACTCATATGAAAAGGCAAAAACTCAAGGATTGTATTTGTGACTAATTGTATAACAGGTTATTTTACTTTCTGTTCTGTGGAAATTGTAAAGCATTCCAACAAAGTGTATTTTTTAAATTAATTAATTAATTAATTTTTAGAGAGAGGGGAAGGGCAGGGTAGAAAAATATCAATGTGTGGTTGCCTCTTGTGTGTCCTCTACTTGGGACCCAGCCGCAACCCAGACATGTGCCCTGACTGGGAATTGAACTGGTAACCCTTTGGTTTGCAGGCCAGTGCTCAGTCCACTGAGCCACACCAGCCAAAGCCCAACAAAGGGTTTTTAATGGATTACTAAATGTAATAGTGTGATCATGACACTGAATAAATGTGTCTCTTTTTAAAATGTGCTGTGTAAAGTTAGTCTATTCTGAAGCTATCTTGGTAAATTACCCCAACAGTGTGAAGTTAGAGTTCCCTAAGGGTGATGCCATGTTCCATTTGAAATTTATTTATATCCTGTTTGGGCACATAAAGCACTGTCTTCAGAAACCTTGGTGTAGTTGAATTAATAAGTTACCGTGTTGTGAGCTGGAGTTCACCATTAAAAGGGTCACCCAAGCAGAGTCATGGAGTTTATTTGGTTATTAGTAGTTGTTGACACATCCTATGTGATATATCTAAATTTCATTATGGTACCAGCTAAAATTATAGAAGGGAATGAAGTTGGTGTATCATCCATTATTGTGTATAATCAATAAATAATTTAATATCCTCTTGGAAAAAAGAGTTATATATAAAAATATACTATTTCCTGCTTCTTCTCCTTACCCTTATTAGTTTATATAGCAATTATTTTAGCAGGTAACTGTACAACTTAGTCTCTGGGTCACAAAATATCCAAGTGGAATTATTACTTATTTAGAGGAGAAACTAACACCATTAATACTGTGGCTGTCATTTGGAGAAGATTGCAAAGGCTGTTGGGATTTTGTGTTTTTCCCCTTTGGGGATAGGATGGGAGCATATTTTTTTGAAGGATGCTAGCATTTTGTCAGACAGAAACATAAAGTTGTCAGCATTGCTGATGGAAGTTCAAATACATGTAGAAGGGTTGTATTGATGTTGAGAAGCCAAAAAGGTGGGAGGGGGAATTATGCCACATCTGGTTTTGTGATGCTGGCTCAGGGACTCTTCAACCACATTTCTTCCTTGTCTTCTGGCTCTCTGTTAGGTTCTCCCAGGAGCAACACTAGAGAATGACTGCAAGGCTGGAGAAGGAAACAGGGGTCTCTCTCTTTCCTGTTTGCTTTCTGCTCTTATTGCTGTCACCCAGCCTTGGCCTTCAGCTTGCCAACATCAGTTGATTTCCATCTCCAGTACAGAACCAGTCAGAGAACACCCCTTAAGAAGTCAGAGTCCCCAGATCTATGTGGCTCCTCTCCTAAACCTTAACAGTATCAGCAGTAGCCATTCAGCATCCTCTCCTCTGAGACTGATTTCCAGCTCTGCAGGGCCCCTCCTCTGACCTTAGAGATTCATAACTTCACCTCCTCTTGTTCTCCCAGCACTGAAAGTGGGACCTGCTTCTTACAATTATTATCTCTGTGCTATTTCAGTTCCTCCAAATGCCTTTCTTCCACTGACTACTTAATCAATTCTCTATATGCAGTCCCTTCTGTTGAAATATTTTGTTTAGTTTGTTTTCCCAGCTGGATCCTGATGTATAGTGCCCTTTAGTGGTTATTTGTCAATTATATCTCAATAGAGATGGAGAATAAAAATAAGAAAAGTGGGCAAAGCACATGAATAAGTAGTTTATAGAAGCCCCCAAATGCTAAGAGGCATAAGAAGATGTTCAAACCCATTGATTATCAGAGAAACACAAATTAAAACAACAATGAGATATTACTTTACACCCATCAGGTTGGCAAACACACACATACACTTAGAAACACGGGTAATATCAAATGCTGGTGCCAATGTAGGGAGATAGGGCCCCTAGTGTACTGCTGCTGGGAGTATAGGCACAGCTATTCTGGAGAACAATACATCAGCATCTAGTTAAATTAAGTAAAAACCTAGCCCGAGTCCCTGTAATTCTGCTCTTATGTATACACCATAAAGAAATTCTTACACAAGGTGTAAGGTAACATACCCGACAAAGCTTATTCCAGCTTTATTTGTGGTGACTGGCAGGTGCAGACAATCTGGACATTTGTCACTAAGGAAGCAGGTATGACATTAGGGAACACTGCAGTATTTGCAAGCAAGATTGTATGTAGACCCAGCAATATAAAGAGAGCCTAAAAGCTTGGTGCCGAATGACTTCTTTGGCCAGTAATGATAGAGTAAGTAGTGTGAACCGTACCACTCCCTGAGAATTAGATGAGCTCAGCAAACTATGAAAAACATTTGCTTGAAAATATCCAACTGATAACAGATAGTGAAGGATTATGGGGTAAAAATATGGGAGAAAGAAGAAACTGGGAGAGAGGTGAGCTCAGCATTTAAGGTAGCTTATCCCTTAAGGCTACCTGCTAATTCCAGAAGAGGCAGATAAGAAGCTAAGAAGCTGAGCATAGCTGTTGGTAGACTCATGTGGCAAGAAATCAAGTAGGAGTTCAGGGCTCACGAAAGTGGTTGCACCTCATGCTTTGGGTTGAAAACTCAAAGGTCTAGGAGGAAGTGTAAAGTGGAAACAGAATAGACCTGTCCTTTAAGGGACTGTAGTCAAGCTCTGAGCCATTTCAATCCCCGGAGACTGGACAAAGGAAATCCAGGATTTCTAGTGTCCCAGCCGTCTTCCAGAAGGGAATATAAATCTTCTCTGGAGGAAAATAGCATCATACTGGGCTTCAAATTATTTATGCAGTTTTCTATATACAATGTCCAGCATTCAATTTAAAATAATCAGGCCATAAGGATGAAAGAGCGTTGTAATAAAAATAAAATTAGAAAGGCAACAGATAACAGAGACAGAGCTACAGGGACTCCAGTAATGGAATAATCAAACATTAAAATAATTATATTTAATACATTTCAGGAAAGAGAAAACAAAATTGAGAGATTCAGCAGACAATTTGAAACTACAAAAAGAATCCAATGAGAAGTCTAGAAATATAAAATACAGTAAGCACTTCTGGCCA
The DNA here is from genome assembly GCF_021234435.1 of Artibeus jamaicensis. NCBI lineage: Eukaryota > Metazoa > Chordata > Mammalia > Chiroptera > Phyllostomidae > Artibeus > Artibeus jamaicensis. The sequence continues at coordinate 822,033 of NW_026521282.1, forward strand.
AGATGGAGGCATAGGTAGACACACTGTGCCTCCTTGCATGACCAAAATCAGGACAACAAAAATTTAGAAAGAAAATAACAACCAGAACTGACAGAAAACTGAACTGTATGGAAATTGGACAGCCAAGGAGCTGAAATAGACACATTCATCCAGACCAGTAGGCAGGGCAGAGTCGGGCAGTACGGCAGAGAGGGGTCGTGGCACAGGAAGTGGTGACACTGAGCACACAAGGCACCTCAGGCATGCAGGCAATGGCTGGCAGACCCTGGGCACGGGGTGGCAATGGGCAGACCCAGAGAGGCAGCAACTGTGAAGCAGGGCACCACACACAAGGCGGCTGGCTGACTGGGCAGCAGTCCCACATTCACATGCAGATAACTGGGCAGCAAGACAGACCGCACAACCAAGGGTCCCAGTGCCAGGAAATAAAGCCTCAAAACACTGATTGAAAACTCCTGTGGGGATTGGGGCCCAGGGAGAGACTCCCAGCCACACAGGAGACTTTGTTGGAAAGACCCACAGGGTCCTAGAACATACACAAGCCCACCCACACAGGAATCAGCACCGGAAGGGCCCCATTTGCTTGGGTGAAGCAGCAGAAGGGACTGAAATCCGAGGAAGAGGGGAGCAAGCACCATTGTTCCCTCTCTGACCCCACCCCCACATACAGCATCACAATCCAGCAACAGGGTTGCCCCACCCTGTTGAACACCTAAGGCTCTGCCCCTCATATGTAACAGGTACAACCTTACCTAAAAATTATGACCCAAAACAAAGAAGAACAAATCAAAGCTCCAGAGCGAATACTTCTAAGCGACCAAGAGATAGCCAACCTGTCAGATGCACAGTTCAAAACACTGGTGATCAGGATGCTCACAGAACTGGTTGATTTTGGTCGCAAAGTATATGAAAAAATGAAGGCAATATTAAGTAAAATGAAGGAAAATGCACAGGGAACCAATAGTGATGGAAGGGAAACTGGGACTCAATTCAGTGGAATGGACCAGAGGGAAGAAAGAAACAACCAAACAGAAAAGAATGAAGAAACAAGAATTCAAAACAATGAGGAGAGGCTTAGGGACCTCCAGGACATCTTTCAACATTCCAACATCTGAATTATAAGGGTACCAGAAAGGGAAGAGGAAGCGCAACAACTGGAAAACTTATTTGAACAAATAATAAAGGAGAACTTCCCCAATCTAGCAAAGGAAATACACTTCCAGGAAGTCCAGGAAGCTCAGAGAGTCCCAAAGAAGTTGGACCCTAGAGGAACACACCAAGGCACATCATCATTACATTAGCCAAGATTGAAATGAAGGAGAGAATTCTAGAAGCAGCAAGAGATAAAGGGGCAGTCACCTACAAAGGAGTTCCCATCAGACTGTCAGCTGATTTCTCAAAAGAGACCTTACAGGCAAGAAGGGGCTGGAAAAAAGCATTCCAAGTCATGAAAGGCAAGAACCTACATCCAAGATTGCTCTATCCAGTAAAGATTTCATTTAGAATGGAAGGGCAGATAAAGCGCTTCTCAGATAAGGTCAAGTTCAAGGAGTTCACCATCACCAAGTCCTTATTATATGAAGTGTTAAAGGGACTTATCTAAGAAAAAGAAGATAAAAAAGATGAACAGTGAAAGGACAGCAAATGCACAGTTATTAAAAACCACACCTAAAACAAAAGCAAACTAAGAGTACAGCTAGATCAGGATCAGAACCATAGAAATGGAGATCACATGGAGGGTTAGCAACAGGGGAGTGGGAGGAGGAGAAGGGGGGAGAAGGTACAGAGAATAAGTAGCATAGACGGTAGGTAGAAAATAGACAGGGGAAGGGCAAGAATAGTATGGGAAATGTAGAAGCTAAAGAACTTATGACACATGGACATGAACTAAAGTTGGGGAGTGTGGGTGGGAGAGGGTGTGCAGGATGGAGGGGAATGAAGGGGGGAAGTGGGACAACTGTAATGGCATAATCAATAGAATATATTTTAAATTTTTTAAAATAAAATACAGTAAACAAAATTAAGAGCTCAGTGGGTGGGCTAAACAGGGCCTGAAGAGAGAATGAGTGAACTGGAAGTTAGGTCAGAATAAATTAGGCAGAATAAAGCTTGGAGAGGTAAACAATGGTAAAATACAAAGTCAAAGGAAGTAAAAGGCATAGAAAATACAATGAGAAAGTCTAATGGAGGTATTATTGGCATACTAGAAGGAAGAGAAAGAATGTGGCACAAACAATATTTGAAGAGTGAATGGGTAAAAATTTTCCAAACTTCATGACAAACATCAAGTCACAGTTTCTAGAAATCACATGAACCTGAAGCAGGATAAAACTAAAGAAAACCTCACTGAGGCACATTAGTGTACAACTTACGAAAAGCAAAGAAAAATATTCAAAGCCATCAGCGGAGGGAAAGAACAAAAATTACCTTTACAGTTCTACAATTAGACTGACTGTGGGGATAATACACAGAAACAAACATAGGGAGGCTGTCAAAGAAATGACTGAAATGAAAGGACAGATCAAAACTCCAGAAAAAGAACTAAACAAAAGAGAGATAAGCAATCTATCAGATGCAGAGTTCAACACACTGGTTATGAGGATGCTCAAGGAACTTAGTGAGGACCTTAACAGCATAAAAAAATCCAGTCAGAAATGAAGGATACAGCCCTGGCTGGTATAGCTCAGTGGATTGAGCACGGGCCTGTGAACCAAAGAATCGCAGTTCGATTCCCAGTCAGGGCACATGCCTGGGTTGCAGGTCAGTTCCCAGCAGGGGCCAGTTCCTAGCAGGGGTCACATGAGAAGCAACCATACATTGATATTTCTCTCCCTCTCTCTCCTTCCCTTTCCTTCTAAAGATAAATAAATTTTTTAAAAAATTAAGTTAAAAGAAAATACTTCAAAATTAAAAAAAAAAGGAATGAAGGATTCACTAATTAAAATAAAGAACAATTTACAGTGAAACAACAGTAGAGTGTATGAAGCCGAGAATCAAATCAATGATTTGGATCATAAGGAAACAAAAAACATTCAATAAGTACAGCAAGAAGAAATAAGAATTAAAAAACCCCAGGATAGCGTAAGCAGCCTGTGGGACAACTTTAAGCAACCCAACATTTGCATCATAGGCGTGCCAGAAGGAGAAGATAAAGAACAAGAAATTAGAAATCTATTTGAAAAAATAATGAAAGAAAACTTCCCTAATTTGGTCAAAGAAATAAACATAGAAATCCAGGAAGCACAGAGAGTCCCAAACAACATGGATGCAAAGAGGCCCACTCTAAGACACATAATAATGAAAATACCACACTCTGGCTGGTGTAGCTCACTAGATTGATTGCGGGCCTTTGAACCAAAGGGTCTCTCTGGTTTGATTCCAAGTCAAGGCACATGCATGTATTATGGGCCAGGTCCCCAGTAGGGGACATATGAGATGCAACCACACATGGATGTTTCTCTCCCTCTCTCTCTCCCTCCCTTCCTCTCTCTCTAAAAGTAAATAAAATCTTTAAATTTTTTTTTATTTATTTACTTTTAGAGAGGGGGAAGGGAGGGACAAAGAGAGGGAGAGAAACATCCATGTGTGGTTGCCTTTTATGTGGTCCCCACTGGGGACCTGGCCTGCAACCCAGGCATGTGCCCTGACTGGGAACTGAATCCACAACCCTTTGGTTTGCAGCCCGCATTCACTCCACTGAGCTACACCAGCCAGGGCAAAAGTAAATAAAGTCTTTTAAAAATAATAATAATTAAAATACCAAAGATTAAAGATAAAGAGATGGGAGGGGGTGTGGGAGAATGGGTGAGAGGTGAGGGGATTAAGAAGTACAAATAGGTAGTTACAGAATAGTCATGATGACTTAAAGTACAGGGTAGGAAAGGGAGTAGCCAAAGAACTTACACACATGACCTGTAGACATAAACAGTGGCGGGGGGGATTGCCTAAGGGAGTAAGGGATGCTGGGTGGAGGGAAGCAAAGGGGGAAAATCAGGACAACTGTAATAGCATAATCAATAAAGTATAATTAAAAAAAGAGATGGAATCCATTTCTCCGCTGTTAAATCTGGCCTTGAGTTTGTGATTTGTTTCGGCCAATGGAACATTAAGAAGCATGAAGCTTAAAAAGTGCAGGTATAGTCCGGGATTGTGTGGCTCAGTGAATTAATTACTGTCTTGCAAACTGAAAGGTCGCTGGTTCTGGTTCCAGTCAGGGTACATGCTTGGGTTGCAGACTACGTCCTCAGCCGGGGGCAAGCAATGCACAACCGATTCATTCTCTCTGTCACATCAATGTTTCTCTCCCTTTTTTTCTCCCTCTGTTCCCCTCTCTCTAAAAGTAAATAAATAAAATATATTTTTTTAAAGTACACGTACATCAGGACTTTCTCCCTTTCTGCTGTCAGGAGTTCTGTGACCACCACCATGTGAATATACTTGGACTTGTCCACTGGAGACACAGGACTCATTCACTCCATTACTACAGCCAAGCTGTCAGCTGACAGCAACCACATGAGTGAGTCTAGGCAAGACCATAAGAAGAACCATGCAACTGTGCCCAGCCCAAATTGCTGGAACCCATAATTGTGCATGAATAATTTACTGTTTGGTGGTGGTTCACTACATAGCAAAAGCTAACTGATGAAATATCCTTTGAGAATGAAGTGAAATAGACATTTTCAGAGAAAAAAACCTGAGTGAATTCCTTATTTATTAACTTCGCCAAAGAAAGTATTGTTTTTTGTCCTGGCTGGTGGATTGATATCAATCCTCAGTGGATCGATAATTGGCCTGCAAAGCTGGTTCGATCCCCAGTTAGAGTACATGCCTGGGTTTTGGGCCAGGTCCTCAGCTGGGGGCATGTGAGAGGCAACCACACATTGATATTTCTCTCTGTCTCTTTCTCTCTCTCTTCCCATCTCTCTAAAAATAAATAAAGTCTTTTTAAAAAATAAAAATAAAAATGTTAAATATTAGTGTGTATGGTATTCATTCCATCATGGAAGGGGCAGCTATTTATTCTTACTGGAATAGACACTTAATTGGAATATGCGTTTTCCTTCCCTGCATAGGATGCTTGTCCCAAAACTGCTGTTCATGGACTTACAGAGTGCCTTATCTACCTTCCTGGTATTCCAAACCACAGTGGAATACCAGCGGTTTGAGAAATTGGTACAGAGCAGACGGAGGAGGCTAAATGATGTAAAAAAAAAAAAAACAACCCTTTTTCTCTGGGGCTTCCTCCTTACCTACTGGGTTCGTTTTGCCTGCTGCCTGAGGAAAGACATCTTTTAATACCAGAGATCAGTGAAAAGGAAAGGAATTTATTATTTATTTAAAATATACAAACTAAAGTTCTCCACAAACACACACAGTCCTCCCGGCACCCTCCACTTGACAAAAGGGAGCATTTTCAAAGCCGCGTGGTCCTGACTTTCACCCAAGCTGTGTGGTCCCAACGAAGACACTAAAACCACGTGGTCCTAAACAGATGTGTGGTCCCAAAAAGAGAGATGTCAAATGGCTGTGGTGCCTCTGTTTAAATCCCAGTGCCAATCTTCTGTAGCCTCATTTCCAGCTCCTTCCACAATTGGTCACAGTTGTCAGCATTCCAGGCAGGTGTGGCCCTGTGGCGTGGAGCCAATTATCTCCAAGCTCTTTTGGGCCCCATTACAAATCCCTACCTGGGGCTCCCCTCTTGGCTGCACCCTGTTATAAAATCAGCTGATAGTCTTTTGGGAACTCCTTGTAGGTAACTCTCTCCTTTTCTCTTGCTGCTTTTAAGATTCTCCTTTTATCTTTAACCTTTAGCATTTTAATTATGATGTGTCTTGGTATGGTCCTCTATGGATCCAACTTGTTTGGGATTCTCTGTGCTTCCTGGACTTGTATGTCTATTTCCTTAGCCATATTAGGGAAGTTTTCTTTCATTATTTTTTCAAATAAGTTTTCCATTTCTTGCTCTTCCTCTTCTCCTTCTCACATCCCTATGATTCAGATGTTGGTACTTTTGCAGATATCTCAGAATCTTCTTATTCTCTCCTTGTTTTTTTTTCTTTCTTTTTTTGTGGGGAGAGTGCAAACGCTCCCCACTACCACAAATTATGCAGTCAAGTTTCCTACATTTGGGGAAATCACAGAGGCCAGCACATCTGGAGTGCAATGGATAAATCTCACTCTGGGAAAACCACCTTTGTGATCATGGTATGTCCCCTGCCAGGTAAGTATCTCTCTATTTGTTTTTTTTTTTTTAATTCTTATTTCTTCATTCTGTTCTGGTTGATTGTTTATTTCTTCCTTCTGTTCCAAATCATTGATTTGAATACAGGCTTCCTTCCCTTCACTGTTGGTTCCTTGTGGATTTTTATTTATTTCACTTAGTGTAGCTGTGTGGTCTGTCCTGGGGCTGGGATCACTCACTCCCAAAGTACCCTTCTAGAGTTTATCCACCGCACATGAATGTGGGGCTGTCTCATCCTCTGGTCTCCACCACTGCATCGTGTGCTCTCCACCCCGACTTCCCATCCCTGCTCCTTCTACCTGTCTGGATGAATATGGATTCTTTAAGTCCTTGGTTGTTGTACTTCCACACAGTTGGATTTTCTGGAAGTTTCTAGGTGTTTTTTTGTTGTCGTTTTGAGGTTAGCTGTTTTCCTTCTTATGGTTGTGCAAAGAGGCAAAACATGTCTACCTATGCCTCCATCTTGACCGACAGTCTGGAGTTGTTTTTTACAGTCACACTTGTTATAGTCATTCCTGTTGCCCTTTTATGGTCACAACCACTGTCCTTTGCCCCTCCCCCCAAGATTTCCTTATTCCCTGGTAACCATTATGTGTTCTCCATTCCTATAGTGTTGTCATTTCAAAAATGTTATATAAGTGGGATCTTAGAGATCATATGGTTCCATTCTTGGAGCTTGTTTTTTCACTCAGCACAATGTACCACATCTTCTCCATGGTGTAGATTTACCACAGTGTATTTAACCAGTCATTCACTGTCACTGAATGGTGTGGCTCAATGGGTTGAGCATTGTCCTACAAAAAGAAAGGTCACTGGGCCCTGGCTGGTGTAGCTCAGTGGATTGAGCGAGGGCCTGTGAACCAGAGGATCACGGTTTGATTCCCAGTGGGGGCGCATGCCTGGGTTGCAGGCCAGTTCCGAGTGGGGGACGCATGGGAGGCAAACATACATTGGTGTTTCTCTCCCTCTCTCCTTCCCTTCCCCTCTAAAGATAAATAAATAAAATCTTAAAAAAAAGAAAGGTCACTGGTCAGGGCACATGCCTAGGTTGCAGGTTTGGTCCCTGGTTGGTGACAAGAGGCAACTGATTTATGTCTGTTTCTCACATTGATGTTTCACTCCCTCTTCTTATCTCTCCCTGCCCTGCTCTCTAAAAATAAACAAGTAAACAATACTCTTTAACCAGTTATGCACTGAAGGACATCTGTGTTATTTGCTGTTTTAGGCTATATGGATAAAGCTGCTATTCGTGTACAGATTTTTGTGTGATCATAAGTCTTCACTTCTCTAGAATAAATGCTGAGAAGTACAACTGCTGGGCCATATGGTAATTGCATGTTTAGTTTTATAGGGAACTGCCAAACTGTCTTTGAAAGTGGCAGTTCCATTTTACTTTCCCACCAGCCCTGTATGAGTGACCCTGTTCTCTGCATCCTCACCAGCATTTGGTATTATCACTATTTTTTTTTTTTAGTTTAGCCATCCTGATAGGCATGTGGTGATATCTCATTGTAGGTTTACTTTGCATTTTCCTAGTGGATAATGATGGCTAACATCTTTTTATATGCTTATTGGCCATCTGCACATCCTCTTTAGTGAAATGTCTGTTCATGTCTTTTGTCCATTTGCTAATTAAATTGTTTGTTTGTCCTTACTGCTAACAGTTCTTTTGAGTTCTTTATATATTCACAATACTCATCCTTTCTCAAATATGTGGTTTGTAAGTCTTTTCTCCAAGTCTGTAGCTTGTCTTTCTATCCTCTTACTTAACAGACTCTTTCAAAAGCAAAGCCTTTTAATTCTAGTTAAGTGTAATAAAGTCTAATAAACAATGTTGCCTTGTGTACATCATGCTGTTGCTTTAAAATCTAAGAACTCTTTGCCTAGTCTTAGGTCCTGAAGGCTTTCTCCTTTTTCCCCCTAAAAATTTTACATTTCTGTCCAGGATCCATTTTGTTGATTTTTGTATAAGGTGTCAGGCTGAGGATGACAGCTGTTTTTGTTTTTGGTTTTGGTTTTTGCCTGCAGATGGATGTCCAGTTGGTCCAGGACAATTGCTTTAAATCCTATCCTTACTCCATTGAATTATTTTTTCACCTTTGCCAAAAATCAGTTGAGTATATATCTAGGTTCTCTATTATGTTCCATTGATTTATGTGTTTTTCCCTGCCAATAACACACTGTCTCTATTGCTATAGCTGTATAATAAGTCTTGAAATTGGGTAGACTGATTCTTTTCACTCTATTCTTCTCTATAAAAATTGTTGCAGCTTCTAATTTCTTTGTCTTTCTTTTTTTATATTTTATTTATTTATCTTTAAGGGAGAAGTGATGGAGAGAGGGAGAGAATATCAATGTATGGTTGCCTCTGGTGGGTCCCCGCTGGGAACTGGCCCACAACCCAGGCATATGCCCTGACTGGGAATCAAACTGCGATCCTCTGGTTTGCAGGCCAGCGCTCAATCCACTGAGCTACCCCAGCCAGGGCTCTTTGTCTTTCAATATAAATTTTCGAATAATACTGTGTAAATCTACAAGAAATCTTGCTGGAATTTTTTTAAAGGTTGTATTTATTTTTTTAGACTGAGGGGAAGGGAGGGAGAAAGAGAGGGAGAGAAACATCAATGTGTAGTTGTCTCTCATGCATCCCCTGCTGGGAACTGGCCCATAACCCAGGCATGTGCCCTGACTGGGAATTGAGCTGGAGATCCTTTGGTTCTCAGGCTGGTGCTCAGTCCACTGAGCCACACCAGCTAGGGCTAAAAATTCTTATTGATTTTTTTTTTAGGGCGAGCAGAAGGGAAGGAGAGAGAGAGGGAGAGGAACATTAATATGGGAGAGAAACATCATCAGTTGCCTCCCACATGCACCTGAATTGGAGGGGCAACCCTGACCAGAAATTGAACCCAAGACCTCTCCAGCATTTCAGTTTACTGGATGACACTCCAACCAACTGAGTTTCACTTGGCTAAGGCTCCCCTATTTCATTTTTAATGGATGTTTTCAAACAAGCAGCTCTTAATTTCATTGATTTTCTCTATTATTTTTCTGCTTCCAGTGTCCTTGATTTCTGTCCTTATCTTTGTTTTTTTTCCTTATGCTTGCTTTAGGTTCATTTTACTCTTCTTTTTCTATTTTTTAAGTGAGACTACAAGTTTTTAATTTGAGACTTGTCCTCTTTTCAAATGTATGCATTTAATGTATAAAATTTCCCTCTCAGAAGTGTTTTAGTTGTGTCTCACACATTTTACTATGTTGTATTTTCACTTCCGTTCAGTTCAGTGTATTTTTAAAATTTCCCTTGAAACTTCTTTGACCCATGGATTGTTGAGAAGTATGTTGCTCAGTTTCCAAGCATTGGGAGATTTTCTTATTGTCTGTTATTAACAAGCTGATGGATGTCAATATTGGAAAGGAGACCAAAAAACCATATAATTTTACCTTTTTCTTGCCTCAATGGAAAAAAAAAAAAACCACTCCTTTGTATTTGGATGGCCAGCAAAGCTGATGCCACTGAGAAGCTACCAGGGATCTAGTGTCATCCACACACCTTCCTTGCCAGTTGATGTTATCCATTTAAAACTGGAAGTTGGGCCCTGGCTGGTGTAGCTCAGTGGATTGAGCGCAGGCCTGTGAACCAGACAATAGCGGTTCGATTCCCAGTCAGGGCACATACTGGGGTTGCAGGCAGGTTCCCTGCAGGCCAGTTCCCAGCAGGGGATGCATGAAAGGCAACGATACACTGATATTTCTCTCCCTCTCTCCTTCCCTTCCCCTCTAAAGATAAATAAATAAAATCTTAAAAAAAGAGAGAAAAAAAACGGGAAGTTGGCAGAAACACTTGGCAGCACATTTTCAATTTATGGCCCCATACATGGGGGTATGCATTGGCTACTGCATGCACTTCTTCAACCAAAAGTCTTTAGTCATTTGCTGAAGCAAGCATGTTGGTCTGGACACTACATTAAGGGGTATGGTGGCCAGGCAAAGTCAACTGTTCATCATCTCCCACAACTCTGAAGAACTAAAGGCATTAGAGACCCATGGAGAGGGGGTTGCTGGTGGCTCTACTTGAAAACTTTTGGTAAAGGTGAGCTGGGAAAACCTGCAGCAGCATACTGGAGAGACAATGAGTCCCTCATCAATTTCATCCATGGTTTGTTGAGAATTTCTTTTAAGATTTTATTTATTGATTTTTAGAGAGGGAAAGGGAAGGAGAAAGAGAGGGAGAGAAGCATCAATGTGTGGTTGCCTCTCACATGCCCCCAAGTGGAAACCTGGCCCCCAATGCATGCCTGTGCCCTGACTGGGAATTGAACTGGTTTGCAGCCCAGTGCTCAATCCACTGACCACACCCGCCAGGGCAGTTTGTTGAGGATTTTTATTTCTCAAATATTGTTGCTATAGATCTATGCGTAGGTTGAAATCACCCTCTGACCTTTCAGAATCACACCTTTGTCTTGATTCTGAAAACTCAAATTAGGAAGAAGATGGGAAGATGTCCAGGACTGACTATTACTCAAACATAATAGTAGCTACCAAGTTTTGAGAACTCTAGAGAAAGGCAAAGAAGAAACAAAAAATACTGCTATGTCAGTTGTGCAGTTGGCACTCTTTCCTAAAGGAGTGATGTCTCTACTCTGACCAACTTATGAGAGGGGGAAAGGAAAAAGGACATTGTATGTCCTTATGGCAAAAGGGCAGAATGTTGGAAGAGGGATTGTAGAAAGAGACCGGAGTAAGCAAGAATTTCAGGGACAGGAGAATCAGGAGAGCCTAGAAGGACAAGACTCTCAGCTAGGAAAGACTTGGCAAAGGGCTCAAAAATCACAGACTGAGAGAATCTCAGAAGGAAGCTATGTGTCAATACGCTTCCTTAAGCTACATTAATCCTTGGCTTTTCTGGTAGGTCCCAATGCTACTTACTGTGAAACTTCCTGGAAAATGTCTCACTTGCCATAAGCACAGGTTGCTGGTATCTCAGTCAACCTTCTATTGTTCCTTTTCCTCCATGGTCCCCACACAGATAGGCTCTCTGACTGGGGAACGACATGTTTCCTTACTTCTCCCAAGTGGCCCAGAAACCTGCTGGGGAGAGGCCTGCTGTGCAACTTAAAGGCTGCCAGAGTCCCTCCTCTGGAGGTAGTGTCTGTGGAGCTTGTGGGGGAAAAAGTCAACTGATCTGGTCACTCTGTGCCTTCTGAAAGAACATGGGGATGGCAGAGAGTGGCCACCTCATTCTGTGCTGGAGAAGCACCCAAGCTGAAACAAATTGCTGCATCCTTTGGGGCCCTAGAGAATAAAGATCCTAGTTAAATTTACAATATAGAACAAATGAAAATAGTTTACTAAAGGGATAAACCATAGCCATGTATAAAACGATATCCTTTGTCAAGAGCTCCAGCAGAAGGAATAAAACCCATTGTACAAGAATTAGAAAAACAAGGGATAATTTTAATAAGTAAGGGGACTTTTGCCCCCTACTACTCTTACACTTCTAATAAAGAAGAAAGATGCTTCAGTCTGCTTGGGCCGCTATAATAAAATGCCATAGACTGGACCAGGTCAGGGCCGGACAGGAAGAGGGCTTCAACAACAGAGCTTTGTTTCTCTCAGCGCGGGAGGCTGGAAGTCTAAGATCAGGGTGCCAGCCAATTTGGTTCCTGGTAAGAGCTTGCTTCCTACACATGGCTGCCTTCTTGCTGTGTGCTCCTGTAGTGCTTCTTGGTGAAAACAAACAGATCTCTAGCTTTCTCTTCTTATAAGGGCACTAATCCCTTATAAGGGTCTTTTCCCTTATGACCAAGTCTAAACCTAATTACCTCCCAAAGTCTCCACCTCCAAATACCATTCCATTGGGATTAGAAATTTGGGAGAACAAAAACATTCAGACCATAACAAAAGGTAAATTTAATAAAGATAATCAACCATTGTGCGAGAACTTTTTAAAATTTTTTTATTTATTTATTTTTACACAGAAGGGAAGGGAGAGAGAAAAAGAGGGAGAGAAATATCAATGTGTGGTTGCCTCTCACACACCCCACACTGGGGACCTGGCCTGCAACCCAGGCATGTGCCCTGACTGGGAATCAAACTGGCAATCCTTTAGGTTCACAGGCCAGCACTCAGTCCACTGACCCACACCAGCCAGGGTGGATTTGTATAAGAATTTAAGGAAATAAATAAATCTGATGCTTCATTAACCCCTGCAACTATTCGGACTCCAGTACCATCATCTGCAATAGTTTTTCTCTATATCTGTCTGTGTTCTGTCTTCTTTTTTCTTTCTTTCTGTTCCTCTAGGAGGTCACTCTAAATTGTTTGCTTTTGCTTATGGAAAAAGTTCAATATTTACAGCAAAGGACTCCTCAAGGGTTTTACACTCTCCTATTCTTTTCTCTAGTCATTTACAGGAAAACTTAGAGAGATGTCCCACCAGAGAGAGAAATCTATGGTTATTCAGTATGTAGATGACTTGCTGGTAGCTCGGAAACTAAAGAGCAATGGATAGCTAACACTTGGACTTTCTTATAGTTTCTCCCAGGACAGGGAGACAAGCCTCAGTAGACACATGGCTGTATTGCTAAACTGAAACAAGATACTTAGGGCATCAGTTGCAGGCCATAGAGTATGACAGCCTAAGGAGGCAGCCCACTTAGCAGATAAAACAGCCTACTACTGCTACTAAGAAAAAAAATCAGACAATTTTGGGACTAGTAAAGTGTCAGCAACAGTAGATTTATTCCAGTTTTTGCAGAGGAGACCAAAAGTCTGATGGAGCAGTTGCATGAACTCCCATTTGTCCAGAAGAGGCCTTCGTACCACTCCAATTGGCTTCTAGTCTCTCTTCCCACTTTGGGATTCCAAATGGAAGAACCCAGCCCCGTTCCTCTGATATTCCTGTTCATATTGCACATCTGATGATATTTATTCATGGGTCATGTACTTGGGTAAAAGTGGCTTCCTGTGCAGTAGGGATTTGTCATGAAGCCATGGAGGTTCATGCTTCATCTGGAGTTAGGTCTGCACAATGAGTCGAGATAATGGTAGTGACTAGAGCTGCAATTCTTGGTCCTGAACTTAAAATGAATTTATGTGTTGCCCTGGCTGGTGTGGCTCAGTGGATTGAGTGAAGCGAAAGGTCACTGGTTCAATCCCAAGTCAGGGTGCATGCCTGGGTTTCGGGCTGGATTCCCAGTGAGGGGTATGTAGGAGGCAGCCACACGTTGATGTTTCTCTCCCTGTCTTTCTCCCTCTCTTTAAAAATAAATGAGATCTTAAAAAAATAAATACGTGTTTTATATATTATATATACATTATATATAATGTATAAATAATAAATATATGTTTGGTGTCTGTCACACTACACGATGAATTTGAAAAAATAGAGAATTTCTAAATTCCATGGGAACTAAAATATCATGGAAAAACTGACAGTTGATTTGTCAGAGGCCTTATACAGTAACTGCCTCTGCTTGGATGTCAGTAAAGCAGTTCTCTGGTACCTGCAGTATCACTTTCTACAGTTTCAGTTACCCGTGGTCAACCATGATCCAAAAATATTGGGAAATTCCAGAAATGAACAGTTCACAGGTTTAACATGCACACCACTCTGAGTAGTGTGATGGAATCCCTCACCTTCCCTCCTTGTCCCTTCTGGGATGTGGCTCATCCCTTTGTCCAGCGTCTCCACACTGCCTATGTTCCCCTCCTGTAAGTCACTTAGTAACCATCTCAGTTATCAGATTGACTGGTAAAATAAGCCAGCCTTATTTTACTTTATAATAGCCCTAAAGTCGTTCATATAACTTTTTACTATATATTGTTATAATTGTTTTCTTTCATCATCAGTTACTGTTGTTAATCTGTTTAATTTATAAATTAAACTTTATAATAGGTATGTCCGCATAGGTATGTAAACACACACACACACACACATACACACACACACACACACACACGCTTCGGTACTCTCCGAAGGTCCAGGCATCTACTGGGGGTCTTGGAATGCATCCCTGCAGATAATAGTGGCTGGCTGTATAAGCGTTTTAGACCTCACACAAACCAGAAAGATAAAGTTTCTAAAGGCAAGGATTGTCCTGCTAGAGGTGAACATTGCAAACACAGAAGCCACTCCGAATACAATAAGAAGCTTCTGTTTGTTCAGACAACAATGAACTCCACAGAAGGAAACAGGCAAGTGGAAGGGGTGGCACAAGAAGTCTGAGCTGTGGGAACTTCCTAACAAAATCATTCCCCATTTGACCGGTTCGTGTTGTTGTATGAAACTCATCTGAGTAAGAGAGGAATTTGAAAAGCACTAGGCTTTTACTATACTCACTGAATAAATGAAATTATTCAAAACGTATCAAAGAGGTGTGCCATTTATCAGCAGAACTGCCTGGAGGCCGCTGCAAAGATAAGCACAGAAAGTTTTCCCTGATCGACTTTACTGGGAACCTGGTAGCAGCTGAACTTCATAGAACTAATATTTGTAAAAGGTAAGAGATTTTGTCTAGCCATGGTGTATGTTGTGTTGTGAGGGCCCCAAGTCTTGCTCTCTTCAAAAGCCACTGCTCAGGCAATGGTAGATTCTCTTCATAAACACGACTTCTGCTTTTGGCTTCCCAGAGCATTGAAGTCAGACCAAAAAAAAGTCATTTTATTTCTATTTCCAGGATCTAACCACTCAAACTCTAAAATACACATTGGCCAATGTTCTGTAACCTACTGCTTTAAGATGGCCTACAACTTTGCCATTCATCTTGTTAAAAATTAGAGTAACCTGCCCTGGCTAGTGTGGCGCAGTAGTTGAGTGCTGGCCTGTGAATCAAAGGGTCTCCAGTTTGATTCCCAGTCAGGGCACATGCCTGGGTTTCAGGTCAAATCCCCAGTAAGGGATGTGTGAGAGGCAACCACACATGGTTGTTTCTCTCCCTCTCTTTCTCTCTCTCTAAAAAATAAACACATAAAATCTTTAAAAAATTAGAGCGACCCTTTTAAGCAAGCGCAGTCTTAGCTGCCTTTGACTTTGTGTGGGACCCCTATGAATTTGGGTCTGAGCCCAAGTTCCGCGCCTGATTTAAATGAATCCTTGCACCGTCATGCTTGTTACTCAGAAAGGTCCCTCTCTTTCTTAGAAACCCTGAGATTTAAAGTTAGAAGGAGCTGGAAGGATCGCTCTGAAGAGATGTGCTATCCCAGTCGACTGAGAGATTTCAGCTACAGAAAGGCCTTCCCAGAAGGAAGGCGGGCTGTTGCTGCCCTGCGAGGGACCCTTCCACGTGCTGCTGGTCATTTATAGGGTCGTCAGAGTGAAAAAAAGACCCAGCTGGGTTCATACTGCCCATGTGAAGCCAGCCCTTCAGGAAGACTGAACTGCGGTTCCCTCAAAGGATTTTTCTAGAGTATCTGCTATTGGCACTGAACTTAGCCCTGTTCTCATAGTGGGCCAGACTGTTCTACTCACAGCAGTGGGTATTTGAGTCACTCTAAGAATTGCATTTACTGGCTCTGGCTGGTGTAGCTCAGTGGATTGAGTACGGGCCTGCGAACCAGAGTATCACGGTTCGATTCCCAGTCAGGGCACATGCCTGGGTTGCAGGCCGGTTCCCTGCAGGCCGGTTCCCGGCAGGGGATACATGAAAGGCAACCATACATTGATATTTCTCTCCCTCTCTCCTTCCCTTCCCCTCTAAAGATAAATAAAATATTTTAAAAAAAAGAATTGCATTTACTAACAAACAAACATAGAATTGGGTAAAAGTTGAAGTTGGACTGCTTGAAATAGTTTAATGCGGGGCAAAATTATGCCACCAAGCTCTCAGAAAAGCCCTCAGTGTCCAACACCAATCAGCTATAAAAGAGCTCTAAGGCCCTGGCCTGGCCAGGTGGCTGAGTTGGTTGCAGGGTTGCCCCAGACACCAAAAGGCTGTGGGTTCAATTCTTGGTCAGGGTACATACCTAGGTTGCATTTTTTATCCCTGGTCGGGGCATGTACAAGATGCAACCTGGGTGTGTATGATTCTCTCTCTCTCTTCCCCTATCTTCTTTTCTCTCTTTTGTCTTGTCTCACCCTGCTTCCTCTCTCTAAGCATATCCTAAGTAGCAGATTAAAAATTAAAAAAACAAACAAACCCTGGCTGGTATGGTTCAGTGGATTGAGTGCTGGCCTGCAAACCACAAGGTTGCCAGTTCAATTCCCAGTCAGGGCACATGCCTGGGTTGCAGGCCAACTCCCTAGCAGGGGGTACACGAGTGGGAACCACACATTGATGTTTCTCTCCCTCCCTCTCTTTCTTTCTCCCTTCCCCCTCTCTAAAAAGAAATAAAATCCTTTTTTTTTTAAAGAGCTCTAAAAAATAAATAAGTAAAACAGCTCTAAAATATCATTATTAGTTAAAAGTTACAGGACTGTTCATATTTAAGGAAACAATTAAGTATTGGAACCGTGACTTCCAGAAGAGATTAAAGGATGGTGTAGACAAGGAAAGCATCTAATTAATAGACAAAGAAATCTGGAATTTACAGATACTGCAGAAGACAGGTCTAATGTCAATTGAGTAACTTTAGGAAACAAGCTCCCCCAGTCCCAGCATAGATGGATAAGCAAAGGTTGGCTGTTGTTCAGGAAGATGTAATTGACTTAACCTTATAACAATATGACTGTTGCTTTGGAATGATGCAAGAAAAAAATGGCTCATAGGATGGGTTTGTCCCAAGAGTAATAACAAATATTACTGTGTACTCTGAAAACTGGAAGTTCTATTCGTACCCAGGAACCGGTGCTGCTTCATAATAAGACTAGATGATGGTCGTGGGTGTTGTTTAAAAAAAAAAATTCAACAGAGTAAATGTGAAGATCTAATTGGCTTTCTTAAACAATTACTAAAAAAAAAAAAAAGACTGAACCAGGCAGCATCCTATTTCCCGAAGAAGGGCGCTGGAGGGGTTGGGGGAATGTGGGATGTTTACAAAACGGATGGTGGTTGCAAAAGGAAGGTTGGGGCAAGGGAGCTATTAACAAAAGAAAAGAAGGGATTGACTTGCAGCGCCCCACCCCCACATCGTCTTGTTGGAGGGACAGAGGGAGATAAGAGTTTTTATCATGCAGATGGCCTCTTCTTTCTTTTTATTTTTGTAAAAATAAAATTCTCTTTTTACTTTGCTATGGATTTATAATTTTAGCCGTTGTGTGATTTGGCCCATATAACTACGTTTGCTCCCTCCCTCCCACCCTTCCTCCCTTTTTTTTTTTTTCTTTGAATGCATATACCTTTCTGACTGTTAGGGCCGTCAGTGATGCGGGCTGGGAAAGAATTCACAAAGAGAACAAAATGCAGAGTAAAGGTTTTACTTTTACTTTCCCAAGGGAGGGAAAGTACTAGGTTGGGGATGTGCACCAGCCCCGGGGGGTTAAGCAAGATGTTGCAGCGGGGCTGCTACTTGTTTCGATGTTATCTTTGGGTGCAGGGTCCAGTCGTCCAGGCGTCAGGGTCTGGTATGTCATCTTTCGTAAATTCCTGGAGCCTCTGGTGCCTTCAGGGTGCTTCCAGTAATTTTCTAGTCCTGAGGATAAAGGCTCATAAAACAATTAGTGTCAGTCATGCTTTCTGGGGTCCAGCCAGTTCTGGGAAAGAGAGCCTGAGAAAGTGGCTTTTGCCCTATTATTGACCATCCTTTTTTATCAGTTGTATATTTTATCCTTTTTATTCTATTTGTTGTTTTAATCCTAAATTTCATGTTACTCAATACATCAAATACGAATATTGTCTCGCCTGTGTTCTTTGGTTTGTGTGTTGCATTTACCCATTGCTTTTATTATCCTTGTTTCTTTTAAATGTGTTTCTTCTAAATAGCATATATTTGAGTTTTTCCTTTCAATGTAATATGATGGATAGTAAATTTCAATAGGTGCTTTCCTGTTATCACATTTAAAGTAACTAATACATCTTATTTCATTGTTATATGCATGTATACATAATAATTCTCACTATACTTATTATATTGTTTTAACTTTCTTCTACTTTTCTTATTTAATTTAAAGAACATTCCATCCCCCACCTCCCTCACCTTTGGCAACCACACTTGTTTTCGATGTCCGCGGGTCTGTTTTAGTTTGTTCATCCATTTATTTTGTGTTTAAAATGTTTAAAAGCTATTTTTATTTATTTTTAGAGAAAGGGGAAAGGAGGGAGAAAGAGAGGAAGAGAAATATCAGTTGGTTGTCTCTCACCATCCCCCCCACCACTGGGGACCTGGCCTGTAACCCAGGGATGTGCCCTGACTGGGAATCAAACTGGCAACCTTTTGTTTTGCAGGCTGGCACTCAATCCACTGAGCCACAAAAGCCAGGACTATTTTTTTTTTTTTTTTTTTTAGCTTTCACATGTGAATGGGGTCAAATGGTACTTGTCTGTCTCTGCTTTATTTCATTAGCATAATGCCCTCTAGGTCTTCTTATTTCTATTGCGGGGGTGGGGTGGGAGTGAGGGTGGGCAGGGAATGGAGAGGCCCAGGTGACAGAGTACCAACCGGTGCTTGACCAGTAAATTCCAGACAGGTTGATTAACATTATGTTTCTGGGAGAGGTTGAAACTGCAATTAGATCAAGTATCAAACCTAGGTTTGGTATCATGGGCTTTCCGCAGAAGAGATGCCATTTGGGGTCCATGGTTTTCTCTGTAAGGGTGTTTGTAGTTCACATCTGAGACACATGATTTGAGAAAATGGAACAATTACTGAATTCTCTTGTAAATATGATGATACTTATATTTGATAACAACTCAGGAGAAATTTATTGGGCCTTAGAAGAAAAACTCTTAGTTAAAAATTTAAACTACTAAACTTGAGAGTTAAGCTACTGTAGACTTGGATTGTAATAGAACTTAAAAATAATACTGAAATAGGTAACCATTTGAAAGCTCAAGTAATAAAAATGTCACAACCGATAGTGAAATTCATGTATGAGGAAAAATGTTCACAAATTGCTGAATAGGAATCTGATTTAAGCCTCAATGTAGACATGATATACGATATATTTAAAGGCTCTTTTCCCAAGGCAAATATAGCGAATTTTAAAATTCATCCTATTGTAATTTCGCTTTGTATTTTACTTGGTGGCTATTTAAGCGTCTGCACCTTGTCCAGAAAAAGGTCAAAACAACAGAATTAATATTGTAAAGTTACTATTTGATAGTAACACAGGGAAGCGATTGTAAGGGCAAATGCAAATGAAAAATAAGACCCCTTAATTCTCCCTGTAGAAAATAAGGCATGAGACTTCCCCCACTCCCAACCTTTTCATGCAGAACTTCTTCCTTTGTCTTTTCAAATGTATGTAAATTTTTTTCAGGGTAAATAAGCTTTGGGTCATTCTCACAACTCGGGAATATTTCCTCCCCTCAAGGAGCTGGAAACATCTTTTTGAAATGTAATAAAGGAAGATACCTCCGGACGTCCCGTTTCCTGGGAGGAGATGGGTCTGACTAACTTGAACGGATGCCAGGCTCCAAGAGGCAAAACACCCCTAGTGGAATGGCGAGCGTCTCCCCGGCTCTGTAGAGTGAGACTTCTTCGTGTCTTTGTACCCCTTCAGGTGGTGGCCTGTCGTGCACGCTCTATTCTGGTTTCGTGCTCATTCAGTGACACAGTTCCTTTCCTTCTTTTCTGCTTTTGTGGAGAAAGCAGGTGTTCTGGGTTGTGAGATTTTGTTTTTAAGTATATTTCTCCAACACACTTCACAGCAATGGGGGGAGGGCAGCTTTGCATTAATTGGAGCTGTATCAACCAAATATCCAGATGGAGGAAAGAATGTAAGTGAACTGTTATGGAAGTATACAGATAGAAAAGTGCAAAAATCATAAAGAGACAGCTTGATGAGTTTTCATAAACACATCCGTGTAACCAAGAACCCAAGTCCAATGCCTAAGAAGCCCCTGAAGCAAGACTATGTCACCCCCAAATTGGCCACTTTGCCCTATTGATTATTTTGACTCAAAGGCTTGTAAGAAACAGCAGGTGCAAGGACCCTCCTTTTTCTTCCTCAAAGCAGGAGATAAAATTCCCCTGTGAAATGTGCCCTCCCTGTACCAGGAGGAAGGAGGACATCGTTGTCACCAGGAACGGGGAATTGGAGTCCTGAAATCTGTACCAAACATCGTTAAACTCACCCTTATGTTCTTAGTTTTACTTCACCACGGACCACCCCTCGCCCAGACCCCTTTGTCTTGTCAGTTCTTCACAAATTCATCATTTCTTTGTCTAAAAGGTGTAAAAGCTTCCTGCTTTAGCCACATCTTTGGATTCCCATTCTCTTCTGAAGACTGTCATGTACATGCGGAAATTTAATAAAACGTGCACGCTTTCCTCCTGTTAATATGTCTTACATTAGTCAGTTTAATTTTTAGGCCCAGCCAGAGGATAGAGAACTGCCCCCCCCCCCACCACCACCACCACACACCTCTTCCCAAGAATGGAGATGCATTTGCAAAAGCAGCCTGGGTGGCGGAGGGGGTCAATGGGGGAGGTGCAGAAACCAAAGGGAAATTTGTTGCGGGCTACAGCCAAGATCTGTGCAAGAAATGGTGGGATTCAAGGCAGAAAGAAAAGGGATTGGTTCTTCCTGGGCAATCACAAGATTAATTTACTTGGGAAACAATTGTAATGTGGCTCCAAAAATTTCCAGTGGCCCCCTTAGAATTTACAAGAGGCAAGGCCTGATAATGATGAACAAATGTCTCTGTCTTCGGAAAGGACTGTCCTCAAAGGTGGACAGTTGTAAAAGTGAGAGCACCGATAATACGCCCTCCCCAGAAACTCCGTGTGCATTTATTCCCGGAAGGAACTGTGATGGGATTCTAAGAATTTCCAAGGGCTTCCCTTAAAATTTAAAAGTGCCCAAGACCCTGTTAACTGGAACACCAAAGGGCAAAGTGAGAGGCAACAAGTATTTATTCCAGACTCAGTGATTCAGGCAGAAGCCCAAATAGTATTCCGATGAGGAGTCAAAGGTAATGGGTATTTGTGAGACAGGGATGGGGAAGGATTGCATCCACAGAAAGGAGATGTTACTTCTGATGCAGATAACATAGTGATGTTCATACTAAACAATGTTTTTAGTTTTCAGTCCAGTAGCTTTCTTGTTAGGTCTACAAACAGTCCTTTGAAACACAAGGTTGCCCTAGGCCCTATCCAAAGGTTATTTTGCCCTGTTTTAACATTGCAAAGGTTTGAGGCATAAGACAAGCAAAGCAGTTAGTTCCATTGGCATGGCAGCTCCGACTCCATTTGTAAGTGGCTCCATTTATATTATTAGTTTTTTATAACCCAGTAAGTATAAGCAAATGCCCCACCCCCAAAGGAACTTGCATCTCAAGGCAATGTACTGTTTAAAGGAAGGGAGGGCCTGGCTGGTGTGGCTCAGTGGTTTGAGTGCTGGCCTATGAACTAAACAGTCACTGGTTCGATTCCCAGTCAGGGGCACATGTCTGGATTGCAGCCCAGGTGCCCGGTAGGGGACATGTGAGAGGCAGCCACACATTGGTGCTTCTTTCTTTTTCTCCTTCCTTTCCCCTCTCTCTAAAAATAAATAAAATCTTTACAAAATAAAATAAAGGAATGGAGTACTTTGGTAGGCTCCCTGACTTTGTTAAAAAAAACTGTCAGTAAAACTAACCTGAACCTGGCCAGGCTGCTGGGTGGATTAGAGCCTTGTCAGATACACTGAGGTTTGATGCCTGGTCAGGGCACGTACAAGAAAGAATCAATGAATGAATGCATCAACGAGAGGAACAAAATCAACCAATGAATGAATGCATCAATGAGAGGAACAAAAAATTGATGTTTCTCCCTCTCCCTAAAAATTAATAATAATAAAAAAACTGGTCCTGTAACTGGAGAAAAAAAAACCCAACCCAACCTGGACCTTGTAATAAGACCCTAGGGGAAGAAAAAAGACCCTAGAAAACGTTCCATGCATCGTCGGCCTGGAAGAGTCTGGCTTTTTTTTGGAAAAAGATCTTCACCACTGCTTGACTTTATACACAACAGCTTGTAGAAGACAGCAGGAGAACAGGTTCATGATCCCGGGGTTGGGAAATATTTCTTTTCATTTTTTCCACATTTATTTTATTGCATTAATTGATTAGTTTACGTTTTTTATTTTTATTTTTCAATCACAGTTTACGTTCAATATCATTTTGTGTTGGGGAAAGACTTCTTACACGGGACACAAAAAGCATTAACCACAGGGAAAATATTGATAACTTAGTGTTTCTCAGCTCTGCCAGCACTAAACCAATCTGTTACACCTCACATCTCTTCACCGCCCCTCCCCCACGGCAGCCCCACAGTGTGGCTTCTGCTCTGTCTCCATTGTCTTTACCCCAGATCTCTAGGCTCCCGTTTTATGCAAGGCTTGTAGGTGGTTACTACTTCAGGATGAGTCCCTTACCTACAGAAGTGCACTTTGTTTTCGGAGACGCGCTGCCCCTTGGCTGCTTTGCTAAGCTTGCTGCCTTTTAATGGCACACATCCCCTACAGGGCTCCTGTTCCACCTCTTCCCAATGTTCCCCGGGTCCTATAGCTCTTGCTGTGTGCAGGGATAGAGCTGCCCTACTTCAGAATCAAACCCGTACTTAGAGTGCACCGCTCTTATCTGGGATGTGAAAGAGTGGGGCAGCTCATGATTTCCTCTGCATGCCTGCCGGTCCCCTGCAGCTTCCAGGAGAATTCTAACTGCTTTGGGAGGCTCCCACAACTTGCTTGGGGCTGAGGGTGCCTGTCCCTGAGTTTTGCTGAAAATGCTTTTGTGAGATCACCAGAACAGTCAGAGCACTGTCTCTCACAGCCGGGTTTAGAATGTTTGTACTCTTTTATCTTTTTTTTTAAGATCTTATTTATTTATCTTCAGAAGGGAAGGGAAGGAGAGAGGGAGAGAAACATCAATGTATGGTTGCCTTTTGTGCGTCCCCTGCCGGGAACTAGCCTACAACCTAGGCATGTACCCTGACTGGGAATCGAACCGCGATCCTTTGATTCGCAGGCCCACGCTCAATCCACTGAGCTACACCAGCTAGGGCTCTTTTATCTTTTTTTTTAAAACATTTTATTTGTTTTTAGATAGAGGGGAAGAGAGAAAGAAAAGGAGAGAAACTTCAGTGTATGGTTGCCTCTCACATGCCCTGCACTGGGGACCTGGCCCGCAACCCAGACTTGTGCCCTGACTGGGAATTGAACCAGCGACTCTTTGGTTCGCAGGCCCGCGAGTTCATACTCTTTTAAAGGAACGAATTTTATCAAATGCCTTACAAAACCTACTGATGTGATCAAGCACTTTCCTCTAATCTGCGGAGTAATGAATTCTCCGGAGTGAAAAGATTTCCTGATGTTGATCCACTCTTGTATTTCTGGGCTAGACCCTATGTGGTCATACATAACATTCAATTCTTTGTTATATTGCTGGGTTCACTCACTAATCTTTTAAAAAAAACTTTGCACTTTTATTCAAAAGTGAGAGCTGTCCATTGGTTTTGCTCTGCACTCTCTTTAGTAGGTTTAGGTATCAGGTTTATTGTTGGCTTTATGGAAGAGCAAACGTCAGGACCAGGTAACGCCTTCTTGAAGAAGATGAATGAGCGGGGGCTTGCCTAGCAAATAACAAGACTCACTATAAAGCTGCGATAATTAACAAAGCCTGACATTAGTACAAGGAAGTACAAGGGTAGACAAACTGCCCAGTGGGATGAAACAGAGAGCCCTAAGCAGACTCCTCACAGATAAGATGTTCCTTCAATATGTGACACAGGTGGCCAATCAGGGAAGAGGGAATTATGCAACAAATGGAGAAGGAAATACCCCGTAATCAGCTCTTATCTGCAGGGGACCATTCCAAGAACTACAGTGGATGCCAGAACCTGTGGATATTACAGAGGGATCTTTTACATATTGCTAATGGGAGTATAAATTGGTAGGGCCACCAATTTTTGGAAAAAATTAGGCCTCACCTGTCAAGATGAACATGTGCAGTACTGGCTGGCATGGCTCAGTGGATTGAGTGCCAGCCTGTGAACCAAATGGTCACCGGTTCCATTCCCAGTCAGAGCACGTGCCTGAGTTGTGGGTCAGGTCCCCAGTGGGGGGCGTGCGAGAGGCAACCACACATGGATGTTTCTCTATCTCTCCCTCCCTCCCCTCTGTCTAAAAATAAATAAAATATTTTTAAAAAGATGAACATATACCTATCTTCCACTCTTGGGCACATATGCAAGAGGAACTTTGCTAGGTTTCACTAGGAGGCATGCACTCAAAAGTCCATAGCAACAAACTGGAAACAAACCAAAATGCCCTTCACAGAAAATATCTGTTCTATAAGACTGAGGAGAGAAAAGCCAATCCTAGAAGACTATAGATAGGATACTTTAAAAAATTTTATTTAATTATTGTTTGAGTACAGTTTTCTGTCTTATACTCCCAACCCAGTCCATCCCCCCTAGATAGGATACTTTTTGCATCAAGTTAAAACTATGCTAAACATATAATTTTAGGCATACATAAATATATACTTAAGCTATGTAAAAAGAGGGGGAGCAACCCGAGTGTCCTTTGACAGATGGCTGAATAAACAAATATGGCCTCTATACAATGGAATGCTATTCAGCCATAAAAAGGAATACAATTCTGACATATTACAACAAGGATTAACCTTGAGAACATTATGCTAAGTGAAATAAGCCAGTTATAAAACGACAAGTATCCTGGCTGGTGTAGCTCAGTGGATTGAGTGCGGGCTGTGAACCAAAGGGTCGCGGTTTGACTCCCAGTCAGGGCACATGCTTGGGTTGTGGGCCAGGTCCCCAGTGGGGGCCATGTGAGAGGCAATCACACACTGATGTTTCTCTTCCAGTCTTTCTCATTCCCTTCCCCTCTCTCTAAAAATAAAAAAAGAAATAAAATATTAAAAAATATTTTAAAAGACAAATATTATACAATTCTACTTATATGAAATATCTAGAATGGGCACATTCATAGACGGGAAGTAGCTAGAAGTTAACAGGGCCCAAAGGAGGAGAATGGGGAGCTATTGCTTAATGAGTACAGAGTTTCTCTCTGGGGTAAAGGGTTTAAGAAATAGCGGTGATAGTTGAATATTTTGAATGTAACAAATGCCCCTGAATTGTACTCAAAAGTGGCTAAAATGGCAGGTTTTGTGTTATATATATTCGTCACAAATTTCAGAAGTAAGAGAATGATAAACACAAATGAGGGCTGGTCTCTGTGGGGTGTGGGAGTTCTGGGGGGCCAGATAGTGTATGTAAGTTACTGGTAATGGTCCTGTACTGGGGTTGGATCCTGGCTTCACAGGTGTTAATGAGCTTTTTTTTTTTTTTTTAATATTTTATTTATTTATCTTTAGAAGGGAAGGGAAAGAGAGAGGGAGAGAAACATCAATGTATGGTTGCCTTTCGTGCGTCCCCTGCTGGGAACTGGCCTGCAGGGAACTGGTCTGCAACCCAGGCATGTGCCCTGACTGGGAATCGAACCTCGATTGTCTGGTTCGCAGGCCCGCGCTCAATCCACTGAGCTACACCAGCCAGGGCTTTAATGAGCTTATTTTTAAAATAAAATGAAAGCAGGCCTTGAGTGGACTAAGTTGGTGGATAGTAAGTCATCTGATTTTTTGCATCTGAATTAAAAAAAAAAAAACCCTAGAAAATCAAATACCCATGTTCCCATGAGTCAGGACATGATCTCATATAGAACATGAGAAGCCCATTGGGCTTCCCATTTGCTTCCTCCCTGCCATCAACAAGGCTTCTTTCCAGGTTTGCAAAATGGAATAACAGAAATAGGCCCTTACAATTACTGTCAACTGATCTTTGACAAAGTCAGCAAAGGCAATTCAATGGAGAAAAGATATTTTTTTCAACAAATGGTGCTGGAACAACTGGATGCCCATATGCAAAAAAAAAAAAAAATCTAGCCCTGGCTGGCATAGCTCAGCGGATTGAGCGCGGGCCTGTGAACCAGAGTATCGAGGTTCGATTCCCAGTCAGGGCACATGCCTGGGTTGCAGGCCAGTTCCCAGCAGGGGATGCATGAGAGGCAACCATACATTGATGTTTCTCTCCCACTCTTTCTCCTTCCCTTCCCCTCTCTCAAAAAATAAATAAATAAATAAATAAAATATTTAAAAAAAAATCTAGACAGACCTTCTTATCCCTCACAAAAAATGAACTCAAAATGGATCACAGACCAAAATGTAAAATGCAAAACTAAAAACTTAGATCATAATGACAGAGAAAATCTAAGTGACCTTGGGTTTGGCAATGCCTTTTTTGGATCCAATGCCAAAGGCACAACCCATGGAAGGTGGAATAGCGTACACAAAGCTTATAACCACACTAGGAGAAAGCAACCTTGTCACTTTGGGATGACAGAAGGGTCCCAGGAGAAGACAAGCTGGACAGAATTTTGGGGACATGGTTTGGCTTCAGCGTCCCTGAGAGTTTGCTCGTGGAGTAGCCAGTAGGCAAGGTCACAAGCAAGTACTGGGCAACAGGGCTTCCCAGTCAGGCATCTGGCAGGGCTGGAGGGAGACCTGAGACCTCACCTGGTGGTGGGGGAATAAAAGAATGGGCTCCTGGCCCCCCTGCAGTAATCAGGTGGGTTGACGTGGAACCCTCAGTGGGGTGATCTGGTGACCTCAGCAGATCACCTTCAGGGCATGGAGGGAGAGTAGCAAAGGCAGGACAGGGCCAGTTCGCAAAAGAACCTGGGCCGGGCTCACCTTGGCATCTGGCCTTCAGATTAAAGAATGCTACAATGGTCACAGCGATCATGGTGGTGACAGCCCTCACCATGTCTGTCTCTGAGCACCCTGTTCTGCTCTAGACACGCTGCCCATCACGTTACCCTCCTACCACACTGGGGTATCTCTCCTCTCTCCTCTTCTTTCCTCCTATCTCCTCCTCATTGCTGAGCTCAGATTGTAGTGGCTGCCCCTGCATCAACTGTTCCTGACCTCCCTTCTTCCCACACTCAGAGGTCTTTATATTTGTTCCGGAGAAACTGAGTCCAACTTACACAAGAAAAGGGATTTATCTGGCATGCTGCTGGACAGAGCACCCAGCGGGTGGAAAGTCTGATGGAGTGGGGCATGGGAAGCACAGGGATGACCTGTGAAGGCCTGGACTGCAGCGCGAGCTGCTCTGTCGCTAGAGTCATGGTGCAATCACAGCCAAGCAAAGCTGCAAGAGAGGGAGCTGCCCGTGTTAGATAACGTGCTGTGCAGAGTCTGTGGGAAGCCTCAAAAGAAGGCTCCCAGCACAGTCTCCTACAGGTTGGGCACAAGACCATATCGAAGGTATTCACCACTCACAAAGCATTTGCTCATGGTACTGGGTTGTGGTACAGACTTAGAGCCTGATCGTGAGACGTCGAATGTCTCTGTGACTAGAGTGGCCTGTCAGGACCTGAGTACTGGCAAACCCACCAAGTCTTGTGGCCAGGCAGGCTGGGCAGCAATCCAGTGGAGATGGCACCTTCAGGACCAGGCCCAACTGGAGCCAGATGCTCAAGTCAGATACATGGACAGGTAGGCTGGACCCAGGTCCCCTGCCTCCATCGCTTTGGCACTCCCCCTCAGCTTACACCTATGGACTCATGGCAGGAAGTTCCCTATGATGGACTGGCGAGGGGGAAACACTCAGACCTGGGTCACGCAGATGGCTATCTCATTATGCTGGTAAAAAACTGACTGCTGCTTCACTTCGGTCCCACTCAGGGAAGACGTCATGTGAAGATGAAGGTAAAAACTAGAGTGGTGCAGCTACAAGCCAAGGAACATGGGCAGTTTTACTGAGAACCCCCAAGAAGCTAAGAAGAGACAAAGGATCCTTCCTTAGAGCCCTAACAGGGAACACGGCCCTGCCAACACCTTCATTTTGGATTTGGAGCCTCCAGAACTGTAAGAGGATATATTTCTGCTGTTTTAAGCCACCGGGTTTGTGGTCCTTTGTGGTATGGCACTCCCCTCTTCAGGTCTGGGACAGGCAGTTCTGAGATGCGCTCTATCCAGCTCCTAGCAAGGTCAGGTCCCAGCGGCTTTGAGGACCCATCAACTTGAGTGAGAGTGCACCCTCACTCCCATCCTGGAAACACTTCCCAACACAAGCAATCTGCCTACCAGCCCTTGTCTCAAGGTCTGCTTTAGGGGCCACTCACACCTCTTCTCCAGATTCCTGTAAACCAGGAATCAGGAAGGAAAGGCTTGGAAGGGCCTTCCTCCACCGCTGCGGTCTAATTAAACTGCCCTGTGTGGTTAATGATTTTGGCACTTGCCAAAGCCTGGAAATAAGGCACGCAGCCACGGGACTTCTTGAGTTCAGCAGCTCTCCCCGGCACTACCTGAGAACATGGTCCTGAATCTGATGCGCTTTCCAGGCAAAGGCCTTCTCTCTCTAGAATTGTCCGAGAAGAGAGGGCAGGTTGTGAGAGAGAAGAAGAGATGGAGGGAACGTTAAAGCGCTGGGCCTGCGCGCACACTGGGGATTTAGAGACACAGGTCAGGTCTGTAGGCAGCAGATCCAGGCGGGCCAGTCCTGTGCTCACGCGAGGGCCCCAGGGCATCCTAAGCAGCTTGGCAGGCTCTCCCCACGATCCCCTCCACCTCAAGCGTTTTTTTCTTTTTATTCTTTAGAAATAATTAACAAAGGTGTCCATTTCAATGACAGTGAAAGAACCACTGAGTTAAAGGGGAGAAGCCGTTACTGAAAGGAAACCGGAGGGAGGGGTAGAGGCATTCGGGGTGCTGCGTTAAAGGACCTGGCAAAGGGGCTGAAATCGCACCCCGCTCCGAGGCCCTGAGCTCTCAGGGGGATCCCGGGCGGCGCTCCTCAAAACAGGATTTCTGTCTCCCGGGTCTGCACTGCACAAGCAACACGTCCTGTGCGGGGCGCCCCGGGGCCCAACGCCGGGGGTGGCGGGGAGCCAGGGACACCCACCCCTACTTCAACACTGGAATCCAGGCCCCACCCCCGGCTTCCCGCGCCGGCTCCCGCGGCCTCCCGCCGCTCAAGCTCCCACCCAGCCCCACTCCCCTCCTTTGCGCGCGTGCGCCCCGTCCCCGCGCCCCACCCCCGCCGCGGGCGCGCGCTCGTGTCCGTGGTCCCGGGCGGCAGCTAGAGACTGCAGGGCCAACTAGGGGCCGGAGAAGGGGCGCCGGGATCGCCGGGAGCGCGGCCGGGCGTGGCGGGAGCGCGGGCGCAGGCCTGGCCAAGAGCGGGGGCCGCCGCCGCGCCGCCGCCCACCAGTCGGCCGGCCAGGCCGCGGCGCTGAGCGCAAGGGCCGGGCTCCGGGGGCCAGCGACCATGGGCGGGAGCCGGAGGCGGCAGCGGCAGCGGCAGCGGCAGCGGCGGACCCCGCGGGCGGGGAGGCGCGCGGCCCACGGCCCCTGACGCCCCCGGAGGCCCGGCGCGCCCCCGCGCATCCTGGGGGGGCCGTAGCCAAGCAACGCCCGGCGCGCCTGCCCATCCCCCGCTTCCCTTTTTTTCCTGGCGGGGTGCTAGGGAGCATGCCCGAGCCTGGCCTCTGCCAGCTAAGAGTTAACCTGAGGGGCGTGGAGCTGTCCCCCCTTTGGGGGCGTGCCCCCCTTCCCCGCTAGGCGGCCCGCCCCCTGCTCTAGGGTATGGCTCCGGGCCCCGGCCCGGGACCCGAGGTCCCGCGCAAGGACCAGTGAAAGGCATTTACCCTTTTCTGCCCTCTTCCCTCGCCGGCCAGCAACATGGGATGCAATATGTGCGTGGTCCAGAAACCGGAGGAGCAGTACAAAGTAATGCTTCAGGTAGGGTGGTTGGGCCGCTGGGGTTGGGGGAGTGTGGGCGCCACCTGGGGAGAAAGCCGGCCCCGGAGTAGGGCCTGGTGTAGTCGGGGCCGCAGATGTGGAAGGGCTGGGGGGGCTCTAGAGGAAGAGGTAGGGAGCCATCCTCACCCTCAATTTCTGCAGCTACTGGGTGTTGGCGCTCCGTGGGAACCAGTCACAGATGGGGGGAACTGCGTGGGGGCGGGATTGTGGGATGCATCCTTTGGGCGCCAGGAGTAGATTGGGACGCGAGCCTTGGGTTCAGATCGGACCAGGTCTGGAAGTTGAGCTCGGACCTGGGGGGCGCGATGCTGCGGGCGCCGGCTCGGCGTGGAGGTTGCAAAGGAATGGCCTCTGCACCCTGCACACGCTCGCTGTGCTGGACCCAGGGCAGGGCTGGGAGGCGAGCCCCTGCGGCGGTGGGAGGCCAAATCTAGGTCCCTGCGGGACAGGGGCGCAGCAGTGCACGGGCAACCCAGGGTCTCACCGACGCCCGGCCCGGGCTGGCACTCTCTACTAGGGCCCTGACCAAACGGTGGCCTCCCCAGCCTTGGGTACCTCGGGTGAGTGGCTGCCTCCGGGTTCAGTGGGGAGGGCCGTCCTCGGGCGGTGGTGCCCGACCTCCTTTCTCTCCCACTGGGCCTCGGGGGGCGTGGACCGCGCCGTGCGTGGCTGGAAGGAAGAGGAGATACCGGGCTGCCCGCTCCAACTGGGACTCCAGCCCCGGGCCTGGGAGCGGGGCTTCCTTGCCTGTACGTGCAGTTATTTCGTGAGTGCGTGCCTGTGCCCCGTCTGTATGTGCGCGGAGGCTCCTGTGGCCCCGCGCGTGTGTACTTTCTGTGTGCGCTCTAAGAGCGGTCTAGAGAAATGTCCCAGAGGGTGTGGCCTGAGACGCCCCCATGGCTAAGTGGAGGGAGTTCAAGGTCAGAGGGAGTCGAGACCCTGGGGCAGACCCGACACAGACAGGTATGCACTTGAACTCCGTGTTCATTGGTCAGGACAGGGGTGCAAGTGCAGGCCGGAGAGGTGTTGCCCGGGGGAATGGGGTCTCCTTGGAAGAACAGGGGACACCCTTACAGGTATCAGCGGGACGAGGGGGAGGAGGAAGAATCAGTGCATCAGGCGTTTGGGGAGGCCGGGGAAGCCCAGCCACCGTTTGTGCTGGGAGTCTAGTTCCTCTGGTCACCGTGGAGTGGGGGGCGGTGCGGACAGGACGGGTAATCTTGCCCTGGCCTGGCGGCAGTCCTCCGCTGTCTCCCCGCAGGTCTCCGGGGCTCGCGAACCCTCTGCTTTTCATGCTCCCTGCCTCCCGCCCTCCATTCCTGGCTTTTGCCTTCTGGTGGGATTGGATTCAGGAGTGATCCTGGTTGGGACCGAGAGGCAGTCCCGTGGAATCCCGGTGCTGGGCACCCGAACTGCCTTATGGAGGTGGGCCGCGCTGGTTAGTGGATGAGGCCGAGGAATCCCATCTTCACTGCTTCCTTTCTTGGAATCATTTCAACAGAAGGCAAGCAGTTCCAAAGCGATGATGGGCTCTGGACTTTGCCGGCTAGGCATTGATGTAGTACTTCATTTCAGGCCGGGCCTCATGGGGATGTGTGAAAATCGGAGGGCAACCTGCCCTGTACTACAGGTCTGAAATGAGCCATGGTTTGGAAGTGACACTGCGGTAACCCTTTGGGGCTCCCTGTGGCAGTCGAAGGAAACGCCACAGGTTGGGCTGAGACTGCTTCCTTCAGGGGTTTCCATGCGTGCGGAGGGCTTGAATCAAAAATTCCCTGATCAGGCTTTCCCCCAGACCAGCTCCTGGGAACCCGGCTCCCTTTTTAAGCTCTCGGCAGAAGTTTGGACAGAAGGGGAGACTGGATGCAGTTTTAAAAGAGGAACTAACTATCTGCCCCAACTTGTGTGGCTTAGTTGGTTGGGCGTCCCGTGAAGTGAAAGTTTGTGATTCGATTCCTGGTCCGGACACATGCCTGGGTTGTGGCGCCCCGGTGGTTGGGGTGCGTGAAAGAGGCAACCAGTCCATGTTTCTTTCTGCCTGTACAACAACAACAACAAAATGAAATCTGGAAAAAGGAACCATCTTTTAAACTTAAGGGAAGACAAAAGAGGATCGAACTTTTAAAATCTGAAAAGCAGAGAAAACCGTTAACTACCTTAGTTGATCTTGTTTCTGGGGGCTGAAGTCCCTGGCATAGGAAGGGAAAACTTTCCCCTGTAACCCCTTCTCAAAGAAGGAAGCTGTTGTCTCAAAAGACCAGCCAGTTTCCAACCTGTTGCCTGCCACCAGTGATCCTTAAACACTGGTGTTCCCCCAGCTTCAGTGGCATTTCTTGTCTCCTCCATGCCCGCCTGTGACCCCTGCACCTTACTAGGGTAAGGGACCCCACGGAGACACAATGCAGCTCAGAGAAATGCACATTTCCACCCATATCACTTGCCATGTAACTCCTTGTATATGGCTTCCCCGGAGTCTCTTCCTAGACCTCCAGAGTTTCCTGACCCCCAGATCAAGGAACCTCCAAGTCTCTGTCCTAGCCTTGAGTTCCAGGCCTTTTTCGCCTGATGACGCACAAGCATTAAAAAAACAAAACAAACAAAAAACCCCCAAACCCAGCCTTGGCTGGTGTGGCACAGTGGACTGAGTGCCAGCCTGCAAACCAAATGGTCACCGGTTTATTCCCAGTCAGGGCACCTGCCTGGGTGGCAGACCAGGTCCCCAGTAGGGGGGCATGGGAGAGGCATCCATACATCGATGCTTCTCTCCTTCTCTTTCTCCCTCCCTTCCCCTCTCTCTAAAAATAAATAAATAGCCCTGGCTGGTGTAGCTCAGTGGATTGAGCACAGGCCTGCGAACCAGAGGATCACGATTCGATTCCCAGTCAGGGCACATGCCTGGGTTGCAGGCCAGTTCCCAGCAGGGGACTCACGAGAGGCAACCATACATTGATATTTTTCTCCTTCTCTCCTTCCCTTCCCCTCTAAAGATAAATAAATACAATCTTTTAAAAATAAATAAAAAATAAGAATAAATAAAATATTTTTAAAAGAACCCTACAACTTGGGATATAATTTGCATACCCTTAAAGTTTACAATTCAGAAGTTTTGGGTATAATCAGGGAGTTGTGCAAGTATCACCACTATTTAATTTCAGAACATTTCTGTCACCTTAAAAAGAAACCCTGTACCCATTTCCCCCCACGCCTCTGAGCCCCTGGCACCCGCTGATTTTGTCTTTGTGGATTTGCCTTTTCCAGACATTTCTTTTTAAAAAAATACTTTATTGATCATGCTGTTATAGGTGTCCCATTTCCCCCCTTTATTCCCCTCTGCCCTGCACCTCCCCTCTCACCCACATTTCCTCCCCTTAGTTCATATCCATGGGTTGTACATACAAATTCTTTGGTCTCTCCATTTCCTACACTATTCTTATCCGCCCTCTGTCTATTTTGTACCCACCAGTTACGCTTCTTATCCCCTGTACCTTTCCCCCATTCTCCCCACTCCCTCCCCGCTGATAACCCTCCATGTGATCTCCATTTCTGTGAGTCTATTCCTCTTCTACTGGTGTGCTTAGTTCGTTTTTGTTTTCTTTTTAGGTCCAGTTGTTGATAGTTGGGAAGTTTTTGTCATTTTACTGTTCATGGTTTTATCTTCTTTTTCTTAGATAAGTCCCTTTAACATTTCATATAATAAGGGCTTGGTGATGCTGAACTCCTTTAACTTGACCTTATTTGGGAAGCACTTTATCTGCCCTTCCATTCTAAATGAAAGCTTTGCTGGATAGAATAATCTTGAATGCAGGTCCTTGCCTTTCACGACTTGGAATACTTCTTTCCAGCCCCCCTTCTTGCCCCCCTTCTTGCCTGTAAGGTCGCTTTTGAGAAATCAGCTGACAGTCTTTTTTTTTAATATTTTATTTATTTACCTTTAGAGGGAAAGGGAAGGAGAGAGGGAGAGAAACATCAATGTATGGTTGCCTTTCGTGCATCCCCTGCTGGGATACTGGCCTGCAGGGAACCGACCTGCAACCCGGGCATGTGCCCTGACTGGGAATCGAACCGCGATCGTGTGCTTTGCAGGCCCGCGCTTAATCCACTGAGCTACACCAGCCAGGGCCAGCTGACAGTCTTATGGGGACTCCTTTGTAGGTAACTGTCCAGGCATTTCTAAATGGAACAATATGATATGTGACCCTTTGTGCCTAGCTTCTTTCATTTATCATATTTTCAAGTTCATCCATGTTGTAGCATGTACTAGTACTAAGTTTTTTTTATTGCTGAGTAATATTCTCTTGTATGACTACACCACATCATTTATCCCTTCATCTGTTAATGGCCATTTGTGTTTCCACCTTTTGGTTATTGTGAATTACACCGCTGTGGGTGTACAAATACCTGTTGGAGTCCCTACTTTCAGTTTTGTTGGGTACATACCCAGAAATGGAATTCCTGGATCATATGATAATTCTGGTTGATGTTTCCATTGGGGTTTAACCATTTTACATTCCCACCAGCAGTATAAGAAAGAGGGTTCCAACTTCTTCACGTCTTCCCCAATACATTTTTTGATCCTCACTCCAAGGATATGTTTATCGATTTGAGAGAAAGAGAGATCAATCCATTGCCTCCCATATGCGCCTTAATTGGGGATCAAACTCAACAAACATTTTTTGTACCCAGCGATGCTCCAACTACCCAGCTGGGTTCCAACACATGTTTTTAAATTAATTAATTAACTAACTTATTCTATTATCCCCACCTGAGGACATGCTTGTGGATTTTTAGAGAGAGGGGGAGGGAGGGAGGGAGAGGGGAAAGAAACATCTGTGAGAGAGGAACGTCACATGCGCCCACTGGGAACCCACGCCCACAACCTAGGTATGTGCTGTAACAGGGAATTAATCCCCAGGCCTTTGGGTTTATGGAAGATCCAACGGAGCCACGTGGGCTATGGCCCACCACGTGTTTTCCATCCTACTGTGTGTGAGGTGGTAGCTCACTTTGGTTTTGATTTGCATTTTCCTGATGGCTAATGATGTTGAGCATCTTTTCATGTGCTGTTGGTCATTTGCATATCTTGTGGAGAAATTTCTATTTTTATGCCAGTACCACCACTTTTAGTGTAGTTTTTGTTAAGTAAAATTTGAAATTAGCAAGTGTGAATCCTCTAACTTTGTACTCTCTGAGACTGCTTTGGCTATTCTGGGTTCCCTGAGTTTCCATATGAGTCTTAGGATCAGCTTGTCAATTTCGGAGAAGAAGCCAGCTGCAATTTTGTGGGAATTGCATTGCATCAATTTGGGGGCGTATTTATTTATTACCCATGAACACGGATGTCCTTACATTTGGGCCTTCAATTTCTTTCACTGATGTTTTGCACTTTTCTTTTTCTTTTTTAAAATTAAAAAAATATATATTTTTAGAGAGGGGAAGGGAGGGAGAAAGAGAGGGAGAGAAACATTAATTAATGCATGGTTTCCTCTCACGTGGCCCCGCCTGGAGACCTGGCCTGCAACCCAGGCATGCTCCCTGACTGGGAATCAAGCCTGCAACCCTTTGGTTCGCAGGCGCCACTGAGCTACACCAGCCAGACCAATTTTCTTAAATTTATTCCTGTGTGTTTTATTCTTTATGGTGCTATTTTAAGTGGAATTGTTTTCTCGATTTCTTTTTCGTTTTTCTTATTGCCATTGTATAGAAGTACAGCTGACGTTTGGACGTTGACCTTGTGTCCTGCAGCCTCACTAAACTTCATTTATTAGCTTTTGTAGTTTCTAGTGGGTTCTTCAGAGTTTTCTGTGTATGGGATTATGTCATGAGCTTATAGAGTTTTATTTTCTTTTCGGTCTGAATGCCTTTTAGTTCTGTTTCTTGCCTATTTACTTTGGTCAGAACCTCCAGTACAATAGAAGTGGGCATCCTTCCTTTGTTTTGTTTTTGTTTTTTTTAAGATTTTCTTTATTTATCCTTAGAGGGGAAGGGAAGGAGAGAGGGAGAGAAACATCAGTGCATGGTTGCCTCTAGTGCATCCCCTGCTGGGAACTGGCCTGCTGGGAACTGGCCTGCAACCCAGGCATGTGCCCTGACTGGGAATTGAACCGCAATCATCTGGTTTGCAGGCCTGCGCTCAATCCACTGAGCTACACCAGCCAGGGCCCTTTCTTTGTTTTTGGTCTAGGGGAAAGCTTCCAGTCTTTCAAGCCTGAGTATGAGGTTGGCTGTGGATTTTTCATAGGTGCTCCTTATCAGGTTAAGTTCCCCTCTATTCTTAGTTTGATTGTTCTTATCATGAAGGGTTGTTAAATTTTGTCAAATGCCTTTTCTGTGGCTGTGGAGATGTTCATGTGACTCTGGCCCTTTATTCTACTGATATGGTCTTTCACAGTACTTTAAATGCACCATGTCAGTACTCCAGCCCAATTTCTTTTGTTTTTTAGACTTTATTAAAAACATTTTTTTAAAGATTTTATTTATCTTTAGAGGGGAAGGGAAGGAGAGAGGGAGAGAAACATCAATGTACGGTTGCCTTTTGTGCGTCCCCTGCTGGGAACTGGCCTGCAACCCAGGCATGTGCCCTGACTGGGAATCGAACCGCAAGTGTCTGGTTCACAGGCCCGCGCTCAATCCACTGAGCTACACCAGCCAGGGCTGTGTTTTAGACTTAAAAAAAAAATTTAGAGAGGGGAAGGGAAGGAGAAAGAGAGGGAGAGAAACATCAGTGTGCGAGAGAGATACATCAATAGGTTGCCTCTAGTGTGTCCCCAAGTGGGGACCTGGCCTGCAATCCAGGCATGTGCCTTGACTGGTAATTGAACTGGTCACTGGTCACCTCTCGGTTTGCAGGCCGGCACTCAGTCCACTGAGCCACACCATCCAGGGCCCAATTTCTATGATCCCAGTCCTTATGCAAGGACGGGTGCTGGGGGCGGTGGGGTGGAGGGGGTGAGCTTGAAAAATCTGTAAAGGACTCTGCGTTGGGGGGTTATGCATGTTGAGTTAGGAATCAGAAGGAGCCAGGTTACAAAGGATGGAAAAGGAAAGGAGGAAGCAGCATCGCCTAGCAGCATCGCCTAGCACCATCTAGCATCAAGGCACAAAATGCCTTCCATGTGCCTCTGCTTGCTGGGCCTGTGCCCTTCTCTCCGGTGGATCTAATCACACTCCACTGCCTTGAACTTCTCTTTGCCTGCTTTTCCCCCTTGTCGCTGTAGTCTTCTTGATTTTGCTACTTTGCTACCCCTTCTCTGACTCCACCATGTGCTGCCTGGCTGGCAGGCCTGGCACATAGGAGGCCCATGGGACAAAGGAAACGCCTCCAGCCCGCTTCTCCCCTTCCCTGCAGGGCCCACCCCTCTCTGCTCTTCTTTCAGCCTCTAGGATGAGGGAGTCAACTGCCTGTCATCTCTCCTCTGTCCACCTCAGGAGAAGTCAAAGGACACCTCTCCAGACCTTTGGTAGTCTCCCAAGCGCTCTTTCCTCTGGGATCTACTTGCTGAAGTCGGACTGTGCCAGCCACCCTTCTAGAAATCCAGCTTGGAACATCACAAATGCCCTAGCCTGGGGCCTTGTTACAACTTGAGTTGGGGGGTGGATACTGATGAGAGCGGGGTGGGAGGGCCTGTGCCTGCCCCTCTCACCTGTCCCCGCTCTCTCCGAGACATCTTTACCTTCCATGGCACCTGTCCGCACCCGATGTGCTCCCTTCTGCTTGAGTGGGGGGCTTTCTGTAAGCAGGGTTTTGGTGCTGCCCTTGTGCAGCTGGGCACTGAATTCCAGTAGCCATGACGTGTAGTGGCTCCCCGTGCCTTGCCATTGGCTCAGAATTTTAAATCGCCCTTCCTTACCTCCTTTCTGAGGACTGTCTGAGCAATTGATAGAAAATACTAGAAATGCAAATGAATCTATAATGACAGAAAGAAGAGCTGCATTTGCATAGATGGTTGGAAGGGAGGGAAGACAAAGGGGCATGAGGACACTTGGCGACGATGGAAATAGTCACTGTCTTGATTGTGGTGATGGTTTCAGACATATGTGTGTATATATATATATATATATCTCAACTTTTAAAATTGCATGCTCTAAATATGTGCAGGTGATTGGCAAATATACTTCACTACAACTTTATTTTTTTAATAAAGATTTTATTTAATTATTTTTAGAGAGGGGGAAGGGAGAGAGGGAGAGAAACATCAATGCGTGGTTGCCTCTCGAGTGCCCCCTACTGGGGACCTGGCCTGCAATCCACGTCTGTGCCCCTGCTGGGAATCTGGTTCACAGGCTGGCGCTCAGTCCACTAAGTCACACCAGCCAGGGCATTCGCTATAACTTTAAAACCAAGAAATATATGTGCACGCAAACACCCCCCAAAGGACAAAAAGGTGAGAGCATTTAGCCTGGCATGGGTCCTAGTGAGGCCAAGTGGGTCTTCCTTCTGGCTCAGGTCCCTGCCAGGTAAGGCAGTGTGGTGTGTTGATACTGAATGGTTCACTTGCTGGGTTCCTGTTCCCTCCCCTTCTAAATGGGAATAAAGAGTGGCTGCCTCTTGGGGTCATTGTCTGGGCAAAACCAGTATCTTTGGCACTGGGTCCCCTGGGATCTCATTTGAGTGGAGTTACTGCCATTAAGCCACTAGGTCAGTTGTTGAGATGTTGACAGTGGGTGGAGAAGGCCTTACTTGTGGGTGTGTCACGGTCAATGTCCAGTGATAGAGGAATGTCTAGTATTCTTCTGTGGGTTTTCTCTACTGTAAAAGAAATGAGCAGATTTGGCCCTTTTGCTCAGGAGTCAAGCCAAAGAAGAAAGACTGAGAAGCTGGGGCTTGGGGTGAGGGTTAGGATATCACAGGCACTTCCCTCTTCCTAGTGCAATCTGCCTCTTCTGCCCCCTTGCTTTGAGCAGCGGAAATGAAAAGCACTCCATAAAGAATATCGTTTTTTAAAATGACTTTATTGTTGTTTAGTTACAGTTGCCTGCATTTTCTTCCCACCCCTCCCCCCACCCCAGCTGAACCCACCTCCCTCCCTTGCTTCCACCCTCCCCCTTGGTTTTTTCCATGTGTCCTTTACAGTAGTTGCTGAGGGGACAGTACTTTTCCCCACTGTCCCCTCCCCACTCCCCTCTGGTTATTGTTAGATTTTTCTTAATTTCAATGTCTCTGGTTATAGTTTGCTTGCTTGTTTGTTTTGTTGATTAGGTTCCAGTTAAAGGTACGATCCTGTGGTATTTGTCCCTCACTGCCTGGCTTATTTCACTTAGCATAATGCTCTCCAGTTCCATCCATGCTGTCGCAAAGGGGTAGGAGCTCCTTTCTGCTGCATAGAATTCCACTGTGTAAATGTACCACAGTTTTTTGACCCACTCATTTGCTGATGGGCACTTAAGTTGCTTCCAGCACTTGGCTGTTGTAAATACTGCTAGATGAG
The DNA here is from genome assembly GCF_021234435.1 of Artibeus jamaicensis. Lineage (NCBI taxonomy): Eukaryota > Metazoa > Chordata > Mammalia > Chiroptera > Phyllostomidae > Artibeus > Artibeus jamaicensis. Next base: position 861,563 of record NW_026521282.1, read on the forward strand.
GATTGAGGATTGAGCTCCTGGGCCACCCAGGTTAGTCCAGAGGTGAGTGGGAAGATGTTTTCAGTTGTCCACAGGATCTGGGAAGCTGTGAGGACACTTGAGGATGACCTCGGAGAATTGCTTTGCTTTCTCACCCAGGAGGTGTGGGCCATCCCTCCTTCCCTGCTCTTCTCCCCAAGCAGGACTTCTGAGGTTCCTTAAGAGGCCTGCCCCCACCCCGGGGAAGGCTGGAAGCAGGGCAGATGAGTCAGAATTCAGCCCACCATGGTGGGCATCTCCCACCTACTGAGCAGCTTTGGGGAGGGAGGGGGGAGGGCTGATGAGAGGGGAGAGGGAGACTATGAAGCACTTGCTTGGTGCTTGAACCCTGTTCAGGTGTGTGCATGTCCCCCTGGTTACTCAAGGGGGCGCTCTGGGACAGCTGATTCCACCCTGGGGCCCTTGTTAAAATACAGGATCTGACTGAGCAGGTTCAGGGTGCGGTCTGGGATTCTGCATTTCTCACAAGCTCCCAGGTAGTGTCCATTCTGTGTTCCTTGGACTACAAGCTGAGTAGTAAGAACCTCAGGTAGGAACTGGCGTTTTAAATCAATGAAGCCCCAAATCACACCAACACCACTTGGGATGTGAGTTTGTTACCAATAAATAAGAAGTGTGAGGCTTCACCTCAGACCTATTGAATCGATTTCCAGAGGTCACTGCTCAAGGTATGCCCCAAAGGACATAGTTTCTTTCTTTATTTTTAAAGATTTTATTTATTTATCTTTAGAGGGGAAGGGAAGGAGAGAGGGAGAGAAACATCAATGTGTGGTTGCCTCTCGTATGTTCCCTGCTGGGAACTGGCCTGCAACCCAGGCATATGCCCTGACTGGGAATCAAAGTGCAATCATCTGGTCCACAGGCCCGTTCTCAATCCACTGAGCTACACCACGCAGGGCACACAATTTCTTCTTAAATGCCACACGAAGTGACTGACACTCCTTTCCCATCACGCACAGCCTTACTGACATACAGGCATCTCACATGGGTGCGTGCATGCATGCGTGCATGTGCGCGTGCACACACACATGACCTTGAGACTACTAAAAAGACCTTGCAGATGAAGGCTTCTCATGCTTCCTTTTCTTGCTATTGCCCCTGGGCAGAAAGGTCATGGGGCGTTATGGGGTGAGTGTGTATGGCTTGTCCAAGCAGCCTTGACTCGGGGCACACCATTCACTGGGCTCGTCACATGATGGAGTGTACTGCTGCGTGCCTGCTAGAATTCTTACCAATTAAGGCATTTTGTAGCCATCATTGCACTTTATTCAGGCAGGAATCATCCTTGAATGATGGTAAAACCATTAGATAAAGGTCGGTGTGGGGAGCAGGATATTTACAGGGTCTCAGGATATTACTCCAAATTTCTTATGAATTTGGAAGGGAAAATGCAAATGGTTTGCCACTGACAGACCTGGCAATCTCCGCCTTGACTACATGACCAAAGCAAGCAGGCCTCCCAGCAGGAACCCCTCAGTGTCCTGACGTTGGTGAGAGAGTGGGGAAGGAGAAGGGTACAGCAGGAACTTGTTAAAGTGCTTAAGCTGAATCTAATGAGGGCAAATCCAGACTCTGGGACATTCTACAAGGCAGCTGCCCCACACTCTTGTAAGAGGTCAATGTCATGAAAGTTTAAAAAGTGGATGAATTGTTCCAGGTTAAGAGGAGACTAGAGACATAACAATCAAATGTGATGTGTGTGGTCCTTGATTGGATCCTGGATGAAAAAAACAGCGATAAGGGCATTTAGAGGTATAGTTGGGGAGATGTGGACGTGACTACATCAGTGCTAAATCCACGAGCGTTTTAAGGGTGTTGTAGTTTCCCTCGGGAATGGCAGCATTCATGTCAGCATCTCGCTGTCTGAAGCGTAATGTATGTGTAGAAAGGAGGGATCAGGGGCAGCAGAATGTATGCTCTGGGGAGATCCTGGTGAAGGAAGTGCAGATATCCGCTGCCAGATGTTCCAAGGTTCCTGTGGATTGAGAACTTCCAAAGTCCAGAGTTGGTAAGACATGAATGAGGACTTTGGTTGAGCCACTGTGGGCCACTGAAAAGACCAGGAGCACAGAGAATCTTTGGCTCAGGCTGCCCTTCTCTGGGCTTCTTTCTTCACCAATCCTCGGTCAGCTTGGAGGTCCCCGTAATACTTGTCTGGACAGGGGAAGTCAGAGACACAGCTGTGTCCAAAGTGTCCCCTGAACCCTCCTGACTGCAGAGCTGGGAGACAGCTGGTTGATCAGAACTCCCTGCTCCAGAGCAATTTCTGGTTTTGTTCTTTCCTAGTCTGCTTCCTGCTCTTCAGAGTGGGGTTAGTTGAGTCATAATGTAGTGACTGTGGGAGTCCCTAGCAATTATGTAGTTAACCACCTCCCTGGGGCCTTACCAGGAGTGAAAGGGCCTTCCCAGGGTTTCCCAGGGTGTCCCTGTGGGACTCGGAGAAAGCCGGGCCTGGGTGCTTTTTCTCAGCCTCCCCCTCCCTCCTCCTCACATGTCCAGATTCCACATCAGAGCACTTGGGAAGTGTGGGGAGAGAAGGCGGGGTGGGTGGAGTGGAGAAAGAGAGACAAAGATGGGAGGGAGGGAGAGACAGAGAGAAACAGATGAGAGAAGAAAGAGGGACAGGGGTGGGGGGGAGAGGGGGGGACCGAGGACTCACACACACACACACACACACCTTTGTCTGAGGTTCTGGGCCGGGAGGGGGCCTGTGTGAGTGTGCCCAGAGCCCCGCCCTCCGCCACAGGCTGCTGGCCACTGCCAGGGCCCCGAGGCCCTTCTTGGGTGGGGGGAAGCAGCAGCAGTGGCCCTCACCTGTACCAAGCCCGTGCCCAATCTCAAAAGACCCCCTGCACTTCCCGTGTTGCTCTCATTTGTCCCCGTGTCCTCTCCTTACTCCCCGGTCTCCTTCACCTACCACTGGTGTCTCTTCACCTGCCCCAGTGTTCCTCTTGTCTACCTCCGACATCTCTGAGGCTTTCTCTTTTCCTCATTCTCTAGCATTAGGAGTTTTTCCTCTTCTGAATCTATCCCATCAGCATTCAGGTAAACTCAGGTGCCTCTTGTTCTCAACTCCCTGGCGATAAGAGATGGGAGAACCCCTCCAGGGCTGCTCCCAGAGCACAGAGCAGCAGGCCGTGGCCCAGGTGCCCAGACTCCATGTTTCCAGGACAGTCTCTGATGGTCCGCCTGCTGGTGCCCCTCACTTTCCTTACTCACGTCCAACGCCCCACAGCCACCGTGACTCCCTCCAGATCTTCCTTTTTAGCTTGGCCTGGGCTAGGCACCTGCCCCAGCTGTGTCTTGTCCCCTCTCCTAACCCTGCGCACCTTCACCCTGCTTTCTGGCTGGTCGCCTTGGTCACCAAGCTTTTGTTGGAGAGGTCATACCATAGGGGCCTGGCTTGCATTGAATGGCTGGGGTGGGCATCAGGGTAGAATGTGGGCACGGGCTCCTTCTGAATGAAGGCAGACCCAGCAGCACCTAGGGGTTCAGTGTCCCCTCTGACCCTGGGGCCTCTTGTCCTCTTTTTAAAAAAATGTTTTATTTAAATTTTTTAAAATCGATTTTGGAGAGAGAGGGAGAGACATCCATTTATTGTTTCACTTATTTACTCATTGGTTGATTACTTTACGTGCCCTGACCTGGGATCCAACCCGCATTTTGGTGTATCGGACAATGCTCTGAAGCAACTGAACTACCTGGCTGGGGTGTCCTCTTCTTTTTAAAAATAAAAAAAATTATCAGTGGCAGTTGACATACATATTAGTTTCCAATGTGTAACAGTTTTTAGACACTTGCGTAGCTTAAAAACTGATCATCCTGATAAGTCTCGTGTCCTCTTGTGCTCAGGCCCAAGGCTGGGGACGCCATGGCCCACACCTTGGCCACCCACAGAATCGTTTCTGCAAATGCAGTCCTAGAGGGGGAGACAGTGGGAGTGGCATGGCGTGTTGGGTGAATGGGGAGGATGGAGGGTGGGGAAGATGGGGGGTTTGGAGGGTGTGTGGCCAGGCCCTTCCCAATTCTTCCAAAACCAGCTTCCCAGTGCTCCCTGGGGTGGGTGTAGGATCTTCTTGGCCACCTCTCCTAAGGGGTAGGTGGCTGTGATTCATCATCCTCACCTTCAAGGCAGGAGGTCCTGGAGTGAAGGCCCTTCCCCCACTTGGAGCCCACAGTACAAGGCTCTCCCCCTCGGCCCCATCCCCCCACTATTTCATCCTCTCTAGGACTCCAGGCTCCTGGGATCTGTCTGTTCCTTTTTGGGCAGGAAGTTGAAGGCAGTGGAGGGAGAATTAGGGCCTCCTGAGCCTTCTTAGATCAGGTGTAGGTGGGAAGTCGGCTGTGAGTTCGTGGTCACAGCTCTCCTTTAATTAGCACTCAGGAGGCTGGAGCCAGGAGCCAGGAGCACAAACCAGCCACCTTGCATGGTCTGCAGGGAGACTGAGAAAAACCTCGGCACAGATTACAGGCTATATATTTTTTTTGTATATTTTCTCTGTGATTATAAAAGTAATGTTCACTGGAGAAGATGCTGTAAAGAACCGAAAGTCACATAAGTACTGCTTCCATCTGGCCTAGGTTGCCTACTACTTGCTGAGATCCACGTTCCCAGAAATCTCAGGGTTCCTTTTCCCTTGCACAATATATTTTTAAAGATTTTATTCATTTATTTTTATTTATTTTTTATTTTTATTTTTTAAATTAATTTTATTTAGTTATTTTTCAAGTACAGTTTTTTGTCTATTTTTCCCATCCCAGCCTCCCCCGCCCCTTGCTCCCCACCTCCCTCCCATTTCCACCCCCCCTTAATTCTCATCCCTGTGTCCTTCCTATTTGTTCCTCCAAATCCCTCCCCCTTTTTCCCCTTAACTTCCCTTCCTTCTCCCCTCTGGTCACTATCCCCTTGTTCTCTATTTCAGTATTCATTTATTTTTAGAGGGGGAAGGGAAGGAAAGAGGGAGGGAAATATCAATGTGTGGTTGCCTCTCGTGCATTCCCCACTGGGAACTGGCCTGCAACCCAGGCATGTGCCCTGACTGGGAATTGAACTGCGATCATTTGGTTCGCAGGCCTGTGCTCAGTCCACTGAGCTACACCAGCCAGGGCTCCCTTGCACAATATTTTTATTTATTCTTTCCAAGCCTTTTTCCATAAACATATTTCATATGGTAACCATCATAGTTCATGCATTATTTTAAATATTTTATTTATTTATTTTTAGAGAGGGGGAGGGAGGGAGAAAGAGAGGGAGAGAAATATGGATGCACGAGAGAAACATCGATTGGTTGCCTCTGGCACGCGCCCCGACTGAACAGGGACCAAATCTGCAACCCAGGCATGTGCCCTCCTGAGTGGAAATTGAACCCGCAAGCTTTCCGTTTGTAGGATGATGCCCAATCCACTGAGCCCCACCAGTTCAGGGCGTTCATGTGTCATTTTACATCTTTTCATAAACAGGCTTGTTATTAGAATACTGGGGTAGACACTTACAGTCAAGACTGTTGCAAAGGTTTTGGCATTAAAAGGAATGGCGGTACCTTAATGGATTAAATACAGAATGACCAGACGGTCCAGTGATTCCACTGCTCGGCACACACCCGAAAGCGCTGAAAACAGGGACGCAAACACGAAGTCAGGGCCTTGTGCTGGAGTTCTCCTAGCAGCACGGCTCAGTGACCAAGAGGCAGAGACAACCCAAACATCCATCCACAGTTCAATGGAGAAACAAAATGTGGTCTATCTCTACAATGGAATATAGGGTCTGGCAGAAGTAACGCTCGCTTCACTGTGGTTGGTAAGGCTCGTGAACGTCTCGCACGAGATGGACAGCAATTTGAACACTTTACCTAAAGTGCCATATGGTGTGCTTGAGTGTGACAGCATTACGTTACAGAATAACCTGCTTATGGCTTTGTAAGAAAGAAGGGGCGTTATTTGTGCCACACCCTGTGTTTTTGAAATGCAATAAAATATTATTTAGCCTTCAAAGGAATGAAGTCCTGATGTTTGCTGCGATATGGGCAAACCTAGAAAACTTGCTGAGGAAAGACGCCAGAGATGTCAGGTACATACTGGGGGGCGCCATTTCCCCGCCATGACCAGATGCACAGAAATGAGGTGGAGGCAGTGGCTGCACAATGTATGTGAAAGGCCACTGAATTGGACATGTGAAAATGGTTAAGGTGGTCCATTTTGTGTTAGGCGTGTTTTACCACAATAAAAAATCATGCTGCTTTTAGCCCTGGCTGGTGTAGCTCAGTGGATTGAGCGTGGGCCTGCGAATCAAAGGATCGTGGTTCGATTCCCAGTCAGGGCACATGCCTGGGTTGCAGGCCAGTTCCCAGCAAGGGACTCAATGAGAGGCAACCATACATTGATATTTCTCTCCCTCCTTCCTTTCCTCTCTAAAGATAAATAAATAAAAATTTTAAAAAATCATGCTGCTTTTAACATCCTTGTAACTTGCATAATATTTATCATCATTTTAGGATCTATTTAGAGCAAATTCACTGGATCCGAGAGTATGACGAACATTTTCAAACTTGATAGTTATCGACAAATTCCTTCAGAAACATAACTATTTTACACTCTGGGGTAAGATCCACACTGAGTGTGTGATCAGGGGCCTGGGTCAGCCAGGATGAGGGACGCTGAGTGCCATGGGGCCTGGAGGTGGCAGCTGCTCTTGCGACCTGTGGCAACTGGGCAGTGAGTGCTCTCTTGGTGTATAAACGGCAACCAGTCTGGCTCAAAGCACAGCGGCCACATTTGGGCAAAGGGGTGCCCCTAAGGCTCAGGTCCCCTCTCCCTGGTGGGGGTGAAGTGACTTCTAGCTCAGCTGGGATCGGGTTGGCACTATGACCCACGGGCCAACCCACTTGGGCCCATCCCCAGCAACAGGTGAAAGAGCTGAGGGCGGAGACGCCCAAGGAGAGAGCATGGGGTCTCAGGCAAGGCAAACTCACTGGAACCAGTGTGACTGCTGCAGGGCAGTTTCAAGCTGAGGCAAAAAATGCCCGGCACATGCAAGGTTGCCACAGCCCACGCAGAGTGCTAGAGAGGATGAGAACCATTGAGAACTGGGTGAAGGAGGTACATGGATGTTCAGCTGGGCTTCAGGTATGTGAAGTATTGGAAGACAAAGTGCGTTTCTTCTGGATTGTTCCCAGAGAGGAAGGTTTGCACTTGGTGTCGTGAGTTTTCTGACAATGGGCAAGTACGGCTGTTCCTGAACTGGTGGAAGGGCTTCTGGCGATGCTGACCACCCTGGGTCCGCATGGGATGTGACCCTAACTGTGGACTCCTGCTGGCTATCAGTAGCCAGGCCCTTTCTCTCTGGTGTCCTTTCTGTGGACCAGAGCAAGAGGAGCAGGTGTCCTTGGGGGAGAGACATGAAAGCAAAGCTGAGGGCCACCTTGCCCAGGAGGAGCTCCTGGGAAGGCCGGGTGGGGCCCTTTGGTTTGAGGATGAGCTGAGGACCCCTTGTCCACTCTGGCCTAGCTTGGGCCTTCACGAGCCTTTGAAGTTTGTATGGGTCCTCCCAGGTCAGCAATCAAAGTATATTTGGTGAGCCTCCCAGAGCCCGATGAGAATCAGGTCCCTGGCTGTGAAACCTCACCCACGTGTTTAGGTCTGCCGGGGTTTAGCCCGTGCCACGTGCCCAGTATGTCAGTGCTCTCCCTAGGCGTCCACTGGGCCTTTCACGGCTTGCGATGCACAGGTGCTTGGGAGTCTCAGCATGTCTGTTTGCCAGTGAGTGTGGTTCTTTGAGTGGGATGGACATGCTTGGGCACCTGGCCCGGAGTGGGTGTACGTGACAGGATGGGGCAGCAAGTGAGGAGCAGGTGCCAAGGACACCCGCTCCTAGCGCTCTGGCACCTGGCCGGCAGAAAGAAGGGTGTGTGAGGGGGCAGGAAAGAATGGCGGCTGTGAGAGCTGGGATAAGGTGATGTAGAGCCTGCCCCAGGTGCCCCCTACCCGCAGATGAAGAATTTACCAAGATGGAGAACAAAGGAGGATAATGACCCAGGTTGACACTTAGGGCTGAGTGGGAAGGTGGCGGGGGTTGCCTGGGGAAGAGAGTAGACCTTCTGGAGGAGAAGGTTCAACGCAATGTCATATACCCACCCTCACAGCCACTGAGCCCTACCGCTCACCCACACAATCCATTCACACCCCAATTCCCACACCCCACTTACACCCCTACCCAGACCACCACTCCCACTCGATGCATAAACACAACCCCTCAACCCCTGAACAACCCCATATACCTACTACACCTCAGCCAAACCCCCACCCACATCCCCTCTGCTTCCCCACGCTCCTGTTCCCACCTCCACCAATCCCCACTCACATACGCTCTGCCCCGCTGCCATCCATACATTCACACCTTACATAGGTACCTGCCTCCCCCACGCACCCAGCCCCTACTGTGTATAGTAAGGAGGAGGCTTCTCCCAGGTCCCCAACTGCGCCCACTCCTCATTCACTGAACCCCCAACCCCGCGTTGCCTCCCACCGGGCCTGAGATGCTGTGGCTCCTCAGGTTCCTCCACCTGTTCTGCGGAGACTTAGGAACTCAGAATTCTGAAGGCACTTGGTGTTTTATATTTTTCAAATGTTCTATAATGAACCTGTGTTTCTGCCCTGGCTGCTGTGGCTCAGTGGATTGAGTCCCGGCCTGCGATCCAAAAGGTTGCCAGTTTGATTCCCTGTCAGGGCACGTGCCTGGGTTGTGGGCCAGGTCCCCAGCTGGGGACATGTGAGAGGTGACTGATTGGTGTCTCTCTCACACATTGGTGATTCTCTCCGTCTCTTTCTTCCTTCCTTCCTCTTTCTTGAAAAGTGAGTAAATAAATTCTTTTTAAAATAGTGAACCTGTGTTTCTTTCATAATTAGACAAAGTCGATTAAAACATATCTTTTCTGACCATGAAATGTTTGGAGAGAGGGGAGACAAAAACTGAAATCACATAATCATGTAGCAGAAAGGGAATCACTCAGAGGAGTCGTGGCCAGCCAGGGGTCCCTTCCTGGGATGACATCCAGGGACTGGTCTCTCACGCTGCAGTTGGGAAGACATGAGTTTGCAGTTGGATTGGGCATCTTTATCAAGAACGCCCACCCCCTGAGACATCCAGGAGGAAGGTGGTGCTGTGCGTGAGAATCAGAAGACAGGATCGGCATAGCCAAGCAGAAAAGGGCTCTCCTTTGCCACTCATCCTGCAGAAGCTCTGGCCATGGGTGCATACTGGGTCCCTGGGACCCGCCATCTCCATGCTGACCATCAGGGACTTTGCTTCCGCCTGCAAACCAGCCTCCTTACCTCATTCTAGCCTCCTTGCCTTTCCCCTGAAGCAGGGCAGCCGACACCTGCTCAGGGAGCCTTCTTCCCTCACCCCCCTTCCAAGGCTGGTCCTGTGCTTCCATAGCAGCCCCTGGAGGTCTGTTTCAGTGCTTACTTACCTGCTGGGTGTAGTCATTTGGGCCATCACTGCTAGTGTGTGGTCTCCCCAGGCCCGGGAGAGCCCTTCCACAAAGCTGCTGAGTGAACCGAAGACCCTGCCATTCTCTCTCTCCAGGAACTGCTTCCTGACTCTCCCTTGCTGGCCCTGTGACAACTTCTGGCTGTGTTTGTTTGGTCAGTAGTACTTTTGCCTCCCTGCCAAGGGGAGGGCCTTGAAGTTGTATGTGTGTGTGCAGCTGGGTTCACTAGTTGGAAAGTGACCATTCCAGAGCCTAAGACACACAGGCTGCTGCAGAAATTAGGGGCTAGACTGGGGCCAGCCTTCTGCCCCCAGCTGGGTCCCCAGCCTGGATCTCTGCTTCCCTGCATCTCTGTCTGCCTGGAAGACCTTCCATCTTCCAGCCAGTATCAGCCTGCTTTTCCCATCTTCTCTTTGGCCCCCAGCCTGATATGGCCGCCTCCCCCACTCCCGCCTCTGACCGCTGTGCATGCCTGCCCGGCTCATGGCTCCCTTCATCTTGCTGAGTCTTGGTTTCCTCATCTGCCAGATAGATTGTTGGGTCAGAATTGGGCACATCAGGCCCCTAAGAAACAGCGGTGGTTGCCTAAGGGCCACTTCCTTGGCCTTAGACTGACTTGTAATGCCAGGAGGGCTCTGCATTTTGGCCTTTTTCTCTTTGGTGAGTCCAGCACTACCTTGAGGACCTAGGTCCTGTCCTTATCTTCTTCTTCCCGGCCCTCCCACTTGAGCCTATTTGTTGACGGACACCCATCGGGAGAGGAGTCCAGGTCTTCCTCTCATATAACAGATGCCAGGTTATTGCCAAGGGGGACTCTGCAATTTTTTAGATGCTAGCTCTGGTCTCAATGCTGCCTGAAGAAGAAGCAGGGCTAGAGTGAGGGGGACTGAAGAGTGGATGGCTCCTGGAGGAGGGCCGAAGGATGTCCTAATGTGACAGCAGAGTCCCCAGACCCTCGGGGTATGGCCCAGCAATCCACAGACAGCACTGTGTGGGGACAGGGCTAAGAAGCACAGTTTGCCTGTGAATGGGGACGTGAAGGGTAAGCAGGGCCAAGGGTGGACAGCAGATTTCTTGGTTGAGCAGAGCCGGGTACTGGTCAGTGGGTTCTCATGGGGGCGTGTCTCTGCCACAGGTGAACGGGAAGGAGCTCTCCAAGCTGTCTCAGGAGCAAACCCTGGAGGCCCTGCGCTCCTCCAAGGAGCCCCTGGTGATCCAGGTGCTGAGACGCAGCCCCCGCCTCCGGGGGGACAGCTCCTGTCACGACCTGCAGCTGGTGGACAGTGGCACTCAGACTGACATCACCTTCGAGCATATCATGGCGCTGGGCAAGCTGCGTCCACCCACCCCGCCCATGGTCATCCTGGAGCCGTACGTCTTGTCTGAGCTGTGAGTCGCCCTCAGGAGGGCCCCGGGCCCTGCCTCCAGAGACGGCACGCCAGCAGCGGCAGCCATCCCCACACCACCCAGGGGCTGCAGTGCTGCAGCTCTGGGTGTGGCAGGGAGACTCCAGCGGGCTCGCCTTCTCAGGCAGGAAGCAGGCTTCCAGGCCTCCAGAGTTGACTGGAACCCAGGGGCTCAGAAATCTCCAGGCCTCTAGCCTCAGGCTGGACCCCAGCTGAGGAAGGGGCCAGGGGAGGCTGACCCACGGGATCCCCATTGTATCTACCCTCAGGGCCAAGGGAGGACCATCCTGGGACCTTGCTGCTGGAAGGTTGAGGGTCCTCAGCTCCTCCTCCTCCTCATCCTCTCTCTTCTGCCGCCCCATCGTCTTCTGCCTCACAAGCATCACCCCTTGAATCTTCTTGCATCCTTGTCTGTCCCATCCCTCTCCCCGCTCTGAACTTCTTCCATCTCTTCAGCTTCTTTCTTTGGCCTGCTCGGAAGAAGGGCCTCTCATCCAAGCCTGGTGGCTCATGACTGTGTGAGCACTGACTCATTCTGCTAGCCTAAACCCCGGCTGCAGGGAGGTGGTCCCAAGATCCCCTCCGCAGAGAGGTAGGGCTCGGGGCCGCCAGCAGCCACGCTCAGCTTCAGGGCAAGAGGGGCCACCGTTGGAGGTAGACTGGGTCTTTTTCCGTCCCTGGGCCGTCCTCCGGGGCCTGGATAACTCCTGGGGGCATTGCATGAGTGGGGTCAGTGCTGGGTGGGAAGGGCACCTGCACACAGTTTGGAGAAGTCAGTTCCTGCTGGCTGGCATGGTTGGAAGAATGTGAGTGGCGGACAGTGTGGGACAGGGTGGGAGAGCTAGGCCTCTGTGTCCTCGGTGTGGGCCCCTGCATAGTCCCGTTCAGTAACTGTTCCTGGTTTGCGCATGTAGCTCAGAAGGAAGGGGTTCGGGAAGAAGTGGCCTAGACACCTTCCCTGAGGGTGTAGCCAGAGCAGGGCTCCATGCTGAGTGCAGTGAGACTGGCCAGCCCAGGAGCTTGGGCAAGGGCATGAGAGGAGCAGATGGCCAGCCTGACCCCCACCTTCTCCTGGGCAGCCCCCCAATCAACCATGAGTATTATGACCCAGCGGAGTTCATGGAGGGCGGCCCGCAGGAGGCAGACCGTATGGACGAGCTGGAGTACGAGGTGAGCCGGGTGGCCAGGGCAAGGCCTGCAGCCAGCCCCGGGAGCCAGTCCTGGGACAGCTCTCTACAGCCCAGCACAGGCCTGGCTCCTGCTGCTCCCAGGTGGCTGGCCCTTGTGGTCCTTCCCAGTGTGTGGCTGGTTACTCAGGCTCACCCGCCAAGTCTGGCTGAATCGGGGAGGGCACGGGTGAGGTCCTATGCTCAGTTTATGTCGGTGAGTCTGCGTCCTGCACATGTCTGTGTCCCTGTGTGTCCCGTGTGTCTCGTATATCTCGGGCACTTCCTGGTAGGGAAGACCACTGAACACATGTGCCATTTGGGGATGGTAAGAGAGATCCACCAAACCTGGGGCCGGCAGCTCTGCTCAGGTGAAGTGCTGCTGGGGCCAGGGCTGGGCCATGGCTGCACCGCTGCAGCATGGGTCCTCGCTCACATATTTCCAGGGCTTTCTTACTCTGCTTCCCTCACCCCCTCTTGTGGCAGGAGGTGGAGCTGTATAAAGCCAGCCACCAGGACAAGCTGGGCCTGATGGTTTGCTACCGCACCGATGATGAGGAGGACCTGGGCATCTACGTTGGAGAGGTAAGAAGGTGGGGATATGGGTGCAGTCTTATAGAAGGCAGCAGAGCCCCACGCTGTCTTCTTGCGTGCTGGGACTTCAAAGCTGGACTTTGCCCATGTATATTGCATCAGTGAGGGGAATGGGTGCGCCATGGTGGTGGGTGCTGAGGCAGGGTCTGGCATACCACCCAACCCCTTGGCCTCTGCACACTGCCTAGGGCTCTCAAGCTGCCCACAAGGACCCAGGTGTGAGGGATAGGGCCTGCTTAGCATCACAGGGAGGCTGCTGATCAGTGAGGCCAGGGCAACCAATGGCTTTAGTGTTGTATGTCCAGCCTGACAGCCCTCTGCAGCACACATGGCCCAAGTGGGACACCGGGCAAGGCTGAGGCAGGATGAGGTCCCAGCCAGGCTGTATTTTGCCTCCCACATCTTGCAGCCAGCCCTCGTGGTACGCGTGGGGGTCATCCTCCCCCACCTGTCCGTGGCAGATGTCTGTGTGTCTGCAGGAGGGAGGAGGATGCCCCCGCCGCCCTCCACGCTCTAGCAGTCTCCTGATCGAGTTAACCTTCCTATGAATATCCTACTGCTGACGTTTTTGAGTGTGGCAAAGTATGGGAAAGTATCCAGTTTGCCACATTTGCCTAGCCTCTGAAACACAAAAACAAACTTCCATGCAAAAGAGTATAGGAGTGCCAGCCAGGGCGTGGGGTTGGCAGGCAGGGGCTGGAAGGCTTTGGTCAGCAAATAGCCACGTGCTGGGGTGGGGTAACTAGCCCCAGGCCCACTGTTTTGTCCCTGCCTCCTGGAGCTTGGAAGCTGCTGATCTGAGCTAAAGAGGGAGTAAGCAAAGGAGCCTTTGGTTTGCTTTGGGGCCGGCCCTTCCTATTAAAAAGGCACTTTAGTGGAGGAGCTAAGTCCCCAGGATGTGTGTGCCTTGCAGGTGAATCCCAACAGCATTGCAGCCAAAGACGGCCGGATCCGAGAAGGAGACCGAATCATCCAGGTGAGCTGAGCAGGACAGGTGGGCCTGACCCAGGGCCCCTATGTGCCAGCTGTCCCAGCACCTCCTCTTCGCTGATCCCTGCTCTGTTCGTCTGAGAGGTTAGCCTGGTGCCAGGCATCCTGGTGTGATTAAAATCAGGGCTGGGTCTCATCTCTCCTGCACAACTGCCTTGGGTGACTCCTGTGTCCACGTGGGATCTGCTCTGGCATCTTGCAGCCTCTCCCTCTGTCCCCCAGATGTGGTCAAATCTCTTCCATGCTATTCTCCAAGCACACGTGCTCTCACGCTGGCCATGCTGCCCTCTCCTGAGGCACCTTCCACTTCTCTCCACCCTTCCAAAGCTTGAGAGCCTGTCCCAGCCCAGGGTGCTCAACCAGGGCCCATCCTGGAGCCAGCTCTGAGGTCCTTGTTGATTGTTCCTCGGCCCACCACAGATAAACGGTGTGGACGTCCAGAACCGGGAAGAGGCGGTGGCCATCCTGAGCCAGGAGGAGAACACCAACATTTCCCTGCTGGTGGCCCGACCTGAGAGCCAGGTGTGTGTGTGTGTGTGTGTGTGTGTGTGTGTGTGTGTGTGTGTGTGTCCAGCAGAGTGTTCCGGGTCCCCTCACATTGGACTTTCTGTCTTGGAATATGCCGATCTGTGACAAGGGCACAGACATGCCAACAACCTGGTGCTCATAGAGGGCTGGCAGTGTCTGAGGGCCTATTTCCCCTTTTGACCTATGATGGCTGGGTGGGCTGGGACCACCCCCTCTCTTGGGTTGATAACTTCATTGAGACCAGGAGGCTGGGTATGGAACCTTGAGGCAACTGGAAGGGTGTCCGGGGAGGTCCTTAAGTCAGTGGGGACATCATGGGCCTATCTCTGCAGCTGGCAAAGCGATGGAAGGACAGTGACCGGGATGACTTCCTGGATAACTTGGGCTCAGAGAATGAGGGGGACCTGCGTGGTGGGAAGTTGAAATCACCCCCTGCCCAGAAGGTGAGCAAGGAGGAAGAGCAGGTAGTAGGGAGGGCAAGCAGGAAGGGAGAGGGAGAAGGGGCTTGGGGGGTGTGTGGGAGGTGCAGCAGGCCCCAAAGCCCTTCGGATCCCAATCCTGTGGCTCCCTGACTAGTGGGACCCAGACTGAGCGGGGTTCACCTTTCTACCCCAGCTCGGGAATGAAGAGGAGCAAGCAGTCCCCGATGTGGGTCCAGGCCTGAGCAACAGCCAGGAGCTGGACAGCGGGGTGGGCCGGACTGACGAGAGCACCCGCAATGAGGAGAGCTCTGAGCACGACCTGCTGGGCGATGAGCCCCTGAGCACCACCAACACGCCTGGGACCCTGCGCAAGTTTGGCCTGCAAGGGGATGCCCTGCAGAGCCGGGACTTCCACTTCAGCATGGACTCCCTGCTGGCTGAGGGGGCTGCATTGGGGGGTGGTGAAGTCCCTGGCCTCACCGATGAGGAATATGAGCGCTACCGGGAGCTGCTGGAGATAAAGTGCCACCTGGAGAATGGCAACCAGTTGGGCCTCCTCTTTCCCCGGGCCTCTGGTGGCAACAGTGCCCTGGACGTCAACCGCAATGAGAGCCTGGGCCATGAGATGGCCATGTTGGAGGAAGAGCTACGGCACCTGGAATTCAAGTGCCGCAACATCCTGCGGGCGCAGAAGATGCAGCAGCTGCGTGAGCGCTGCATGAAGGCCTGGCTGCTGGAGGACGAGAGCCTCTATGAGCTGGGAGCCAGTGAGCCCAAGAAGCACGAGCTGTCTGACATCTCTGAGCTGCCTGAGAAGTCTGACAAGGACAGCACCAGTGCCTACAACACAGGGGAGAGCTGCCGCAGCACCCCACTGCTCACCGAGCCCCTGCTGGAGAGCCCCCTGAGGCGGGCAGCTGCTGGCAACTCCAACTTGAACCAGATTCCCTCTGGGCCCCCTGTTGCCACCCACCCCAAGGGAGCTCCTTCACAGGGGAGCCCCGCCAAATTCCGATCCCTCTCCCGGGATCCCGAGGTGGGCCGGAGACAGCACTCAGAGGAGCGTGTCCGCCGCAGCCCAAAGACGGGGGTGACCCTGGAGCGTGTGTGCCCTGAGGGCAGCCCTTACCTCTCTAGGCGCCACAGAGGCCAGGGCCAGGAGAGCGAGCACTACAATAGCTGTGTGCAGTTGGCCCCGCCGCGTGGCCTGGAGGATCTGGGTCATGGCCCCTTGAGTTTGGCTAGTGGCCCTCGGGTAGGCGGAGCAGTGGCAACAGCCGCCGAAGCACCCCGAATGGAGTGGAAGGTCAAGGTACGCAGCGACGGAACCCGCTACGTGGCCAAGCGGCCTGTGCGTGATCGCCTTCTAAAAGCCCGGGCCCTGAAGATCCGAGAGGAGCGCAGTGGCATGACCACAGATGACGATGCAGTGAGTGAGATGAAGATGGGCCGCTACTGGAGCAAAGAGGAGCGGAAGCAGCACCTGATCCGGGCCCGGGAGCAGCGGAAGCGGCGTGAGTTCATGATGCAGAGCCGGCTGGAGTGCCTGAGGGAACAGCAGAATGGCGACAGCAAGGCTGAGCTCAACATCATTGCCTTGAGCCACCGCAAAACCATGAAGAAGCGGAACAAGAAGATTCTAGACAACTGGATCACCATCCAGGAGATGCTGGCCCATGGCACTCGCTCGGCTGACGGCAAGCGGGTCTACAACCCTCTGCTCTCGGTTACCACCGTCTGAGCCACCCGGATGGGAGCCAGCTGTACTCCAGGTGCTGGCCCTCTGCCCCAACCCAGGTTCAGTGAGCCTCCAGGGACCCCGCTGTGTACTCTCCCTTAGAATCTAGTGTGTGTCTGTGTGTGCACAGGTGTGTGCGTACCTGTCTTTGTGTGTGTGCACAGGACTTTGTTGCCAGAGAGAAGCCTCTGAGGAGCAGAGGCACCCCTTCAGTTGTGTGCACGTGTGTACACAATACGAGCCCAGGCACATGCACGTGCACACACTCATGCACACCCCTCCAGAGCTCTCTCAGTGTGGGAACTTGGGCACAGGGAAGTTGAGCAGAAACGGAGGTGAAGAGGACTGTCCTAAGCACAAGAGAATGTCCAGCTTCCGAGCTGAGCAGTCTTTCTCCCTGCTGGGAGCATCCTCTATTTGTAGACAAAGGCAAACCCTGATTTTTGTGGTTTTTCTCCCTTCCTGTGCTTGCCAATTGTTTTTCTGTTTTGTGCACCTGCCCTGGGGACTGGCAGCTCCTTCAGGCAGCCTGACAAAGGCGGAATCCCCTAGTGAAGGCTGGGAAGGAGGTGGGTGGGTGGGGGGAGTAAGAGGGGAGGGTTGGGTGGGAGGGAAGGGATGGGAACGAAGGGGAGAATGGGAAGCAGCTTTCCTGCTGGCCTCCGCTCCGAGGTGTGGGGACGAGGAGCCTCTGATATGGCTTTTGAGGCTCACCCTGGGGGGGCTACCTCCTCTAAAGAGGGAGAGCCGAGACCAGGAGGACTGAGGGAACTGTATCCGTCTAAAAAAAATAACCGAGCCTAGGGCTGTGCCTGACTCCATGTGGAGTGCGGCTTCTCTTCTGAGGGTCATGCTTATACATGAGTCCAGAAGCCAAAGCCCCATGAGTAATAGCAAAAGACCTTTGTGACAAGAACCACATGGAATTGAGGGAATGGCCCAGACCCGTCAGAGGTGCGCCTGGCCAGATGGGCCAACGGGGGAGAAGATGTCCCACACCCCACTCTGCAGGTGTGCACTGGACAGCCCTCGGGGGACTGGTGCATTGACTGAGTTGCCTCAGGCTCCTCAGGGCCCCTTGGCCTCGGCCTCAGATTGGAGTCAGGCTGCCCATCCCTGCCCCCCACTGGCATTGCGACAATAAAGCAAGCTGCCTTTTTATGGTGACTCCTGGCCTCCCTGTGTTCATTTGCATCGTGCTAGGAGAGATCAATTTGGAGAGGGAGAGGGACCGCAGGGCAGGCGAGGACTGGGACCAATTGAAAGCTGTTCCTCCGCTTTTCTTGGCATGTCACTAAGGAACAACAAGGTCTTCTGATGTCGGTGTCCTGTATTCTTGGAGGAGATATTACAGGGTTGCTGGAATCATTTCAGGGCTGTGACATGGCCACTGGGTGGGCAGGAAGAATGGCAGAGGACTTGCTCAGGACTGGTGGCAGGGCTTGCCACTGAATGAGGCCAACACCCAGTCCCTGGTGGAGGCTAAGAGAAGAGGGTTCCACTCAGCTCCTCCCCCTCTGCCTCAGAAAAGCCCTAGCAGGGGCAAGGAGCTGGGAGCTTCTCAAAAGCACAAGTTACCTTCTCTATTTGGGGACCCCACAGTGCCTAGCATGTAGAAGATGCTGAGTAAAGTTTTGGCCAAATGGAGGAATACCTGGGTGTCCACAGAGGGCCCTTCTGGCTTGGGGACTTCCAGAGGTGCAGCCAAATGCTGGTAGTTCCATTCAGTGAGCAAACCACTGGGCATCAAGGGCCAGGAATCATGCTACATGCTGGGTGAGGGCCACTTCCCTGAAGGCCAACTCTGGGTGTGGCCTGTTCTGTACGCGGCACTCCCTGGGGTGGGCAATGTGGCCATGGAGGGAACTTCTCTTGAACAGGCACTGGACACTGCCAGCAGCTGAAGTGGGCAAGGACACATTAAAATAAGTCTTGAAACAACAACGTAGACCTCTTGTTAATTCCGCTAATTGACTGAGATGAGCTTGAGCGAGGAATCGAGTTTATTTTCCCAGAAGCCCAGTGCCCTGCTGGGAAAGGCTGGTTCCCAAGTGGACCACATCTGTCTGGCTGTCTGAGCAGCTGGGAGGGAAGGCCCAGCATGTCACACTGCAGGCTGGAACACCAGCAAGTGGGAAAGGGAGTAAAGGGCTTGTTGGTGAAAAGGGACAATTGGGAGTCAAGGGGTGGGGGGCGGGAGATGCCCCCTTTTCAGCTCAGTCCTCTGAGACTTCTTGCTGAGGACAGGGTTCCTAGATACTTGTGATCAGTCTTTCCCTGGAAGGGATACAGCCCCGTGGAAGAGGATGGCTCTCCCCTGCCACAGACAATGGGAGGGGGGAGTTGGAGACAAGCCAGCTGACCGACCCCTGGGCATTCCCTGTCTAGCTGCTGGGAGGCTCACTTTGATGGCTCTAGAGCAGCAATTTTCAACTGGTGTGTTGCAAGAATTTTAAGAATATGCAACGCTTGACTAAACCTCTTTTCCCTTAGATTGTCAAATTAAACAAATGACAACAGCCAACACAATAGCCATCCATTGTGAATGAATCAAAATTATACCTCTTTTGTCAGATCGGCAAACATATATTTCCTGGCCCTGATTGGTGTTGCTTAGTGGATTTAGTGCCAGCCTGCAAACCAAAAGGGTCACTGGTTTGATTCCCAGCCAGAGCACATGCCTGGGTTGCAGGTCAGGTCCCCAGTTGGGGTGTGCGAGAGGCAACCAATTGACATTTGTCTTGTGCATTCATCAATATTTCCCTTTTTCTCCCTCTAAAAAGTAAATAAAAATTTTCTGGTGTTTTGCAGATTTTTAGTAACTAATGTATGTGTGTGTGTTATGAGCTGCTCGAGAGGTGCCCCACTCTTGCTCCAGTGGGGAGCTGCTGGGAGGCCCAGTGCTCCAGGAATATGGGCCAAGACAAGCCTAGAACCTGGAGTCCCTTGGCCATATGAAAGCCAGCACTGGGGCGTGGCTGTCACTGGTTCTTGGAGTGTTGGCAGCCCTTGGCTATTGATACCCTAGAGCAGTGACTTCACATGTGGGGCTCATTGCCATTGGGCAGGTGGTGGAGTCGGGATGGAAAAGTCACTGGGCTGCACGGAGCTGCTGCTGCCCACCCTACTCAGGCTGTTTGCATAATGAATGCACGTGGTGAGAACCTGTCTCCTTCACCTCCTTAAGAGAGTGGGGGTGAGCCCTGACCACCACCAGCAGGTTCCTCCTTGGGCTCCCTCTGCTGGTCTTTCTCTGGAATCCAGAAACTAGCAGCCAGTTGTCCTAGCCGGGCTTGGTCCTCTACTCAGCCCTGACTCCTGCTGTATTGCTTTTTGTACTGGGTGAGGACCCAGCTCTTCAGAGCCTCCCCACTCCTAATTGCTCCCATCCCAGTGAGCAGGTAGAGGCCGGTGTCCCATGGTCTTGGAGGAGGTCCCCAGGCAGTCGCACCCAGGTCACAAGCCACTTTCACCCTCCCAGCTCTTCCTACTACTGTGGAGGACCTAGTGCAGATAAAGGAGCCCCTGCTCTTCCAGGTAGGTTTTGGGCCTACCCTCCTTTGCGAGTGCAACCTCTGGAGGCTTCTACTGTGTCCACACAGCCCTGTTACACAGCCAATGGTGATCAAGCACCAGGGTGCTGGGACTCCACCAGAACGGCTCACGACCCCTCACTGAGAACCCCATGGGAGGCAGTCACCAGGTCAGAGCTGAGCACAGACTTGGACCATGCCTGTGGGAAGGACTCCCCTGGGATTTCCCATCTAGCCCCTGGATCTCAGCACCTCTACAGCCATGGGTGGCACCAGTGAAACTGGTCGGGATGGCTGAGGGTTGACTTAGAGCAGGAACAGGCACGTCTGGTGTCGAGTGGCACTGGGTGCTCCTGGGAGTAGGGACACTAGCAGGGCAAAGTGCAAGGCCAAACGAGGTGGCTAGCAATGGGCTCTACAGAGGCATGGGGGTCAGGGTCATCTTTTTTCCTCTGCCTTCTGTGTCCTACCTGCCACCATGAAGTGGGAGTACACTGGGAAGCAACATGGGGACAGGGTATAATGTGTAGAATGGCCACGCCCAAGAAAGCTGCCAGGTGTATCAGCTTCAACCCCATCAGTTAAAACAGGGGCACTCACAATGTACCACAGGAAAAACACTTCTGTGCATCAGTGTGTGGCTTTTGCCTTGGGCTCCAGACATAGGAGTCACTGCAGGCCAGGCGCAGTGTTGTCTACATGTGTTGCTGACTGCTGAGTCTCAAGGAAGTTGGGCAGCTGCACTCCCAATGGTAGGAAGTTAGAGGGCCCGGCCCTGGGCAGGCCAGAGGGGCCAGGACATGGCAGCCCTCTGCCTGGAGACAGCATGTGCTGGGGTAGAGGGCAACTCTGTCCCACTCATGCCATGCAGGCAACCACGAGAGGTGGACAAGGCCGCTGGGGGCTGAGGAAGGAGGCCCTGCAACAGCAAAGAGCAAAGCGAAACCCACGAGACAGGAGTTTCAGTCCCATCCACACTCAGTGTTGTACTGTCCGGGGTGGACCAGGAGATGCTGGCTGCCCAGCTCTGACTCGTGTGGAAGGCAAGGTGTGGCAACATAAGTGAGGAGCCATGTAACTTTATTGAAAGAAACGAGGAGGGCTGAGGGCACTGCCCTCAGGCCTGGATGTGGCTCTTGGCGTTGAAGGCCAGGTAGTAGATCACTAGGCCAATGACTGCGGCCAACACCTCGGTGGAAACCCAGGGCCCGTTCCAGGTGCCCTGCAAGAAAGACCAAAGCATGCTCAGGGGATGGATGGGCAAGGGGCCCAGTCAGCCCTGGTTACCCTCCTTCTGGGGCATAAAGACTCACTGGCCAACTATGGCCCAGTCCCCAGCCCCTAAAAAAGGATGAGGCTTGCTGTGTGCTTGTTGTTTCTCAAGACCAGGTCAGCCTCTTCAGCTCACTCACCCGATGGTCCACACTGACTGTGAACAGGGGTGGGATGATGGAAATGTCCTCATTATTTCTCTGAGCCTGTAAGGGAGGTGCTGGAGTTAGGGGTGCTGTTGAGTGGGGTGGGGTAGGAGAGGCAGGAACCCTGGCTTGAGTCACAGGAGGAGAGAAATGGGTAAGGGAGAAACAAGGTACAAGCGGCGGGGGGGGGGGGGGGGCAGGTGGATAGGAAGGCACCTGCTCAGCCTTCCTGCCCCTGTAAGCAAGGCCCCGGGTAGCTCAGAGCTTCAGGAGGAGGGGGCTGTAGCGTGGGAGGTGGCTGTGGCAGGAGAGTGTGCCCTCCCTCCTGCAGGCCTGGAAAGGGCTCCAGGTGATACTCACCTTCCTCAGGAGGCTGTAGGACTCCTCGTCGAAGAATCTGACCTCATAGGTGCCTGCGTGGGCACTCTTATGGTCTAGGCTCCAGGACACCTGGGTTGGGTGTTTGGTACAGGGTGGGCACAATGGACACATCAGGGCTTCCCTGCCAGTGCTAACAGCCCTGCCCCTGCTTAACCAGGCCACCTCCAGGGTTCCAAGTCATACCACAGGGCAAATGGTCTCCCCCCAAAATGACAACCAAAGCATCCCTTACCTGATAGCGCCCCACGTCCTGGCCCCGAGTGACAGGAAATTGTTTTCCACTGACATCAGCATAAAGAGCCATGTTCTGGGGGAGGGGACAAGGGGGGAGTCGTGCTCCCTTATCTGGCTATTGGCAGAGTCCCCACGGTGCTGCCCACAGTAGCACCTGTGGCCTGTGCACTGGGAAGGCGGGCATATTTGGGGGGCTGCAGTGTGTCTGGCAGGGATACCATGAGAATCGCGGAGGCAGGCCTGGCACAACCGAGAACCTTGCTAGGAAGCCTACAACCACAGGTGTTGTCACCACCTGTTTCCTCAAAGAGGGGGGTGGGGCCACACTCCCCTATGACCTGGCCTCCCTCAACCACAGCAAACCTGTTAACTGTGAACAGGGTGGGGATGACTGAAGCGTCCTCATTTCTGAGCCTGTAAGAGGGTGCTGGGGCCGAGGGGCACCCAATGAGATGCTCAGGAAGTATAGTTCCCAAAAGGCCCAACCTCCTCCTTTGGACCTTTAGGCTGCAGGTTAAGATCAGGGGCTGAGGCCAGGTGTCCTCAGTCTTAAAATTACAAAATGCCCACATGGACATAGACCTGGGCAAAGAGCAACCAGAAAAGGGATGAAGGAGCCTGGGGACTGACCCCTGGCTGTTTCTAACTTTTGCGTACACGCTTTCAAGACACAGCAGAGTGTCTACCTATATTACTGCACCTAGACAAAGCAGACCAGGTAGCTTAGGAGAATGTTCTTTAAACACCTGCTAGAATCTGATCTTGGAGTGCCCTGATCCTTCCTACACCTGTGAATCAAAATCCATACAGGTCGCCGAGTCTGACCCCATCAACTGTCAGTTGAGTAGCTGATGCTCAAGGTCCCAGGTTTACTACCCGCCTCTCACCCCAGCGCCTTCCTGGCTGGACACCCACTGCCTCACCTGGACCCTGTTCTTGCATGTCAGGGAAATCTCCACGATGAAGACAGTCTCAGTGGAAATGACGGCGTCAGAGGTTGTATAGTAGGAAGGGGTGATCTGGGGCTCCACGCAGGCCTCTGCTGTGGGGAGGAGGCAGAGAGATGCCTGGGTAAAGCCTAGCTTGTGCATGTCAGGCCAGAGGGCAGAAGGGACCACCCTGACCCCAATTCCCATACTTCATCGGCTGAGGACACATGGGGCCCTTTGGATGCTGCCAGGTAGGGTGTGGGAGACATGTATAAATGATCAGTCAGAAGTGCAGTGGCAAGGAAGGGTGGGCAATGGGAAGACTTTGTTCAGGTAGAACCTCAATGCAAGGACGAAAGAAGAGGTGAGTCTGTATGTGGGTGGCTGCATGGATTCACTGCACAACTCACATCTGTCCCTGGACCTACAGGCAGGGAAACCATGTGATGGTTTGGGGCTGCAGCTTGCCCTGGCCTGGAGCACCCCAGAAGCCCAGGGGGCTAAGTTGACCTCAATTCAGAGCCATGAAGAGTCCTAAAGTTTACTGAAGGTGTCCTTCGCAGACACTGAACATGGTGCTGCTAGGCAAGCACGTGGGCTTTCAAGATGAAGGGAAGGGTCTCCGACCTCAGCCACAGTTGACAGAAGGCCAGCACTAGCCCCAGTGTTTTCCAAGGGAAGGGAATGGGAGAAGTTCTGGATCCAGATGCAAAACTTGTCTCCTTGAACAGGGCTGCCCTGAGAGAAAATGCTGCCTTAGCCATCTTTGCACTGCTGGAGGCTACAGAGAAAGAAGGGTGCCACCTAAGTGACAGGGGCGCTAGTAAATGCTATCAACAGTAAAGTTCTCAGCCAACTGCTCTTTGAATGTGGTGTCTGGCAGTGCCATGCCTTAGGTGGGGGCAATCAGAGAAGGTTTTGGGTATGGACATCTGAAAGATGCCTGGGAACACTGGTGGGGTTGGTTCCCAGGAGCCACATACTGCAGATCCTTCTTTGTGCCCTGTTAAACTTGGCCTTTTTCCTGTGGACACTCTGAAAGCACCAGAGGGTAATACAGCCAGGTTTGTCCTTTCCAGAAATCACTGGCTACAGCATGGGGAATTACTGAGGGATAAGACAGAAGGGTACAGGCAGCAGGCCATTCAGGATGGTGAAAAACTCCAGACACCAAGGATGCTGGCCTGAAGTAGGGCGCGTAAAGTGAATGCACAGAAAGTGCCCCTTCCCTAGTCCAGCCCCCAGACAGCTCTGGCTCTTGCAAGGATGTCCTTCTCAACACACTTCTGGACTCCAGCCTGAGTTCAATCCTGCCACTAGGTGTTAAGAATCTCCCAAGAATGTCAACTGATCTGACTGGGGTTGCTCGGCTTTGCGGAAAAGCCCTTTAAGGTTATCTCAGGGCCTTGAGTCAAAAGTCAAAAATCTGGCCTGACACTCAAGGCTCCCGCTTACCTTAACCTCTTCAGCTCCGATCTAACTTGCTCTCGCTCATGGCCACTCTGCCTGGGCGGTACCTGCTCCCTCGTCACTTAAAACTCCCTTCTTGGGAAGGCCTGGCCCCACAGCACTTGGTCAGGTGGCTCCTCTCCACCAGCCCAGATTCTCACCCCATCACCCTGCGCTGTAGAGCTCTGCTCCTGTACGACTCTCTTCCGAGACCAGGCGCTCCGGGAGGGAGCAGGGACGTGTGTCACTTTCTCTGCTGGAGATGGGGGCTGGGTGCACGGGAGAGGCTCTGAAACTCTTCCTCGAAGCAGACGGGGCGGGGAGAAAGACTTGGCTGTCTCTTCCTGCAGCCTGGCTGCTGGGTAAAGGTGTGTGGTGCAGGAGCGCGTGGTGGCCTTGGTCGTAACGCCCCGAGGCCACCTGCCTCTTAGAGGAAAAAGGCCCAGAACCCCGTTTAGCCCGCATCCCTCCTACCCGCCACGCACCACCAGTGGTGGGAGAGAAGCTCGATAGAAACGAGCTCCTGCCATGCCGCTACCTGAGCAGCAGGAGAGGCCCGACATCAGGAGTAGCGCCAGGGCGCCGAGAGATGCCAGCGCCACCATCGCTTCTTCTATGCCGAGGTAAAAAGGGAGCGACTCCACTGAGCACGAGGGGCAGATAAGGAAGCGCGACGCGTAAGAGAACACAGCAGCCAATCAGACGCCGGCAGGCCGGGCGGGCCTGTGACGTCGCTAGCGGCACTGACGTGTCCTCTCACCGGCCAGTGGCCCAGCTGGGCGCCCCCCAAGATGGCGGCGGCGACTCTGCTCCCGACGCCGGAAAAGGGCGTGAGAACCAGCAAGCCTCGCGCGTGCGCATTTCCAGGTCCGCGCCCACTCCGATGTCTCGGGGGGGGGGGGCGGCCCTCCGAAATCTCGCGAGAGCGGTGTTTGCGTGTTGGGAAGTGCCGTTGTTCTCACTTTCTGTCATGGCGCTGAAGGTGGCGATGGCCGTGGGCGGCACTGCGAAGTCAGTTCTCAGGCCAGCCCTCCTCTGCCGTCCTTGGGAGGTGAGAGCGGGGAGCGGGATGCAAGGACAGCCGCAGCGGTCAGTGAGGGTCCTTGCCCCTCGGTGGGGTCCGGTGTCCGGCCTTCGCCTCCAGAGTGTCTTGGAATCCGATTGGTTGCAAGCCTGGGGAGAGGGCTGTGCTTTGGAGTTGATTGGCCGCCTCCGTTGTCAGTGAGGGGATTGGCTAAAGTTGGCACTGATCCGGCTTTTCGTGGGGTCTGCAATGGTAGGGGAGCTAGGGACAGGTGGGGAGAGTGGTCTTCGGCGGCCCGAGTGTCATCTCCCTAGTGACATTGTGGGACCCCTCCCAAGGTGGTCACGTGTCTTCGTCTGCCTTGTTTTTGTAGCTTTGTAAATCGGGTTCCCTTCCTACGTTCCTCAGGTTTCTCCTTTTGTGGACTGCTTTGCCACATGACCCAGTGGAGATAGAGAATTGGTCTTTGCCAGTACCCCCAACCCTTCCCCCAACATTCTTACAGCTTAAGTTGTCGCTCCCACCGCAGGTGCTTGGAATAAGAGGGAGCTAGGGTTTTTGAGGCTGGCAGGGTGGGAGGTCCCCTGGGGCTTTGCTTCCGGAGTTCTCCGTTTAGGATCTTGGTTATTCGGGTCCAATTCCTTTCTCTTTACACACTTAAATGAGGATACTTTAGTTCCTGGGTGGGATGTAAGCCATTTGAAGCATCAGCGATCCAGGACTGGCCTGGAGGACAAGAGATATTTTTCTCCAGGCCTGTCTGTTCCACTGACCCTCTGTGTGGCCTTAGGCCTGGCCCCTCTTCTATCTGGCTTCAGTTTTGCCTCTTAAAGGGTCTCAGAAAGACCCAGACAATACTGATCTAGAACCCAGCAACATTGCTGACACTCCTTGTGAACACATGTCCTGTCTGCTTCTCCTCTCCTATTCCTGGGGAAGACCACACTGTAATAGCTTATGCTTTATGAAATTCTATTTAAAATGCTCACTTCTCCCATCTTGCTGATGAGAGAGACTTTCCAGACACCCTGACAACTCTGGCATCTAAGCTGCAACAGGGTCTTGGTGAAGACGAGGAGGAGACAAGGAGACAGGGTCTTTGTCTCCTCCCTGACCTCTCTTGTGTATGCACTTGTGTCCATGTTGGGGTGGGCATAGGGGTCTGTGAACAATCCAGGCAGTGCCTTGCCCTGAGACTGGTTGTCCTGTGTATGAGAATCTTTAGAAGTGAACCCCAACCCTGGCTGGTGTAGCTCAGTGGATTGAGCGCGGGCCTGCGAAGCAGACAATCGCGGTTCGATTCCCAGTCAGGGCACATGCCAGGGTTGCAGGCAGGTTCCCTGCAGGCCAGTTCCCAGCAGGGGACGCACGAAAGGCAACCATACATTGATGTTTCTCTCCCTCTCTCCTTCCCTTCCCCTCTAAAGATAAATAAATAAATAAATAAAATCTTTAAAAAATAATAATAAAATAAAATATTAAAAAAAAAAAGAAGTGAACCCCAGATCTTTGCTCCCACTAATTGGGAATTTGTGGGAAAATGCGCAGTTACCATTAACACTTGAGCCAATGGAAACATGCTGAAGAGAAGTCTCACTAAGCTGTGGAGTGTGGGAGCCCTTTGGCAGGAGAACATACCACCCTGGATTCCTTTCTGTAGCAGCATCAAAGAATGAGGGCTGATGGTGCATCCTTCCGTGGTAGAAATAAGCAGGAAGGCCATGCATATATCCCATCCTACTGCATACTGAGCTCCTTTGATGGGTAGCTTCACTGGGCCTGGATGTGAGGCTGAACTTCTGTAACTGTGAAGGAAGGTACCTACATCTGTTCAGAGCAAGGTCAGGGAAGTCTCTAACCAGAGAGCTGTCTGGGTCTTTGGTGGCCAAAGCCAGAAGGAACATCTAGCTTCAAGACCAGGTGAGGAAGAGGTTCAGCCCTGGTGGTAGTGATGTGATTTAAGGTGGGGGAGGAGAGTTGCACAGTCCAGAGCCAGGCCTGGTGCAAGGGCTGGCTCACCACCATGCCCGAATTACCTGTCCAGTGCCAGTGGACTTCGGAGGGCCAAAGCTCAGAGAGAATTACTGCAGGTGTCAGCCCAGCATCTGCCCCCCACCCCCCCCATTGAACAACAGCATTGAACACTGGCCCAAGGGGTTGTTGGGGTAAAGGGGCAGATATGCTTTTGCACAACTCTGTGTGCCTTGCTAGGGACTGCAGAGCTCCCATATCTCCTCTGGCTCAGTCCTTTAACGGTTACATAAAGTAGGCAACTGTTAAATCCTCTGTTCTGTGGACTTCAGATGAGGACAGGAAGCTGAGCAAGGTTAAGCTGTTTGTTGCCAGGATTAATAGATGTTGATTTGGACTGAGGTCTCCCTAGCCCCAACTTGCACTACATTTTCTGCTATGCTCATTCATTCAGGAAATGTTTCTTTTGCCCTAGCTCTGGGCCAGGCATTCTGCTGGGTCTTTGGTGACAGTAGAGGACTAGGTAGACTTGGCTTCTACTTTTGGGGGCTTAGGGGTTGGGGAGGGAGCAAGGCAGTGACAACCTAGGAAGACTGTGGTTGGAAGGAGAGGAATTGGTATAGGGCTTTGGAACCGGGGCTGGGTACCAATAGCTCAGCACCCTTAGGGCATCAGGGAAAGCTTCCTGGAAGAAGGGCTGTCTAAGCCTCCTTCCACAAGTGTGTATTGATAGCCTATAGATAAGGTGAATCCAAATACCGACAAGTGTCAGAAGGAAAATAGGAAAGCCCTGAGTGTGCCTGTGACTACAGATCCAGGGCCCACATGGGTGGGTGGATATTCCTGGAGCATCTTGTTCTAGCAGTCACCCCCTGCTAGCTCCTGGCTTGGGTGGGTGAGTGGCACATCTGTACTTCCAGAGCTTGTGCAAGTGCAGGCCTTGTGAAGACTGGCCAGGAGACTCAGATGGTCAGCCTCTGCTTGAGCTTTCCATACTTCTAGGAGGAAGGCATGGCTCTTTGAGAAATGGCCTAAGTGACTCTGTTGTTGGCTGGAATGCTCTGATGCTGCTCCACAGGCAAGTG
Source organism: Artibeus jamaicensis (assembly GCF_021234435.1). Lineage (NCBI taxonomy): Eukaryota > Metazoa > Chordata > Mammalia > Chiroptera > Phyllostomidae > Artibeus > Artibeus jamaicensis. Next base: position 889,958 of record NW_026521282.1, read on the forward strand.
GCAGAGTGTTCTCAAGTGAGAAGGAGGACCTTGGTTCTGCTCCCCCCTCCTTGAATTGAGGGACACCCAGGTGTGTTCCCAGGTGGGGCACAGCAGGAAGGAAAGTACGTGGGTCTATAGCCCCCCTGCAGTGGGACCTTGGATGAGGGCTTCTCCCTCCAGGACAATGTGGGGACTCCATATTGGTCACTTCTTAGCATCTGCCTTAATAGGCTTTAGTGGTTTTTGTTCTGAAGCTGTCAAGCACGGTGCCAATGTGGCAAAACGTGGCTGGTCCTGAGCTGGAGTTGGGGATGTTTGTTATCCATGTAGGCTGTGAAGCAGTTTTGCAATCCTTTACTAAGGCCTTCCAAAAGATTGGTGTCTGTTATTCTTCTAAAAATGGTTGGGTTTTTCCAGCACGGTTGCTTTGGGTTTCTGACTCTGGATGGCAGTTCCCAACAGTACTTGTCTCTGGAGTGTAAGCTGGGTTCTGTCTTTTTCTTCTAATCTCCATGTTCTGTATTTTCTCTTCGTTCTGACCACATGCTGCTCTTTAAAACCATTTTACCATATTTATTTGATTTCGGGGATGGGGAGAGAGAAACATTGATCTGTTGTTCCACTTATTGTTGCATTAATTAGTTGCATCTTCTATGTGCCCTAACTGGGGATTGAACCCGCAACCTTGGTGTATAGGGATGATGCTCTAACCAACTGAGCTATGAAAAAGATAAAGCGATTATTGTGGCGGCCCTCTCATTTATTATAATGATTTCCTTTAATTGTACCATGATTAGCATGCCAACTTCTCCATGTTACAGACATCACTGAATAGGAATAATTGACCAAAAAAGAATCAGAAACAACTGAAGTTGCGGGGGGGGGGGAGGCATAAACATTTTTTTTCTTTAAAAACTGACCATGGAGCTGAAGGGAGCAGAAAGGATCGTGATGACCCTCCATGGGGCTTCAGCAGGCTGATCCCTGGGAAATGGCTCTGGAGCCACTCGTCTGGGCCTGCATTGGGTGCTGTTGTTCACTGAGCAGTATGCATGGATGAAGTGGAAGGGGTGACATGCAGGGCCTGTCTGGGCACTGTGGGGATAGCTGCTCTTCCTTGTCAAATTGACTTTCTGGGCTGGGCAACGATCACTAGCATCTGGGTTCTCTTTGCCAGGTTGTAGGTGCCCATGAGGCCCCCCGGAGATGCTTCTCAGTAAGTACTTGCCTGGGTGTGTGCGCGTGTGCATGGGTGTGTGTATGCTGTGTGCTTGCATGTGTATACGTGTGTGCACGTGTGTATATGTGTGTTCGTGCATGTGTGCCCCTGTCTGTGTGTAGATGTGCGTATGTGCTGTGCCTCTTTCTTCCCTAGCCCTCTGTCCTTCCCTCTGAGGTGTGGTTTCCAGAAGTCACCCATCCCTCCTCCTTACCTTCTTACCTGAACCGTGCTAGACGGTACCCCCAGGGAAAAGGCAAAGTCTTGTTCCTCCAACCTTGGCTGACACAAATCTTCTTTCTTCCTGTCTCCCCCCTTTAGCAACAAACAATTGTGAGTATTCTTTTCATCTGCCCATTAGGCTTGGGGCTTTTAGTTGCTTTGGGATTGGCCCCGGCCCAGGTGGGGGCAGTGACTGTTTCTGCTGTAGTTCTCCTGCCCACGGAGCCCCTGTGATCAGCCCTGTCTGGGATGGGGTGGGGTGCGGGGTAAGGTACCCCAAACTGGCACCTCACGATTTGCTGACCCACTGGGTCAGTGCTGGTGGGAAGAAGGGAACAAAAGGCCTGCCTTCACCCTCCCCCTCCTTCCAGCCTCCATCAGCTAAGTATGGTGGGCGACACACGGTGACCATGATTCCAGGAGACGGCATTGGGCCAGAGCTCATGTTGCACGTCAAATCTGTGTTCAGGTACAGCACCCCCAGGCCCGCCTCCCCCTAGGGCAGGTTGTGCCTCAGGCCCAGCCAGGGAGCTGCCCTAAGAACTTTGGGCCAGAGGGTCAGTAAGTCTAGAAGCTCACTGGTTGGGACTTTGCCCAAGCACCCAGTAAGCCAGTGGCAGGAGGGCTATAAACTCAGGCCTTTCATCCCGGTGCTGGTGATCCCACCAGGCTGGCCTGGGCACTGGGAAGGTGGCACCAGTCCTGCTAACTATGTTGTAGATGTCAAGCAGATTCCCGTCAGTTCTCACAGGTGGGCCCAGTCTCCTATCAGCCAGAGCCAGATCGGGGTGGGCAGCAGCAGGAGAGAGGCCTCTACAGCCAGTGGTCCAGGCAGGCTTCTTAGAAGAGGGGCGGGAGAGGCCCAGGGCCAGCTGCCCTGATCTAGTTTTGCCCCAGGCACGCGTGTGTGCCAGTGGACTTTGAAGAGGTGCATGTGAGCTCCAATGCCGATGAAGAGGACATCCGCAATGCTATCATGGCCATCCGTCGGAACCGCGTGGCCCTGAAAGGTGAGCCTGGGGACGCGGTTATTTCACTTCTGAGCTGATACTTGTCCCTGGGGCCCCTCAGCTGACTTCAGGGTTTTCTGGCTAGTGGGTATCCTTGTGCTTAGAGAGTGTATGGAAGCTTCTGGGTGCCTGCCTGTGCTGCAGTTCTGAGAGTTTGGTGGCCCTGGGCTGTGCGGGACCTGTCCAGTGATGGACTGCCCCTCACCCTCTTCTTACCTCCTGAGGTAGTCCTCTCTGTTAGGGTCGGCTTCGACTCTCAGAGTCTGTCTTCACAAACCAAGTGTTACAGAGACGTGGTTTTCAACCTCTGCCTGCTGCCTTCGCTCCAGCTGGCACATCTATGGATATTATGAGAATTCTAGCCCCTCCTGAGTTTGCCTTGGTTTGGTCCAGGTTCTTTTTTAAAAAAATATTTTATTTATTTTTAGAGAAAGGGAGGGAGAGAAACAGCAACGTGTGGTTGCTTCTCACACACCCTCAACTGGGGACCCTGCCCTCAACCCAGGCATGTGTCCTGACTGGGAACTGAACTGGTGACCCTTTGGCTTGCAGGCCAGCGCTCAATCCACTGAGCTACACCAGCCAGGGCAAGGTCCAGGTTCTTAAAGTATTTCCATCACTGTTTGGTGTGAGGAGTGTGTGAGCTAAGGGGAACCGGAGTAGAGACCTAGGCTCTGGCAGTGAAATGGAGGGGCTAACATGCCGACCACAGGGTGCCCGAGGCATTCTGGGTAAAGGCAGTCCAGGCAAGGCATGACTCACAGGCACTGGGTCCTGAGAAATGCCTCTTTTACTTGGCACCCTCTGAGTGCCATTTCCCAGTGGCCACTGCTCCCCTACCGCACTTGCTCTGGGTATGCTCAGTGCAGTCAAGGCCAAGTTGTGGTCTTTTTCAGGCAGCCCTTTCCTGTCCCTGAGGGTGGGGCTTGTATGGCACCTTGATACAGGACCCGGCAGTCACCCTGGCCAAGGTCTTCTGGCTGGCACCAGCCTGGCTGGCCAGCCTGTTAGTAAGCAGGAGTGGTCACTTTCTCTCCAGCCAGACCCTGGTCTTGCCATTCTCCTCCCAGGGTCTGACAAGACATCCTGGTTAGTGGCCAAGCCTTGTTCATTTCTTCATTCAGTAAGTACTTTTTGAGTGTTCAGTATGTTCTGGGTGCTCTTCTAGGTCCTCAGAACCTGTTAGTGAAGCGAACACACACACCCGCCTCTGCCCTCATGGGGCTTACTTTGAAAGTTACACTCTAGTGTTCTGTAAAGTATTTCTGCTGCCTAAAGCCATCTTCTGTCGTTGGAGCTGCCTTTGCTGTGCATTCCCTGGGTCAGGAAGGGGAACATGGCAGCACAACTGAGCCTGGGGGTCCCCTCTTCAGATCGCTTGTCTTTTTTCTGTCCTGTAGGCAATATCGAAACGAACCATAACCTGCCACCATCCCACAAATCCCGAAACAACATTCTTCGGTGAGAGCCAAGTACATGGGGTGGGCTCGGTGGGAGTGGGCTATACCAGCAGAGAGTGGTAGCACTGGCCAGCTGCCTCTCTCTGTCTGTGTCCCTAGCACCAGCCTAGACCTCTATGCCAATGTCATCCACTGTAAGAGCCTGCCAGGAGTGGTGACCCGGCACAGGGACATAGATATTCTCATTGTCCGGGAAAACACAGAGGGCGAGTACAGCAGCCTAGAGCATGAGGTGAGTGAGACCTGGGCCGCCCCCTCACTCCCGTGGGTCGTTGGGAGCCAGGGAGGAGCTTGGGGAGGGTCAGCGGCAAGGAAGGCTGTGCCCAATGACAAGCTTGTGCTAGGGAGCAGGACCAGACAGGACCTGAGTCTCTTTTCCTCATCCCCTTCTCAGAGTGTGGCAGGAGTGGTGGAGAGCTTGAAGATCATCACCAAGGCCAAGTCCCTGCGCATTGCTGAATACGCCTTCAAACTGGCCCACGAGAGTGGGCGCAAGAAAGTGACAGCCGTGCACAAGGCCAACATTATGTATGCTCCCCACCCCCGCCATGCTCCTGCCCATTCTGCCAGTAGTCCTGAAGCAGCTTCATTGAGCAGCCTCCTTATCCTGTTCTTGGGGACTTGAGGCCCAGGACCCTGGCCACCCACCACGGGGCCACACCCATACACCCAGGGTTGTGCCTTGTTGCTGTGTCCAGCCACAACCCCACCCCAGTGTACACTTTGGGGGAGGTGGAGCAGAATTCTGCCCATTTTGCAGATGGGGGGCTGGCCAGAGGTTAGAACCCAGCTTTTTGTGGCCATCTGCATACCCTATCCTGCCAGCTGACCGTTGCAGTGCCCGGGCTGGGGTTCTCTGTTTCCCCCCATAGGAAACTAGGCGACGGCCTCTTCCTGCAGTGCTGTAAGGAGGTAGCAGCCCGCTACCCTCAGATCACCTTTGAGAATATGATTGTGGATAACACCACCATGCAGGTAGTTAGCCCACTGGGCTCCACGGCTGCCTGCCCCAGCCACCCTGGGCCTCTCGTGCTCAAGCTTCTGTCTGTTCCCTCCTTGTCCTGCAGCTGGTGTCCCGGCCCCAGCAGTTCGATGTCATGGTGATGCCCAATCTCTATGGCAACATTGTCAACAATGTCTGCGCAGGGCTGGTCGGGGGCCCTGGCCTGGTGGCTGGGGCCAACTATGGCCACGTGTATGCTGTGTTTGAGACGGTGAGTGCTGCCCACGGCGCCAGGGCTGCTGGCCTTTTTGAGCTGTAGCTTATTACCTACCGTCCACTTCACCCATTGAAAGTGCGCAGTTCATTGATTTTTAGAATATCCAGAGTTGTGCAACCACTACCACTATCTAATTCTGGAACATTTTTATCACCCCAAAAAGAAACACTACTTACTTATCAGCTGTCGCATTTGATCCTCGCCCCCATCCCTGCCGCTTGTAACCACTGATCTGATTTCTGTATTACGCATTTGCCTATTCTAGATAATTTGTAGAAATGCAATCATGTAACACGTGGCTTTCTGTGACTGGCTTCTTTCCCTTAGCATGCTTTCCAGGTTGACCCATTTTGTAGCCTGTCAGTACCGCATTCCTTTTTTAGGGCTGAATAATAGTCCATCATATAGCTAGACCACATTGTACTGATCCTTTTGTTGTTTTAAGTCTTTTGTTTAAAAAAATTGAAGTAAAATTTTACATAACATAAAGTGACACCATTTCACAGTGAATAATTCCGGGGTATTAAGTACGTCCACCATGTTGTACATCACTTCTATCTAGTTGTAGAACATTTCCACCATCCCAAAAGGAGACCCTGTCCCCATTAGCAGTCACTCCCCATTCCCTCCCCCCCGGCCCTGGCACCAACTGACCTACTTTCTCTCTGTGGGTCTGCTTGTCTGGACACTTCACACGAATGTAATCATGTTCCCTACATTCTTACATTTGCCACCCACTTTGTCATCTTGCCTCTTCCAGGCTACAAGGAACACAGGCAAGAGTATCGCCAACAAGAATATTGCCAACCCCACCGCTACACTGCTGGCAAGTTGCATGATGCTCGATCACCTCAAGTAAGTGGTTTCTCGATGCCCATCTGTGAGCCCCTCAGCCAGCTCCCTAGGCCCTGAGGACTGAAGGCTGCTCTCCCTCCTTAGGCTACACTCCTACGCCACCTCCATCCGCAATGCTGTGTTGGCATCCATGGACAATGAAAACGTAAGGCTCCTCTTCTCCCCTTCCCTACGTCCCCCACCCCCAAACCCCTCCCCTGGCCTGGGTTGAGCTGGTGTGGCACCTGAGGGGCTGGAGCTGGTGACCTGGCACTTCCTGCTGCCCCCAAGGGGAGGGTGGTACCAGGTAGGCAGGGCTTCTGGGCCTTAGCTGGTACTGGTGCCTTCCCGGTGGCAGTTCCAGCTCCTGAAAGCCGCAGGCAACAGTGGGTAGCCCTGGGCCCCGTGCAGGGTAGGGGTTGGGCATTGGGGCCCTGCTGTGTGCCAAAGTGTGCCCATCTCCCCACAGATACACACTCCAGATATTGGGGGACAGGGCACTACATCGGAAGCCATCCAGGACATCATCCGCCATATCCGCATCAGCAACGGCCGGGCTGTGGAGGCCTAAGCCGTCCCCACCCCAACCCCAGCACCAGCATCCCAGCTGGCTTGCTGGGAAGACCCAGAATAAACGAGCTTCTGCCCCAGCCCTTGGCCTTGTGCTCTGGTCACTCCAGGATGCAGGTGTTTGAGTTCACACTTTATTAAGAAGAAACGCTTCTCACTCACAGAGCCGTCTCTGAGGGTCAAGGGCAGAACTAATTCCCACAGGTGGGCCTAGCCCCAGCGTGTCTGTTTGGCCGTGGGGTATTATGAGCCTGTACCCACAGGGTAGGAGAGGGCAGCCCCAGCAGGATGGCAGTTGTCTCACTCTCCCTGAAGGCACTGAGAGTTGAGGGTTCAGGCAGGAGCCGACAGGGCCTAGGGGTTGAGCCAAGGGTGCCGGAGGCAGTCGGCTGCGCTGGCCCGCTTTTCGGGGATGTATTCCATCATGGGCAGCAGGAAGGCGCTGAACTGAGTGGCCTGCTCCAGGGGCCACTCGTACTTCTCTATGAGCACCTCATATAGGCCCCAGCGCTTGAGATTGTGGATATGTCGCAGCTCTCCTGGGGTGGGCAGCAGAACTTGGGTTAAACTCTGCCAGCACGGCTTCTGGCTCGGAGGCCCATGATCCCCTATTTCAGACCCCAAGGTCCCTCCCAGCCCTACCCTCTGCACCCAGGCACCCGAGCCTGTTCAGCCCCACCTCTCCGGTTGAAGAACTCCCGGGAATAGCGGCCTGAGAGGGCGAAGGCTGGGGGGATGTCTCCCAGGAGCTCCACGATGTGGGCAATGTGGTCTGTGGACAGAGAGGAGGCTAGCAGGCAGCTCGCGGGCCCTACGTCTCCCAGGCCGAACCCAAGGCACACCTCCCGTACCCTCATCACGACTATAGTCTTCTCCAGAGTGGGGCTCGAACAGGTAGTCGCCCGTGGCTAGCTCAAAGGCCTGAAAGGAGGAGAGGTTGGAGCTGCTGGCCAGCAGGCTGGCCCCTAGTGGCGGCAGACCAGGCCTACCATGCATGCTGTGCTCCAGATGTCGGCTGGGGGCCCATACTCAGCACCAATCAGCACCTCCAAGGCCCGGTACTGCCGCGTCTGTATGTCCTCAGTGAAGTGTTTGTGCTGAAGGCAAGGGGAGCCCTGGGGAGGAGCTGGGGCCACAGCTGGCCTGCTCCCACCAGTCTCCCACTCTCTTCCCACCTCCTCTGGGCTATGCAAGGAATTTAGTGGGGCTCTCTGTGAGCCTCAGGATCCCCAAAAGTCCCAGGAGGAGCTAGCCAGGTGATCTGAGGCCCCCCAGTGGCCCCCCACCCCTTGCCATGGGCCCAGTTCTGCTGACTGGGTGAGACCCACGGACTCAGCCCTGGGTCTTGCTGCGCCAGGCAGACCGAGGGGTCTGCTCAAGTGTATTGCTGGGCGAGCCCTTGCTGAACAAAGCATCAGTTGCCCCACAGGCCCAGGTTGGGTTGGGGTTCCCCAGGAGTGGGCCTGTGCCTCCACCCTCACGGCAGGGCACCCCGCTCTGCTTTCCAAGGCACGCTCATACCACCCAGCAGGCGTTGCCCAGGTCTGCGATCTTGATCTTGATCTTGTCTGCATTTTGGGGTTCTAGGGGGTTCACCAGGAGGTTCGAGGCACCAAATGGTGCTGAGTAAGTAAGAGAAGGGAGAAACTGAGCTAGCCTGGCCCCTCCCATCCTGCCTGCCCGCCACCCGCTGGCCCTGCCCTGCTTACTGCTAGGTGACAGGAGGCCCCCAGTCTCCCGCTGGTTGGATGAGCCTGAGAGGATGGAGCATGAGGCAGGAGAGAAAAGGGAGCCGGAGAAGCCTGAGGTCTGGGAGCCTGAGCTGAGGCTGCGGTCTCCACCCTGGGCAGGGGAGGAGGAAGCTGGGGAGGGGCCGGCCCTGGCCCCCCCAGGGTGGCAGCCAGAAGACGAGGTGGAGCCGCTGCCCACCTCTAGTCTTGAGCCAGAGTCTGGGGAGATGGGCAGAAGTGGTGGTGTGTGAGCTGATGCTCTGGGGGCCATGCTTGGCAGCCCCGGGGCCCCTCCAGCCCCTCCAGCCCCTCCAGTCCCTCACCTTCGGCCTGGGCCGCTGCCTCCAAGGCCTCCAGCCTCTGCAGGTCACGCAGTCGCTCCTCCAGCAGCCACTTCTGCTGTTTCCTTTTGCGCCTCATCTTCTTTCTCTTGTTTTTCGACAGCTTACCTGGCTGCCATTAGAGCCAGGATCACCCCCGGGTTCCTGTCACCCATCTGTTGACCAGCCCAGGCCTCTGCCTGTGGTCCACACACCCCACAGGGGAGAAGACCTCCAGGCCCCAGGGCTCCCGTGGACATCAGAATGTGGCACAGTCACCCTCCGGGCCACCCCTTTGCATCAGCTTCTGGCGCTCCTTCTACCTTCCCTCCTGCCTTCACTCCTCAAATCTCAAAGTTGGGGAGGAGCTGATGAACCTGCTTCTGACTGGGTGTCTGCCTCCCCCAGGGGCAGCCTGGGCCCCTCCTGGCGAGCCCAGTGGCAGGCAGTTTGGGTCATGTGTCCCACCACCCTGTGTATCCCCTTCATCTAGGCCACCCGGCCTTTTGGAAATGCCACTGCAGGAGTGCTGGGAAGGACGGGGAGGCTGAGGAGGTAAGCTTCGAGGACATGGGGAGATGAGTCACAGGAAAAGGGTGCCCAACTTACCCAGACCTCCTGGGGGGCATTGCTGACTGGGGGGCAGGAGGGGCACCGGCGGCGGAGAGAGAAAGGAACAGAGACTCAGGCAGGGGCAGAGGCCCACAGGCCCAGCTCCAGCCCCATACAGGCTTTGGTACCTGTGGAGCGGGATGGGGGTGGGGCCCCTGATTGCTGCCACTCTGTGGCCTCAGCAGCCAGGCGCCTGATGTAGGTGTCACCCACACACAGCAAGATGTTCTCAGGCTTGATGTCTGTGTGGATGATCTTGCACTTGGTGTGGAGGTAGTCCAGGCCATTTAGCACCTGGGGAGAGCCACTCCTGAGCTCCGCCAGCCCTGCCCAGGCCACCTCCCAATGCTGTGCACACCAGGCCTGGGACACGCACCTGTCTCACAATGCTTTTCACACAGGGCACAGGCAGGCCCTGGTAGTTGGACTTGATGATCCACTTGAGGAGCTGGTGGCCCAGGACCTCTAGCACCATGCACACATCTGGGACTCGGAGTGAAGGGTGGTTGGCAGGCACACAGCTGGGACACAGATCCCACTCACCCTCAGCTGGGACGGGGGAGCTGTGAGGCTCAGGCAGTGCGGGGCTGGGCCTGGGTGGTCCTGGCGATCACCACCATCCAGGTGTCATTGTGTCCCTGTCATAGCCAGGTAATGCTTATTGGGATGGTACATTCTGTGGTCATCCTAGAGAAAAGGCACTTGAGGAACAGACACAGCCTCTCAGATCAGCCCCACTGCAATGCCCAGGTGTGTCACAGAGGTGACCCCTGCTGCTTGGGGGTTACTCGGCAACCTGGTTACCCACCCTGCCCCCGTAAAAAAGTAGGGTATTTCAAAGACAAGTGTCATTGGAAGGTATATAACTCCATCGTGCAGATTCCTAAACTGAGGCCCTAGTAGCCAGGAAGGCACAAGCTGGCCCCTGCACTGCCACAGTGCTTTGCTCAGCCTACAAAGGATATGGACTCCATTAACCCCTGAGATCCTGAAGTCATCGATGAGCTGAACAATGGTCTCTCTTTTGGGGTCACTGGGGTCACTGTCTCGGACCTGGACCAAAAACCAAGGGGCCGTGGATGGCTCCAGCCTCCCCTCACCAGTTGCTCCCAGCAGCAGCAGCCCCCTCTCCCATTCCAGCAGCAGGCTGCTGGCAGGAAAGCTGCCTGCCCCTCCCTTGCCAGCTCCTCCAGGTCCTTCCAGAGAGTCAGAGCCAGTGGAAGCCCGCCCCTCCCCAGGAGCCCCGGCAAGCCTCGCACCCACATTGCCAGGCCCCAGGCAGTTCCCAGAGAGATGGGAGTTGATAAGGGAGCTGTCTCACACATTTCAGGAGCTTGATCTCATCCACAGCTGTCTCCGTGTAATGCCCTGCGCTCTTAACCACTTTCAGGGCCACGAAGCGCTTGCGCCTGCAATGCCAAGACCTGTGTCAGCTGCCAGTTCCAGCTAGACCCATGGGGACATCGTGGTGGCCCCATCCAATCCCAGAGGCAGGATCCCAGCTGGCATTGGGACCCAGGGGGCAAAGGGGACACTCACTGGATGTCCCAGCAGAGCCAGACTGTGGAGAAGTGGCCCCAGCCCAGCTTGCGCACCACGTGGTACCGCCCATTGAACAGGTCCCCAATCTTCACAGGGTAGTAGCCGCCTGGGGAAGGGAGCCAATAGAGCCCCATGGGGGCTGTCGCCCTTCTGGCCCCCTGGCCCACCTGGGCTGATGCCAGCACCCTTTTTCTCCTGGGTTGTCCCGCCCCCCATGGTGGCACCTGGCTGCCTGCGTTCCAGGCCAGGCCTCACCCTTGCAGTAGTCCTTAGGGTCCTCCTGCTCCTCATCGTCAGATCCCAGCAGCCCCTGCAGCATCCGCGGGGCTGGTGCAGCCGGGGCTAGTTCAGAGCTTGAGGACTCGGGCCCACAGGAAGCCTGTGAGCTGCGAGTGGGGCAGGCAGTGAGCATGTGAGACGCCATGAACCCCCATGCGCCTGGGCCGAGCCCTACCTGCTGCTGCCACTGCCGCTGACACTGTCCCCACCGCCCACACTGGCGCTCATCCCGCCTCCGGTGCCCCGGCACCCCGGGTGGTTGCTCCTCTGGGGCCCCGGCCTCGGCCTGTGAATTTATAGCCTCCGCAGCGGCTGGCCGGCTGCTGATCTCACCCGCCTTTATAAATAGCCTCCCAGCTGCTCAGCTGTGGGCAAGGTATGCAGCGGGGAGGGGGCAGTGCTGTGACAGGGGCCTGGGAGAGCCCAGCCCCCAGGATGAGCCCTCTGCTGCTGCCCCAGGGCTGGCAGAGGGTGCCACCTGGGGGACAGGGTGTGACCCAGTCTTCACACTCCCATGACCAAGGGGGTCACCCATGTGGGGACATGGCTACTGGACCCCTGTCTGAGTTCTCAAAATCCAGAGCCAGCTGCAGGGGACAGCTAGGCAAGGACGCTGTGGGCATGGCAACACTGTCCTCAGGCCAAGACCACCCTGCACTCTCCACACCCCTCCACCCCCCAGTACCCAGAGCACCACTGATACTTCTAGAGCATTCTGTGGCTTATCACTTGGCCCTTGTGGGAACCTTCCCAGAGGGGGCCTTTCATATTCTCATGGACACCCCACTCCCTGCCCACTCTCAGCTGGGTTTCCACTTTTCCTGTGCCTCATTGACCCCTAAGAACTGTGGGAGACCTGTGTCCTTCTTTTTCTGAACGTGGATCACGGGGACCCTGGTGTTGCTAGAGTCGGGGGCATGATCCGAAGGCAGCCCCTTCTTCCCACCAGAGGTGCCAGCCAAATGGAAGCCTGGGAACTTGTCCAGTGAGGACTCTGGCACCGAGACCCTGTGCAGTCTCTTTCCCGGCTCTGTTCCAGGCCTGCCTTTCCCCGTCCTGATCGTCGTCTCTGCCGACACGTGCCGTGTGCCCAAGTGGGAGGCACGAGGAGCTGTCACACTGGCCCTGCCCTCAGGGGTGCTCCTCTAGTGGGGAGCAAATGAGTCCCACCAGCCTCTAGTGGCTGGTGACAAAGGGATATCCAGGTGAGGCAGAACTTGTGACTTTGGAGCTGTATCCGAGGGATCAGGAAGAATCAGGTCTTCAGAAAGGGGGTGGGTGGAAAAGCCTCCATAGTGGGAAAGGGCTGTGTCCGCAGAAGGCCATCAGTGGGATGGGCTAGAGACCTCCGGGGCTGGTGACCTCCATGGCTTGTCTGGACGCAGATTGGCTTGGGGTGGGGGAGAGTAGGGGAGGCCTTGGGTGGGCAGGTATGTGGTTCTGGCAGAGGCTGATGGGCACTTTTGCTCTTTAGGAGAATCGCTCTGGCTGCCCCCAGGAGGCAGTGTAGGGGGCAAGTGTGGAGCCTGGAGTTCAGCTGGGAACTGTCAGGGAGTCAGGATGAAACGGGGCCTCAGCAGTGACCGTGGTTAGCCTGAGATGGGAGACATGTCAGGTCCTGTGTCCTTACGCTAGAGAAGAGCTGGTAGGGTGGGGTGGGCATAGATGCGAGCAGGAGGGCAGAGGCGCCTTTCCTGCAGGGACCAGCGGAGGCGAGGGGAGGGAGGAGAGCAAGGTCTGGGGGTGCCTAATGACCCTCTTTTTTCCTCAGGAGCAGAAGTTACAGCCATGGGCTGAGGAAAAGGCTGTGTAGACTCCGGGGGAAGGAAGGGGCTGGGGAACTGGTCTTTTTCTAAAAAGACAGATTTTATTTCCAGGTGCAATTCTTCAGCAAGCAAATAAATATAATGAGGGGGAGGGGGAGGGATTGCTATAAATTAGAAAAAAGCCCGGGGCGGGGAGGAAGGGCAGGAGGGGGAGGGGTTGCAGGGAGTTCCCCCCCCTGCTCTGCCAGCCCCTCTCTTCTGTTGCTGGCTGGGTCCAGGGGTCATAAGGCACTGTGGTGGTGGGTCCTGCTCATTGCTCTCCAAGCTGGTGGGCCTCCTCAGGCTCCCACTGAGGACTGAATTCATAGGTCGGTCACTTTGTTCTCCACCAGAGCGGCAACCTGCTGCAGGCGGCAGGCCAGCTGCATCTTCTGGCCGACAGGGTCCTCCTCCAAGGCATTGATGATCTGCCAGGGCAGAGGATGCATGAGCCCCCAGCCCTCTCTGCCTACTGGCCCAGTGCCACCCAGCCCTGCTTCTGTCTCAGCAGTGGCTGGGGGATTCATCGGGGACTGCTCCTGGCCTCCCTGGGGAATCTAGACAGAAGCCAAGACCCTGTCCAACCTGGGTCCTTCCTCCCCTCTGCTTGCAGTGGTGGGCCTGGCCACCCCCTCTGCCCCCAGGGAGGTGCTCCTACCCCTGGGGAACCCGGGTCTCACCTGGTCATAATACCTGTGGATGTGTTTGTAGAGTTCTTGCAGAGCTTCCAGACAGTGGGGAGCAGAGGTGTAATTCTGGGGGCAGCACATCGAGGGGCTGAGGCCCCAGCCTGGGCCTCAAGCCCCAAGCCTCCCCTTCTACCCTATCTCCCAAATGTGGAAGGGTGTACCCCTGGGCCATGCCTCACCCCTGAGAGCTCGGCCAGAGCTGAATTCATTTCCTGGTAGTTTGCTGGAGAGCTCTGGCGAATGTCAGAGTAGTATCTGCAGGAGGGAACACAGTTATGGGCAGCCAGCGTCCACCCCCATCCATGACACCCTGACACTTACCTCTCCACCATCTGCTTGTAGCGAGGGATCTCTCGGGCATAGAGCAGTTTGTTCACCGGGGAATCCTGCTCCGGGTAGGGGTGGGTATTACTGGGGAGTTGCAGGAGCTCTGGCCCTGTCGCCCTGACTGTGCCACCAATGCCCCCTCCTCCTGGCCCTCAGTATGTATCATTTCCCCCAGCCCCGCCTTCAGCTCTGCACCCAACCCCCATGGGTTCCCCCACAAGCCTTTTCTCCTTAACCTCCTGGCTGCCATCACAGCCGGCTCTGCTCTCACCCGGCCCACTTTGTGCTCTGAGACAGTGCAGGAGTCAATGAAGGTCTGGGCAATGACGGCAAGGATGGCATCCACGTTATCTGACACCCGTACGTCAAAGATGAGCTGTGGGTTCTTCAGCGTGTTCACCCAGAACCGCAACAGCAGGCTGGAGACACAGGCCGCCATGGGTGTGAGGCACGGCTAGTCTAGCACACACCATCAGCCTAGGCCCCAGCCATGAGTTCCACGGGGAGCTGTTCTGGGAGTTTGTGCTGGGGGGGTGGCCAGAAATCCAGCTGACGCTTCCAAGCCTGGGTTCCTGTTCAGGTCCTGCTGCCCTCACCATGGCAGTGCCCTTGTTCCTCTGGGCCTTCATGTCCCATCTGCACGGGGATGGGGGCAGCAGGCAAGATACCTGTTAGTCTTCCAGATGTGCAAGGTCTCTGGGTCCTCGATGCCATGCTTCTCTGCCAGCTCATCCAGGAAGTCAAACAGGTACTTGACAGCGATGGGCACAGGCCGGTTCACACTGAGGATGGCCTGGAAGGTGTCATCCACAAACTTCTGCAGCGTACCCTGGAAGGAAGGGGAGTGGGCTCTATCAGTGGGTATGGGGCTGCCCCTCAGTCTCTCAGGACTGTGTCTTCTCCCCGGCTCAGTAAGGGGCCCCTTGGTGAGCCTTCCTGTCTGTCACATGGCTCCCCTGGGGCCCAGATCCCTAGCTGCACTGACCTTCATGGAGAGTAGGCGGGTGAGGTAGATTTCCGGGATGGCCTTGGCCCGTGCCCGCTCCCGCTCCCGTTCCCGCAGGCTGCTGCGCCGTACCTTGGCCCCTTCTAGCTCCTCGGTGCCTTTCACCAGGTGCCAGAGGCGGATCCCGCCCTCCTCGCCATCCTCCAGCATGGGGATGTCTGAGGACACGCATGCCAGCCTCAGTCCTGTGCTCCTGCTGCCTGCCCGCCCCATTTGGCAGCATGGTGCAGGGTAGGAGGGGCCCGGAAATCAGAGGGTAGTGATGTGGAAAGGAGGGTGGCAGCCCAGGGGCTTGCTCGGCCCAACACCCCGTGCCACTGGAGCTCCCTGACCAGGTCACACCACTGCCCTCATCTACCCTGGGCCTGCTGGCAAGGTATGAGGAGACCCAGGCGATGGCATGACCAGGACCCCTGCCTGCCCACCTCAAGTTCCTGGGGGCGGATAGGCATGACTGGGTTTTGGGACTCACTCTCCCCGGAGTGGCAGCTCTGGGCCAGGCTCTGGCAGACGGCACCTCCGTTGTGCATCTGGGGGATAAGTCCCACTGTGGCCCCATCTGGGACCTGGAGGGGAGGGGAGCAGAGGCTGGGGTCCTTCTCTGGCTGATCCAGAGGTGGGAGGCCTGCTCCCCAGCCTGCGCCCACCCCAAACCTTATAGTGCTGCAGGGTGTTGAGTCTCTTCCAATGATTCTGAATCACCGAGGTCAGGTCCTCATCTGACAGGGTTAGGTGACCAGCCAGGCCCGAGCGCCATTCTGGAGGGACCCAGGGAAGCCAATCAGCCTGCAGCCCATTCCCCTCCCCGAGTCTGCCATTCAGAGCAAGGCAGAGTTGAGCCTGTAGAGGTGGAACAAACCCAAGAAGGGAGGGCAGGCAGGCTCTCTCACCAAGGTCTAGGGCGTGCACAGCAGGCCTCTGGGAGAAGGGGGTACCCTTGTAGACTTGGTCCAGCACCTTCTCCTTGACCTGGGTGATGGTGTCCGTGTCGAGCACCCGGGCGGGCACGCGCTGCACCGCGCCGCTCCCTGCAGCCCCACCAGCCCCAGGGCCCACCAGCACCATCAATGTTAGGGGCCGGAACTCCACATCCTCCCGAAGCAGGCGACTGTCATTCAGAGTCCTTTTTGCCTTGCCTGTTACGGCATCCACAGGACCTTTATCCACCTGGTACTGGATGGCGCGGAGGAGCATATACAGGGGTTCACCAGCCACCTCCTGCAACCATTAGGATGGGTCACCATTGGCCGGGGCATTGGCGGGCCGTGCAAGGCTCAGAGGACTTGGTGGGTGTGGGGAGGGTCAGCCAGCTGCACAGTGAGGGCGGGCAATGACAGCTGGGCTCTGCCTCACATCCAGCCTGGGGGAAAAAAGTTCAAAGCCCTTTCCTTTTCCCCCACCCCTCCCCCCATTGATGTGCCCTCACACCCAGAGGCCCCTGGGAGAATTTGGGTACGGGTTAATGAGGCCACAGGCAGCAGTCCCTCATTGGAGCAAGGGCAGAAGGTGCCATCCAGGGCTCCTCTCACCCTCAGGAAGGTGTAGAGACAGATGGACAGCCAGTTAGTGAGCAGCTTCTCCACCATGGTCTCAGTTCTGTAGGGAGCAGGCCTGAGATTAGAGACGGGTGCCACAAGGCCACCCTGTCCCTGGGCTGAGACGGGCAACGGAGGCGAGGCAGAGCTTTTCCACCTTGTCGGCCCTTTGTGTTAGGTCTCCGGTGAGGATGCCTGTCTACTTCCATAGCTGTGGCTTCCGTCCTAACCTACCTCCTGGGGGTTCTTGGCCCCGTCCACCCCAGGACAGAGCGAGGTAGTGGGCAGCTCAGGAGGGAGCCACCACCCCTGCTGCCAGGACCAAGGTCAGGCCAAAGCCAACCTTCGAAGCATGAGCTTGGGGTTCTTGTGCACATAATGGGCAGCCAAGTCACCAAGCAGCGTCCTCATGATGTCAGTCAGGTACTCAAGCTTGCTGTGCAGTGCCAGGGACAGCAGTGAAGCCACGTGGCAGCGGTCCCGCTGGGAGAAACTGGGCTGCTCCTCCAGTGTGTGGATGAGCTAGGTGGTAGAGGGGGGAGCTGGTGCTCACTCTAGGAAGCACCATGCCCCATGGGTCCTCCAACCCTTGTGGCTATACCTACCACCCAGCCCAGCCTGTGCCCAGCCCCCACCTCTTTGCCCTCCCTTCCCTGAGACCCCCTGCCCGCCTGCGTGGCCCTCACTGTGAGGAGAAAAAGCTTGCTATTGAGCAGATTGGAGAGCTGCGTGAGGCCCTGGCGGACAGGGGCACGGTGGCCTTCTTCCCCAGGCCCTTCGAACACGGGCTGCAGCGGGCAGCCACCGTGCCCTGGAAAGAAGACGCGCTCCGTGTACGTGTGGTAGTCCAGGAAAGGGATCCCGCTGGCTTCCAGGTCGCTGCTGAGGTCAGTCATCTCGGTCATCAGGTCTGCAGACCAGGAGCCGGCAAGGTATGGGCTCAGGCCCCAGTGGGCCCTCTGCCCACCTCCCCACAGCCTCTTCCCCACCTGTAAATTCCTTGCGGCACTGGTCGCCCACGCCAATCTCCAAGTTCTCCAGCTGCACCAGAACCTTCTGATAGTCACGTAGGGCCTGCTTGCTCTTGTGCCTGCAGCCCAGGAACTAGGTGTTAACTTCAGACCCAGGCCTGCCTGGGCCAAGGCCATGAAGTCAGGATGGCTGCCTGCTTGGAGGCCTGCCATGCAGCGCCCTTTCCAAGTGAAGAGGGAAGTTTGTGCAGGTGCATGCATGATCGGGAGGGCCCCTCACCTGTACATGAGAGTGAGGAGGAGTACAGCGGCGATCAGCACGGCAGCACCCATGCCCAGGCCTAGCTGGGCCTTCACGGGGAATGCAGAGGGCACGGGTTCAGCCTCATACTGGACGGGGCCGAGAGTCAGGCGCAGGTTGCCCATCTGCACCTGGTGGGGGGCAAGGCTCCTGAGCGCGGGCCGTCAGTGCTCCATTTGGCCATCTACCTCTGCACCCGGGGCCCGGCCTTACCACAAACTGCGGCAGTGTGCTGGAGCCATTGGCAGGCTGTGGGACCCGCGGGGGCGGCTCGCAGTACAGGTGGGTGAGCGTGAGTGTCTTCACCAGGCACTCGCTGTCGCCAATGTGCACGCGCACCTCTTCCTTGCTGATCCCCAGGTTGAGGCCCTCACCCTAGGAGACAGACCAGGGGCCTGAGCCGGGCTATCCAGCCTGAGCCCACAGCCCCTGCACAGCAGTGGTGGCAGAAGCCCTCACCTCCACGTCCAGGACATTGCCCGGCTTGAGGCGGGCAGGCCCCTTGTGGCTGAGGGGGACCAGCCGGGGATTGGGTTGATACAGGAAGTCCTGTCCCCCACTGGCATTGGCAAAGTCCACATGCACATTGTCAAGGGTGAAGAAGACCCGCTGGGGGTGTGCCCCATCTGGCACGGCGGGGCTCTGGCACAGGAGGAGGCTGGAGGAGTTGATGGAGCAGACGGTGGAGCACTGCAAGGAAGTTGGGGCCAAGATGAAGTGGGGTGAGCTGATGCTTTCCTGCTCATTCCCAGGGACATGGAGGCCTTCCCCGCCCCCTGCCCTGGGCATGGCCCCGTGGCAGCCCTGATGACTGCTGGTGGAGGCTCACCTGCAGCAAGCCTCCCTCAAGCTGGACACAAGCCTGGGGAGCTACAGCACTGGCCCCACAGCTCCTCCTTAGGTTCTGGGAACGGGACCCCGCAGCCTGCACTTCAGCCGTGGTCTCCAGCCACACGGACAGTAGGGGCCACCGCACCACATCCAGATCCTTGCCCCTGACTCGGATAAGCCGCCCGCCCCTGTGCCAGGACAGTAGTCAGCAGAGGTGGGAGTGATGGGCAGCCCAGCTCAGTCAGCCCTGACTCCCCACCTCTGGGCATCCCGGGCAGGGCACACAGGTTGCCCCGGAGGAACAGGGTCTCACCCTCGGAAGCTGACGCTGGGCTCTGCTGCCAGGAGCTGGGGGTCGGCGGTGTAGCGGAAAGGGCTGGCCAGCAGTGTGCGCTGGGCATGGCCAAAGACCACACGAACCACAGCTTCTCCTGGGCTGGCCTGGGGCATGGTGTGGCACACAATGGCCTCGGGACACACTGGCTCCTGGCTGCAGCGGGGAGGGGTCTGGCATCTTGGGCTACAGCTTCAGCCTGGCCACCCGACAAGAGCCCTGCTTTGCCTCCCTCTAGGGCAGAGCCCACCAGGGGTGGTCACAGTGACCATTTCTCTTGGACTTTCATGGGGACCTTGGGGAGCCCTGAGTCCAACCCTCCTGCTGTACATAAGAGGACACTGAGGCCGGGAAGGAGCATCTCCAGCTGACGGCAGCCGGGCCGGAATGAGGGAGGAAGAGAGACATACTCACATAGGACAGGACTGGCTGCCCACAAAGGCACTGATATTGCCTCCTGTCTGGAGGTGCCGCCCATGGATGGTGAGCTGGGTGCCCCCTGCCTGGGGACCCCACTGGGGGCTCAGGCTCAGCAGGATAGGGTCCTGGGGGATAGGGCAGGTTGGGGCAGGTATGGCAGCCCGGCCTGGTACTTCCTTACCTCAGCTCCAGCCCCCAAGGCCTGTGAGGTGCTGGCCCGACCACACCCACCTTCTGGAAGCCCTATGCTCAGCTTCTATAACCCCAATGTTCTCCTCTTGCCCTGCCCACTGGGGTGGGGGCTCTTCTCTCCTTACCGTGTCTGCTCCCCCAAGGCCTCTTCTGCCACTGCCTGCACTTCCCAGCCGCACCCCCTAAATGCTAAACTATGAGATCCAATTGCTCCTTGGGGTGCTGTATGCGCCAAGCAGATGCTAACCTAATGCTAACCCACCCCTGATCCTCACTGCTCTTGCCCTGGGCTCCTTGGTTCCCCAAATGTCCCCAGGAGGCACCTAAGGCTCAGCCCAGCACCCGAAGGCCTCCCTGCTCTCCCCCATCCCTGTACCCACAGGCAGCCAGGCCTGAAGCAAGTCCCAACAGCTCTGAGTCCCAGACTGGCCCACGCACCCTCTGCCCTTGTTACTTCTTATGCCTGCTTCCCTCCTGGATGGCTGCTGCCAGCAGTGTCCTCTCTGCACTGCCACTGCTCCCAGCCTGTCCTTCACTCAGACCATGTAGCTTCCGTACTGGACATGCAGCAACACTTCTGGCTCCTCTTAGGTCAAGTTTGAAATCCTCGTCTAATTGTCCGTGCCTTTCTGCCCCTCCCTCTTACTAACCCTGTGCATGGGGTCCATCCCAGGGTGGGCACTGACCTGGTAGGTGAAGTGCTGGATTGAGATGCCTGGTGGCCGACTGTTAATGGCCACTTGGATTGGCCCTGTGGTGCCACTGGGGGCAGGAGATGTCACACACACAATCCTGGGGAGCAGAGGCTTGATAGTTGCTCAGGGCCCCTATGGGCTGGGCCCTTCCCTGGCTGGAGCTCCGGGCCACCCGCCAGCCACTGCCTGAAGCCTGCCCCTTCCACCCCTCTCCCTGGCAGCTCCCCTCTCCTCCTCCCTTGGCACATCTGACCCAGGCCCACATTTCTTGGCTGTAAGCCTCTCTTCTTTCTGGGTGGCCAGTCCCTGAGGGCCTCACCGGGCAGAGGTGCGGTAGAGAGAGGGGTCAGGGCTGCACGGCTGGCCAGCCACGCTCACGGCATCCTGCACGTCGGCAAAGTCCCGGCCCAGGTTGGAGCCCAGAATGGTGAGAGCCAAGCCACCCTCGGGGGGGCCAGTCAGGGGCTCAATCTGCAGCAGGGAAGGGTGGCCATGGGATCCCCAAAGCCACACCTGCTCTGCAGTGAGGAGTGCCTGGCTAGCTGGGCAGACTGAGACAGGGCTCCTCTGACCCGGGAGAGGCTAGGACAATGAGGGACAATGGAGATGGGGCTAGGGGTGAGGGAGGGGATGGGAGACTGGGCCACAGGGGAGGAGTGTGGGACGGAGGCCAGGGCGGGGGCTGGGGGGCTCACGGTGTCAATGCTGGGCGTCGGACACAACAGCTCCACAGCCCTAGGTGGGCACAGTGGCCCATAGAGGCAGGCAGGCTGGCCGTGGCTGCACCACAGGCAGCCCAGGCTCCTGTTGGCTGCCTGGCAGTGGCTACAGTCAGGGTGGCCCACGGCACAGTCGTACAGCGTCACTAGAGAAGGTCAGGCAGCACACTGAGGCACCTCCCCTTTGCCTCACACCCTGAATTGCCTGCCCTGCCGCCCCCAGGCTCACCATGAAGAGTACGGGCATTGTCCAGCCGCTGACCCTCACCCCGGGTGACGTAGATGGGCACTGGGAGCTCCCGCTGGGCCATGGAGGGGTGGAACTGTGGAGAGAGGGTGGGTTAGGTCTGGCTCAACTCGAGACACCCCTAACCCCTGCCTCCTCCGGGATGCTCCTTCCAGAATGGGTGCCATTGTTCAGTGCCCACATCTCCCACCAGATTGCAGGCACGGGGCAGAGGTTGTGAGCATCGTGTTCCTGCTGCAAAGAACAGGCCTCATGACTACAGAATGTGGAGGGTGAGCATCTGAAGGCCTGGAATGAGCT
Organism: Artibeus jamaicensis; assembly: GCF_021234435.1. NCBI lineage: Eukaryota > Metazoa > Chordata > Mammalia > Chiroptera > Phyllostomidae > Artibeus > Artibeus jamaicensis. The sequence continues at coordinate 911,330 of NW_026521282.1, forward strand.
TGGAGGCAAGGGGGTTTGGGGTATGCGGGGGCTGCAGAAGGCGCCCAGTGGCAGGTGGGGTTGCGGGGTTACTGCTCACCTGCTGAGCCTGGCAGTAGATGAGGCCCGCACCCCCGGCCATCTCCTCCAGGGAGGCTGGCAGCCTCTGCAGTTCTCCGGGCAGCTCCAGCCAGCAGTGGTAGGAGGCCGGCAGGCCCTGGGCGTGGACATTGTCAGGACCCTGGGCATTATCAGCCTCCCCCCACCCCGTCCCCATCCCCCATCCACCAGATTGCTCACTTGGAAATGCTGGAGGTTCTGAACTCGCAGGGCCAAATGGCTCTCCCAACCCACAGGCACCAGGTGGGGACCTTCCAGGCCCTCAACCTGAGGACAAAACCCTGGGCCGTGAACCTGGACGTCCACCTGGGGAAAGAATATCTGTTAGCCTTTTAGACAAGGCATAGGGTAGGGTGGATGTGCAGCGGCCGTGAAGGCTGGCTGCTGGGTGAGCAGAGGCCCCAGACTCAGACCTCCAGTCATGGGGGTGTTGAGCACTGAAAGGAGCCCAGCAGGCAGGGCCCACCTACCTCCTGGGTGCTATAGATGGTCCTCTCGCCCTCTGGGCAATGCTCTCCGTACACACAGCGGCTGCTCTGGGGGCACCAGTGGCATCGCCAGAGGCTGCCCACACAAGCACGGCACCTGGAGGGACAGGGGGCTGCTCAGGCTGGGCACTATCCGAGGTTGCCATGCTTACCCAGCAGCCAGGGCCAGCACTCACGGGGCAGCCACCTCCAAGGCCTGCACAGCACTGCAGTCGTAGAAGGAGAAGTTGGTGGCAGCTACAGCCACGTCCTCAAACATCAGGGCCAGGGACAATGTGATGTGGTCTAAGAGGGGATGGTGGTGGTAGAGTGTGTCGTGTGGCTCCTGCCCCTCCAGCTGCTACCCCAGGCACCCTCCCCAGGGACCCCTCACCTGTGCCTGGAGGGTTAAGTGGCAGCTGGTCTTCGGGAGGGGTGACACAGGCCACGTGGGGCCCTTCCACATGAGCCAAGCTATCGTAGTCTCCAAAGGCGCAATGGAAATATTCATCCATGGCCAGGGTGGGCAGCCGGGGGACAGACAAGGTGACCTGAGGCACGTGCAAGGAAAGCAGAGCAAACAAGGGCTTCTCGGGGGGGGGGGCCAAGTGGCCAAGGGAGATGGGACCAGAGTAAAGTGACTAGGAGCGCAGGCAGCAGGAGAGGAGGATGGGGGCAGCCTGGGGGCACTCCCACAGGCAGGTGGTGGCATTAGCCTCACCTGGCCCTGCTCCTGGCGGGGGTGGTGAGTTGGCAGCAAGCTCTGGACATGCAGGCAGTGGCTGTCCTCCTCATAGCTCCAAAGCCACTGGTTGGGCTGGGCTGCCTTCCCGCATTGGCCTTTGCGGGTACACCTGCGGTTAGGGGCCCACTGGGTCACTGTGTGGGTCTCAGGCTCCTTGGATGACCGGCAGCAAGGGGGTTGGAAGGATGGCCCAGCTGGAGGGCAGTGAGCAGGGGAAATGAAAAGGACTGTGCTGCCAGAGGAAGGGGTCAAGCACAAAGGGCTTTGTGGCCAATGCATAGGCTTTGGCCTTGACAGTGAGTAAGAGGGGGCAGTGCTGCAGAGGGAAGGCATGCACAACTGACTTAGGTGCCATAGAGATTCCTGCAACTGCCGTGTGGAGCGTGAGCTGGAGGGGATACCTGGGAGAGGTGACAGAGGCCTGGCCCAGGGTAGGACTGGAAGACTGAGAAGTGAACAGGTTTGGCAGACGTGAGAAGGGGCTGCTGACCAGATTCCTGGTTGCGTGGAATGGGGCAGCATGGGGGAACTCAGCAGCGGCACCAAGTATTTACCGCAGGGAGCCGAACTGGCCTCCTGGCGTGCCTAGAGCTGCTTCCAGGTGTGGCCTCCTGCACTAGGCAGGTCAGCCCAGACCGAGGCGCAGGCCCCACACTCACCTGCCCTGGAGGATGCACCAGCCACACAGCGGGTCCTGGGCCTGGAGGCAGCTGGCGCAGTCAGGGAACTGGGGGCAGGCTGCCACGGGTACCTGGTCCACCTGGATGGGCAGCGGGGACAGAAGCAGTGGGTGCGGGGACTCAGGCCTCATGTACCCATCCCCCTGGGACAGCCCTCACCTGCTGGGCAGTCAGAACATAGAGGTGGCTGCTGCTGCTGTCTACCAGCAGGTCCGGGCTGATGGCTGAGCCTGGAGGTCCCACTTGCTGGGAGTGGTACACCTGGCTTTGGGAGCCATTGAGAAAGACCTGGGGGGTGAAAAGGACACGCTGGGCCAGCCCGCCAAGCCAAGGCCCACTCTCAAGGTGGCCTCAGGCCGACTGTTTGGGGCACGTGCTCTCTTCCTGGCTGGGGATCCCAGGCCACGGAGGGTGGGGAAGGCCCGCAGGTACCGAGTCTGCCCATGCTGCCTCCTCCATTCAGCATCACCCAGCTGGGGTGGCGGAGCCACCCTGGGATTGGGCACCAGGAGTGGGAAGGCAGCCGTGGGGAAACAAGCAGGTGACAAGAAGGCAAGAGTTTGCCTTATGAGAGACTTCTGGGCCAGACTGGCTCTGAGGACCAGGAACTGCCCACCCCGCCACCATACCACCCTCTTTCACGGTGGCTGTCAGCTCCCATTTATTGGCTGGAGAAGTTGGTGCTGTCTGGGAGGCTCCTGGGTTGTCATCCTAAGCCATGCCTCTGGGAGCCAGGCGACAAGCAGGTGGTGCCCAGCCAGGACACAAGCCAAGAGTCAAGGTACCTGGGGCTTCCCTGCACTACTGCAGGGCCTAACCTGGCAGTGTGGAGACCACGGGGCCGGGGAGGCTGGTGCTACGGCAGCCCCCTTGTTCTGTCAGGACCTCACCTTATGAAGCTGGCCCTGGGTGTCCCCCAGGAAGGCTACCATGTGCCCATCTGCTTGTAGGGCTGCGATGGCGCTGATGGGCTGCCTGAACTGCAGCAGAGGCCGGGCCTCCAGGGGCTGGCGACCAGCAATGGGGCTGGGGGTGTGTTCATCGCCACAGGGGTACGACTCAGGGGAGTCCTAGACCGGCGGGGAGGGGAGAATCAGTTCTCAGAAGAGGTAGGTGGTACCTTCCCCAGGCCCAGAGCTAGTCAGAGGAGGACGGCCAGGCAACCGGTGAGAAAAGAGTGAGGCAGGATGGAGAGCGGGGCCAGGGAGCCCCATGGCAAGATAAGCTCACGCTGCAGAGAGCAAGAAAGAGCAGCTAGGAGACTTGGAGACCAAGCTGGCCCCTTCTTGACATCCTCTAACCAAGGTTAATGGTTAATTGTCACATGAGAGTGTCCAGCTGCCTACGATCCAAGACTACATATGGCCGCCCCTGCCCTGGGCTGTGAGATGCTGCAGGACCACAAGGGACAGGGGAAGACAGTCGGGCAAGGCTAGATGAGGCAGCAAGTGAAGGCAGCCGGAGCTGCGGCCAAAAGACAATGGGCATAGCCTGAGGTGAGAGGGCAAGTGTGGGGCCTGGGTCCAGCCACTCACAGGGGGCAGGGTGACGCAGCGTGAAGTGACACCATACTCCACGGTGGCTTCCTCTGTGCCGCTGGGGCCCCGGCCGCCTGCTGTGTAGCAAAGGCGCCGGGCCTGCTCCATGGTCCCGTCCAGCTCTGCCAGGGGAAAGGTGCATAGGGCCGCCTGTGCCCCCCTCGGGCCTGCAGCAAATGCCCCGAGCAAGGTACCCGGGGCGAGGAAGGCAGCCTGGATGAGGCCCTGGCCATGGCAGTTGAGGGGCACCTCCACATAGGAGTAAAGATTGGCATCCCCCAGGCAGACCCGGGCAATGTAGGAGCGGTACTCGGCCTGTGCCCGGGCTCCACGGCGACGGAAGACGAAGTAGGCAAAGCGGGAGTTGGCGAAGGCTGCCACGTAGCTGTTGTTGTAGTCAGAGAAGTCTCCCACCACGAGGCGGCCCAGGCCCTCGCTGGAGAAGGGCTGTGGCCCAGCCAGTTGGCGGACAGTCAGGGGTGGTACCCCTCCCGACAGCTTGCCCGCCAGGCCTCTGGCCACCAGCAGGAGCTCCCGGCCTTGTGCAGGCACCACCAGGCCCACTGTGGCCACTCCCGGAGCGTTGGCAGCCACAAACTGCCCATCGCCAGGGTCCTCGGCCTGGTACAGCAGCTTGGACACGTCCTCAAGGTGCCGCTTCTCGCACACACCCTGCCGCACTTGCCCGCAGGCCACCAGCTCCTGGGTCCGGCTGTTCACGAGCAGCAGCTGGTTGGCATTGTCGGTAAGCTGGGCCTGTGGGCACTCAGCTGGGTCACGGAAAGGCACACAGTCGGGACTGTCGAAGACAGGGCCGGTGACAGCCATAGCCTGGAGCTGTAATTCGGGGCTGAGCTGGAAGAGGCGGTTCACTGCACCCACGTAGAGTGTGCCCTGGCCGGGCGCCAGTGCCAAATGGTTGAAGGTGGTGTTGAGTGCAGAGAAGTGATGGGCCTGACTCAGGGGCAGCGGTGGGCACAGCAGCAACAGCAGGAGCAGTAGGCGGGAGCCGAAAGGAGACCAGGGAGCCATCACGAGGTCCTGGGAGAGAGCCGAGCACCTGAGGCCCAGTGGGAGGAAGCGCTGCCTCCCCACCCCAGGCCAGCACGAGTAAGGGCAGTGAGGGCAACTGAGGAAGGAGGGGGCAGGAAAGCACCACAGGGAGAGGAGAACTGAGAAGAGAGACAGAGATAAAAAGGGGGGAGGAGGAAAGGACAGAGAGGCAGAGGGCAGGGGCAGAGAAAGAGGGCAGAGAGGAGCAGAGAGACAGAGGGAGTGACACAGGGGTCAGAGAGCGAGGAGGACAGAAAGACGGACAAAGAGACTACCCAACAGATGGGGCTGCTGTGCATACGTGTGTGCAAGGAAAGACTTTCTTTCCTTTTCTACTTTATAGGCAATTGGATTGTTGAAGGGGGGCAGATCCTGAAAAGTCTCAAGGACAGAAGGATGCAGTGACAGCCGGGGCAGTGACAAAGACAGGAAAGACCATGGAGAGGAGGAGAGGAGAGCGGGGCAGAAGACGTGGTGATGAGGAGACAGGAGGGGAGGCAGCGGGGTGGGAGGCACCCAGACAACAGAGAAAGGGAGCAGGAGCTCGGAGACAGAAGAGGACATGAGCCCTGGCTGCACCGGCTCAGTGGATTGAGCACTGGCTTACGAACCAAAAGGTCACCAGTTCGATTCCCTGTCAGGGCAGAGGCCTGGGTTTGGGGCTAGGTCCCCAGTAGGGGGTGTGTGAGAGGCAACCGCACATTGATGCTTCTCTCCCTCTCCTAAAAATAAGTAAATATATATTTTTTAAGAAGAGGATATGAGAGAAGGAAGGCTGGTGGAAGCCACATCACGGGGGGTCCTGTGTCCGCAACCGAGATGAGAAAAGGCACAGGGACAAGGGGCACGAAGGCCAGCCAGAGAGGGGGACCCCATCAGGGAGGGTAAACTGGCCCTGGGCAGCCAGGGCAGCAGCAAAGAGGAACCCTCACCCGCGGGGAGAGGAAGTGTTGGAGAGAGGACAAAAAGCCAGGGGAGAAACTGAGGCAGTCAGAGGAATGCAGGCCGAGACACGGCTGGACACTGCTGCAGCCTGCCCCAGAGATGTCAGGGAGGGTGGAGGGCTAGCCAGGGACAAGGAGGACAGGGTCATACCACAGAGGGCTGTGAGGGCCCCAGACTTAGCTGGGGGGTGGTCAGGCGGGGGTTGCGGGAGAGCTGGGAGCCAGTCTGAGGGGAGGAGAAGGGAGGGCACCAAGAGACAGCACAGGTGCAGGAGGTCTGTCCCCCTGCTCCATGGGCCACAGCAGCCAGGGTCCACTGGGGCCCGTCACCAAGAGTGTGGATGTGGAGTAGGAGGGAGAGAAAAGGGGAGTGAGAAGACAGCCGGGAAGAGAGCTTGACCGAGGCGAGGGCAGTCGGGGAGGAAGGGTGGAAAGCTCGAAGGGAGTCCTACCCAGAGAAGGCAAAGGCGCGGCTCCCACCAGTTTGGAACCATTTGGAACCCAGTCTGGAGGTGTCTCCCAGGGGGCTTGAGTGTGAGTCCTGCTTCCCAGCAGGGGGCCATGAGCAGTGGTCCCCACCCAACAACCCCAGCTGGCTGCTAGGTGACAAAGCGAGTGAGACAAAGAAAGAGATGCCAACAGGGCCGAACCCCCAGACCTTGGTGGACTCTTGTTCCTCCCTCCTCCTGCCCTCAATCCCAGAGCCACAGAGAAGGGGACAGAAGCCAGGTTTTAAGCTGAGTCGGAATCCCACATAACTGGGCGTGTGGGCCCAGCAGGCCCACGGTCACTCAGTGCTCCACAGCCTGCCAAGCAGAGGCACACGCCTGGGCTCCCTTATCTTGGTAACACAGACAGGAAGGTCAGGCCTGGCTCAGAGACAGGGCCATTTCCTCTAGACCTGGGATATCAGTGGTGGTGTCTGCGGCACGGGGGGGGGGGGCAGGGTAGAGGGACGCTGTGGCCAGGAGGTGCAGCACATTGAAGCCCCATGCCCAGGTTCCCCTGTGCTATTTTACCTGCCCTGCTCCACCCCGGGGCATCTCCGGGGACTCAGGACCCAGGCACTCACCAGTGAGAAGGGGAACAGCAGAGGGAAGCACACCTCCTCACTTCAGCTGCCCCAGGCCAGTGGTGACAGGCACAAGACTGCTGTGGGGGGCATTGCCCTGAGTGGGAGGGAGACAGTTGAGGCTCAGCCCCATTCACATCGGCCCTGGGGGACGGGACGAGGAGGCCGGAGGGGGGCAAGGGCCTAGTGGCCGGGCTCCACCACAGCTGGCAGCTTTGTCAATAGCGGCCGGGCCAAGGCAGCCCTGCCTCCAACTCAACAATGTCCCTTCTGTCCAGAGGCCAGGGACCCACTATCTGGTACTCTCCCCCCACCCTGGCTGTTCTGTCCAAGGGGCTCCCTGCCACTCTCCGCCCTCAGAGAGACACCCCCTGGGATCTGGGGACAAAGGGACAGGGTTTCCTCCGGCCAGAAAAATGAGACCCACACACACAGCCAGCCCCACCCCTCCGGTGTCAGCCAGCGAGCTCCTCCTTGTGAATGGCGCAGGGGAGGCCACGGAGCCCCCACAGGAGGGTCAGAGCACTGAGTCCCTGCAATGTCAGACTCGGCCTCAGTCGTCTTGGTGCCTGGCTGAAGTGCCAGTCCTGGCCCTCAATGCCTGCCTTTGTCCAGACTGGGGGCAGGGGAGACGTTGACAAAGGCAGCCCGTCCAGGAGACTCTCTTTCTGCCCAACACCCCCACCCCTTTGGCCCAGAATAAGACTGGCCAGAGAGCAAGCAATCGGGCTGTCCCCATCCAGCCCCACCTCTGGGGACTGGCAGAGTTGTGCCAGATACATCATGGTGGTAGTGGACAGTGCTGGCAAAGGATGCACAGAAGGGGGTGAGGGCTATGGCCCACGGGAACCCAACCCTCAGCTTCAGGCGCGGCAACTGGTTACTGGCTGTGCCCCTCCCCCTCCCCCAGGGAAACACCATCCCAGGAAGGGCCTAGACCCACCCTCCATGCATGGGGTTGGGAAAAGACTGTCTGCTGGCGACTGGCTCCCTTGCCACCCTCACAGGGTACCGTCTGCACACCGAGCCAGCACAGCTAGTGTTCTGGATCGTGGCTCTGGGACAGGTGCGCTCAGGTTGGAGTCCCTGCCTTCTCCATGGTGCGCAGCAGCAGCAGCAGCAGCAGCAGCAGCAGCAGCAAGGCTTGTTGCCACCTGGCCAGGCCAGTTGAGTGGCTGTGGGGGCAGGGAACTGGGCGGGCCACCTCCCTACCCTGTTCTCTGTCCTTGGCAAAGCCAGTTCTCCCATTTGGGGCAGAAGTTCTGGGTCCTACCTCTCAGCTCCAGGGCCACCCCCTGGGGGGCACTGTGCAACCAGGCACCAGGAAGTATCACAGGGCTGGGGCTGGCCCCTAAGGCCTTGGCCAGATCAGAACTACTTGGTCCTGTGGATCCTTGGCTTCTCCCAGGTCCCAGCACATCCTGAGGTGTTGCCCCCCAATCCAGAGGCCCCTGTACCCGTTACCCTCACCAGTCCTGGTTCCTGCCTACCTGGGTGGGCTGCTAGCAGGGGCTGAGGAGCAGCTGGAGGTGCCAGAAGTACGTCTCTGTGGAGTCCCGGCCTCTCTCCCCACAATGCAACCGTGCCCAACCCGACTCATCCTGGCGGGCCGCAGCCCAGCCCCTCCCCGCCCTCCCTTTTGCCTGAGGAAGCAGGGCAGGGTGCTGCTGCCCTCTGCAGGCCTTGGTGGGCATGGAGGAGGGCAGGTTGTGGGCACCTGAGTGGAGCAGGTGAGAGCAGGGTGGTGCCCTCCCTGGGTGGTTAGGGAAACATTTCATAGCTTTCCACGAAGTGCCTACTGGTGCTGTTCAGAGACAGAGCCCACTTCCCCTTGCCTCAAAAGACTTCTGGCTCTGGCTGGGTAGCTCAGTTCTGGATACTTCAAGGTTGCAGGTTCAATCCCCAGTCAGGGTGTGTATAAGAATCAACCAAAGACCCAGCTGGTGTAGCTCAGTGGATTGAGCACAGGCCTGCGAACCAAAGGATCATGGTTTGATTCCCAGTCAGGGCATATGTATGGGTTGCAGGCCAGTTCCCAGCAGGGGACCCGCAAGAGGCAACCATACATTGATATTTCTCTCCTTCTCTTCCCATCTAAAGATAAATTTTTAAAAACCTTAAAAAAAAAGAATCAACCAATGAATGCATAAAGAAATGGAACACACTTCAATCTTAATTTCTCTCCCTCTCCCTTTCTCTCAAATCAATAAATGAAAATTTTAATTAAAAAAAGTATCTTCTGGGTCTCTGGCAGAACTACTTACCCTGCTGTCAGATAAAGCCCTGCTGTCAGAAAAACCCACCTGTGGAGGGTACCGCGAGGCACAAGGAGGGGCAGTCAAGCCTGGGGACGTTCAGGGCATCAAGGAGGGGAAGTGAGGTTCAAGTTAAGCTTACACGAGTGCTACTATTATGACCACCCTCCTGAGGTACTGGGGCTGGGCTAAATGTTCTGGGTATATTAACTCATTCGGTCATTCTGATGGCCCCAGAAAGGGGTATACCTATTTCTCCTACTTCACAGGAGAGGAAACTGAGGCATGAGAGGTTAGGAAACTTACACAAGGTTGCACAGCTAGTAAGTGGCAAGGCTAAGAGTCAACCACAGGGTCCGTGCATTTAACCATCAGGCCAGTGGCCCTGAACCATGAACGAATCAGGCACTGGGTAGGAGGAGAGATGGGAACTGCCGGGGGCTGAGACTGCAGGTGACAGGTCCATGGGGAGGGGTAGGTTCTCCTACCTGGAGCATACAGGTGGTCAAGGTAGGCTTTGAGGGTGCAGAGGTCAGCAACTCAGGGAGAACTTGGACTTACCTGGCCACGGCCTTTGCATTTGGACAAGTGCAGACTAGTGGCCATGGGGTGGAGAAGCTCGGGGGTGCCTGGAGCGGGTGGGCCAGGAGAGAGGTGAATGCATTCCAGACATGCTCTGGGGGAGCAGAATCCCGGAGACTTGGTATTGGATGAGGCATAGGCAGTGAAGGCAGCAGTATCCGGAGACCCCTCGGTCTGTTCTGCTGGGGCATTGCTCTCCATGGGGCAGGGGCACCGAAGGGAGGAAGGACAGGAGGACTCAAGGGCCTACAGACAGAAGGAGATGGCCAGTGGAGCTGGTGGAGTACTGGTGTGAGAAATTCAGATCAGAGAGGACCTGCAGCTGACCGCTGACCACTGACCTGAGGCTGTGTGCCCAGGAAAGAGGAGGCCTCCTGTGATTCAGATGAAGTGTGTTTGCCTCTTCCAAGCTTACCTCCCCTGGAAACAGAACTTCTGGTCTGGAGGAAGAGAAACTAGAACTAGGAACTGCTGCTGAAAGCCATCTTGGCCCCAGATCTGGAAGAGAACTCAGACAGCGGTGTATCAGTCTCAAGCTCCAAAACGGAGGTTGGAGCTAGGTTATCAAGAGCCATAGAAAAATGCCCTTCTCCTCACCTCAGTAGGAGCTGGGAAAATGCCTTTCTGACAACAAGGAACCCCAGTTTTTCTGATCTGAAGAAATGGCCTACACTTCCGGCCAAGGTGGAGGAGTAGGTGGAAACACTGTATCTCCTTGCACAACCAAGTTTAAAGACAACAAAGTTTTAGTAACAAAAATGCAGCCAAAACACAGAAAAATTGAACTGTACGGCAGTCCAACAACAAAGAACCATTCAGCCAGACCAGTATGAGGGGTGGAGTCAGCGGTGGAGCGGGGTCGCACCGGAAAGATCGGTGGACCGACCCAGGAGTGCAAGCAGCAGTTGGCAGATCCCAGGTGTGGGGTGGCAATGGGAGGACCCAGTGAGGGTGCAGGGTGGCTGGCTGACTGCTGTCACACATTCGCGTGCAGATAAACCAAGTGAAGGAGTGAGCAGTGAGACAGACCGCTCAGGCTAGAGCCCCAGGGATGGGAATTAGAGCCTGAAAGCAACAATTGGGAAGACTTTCGGGGTCAAGGTGCCAGGAGAGATTGTTGGAGAGATCTCCCACAGGGTTCTGGAGGATACAAAAGCCCACATACGTGGGAACTAGCATCAGAAGGGCCCACTTTGCTGTGGGAAGCGGCAGAGGGGACAGAAATCTGAGAGAGAGAGGAATAAACACCATTGCCCCTCTCTGACCCTGCCCCCACATACAGAGTCACAACCCAGTGACCTGGGTGGCCCCGCCCTGGTGAACATCTAAGGCTCCACCCCTCATATGTAACAGACACGAACAGAACAAAACATTATGGCTTAAGAAGAACTCAAAGCCTCAGAGCCAATAATTCTAAGTGACCAAGAGATAGCCAAACATTCAGATGCACAGTTCAAAACACTGGTGATCAGGATGCTCACAGAACTGGTTGATTTCGGTCTCAAATTAGAGGAACAAATGAAGGCTAAACTAATTAAAATGAAGGGAAATGCACAGGAAACCAGTAGTGATGGAAAGGAAACTGGGACTCAAATCAAGGGAGTGGACCAGAAGGAAGAAAGAAATGACCAAACAGAAAAGGATGAAGAAACAAGAATTCAAAACAATGAGGATAGGCTTAGGAACCTCCACAACATCTTTAAATGTTCTAACATCTGAATTATAGGGGTACCAGAAGGGGAAGAGGAACAGCCACCAGTGGAAAACTTATTTGAACAAATAATAAAGCAGAACTTCCCCAATCTGGCAAAGGAAATAGACTTCTAGGAAATGCAGGAAGCTCAGAGAGTCCCAAAGAAGTTGGACCCAAGAAGGAACACACCAAGGCACATCATCATTATATTAGCCAAGACTAAAATGAAGGAGAGAATCCTAGAAGCAGCAAGAGATAAGGGGACAGTCACCTACAAAGGAGTTCCCATCAGACTCAGCAGATTTCTCAAAAGAGACCTTCCAGGCAAGAAGGGGCTGGAAAGAAGTATTCCAAGTCATGAAATCCAAAGACCTACAACCAAGATTGCTCTATCCAGCAAAGCTTTCATTTAGAATGGAAGGGCAGATAAAGTGCTTCTCAGATAAGGTCAAATTCAAGGAGTTCATCATCACCAAGCCCTTATTATATGAAATGTTAAAGGGACTTATCTAAAAAAAGAAGATAAAAAATATGAACAGTGGCCCTGGCTGGTGTAGCTCAGTGGATTGAGCACGGGCCTGTGAACCAGAGGATCACGGTTCGATTCCCAGTCAGGGCACATGCCTGGGTTGCAGGCAGGTTCCCTGCAGGCCAGTTCCCAGCAGGGGATGCACTAGAGGCAACCATGCATTGATGTTTCTCTCCATCTCTCCTTCCCCTCTAAAGATAAATAAATAAAAATAAAATCTTAAAAAAAATATGAACAGTGAAAGGGCAGTAAACTCACAGTTATTAACAACCACACCTAAAACAAAAACAAAAACAAACTAAGCAAACAGCTAGATCAGGAGCAGAACCATACAGATGAAGATCACATGGACGGTTAGCAACAGGGGAGTGGGAGAAGGAGAAGGGAGGAGAAGGTTCAGAAAATAAGTAGCATAGACTGTAGGTAGAAAATAGATAGGGGGAGGGCAAGGATAGTAGGGGAAATATAGAATCTAAAGAACTTGATACATGTGGTCATAAACTAAAGGGGGGGAATGGTGGGGGAGGGGGTGTGCAGGATGGAGGGGAATGAAGAGGGGAATAAGACAACTGTAATGGCATAATCAATAAAATATATTTAAAAAGAAAGAAATTCAGCTCAGGGTGACTGGAGGACTAGGGGGTTGATGTCAGTCGTTAGAGAGGACTTGGAAGGGAGATCAGGGACATGGGGAAAGGCCAGGTGGTCAAGAAAGAACCAGGGAGAGATCAAGAAGCTCCAGGTGTGTGTGTGCACAGGATGATGGGGGCGGAGCTCTGAACAATACAACTAGAAGGACCATCCCTCAGTGTCCCCATAGTCATCTGGGCCTCTCTCCAACCCTGTGCTTCCCTGCCCTCTCCCCCCACACACATATGTCTTTGGTGGCCTCAGGATAGACAGACATCTTCAATACCAGCACTGGGAACATTTTCCTATCTTTCCACAAAGGAAAATAAATCTGTCCCCAGGCAACACAATTTTTTAATCACTCAGTTTTATTAATATTTGAATACAGTCATCTCCATTTTCCTACCATCACTTTTTCCCACCCCACCCACCCCCACCTTCCACCCTCAATCCCACCCCCTTTTTGGCGTTGTCCAAGGGTCCTTTATACAAGTTCTTTGATGACCCTTTCCCTTCTTTCTCCTGTTATTTCCCTCCCCTCTCCCCTCTGGTTATGGTCAGTTTGTTCTTACTTTCAGTGTCTCTGGTATATTTTGCTTGCTCTTTTGTTTTGTTAATTAGGTTTGACTTATAGGTGAGATCATATGGTATTTTTCTTTCACCGCCTGGCTTATTTCACTTAGCATAATGCTCTCCAGTTCCATGCATGCTGTTGCAAAGGGCAGGAGCTCCTTCTTTCTTTCTGCTGTGTAGTATTCCATAGTGTAAATGTACCACAGTTTTTTGATCCATTCATTTACTGATGGGCACTTAGGTTGCTCCCAGCACTTGGCTATGGTAAATAATGCTGCTATGAACATTGGGGTGCATAGGTTCTTTTGAATTCAATTCAATTCAATTCAATTCAATTCAATTCAATTCAATTCAATTCCTGGTGTTTCAGGTTTTCTAGGGTGTAATCCCAGAAGTGGAATTGTCAGGTCAAAAGGCAGTTTCATTTTTAGTTTTCTGAGGAAATTCCATATCATTTTCCACAGTGGCTGTACCAGTCTGCATTCCCACCAACAGTGCACTAGGGTTCCCTTCTCCACACCCTCTCCAACATTCATTGTTCGTTGACTTGTTTATGATGGACATTCTGACTGGTGTGAAGTGGTATCTCATTGTGGTTTTATTTTGGATCTCTCTCTAATGATGCTGAACTTCATTTCATATGTCTCTGGGCCCTCTGCATGTCCTCCTTGGAGAAGTGTCTTTTTTAGGTCCTTTTGCCCATTTTTAAATTGGATTGTTTGTCTTCCTGGTGTGGAGTCATGTGAGTTCTTTAAATGTTTTGGAGATCAAACCCTTGTCTGAGATATCATTGGTAAGTATATTTTCACACACATTTGGTTTCTTTTACATTTTGCTAATGTTTTCTTTAGCCATATAGAAGGTTTTATTTGGAAGAAGTCCCACTTATTTATCCTTTCCTTATGTCCCTTGCTCTGGGGGACTTATCAGTGAAAATATTGCTGCATGGAGCATCTGAGATTTTCCTGCCTATGTTCTCCTCAAGGACTTTAATGGTGTCACAACTTACATTTAAGTCTTTTATCCACCTTGAATTTATTTTTCTGTATGGTGTAAGTTGGTGATCGAGTTCCATTTTTTTTGCTTGTAGCTGTCCAGATCTCCCAACACCATTTGATGAAGAGGCTGTTTTTACTCCATTTTATGCTTCTGTCTCCTTTGTCCAATATTAACTGACCATAGAGACTTGGGTTTATTTCTGATCTGTTTACTCTGTTCCAGCTGTTGATCTGTGTGTCTGTCCTTAAGGCAACACAATTTTGATAAGTTATATATGTTACAGGGTCTGCAAGGGCTGCTGCCATTCCTCCTAAGCAGATGACCGGTAGTCCTTGGTCTGAAATTGGTGGCACCCATGGAGAATCTTTGCCCGTTTTGTGAGCTTTCCCGTCTTAAGAAAGGGAGTTGAGCTGTATGTTTCCTTCTGCACAGGGCTACTTCACCTCCCCACTGTCCTTGGAGAAAAACTGGCAATGATCCACATGAATGGGCCACTTGGCCAGCTGCACAGGAGGCTGGTTATCACTGGCCCTGTGAGGGCTGGGAAGGCAGCTTCCTCTGTTCTGAGCAACCAGTGGTGCTGCAATGAATGACCTGATGCTCTCTCCTTGCCAAGTGCTGGGTTCTCTAGATGTTGGAAGAGGGCTCACCGGGTCACAGTGCACATGAACTCTGGGTTCTGGGTATGGAGGACTCGCTTTCCAAGCTGTCATCCCTACAACATTCCCACTGCTACTCTATAGGCAGGCATTTGTTTCTTTACATCTTTGTGAATAGTACTTTTTTTTTTTGAGAATCTGTTAACAGTTTTTTAAAAAGATCTTATTTATTTATTTTTAGAGAGAGGGGAAGGGAAAGAGAAAGAGGGAGAGAAACATCAATGTGTGGTTGCCTCTCATGTGGCCCCTACTGGGCACCTGGGCTGCAACCCAGGCCTGTGCACCGACTGGGAATCGGACTGGCAACCTTTGGGTTTGCAGGCCGGTGCTCAATCCACTGAGCCAGACCATCCAGGGCTGTTAACAGTTTTATTTGTTTAATGTTAGATACCATGGGCCAAGATTGTAAGGGCAAAAAATTCAGTCAACAACTGCTTCACAAGGGATAAGGAAAATTCTGCCATGATGTTAGCAAAGGTAAAGGAGAAAATTTACACTGTAAGGGGCACCATTTCCCCACAGACTACCTCTTGGCATTTTCTGAATGAATGGGCTTGGCAATCTAAATAAATCATTTCAAAAGGTAACAGCAACAGATAAAATTTAAAGGAATTATTAGGCCCTGGCTGGTGTAGCTCAATGGATTGAGCTCGGGCCTGCGAACCAGGCAATTGTGGTTTGATTCCCAGTCAGGGCACATACCGGGGTTGCAGGCCAGTTCCCAGCAGGGGATGCACGAGAGGCAACCATACATTGATATTTCTCTCCCTCTCTCCTTCCCTTCCCCTCTAAAGATAAATAAATAAAATCTTAAAAAAAAGAAATTCATGGCCCTGGCTGGTGTAGCTCAGTGGATTGAGCGCGGGCCTGCGAACCATACAATCGTGGTTCGATTCCCATTAACATTGGGAATTAAATAAATAAAATCTTTTTAAAAAATGAAATTCAATTCTATTAAAAAAGAAATTATTAAAATTACAATTAGAAGACTGAAAAATTCTTGAACTCTTATTAAAATCACAAAGAAAGAACAATTATTTATTTATGAACTTCATAAATGACTGAATGTGCAACTGACATCTACTAGCGATGATGTGGTAATATACAATTTGTCCAGTATTTGAACAGTTTGTTTTTATTGCTTTCTAATCATAAGAGATCATTAAAGGCAAAGCCTATATGATGCTGCACACAGAAAAGGAACAGTCACTGTGGGCCCTACTACCAATGAAATGGTAGGTAAACAAATCTTTTTCTGGTCAAGAGAAAGTGAAAGAAATGGCACTCAGCATGCTTCACACTACAGGATGAATTTCCCTACAAAGAAGCCAGTGAAAATGGCTGCAATTACAAGAAGTGAAGGAAGAGGACCAGTGACATTCTCTCTGAAGGATGCAGCTGAGGTCGATCAGGTTTATCCGAACGTGCTACCTTCCTGAGCCTTCAGCCTTCGTTGCTCAGGTGTTGATTTTTTTTTTATAGCTTCATAATCTCTCCCTGAAGTTTTTTACATCCTTCCATGAATTTCCTTGTTTCAGTGTCATTGAGTGAAGCACTACGTGGTTTTGCATCTTGTTTAGATGCATTCAACAGAATAGTTTTGCTAGGTTCCATAGCATTCAATTGATCATTTACATTGGGCATTGCAAAAACACATCTCAGTTTAATGCATTAATTCATTGGGTTTGCCTGTTTCCACGAAGCTTCCATATCTGAAATGTTTGGTGGAGTGCACATTGTACCACAAACTTGTGTTCAATCTTCATGGGGAGCACAAAAGGTGCAGCATTACTGAAGTGGTCACAGTCACCCCGGCTCAGGGATTCCACTGTTGGGCCTCACACAGTACCAACGAGGTGCTACAGTCTTCACTTTGAACCATACTTTTCTATTTGATGGATTTCACAATTTAGATTTGTAGTGACTACAACTGTGAAGAGGCCTTCGAATTTGAGGTCTGTGGGAGGGTGCAGGACCAGGATCTGCTCGGGTTTGCAATGGGCCCAGAGGCAGACGCCAATGGAGAGACAGCACAGAGCAGGGGTGCACCCACTGCTGGCTGGTGACTGGGTGCAAGGGCTACTACGGCTCAGATGAACCTGCCACTAAGTCACCGGGTTGGTGGGCAGCTCACTAGGTAAGCAGCTGCAGGACTCACAACTGACTGAACCCCCTGTGCCTAGTACTTTTACCTAGTACATAACTCTTTCTTTTTTAAAAAAATATTTTTTAATTTTTATTTATTTTTAGACAGGGGAAGGGAGGGAGAAAGAGAGGGAGAGAAACATCAATATGTGGTTGCCTCTCATGTAGCCCCTAATGGGGACCTGGCCCACAACCCAGTTGTGTGCCCTGACTGGGAATCAAACCTGCAACCTTTTGGTTCGCAGGCCTGCGCTCAATCCACTGAGCTATACCAGCCAGGCTTTAAAAATTTATTTATTTAGTTAGTTAGTTTTAGAGAGAGGGGAAGGGAAGGTTTGGAGGCAAACATTGATGGTTGCCTCCGGCATGCCCCCAATCGGGGACCTGGACTGCAAATCCGGGCATGTGCTCTGACCAGAATGAAACCCCACACCTTTTGGTTTGTGAGACAAACCCACTGAGCCACATCAGGCGGGGCAGTACTTAGTTCTTTCTGTCAGTATGAGGGGTGTGAAGTAGTTATTATGCCTTGTTGGGCTTTTAATTGGCATTCCCTGAATTCTAGTACTATTCAGTTTCTTAGTGTTTCTTCTCCTGCGAAATGCCTGATCATGTCTTTGCCAATTTTTTTCTATGTGTTTCTTTTCCTTACCATTTTGAAGGATTCTTTATATATTCTAGATACCAGTCTTTGGTCTGTTTAGTCTTTTTTTGTCTGTTTTTCTTTTTAAAAATTATTTATTTATTTTTATTGATTATGCCATTACAGTTGTTCTATTCCCCCCTTCATCCCCCTCCACCTTACCCCCTCATCCCCACCATTACCCCCCTTTAGTTTATGACCATGTGTCTCAAGTTCTTTAGATTCTATATTTCCCATACTATTCTTGCCCCACCATCTATTTTCTATCTACTGTCTATGCTACTTATTTTCTGTACCTTCTCCCCCTTCTCCTCCTCCCACTCCCCTGTTGCTAACCCTCCTTGAGATCTTTATTTCTATGTTTCCACTCCTGATCAAGCTGTCCTTTTAGTTTGCTTTTGTTTCAGGTGTGGTTGTTAATAACTGTGAGTTTGCTGTCCTTTCACTGTTCATGTTTTTTTAACTTCTTTTTCTTAGATAAGTCCCTTTAACATTTCATATAATAAGGGCTTGGTGATGATGAACTCCTTGAACTTGACCTTCTCTGAGAAGCACTTTATCTGTCCTTCCATTCTAAATGAAAGCTTTGCTGGATAGAGCAATCTTGGTTGTAGGTCTTTGGATTTCATGACTTGGAATACCTCTTTCTAGCCCCTTCTTGCCTGTAAGGTCTCTTTTGAGAAATCTGCTGACAGTCTGATGGGGACTCCTTTGTAGGTGACTGTCCCCTTATCTCTTGCTGCTTCTAGGATTCTCTCCTTCATTTTAATCTTGGCTAATGTAATGATGATGTGCCTTGGTGTTTTTCTTCTTGGGTTCAACTTCTTTGGGACTCTCTGAGCTTCCTGGATTTCCTGGAAGTCTATTTCCTTTGCCAGATTGGGGAAATTCTCCTTTATTATTTGTTCAAATAAGTTTTCCACTGGTGGCTGTTCTTTTTCCCCTTCTGGTACCCCTATAATTCAGATGTTGGAATGTTTAAAGATGTCCTGGAGGTTCCTAAGCCTCTCCTCATTTTTTTGAATTCTTGTTTCTTCACTCTTTTCTGTTTGGCCATTATTTGCTTTCTTCTGGTCCACTCCATTGATTTGAGACCCAGTTTCCTTTTCATCGCTATTGATTTCCTGTGTAATTTCATTCATTTCAATTAGTTTCGCCTTCATATGTTTGTCTAATTTGTGGCTATAATCAACCAGTTCTGTGAGGATCCTTATCACCAGTGTTTTAAACTGTGCGTCTGAGAGTTTTGCCATTTCTTCATCGCTTAGATTTATAGGCTCTGGGGCTTTGAGATCTTCTTGAGTCATTTTTGTTCTGTTCACGCCCATTGAGTACGAGGAGGGGAGCCTTGGACTCCCAGGTCACTGGGTTGTGATGCTGTATGTGGGGGCGTGGTCAGAGCAGGGAAATGGCGGCCCCCTCTGCTGTTTCTTGCCACTGGGTAAGGAGCAGAGCCTCAGGTGGTTCATGAGGGCAGGGCCACTTAGGTCGCTGGGTTATGACGCTGTATGTGGAGGCGGGGTCAGAGCGGGGAAATGGCTGCGCTCTCTGCTGCTGCTCGCCACTGGGGCCTGCTGGGTCCCGTCCAATCGCCCACTCCCTCGCTTGTCTATCCATGCACGGATGCGAGACCACAGTCAACCCGCAGCCCTGCTCCCTCGCTGTTTCCCCGCGGTCGCTCACTGAGTTGCCCACCAGGTCCAACCTTGCACCTGGATTCCTCGCACCTGAGTCCATCTGACAGAGTTTTCCTGCGCAACCCCGCTCTTCCAGCTGCTGGTTTCGCCCCTCTTACCGGTCAGGCTGAAGAATTTGTTGTTATCAGACTTCCAAAAAGTTCAATTTTCTGTGTTCTGGCTGTGTTTTCTGTTGCTAATATTTAGTTGTCTCTAAACTTGGTTGTGTGAGGAAGCACGGAGTCTCCACCTATGCCTCCATCTTGGCGGAAGTCTCCAGTTTGTCTTGGTCTGTTTAGTCTTTTCCTTGTCCATTACTTGTCTTCTCAGTTTGCTTATAGCACTGTTAGATGAACAGGTCTTAATCTGCATATAACTACATTTATTGATCTTCTCTTTTATGGTTTGTCATTTTTGTCTTCTTTAAGAAATCCTCCCCTACCCCTACAGTACTCAGGTTTTTTTCCCCTAAATATATTTATAGGAATGTGGATGGTGTGGCTAAGTAGGTAGAGCACCAGCCTGTGAACCAAAAAGACTCTGGTTCGATTCCCAGCCAGGACACATGCCTGGGTTGCAGGCCAGGTCCCCGGTTGGGGGCGTTCGTGAGGCAACCGACTGATATTTCTCTCACACATCGATGTTTCTCTCCATGCCTTTCTCCCTCCATTTCCCTCTCTCTAAATATAAATAAATAAAATTGTGGAACATAAATATGTTTACAGGCTTTCATCTTCAGGTTCTTCATCTATCTCGAATGAGTTTGTGTATGATGTGAGGTAGGGATCTTGTTTTCTATTTATCCACATTGGTATCTGTTGTCCCCACCTTATTAGTCAGTCCATCCTGCACAGACATTGGGTGAGGCCCTTTGGCGTATGCCGCGTCCCATGCCCATGTGAGCATGGCTCTCTCTTCTGTCCACTGGGTTTACTTGCCTCCCCCGTTGTATTACTAAAGCTTTAAAGTGAGTCTTCATACTGGGGAGTCTCTTCTTTTTCCTTCTCTTTCTTTCTCCCTTTTCTCCTCCTTGTGCTCCTCCTTCATTTGTTGCTTCTCCTCCTAATCTTTCACAATTATCACACTTATTGTAAAACCTTTAGTTTTCATTAGAAGTTTAAGAAACAGACTGTTAAGTTCCAGGAAAATCTCTGGTGAATTTTTTTTTAAATTTTGAATCACTCTGGAGACTAGCCATGTCTAAAATATTGAGTCCTCATGTATGAGCATAGCATATCTATTTATTAAGATCCTTTCAATAATTTCCCCATAAAGGACTTGCACATCATTTATTAGATTTATTACTAGAGACTCATTTTTTTTCAAGCCATTATAAATGCTGTCTTTTAAGTTCTCCTTCTGACTGTGTTGCTGGTATATAGAAATGCAATTGACTTTGTGTATGGATTTTGTGTCAAGCAACCTTGTAAACTCTTATATTAAGTCTAAGAATTCTTTCTGGTTTCCCTTTATAAATCTTTTTTGATTTTCTACTTACATAATCACGTCATCTGCCAATAATGACTATTTTGTTTCTTCTTTCCCAGGCCTTGTAACTATGGTTTCTTTTTTTTTTTCACTCTACTTTCCTGAATAGTACACCATTGAATGGAAGCAAGACAATGTTCTCCATGTTTCATTAGTAAATATGATGTTTGCAGGAGGTGTTTGGTAGACTTGTCTATGAGATTGAAGAATTTCCCTTGTAGTCCTACTTTGCTGTATGTTGAATTTTTATCAAATGATATTTCTGAATGCATTATTGGGTGATGACAAAACTTTCTTCCTCTCATCTGTTAATGTGGTAAACTATATCAACTGATTTTCTAATATTAAACCACTCTTCCATTTTTCTGGGTTCAACTGAACTTTGTCATGGTGTATTTTATTCATATACAGTTCTGTTTTGGCTTCCTTAAAGAAATATTTTACTTATTGAAAGAGGGGAGGGGAAAGAGAAAGAGAGGGAGAGAAACATTAATGTGTAGTTGCCTCTCATGCATCTCTGACTGGGTTCTGGCCTGCAACCCAGGCATGTGCCCTGACTGGGAATCAAACCCATGACCTTTTGGTTCTCAGGCCTACACTCAATCCACTGAGCCACACCAGCCAGGGTCTGGCTGTATATGTGTGTGTGTGTGTGTGTGTGTGTGTGTGTGAAAAGGAAAAGAACTATTTATTCAAAAATTATACAGACTTAGAGTAATGACTTAATGTCTTCGTTAAAATCCTATAGTTCCTTAAAACACCCACAAACACAGTCTTTCCTTCCCCTCTTCGCCCAGTCCGGGGTACCATATCTCAGGAAAAGAAATAGAAGTCTGTGGCTCAGCTAGTCCCTGGTCCTTCCCAGTGATCTGTGCTTGTCTGGTAAGCCTCCTGCAGTTCCCAGAACCATCAGCTGTGTTGCTGGGATTATTGCCAGCTCTTTTTTTTTTTTCAAGTTCTTACTCCAAACCCATGTTGCACCTTCCCCTGGCCCAGCAGTGAGAGTCCTTTTACCCCTTTCCTTCCCTGCAAGGTCTCTCCTGCATTCTTCCAGACTGCTAAGAGAGATCTCTGTACGACTGCTACATCTTGCTTTCCTGCTTCCTAAGCTGCGTGGTGAAAGGAGCCCCCAGATCATGTGGTTCCCTGAACCTCAAGACTGCGTGGTTCTGACCTCGGTTTTTTTTTTTTTTTGGCCTTGTATAATCCTTGTTGGGTTTTGGTATGAAGATATCACGAAATGCACCGGAGGAGCATTTCCTCTTTTTCCCATTTCTTGGAACAATGGAAGAGAAGGGTTATCAGTTCCTTGAAGGTTTACTAGAATTAATCTGTAAAACTATCTAGGCCTTCCTTGTTTTTGCAGCCTCCTGCCCCTCTATCCACACATTTTAAACTACTGATTCAATTTATTTAATAAGTATGGGACACTTCAGGATTTCTGTTTCTTTTTAAAAAATCTGTATTGTATTTTTCCATTACCATGTAGTCCCCTTACACCTCCTCTCCCAGCAGTCACCACACTGTTGTCCATGTCCACGAGTCCGCTTTCCTTTTTGCTCAATCCCTCCACCTCTTAACTTCCTCCCCACTAGCTGTCACCCTGCTCTCCATCTATAAGTCTGTCTCTATTTTGCCTGTTAGTTCAGTTTGTCCATTAGATTCCACTTATGAGTGAAATCATATGGTGTTTGTCTTTCTCTGACTGATTTCACTTAACATAATGCTCTCCAGATCCATCAATGCTCTGCGGAGGGTAATTTTTTTCTTCTTTTTGATGGCTGAGTACTGTTTCATTGTGTAAATATCCCATAGTTCTTTTTAAAATTTTTATTTACTTATCTTTACAAGGGAAGGGAAGGAGAGATGGAGAGAAATATCAGTGTATGGTTGCCTTTTGTGCGTCCCCTGCTGGGAACTGGACCCTGCTGGGAACTGGCCTGCAACCCAGGCATGTGCCCTGACTGGAAATCGAACCACAATCTTTTGGTTCACAAGCCCGTGCTCAATCCACTGAGCTACACCAGCCAGGGCCCATAGTTATTTTTAAAAAATACTTTATTTATTTATTGTTAGAGAGGGGGGAAGGGAAGGAGAAAGAGAGGGAGAGAAACATCAATGTGTGGTTGCCCCACACAGGGCCCCCACTGGGGACCTGGCCCACAACCCAGGCATGTGCCCTGATTGGGAATTGAACCAGCGACCTCTTGGTTTACAGGCTGGCACTCAATCCACACCAGCCAGGTGTCCCATAGTTGTTTGGTCCACTCATCTGTTGATGGACAACTTGGGTTGTTTCCATGTCTTGGTGATGGTAAATAACACTGCAATAAACATAGGCGTGCTGATGTACTTTTGAATTAGTGTTTTGAGTTCCTTCAGGTATATTCCCAGAAGTGGGAGCACTGGGTCAAAAGGCAGATCCATTTTAAATTTTTTTGAGGTACTCCATACTGCTTTCTCCATGCTGCACAAGTTTGAATTCTCCCAACAGTGCAAAACGGTTCCCCTTTCCCCACATCCTTGCCAGCACTTGCTGTTTGTTGATTTATTGATGATGGCCATTCTGACAGGCGTGAGATAGTATCTCACTTCGGTTTTACTCTGATGATTACTGACATTGAGCATTTTTTCATATGTCTATTGGCCATCTGCATGTCTTCTTTGAAGAAGTGTCTATTGAGGTCCTTTGCCCATTTTTTAATTGGGTCGTTTGGTTTTTTTGGCATTGAGTTTTGTAAGTACTTTACAAATTTTGGATACTAACTCCTTATCAGATGCATTGGTGAATATGTTCTCCCATTCTGTGGGTTGTCTTTTAATCTTGTTGACGGTGTCCTTTGCTTTGCAAAACCTTTTTAATTTGGTGTAGTCCCATTCATTTATTTTTTCTTTTGTTTCCCTTGCCTGGGAAGATATATCCAAGAAAAAATTGCTACAAGAAATGTCTGAGATTTTGCTGCCTATGTTTTCTTTTAGGATTTTTATGGTTTCAGGTCTAACATTTAAGTTTTTGATCCATTTTGAATTCATTTTTGTGTGTGGTGTAAGAAGGTGGTCTAGTTTTATTTTTCTGTATGTATCTGTCCAACTTTCCCAACAGCATTTATTGAATAAGTATCTTTAGCTTATTGTATGTGCTTCCTTCCCTCTGTTGAATATTAATTGACTATAAAGGTGTGGGTTTGTTTCTGGGCTCTCTATTCTGTTCCACTGATCTATGTGTCTGTTTATATGCCAATACCATGCTGATTTGATTACTATGGCCTTACAGTATAGTTTGATATTAGGCAGCGTGATTCCTCCAACTTGGTTTTTTCTCAGGATGGCTGTAGCTATGTGGGGGCTTTTGTGGTTCCATATAAATTTTTGAAATAATTGTTCTAGTTCTGTGAAATATGGCATTGGAATCTTGATAGGAATTGTGCTGAATCTATAGATTGCTTTGGGTGGTATGGACATTTTAATTATTTTAATTCTTCAAGTCCATGAACACGATATGTGCTTCCACTTATTTGTATTTTCTTCAGTTTCTTTCTTCAGCGTCTTACAGTTTTCTGAGTACAGGTCTTTTACATCCTTGGTTAGGTTTATTCCTAGGTATTTTATACTTTTTGAAGCAATTGTGAATGGGATTGTTTTCTTAATTATCCTTTCTGTTAGCTTATTATTGGCATATACAAATGCAACTAATTTCTGGATATTAATTTTGTGTCCTGCTACTATGCTGAATTCATTTAGCAGTTCTAGTAGTTCCTTGGTGGAATCTTTGGGGTTGTCTATCTGCAAATAAAGACTGTTTTACTACTTCCTTTCCAATTTGGATGCTTTTTATTTCTTCTTCTTTTCCGATTGGCTAGGACCTCCAGTACTATGTTGAATGAGAGAGGCAAAAGCAGACACCCTGTCTTGTTCCTGATCTTAAGGGGAACACTTGTAGTTTTTGCTCATTGAATATGATCTGTTTCTTCTTGAGTCCATTTTTTATTGTGGTATAAAACACATAACATAAAGTTTATTATCTTAATTATTTTTATTTTTAAAAACATTTTAAATTTATTTTTAGAGAGAGGGGGAAGAAGAGGGAAAAAACATCGATGCGAAAGATAAACATCAATCAGTTGCCTCTTGCACACCCCCAGCTGGGCACTGTGTCCACAACCCAGGTATGTGCCCTGACTGGAAATTGAAATAACACCCAACCCACTGAGCCTCACCAGTCAGGGCTCATCTTAACCTTTGTTAAGCGTACGGTTCACTTCTGTTAAGTATACTTCCATTGTCATGAAACAAATCTCCAAAACTTTTTCAAAATCTTGCAGAACTGAAACTCTATACCCATTAAAAACCTCCTTCCCCCCCCCACGCGGCCTCTGTCACTCACCTTTCTACTTTCTGTCTCTACAAATTTGACTTTAGATATCTCATGTAAGTAGAATGACACAATATTTGTCTTATTTCACTTAGCATAATGTCCACCAGGTTCATACATGTATATGGCAGGGTTTCCTTCCTTTTTAAGTAGAAATAATATTCCACTGTATGTATATACTACATTTTTCTTAGCCATTCACCAGCAGATGAACACTCAGGTTGCTTCTACCTCTTGGATATTGTGAATAGTGCAACCATGAGCATGGATATGCAAACACCTGCTTTCAATTCTTTTGAATATATACCCCGAAGTGGAATTTCTGGACCCTACAGTAGTTCTATTTTTAATTTTTTGAGGAACTTCCATACTGTTTTCCATGGCAGTTTCACCATTTTACAATCCCACCAACAGTTTATGAGACTTCCAGTTTCTCCCCATCCTTGCCAACACTTGACATTTTCTTTTTGCTATAGTAACCATCCTGATGTATGTGAGGTGATATCTTACTGTGGTTTTGATTTACATTTCTTGATGATTAGTGATGTTGAGTATCTTTTCATATGCTTTTTGGGCATTTGTATATCATCTTCAGGGTAATGTCTATTCAACTCCTTTGTGCATTTTTTAATTGGGTAATTTGATTTTTTTGTTGTTGAGTTGTAGGAGTTCTTTATATATTCTGGATATTAACACCTTATCACATATATGATTTGCAAATATTTTCTCCCATTCTGTAGGAGTCCTTTCACTCTGCTGATTGTGTCCTTTGTTGCACAAAAGTTTTTAAGTTTGATGTTGTCTCATTTGTCTACTTTTGCTTTTGTTGCCTATGCTTTCAGTGTTGTTTGCAAGAAGTCATTGCCTATTCCAATGTTATGAAGATTTTTCCTATGTTTTCTGTTAAAAGTTTTATAGTTTTAGTTATTACACCTTAATCCATTTTGAGTTGATTTTTGTATATGACATAAGATAAGGGTCCAACATCATTCTTTTGCATGTGAAAATTCACTTTTCCCACCATCATTTGTTAAAGAGACTATTTTTTCTCCATAAACAGTCTTGGGACCATTGTCAAAGATCATTTGACTATATAAATGAGGATTTATTTCTGGGCTCTGTATTCTGTTCCATTGGTCTATTTTGCCTGTCTTCATGCCAATACCACATTGCTTCAATTCCTGTAGCTTTGTAATGTGTTTTGAAATCAGGAAGTGTGAGTTCTCCAAATTTGCTCTTCTTTTGCAGAATTGTTTTGGCTACTTGGGGTCCCTTGGGATTCCATATGAATTTTGAGGTGAATTTTTCTATTTTGAGTCAATTTTTGTAAACAATATATTCTGGGGAACATGCTTATTTCATCAAAGTTTCAAATTTATTAGCATAAAGTATTTAAAAAAATATTTTATTAATTTTTAGAGAGACTGGTAAGGGAGGGAGAAAGAGAGGGAGAGAAACATTAATGTGTGAGAGAAACATCAATCAGTTGTCTCTTGCGTGCCCCCAGCCTGGGACTGGATCTGCAACCCAGGCATGTACCCTGACCAGGAATTGAACTGGAGACCTTTGAATTTGGGGGATGATGCCCAACCCACTGAACCACACCAGCCAGAGCAATTATTAGCATAAAATCTTTTGGTTTTATTTCATTATTATAAAATTTGATAGGTCAAAACCTGGTGATATTGCTTAATATTCAGCTATTTTTGACCTATAAAATGGCATTTTTATCTTATTCGACCTAATACATACAAAACAGTATGTAGCACTTATATGAATGGTTTAGAGAATGGTGATAAAGTGCTACACATACGTCCCTACTGGCAGTGGTACAGCATTTCCAATGCCTCTGAAGCCCCCATGTACCCTCTTCCTCCCTTAACAGAGGCAATCATTATCCTTTCCTTGCTTTTCTTTATACTTGTTCCAAATATGAATTATCTCTAAATGATATATCATTTAGTTTTGTATTTGAACTTTACATAAATGGAATTATACTAGATGTATTTTTTGTAACTTGTTGCTTTCTTTCCACATTATATTTTTCACATCCATCCAAGTTGATGCATATAGCTGTAGTTTATTCACTCTTATTGCCAGATAATGTTCCATTGTATGACTAATATAGTTCATTTATTCTCCTATTAATAGACATATGGGTTCTCTCTGGCTCTTGCCTATTGTAAACAATGCTGTTATGAATGGTTTATACATGTAATCTGGTATATTTGTGGAAGACCTTCTCTAAGGTGTGCCCAGGAGTGACATTGTTAGGTTATAAATATGCATGTCTTCAACTCTACTACAGAATGCCAAATTGTTTTCCAACATGGTCGTACCATTTTATATCTCCCTGCCCCCACCTCATAGTGTGTGAGTTCCTGCTACTCCATAGCACTGCTAACATTTGGTATTGTCAGACTCTTTAAATTTCTGTTAACTAGTAAAAATAAAAGAATACTTCACTCTGGCTTTAATTTGCATTTCCACAGACCTTCTGTTTTAACTCCCCAGAGAGTAAAGTTTGGCCTTCTGCACAAGGTGGGTCGAAGATGTGAGCATCTGGCAGTTCATATATGTATATATCATTACATAATATATAATGTACACACACACACACACATATATGATGTAGAAGGGTTTTTTAACACTTTGTGGGATTTTTAGAAGCTTTTAATGCAGACTTTTAGTCGATCCTCCTGTTCCACCACACCCACCATATATTCACAGTTTTTTTTTCTGAGATATCTGGTGCTCCAGTTCTTGTGCAAACCCAGCCCCTGCTGCTGGCTGCCTCCCACCACTGTTTTAAAAGATTGTCCTAGTCATCTATCCTCTACTAGCACCCTAAATTTTCTTGGTAGGTACTCCTCTCATTTTCTTTGGTAAATTTATTCCTTTTTACATTGGTCACCCTCTTACTGTCACTTTCAAGGTATTTGAGAAGCAAGGACCACACAGGTGTTCAAGCTCCCATGCTTAGCCCAAAGTTTCCCATTATGTTTGAAATGGTTGTTGGGAAAATGCTTTTCCTTCTGAACATTGTTTATTTGCGTATTCTCTCCTTTCATTCATTTTTTTTAAGATTCTATTTATTTATTTTTAGACAGAGGGGAAGAGGAGAAGGAAGTGGAGGGAAACATCCATGTGTGGTTGCCTCTCATGTGGCCCCTACTGGGGACCTGGCCCATAACCCAGGCATGTACCCTGACTGGGAATTGAACCAGCGACCCTTTGGTTTGCAGGCCAGCACTCAATCCACTGAGCCACACCAGCCAAGTCTCTCCTTTCACTCTTGCCAGAGACTTACCTATTCGATTAATTTCAAAGAATCTATGTTCGGTTTTATTGATCTTTGTGTTTTCCATTTCATTAATTTCTGCTCTCTCTGTGATTTCCTTCCTTTGACTTTTTAAAAAATTGATTATAGAGAGAGGGAGGGTGGGGAGAGAGAGATCTATTTGTTGTTCCACTTATTTATGCATTCATTGGTTGATTCTTATATGTGCCCTGACCAGGGATTGAACACACAAATTTGGTGTATCTAATGATGATGATGCTCTAATGAACTGAGCTACCAGACCAGGGCCTTCTTTTTACTTCCTTTAGGTTTATTTTACTATGGTTTTTCTAATTTCCTGAGTTGGTGCTCATCTCATTCATTTGAAGGTTATACAGTTCTTCGTAAGTATCACTTGAGCTATATTCCATAAGTTTTCACATAATTTTTGTCATTGTTGTTCAGTTCTGTTTTTAGATTTCCACTATAATTCTTCTTGGACCAACCATTTGGCAGTGTATTTGTAAATTTAAATTTGCAAACATTTGGGAGAACTTAATTTTAGTTTTATTAATGATAAATATGATTTTATTCTATCGCAGCTTGGGTACAATGATCTGTACAATACCAATTCTTTGAGTATTTGTTGACATTTGTTTTGTGGCCTAGGACATGGTGAGTTATACTAAACATTTGAGGTGAACTTGATAACAATACGTAGCCTCTAGTTTTGGAATGCCCATTAATCAAGCTTGTTCATTTCCCCCTCCATATTCTTACTAGTTTTGTCTACTTGAACTGCCCATTGTAGTGAGAGGTGGTATAATTTACTGTGGTGAATTTACTGATTTATTAATTTTTCCTTTTATTGCTACTTTTTCGTTTGATATACATTTGAGGCTCTGTCATTGGGTGCACACACATTCAGAATGGTTGATGCCCCAAATGAATTATTTCTTTAATCATTATGCAGCAACCTCTTTCACTCCTAATAATGATTTTTGCCCTGAGGTCTATATTGTCTTATATTAATTTCTCTTCACTAACTTCCTTTGGGTTGGTATTTGCTGGTTTGTCTCTTTCCATACCTATCAATTAGGGGTTGGTGGCAGACCACAGAACCTCTAGCTACTTAAGCATTTTTTTTCTGGAAAAAAGAAAGGATTTATGATCAGGTAGGGATGACTTACACAATCTTGGGAAGAGATGGAGGAACGACTCCACAACTTCCCACCTTTCCATTTACTGCCTCTCCTATAATCGGGAACAAATCTTAACCTTGACATCTGTATAAAATGCAGTCTATCTCCCCCCATCCCACAACTGCCATGAGCCCAAGCCTCCTTTTCCCAGGCTGTCTATGCAGATCTTCAACCAGCAGCTGCCTCTGTGCTAGCCTGATGCCCCTTCAGAATATCTCCAGGCTGGAGTTCATCCAAGCTGCAAACTCCCCTGGCCACTGCCTACTCATTATTTCCCAGGGGGCTGCAGGCTGAGGCCCAGCAAGTGCTAACTGGGTGACAGCTTGTCTCCTGCCCGACCCTCCTTCAGTGAAGGGAGCCATCACCCACCAGGCCAAGATGAACCCAAGGGTCATCTGGACTTTACTCCCTCCCTCCCCCAGTGACTGACCACCCCCCAGGCCTGTTGATTTTCTTGTAATGTCTCTCTAATCCGTCAGAGATTTCAGGCCTCAGCACATCTCATCTGGGCCGTTTTAGGTGCTGTGTTCACTCACCTATCCCCCTCCCCCCCTCCGCACTCTATTACTCATTAATCTGCACTCTATCGTCAAGCAATCAGTCTATCATTGATCATCTATGTTTTGAGGTGAAACTCACATTGCACAAAATTAACCTGTTTAAAGCACCCAATTCAGCGCCATTTAGTGCAACCATCACCTCTATCATTCCAGAACATTTTCATCATCCCGAAAGGAGATCTGGTCCCCATTAGCAGTCATTCTCCATTGCCCGTCTCCCCGGCCCCTGGCCCCCACTGACCTCCTTTCTGTTTCTGTGGATTTGCTTATTCTGGACATTTCAGAGGAATGGATTCATACATGTCTTTTGTAATTGGCTCCTTCCGCTCAGTCAGCATCATGTTTTTTTTCAGTTCACCCACATTATAGCAGGGTCAGAACTTCATCCTTTCATAGTGGTGCGCCTCCTTCCAAACAGCTCTTCACACAGCCTGCTTTAAGTGCAACTCCATGTGGTTTCCATCCTGCTGAAGAGTCTTCAATAGCTTCTTGTTACCTCTGGAATGAGTTCAAGATCCTTAGGGTGGCCCTGGCCCCTACCTTCCCCTGCACTCAGCATCAATATCCTGCATCTTGCTTCCCATTTACTCCTGGTCCTTTGCATAAGCATTTCCTCCTTCTAGAAGATCCAGAAGTGATTCTTCCCCGCTGCCTCTTGCTAGGCTGGGTCAGGACATTTCCTTTTCCATGTTCCCTCAGTCAGCCCACTTTGCAGCTCACTGGGTTTCCCATACTGTCTCTCTGGAAGCTCCTCATGCAGAGACGCAGCATTGGTCCTCTCCTCCCCACCCCAGCACTGGTTCTGGGCTTGGTCCAGAGTCCTATTTGGGCTCAGCAATATTTTCGTGAGATGCTGCTGCTGAATCCTCCTCCTCACCAGCTACAGAATGTGCTGAGCTGGCCCTTCAGGTGGAGGGTGGGGACTGAAATTATTCCTCCCCTCCCAGGCACAGTGCTTCCCATCCCTGTGTCACCCCCACACCACTGCAGACAAAGAGGCCAGGAGGCAAGAACACACTTTCCATGGGAGGTTTTTACTGAGGGACTGAGGGAGGCTCCCCAGCCCGAGGGCTGAGCCTTCCCTTCCCCGAAAGGCACACAGCGGCAGTGGGGTCTCCCTCTTGGGCAGGAGCTAGCTTTGCAGAGACAGCTTCCCTGGCTGACCCCTCTTTGGCACTGAGCTGGGAACGCTGGTGCCCACACTCCTGGCAGCACAGCGTCCATCTACCCTTCTGGCTGGCCTGGGCCCCCCTGGTGGCAGCTGGCAGTGTAGGCTGGTGGGGTGACAGGCTGGCTGGGGCTGGCTCAGACGCTGGGTCACCTGTGGAAAGACCACAGCCTGGGCTGCCTCCCCTGCTAGTGGGGTCTTCATATTGGCAATTGAGAAGGCTACAAACAGGGATCCAATAAATTAGCTTGTAGGGACCGAGAGGGAAGGGGACTACATTCTTATTATCGCTTATTAAAAAATGCTGTGCAATTCCTTCTCCAGAGAGCTCTTCGGAACAACTGGAGGGGAGGAGTGTGGACAAGGCCCCAGTCCGGCCACGGGCCCTGTTTGGCCATTTCTATGGTAGGAAGGGCATCCAGTGGGACGGGAGCCTTGGTGGCCACTTGGGTGGTGGCAATGGAAGGATGGACCACAAGGTCTCTGAGGGACTGAAAAGGAGGAAATAAGGGGGGGACTTCAGTCTCAGGAGGTCAGTATCCCACAAGTGCCGAGGCTCAGTACAAACTGTCTGATGGTGTGAGCTGGGGCTTCCCTCCTATATCCCTCTTACCCTCCCCAAAGAAATGAAAGGACTCAACTACCCTGCCCAGGTCACAGTTACAATGGGGCAGGGTCAGGCTGGGCAGCAGGGTAGGACCTTCCATGTCTGCTTTCTTGAGGGCTGGGGCATGAGGGTCGGGCACACCCTTTCGCTGGCAGTCCTCTAGGCAGGGTGGGCCTATGGCACGGAGGCCTGGGAGGAGGGAAAGTCATGCGGGGGGGGGCTGTGGTAGGGCTGGGCAGAGGGGGGGGGCACTGCTGTTTCCTTCATATGATCCAAGGGCTCGGGGAGGGGCAGGGGCTGAGGGCCCAGAGCCACAGCCCCGTCAGGTGGCAGCACCCTGCAGGACCTTGGGGCCTTGGCCCAGGATCTGGCAGAGCTCCTGTAGACGCCGCTGCATCTTGGGAATGCCTGCCAGTTGCTGCTCAAGCCGCTGCTTCTCCTCAGTCAAGCTCAGGCGGGTGGCTGAGTCCAGCTTCTCCAACTTCCAGCCGCCCTCCCCATCGAACTGCAGCAAGTGTGTGTGGTATTTCCTGGGCCAGGAAAGGGACAGGGACAGAGCTGCAGAGGCTGTTCATCAGGGGATGCATGCCAGGCCTCCCAGGGTCCTCTGTCCCTGTGATGGTGGTGCCATTTCCTTCCCAGGTGCAAAGCCACAAAGGTGTAGAATACAGGAAGGGCACTCCCTCCCCACCCCGATTCCAGGCAGGAAGGGAGGGCACCTACCACAGGGAGGGCCGGTGGGTGATGGAAAGCAGAGCGATGCCTGCATCCTTGGCCGCCTGGAAGATCTTGCCTTCCACGTCGATGCTTACAGCGCTGGTACATTCATCCAGGAGGGCGTACTTGGGCCTTGAGAGTAGGGACCAAGTGGACAAGGCTGTGGACCCTCCATTGCTGTTGCCCTGGTCTGGCCCCCACGCCCCCCTGCCCTGTGTGGCCCAGTCTCTGCTGGGGCCCAGATGGGGCCTCCTAATGGTACCGCCTTCCCCCGGAGGAGGCCCCAGGGAGCATGCATGCTGAGCTGCCGTGTTGTCTCTGCCTCTGCCTCGGAGAACCAGTGCCTGAGGGGGCCCTAGCACCCTGGACAGCCCACTCACTTGTGGTAGAACATGCGGGCCATGCCGATTCTCTGCTTCTCACCCCCTGACAGAACATCCTTCCAGTCACATACGGCCTCCCAACCTAGGCAGGGAACAAGAGGATTCTTTTTAGTTCAACAAGGGCCCAGGGGCACTGGGCACGATGGGCATGGTGGGTGGGGGCTATGGAACAAGTGACAGTGGAAGACGGCAGCGCATCTGACTCTGGAGAAGGTCAACTGCTGGCTACATGTGCTATGGGTACTTGTCTGACTGTAGGTGACAGTTTAATAGTCAAAAAGAAGTTGAGACCAGAATTGTATCTCCTCCGGAAGAAGATAAAGTGGGAGCCCTAACTTCCAGGACTTCAGAAGGTGACTGTATTTGGAGAAATGGTCTTTGCAGAGGTGATCAAGTTAAAGTGAGGTCACTAGTGTGGGTCCTGATCCAATATAATGGGTGTCCTTATTAGAAGGGGAAATTTGCCCTGGCTGGTGTGGCTCAGTGGGTTGAGTGCTGACCTGCGAACCCAAGGGTCGCTGGTTCATTTCCCAGTCAGGGCACATGCCTGGGTTGTAGGCCAGGTCCCCAGGAGAGGGCGTGCAGGAGGCAACCAATTGATGTTTTTCTCCCTCCCTTCCCCACTCTCTAAAAATAAATGAATAAAATCTTTAAAAAGGTAAAAAAAATAAAAATAAAAAGGGGAAATTTGGACACAAAGATATACATAGAGGAAAGATGATGTGAAGAGACACAGGGAAAAGAAGACGCAAGGAGGGAGACCTGGGACAGATTTTCCCTCGTAGCCCACGGAAGGAGCCAAGCTTGCCTACATGTTGATCTTGGACTTTTGGATTTCAGAGCTGGGGGTTAATACATTTCTGTTGTTTAAGCTGCTCGGTCTGCAGTTTGTTGTTACAGCAGCCACAGCAAACTCATACGGGACCTGACAGGGTACCAGTGAAGAGCCAGCCCCAGGAAGGCTGGAGTGGTCTCTCCAGAAGGCCTCTCACCCATAGTCACCAGGCCTTTGCATCACTGCTCTGTGCCAGACCCTTGGCAAGGCTCAGGCAGCTGTTTGAATGAGCAGGTATGTGGATGATTCACCAGAAATGGCTCCTTACCTCCTGCCACTCTGCTTTCCCATAGGACTAGAAATTTTCATAAAGTGCATGGTACCCTCAAAAAAGACTATACTCCCTAGCTTGTCTTAAGGTATATAACTACGTGACTGAATCCTGGCAAGTGGGGTTTAAGTGTTATATATGTGGCAGCTTCTGGAATTTTCTTTGAAAGAAAGATGGCATACTCTTTGCTCCTTCCCTTCACTTCCTCCATCCTATGGTCTGGGATATGATCTGATGGCCGGAACAGCCATCTTGGACCATGAGGTGACTTTGGGAACAGAGGTCACACAGAGTAGGGCCACCAGCTGTGGCCCACCTTCCTTGGGGCTTTTATGTCACAGTGGGATAAACTTGCGAGTGATTTGAGCCACTGTGTGTGTGGGGGGTTCTGTTATTCACAAATGAACTCAATGCTAATAGGTTGTGATGGTCACCCTCAGTGTCCCCAGGCACTCAGGGGTGCCTGGAGGACAGGAGGGGTGCACATCCACGGGGAGGGTGGCTGGAGCAGAAGAGGTCGGGCCAGGCCAGGAGGAAGTTGGGGATGAAGCCTTTGCATGACCGTGACTGTGGCAACCAGGACTCCACTGCCTGCAGCCCTCTTGCAGTGCAGGCTGCAACACCTGGGAAGAGCCTGCAGCAGTGATTTCACTTAATGCTGGTGCTGAGGGAGGGACTGGTACCTGTCCCCTTCTACAGGTGGCGGGAGGCTCAAGAGGCGAGGTATTTGCTCCAAGTCCAGCTGCCCCTAAATGGCAGAGGTAGTAGGCGGAACCCTGCCACCCGGATTTCACTGAGAAACTCTGCTCAGCCCTGCCCTAGGTTCTGCCCTCTCCTTCTCACCTCCGGGCCCAGCAGGCTTTCACAGACAAACTAGGTAAGCCCGTGACCAGTGCCTTCTCTTGCCACTAGCCTGTCCCTTCCTCCTCTTCCTTCCATGGGATGACACCTCCCAGGCTCAAGGCAGAGATCTGGTGTCCCTTTCACCTTTGCTCCTGCCTCTCACCCTCCAGGCCAGCTGTACTGACAGCTTGTGCTCACTCCTCCTTGGCTGCCCTGCCATGCCTACCTGAGGTCGGTCCTCTTGGTGAAATTCGAAAATAACATGTAATCTTCCTTGCCTGGAGCCTTCCAAGGGCTTCCTTCCCTGTTAGGGCCCTCCGTCCCCTCTACCTGCTCCCCCAGCTCCAGAGCCTGTGGTGAGCATCTCAGCTGACTATGTCCCCTGCCTGTGATCCTGGCCTCCCATCCCTAGCACAGTCAGGCCGCCTGAGCCACCTGCTTCCTGTCAGTCCTCCCTGTTAGGCGGGGACTCTTGGGGCACCTGGCACATCAACCTCCTGGATGTTGGGGGCCCAGAGGGAGGAGGGGCTAGGGTGGTAGCAGGTTGTTGGATGGATGGCTCACTCAGTTAGTGCTGAGAAGTGAGATGTCCCACCCCCTACCTCCTTCCCGCTGCAGGATGTGGTTCAGGTGCACGATGTCCAGAATGGCTTCCAGGTGCTGCTCGGAATAGCCCTTCCTTCGCATATCCTTCACTGAGTCAGGGTAGATCACCTGGTCGCGCAAGGAGCCGACAGACATGTAGGGCCTGTAGGAAAGCTGCATGTCCACCAAAGGAAGGGCTGGCCCTGCCGACGCCCTGTGCCATGAGCCCTGGCTGCCAGAGGACGGGGCAGCTCGAAGCCCTCGGGCCCCTGCCACAAAGTGCTCCAGGCAATGCTCACACCTGCCTATGCACACCAGACCCACACACTCATTCTGTATGCACAGGCATGCACGCATGCACACAGACACATGTTCACATGCACACATACTCACAGCATATACAGACACACGCCTCCCCCTCAGTGCGTAGCCTCACGCATGGATATCAAACAGTTGTAAAGTCACCAGGTGAGGGGGCACAGGAGGGGGCAGGTGGAAGTTCCATAGCCCCTCTGATTCTGGGGGCAGCATCTTGCTGCCCTCTCCTGAGGCCCCAAGTTCTGCCGTTTCCTACCTGTCAGGTTCCACAGGTTGGAAGGGGCAGGGGCAGAGCTAGGGGCCCTGGTTCCCTCTCTGTCTTGTCTCACTCACCTCTGAGGGATGTAGAACATGCGCTGGGGTGGGGGCTTGTAGAGCACGCCACTATACGTGGGCCAGAGCCCGCCAAGGATCCGGAAGAGAGAACTCTTGCCACAGCCATTGGGGCCTGTGATAAGCAGGTGCATGCCATCTTCCACCTGTGGAGGCAGTGCTGTGTTGTACCGGGGGTGGGTGGGTGAGGGCCTCCTTCCTCTTACTTGTGGCCTTCCTGACAGCTACCTACACCCAGGTGCACACTGGGGCTGGTGGGTAGGCTCTCCTGGTCTCTTGGTAAGGGACAGAAAGGTCTGAGCAATGAGGTCCAACATTCAGAGCCATAACTGAACGTGTGTTTTAGCCCCCGGCCTGTCCCTTAAGGCCCCAGCACACACCACAGAGTATGGGGCCAGCAGGAGGAGGGCCTGTTCTGTCACAGCTGTATGGTCAGCATCACCCTCCATCCCACTTCACTGCCAACACAGGTTGTTTGGTCTCCCCAGCAGAACTGCTTTCCCTTTAGGAACTGCCCTCTCACCGCCCCAGGCTCAGCCTCAAGGGCCTCAGGCTCTTCGACCGGCAGATCACAGGATATCTACTGGTTGGTGGAAAAAGTGTGGGAAGGATGGGGTCAGAGGGCAGGGACACTGCTATCCTCAGGCCGCCTACAAGCTTCTGAAGCCCTTGGAAGACCTGCCAGGGACGCCCACATGACCAGTTCCCTGGCTTACCTTGGTCAGCATTAGAGGTTGAACTGTGTCCCCCCGCCAAATTCATGTGTTGGAGTCCTAACCCCCAGGACCTCAGCATGTGACCTTATTTCGAAATAGCCTTTGCAGATGTAATTAATTCAATTTAGATGAGGTCCTCCTGGAGTATGATGACCCCTAATCCAAAGTGACTGGTGTCCTTATTTATAAAAAGGGGACATTTGGACACAGAACTATGAACACAGGGAGAACACAATGTGAAGACAGGGGCCGGGATTGAAGTGAAGCCAAGAGATGCCAGTGATGGCCAGCAACCACCAGAAGCTGGGATGGCCTGGAGTGGATTCTCCCTCACTGCTCTTAGGTGACACCCTGGTCTGGACTTCTAGCCTCCAGCACTGGGAGACACTCTGCTTCCATCGTTTGAGCCCCTTGCTTTGTGGTCCTTTGTTAGACTATCAACTCCCTTCGGTGGGGCCTGGGGCTCCCTCTGTCCGGGTGTGTGGGGGCTTCTCTGATGACAGGCCCTGGGAGAGCTGTCTCGGCTCTTAGCCGGCGCCATGGGTGCCTGCCTTGTCTCCTTCCCTGTGTCTCTCCCACTGTGCTTCTCACCTCACCATCTGGCCTATCACGCCGGGGAACTGCTCCCCTTCCCCAGCATCTCCCAGTCCCACAGCCTAGCTCTACCGCCAGCTCTGCCAGGCCAGAACACTCACTCAGCCCCCCATCCCCGCTCTTCCATCCTAGTCACCCCCTCCTGGCCTGGCCTTGCTTCCTACCCACCTAAGTAAGCCCCTGCTCACCAGGGTTTCCCAGCCTGCCTGGAAATTATTCACCTTGGAGAAACTGGCCATTGGTGACTTCCCCTACATCCCAAGAGTGACCACTGCTAGGGACCATGGGGATCACACCATTGTCCTGTGCAGCTCGAGGACATGTGCCCAGCCTCCAAGTGGCTCTCAGGGGCCATCTAAGCAGATCAAGGAAAGAAGCCCCAGGCACGGCCCCTCTGTTCACCTCTTCCACTTACTCCCTGCCCGGCCATGGCTCTTGCTGACCTGTCTTCTCTGCCACTCCACTGCCTTTTCTCTGCCTGCCCTCTGTGAGAAGCCTTCTTCACCATGCTATCCATCCATTTGAAAGCTCCTGGATGAAGCTTCATCTGACCTCTGCTTCCTCCAGGGATGGCGAATACCCTTCCTATGGCCCCTGCTGGACCCTGCGTAGCTATCTAACTGGAGACCTAGGTAACACTTTAGGGTCCCCTACCGTGGGACCTCCCAGAGGGCAGGGGGCTCCCTGATTTACCTCTGGGCTCCAGTGTCCAGCCTGGAGCTAAGAAAATACTGGCTGAATAAGTAAATGAATGAATGAACAAGTGACTCTCTTATTTCTTTCCCACCCTCCCCCCCCCCAGTCTCCCCTCTATTCCATCACTCTGCAATCAGAGCCCCGGTTGGGGATGCAGGTGACTGGTGGGTGTCAGCCGCCGGGGCTTCCTTCCCACAGGTGGCCTGTGTAGTGGCTGAGAGCCCTCCTGGGGGCCAGACTGCACCCAGCATGCACACCCGCACTGGAGTCTTCTTAAAGTAGCTGGGTGGGACCTCAAGCCCATGTCAGTGAAGGGCAGTCTCTTCCACCACAGTTGGACTTGAACCAGGGTCCCCATGCTATGGGTTTCTGCGGGGCTGGGGCGGGGTAGGGGTGGGGCTGGTGACCATAGGGCCAGGAATCCTCGAGTGACCTTTGGCCAGTCCTGGTAATCTCACGTCTCTTTTATCAGTTCTCTTCGCATTGCCTCACAACTCACAGGCAGAGACATGCTGGCCTTTCAGCTTGATCTTAGCTCACTTGCCACGTAGATCTTGGACAATGGCTGCTGACAAGGCCAGCCTCCACGGGCTAGCCGGATTGGATGCCAAGGAAATAGACTTTGGAGATGTAATTAGTTCAGTTTGGATGGGGTCTTCCTGGAGTATGATGACCCCTAATCCAAAGCGACTGGGGTCCTTATTTATAAAAAAGGGGACGTTTGGACACAGAGCCACTCAACCTACCCTGATGTTAAGGCTGGCCACCACCACCTCTCCCGTGGGTGTGATGATGGGGATGTTGTCACAAATAATCCCCTGCTCTACATCCACCACTTGGCCTGGAGAGAGAACACAAGGAAGGAAGGGAAGGAGCAGCAGCGCTCCCTTTACCTTCTAGTAGGTTCCATATCCCCACCTCCCCCAACAGCATGCCAGTATGTGGTCCAAGGTCCCTTGGGAGTATAGTGGGTCTTTCTACAAGCAGACTCCTTCCCCCACTATCTGGTGGTATGTTCTGGTTGGGGAGGGGCAAAGCCACGTATATGGCTCCTGGTATCCAAAGCATGGAGTCCCCTCCTGCTCTGAAGCCCTCTCTTCCTGGCACCATTTTAGCGGTGGTTCAAACACTATGGCCCCCCTTCCACAGCATCCTGGCTCCTACTGTAGCCTTTAACTTTCTCTTGCTGCCTGTATAGGCAAGTGACTCCCTCCACTCAGGGATCCTTCTTTTGCAAAGAGAAATTCCCACCAGGGCACCTGGAAGGAACTGGGAAGTGAGTAGGTTGGCCAGCAGCGACTACTCTGGGAAGGAAGGCCGTGGGAGCCACAACTTGCCCGGGAAGCCTTCTCTAGGGACACAGTGCAAAGATCCCGCCTTCTGGGTGGCACTGGAAAGTACCAACAGTGGCAAGACAGGGACCAGTGGGGCTTCTCTAGAGGGAGGGTGCCCTTACCTCGGATCTGCAGGGGGCCCTCCACACGGACACCAGACCTGACCACAGCTCCAGACCCTGCCTGAGCATCCTTTGGCTCTAGCTCCCCAGGCCTCTTGAAACGGCAGTGCTGGACATCTTCAAATACCTGGAACATCTCATGTACCCGGGCTGTGTAGCCAGCCAGCTCTGTCACCTGTGGGAAGGGTGACCCTGGCTTAATCCCTGCCATCTGGGAGTGGGATGGAGGGCACGGCAGGGGTGGATTCGTGGGGGTGGGCAGAGTACCTCCTTGTAGGATGACATGATCCGCTCAATGGCATCCGCAGCAGCTGTGAGGAGGTTTCGGGCAATGGTGAAGGCCTCTGTGCGCTCACTCACCAGCTCTTCCTCCTTCATCTCCAAGGCTGCCTTCTTCACAGCCTCTGAATCTGTCGAGCACAGGGGAGAGGAGGGGAGGGGAGGGGAGGGGAGGGGAGGGGAGGGGAGGGGAGGGGAGGATGGAAAATTAAAACTGACCCACTAGGGGAAAGATGAGTCTCTCCAGCAAATGGTGCTGGAACAAATGGGTATCCACATGCAAAAGAATGGCTCCTACCTCACACCACACACAAAAATTAATTCAAAGGGGAGCACTGACCTGCATTCAAGGGCTAAGACTACAAAACTCTTAGAGAAGGCAAGGGTAAATCTTCATGACCTGGGATTAGATAAGGCTCCTTAACTATGACATGAAAAACACGAGCGACAAAATAAAACGGATAAATGATCTTCACCAAAATTTAAAACTTTGGGGCACCAAAGTAAACCATCAAGAAAGTGAAAAGACAACTTACGGATTAGGAGAAAACACCTGGAAATCATATTATCTGATAAGCGTCTAGTTTCCCGAATATATAAAGAACTTTTTAACTTTTTTTTTCCCTCAATCCTTACCCAAGGACATGTTTATCAATTCTATAGAGAGAGGAAGGGAGAGAAACATCCACGGGAGAGAGAAACGTTGATCAGTTGCCTCCCGTATGCGCCCTGACCTGGGATCAAATCTGCAACCCAGGCATGTGCCCTGACTGGGAATCAAACCTGCAGCCTTTTTGGTATACAGGATGATGCTTCAACCAACTGAGACACCCAGGCAGAGCATAAAGGACTTTTTAAATTCAACAACAAGTGACAAACGACCCAATTAAACAATGGGCAGAATATCTTCATAGACATTTTTATTGGATATCTAAGATATACAAATGACTAATAAGCTCATGAAAAGATGTTCAGCATCACTAGTCATCAGGGAAATGCAAATCAAAATCACAATGAGATACAACCTCACACCCACTAGGAGGACTATAATTAAAGAGATAACAAGTGTTGATGAGGAACTGAAGAAATTGGACTCCTCAAACACTGCTGGTGGGGATGTAAAATGGTCCAGCCTCTGGGGAAAACAGTTTGACAGTTTCTCAGAAAGTTAAACAGTTACCACATGACCCAGCAATTCCACCCCTAGATGCACAGCTGGGAGAAACAAAGTACATGTCCGTGCAGAAATTTGCACACAAGTGATCATAGCACCATTTTCATAACAGCCAAAAAGTGCAAACAGCCCAAATGTCCATCAGTGAATGAACAGATAAAGAAATCGAGGCACACATAAACAATGGACTATTATTCAGTCGCTAAAAGGAAGGAAGCACTGATTGATTCATCCTACATGGGTGAACCTTGAAAACATTCTCCGGAGTGAAAGAAGCCAGACACAAAGGGCCACGTGTTGTATGACTCCATTTATAGGAGGTGTCCAGAAGAAGCAAGTGCATAGTGATGCAAATTAGTGGGTGACAGGAGCTGGGGGTGGAGTGGGGAGTGACTGCTAATGGGTCCAGGCTTTCTTTCTAGGATGATGACAACGTTCTGGACTTGAGCTGGTGATAGTTGCACAACTTTGTGAATATATTCCAAACCACTGAACTGAATACTTTAAAAGGCTGAATTATATGTTATGTTAATTACATCTCAATAACGCAGATAAAAAAATGAGCCGCTCAGCATTGGCCTTTTTTGGCACACCCAGCTTCTTCTCCCTAGACTGGCCTTGCGCTGTGTCCTGTACTATTCACAGCGTCCCCTCTGGGGCCACACCTGCACCTCATCCTCTGACACGCAGAACTGTTGCACCCCTAAGCCTATCTCCTTTCCGACCTGTGCCACAGCCTCCATTTCCCCGTCAGCTCCCCCTGTGACATCCATGAAAATAGCTATCCTAGGTGTCCCAACTTCTCCTTGGAGCCTACTCCTGTCTTGATTTGCTTTGCTGTCTGAGTCTAGACCCCGTGGTTGTTCACTTCAACCTTCTCTTGTCCATGGCCTTGACTTCCTTGACCCTTGGAAAACCCAGAGGGCCAGGGCTTTTACACAAGGAATGTTCCAGAAGTGGCAATGAGGAGCAAGGGGAATGCTGACTCTGAGGGTACTGGATATAGGTGAGTGAGCAGTGACCACCGGGACTATCCAGGGGAAGCCAGGTCTCCTGAGGCCGAAGTAGTAGGAAGGGCTCTGTCTAAGGGCATATGTCGATCAGAGGGGG
The DNA here is from genome assembly GCF_021234435.1 of Artibeus jamaicensis. Classification (NCBI taxonomy): domain Eukaryota; kingdom Metazoa; phylum Chordata; class Mammalia; order Chiroptera; family Phyllostomidae; genus Artibeus; species Artibeus jamaicensis. The sequence goes on from NW_026521282.1 coordinate 953,299, forward strand.
AAGCCTCAGGGGTATGGTGATAGCCGTGGGGCAGGAAGTCCTCTCGGGGCAGGTGGTCTCCAGAGCAGCAAGGATACAATGCGGGGTAGAAAGGGGATGCGATGGCTGGCTAGTGCACTTCACATCACCTTCTGGGGCCTGGCCTAGGTATCCAGGGAACTGGGTGGGGGAGAGGGTCATTAATCCTGTCAGTCTCAGGTCCTGGGCCTTCTTTCCCACTGTGTCCCCAGGGACACAGCCCACAATAGGAAGGGGGACACAAGCTCTCATCCCAGGATGTCTTGAGAGCTAGATAGCGACTGCATATAAAATGAAAGGTTCTGCAGGTGACCGGGGCGTCCTGGCAACAGCTGGCACCTCGCTGGACACAGAATAAACTGCCCTTGGGCAGCTAAGACCAGGACTCCAGAATAGGACATACAGCAGCTGTTCCCGGCAAGGCCACCCCTCCCCCGGGTCCTCCAGCTTTGCAGGGCCAGCAGGCAAATAGCGCAAAGGTATCTTAACCTTCCCCAGTTGATAAGTGCCTGCATCTTCCCACTGGCCCCCAGTGATCTCACCCTCTTCGAAGCACCTGGAGCAGAGACAAAAGTCCCTGCCCTCGCTGACCTCTCAGTCTAAAAATGCACAGACACTATAAACCAGAGAGATAAATGGAATAGATAGGGTGTTCCGTGCTTGGGAGAGCAGAGAGGTGGAGAAGGGGAAGAGAGAGGTAGGGTGATGGGCAGGGCAGGCCTCATCTAGAGGGTGCCTGTGAGCAAAAGTCTGATAGAAAGAGGGTGGGATCTCAGAGGAAAAGGCATTCCTGGCAGTGGGGGCAGCATGTGCAAAGTCTCTGAGTTAAAAGCCTGCCTAGTGTTCTGGGGGTATAACAGGAGGCCATATGAGGACGATCACTTAGTAAGTTATATAGTATCTACTCACTGGGGTGTACACCTGCAACTAATGTAACATCGTACGTCAACTGTAATTGAAAAATAAAAAGCGATTACAAAAATAACAAGGAGGCTGGTAAGAAGGAAGTGGAATGAGCAAGGGAGAGAGGAGAATTTCACATTTTCACCGGTAACTGACTATAAAAGCTATGAGGCTGGGGACAGGAGCTCATGTTTCTTAAATCACCCATGAAATCTGGCACCTCAGAGGATCCAGAGAGTCCTAGGCCTTCAGAGGAGGGAGAGGCCTCAGGCACTAGGCAGGCTGAGCTGTACCGAGTGCTAGGAGCAGAGGGAAGTGCCTGCAGGCATTTGTTCACAGAATCCATAGGTCTGTCTCCTCATAGGTCTGTCCCCACACGCTCTAGGCCAGGTGTGCTGACTGGGTCTGGCGCCTGTGTCTAAATCAGGGCCACTCTTTTTGTACGTCCATTGGCGGAATGTAACCATCCTCCTCCAATCAGATCCTTCCTTTTGGGGGTCACCCAGAGAGGGGCAGACAGCTGAGGATATGGAAGCCCCAAAGTAGAGCTGCCAATAGGGAGAGAATCAGACAGACTTCTAAAACAAGTCAGGTTCTCTCTATACATAACTGAAAACCCTCTTACTACCAAACTGCATAAAGTAGAACACCTTTGAAAACAGAGCTGCTCTTGCAGGAAAGCAAGGCAAATTTCCAGGAGCCCACAGAGAAGCCAGCAACCAGGCACACCAGCAAAGTCCCTAGAGGCTGAGGAGACAGGTCGTATAGCCAGAGCTCCAGGTGCAGGGAACAAAAGGTCACTTCTAAGAATTGGTAATTATGTGTCTGGGGTTCAAGTGAATACTACGTCCAAGATCAAGATCAGGAACCCCTCCTTCTCAAACTGAGAAGTGAACATGAAAATGGCCTCCAAGGGGCTAATTACCTAGAGTGCTTGGCCAAAACAAAAGCCAGTATGCACTGGGGCATTGCACCCTCCTGTTAGGCCGATTCGGTGCCCAAGACAGTCTGGTTGCGAAACCCACAAGGAAAGAATTCACCATGGGTGAAGACTGGCAGATGGAAGATCAAGCTGGCTCAGACCCCCAAGAATTCAGAGAGCCCAACAGCAGAACAGAGGCTGTGGAATAAGTATGATTCATATGACACACAGCAGACAAGGAATAGTCAAAAGAGGAGAAAATCAGATACCTGCCAAAACAATTTGAAATTTCTATTTGAAAATGAAAATTTCTATCTGAAAGAGAATCAGATAGAAGTTGAAATAGCCACTGAAATTTTTTACGAATTCAGGGAGGAGAGCATAAGACTCAAGATGGAAAATCATGAACCCGTTGATACTGCCAAGGAAAAACAAAGTTTTGATATCATAAGCAGAAAAATGAATCAACTTCCAGAAGCAGAAAGGACTCTACTTGAACATGGATCAACATATATTGGACGTAATGCTGTTCTCTGCGGCCTAACAGCAAAGTCTTTTTTGGCGCATCTTAAATGTGACATGGGCTCGTATAGTTGCTGGTTTATCAATGGTAGTGATCCCATCTTTGACATCAGACGTATCTTATAAGGGTTTTGTAAGTTTACCATTGAATACAGGTGATCTGAATTGTGAAACCTGCACCATAACACGAGGTGGATTGGTGGGACTTTGTGTTTGGTGGTCTGTACCGTTTTCTTTGCTATACCTGTGAATGGTGGCCCAGCCACCAGGTATGCCTCAGCCCTGCTACCAGAGAAAGGAAACATCTTAATCTACTGGATCAGAATTTCTAAGCCTATCTTTAGAAAGATGTTATTTGTTATTTTGCTCCAGACTGGATTTGCAGTGCACCTTGGTTCTAGACAATATAAACTATTTATAAAGCCTCTCCGGATACCTGAATACAGCCTAGGAATTCAGTGATTGTTAGGCAAATGTGTACACAAAAACAAAACTGTAAAAATAAACAAAAATTTTAAATAAAAAATTAAGAAATATTCAAATTAGACTTAGCTGAAGAGAAAACTGGTGAATGAGTAAGCATGAGGACCTGAAGAAATCTCCCAGGAGTCAGCACAGATGGGGAAATAGTGAAAAGAGTGGAAGAGCCACAGAGGAGTGAGTGAGACGTCCAGCAGGAGTTCCAGAAGGAATGAGTGAAAGAACAAGAGTGAGTCAATATTTGAAAAAATAACAGCTGAGAATTTTTCTGAGCGATTCACAAATTTGTATATTTGAAGGCCATACAAGTTTCAGGCAGAATAAACACAAAACCCACCAGTTAACACTTCCAGGTGAAACAGGAGAATACCAGAGAAAGAAAAGTCTAAAGGCAGGACTTCCAGCCAAGATGGATGCATAGGTAGATAGATTTTTGCGTCCTTATACAACCAAAAGGACAACAACAAATTTAAAAACAAAAACCAACCAGAAATGCCAGAAAATCGAACTGTATGCAACTCCGACAACCAAGGAGTTAAAGAAGAAACACTGATTCAGACAGGTATGAGGGGTGGAATCGGGCACCGGGGGCAGAAAGGACTTGTGGCAAGGCAGCAGCTGGAGGACCAGGGTGGGCAAGGAGGCGGCTGGCAGAGCAGGCGGTCCCACATTTGCGTGCGGATAAACCAGGAGCAACAACTGGAGAGTGAGACAGACTGTGCAACCCAGGGTTCTAGTGCAGGGAAATAAAGCCTCAAAACCTTTGACTGAAAATCCTGTGGGTGTTCTGGTGGCAGGAGAAACTCCCAGACTCACAAGAGAGTTCATTGGAGAGACCTACAGGGTCCCAGAAAGTACACAAAATCACCCACCGGGAATCAGCACCGGAAGGGCCCAATTTGCTTGTGGGAAGTGAGGGAAGTGAGTGAAAGCTGGTTGAGTGCCACGGAAGCCACATTCCTCTCAGACCCTTCCCCCACATACAGCACCACAACGCAGTGACATGGGTTGCCCTGCCCTGGTGAATACCTAAGGCTCCACCACTTACTAGATAACAGGCATGCTGAGACAAAGAAATATGGCCCAAATGAAAGAACAAATCAAAGCTCTAGAAAAAATGCAACTAAGTGACTAGAAGATAGGCAACCTATCAGATGCTGAGTTCAAAACACTGGTAATCAGGATGCTTGCAACGATGGTTGGGTATGGTTGCAAAATAGAGAAAAAAGTGAAGGAAAATGTACAAGGCACCAACAGTGACGGGAAGGAAACTGAGACTCAAATCAACGATTTGGAGCAGAAGGAAGACATAAACTTTCAACCAGAGCAGAATGAAGAAAGAAGAATTCAAAAGAATGAGGAGAGGCTTAGGAACCTCCAGGACATCTTTAAATGTTCCAACATCCAAATTATAGGGGTACCAGAAGGGGAAGAGGAAGAGCAACAAGTGGAAAACTTATTTGAACAATTAATAAAGGAGAACTTTCCCAATCTGGCAAAAGAAATAGCCTTCCAGGAAGTCCAGGAAGCTCAGCGTGTCCCAAAGAAGTTGGACCCAAGAACACATGCACAAAGGCATATCATAATTACATCACCCAAGATGATAGATTAGGAGAGAACCTTAAAAGCAGCAGGAGAAAAGGAGACAGTTACTACAAAGGAGTTCCCATAAGACTGTTAGCCGATTTCTCAAAAGAAACCTTACAGGCAAAAAGGGGCTGGAAAGAAGTATTCCAAGTCATGAAAGGCAAGGACCTACATCCAAGATGTCTCTATCCAGCAAAGCTTTCATTTAGAATGGAAGGGCAGATAAAGGGCTTCCCAGATAAGCTCAGTTAAAGGAGTTCATCATCACCAAGCCCTTATTATATGAAATGGTTAAAGGGACTCATCTAAGAAAAAGAAGAGGATCAAAAATATGAACAGTAAAATGACAACAAACTCAGAGCTATCAAAAACCAAACCCTAAAAAAAGAACAAAACCAAAAATGAACCAAGCAAACAACTAGAACAGGAACAGAATCAGAGAAATGGAGATCACATGGAGGGTTATCAGTGCAGAGGGGGAGAGGAAGAATACAGGAAAAGGTACAGGGAATAGAGTACATAAATGGTAGGTACAAAATAAACGGGGGGGGGGGGTTAAGAATAGTATGGGAAATGGAGAAGCCAAAGAACTTTTACGTGTGACCCATGGACATGAACTAAGGGGGGGTTAATGCTGGTAGGATGTGGGGTACAGGGCAGAGGGGACTAAAGGGGAGAAAAAAAGGGGACAACTATAATAGCATATTATAAATAAAATATATATAAAAAAAGGGAAAAAAAGGAAAAGTCTAAAAGTAACCAGAGAGACAATCAAGGCTGCTGAGGGGAGTTTGCTTATAACAGATTTTCCAGCAGAGACAATGGAATACTGTCAGAGGGCTGACAACAAATGACCTGCACTCCCACATCCAACTACATTTTAGTTCAGGAAAAAAGGGTAAAATGAAGACATTTTAAGTAAACAGAATAATTGTGAAGCACCCAGGATGAAAGCTTTGCAGAAAGAACTGCTGAAAGATGTATTATCTGGAGGGACATAACTAGGCTGCAGGAAAGGACTGGTGAGCAGGGAAATCGGTAAACATGGGGATGAATTTAAACATGCACTGGCTTGATAAAGCAATAGCCAAGTATGAAAACACAGGATAGCAAAGGTGACACTGGGCTATACCAACGCATCAGCTGGGGCTGGTCCTCGTGTTAAAGTGTCCTAAGGGCTGGGAGGAGGAGGAACCATGGATTAACCTAGACTAGCAATTTCAACCTTCTTCCTCTCATGGCACGAATAAACTAATTACAAAAATTCTGTCGCACACCAAAAAAACCACATTTTTTTCCTGATCTGACAAAAAAATCTGGTATAACTTTGACTCATTCACACTGGATGGCTATGGTTGTATTGGCTATTGTCATCTTTTTTACTTGACAGTCTAAGGGAAAAGAAGTCAGTGCCCCTGACTAAGTAGTCAGGTACTGGGTGTTTTAAAGATCCTTGCGGCACACCAGCACCAGGGTACCCCGCCACACAGGTAGAAAACCGCTGACCTAGACTGCTCTCAGTGAGCACGCAAGTTAACCTTTGAAAGGGCAACCTTGAAAAGACTGCAAAGACAATGAATATGTTGCGAGCCAGTAGAGGAATGAAATGGGAATCCTGATGATCTAATCACTATAGTAACAGGCGGAACAGGCTTCCCAATCCTCCCAGGCCATAGGGCAGAAGTCTGTAGCCTCTGCAACCTACAGGAATGTTTGAGGCCCGGAAAAGCCAAGGCCTGGGGATAAAGGGGCTTGCTCAAGGTACTTTCTCATCCTCCCACCTTAGAGTCACAGCTGGGCTAAGGACAGGCACAGCTGGGTGATGGGACATGTGGTGTTCCTGAGTTGAAGTCCCTGAGCTCGGCTGAATGGCACCAAGAGTGTGAGATGCCGTAAAGGGGAGACTCACACAGAGTGGAAGGCAGTGAGGGAGAGTGAGCTGTGGTGATTTCTAGGAAGCCAGCTGGGCCTCAAGGCCTCAGCAATGGAAGGGGCAGATGGGCCAGCCGAGCGTCGGGCCCTCTGGAGCTGAGCATCCAGTGGGACAGGAGGACAGGGCCCTGCCCCTGTCCCCTGGGAGTGTTGACTCTTACCTGATTCTGAGTAGCCCGTGGCGGTGATTATGGGGACGGCCACCATGAGCAGGCCTGAGGCGCTCCACACGTACTTCATGAGGAATTGCTCCAACATGACATACCACAGGCGCTCCAGCAAGATGAGGTTGATTTGTGAAGCCAGGGCCTTATAGGAGTGCTGCAGCAGGGCCAGCTCCACCTGCCAAGGAGAGGTGACAGAGACAGCCTGAGAGGCCTTGTGGTAACTAACGTGGGGGCAAAGCAAGAGGCCCCAAGCGCCAAACCTACTCGTGCCATGCCATCTGATGGCCAGGATGAGGTTGAGAGATGGGGGTTATGACTGGGCCACATTTACAGTGGACAGGTCTCAAACTCGGGGTCAGGGGCAGTATGGAATTGTCTGAAGTCATGGCACTGAGGTACAGGGGTGGTGAAGAAGGAACTCATTCTGGTCCCTTGTTTCCACTACCTCTGTTGTTGGGAAGCTCACCATGCCCTCTCTTTGCCCTGGCAGCTTCTGAACATTGGCCAAGGGCAGCCACCTTGCTGGTTTCTTTGGACAACTGCTGGGGGCCTAACACGAACTCAGTAAAGGGCAGTGCAGGAAAGCAAAAGTACTTCATTCTGAAGAACTTGGTTCAACCAACAGTCTACTTGGGCCCTGCCTCCTGTTACCTTCCCCAGGGATCCTCTGGGTAAGAAACTTCCACTGCATTCTCCCACTGACACTTGCAGGGCATGCTCCCGAACCAGCCTAATGGGCAGCCCCCTGTGCCTGAGCCTGGCTCTCGCCTCCTTGGGCCGCTGACTCCAGTGAGATGCACCTCCCCTCCTCCGTCCTGCATTGGCCATCACCTGCCATCTCAGAATGGGCACAGGCTTGGAGAAAAGAGAGCAGGAAAGAGAGTGGGAGAGAAAGAGGCTCTCCCATGGCAGCAGCATCCAGATAGGCAGAGGGGCTGGAGGCGTCAGGAAGTGGTCACAGCAAGGTCATGGATTTCTTGGCTCACTGCAGGAGCATGCATTCCAGCTCTGCCTTCCCACCTTGGACTGACAACAGCTGCCCAGGCTGGCACCATTTCCTTTGCCAATTGCTTTTGCACCTGACTCTCCTCTTGATGCTCACCCCGTGCCACCCCACCCGTGCGCTCATTTTCATTGTATATAGGACACTACCGAAGCCCAGAGAGGCAGTGACCTGCCCAAGCTCACACAGCCTGAAGGGAGCAAGAGGTGTGGAACTTGGACCACACTGGCAGAACCATCAGGAGAACCAGATTTTTATAAATGATGCTTTGGTGCTTTGACTTATGAAGAAAGGTTTACCTTACTCTGAAGCCAACATGAGGTTGTGTGTATGTACGTGTCTAAATAATCGAAATCTCAGTTTGAACAGAATACTCTGCTGTCTGTCTGCCAGCCAGCCAGTCACTTCTGCCCTAACCTGTTAGTCTGAGCCTAGGCCAGTGTCCACTGGGACACCAGCCAGTGGGACTGAGGTGAGCTACATGCCTGCACAGTGAGGAAAATCAACCCACCCATGGGGGTCTGTCATCCCATGCTGCTTTCTAGCCCTTTGGCCAAGGCCTAAAGAGACAGACTGTGGATGCACACAGCCCGCCACACTGAACCCTCCTGGTGAACATAATACGTCCTGAAGTTAGCCCAGAGGAATTGCTTCAAAGAGCCAGTGATCTCTCTTCTGCTCTCACCATAACAGGTCCTCCGCATCCTGTGGTTCTGCCTCAAACCCAATCTCCTGTTCCTGAAGCGAGCACGCCTCCTCTGAGCACCCTGGCAATCCTGACTTGTGCTGGGAGTTGGCAGGAGTGCCGGCTGAGGCTGACAATGTAGCTGCGGGTAATGTGCCAAGCGCCTCACCCAAGGCCACGGCTGCCTGCCAAGGCCCTGCAGCCCGGCGTGCGTGAGAGGAGGAGAGGGGGTTGCAGCTGCAGACCAGCAGCTTTTCTCCTAATCTGGAGTCCAATGAGCAACCAGTAAGACAAGGTCCAGGGACAAGAGGCCACCTGACCCACGGAGGACACACAGGCCTTCAGGAGGTGGAGACCATTGCACCCCTCCCCCGGAGAAGTACTCAGAACTGAAACTAAAGTTGCAGGGAGTGAAGGAGCGGGCTGAAGACAGCTGCAACCTCAGGCACGAGGAAGGGGAGGGGCCGGGGCGAGATAAAGGGAGCAGTGGCCTGGAGTAACCTTCTCCAGCACCAAGGTCTGAGCCTTGGCTGCCCCAGCCCCCTCCCCCATCACTCCCCATCCCCGCCCCAGACCCCTGGGGAGCTGAGCCCTGGGACCCAGGCGGAAGGACAGCCTCAAGGGGGCCGGAGGAGTGGGGGTGGGTAGGATGGCCGCTGGGCGGGCAGGAAGTGCCTCCCAACAAGGTGGCGCCCGGGGCCCAGCTTCCCGGGCTCAGGTCCTCAGGGAGGCAGCCTTACCAGCAGCCCTGCTGGCCCTCAAGCTCAGGCAGAGAAGCCATTGACCCAGAGTGCTGAGTGCTGCCACTGCTGCGGCCGCCGCGCTGGGTGCTGCTTGTTAACCTCCGCTTGGGCTGAGTCATAGCCATAATGCCTGCCTGGCCAGCCAGCTCGGCTGGACGCCGGCCTTCAAAGGGCCCTGGGGCCCAGGAGGAGCCGGGCAGCAGGCCACATCCCACTCCCTGCTCCCAGACAGCAGGAGCCTCCTTCCAGCTGACTGCAGGAATGGGGTGAGCCAGGAGCTCTAGCATCCGAAACCGCTAGGATCCTCAGCTCCAAGGCCAGGCAGCCTTACCGAGGAGAGGAAGCAGAAGTGGCCTGGAGCATTCGGGCAGCCGGCCCATGGCGGTCCCCACCCAGCCTTCCTGCTTCTCCATTTCTGTGCCTAAGTCTGGGCTGCCCAAGGCCCTGGCTGTCCCCAGCCTCCCTCTCCTGTGGCCTGCTCACGCCTCTGGCACCAATCCCAGCCAGCCCTGGGCTTTCCCCACCATTCAGTTGCCTGTTCCTGGGCTACAAGCTTTCCTTTATGCTCAACACCTCAACCTGCCCCACCTCATGGCCCCCATAGAAGGCAATCTCCTCTGAGTTGGCCACCACACGAGAGTGCATGTAGCGCAGCTCCCCCTTCCGCCGTGCCTCCTCTGCCACCAGCTCCCCAAACTTGGGTGAGAAGGCTCGAAGAACGTTAGCTGTGAGAAACACCACAAGGCCAGCAATGGCCGAGGGCCAGGCCGTGCCAGCCCCACGGGAGCGGGCCGTTCGAAGAAGGGTGTAGGCAGTCACAGCCACATCCAGGAGTGGCTTGGTCAGGTTGGAGTAGAGGTGGGCCACAGAGGCAGCAAAGGCCACCACATCCTCCGTCAGGGACTGGTCAGGGTTGCGAAGCCGCCCGTCCATGTTGCTGACTCGGTAGTAGGTCTGCTGGGAGAAATAGAGGCTGTAGGCATGGGCCACTAGACGGCTTCGGAAAGAGAGGGCCAGTTGGCCCTCCAGGTAGCGGATGGCACTGTTGATGAAGGTGGCTGGGAGGGCGATGAGGAGCCACTGCAGAAGCTGCCAACCAAAGGCCTGAGGGTCCTTGCGCACGATGCAGCGGGCCAGCCTTCCATCCAGGCGGGCCACATACACTGACAGGAAAGTCCGGCTCACCAGGGCAGCTGAGTGCAGCGCCAGCAGCCCAGTCTCCCGGCACAGGATCCTGGGGAAGAGCAGCCGTAGGAGCCACAAGAGTCGCTGCAAGAACACTCGGTTCACACCCGCCTTGGCCGCTGTGGCCGAAGTAGCCCCAGTAGCCCCAGAGGCATCCTGGGTGGACTCCCCTGCAGGCACTTGAGGGCTTCTGGCCGGAGCCAGGCACTGCCGCACCAGGGGGTAGATTTTGTGGGCTCCATAGGCCGTGAGGGCCAGGACCACAGCTGTGCGCTTCAACGTGGTCACCCGCGAAGGCCGGGGGGTAGAGAGCACCGGCATATCACTTGGGCTGGATGCACAGGGCTGGGACGGGTATCTCCAGCCAGCAGTCGAGGCAGGTGGCTGGAAGGGTTGTTGCTCTGACCCAGCTCGTTGTCTAGGCAACTGGAAACCTTGTAGTGGTCCCTGAGACTGTTGCTCTAGGCCACTGGGCCGGTGCCGGGGCCCCTGGTGCGGTGGGCTCAGGTCCCTCCAGTGTCACGATCTCTTCAGGCAGTGGAGGTAGAAGAACTTAGCAGTCTCCTAGCCCCTGAGGTCAGAACCTCGAGAGGGCTCGGGCAGACAGGTCGTCTCTTCTTCTCCACCTCCTCCTCCTACCCTGGTGGCACCCCTCCCCGGGGCACCAGGCGCCTCCGTCCTCTCCACAGCCTTGCTGAAGCGACAGTGACTCCGCCACCCGCCCAGAATCCCCACCCACCCACCCCTCCCCAGGGGCGAGTCGGTGGAAGGGGAGGAGGCGGAGGAGGGGCGGGAGGCGGAACCCAGGCGCACCGCGCCCCACCCCGTTCTCGCCCCACGGTCGGACCCCGCCCCCTCCCTGGACCACAGAGACGTAGGAGGACCTTGCGGGCTAGAGAAGCTGCCCCCCTCGTCTTCCCGCCAAGGACTCGCCCCGCCTCCCTGCGCACCCCAAGTTCTACTTCGGTCTCAGTTCTGGGCGTCATCGCTTTCGGCTTGGGGGGGCGGGGCGGAAGGCGACCGTGGGCGGAGCCTACAGGGCCTCATTTCGGTTGGGGGAGGGGCAGTGCTGCTTGCGCTTCCGGTTTCCGTCTGCGTGGGAAGGGGCGGGGCCAGGGTAGTAGAGTTTGGTGGCAGCGGAGGAAGAGTCCTCGAATCTGTGGGAAACTCGGTGAGCGGGGCTGCCGAGGTCCCTTCAGCCTTCGACGACGGGAAGTGGCGGGCAGTGTGAAGCGGCCCCAGGGTCCAGGGCCGAACCAGGAGTGCAGGGGCAGGGCTGGGCACAGGGATGTCTGGGCGGCGGTGGGTGGAGCTGGACTCTGGGGGCGTGAGGGCCGGCTGCGGTAGCGGGGGGCGGTGGCTAAGCCCCTCTGCTGGGTACTCCGGGGTGGGGTTTGGGAAGGGCGTGCCGGTCCTGGCCAGGGCCCAGCTTGTGGCAGGCCGCTGGGGATTTCATGCAGGGTTTCCCAAGCCTGGTGGGAGCTGTGGCCGACCGGGGCTGTTCGTGAGGGAATCTTCTGGCTTCTGCCGAGATAGCTTCTAGAAGTTTCTCTGGATGGAGCCCCGACATTCTTAGTCGAGACTGTGTTTCCTCTTGGCTCTGACTCCCGCCCTGTAGGAGTCGCTCTTGTGGGCTTTTTTAGGTACTCCGAGTCCTCCAGACCTATCGGAGGCAGGCGCGGCAGTTGGAAATCCTGTTAGCCCCCGCTCTAGCCCCTGAGGGAGCTGCTGGTTTTCTCTCGGCCCCTTCGGAATATCTGAGAGGGAAGGGCCTCCTGGTTTCCCTAAGGACGGGGGTCGGGGGTCGGGGAGGTGTCCTGGCTTTTGGAGAACGTGTGTTGCTGAAATACTGCCGCTGCGGGTCTGGCTGGGAGTTGGGAGCCTCTAGCTCCCCGTGGCTGGGAAGGGAGCGGCCTGGGGGATGTTGAGAATTTCCTCGTCTATATAATTCTCATTAAAACTGCATTCCCATTTAAAGAGGCACAAGGAGTCTCTTGGGCTCCAAGGGGAAGGTTCAGAAAGGTGTCTCTCTATGAGATAACACACAAACTGCGGGGCAGCAAAGTGACTCCGCCCCGGCAGGTGGAAGTTGGTTAGGTCTTTGTGCATTAATGCTCAGGTCTCCGTGCTGAGTGAGCCCCGTTTCCAGGTTAGCATGGCTGTCCAGCTTTTATGACTCCTGTTTCTTTTGTGCCTTGTAGGAAACAAGCTCACATCTTCCTGTTGGAAACCTTCTAGCAACAGGATGAGTCTGCAGTGGACTGCGGTTGCCACCTTCCTCTATGCAGAGGTTTTTGTTGTGCTGCTTCTTTGCATTCCCTTCATTTCACCCAAAAGGTATGGCCTATGGAGCAAGCAGGCAAGCAAGTAAGAAGGTGACTGTTGCCCAGACCTGTAACTTATGTGTGGACCCTGGAATTGGGGCCAGACAGAAATAGGTAGACTGCGTCTGAGGTGGTGGGTGGCAGGGGTTGTGTTTACTATTGCCAGCCTTCTACACAGTTCCTGTGCATCCTGCCTTCTGGCCTTATGAATGTACCAGAGGGGAAAAGGCTAGCTCTGCTTAAGGTCCTGGGAATGATGCCCTTCTGCCTTCCCTTGGGTCCTTGTGGTTTGGAGGATGACTATGTGAGATCCAGAAGACTTGCACCACAGTGTCACGTTGTTGCTGGCTTAGTGACTTCTGTCCTACTAACCAGTCTCACTGGCATTATGTAGTAGCCTCATGAGCATTACTCAGCCTATTCAGGGTGAAGCCATATTCCCTTTCAGTGAATAGAGGACCTGTTAAAAATTAATTGGAAATTAATTGGAGATTAATTTTAATTGCACATAGCATATGAACACATTCTGACTTAAATTAGAACATTACAAATAAGGCTGATTCTCCACAGATATTTTTAAAAACTTTTTAATGAAAAAATATCTGATGTGATACAGTAGGAAGTATATAGCTCTGGCCAGGTAGCTTAATTGGTTAGAGTGTCCTGATACACCAAGGTTGTGGGTTCGATCCTCTGTCAGGGCACATGCATGCATAAATAAGTGGAACAACAAATCGATGTTTCTCTCTCTGCCCCCTTCCTCTTTCTTTCTAAAATCAATAAATAAAATTAAAAGAAAAGTTACACAGCACTGCCTAAGAAATATTCTTGCCAGAAGCCTGATCTGAATCTTCACACCTCATTCAGCTTGGAGAGAATACAGAGACAGAGACTCCCTTGGAGCTGGAATCTGGGAAGCTTTGTAGGATAAATAACTTAGTTTCTACATAAAGTAAATTGGGAAAGAAAAATGAGAACAAGGGAAGGGCTCATAGAGTAAGAGATTTAAGATACTTCTCAGCTAAATGCAGAATCGGAAACTTGTCTCTCTGGATTCAAACAAACCAGCTATTAAGAAATGCGACAATTGGACTTTGGGATTCTGGGTTTAATAATGAGGGATTCTTACTGATTTTCTTCTTTTGTGTGTGCGTGTGTTTGTTTTTCAAAAATTTCTTTAGCGTATTTACTGATTTTCATGAGGTTTGGTGATGGTATTGTGCTTACATTAACCATTTTTGAAAGCTCTCTGAAAGAGCTACATACTAAATACTCGTGGAGGGAACTGAAGGGAGATTGGGCCTGCTTCATAATAATCCAGGGTGGTGGGATTCTAGATGAACCAAGCTTGGTCATGTGGAAGAACAACTTAAAGAAATAATGTGTATGTGGCAAGCCTTTTGAATACTACATAGAGGAATACAGTGAAAGGTGAGGTTCCCACTTCTTTTCCCAGAGACTACCAGTGTTTAAAACTGGTTTTCTAGAAATTTCTATCTATGGACAAGTATCTTTTTTTTAAATAAACATCCTTGAGTGGATGTCATAAATCGGAAAAGTGCAGGCAGTTGAGGCTGAGTCTGTACGGGGTATTCGACCATTGGAGAAGACTGCAACACTGAGTTTCTATTCTCAAGACTCTGATCCCAAGTGTGTTCTTTTTCTACAGCCCCTGTCTTTTTTGTTTTCTTCACAGATGGCAGAAGGTTTTCAAGTCCCGCCTGGTGGAGTTGGTAGTGACCTATAGTAACACCTTCTTTGTGGTCCTCATTGTCATCCTTGTGTTGCTGTTCATTGGTGAGTGAGCTGTGGCTGAGGGCAGCTGCCTGACCTAGACCCTTTGCCATGGCCTTGGCAGCAAAGCCCTGTGCCATATTCCACATGTACTGTATAGCTTTGGCTTCTCAGAGACAGACCACTTAAGTGTTCCTGTTTTTCTCTTGGGGAAGAGACTCCCTTCCTTTACCCATGAAGAGGGGTACTGCTGGTAGGTCCTTCACTTTAACCAGCAGTTTTTGTGGACCATGTGATGACCACCTCCTGTGTCTGGGGCAGCTCCTTGAGGATGTTCCAGAATTGAAACCAAGAAAAACTAACTGGCGCATGCTGACTTTGGTCTAAGTAGTGCTGTTCTCCAGTCACTTACTAGCATCAGTCTCTCCAACCTGGAATAGGTCATGATTAGGGGAGTGAGTGACCCAGTAGACAAGAACCCTAACTGGGAAGGAAGCTGCTGTGTCCTGTAGTATAGGGGTGATGAAGAGTTCTGGCAGTATATCTAGGGAGCAGATCAGATCTCAGACCTTTCTGGATCTGGGTCAAACTTCAGGATTTTCCATGTTCTTCCAGCACTGAAGTTCTATAAACCCCACATAGAGGTGAACAGCAGGGGCTTGAAAGATAAACTGGTCCTAGGGCATGCTCAGGGATGGGGCCTGGGGCTGGTGGTGCTAAGATGGAAAGCGAACATTTTGTAGGTCGTGGTGGCATGATTATTCAGAGACCAGAGGAATTAGTGAAGCTCTCATCTGGCTGTTAAATGTATGTTTTGCTCTGGTTAGTGATCAGTATGTCTCCCTGCTTGGACTCCCAAAGTATTGGCTTGGGTCTGCCACAGATAGTGGTTCTGTCTCCAAGATGTGATGCTTGCTTAAGCTCAGAGCACTTCTCTGTTTTTAGTCCCCAATGGAAATGCAGTAGGGGCTGGAGGGCAGGGAGGTGGAGTTTAGGGGAACTTACATGGCCCTACCCACTAGCTGCTGTTTTGGACATTTCTTCCTAATGTCTCAGGGCCTGACGGGATGTGTTCAGGCAGGACTGCTTCTGAATAGGCCAGGTGCGTTCCTGATCATGTAATGTGGGTGCCAGCTGCCTGCATACCTTGCTGTTGAAATGTTTCGCGAGTCTCCGAGAGATAGTTCTTTCCAATCAGGGTTCTCTCCTATGGGGAATATGCACATCATTCCCTGAGCATGAAAAGCCAGGTTTTCCATGTGCTTTTACTTTTTTAAAAGTATATTGATTATACTATTACAGTTATCCCATTTTTTCTCCCCTTTATTCCCCTTCCCCCTTTATTCCCCTTCCCCCTGTAGCTCTTCTCCCACCATCATTCCCCACCTTAGTTCATGTCTATGGAACATACACACAAGTTCTTTGGCCTCTTCATTTCCTATATTATTCTTAATATCCCCCTGTCTCTTTTGTGTCTACCATTTGTGTTTCTTATTCCCTGTAACTTTTCCCCATTCTCTGTCTCCCCACTGATAACCCTCTGTCTGATCGCCATTTTGGTGATTCTTTTCCTGTTGTAGTTGTTTGCTTTTGTTTTTTTCCTGTTCAGTTGTTGATAGTTGTGGGTTTGTTGTCATTTTACTGTTCATGTTTTTTAAAAGGTTTTATTTATTTATTTTAGAGAGGGGAAGAGAGAAAGAGAGGAGAAAAACATCAGTGTGTGGTTGCCTCTCATGTGCCCCTTGTTGGCGACCTGGCCTGCAACCCAGGCATGTGCCCTGACTGGGAATCAAACCAATGACTCTTTGGTTTGCAGGCTGGCACTCAATCTACTGAGCCATACCAGCCAGGACAGTTCATAGTTTTGATTTTCTTTTTTCTTAGATAAGTTTCTTTAACATTTCATATAGTAAGGGCTTGGTGATGATGAACTCCTTTAACTTGACTTTATCTGAGAAGCACTTTATCTGCCCTTCCATTCTAAATGAGAGCTTTGCTGGATAGAGTCATCTTGGATGTAGGTCCTTGCTTTTCGTGACTTGGAATACTTCTTTCCAGCCCCTTCTTGCCTGTAAGGTTTCTTTTGAAAAATCAGCTGGTAGTCTTATGGGCACTCCTTTATAGGTGACTGCCTCCCTTCCTCTTGCTGCTTTTAAGGTTCTATACTTATCTGTCATCTTGGGTGATGTAATTATGATGTGCTTTGCTTGGTGCGTGTGTCCTTGGGTCCAACTTCTTTGGGACACTCTGAGCTTCCTGGACTTCCTGGAAGTCTTTCCTTTGCAGATTGGGGAAGTTCTTTATTATTTGTTCAAATAAGTTTTCCATGTGTTGCTCTTCCTGCCATGTCCTCTTCCAACCATGTTGTCTGACAAGGTCCGGGCATGGAGGATTTGAGTTCAAGGAATTCATCTCCCCAGAAGAGAACGTGGCATCCAAAATGGGTTAACAATTGGCTTTTTTATTTTAATTATTTTACTTTTGCTCCTGAATATAGACATTGTACTGTACTTACTTATTCCTGTGAAAGTCACCCAAGAGGAGGGAACAGTTCAGGGGAAAACATTAATATTCCCCACGGAACTGCCTGAAAGGATAGAAAAATCTCCACAGATTCCCCTCTCCCTTATACAGGGGTGTACGACAGCCAGGGTAATATAATTGTTAACCATAAGGGAAAACCTGTCAAGTTGTATAAATTACCCTGGTTTGAGCAACTTAAAGCAATCAGGACCACCATGGTGTACCAGAAATAAGAAAAACAAGTTACATGTTTGTTTGGGTGATCAAAAGGTGGTGGGATTTTTAGACACTTATATTTCAGGTTCATTGATTCTCATAATTCCAATGAAGTTGTACAAAATAATTTCTTGACCCGAGAACAAAGTTCCCTCTAATGAAATAGTTCCTAAATGTTTAAAAGTTGTTGGGAGTAACAGCCCCTCCTTTACCTTGAATAAGAATATATATCAATTAGGCAAAGTAATAGCAAAAGCTGGCTAGTTATTACAAACTAAACGTGTAGAAACAGTTACTAAAGAGTTTATAGTACACAGAGAAACATTTTAGACAGAAAAGGCTAGATAGCTAAGTTAGACATCACAAAGGCCTTATAATAAATTTCCTATTACCTCCACTCAATCTAGCGTATCCTTTTGCCCCATGACAGATTCTGAGAAATTTTCATATATAATAAGATACTCAAATTCTGCACATACAGATATTTTTAATTGTCTGATTTATGGCTCTCCTGGTCAAAATAATCTTTGTTTATTATAACTGAATCTATGGGAACTTTCATGTTTTTCCTGGTTACCTTTGTATTGATTTTTTCTGCTTAACCGATCATGCTATACTGCAAATGTTAATCACTACCTAAAATGAAAATATAAAAACCTGCTTGTACTTGCAATAAATGGAACAGAGCTTCACTGTCCTTTGAGGCGAGTTGTCATCTGTTACCCATTGCTGACGCCTTACCCACCTTCGGGACCCCTGGATCCTGCTGCGGCTGGACTGCGGCATCTTCCTCTTCCCCTTCAGGTACCCCTATGATTCGGATGTTGGAACATTTAAAGTGGTCCCAGAGGTTCCTAAGCCTTTCCTCATTTTTTTTTTAATTCTTCTTTCTTCATTCTGTTCTGGTTAAATGTTTATTTGTTCCTTCTGTTCCAAATTGTTGATTTTAGTTCCGGTTTCCTTCCCTTCACTGTTGGTTCCCTGTACATTTTCTTTATTTCACTTTGCGTAGCCTTCACTACTTCCTCTATTTTGTGGCCACACTCGACCATTCCCGTGAGTGTCCTGATTACCAGTGTTTTGAACTCTGCATCTGATAGGTTGGCTATTTCTTCATCACTTAGTTGTACTTTTTCTGGAATTTTGATTTGTTCTATTATTTGGGCCATGTTTTTTTGTCTTGGTGTGCTTGTTATGTAGTAAGGGGTGGAGTCTTAGGTATTCTCCAGGGTGGGGCTATGGATGTCACTGTGTTGTGATGCTGTATGTGGGGAGGGGTCAGAGACAATAATGCCGCTTACTCAGCTCTTGCCCTGCTTTCAGTCACTTTCCCCACTTCCCACAAGCAAATTGGGCCCTTCTGGTGCTGATTCCTGAGTGGGTAGGTTTGTGTATGTTCTAGGGTCCTGTGGACCCCTCTAACACTCTCTCCTGTTAGGCCGGGAGTTTCTCCCACCCCACAACCGCCACAGGTTTCTACAGCCAGAGGTTTTGAGGCTTGAGTTTCCTGCACTGGGACCCTGGGTTGTGCAGTGTGTCTTGCTCCTGAGTTGTTTCTCCCAGCTTATCTGCATGTGAATGTGGGACCGATGGGTTCCATCAGCCATGGCCTTGTCACTTGTCCTTGCCACCCTGGATGCCCATCTCTGCCCCTCCTACCAGTCTGGATGAATGTTTCTTCTTTAACTCCCTCGTTGTCAGACTTCCATATAATTCAGTTTTCTGGTGGTTCTGGTTGTTTTTGTTTTTAAATTGGTTTTTATCCTTCTTTTGGTCGTGTGAGGCAGCAAAATGAATCTACCTATCCCTTCACGTTGGCTCGAAGCTCGCTTAAAAAAAAGATTTTATTTATTTACTTTTAGAGAGAGGGGAAGGGAAGGAGAAAGAGAGGGCGGGAAACATCAATGTGTGCTTGCCTCTTAACACCCCTAACTGGGGACCTGACCTGACCTGTAACCCAGGTATGTGTCCTGACTGGGAATTGATTCAGCGACCTTTCATTTTGTAGGCTGGTGCTGAATCCACTGAGCTACACCAGGCAGCGCTGCTTTTGGTTTTGAGTGGGGATTGGAGTGAGAATTGGAGCAGGTGGAGACCTGTTGAAGGTATTTCCTCAGAGCCTTACCTTCTGCACACTAGGCTCTAGGAGTTCTCCATTTCCTAATTGAGCTGAATGGGCCAGGGAAGCCCTTTGAAGAGAACCCATTAGTTAGCAAAGGCAGCTTTCTTTTTTGGAGTTGGGAAATTGCTTGAAAGTTCTAGAGAGACATCTGGCTAGGATGACAAGCTGCTCCCTACCCTAATGTTAAGAACTGTAATTCAGAGAGTTCTGCAGCAGCTTCTACAAATATGTGTTAGCTACTAGCAAGGAGTAGTGAAAGGTAATAGGCATACCAGCGATAGCCGCAATCCTGGCTGGCCTCAAGTCTTATTGAGAGGGCCCTCAGGCAGATCTGGCTGGGGAGTGGGTTTGATGAGGGTCTAGGGTTAACTGCTCTGGGCTAGAGGCCTGAGACAGGGAGGAAAGCACTCTGTTGCATTACTTGGGCTAGTACGGCCTAACATCCCTATCCTCCATCTGATCTTTGCCATCGGCCAAGGTGGTCTGTGGTCTGTAAGGTGGTGGGTTCCTAGATGCAGATGACAGTGTAGGGAAACATGTTTTTTTTAATAACAAAAAAATGACATTTCAAAAAATTCAGAAATAAAGCCTAGAAAGTTGAAGTTCCCCATAATTTCATATCTCACAGATAACCATCACGAATGCTCTTTAAAAAAAAAGATTTTATTTACTTATCTTTACAGGGGCAGGGAAGGAGAGAGGGAGAGAAATATCAATGTGTGGTTGCCTCTCATGTGTCCCCTGCTGGGAACTGGCCTGTAACCCAGGCATGTGCCCTGACTAGGAATCAAACCTCGATCATGTGGTTCGCAGGCCCACGCTCAGTCCACTGAGCTACACCAGCCAGGGCATGAATGCTCTTTTTAAAAAGGTTTTATTTACTTATTTTTAAAGAGAAGGGAAGGAAGGGAGAAAGAGAAGGAGAGAAACATTGATGTGCAACAGATACATCCATTGCTTGCTTTTCACACACCCCCAACTGGGGACCTGACCTGACTAGGAATTGAACCAGCTACCTCTTGGTTCACAGGCCGGCACTCAATTTCACTGAGCCACAGGTCATGGGTTGTTACAAAATTTTATTTTATTGATTATGCTATTACAGTTGTCCTCATTTTTCCTTCTTTGTGCTCATCTACCCAGCACTCCCCACTCCCTCAAGCAATCCATTGCTTTGTCCATGGATGTCCCCACACCATTGTTAAGTCCATGGGTCATGTGTATAAGTTCTTTGGCTATTCCACTTCCTATACTGTACTTTACATCTTCATGGCTATTCTGTAACTATTTGTACTTCTTTTATTTTTATTTTTAATTTTATTTATTTATCTTTAGAAGGGAAGGAGAGAAGAGAAACATCAATGTATGGTTGCCTCTCGTGAGTCCCCTGCTTGGGGACTGGCCTGCAACCCAGACATGTGCCCTGACTGGGAATCGAACCGCGATCCTTTGGTTTGAAGGCCCATGCTCAATCCACTGAGCTACACCAGCCAGGGCCACTATTTGTACTTCTTAATCCCCTCACCTCTTCACCCATTCCTCCACACCCCCCTCCCATCTGGCCACTATCAAAATGCTCTTTGTATCCATGATTCTGTCTCTGTTCTTGTTTGCTTAGTTTGTTTTTTAGATTCAGTTATTAAAAAGTATGTGTTTATTGCCATTATATTGTCCAGAGTTTTGATCTTTTCTTAAATAAGTTCCTTTAATATTTCATATAATAATGGTTTGGTGATGATGACCTCCTTTCGTTTTTTTCCTGTCTGGGAAGCTCTTTTTATCTGCCCTTTGATTCTAAATGATAGCTTTGCTGGGTAGAGCAGTCTTGGCTGTAAGTCCCTGCTTTTCATGACTTTGAACATTTATTGCCAATCCCTTCTAACCTGCAGTTGCTTTTGAGAAATCAGCTGACAGTCTTATGGGAACTCCACTATAGGTTACTAGCTTTTTTCATTGTGCCGAATTTTAAGATTCTCTGTTTATCGTTAACCTCTGGTGTTTTAATTATGGTGTGTCTTGGAGTGGGCCTGTTTGCATCCATCTTGTTTGGGACTCTCTGTGCTTTCTGGACTTGCATGTCTATTTCCTTCACTAAATTAGGGGAATTTTCTTTCATTATTTTTTCAAATAGATCTCCAATTTCTTACTCTTTATCTTCTCCTTCTAGTACTCCTATGATGTGACTGGTGGACCTCTCGAAGTTGTCCCAGAGGCTGCTTGTAGTATCCTCATTTGTTTTTTGGATTCTTTTTTCTTGTTGTTCTGATTGGTTGTTTTTTCCTTCCATATGTTCCAAATCATTGATTTGATTCTCAGCTTTATCTACTCTACTGTTGTTTCCCTGCAAATGGTTCTTTATTAGTGTATCCCTTGTTTCTGACTGGATCTTTTTTATGTTGTTGAGGTCCTCACTAAGTTCCTTGAGCATCTTTATAACCAGTGTTTTGAACTCTGCATCTGATAGATTGCTTATGTCCATGTCTTTTAGGTCTTTTTCTGGAGTTTTGATCTGTTCTTTCATTCGGGCCAGGTTTCTTTGTCTCCTCATTTTGTCAGCCTCCCTGTGTTTGTTTCTATGTATTCAGTGGAGCTGCTTTGACTCCCTATTTTGGTAGCATGGCCTGATGTGGTAGGTGTCCTGTAGTGCACAGCCTCTTCTATCACCCAAGCTGGGGGTACTCAAGGTGCAGCCATCGTGTGGGGTGAGTATACCCACCTGTTATAGTTGAGCCTTGATTGCTGTTGGCAGATCAATGGGAGGGACTTACCCAGGCCAATCAGCTACAAGGACTGGCTGTGACTACTGACCACCAAACTCTGCCCTCCATGGAGGATCAGCTAACTGTGCAGGGGCAGGGTGGTGGTGCTCCAACGTGGTCTGTAGCTGTCCAGTGGGTGCACTGGCCCTGAGATTTCCCAGGTGGTGCAGGCCAAGGTCAGCCCCAACCTGTGTTTTCTTCTGGACCACCCTACCTGAGGTATAAAGCAATCTTAGGTGGTTGTCACTTGTGCTGGGATTGGAGATTCCCAGATGAAGTGAAGCTGTGAGTCTAGGCTGCTGCTGTCAGTGCCGGGCCTGGGACTCACTGAGGCCAGCTGTGGCTTGTTTGAGAGGATTTAGGAAGTTGTGCAGTATGAGCCAAGACCAGCCGCTCATTTGGAAAAGCAGTTGGGTGGAGATACCCCTCCCAAATTTTTATCCACCACACGTGGGTGTGGGACCAGCCCATTCTGCATCTGCACCCCTCCTACCAGTCTGGATGGATGTGGTTTCTTTAATTCTGTAGTTGTCAGACTTCCATTCCACTCAATTTCTGGCAGTTCTGAGTGATGGTGGTTCTATATTTTATTTGTAATTTTGATGTGGTTGTGCAAAGAGGTGAGCCATGTCTGCCTACACTGCTGGCTTGACTGGAATTCCCTCCCCATTATTAATGCTTTATTGTACATTTCCATAGTCATTTTCTATGCTAATGTCTTTTTTTAAAAATTTTATTTAGTTATTTTTCAAGTACAGTTTTTTGTCTATTTTTCCCATCCCAGCCTCCCCCACCCCTTGCTCCCCACCTCCCTCCCCTTTCCACCCCCCTTAGTTCTCGTCCCTGTGTCCTTCCTATTTGTTCCTCCAAATCCCTCCCCCTTTTTCCCCTTAACTTCCCTTCCTTCTCCCCTCTGGTCACTATCCCCTTGTTCTCTATTTCAGTGTCTTTGTTTTTTTGTTTTTTTTTTCCTGCTTGCTTGTTTGTTTTGTTGTTTAGCTTCCTGTCAAAGGTGAGATCATATGGTATTTATCTTTCAGCACCTGGCCTATTTCACTCAGCATAATGCTTTCCAGTTCCATCCATGTTGTTGCAAATGGTAGTAGCTCCTTCTTTCTCTCTGCAGCATAGAATTCCATTGTGTACATGTACCACAATTTTTGGATCCATTCATTTACTGATGGGCACCTAGGTTGCTTCCAACTCTTGGCTATTGTAAATTGTGCTGCTATGAACATTGTGGTGCATAGGTTCTTTGATATTGATGTTTTAGGATTCCTGGGGTATAATCCCAGCAGTGGAATTGCTGGGTCAAAAGGCAGGTCGATTTTTATTTTTCTGAGAAAATTCCATACTGTTTTCCATAATGGTTGTCCCAGTCTGCAATCCCACCAACAGTGAACTAAGGACCCCTTTTCTCCACAACCTCTCCAACATGAGTTGTTTGTTGCTTTGTTTATGATAGCCATCCTGACTGGTGTAAAGTGGTATCTCATTGTGGTTTTAATTTGCATCTCTCTGATAGCTAGTGATATTGAGCATCTCTTCATGTGTCTCTGGATATTCTGTATGTCCTCCTTGGAGAAGTACCTGTTCAAGTCCTTTTCCCGTTTTTTAATTGACCACTTACTATATCTTATGACATCTTTTTATAGCAGTCTCTTTCTTTTTAAAGATTGTGTAATATAAATGTTCCTTGCTATCTGTGGGTTTGGTTCCAGGATCCCTGTGATTACCAGATTCTGTGGATGCTCAAGTTCCTTATGTAAAATGGTGTAGTATTTGCATATAACCTATACACATCCTCCTGTATACTTTAAATCATCTGTATTTATAATACCTAATGCATGTAATGCCAGATAACTGTTATACTGTATTGTTTAGGGAATAATGACCAAAAAAAAGTGAGTACATTTTCAGTACAGAAACACCATCATAGGCCTAACTACACAATACACATCAGCGACATTGTAACATTTTTTTCCAAATATTTTTGGTCTGCATTGGTTGAATCCACAGATGTGGAACACACAGCTACAGAGGGCTGACGGTACAGGCAACCTCGGAAGTACTGTGGTTTCAGTTCCAGACCCCTGCAGTGAGGAGGCTGTCATACCATAAAGCGGGTCACATACATTTTTTGTTTTCCTAGGGCATATAAAAGTTGTTTATACAATACTGTAGCGTGTGTGTAATTATGTTTATAAAAATAATGTGTATACCTTAATTAAAAATACTTTGTTAAAAAATGCTAACCATTTGAGCCTTCAGTGAGTCATAATCTCTTTGCTGGCGAAGGGTCTTGCTTCATTGTTGAGGAAAGCTCCGTATCTGTGAGATGCAATGAAATAAAGTATGCTTGTATTGTATCATATGGTTATATTCTCATTTAATTCCTTCTTTAGATGCATCCTAGTATCATTGTAAATTTATGTAAGTGCTTCTGTAGGATAAATTCATAGAAGTGAAATTGATAAATCCAAGGATATGAACGTTTTCCTGTAAATTCTGTGTCTTAGTTTGGGCTGCTGTATCAAAAATACCTTTATTGCTTGCTTAAAAAACACATTTATTTCTAACGGTTCTGGAGGCTGGAAATCCAGGATCAAGGTGCCAGCAGAACTCATGTCTCATGAGAGCTCTGTTCCTAGTCGAAAGACGACTGCCTTCTTACTGTGTCCTCACGTGGCAGAAGGGGGTGAGGGATTTCTTCGGGGACCCTTTCATAAGGGCACTAATCCCATTCACGAGGGCCTTGCACTCATGCCCTAATCACCCCCTGTTAATACCATGCCTTTGGGGGTAGGATTCCACAGAGGAAAGTGGGAAGACAGGAACTCACAGTCTCTTGTGAAAATAGGTGAGTTGTCCATTTTCTGCACCTGCTGACAGTGTTAAGAGAGTGCTTGCTTTATGGTACAGATTTAACACAAAGGCACCAGTGAGGGAAGGCACATTTTTATGATGGAAGATCAGCTAAAAACCAAGCAGTCGTAAGACAGGAATTAAGGATCATATAATACCCATACAGTGATACCTTGCCCCTCTTATATAGGGGTCTGTTAAGGGCCCTCTTTAGGTAGGTCTTCATGTACTGACTCAAAAAGATGTCTCAGGTTTGGGGAGAAAACAGGTATGGGATGTTTCTGTTTCTACTTTATAAACATAGATGTAAAAGTACTTATAAACTAGAGTGCTGTATGTCTAACAGCTCTAAGGAGCAGAGGCTCTTCAGCATTCTGCAGTTATTTGCATGCCCCCTGTGAATCTAGAACTGTGCTGTGGCCCGGGGTGTAGTAGAAAAGTTTTCTGCCCTTGCGGAGTTGGTAGTTTAATTTGGGGGCAGACAGACAATAAACATGTAATTAGGATAATTTCAGATACGGGCATGTATTGTCAAAATAACATAGGTAATGGGACTGAAAGTGGCAGCTTTAGATAAGATGGCCACATATTGTGTATCCGACTGGTGATTGTGTCACGGGATTCTTCTTTTTCTACATTTCTGGAATGTTTGAACTTTTGATGAGCACGAACTCCTTTTTTAATCCGAAAAAAATGGTTTAAATAAAACCTGTTATAAAGCTTGGAAACAAAAACCCTTGAATCTTTACCAGGCATCTTCTGGTCCTTGTCTCCTAGACAGCTCCTGTCTCCTTAGCAGACATTTCCGTAAGCAGGACCACCCTGGTTTATCTGGGGTGGCTGCTGGCCTGCCTGACTTGAGATAAACAGAACCAGACATTGCATGGAACCGTGGGAAAAGAGAGCTGTTCTGGGCTAGCCGTGCCTCAGACTTGGCTAGCATCTTGAGACAGAGCAAGCTTGTGGCCCTGGTAGAATGGAGCCAGGGAGGGAGCTGAGAAAAGCTGGAGGGGGGACAGAGGGTCTGAGGATAGCGCTCTGACAGGCATCCCCCCGAGGTGCATGTAGAAAGGGCGGTAAGGGGAGATGATTTGAGGGAATCAAGGCCTCCGTGACTCACTGTCTCAGCTGGACAGCCCAGACTTGGTCCAGAGGGAGTTAAACCCTGTCTCTCCTCTCTTCCACTGCAGATGCCGTACGTGAGATTAGGAAGTATGACGACGTGACAGAGAAGGTGAACCTCCAGAACAACCCCGGAGCCATGGAACATTTCCACATGAAGCTTTTCCGTGCCCAGAGGAATCTCTACATTGCTGGTTTTTCCCTGCTGCTGTCCTTGTGAGTGGGGAGGGGCAAGGGACTATGAGGGGACCCCTGAGCTAGCTTGTGACTGATTCCTCAGTTCACGGTCTTGAACCAGAGGCCTGTCTGTGTTAGAGGAGCCACAGTTTCCCCAGAGTTCTCCAATTTTCCCCCGACCTCCAGAGGCAGTGTGAAGAGTGAGAGAGGACTGACCGGAAGTTCAGAAGACCCAAGTTCTGGCTGTGCTGCAACTTGCCACATGCTCTTTTAGGGCAAACACATTAACAGCTTGCTCTCTGTACATAGCATGACATAAGTGTTTCCCTCTGGGAGAGGCCCTTTGAAGCCCAGTTTAAAGGGGACCAATTAAACAGGCTTTTTGTGTATGGGGTCCTGCCCTGGGAACAGTGGGCAGAAACGACATGAAAGGGCTGAGACCAACTGTTGTCCTAGGGCCTTTCCAGATGTAACCCTTGTGGGAGTAGTGAGAGCATATTGTGTTTTACCATGGTCTGAATTTTGCTGATGGGTTTTTTTTTTATTTTGGTAAGATTGAATGCCTTGAGCAGGGCCATGGGGTTGGCTAGTTGGGCAAGACTAGACTGAGAGAAAGCACCCATTTGAGCTTGGGGCTGGTTTACTGCCTCCTGCTTATAGGGGTTCTGATCGGGGACCTGGCTGTTTTCAAGAATGCTGACTGGCAGGGGGTAGATGTAACACGCAGGCCAAGGGCTTCCAGAAGTATTGGGAAGCAGCTTGCTGTGCAGATACTCAGAAGCAGGGTGAGTGTGTGGACCCTTGGGCCGGGATCTCCCAGTGCCCATCCCCTGGACATCCTTTTTCACTGGGCATTAGAATACCTACCTGGCTTTCAGTTTTTTCAGAAAAAAAGTCAGTTGCTCAGGTAGCCCTCTCTGGGTCAAAGTTGGAACGTGGCAAGGGTGGCACTGGAAGGGGCAGGCAGCTCTTCGTGGTGAGCCATCCGATCACAAGAGTTGGAAAGTGCCAAGGCTGGAAGGAGTCAGACACTCTAGGATGTCAGGGTTTTAGGAAAACTCTGAAAAAGATGACGATCTTGTAGGCTGAGACTGAAAGGGAGGCAGGTTTGGAAGATCAGGTCTCAAAACAGGACTCCGAGCCCATCTGCCTGAGAGTGGGGGAACTGGGACATGATGACATTCCAAGTCTCAGGGACCGCAGAGGTACTTGGGGCTCCCCAGCCAGCTCAGATCTCATCTGAAGGATAGGAAAGACAGGCAGAAAAGCAAGGGCTGCCCTGGAAGAGCACACAGAGAGAGCTTAGGAATAGTACCAGGAAGATGGAAGTCCGCCGTGAGCTCTGGAGCATGAAACATGGTGTAGGACACTGGGAGAAGGTAACCCCTTTGATGTTTCTGTGTCAAGTAAGGAATGGTGGGCAGAAGGTCAGGGGTGAAGGAAGCATTTGGATAAGATGATTGAACTCTCAGAAGAGCAAAGGTACACTGGAGTGCCCAGCTACTCAAAATGACTTAGATTACACTTGGACTTGATGGCATTATGTCCAAAGGCTCTTGCGATTGTATGGCAGGAGAGACTCTGGAAGATTGCAGACAGGCAAGCATCCCGATTTCCAATGGAGGGAGAAGATAGATGAGACAGTAAATAGAATGGGAGGGTCCGATTATGATCTCAAGCCATGTTCTAGAAAGAGTAGCTTGTGCACTCTCAAAGAAAGGAGGCACTGCTGGTGACTACTCTGAGTTCCTAGAGAGCCAGTTCTCTCAGTCTGCCCCTACCTTCTGTTGAGCTGGTGTATGTGGATTTTCAGCGGAAGGATTGCCAAGATCCAGTTCAGTTCTTACGGACCAGGTGCTACATTGTGGGCCCCGTGCTGGTATAGCAGTGTCATTGAGTTGGGGGTTCCTAACTCCCCTGAGTGGCTGTCTCAGGAGCTTGTGCTCCACCCCTGACCTGTTTAGTGTTCTCTGCTGAGGACAGTTGTCATGGTGAGTGGATGCAGGGAGATAATGGGAACTAGGAGGAAGTGAGCAGCAGGTAGTTTTCTGCCTCGTAATCCATGGCCGGGTGGATTCGAATGAGATTTGAGTTTTTAAAAGGGAAATATCTGCAAAAGTATGTGTAGGTTCATAAAGGGCTGTGGAGGTAGGGCCAAAGAGGATATTGAAAGGCTCGTGGTCATGGCTCATGGCAGCTAAGAGTTAGTGGCCAGGCTACTGCGAAAGCTGATGAGCCCTTAGTGCCCTTTAGTGAAGGCCTGGGCCACCAGGAGGGAGTCAGCGGCACTACCTGTAGGGTTGTCCGTGGGGCCCCACTTGAGAGATGCTGGCAAAAGTGCAGAAAGTGAGTTCTGAAGCAGTCACTGTGGTGGCAGATAGAATGGTGCTTATTCCCCATATACTGTGGCTTCGAAATCTCACTCTCCTGACTGTTTTGCTTTTGGGATCTCTTCCAGGGAAGAGATTACCTGGACCAGGGGGCAGTGCTTAGTCAGGTGTACCAGGCAAATGAGTGTGCGTTCAGCTCAGTGTTTTGACCAATGAGTGGAGTCAGGTGCTACTGCCATAATCAGGATACCCAACAGTTTGAAGTTTCCATTCTAACCTAAATGGGGGGCTTCAAAGAAAAGCAGTTCTGCCCTGGCTGGTGTAGCTCAGTGGATTGAGCGTGGGCTTGTAAACCAAAGGGTCACTGGTTTGATTACCAGTCAGGGCACATGTCTGGGTTGCGGGCCAGGTCCCTAGTTGGGGGCAAGTGTGAGGCAAGCACACACTGACGTTTCTCTCCCTCTCCCTTTCTTTCTCTTTCCCTTCTCTCTCTAAAAATAAATAAATAAAATTAAAAAGAAAAGTAGTTCCTACACTATTCACAAAGGGACGCACAGAGGTTGGGAGAACAGAGTGAACTTTGGGCTCATTGTTCCTAATTGCTCTTGCGATACTGCTTTGTTCCCTATTGTCTAGTAGCCATTCAAAAAAGGACATATATCCTCCCTAGTCTGGGGGTCAGATCTTACAAGGTGGCGGTGGCCCTTGAGGAATCTCTCTCTTTGCACGTTAGCCATAGAAATGTTCTTGTCAGAACTTGGTATCCATACAACCGATATGCCGCTTGCAGGAAACACTTTAAAAACAAAACTATCATCTTTGTTACTCTGATTATAAAAGTTACACCTGGTCGTTGTTAAAAAAAAAAAAAGTCCCCCCCCCCCCAAACTTCGAATAATACAGAAATGTTGGGCAAGAGAGCCCTGTAGTCCCATCCCCAGAGACAGCAGCAGGTAATAATTGAAATTCATCAAGTATGCGTTTTCTTTTACAAGTGGTATAGATTTTTACCCCCCCCTCGGCTTTGATTTGCCTTTTTTATTCAAACTACATATCTTGCTGATTTTTCTAAATGACTCGCGCAAATTTCTCTTGTTCTTCATACTTTGCAGTGTTCTGTCATGTGAAGGGAGTCTCATGTTTAACCAATGCCCTGCTCAACAGATGTGTGAGCTTGTTTGAAAGTTTTATTCTTAAAAAAAAAAAACCCACTCTCCCATATTGCTGGTTTCCTACTCTAAGTGTGGCCCATAGCCCAGAAGCTTTGGTAAGACCTGGGGGCTTGTTAGACATGCAGACCCTTAGGGCCATCCCCGGTCAGCTGACCTCATGCACATTAGTGCTTGGCTGGCACCGCTCTGGCCCATCTCCCCCTGTGCACTGCCCTACAGGGCAACCCGTGTGGCGGGGTTCCGCTGCCTGGGGTAGGCTTCATCTAGGCTTGGACACAGTCATGTGCATTTGAAACCCTTGGTGTACTCTCGCTTTCCTCGTGTACCTGGTTCGTTCTCTCAGAAACCATGGTACGTGCACCCTGCAGTTTTCGAAGCCCTTTCTCTTTGAAGAATGCTCTCATCTGTCATTACACACTTCCCTGTATGGTGGGCTAATCTCTCTAAAGTGCCCCTACGAACTTTCGTACTTTTTTTTTTTGCAAATGAACCACTAACTTTTGTTAGCTGCCTGTAAGCCTGTGTGAAAGAATGAGAAAGAGGTCTCTCTCTTTCTCTTTGGCAGGTCAAGTTTGGTTGTATTATGAGAATTGTTTTATGGAGTCCCACACAATGGTCTTAGTTCAACAAAAATTTGACCATTACTCTCTGTGAAACACCGCTGGGTTGTTGCCACAGAAAGAAGATAGAGTAGTTGGGGGGAGACCAGCGTGCGAATAGCCTTACCACACCGTATCGGAGTGCCTGGTGTCATGGGGTATAGATCAGCAGCACACACCCACACACATTCTGGATGTGTGCACTTAGGAGGGCTGGCAGGGTAGGAAGAAGGATGCGGAATCAGAAGTCAGGAGACTGGAGTTGCCAGGCCAGTGCTGCCACTTCAGCAGCTATGTATCTTCGGATAAGCATCCCCTCTCTCTCCCCCTAAGTGCTCTCATCTGTTCAAAGAAGGGCTTATCTCCAAGACTGGATGGCCGCGTGGCCTTGCCTGTGTGCGTGTAAGCTATTTGTTTGGTTCCTGTGGGATCTGGCTCTGCTTGAAGCCTGGACTTTAATAACACTTCATAATTCTGTGGGCCTTTATAATGGGAAAAAGGGCAGCCCAAAAGAGACGGAGTGGCCTGAGTTACCCAGGTCCTAAGTGGCCAAGCCCAAGTTCATGCTTAGTTCCCAGCCCCTGTTCAAATCCTACCCTGTGATCTCTTAGCACTAAGTCATTGGTTTTCAGCCTGCCTCTGGCTGTAGGCCAGATAGTGGGCTGCTTTTTCCCCCAGAGTAGTTCTTGTTTGACTTTTGGTAGGACTGTGCCGCACAATCTGTAAGCTTAAAATCTTCCTGCCTATATGTCCTCATTAGTCTTAGTTTTAAGAGTCTGATGACTATAACCTTTTAGTCTTTTTTGTACATCTGAAGATTAAGTCATTTGGCAGCATGCACCCTTTGGAGGAAGATGAGGTTTTTAAAATTTTCTTATTTTATTTTTAGACAAAGGGGAAGGGAGGGAGGAAGAGAGGGAGAGAAACATCAGTGTGCTGTTGCCTCTAGCACACCCCCTACTGGGGACCTGGCTGCAACCCAGGCATGTGCTCTGACTGGGAATCAAACTGGTGACCCTTTGGTTCACAGGCCAGCACTCAATCTACTGAGCCACACCATCCAGGGTTGGAAGATGACGTTTTTAATAAATAAGAAGTTCTCTGAAATGCTAATGTTACCACTGCTGACTTACATACTTTTGCTATATATCTTTCTGGACTTTTCTGTGCCTAAGAGCAGCTACCATTTGTTAAGCATTCTATGTGCTAGGCATGTGTTAATCTTTACAGTAGCTCTGTGAAGAAAAAACTGAGGTTCAGAGACATTCAGGAGCCTCTCTTGAGTTTCCAGAGCTAGTCATTGGCAGAGCTAAGAACTCAGATTTCAGGTGTGACTGTCGCACCAGGCTGCTTTCCCTACAGATTACACAGGCTTCTTGGAAACTAGGTTAACCCCTGGTTGGAGTTAACAGTTGGAGCATCATCCTGTACTCCAAAAGGTTGTGAGTCCTGTCCCTGGTCGGGGTGTGTATAGGAAGCAACCGATCGATACTTCTCTCTCTCTTTCTCCCCCCCCCCCATCCTCTCTTTTTCCAGTTCCCTCTCTCCGAAATCATTAAACATATCCTCGGGTAAGGATTTAAAAAAAAACTGGGTCAAGCTGTAACTGTCATGTGGGGACTTGTGTTTTGCACTGAGTTTATCATGAACATTGTTCTGGAACAACCAATGTCTCTCTCCAGCATTCTTATGGTCTAACTAATTCCCCACTAGCCAACACCAAGCCCACCTTCTCTGTTTTTTCTGATACCAGAAAGCGTGGAAAACCCCTCTCAATTGTCATTTTGTGTGTGCCTTAGCCAGGCCAGGTTCTGTGGGCCTCCTGATCCTGTTCCCAGTGTCCATGTCCCCCTTACCGTCTCTTTTGTTGGTGTTTGCACATGTATCACTGGCAGGCATTGACTCAGTACCTGAATGTCCATGGGTACTGGCTAAGTTGGGGAGGGAGGCAGACCAGGGTGGATGGGTCAGGAGTGGCCAGTGACAGGCTAGAGGGTTTTGAATGAGTTTGTCCTCATTCTCCATGTGGTAGAGTGCTGTGTTTTTCCAGGGGTGCTACATTGTGGTCAGAGTTGTGTGTTCATATTTGGCGACAGTGCATGGGATGGAGTGGAGCAGCCTGGGAGCAGGGAGACCAAGTTGTGGGTCACTGGAGTGAGAGATGCTGGCAGCCTGAACCAGGGTGTGGTAGCGTGAGTTGAGAGTGGGGAACAGGTTTGAGAGGTTTGATGGGAGACAGAGGAGGAGGAGCTGGCAGGGACACCAAGCCTCTGAAGCTGACGTGCTGTTGCAGAAGCCGGAGGACCACCTGCATGCATGCATACACGGGAGGGAGGGAGGGAGGGAGGGAGGGAGGGAGGGAGGAAGGGGAGCCAGTGAGGCCCATCAGAAGGAACGAGGAAACCAGAGGGTAGGAGGAGAAGGTCAGCAGGATGGCGTACCGTCAGCCCAGAAGCCCGGGGGTGCTCTGCCTTTCCTTCTGTCTTATCACATGTGATTCCCCTGGTCCTATGGTGTTTTTTGAAATTGTGGCAAATTACACATAACCTCAAGTTGACCATCTGAACCATTTCTAAATGGATAGGTCAGTAGTGTTGAGTCTGTGCACACTTTGTACAACCAACCTCTAGGACCCAGTTCATCTTGTAAAACTGAAACTGCCCTTGTTTCACAGCCTAGGTATCTCCCCCTCCTGAGTGCTTTGTCCTCATTGTCCTGGGAACCACTGCCATGGTGGGGCTTCCCGCTGCCAGCCTTGTTCCCCTAGCCAAGTGACTTTTCTGTCATATCAAACTGATCCCACCACCCCTTGATTCTAGTGCCTTCATAGCACCTTTGGTATATAGGCCTGATGCTCAGATCCTTTAGGACATGACCACTCCCTGTGGCCCTCCACAGTCCCTGCTTCAGCCTCTCCGTGTCGGAGCTCTGTTGGCAGGACTCCCAGGGGGGGCTAGCGAAAACGTGTGTCTAGGACCCCAAGAGGATGCGAATGCGGCATAATGAGAGCGGGCTTTGGAATTGGGCCTGGGTTGGCATCCTGGGTCTGTTACTGACTAACTGTGTGACTTTGGGTTAATCACTTACCCTCTCTGAGCCTTTCCCTTACCTGTAGAACAGGGATGAGGATACCTCTCTTGGGTGATTAGTGTAGGGATCAAGGTGACTCAGGTTATGGTTGCAGCATCATGCTTGGCACTTAGGGAGTATGAAATAAATGATAGTTTTTATAAGTATCACCCCTAGTAGTGACAGAGTTTTGTGGGGTTTTTCCCACTGGAGTGGTAGACTGTGCCAGTCTGAGTTGGGAATGGAAGAGAAGGCCTGGTCTTGGCTTTCAGGGGTCTTATGTTCTGGGCTGGGCATGGAGCAGTGGCAGAGTAGAGTGAGACAGAGAGGACAGGTCCTGCAGCAAGAGCACGTCAGGAGAAGGGCTTCCCCAGGCAGAGGCTAAATAAGAGTTGGAAACATAAAAAGAAAAAAAGGCAGGGAAAAAGCAAAGACAGTTGGAACCAGGCAAGCTGAGGTGTCCTTGGGGCCCTGAGCATCCAGTTGGATGGTGCTACGGGATTCTCAGTCAAGGGCCAGCTGCTTGCTTAGTTGATGTAGAAAGCACGAACACACGTAGGGGCAGAATAGAATGGTCCCCCGTGAATATCACCTAGCTTCAGCAATAAATCTTGCCTGGCCAGTCTTGCTTTATCTATCCCCATCTCCCACTATCCCCAGGGTCTGGATTATTTTGAAGCGAATCCCAGCTATGTTTACAAATAAAATCATATTTTGGTTTATCACTTTGAAAAGAGCTACCATCTCACAAGAAGTTTATGGTAACTCCTTAATAACATAAACTCATTAATGCCTGCTCACACTTCCCTGATTACCTTTTAGGGTTTTGTTTTTGTTCTTTACAATGTACTTGTTTAAATTGGTATCTAGGAAAAGTAACTAAGGTATTCTTAAAATCCCAGTGATTTACTTGGAGGAAAACTGCTGTAGAAAGCCCAGCAGAGGGACTTTTGGTTTGCAGTTCTACTTGATCCATCCATCTGTTGACTCTTGGGTAATTTGATTATGATGTGTCTTGGTGTGTTCCCTCCTCGGGTCCACCTTGTTTGGGACTCTCTGACCTTCCTGGACTTCCTGGAAGGCTATTTCCTTTGCCAGAT
This sequence comes from Artibeus jamaicensis, assembly GCF_021234435.1. Taxonomy (NCBI): domain Eukaryota; kingdom Metazoa; phylum Chordata; class Mammalia; order Chiroptera; family Phyllostomidae; genus Artibeus; species Artibeus jamaicensis. The sequence goes on from NW_026521282.1 coordinate 987,558, forward strand.
TGGGGAAGTTTTCCTTCATTATTTTTTCAAATAAGTTTTCAATTTCTTGTTCTTCCTCTTCTCCTCTGGCACCCCTATGATTTGGATGTTGGAACATTTAAAGTTGTCCTAGATGTTCCTAAGCCTCTCCTCGTTTTTTTGAATTCTTGTTTCTTCATTCTGTTCTGGTTGAATGTTTACTTCTTCCTTCTGGTCTAAACCATTGATTTGAGTCCCGGTTTCCTTTCCATCACTGTTGTTTTCTTGTACATTTCTCTTTACTTCACTTTGCATAGCCTTCACTTTTTCCTCTATTTTGTGACCATCCTCTACCATTTCTGTGAACATCCTGATTACCAATGTTTTGAACTGTTCATCTGATAGATTGGCTATCTCTTCATCACTTAGTTGTATTTTTTTCTGGAGCTTTGATCTGTTCTTTCATTTGGGCCATATATATTTTTTTGTCTCAGTGTGCCTGTTACATAGTAAGGGGTGGAGCCTTAGGTATTTGCCAGGGTGGGGCAGCCCACGTTGCTGCGTTGTGTGCTGTATGTGGGGGAGGAGCCAGAGAGGGAACAGAGCAGCTTACTCAGCTCTCAGCAGGCTTTCAGTTCCTTCTGCCACTACCCACAAGCAAATTGGGCTCTTCTGGTGCTCATTCCCGGATGGATGGGTTTTTGTACATCCTAGGATCCTGTGAGTCTCTCCAGCAGACTCTTATGAGGCTGGGAGTTTCTCCTGATGTCCCAACACTCACAGGATTTTTCAATCAGAGGTTTTGAGGCTTTATTTCCCTGTACTGGAACCCTGGGTTGTGTAATCTGTCTAGCATTGGCTTTTAAAAATACAGATTGTCTGCTCAGCTACTTGATTCTGGCCAAAGAATTCTCTTCCTCACACTAAGAACAAACAGTGAATTACCTTTGGGGCTAGGTGCCAAGTACGCAGGAGTTCTATCTTCTTGACTGCAGGTTCATTGAAAGCCTACCCTTTCAGGAAGCCCCCTTTCTCCCAGAAAAGGGGAGCCTGAGGACTCCAGCCTCTGAGGCAAAAAGGCAGAGGTTAGGGGAGTGTAGAGCAGGGTCTGCATGAGAAGGGACTACGTGCTCCTTCAAACCAATCTCTGCAAGATGGAAACACTCTTAACTGGGAGGAGTGTGGCTTGTGTAACTGAGGAACTGGGTTTGGATTTGGTGGCCTTCATATTGGACAGCACAGCTGAAGCCACCTCTTATCCTTTACTCCAGTCCCTGCCCTTGGGCTCTGAGTGCATTAGGTCTTCTGCCGGAGGTACTGCCTTATTTGCTCTGGACTCTAGGGTCATGCAGGGCACACACAGGGGTGATAGCCCTCTCCCTGCCATGCCTTCAGGGTTACTTCTCCAGTAGCCAGGCGGGCTAACAGTATGTTTTAGTATTGGAATATTTTTGCCCAGGTTCTCTGAGCTCTTTCAGCTGGTCTCTATTCTCCAGTTTACACAGAGTCTATCAGCCTGTTTCCAGAAGGTATACTACAAAAACTCCAGAAACACAGCCTGCTCCTGTCCACTGGCTCTCTTCAGCTCAAGAATATGGAGGACAGGCAGAGGCTGGGAGGACTGGCTGTATGCCCCTGCCCCCTCCCTCTTTAGCTGGTTTTGCTGTCCTCAGGGTGCTGACAGCCACCTGGGTCTTCAGCTGGAGTCGCCACAGGGGCATTTCCCCCTCCTCATTTTCTACAACTTCTGTTCCAGGGCTAAGAGGAAGGTTAAAAGGGGTATGCCAAGATGTTAAATCAGCCCTGGCTGGCGTAGCTCAGTGGATTGAGCACGGGCCTGTGAAGCAAAGGGTCGCTGGTTTGATTCCCAGTCAGGGCACATGCCTGGGTTGCAGGCCAGGTCCCCAGTAGGTGACACATTAGAGGCAACCACACAGTGTTTCTTTCCCATGCTTTCTCCATCCCTTACCCTCTCTTTAAAAATAAATAAATAAAATATTTTTTAAAAAAGATGTTAAATCAGCAGCTCTGTGGGAAGGTTATCCCTGGATCTTCTTTTTTTCCTTTTTTAAAGATTTTATTTATTTACTTTTAGACAGAGGGAAAGGGAGGAGAGAAACATCAATGTATGAAAGATACATGGATTGGTTGTCTCTTGCTTACAACCCCTACTGGGGACCGGGCCTGAAACTGAGGTATGTACCCTGACTGCGGTTTGCAGGCCAGCACCCAATCCACTGAGCCATACCAGCCAAGGCTATCCTTGGATCTTCTCGAGTTATAATTTGCTGCCTCATTTTCATCACCCTAGGCCCTTTAGGGTGAGAGTTTCCTGGAGTAGCTTCTGCCCTGTTATTATAGTTCTGTGCCCAAAGCCTTCCCTGGGCATCACCTGGCTTTTGGTTCTTTGCCAGGGCAGCCTCCTGTTTTTTCCTGGACAGCTGGGGCAGATTTACCCAGAATGCACCAGTCATGGGGAGTCCTGCCTGGGGTAGGTCTGTAGTCCTCCTGGAGAGTCAATAGGTGGTGCTGTGACACCAGCTTCCCACTTGCACAGGGGCAGCCGGGTAGCTCCCTGCCTACCTGTGCCGTGGTGGGGACTGAGTGACCCAACTCACCTGAGGGAGTGGCACATAGGAGGTGCCTGGTAAATACTAGGTGGGCAGGATCAGCAACAGGGATGGGGTTCCACCAGAGCCATAGAATATCCTATTCAGAACTTGGAAGGACCTTTCCCCTTGTTCTTGTCCTATTTCCTGTTTGCCCACAGGAGGGAGACAGGATTGGTGCAAAGAGCACATGAGGCACGTCTCCCCCACTTGATATGATTGGCCCTGTTTCTCTAGTGTCCATACAGACATTGGCTTTGTCTTGCCTTCTCTTGTTTATTCAACCTTTCACAAAAGTGTGAGTCCCACTCAGTGTCCAGAAACACCAAAAAACATTTTACCAAGAAGCCTGTGTTGAAATCAGGTGTTTGGGGATATTTGTCTGCCAAGGACGCATCTGGATTCTCTCAAGATTCATGTGCTGGCTTCTCCCTCTGTCACTGGGTGCGTTTAACCTGGAACCTGGGCTCTTCTGTCAGCCCTGTGCCTTTGAGATACCCCATCGGCCCCTGAGTTATGTCTGACCTGTTGTCTGGAAATGGCTAGCTAAGAGCAGTTACCGCATAACAGTACTTGGGTGGTAAAGCTGAGGACAGTGGAGGCTAACCAGCAGGACTGGGAGTCACATACCTCATCTTTTTCTCCAGGCTGACATCTCCTGGGCTGTTGAAACTTAAAGAGTCTGAAGCTCAGTACCTTCCATTGTGGGCCTGGTGGAGACTCAGCCCCGAGGGGACACACAAGGGATCACTGATGTGTTTGGGAGGGCTTTGGAGCTGGATCTTGATGGGCAAGTGTAGGGCAGATGCAAGAGCATGGTGGAGGGGCAGCGAGAGTTCTAGAAGGCCAGCTCCTGGGCAGGTCTAGTTGGCCTGCCTAGGGAGTACTGTTCTTGGCTTAGCCTGGGGCCCAGTGGGAATATTCTGGACTCTGTCCAGGGCACTGGATTCTGCCCCCAGCTGTGGTGATAAATACTTCCCCGAGTGCCTTCTCAGCTACCACTGCGGTCACAAGCCTGGCTTGCTCATCCACACGGGTCTGACTCGGTGCCTTCCTGCTGCTGTTTTCTGTCACCCTGTTTTTGCACTGGCAAGCTCTGGCTCCTGTGTGCCCTTCAGTGCAGCTAGGCTGGGGAAGAGCTAGGGCCCCAGACCAGTATCTGGCCCTGCCACGAGATGTAGCCTCATACACGTGAGTGGGGAGGTTGTCTCCAAGGCTTTGGGGGTCCTTTCTAGAGATCAAAGGTGCAGTCCCTGGCCTGAAGGCATTGTAGCTGGGCAGCCAGACAGAGGACAAATGATGCAGAGAAATAAGGAGAACAGTGCGGCCAGATGGGAGTCCCACTGGGTGGTCTGGAGAGGCATTTTGGGGGCAGCTAGTGATCGAGCTGAATCAAGCTAGGTTGTCAGCAAGAGTTCCTAAATAGAAGGGGAGGAGCCATTGCAGACTGGAGGGCTGAGTGCAGTGTCACGGAGACAAGACCAGTGCAAACTCCACGTGTTCCAAGAAGCGCCAGTGGTTCGGTGTTACTAGAGAAGAGAGCTGTGTGCCAGGCATAGGCCCGAGGCTAAGGATGGGCCTGTGGATAGGATAGAACTAGATGAGGGGTGGAGCCTAAGGTGGGGTGCAGGTCTGAGAGCTTGGGAGGTGAAGGAGTGGTCCAGCCCTCATGGACAGGCTGTGTGGGGCATGTCTAGGGGATACTCAGGAACCTTGGTCTAGTAGGCAGTTGGGCATAAGGGTCTGGGCTGAGACAAACCCTGTCAAGGAAGAGATTGGCAGGCTGCCAGTGCTGCTTGAATTAAGGGTGGGGGAAATTCTGCAAGGCAGACTTGTTGGTTGCTCCAAGTGCTGCAGAATGAGCACACCTCCAGGACTCTGGGGCGTTCCTTGGGTTGGGCAGCTGTGGCACTGGTGGGACTGCTGGTGGCTTGGCCAGACTGTAGCCTAGGTTGGCACAGGTTTAGCAGTGGTGGGAGGAGAGGGGAGTGCCTTGGGTTGGCAGGAGGGAGAGCAGTGAGAAGTGAGGCTCCCGGAGGGAAGAATTACCCAGAAACTTCCTGGGCCAGGTTGGAGGAACAGGTCTAACAGGAAGGGAGGGAGAGGATGTGGATGGTACAAAGGATGGCATGAAACACATGTGAAGGCTGGGGGTGGTGCCTGCCCTGCACTGACGGAGAGACCCTAAGGGCTGCAAGCTAAAGTGGGGAGCCTAGCAGGCTGAGGCTTAGGGAGGGCCCTGGATGGCTCTTGGGCTGGGTTCTGTGCGTGTGCCCAGACTCCTTTTGGCAACAAAGGCGCTTCATAGCTGGGGATGGGCTGGGAGGGCACCAAAGGGAGCCAGGTCCCTGCTGTGCTGCTGCTGTCATCGCTGCCACCACCACCCTGGGCCCAACCTCCCTGGGTAACTAGGGTGACACCCGTGGTCACACATAACACTGCTGGAGTTCTGCCCGAGTCAGCTGCCTGCCCAGCTTTGTTGGGGGCGGGCCTAAGGGGAAGTGTCACCCTTGGGCTTACCTCTCCAGCTTTGCTTGCTGGGTCCACCAGGTGGCACACATGCCCTGACCCCTCCCCACTCCAGCTGGGGATTGGCTTGAGCACTCTGTGCTGGGAGATTGGGGCTTGGTCAGACTTGCCTTTCTTTTTGGGCCCCTCCAGTCACATCCACTGCCTCTGTGAGTCATGCGGTTTGCTTCTCTCTGGCTTCTGAGGTACCTGGGAGCTCCCTCTACCTCCAGGGCTCCAGCCCAATGGGGGGCAGGCTGGTGGGCAGTCAGGGGCTGAGACAGGGAAACCTGAGCCCTGGGCCACGAGGTCCCGGCTGCTAATTTTAGAGAGCACATGTCACTGGAAACTCTGCCCTCCTGCCAGGAGCCAGCGGCCTGGATCTCCCAGTACTGCCAGGGGCCCCTGGAACCTATTCCCAAACCAGGAAGCAAAGTAGGCATCTCATGTCTTCCGGAGCCTGCTCCCCACTAAATGCTTGTTTCTGACAGCGGTCCTGCCAGGGCCCAGGTTGCTCTGGCATGTCCAGGTCCTAACCTGGAACGTGCTAGGTTCTGTGCCCTCTGGCCTGGGTGTCCTGACAGCAAGAGCTTGCCTCTTCCCTCCGGTTTTCTGAGCAGCAGGTATCCATGAGAACCCCACAAAGGCTGGCTGGTGGGGCCGGATACGATGACTTGGCTTGGGAATGGGCCCGAGCAAAGCAGAGTGTTTCCCTCTTCAAGCCCAGAGGTCCTGCACATACCGTCGCTTGCTCTAAGCTATGGTTGGCCTGGGTCCCTGCCCCAGGTGTGTGGGGAAAGTCGTCCTGTCCATCCCTGTTCCTCGGTTTTGACCATTGGAGGGTAACTTCAGGAAGTGGAGAGGCACGTACCCCAGCTGCTGCCTGATTGCTTCTCGTGGTTGGTCTGGCCCCGATTCTTTGTTTCTGTCCCCCTGGCCCCAGAGGATCTCCGTGTGGCAATGTTATCTAACAGATGTGTTCTGGCGGCTGCCTGCAGAACGTGTTTGGGAAGCGGGTGGAGAAAGAAGAGTCATTTCCATCTCAGTTGGCCCGGGAGCCGGTCCCTGGAAATTTAGGATGTGTAGTTGTTCCCAGCTCAGGTCTTGGGGTCAGACAGAAGTGGGGAATTTCAGCCATATCCGTTTCTGGCTCTTGACCTTGACCAGTTGCTTTAGCCTGTTGAGCTTCAGCTTCCCCTCTGTGAAATGGGGGTGATGATCACCCTACCTCACAAGGTAGGTATGAGGATTTAGCTGGCCTTTTGGAAGCACATCAGGTACTAGCTGCTCTTGGTTCTCAGGGTGACCCTGGCCTCCCAGTGAGGAAGATGGCGCTGCTCTGGCTCTGTACCTCCAGGTCCTGACCTGGAAAATGCCCAGTCCTGGTCCCTTGGCCTGTAGCTCACCTGGCCTGGGTGTCCTGTCACACTTCCTGTGCCTGCCGTTTGGGGGCAGTGTTAATCATTCTGGTGCGGAGGACAGCTCCTGGTTCACCTTTTTCCTCATGTTGCCAGATTCAGGCCTGTAGTGTCTCACTTGGCTGCCCTGGCAATTCAAGAAGGCAAGTCTAGGCTAGAGGCAGGCATGGGGCGGGAACAACCAAGAGAAATTCATGTCAGCCATTTCTTCCTTTTGCTCACTTCTCCCTTTTTGTAAACAATCACAGCCTACTTAGACGCCTGGTGACTCTCATCTCCCAGCAGGCCACGCTGCTGGCCTCCAATGAAGCCTTTAAAAAGCAGGCAGAGAGTGCTAGTGAGGCGGCCAAGAAGTACATGGAAGAGAATGCCGAGCTGAAGGTGAGTTCTGCCTGCGTAACCCTACCATGTGACATTCTTTATGGGCCACAGTGGCCAGTGGAGCCTATCAGTGACACTGTGGTTGTTGGAAAAGCTGAGGAATTGGGTAGACAGGCAAAGAGGCAGTTTTTAGTGGGGGCATGTGTAGGAGGGGCCTGGGGGACTAGGAGAAAGGATGGGGGTGCTCTTGCTGCTCTCTCACCTCTACGTGCTACGTTCGGGCCAGATTCTTTTCTGATAAAACAGACTCCTAGGGAACTGAGCCCTGTGTGTGACCCATGGGTGAGTTAGCACAGAAGAACATTGCTGTTAGCTGGGGGCAAGGCAGGGATGAGGTGTGGCCGGTCCTAGAAGGCCTGTGAGAAGAGGTGAGGTGTGAGCCAAGCTGGGCAGGAGGCTCATGGGCTTGCATTCTGAGGCAGGATAGAGCTGGATGAGCTGGGGTGAGTTTGGGGCTCCTTGGCCAGAGTGAGCTGCGGAGCTTGGGGGAAGGAAGGAGGAGCATTGGTCGCTTGGGAGTGACTGGCAGCAGTCCCCACGTGACAGCAAATTGAGTCATTGGATGGGCTGGTAAACTCTGAGGAGCGGCTGAGAAAAGGAGGCAGGGCTGGGGGCCAGGGTGGGCAGGGCATGTGGCCTGTGAGCTTCAACAGGTGGCCCTGCTGGCTCTGGCCTTTGCCGAGTGTCTGGGGAGAAGCAGTGGCCCAATTCCATGCTGACATTTCCGAAGGGGCAAGTGCCCAGGCAGTTTGAGGAATCACAGCTCAGTGGGAAGGACGGTGCTGGAGTGCCTCCCTTCCTCCCCCCTGCCCCTGCCCCCTCCTTCCCTGCCCTCTGTTCCTCCGTCTCTCCCTCCCAAGTAACCAGACCCTTGGCACTCTTCCTAGGAAACTGCAGGCGGGTCGACTGCCAGGGAGGTGAAGTTGAAGTTTAACAGTGACTTGGAGGCTGATCTGCAAAAGCTGAAGGATGAGCTGGCCATCACTAAGCAAAGTGAGCATTGTCCTCAGGTGTCCCCTGGGCCCCAGAAGTCTGGAGCCTCCTCTGGTGGCTGTCGCTGCTCTCTTGCCAGAGTATTAATGACAAACATGCAGGCTTAGGAGTTGGGTGAAAACAAACAAATGGCACCCCGCTCATCCAGTGCAGACAGCCTGTGGGGCTCAGTGGTTCAGCGCTGCGTGCGGGGTTCCTCTGAGGACGGCCCTGGGAGTCCCAGAGGCCTGCAGACTAATTCCACAGCCCCTCACCTAGGGCCAGCCAGGTAAGGCATATTGGCATCATCGTCAGCAGGGGCTTGTGGGCAGGGAAGGAAAGAACTCAGGAGACTGCATGGGAGCTGGTCGAGATGTTCCCAAAAACCCCACTGCGAGTTCCCAGACGCTCCCTTCCTGAAGGCCTCTCCCCACATACCTCTCCTGTTCTCAGCTTCCAGCCTGGGAATGCACGCACGCCCTGCTTCTTGAGCTCATCCCCATATTCTCAGAATGTTTGTCCCATGCCCTCACACTTTGTGAAATCACTGCTCCCAAGAAGCCACTTGGGGGTACCTTCATTAAAGGGGCCGGGGAGGTCCTTGGTATTTTCCCACTCCCCCCAGTTTTGTTGGCCAGCTTCCCCATTCGGGGGGGTTTCAAGGCAGCCAGCAGAGCAGCTGTCTTGAGAGGAGTGGCATAGACCCCACCAGGGACTGATCAAGGACCCACATTTGGTGTCAGCAGCAAGCAGGATTTTTCTCCTTAATCCTGGTCTTTTCATTTTCTTTTCTCCATTACTTGCATCCCCAGAACTAGAGAAAGCTGAAAACGAGACTCTGGCCATGCGGAAGCAGTCCGAGGGCCTGACCAAGGAGTATGACCGCCTGTTGGAGGAGCACATGAGACTGCAGGTCAGCATGCCTTGGCCCGCTCTGTTGGATGCAAGGCTCCCTTTCACCCTGCCAGTTCGTCCCTGTGCCCTGGGAGGCCACTGCCCTCCTGCTGTAGGCTCTTCAGGAGGCATTGGCAGTGGGGGGCTGCTCCCTTTCTCACCCCCCTTTCTTCATTGCTGCTAAGGTGGTCTCGGCAGTGGGGTTGGCCTCATGCCCAGAATCACTGCTCTTAGAAGGAGCTCTTTCCTTTATGTGACACCGCCCCCCCCTTCAGCCTGTGGTGTGGGGCCCTCGACTCCAGTCCAAGTCCACTGAAGGGACCTCATCAAGAAGCAGACAAAGGCATACAGGCGATGCTCCAGGACTAGCTGCCGGCCTTCCTTCTGTAGGGGCTTCAGGGTGCAAAAAGCTTGGGGCATTGCAGCGCCCCTTGCCCCAGCAGATGCTAGACATTGCCGTTACCTGTGCCCCCAGGCCTGGTCTGAGCCTCAGACTGGCTGCATCTGGAAGTGCAGGTGGCCAGCAAATCGGGCCTGAAGGCCAAGTAAACACTCCTGGGTTCTGACAGTTTGCCTTGGCACTTGGAAGCCCAAGTTTGGGCACCACAGCAGTCGAAGGGGAGGGCCTAGCCCCCAGAGGGGGCCAACAGCCTCAGTGTAGGGCAGAATCACTGGCAGGAACTGTGAAAGGTGTGTAGGGTTGAGAAGAGCCTGGCCTCGGGCTCGGAAGAGACTGGAAAGCTGAGGTTGCCATGAGCATTGGGGCTGGAGTAGGGTGGGGCCCAAGGCGGGGTGTTGGTGCGGGGCCGGCTGGCGTCAGGGTCGAGGCCTTCACTGGAGTGAGGCTACTCCCACCCTTGTAGGCCTTTGGGTACTGCTGAGGGGGTCCTTTCTTCACCCGGATACCTGTCATTTGGGGAAAATGAGTGCCATGCTGGACCTCTGGGGTGGAGGGGCTAGAGGGCCAAGGGGAGGAATATATCACCCCAGTACTTTGTGATTTTTGTCCCTTTTTAGGAGGAGATAGAAGGTCCCACGGACAAGAAGGAGGAGTGAGGGCCCCTCCTTCCCACATGTGGCTGTGGCCTGGCCCAAGCCCCCCGCTTCCTGAGAGCCGGGCCTCCCTCGGCACTTACTGCCCCGCCCCCCCACTGCTTATAGTTCTTGTTCTCCTAGCACCGCACAGGGGACCAGATTTCCACCTGCTCAGGACGAGCTTGCTGCTCGCCTGGCCAACCAGGTGCAAGGCGGGCACCTGGAACCCTTGCAATGGGGCTTGCTTCCCACTGGGTTGAGCCCCTTTTTTGTTGCTCATTGATGTTCGGGGTTCTAAGGCTCCTTTTCTCTGGTCCTGCAGGAGGGTGGGTGGAGCAGGCAGAGTGGAGTTTCTCTTGGCAATAAAGGTTGTTATGATGTCTCTGTGGTGCATGTGTATAACTGAGGCTACAAGGAGGTCTCTTTCTCCCCCTGCCTGGAGTGATAGCTCTGACAGAGACCCCCAGTTTGCTCTAACCCTTAAAGGCTCCGCATCCCAGGTGAGGCCCAGGCTTATACTTGCCTTCTCTGCCCCTCTGCTTCCTGATCCCCTGGCCAGGCTCCACTTGATGGCCACTTGGGGTGTGTCTGTCCTGTTGCCACCCTGGGGGTTGGCCAGTGAGCCCAGGGGAGGTTCTTAGACTCAGGAAACAGTGGGTCTTGTTTGCTGCCTCCTCTGGGTCCTGTTCATCACATTTAGGGCAGATAGAATGTGGCAGAGTGCCACCAGTCACTCCCTGCCCCACCCCCCACCCCAGCTTTGCAGGATGACCTCTGAGTAATGCCAGCTGAGAGAGGAGACTTGCCCTTGGTGGTGACCTATGACTGGCCCAGGGCAGAGCTAGGGGGTGGGGAGGGGTTCTGGATTGGTTGGGTACAGCTCCGAGTACATACCAAGCATGCCAGTTTGCCTGGAGAGCCCGTTCTTCCAGCAGACTGCCCCTCAGCATCCCCCTAGGCCGGCTTCCACAGGTGGTCTCCACCAAGCTGGGGCAGAGGTGCCCAGGGCTGCTGGCCCTGAGGACTGGGAGGGGAGCCCGGGGAGTAGGTTGGAGGGTGTTCTCTTTTGGAATTAAGGAGTTCCATCAAGATGGTGGTGCTGATGGCCAGTCTTGTACTCATTCTCCTCCTGCCTCAGCCAGGCCTGGGCCAGCGGCTCCCTTTCCTAGTGTTTATTTCTTCCTTCCTCTCTTGAGGTGGTGCCTGCTGGGGAGGGGCCCCCAGGTGACACCCTCTGGTTGTTACACCAAGGCTGAAAGCTGGTCCTAGGACGTTGTTCCTTGACGGCCTTGGCCTCACCCTTCTCCAGACTTCTAGAGGCCAGAGTCCAGACAGTGTGGTTTCGAGTTCTTCTCTGGCCAGCCCCAGGCCGCCTCCGCGCCTCCTCAGTGTGTGGCCCTGGGCCCAGCAGAGAGGAGCAGGCTGCCTAGCTGGCGGCGACAGACAGAGTTGGAAAGTGAGGTGCCCACCCAGTCTAGACTGGAGGCCCAGCCTCGGTGAGCAGCCCCTCTGGCCGATCCCGAGTGTTCCTTTCCTCTAGCGTCCTTCCACTCTGAGTGGGGCTGTATGCCAGCATCCCTGCCTCGCTGGCCTGGCCGATCCATTTCCTCCCTGTCTCCCCCTTAGATTGTCTGTCCCCGTGTCATCTCTGTCATAAGCTCCTACCACAGGGGGCAGCTTCCTGAGTAAATGGTGCCTGCCCATGGCTCTCCTAGCCCTGGTCAAAGCACTCCAATCTCTGTCAAGTTCTCTTTATTTTTAGTTTTATTTTTTTAAAGTTTTATTTATTTTCAGAGAGAGGGGAAGGGAGGGAGAAAGAGGAGAGAAACATCAATGTGACAGAGAAACAGTCGATTGGTTGCCACTTCTATGCATCCCAACTGGGGACCAAACCGGCAATTCAGGCATGTGTCCTGACTGGGAATAGAACTGGTAACCTTTTTTTGCCTTGTAGGACATCCAGCCACCGAGCCACACCCGTCAGGCTCTACTTTTCTTTTTGTGATGTTGATGTTTTCTGAGTCTTCGGTGGTGTGGCAGGTGGCTTAAGAGGCCATTTGGCAAGAAGTGACAAAGATCTGAGCCAAGGCATGCCACCACTGGGGGAGTGGAGAAGTTAAGAGTTGGTATGAGCCTGGGGTGGGGTAGGGAGTGGAGCAGGCCTGATGGCAACTCCAGGCTCTGCCCAGCGGGCAGGGAAGAACTGCTGGGGGTGCCGGCAGTATGAGGGGCCTTTTCACCTCAGGAGAGCCAGGCTGGGGTTTCCGGAGCTGCCAGCACTCGGGGTTCTGGAAGTTGCAGGCCTGGCGAGGGCTGAGGGTTTGTGGAGTGAGAAGCATTGAAGAGAAGGGTGGGGCGGTAGTTGGGTTGGAAGAGCAGGTTGTCAGGTGTCCTACAGGGCTGGGCCTGCTGGGGAGGCACCTCCCTATGGGCTGGCACAGGCTCTGTAAAGACCTTCCCAAGCTCTGTGGGGACCTGCCCCCTGTCTGGGTTCTTGGTGACCTAGACAGAGCATGGCTGATGGCAGCATGACATACCAGAGCCCGTGCTGGCTGTACAGTTGATGGCTGAAGTCCCTCCTTGCTAAGGGACCATGCCTTGCTGTATAGAAAGAGCAGGGATTAGCCTGAGAGGGAGGACCGAAAGAGCAGTCACTGTTCTCTGAGCGGCCACCCCTTCTCTTCTTCCCAGACTGGTATCCAGAGACAGCACCAGGCTCCTAACCCTAACCCCCATCGCAGGCCTGCCTTAGCCGAGGACTGGGCTGGCCCTGGCCACCCCCTGTGCCCATGCCTTATCCTGCCCTCCCTCCCGTGGCACTGGATGGAGAGCCCTGCTCTCACCTGCAGCTGAAGCCTCCTGTGTTTGAGGTCCTGCCCACAAGGACCCGAATGAATGGAGTCATTGTCTCCAGTTCTTTCCCACCTGCTCTTTTAAGTTGCGGTAAAATGTATATAACCTAAAACTTCCATATTTTAAGATTACAGTTCAGTGGCATCAAAGACATCGTTGTGCGTCACTACCGTCCAATTCCCAGAACTTTTCATCTTGTAAAACTGAGACTGCCTCCACAAAGCACTCGCCCTCATCCTCCTTCCCCAGCCCCTGGCACCAGCCATCCCTGTCTCCACCTCTTTTCATTAACTCCAACGGGCGGGGGGCGGGCGGGACTCAGAGAATGCAATCAGACAGTGATTGTCTCTTTGTGTCTGGCTTCCACTCAGCATAATGTCCTCAAGGTTCATCCTTGTAGCCTGTGTCATATTTTCCTTTTTAATGCTGAATAATACTCCACTGTATGACTAGACTACATTTTGTTCATTTACTCCTCTGTCAGTGGACACTGGGATTGTCCCACTCCTCCTTCCTTCCTCCCACTGCAGTCAGGCTTTTGCATACCCCCAACCCAAGCCTCTCTTGGCCAGGTCTCCATGGTCTTGTCACCAAACCCGGCCAGCGTTCTTGGGCCCCCTCCCCCCTGACCATCAGCGGCACCTGACAGCCGATCGCTCCCTCCTCTCTGACCCCCACAGGTCGGAGGCTGCTCACATCCATGTTCCGGGATCAGTTCTGTCCTCTTGGGGTCCATCCCACCCCACTGGCCACTCTGTGTCCACTGCTGCTCCCTGTCTTCTCTGCCACTTCTGAGTGTCCCAGAGCCCCAGTGCTTACTTAGGCCACCTCTCCCTCTATACCCGCTCTGCTGCCCTCGCTGAGTTCATCCAGGCTCGGGCTTTGGGGCCATCTTTATGTGCTGAGAACTTCCTAAGTTCTTGTTTCAATTCAGACCCTTCCCGAACTCCAGACTCCTTGTCCAGGTGCTGTCTGGGGGTCTCCACTCGGATGACACCACCATCCCCTCCAAACCTCGTCTCTGTGGCAGTGCCACCCTTCGTTGTGCTCAGGCTGTCTTCCGCAGCCTCCCTGACTCCTCTCAACCCTGCATCCCAGCTGTCCACAAGCCCTGTTTCTGCCTTCCAAACTGGCCTCTATTCCAGACCTCTCCCCAGCACTACTAGTGCCCTGGTCCCAGTGACCTCCACCTTCCCCAGGCTCGGCTGCAGCCTCACCTCTCCACCTTGCCTGCCCCTCGCTGTCTGCATCTTGGAAAGTCACCTGTTTAGTGTGGCATTTGGACAACCATTGGAAAATCTGCACCCATGACTTCCCACCCACCTTCCATGGCCTCATACCCACTTGCACTGCTTGGTGTGTTCCTCTTTAGCATACTGTTATCCTTTCTCCCCAAGCATGTCAGCTCCTTGGGGAAAAGGCTTTCTGCCAGGTTACTTTCCTGCTCTATTCCCAGTTCCTGCAACACTGTTGGGCATGGAGTCCCCCAGAACAAACACCTGCCCAAGGAAACAGCTCCAGGTGGGGCGGTCTCCTGCACCTCCCTCCAGCCCCACCCCCCAACCCCAGACAAGCAGAAGCAGAACAGGAGCCAGCTTTGGAAAATGACATGTTTTTATTGCTATGTTTGCAGTGGCTTTTAGCACAGTAAGAATGTCCCCGCTGGCCCCCGGCCCTCACCCAGCCCCTCCCCTCCAGCTGGCATCGGGGTGTGGGATAAGTCTTTCTAGGTAGGCTCCACTCGGCTGTCTCGTCTTGGGATTACATATGACACAGATGTGGGTTAAGTACAGCTGCTACATGGAAGACTTGACACGTGAAAAGTGCATCAGCTTTAAGCTGGGAGCCAAGCCTGGATCCCTTCCCTGGCTGGTGCCCACCTCAGATCCCTGCAGTCTGCCCAGCCCAGGGGCAGGGTGTGGGTAAGCTTGAGCATGCCAGGTAAGCAGCCCCAGATCCCTGGGACAGAACACCGCACGTACTCACCCCCATGACTTGTGGGCAGAGGGATAGAGTGGGGACATCTGTCAAGGCCCCTACCGTGCACTTTTCCACCTCAGTCTGGGGCCAGGGACTATACATGCATACCCACACAACAGACTCGCAAACTCGACGGCTTGAAGCTCTTGTTTTGCCTATGAAAATTAGATCTATGAAGTCACACTCCTTGGCTGGGGCAGAGGAATGAGGAGGGGTTAAAAGGGACTGGGGTGTGGCAAGGAGAGGGACCTCGGGGCTGTTTTCTCTTTAGAAATATACAAGCAGAAATCTCTCTCCTCAAATTTTTATAAAATGTGCAAAATACAAGCCTCATTTGCCCACAGGCACAGTTTACACCTGGTATTCACCTTTGCTAAGAGATAGAGCTCTAGATACGCCCTACATACTCACGCACACATGCACTCGTACACAAGCTCACACAATTGATATTGGTGGCAATTGGCGCAGGAACCAGAAGGTTCCATTGCTGGCTGGCTCTCTAAGCTTCTAGAGTAGGGATGGGGAGAGGGGGTCTAGCCCAGTTGAAATACTCACCTTGGTTCTGCTGCCCCTCCCTCACCTTCCTCCCCTGCCCTGTTCTGTTCCCCAAGCTGCCTCGGGTGAGAGGCCACCCGGGAGTGGGCCGGGCAGAGCCCAGAGAGGCAGCAGGCACTGGGGGGAGGGCAGGCGGCAGGGCCTGGGAAGCAGTGTGGGCACCAGCTTGGTTGGTGGGGGGAGGCATCTATTTTTGGTGGGTTGTGGTATTTTTGGCATTTTTATTAAAAATGGAAAAAGTTATTTTAGTTATAAGCACTCATGGTGCTTCTTCCCCTCCCCCCAGGCAGACCCCAAAAGTGTCAGGGAAAGGCAAGCCCCCTGGAGGGGGTGGGGGCTCTAAAGCAGGGGCTGCTATGGCTACAAGAGGGAGAGCTGGCACTGGGAGCCGGCTGCCTGTCACATGACGCTCTCTACCACCACCACCTTGCTGCTCTCGGCCACTGGGGTCAGGGTGGTCAGGCCCCTGACCTCCAAGTCCTGAGCTCTGTACTCCAAGTGGTGGAGGCCCCAGACAGGCTGTGTCAGGTGCTGCCAGCGCTGCAGGAGAAAGGGACATGGTGAGCCCCTAGGCAGGGACACCTGCTTGTCCTTGGCCTCCTTCCACTACCACCACCTACCACCGACTCAGGGCCCAGGGCTGCTCCTCCCAGGACACTGACCTGGCCCTACTCCCTGTATCAGGGAGACAAGGTTGGGCGGGCTGCAAGAGTGGAAGCTAACAACAGGCGTCTCCTCCCCCTGCCATGACCCGAGGCCCCGGAGGGCCAGCTTTCCTTTCCTCCAGCTGGCCCGGAGGCTTCTGGTACAATGGCCCATCCTGGTGAGTGGAATGGGTAGTCTAGAGGTAAGACTTTGACCCAACAGAAGGGAGGGACAGTGTTGGGGAACTGACCTCAGCCATGGTCCCCTTGGCCGTGAGGAGGCGGCCCAGCAAGTGCAGGGGTACACACAGCATGGAGGAGAGCGCAAGGCCCCAGCCCATGGCCTCGCCCCACCATGGGTACACGTAGGTGTTGTTGTAGACCAGTGGCTCGGAGTACACAGCGTTGAAGACAAAGATACCCTGCAGAGAGAATCTGCCATCAGCCAGTGGCCCGAGGTGCCCTGCCCCACCCCACCCCACCCAGTCCAGCCTTCCCGGCCCTTACCATGCAGACCAGTGGGGTGAAGAAGGACCAGCACCATTTCATCCAGGGGCAAGGCCGGTACCCAATCATGCAGGCCACGTCGTCCATGAAGCGGTCAGCTCCTGGGTGAGATGAGGCAGGAGGGCCAGAGCTGGAGACCCACCACCCCTGCTCCACACCATAGCCCCACTTGCCCCTGGACCCAGACCTACCATATACCCAGGCGACCACCACACACTCCCAGAAGGCCTGCCAGAGCAGGGTTGTGCCACTGGCCGAGTAGTAGTCAAACAGCTGGAAGACATACATCCCGCCCTGGGGACAGAGCCAGGTCAGAGCAGGTGCAGGTGGCAGCCAGGGGCCAGAGGCAGCCCCCACCCTGCCCCCACTCACATCTGTCACCATGGAGAGGTCGATGACAAAGCAGAGAGCACAGCAGAGGGCCACGGAGATCTCCCTTTGGAAACGGAAGTAGTAGGAGGCCGGGAGGAGGTCCAGCAGGCCTGTGATGAAGCCTTCCACACCTACAAACTGTGGCCAGGTGCTCAGGCCATGCCCCTTGGCCACCTACCAGCCCCTTTGCCCTCTCGGTCCCCGCCATCTTACCCCCCTTGCAAACCTGGCTGTCAAGGCCCAGCAGCAGCAGCATGAAGAAGAACAGGGCAGCCCAAAGTGGGGCCACGGGCATCAGCGTGACTGCCCGGGGGTAAGCGATGAAGGCCAGGCCGGGCCCTAAGAGGGAAAGGGGCAGGATGTGGACACCTGCAGCCTATGCCCACTTCCTGTCCCCCTACCCCTGCTGCTTGGTGCCAGAACAGTGGACAGCGCCACAGCACCCTATAGCCAAGGGCCCTTCCCCTCACATCAAGGCGCTGCTGAGCAGCTCCAGTCCTGTGTGGGTGTGCCATACCAGGGGCTGGAAGGCTCCTGCGGGCCCTCAGCAGACCTCTGCCCACAGGAGTGGGGGGTGTGGTTCAGACTTCCGGTCACCATTGACCCTGGAAAGGCCTTTCCTCCCCTTTGCAACACTGGAAAATACGAGACCATACCCTGAAGCCCCTCGGAATGGATGACCTGGGGCTCAAGGTTCCATATGGCCTGGCCCACGAGGCTTTAGCCCTAAGCTGGCTGGAACAGCTGGGCACTGCAGTTGCTCATCCAGGCCTGCCTCTGGCCCAGAGCAGTGTGACAAGTTGAGTTTGAATTTTTTTATTTCTCAGAATGTCAATTTGCATGTGTGTTCACATACATGGTGTGTAAGGACAGCACTTGCTGTTCCGGAGGCCAGGCTGGGGCCCAGGGATCTTTACCTGACTCTGCTACCTTGGAGATATGCACGCCCTGCTCCGTAGCCATGAAGCCCAGGATGGAAAAGACCACGAAGCCAGCGAAGAAGCTGGTCCCGCTGTTGATGAGCGCAAGGATGATGGCGTCCCTGGGGGTGCATGGGACCACGGGCTGGTCAGGCTGCCTGCTTGTTGCCCATGGGCGGACAGAGCAGGAGGGCAGGGCAGGGGTTCTTACTTGTAGCAGTTGTTGTTGAAGCGATTGTAGCTGCCGAGGGCCGTGAGGGCCCCTAGGCCAATGGCATAAGAGAAGAAAATCTGGGTCCCAGCATCTATCCATACCTGGAGATGGGCCAGGAAAGAGTAGATGTGAGGGGCCCTGTTGGGCTGGCCCCCGGTCTACCTCCCACCACCTCCACCTCACCTGAGGGGATCCCAGCTTTGACCAGTCAGGCTTGAGATAGTAGATGATGCCATCCAAGGCGCCAGGCAGCAGTACTCCGCGCACCAGCAGCACAACAAGGACCACATACGGGAACGTAGCCGTGAAGTATACAATCTGGGTGGGAGGGGCGGTGCCAGGCTGCTCAGACGGGCCCTGCAGCACCCACCTCCCTCTTAGAGGCCCCCAGCCTGAGCAGCCTGAGCAGGTCAGGCCACCGTCCCCTGACACTGGACAGTGTGTTCAGAGGTAAGAAATGTGGCTGGCCAGCAGTCCTCCTCAGAGCCGTAGCTTCTTCCAAAGGAAGCCAGGTGCTTGGCTGGGGCATTAGCAGCCCCGTGGCAAACACAGGTCAGCTTCTTAGGGAGGGGACAGGCAGGGCCCTCCCTGGGCAGAGAGTGGAAGAGCAGCCTGGAGGCAGGTCCTATACATCCTGTGTCCCTGACTCCAGCTCATCCTCTGCAGAGAGGTGGGGTTCTTGGTAGCTGGGATTAGAAGTGGGCCAGCCAGAGACAGAGGCAACAATGAGGCAGATGGCAAAGGCCTCTGCCTTCCATCCAGGCGGGAATGCCAGCACAGAAAGTGGCTTCTCTTCAAGCCCTGCTGGGGAATCGGTCGGCCCTTCAGGGACCTGGCTGTGCCCCACAGCCCTCGGCACACTGTCTTATTATGCCTCTGTTCACACATCTGTCTCCCAAACCTGACAGAGAGCTTCTGGGGAAGGCATGTGTCTAGCCTCGACCCTGGGTCAGACAGGCAGGCAGAAGATAAGAGCTATAGAGCACATCCACCCAGACAGACCAAACAGATTCAGGAAGAAGGTAAGTGAGGAATTAGGGAGAAACTGGGAGGGAGGAGGGATGCCCAACACAGAGAAGGGGCAGCTGCTGCCTGGGCCTCTCCGACTCAGGACCAAAGGCTTGCTAGACCTGAATTTGGAGGGTGGGGAAAGACTCCGAAGCCATGGGGTGGGGAATCAAGTGGCCTGGATTGAAGTATTTGCTCCCTCCACAGGCTCAGGTCCCGGCCCTAACCCAGCCACCTCCTGTTGCAACAGTAGTTCCCATCAGAGACTCCCCCAGGCAGTGCTGCCCCCCAGCCCTGCTGTCACCCCCAGCTGTACCTTTCCTGTTGACTTGACCCCCTTCCAGACACAGAAGTAGACCAGGACCCAGCAGGCCAGCAGACATAGGGTCACCTCCCAGTTGAGGTCCCCCGGTACCTCCAGCCCCTTGGAGAGCCGCAAGACTTTGTTCCTGGGGGAGGGAGAGCCCATGAGGGCTGTGCCAGCAGAGGGTAAAGGAACTGGGGGCTGTCCCAGATGTGGTCCTCCCGCTCCTGCAGCCCTTATGCCCAGCTGGTCACTCCTGAGCCCCTGGGCTAGGCAGCCCCAAGCCTGAGGCCTGGACACATCACAGGGTATGTGCCTGGGCCCCGGGAGCCACAGGGTGGAGATGGTGGGGCTGGCAGCTACCCCACTCCCCAAGGCTAGTAGGCACCTGAATTGACGGGACCCAGAGTGACAAATGGTGCTGAAGGAGCAAGGCTCATCCATCCTGGCTCCCCCAGGCACTGGGCTGGGGGTCCCTGAGGGCAGGCGGGGCTCAGGAGTACTCTTGCTGGGAATCGGCCCCACGGCTGGGCCCCAACCAACCCACGTGAATTTGGGTGGAGCCCAGAGAGCGGGATAGGCTGGGCCTGGCCCAGAGGTGCCTGACTCACTCCCAGAACTCGATGACAGGGGACCGGCGGTCAGCAAGCTGGTCACATGTGAGGTTGGCCAGGCTGGCATTGGCACAGTCTTCGTGGTGGAAGATCTCCACGCAGTCAGGAGTGTTCCAGGTATGGCCGCACGTGGCCCAGGGCAGCGTGGTGGTGAAGGATTTCACCAGGTAGTAGAAGCCCCAGGCCAGCACCATGATGTAGTAGGTGTTGCAATAGAAGACAATCACCATGGAGGCGTAGCCCAGGCCTAGGAGGAGGGCAGTTTCTGTGCAGGCTCTTCTCTGGCCAGCTTTCCACTGCCACCCCAACATTCTGCTCCCTGTATCTGCTGTCCTTCCCCTCCTCACCGTCCATCCCACTAGGTCCTTCTCTATTCTGCTCTGGCCAGAGCCCGCTGCAGTATCCCTTGCACAAGTATGCCAATGCTGGGCTTATTCCCCAGTTGGTCCCTGGCCAAAAATCAGCCCTAGCTCATGGGCTCACCTCCTGCATCCTCCCCAGACCCAAGGCAGAACCTCTCCCTCCCTGCCCCATCTGAGCACAGAGTTTGATTGATTACCTAACCTCACACACCTGCCCCTCCTCATGCCCCCCCCCATCACCACAGCAATTGAGGGAGGGCCAAGCATCCACCTGGCCCTGTGGTGGCCTCCAGTATTCAGCAGCTTGGAGGGCTTTCTGGTGACCTCGGGCAGTGTGGGAGACAGTCACTCTCTCAGCTTGCAACCTCAGCCAGTTATCACGCCCCAGCCTCCTCTGGGACAGTAGAGGTAAAACCCACCCCCCAGGGCTGCGAGAGATGATGGGGAACACTGTCCACACAGAACAGTCTCTAAGGTGACCTCTGCCATGATTAGTTCTTCCATTCAGACCCTGAACTTTCAGTGGCTCCTACCCAAGCTCCTTGGTCTGGCTCTGTGGCCTTGACAGAGCGGGCCACAGGCAGCTTCTCTCACCATTGTCTTTTGTATGCAGCCACCCTCCACTCTGCTGAGCCAAGTGGGCTTAGCAGAGTCTGTTCCCAGCCTTGCTGGGCCTGATCACCCTGATAGAGAGGCTGGATCCCCCATGCTAGCCCCAGCCTGCCCAAGGTCACTGGGTGGTCTGCATGGTCTCCAGCTTCTCCCTTATGACTTGGGGGCCACTGATGGACCCCAGGCCTGGTGTTCAGACACGATGAGATTTCTCAGGTGGGTGCCACTCTTGCCCCAGCAGCGGTAAAGGGACAGGGTCCCTGAGGAAGAGGGCAGAGAGGGGCTGGCCTGGGGCTGCTCACCTTTGAACAGGGGGCAGATGTTCCAGACATTGATGCTGCCGGCCTTCATGAACTGGCCCAGTGAGATCTCCAAGAAGAAAATGGGGATTCCTCCGATCAGGGCGATCAGGATGTAGGGAATAAGGAACACACCTGAGGGAGGACACACGTGCTGGGGACTTAACCCAAATTCCACACCTAGGCTGTGTAGGCTTGTAGCCAGCACGGCTTTCAAGAGGCCCTGGGAGGCCAGGGTGAAGCCCCAGCTCTGGACTCCACCCCAAACCCATCATAACTTCCCAGTGAGTGAATCAGTGCAGGAGGTGGTCACTGACTCAGAGGCCCCAGCTGAATGGTGTGGGGGGGGGTTGGAGTGTTGGGGGTGCTGTGGTCCAGCTCCCTGAGCCAGGGAGGAGGTGCCCTGTGCCCATAGGCTTCTGCCTCCAGTCACCTAGGGTGACCTAATGGGCATGGAAGACACATATGCTTGCACATACAAGCCATCCCTCGTGTCACAGTCCGTGCTTGCCAGGCAGTACAGGAAGGAAAGGCAGCGAGGTGTGTGCGTGCATGTGCGTGCGTGTGCCATGGCTGGCGCTTAGGCCTGAGGGCCTGCCTGGCTTGGGTGGAGGCAGGGAGACGTGCCTTCCCTGTACCCACACACTGGCCTGCGAGTGGGAAGGTCCAGGGAAGAGGGTGGGTGGGTAGCAGTATTCTGACAGCGGGTGTATGTGTGGGTGCCTTAAAATGTCAGTGAACAAGGACGGAGAAAGACATCCTGGTGGAGGCCACCGGCTCTGGAGGCAGTATGCAGGGCAGGGCCAGAGACCACAGGCCAGGGGGTGGGGTGGGGTGGGGAAGCTGGGCCCCAGTAGCTCCTGTGCACTACCCCTTCCTCCTAGGCCCGCTACCCTTGCCCCTGGCCCAGCCCTCCCCATTACTGAGAAGATGGGCTTCACTGTAGCTCGCCTGGCTCTTGGTCCCAGCATCCTTGTTGTGTGTGACCTTGGGCAAAGGCCTTCACTCCGGGCCTCAGTTTCTCACCCATCACCCAGTCACCATGGCTTCCCACCAACCCCTGCGCTGCTTTGCAGTTGTACGCAGGACATGAGCGCCCATCACTGTTGCTAAGCTGGGCCGGGGCCGGCAAGCGGGCATGGGGTGTGCGTGCAGTGTGTCCAGCGGCGGCGCCAGGCAGCCCAGGCCGCAGGCTTCCCAAGCCTGGCTCAGGCACCCAGTGTTCCAGGCCCAGGCTAGAGGGGAGGGCGAGGAGGGGAGGGCAGGGGGGAGAGGGGAAGAGAAGAGAGGGGAAGGAAAGAGAGGGGAAGGGAGGGGAGTGGGAGGGACAGAGTGGCCCATTGTGTGTGTGTGTGTTCGTGTGTGCACACGTGGGGGGCCCACACAATGTGCCACTTGTGTGCCTGACCAGCTGAGGCAGCCAGGGCTCCTCACCTCTGGGAGCCCCCCCCCCCGGGGGCAGGCCTCGCCTTCCCACCTCAGTGGCCAATCCCGGAGCGCAGGGAGTATGAGGGGGCAGCCCCGCGGCTTGGGCCGGAGGCTCGCGGGCCCCCTCCCCCCACACACTGCCAGGCACATGACTGGCCTGGGGTGGACGCTGCCAGGCTGGGCCACCGAGTGGCAACGGCCGGCGAGGGGCAGCCCCTGGCCCCAGCTGTCCTGGAGGCCCTCCCCACCCACTGGACTTCGCCCGTGCGCCTCCTCGATGGGGCGGGCAGCGGGCGGGGGAGGGTCCATGATGCGAAGGAGCGGGGGAGCTCACCTCCGCCGTTCTTGTAGCACAGGTAGGGGAAGCGCCACACATTGCCCAAGCCCACGGCGAAGCCCACGCACGACATGATGAAGTCCATCTGGCGCGTCCAGGTCTCGCGCGGAGGTACGGCGAGGCGGCCGCCAGGCACCCCCAGGCCCGCGGGGCCATCGCCCTTGGCCGGGGCCCCGTCGGGCACGGGCTCGATCAGCGGACCCTTCTTGTCGTCTCCAGACACGCTGTAGATGCCGTTCTCGGCGCTCTTCTTCGCCATGGTCCCAGAGGGCGGCGCAGCCGGGCCGAGGGACGGGCGGCGGGGGGCGCCGGCTGCTTGGGGACCCCGAAGGCGCGGGCCGGCCGGGGGCGGCCGGGCCGGAGTCGGGGCGGCGGGCGGGCGGGCGGCGGGCGGGGTGCGGGGCGGACAGGCGGCGCGGTCAGAAGCAGTCCACGAAGCACTTGAAAGTGAGCCTGAAGAATCTCATGTGTGTCGGGGGCCCGGGGGCGCGCGGGCGGCGGCGGGGCCCGGCCGGGCGGCGGCGGCGGCGGCTCCCAAGGCTCCTGCCCGCGATTCGAGCGGCGGCGGCGGCGGCTCCCGAGGCTCCTGCCCGCGATACGGGCGGCGGCGGCGGAGGCGGCGGCGGCTCGCCCGGTCCGACGCTTAGCCTAGCGGGGTGCGGGCGGCATCGGGAGCCCACTGTCTGCAAGCGGCGGCCGGAGCATGGGCTTGCGGCCCGCGCCCCCCGCCCCGGCCCGGGCCCACACGACTGCCTAGCTCTCCTGCGGCTCCGGCTCAGACGCCTCTGGCTCGGGCGGCAGCGGCGGCCCGGGCGTGCTCACCCCTTTTTTCCCGGCGGCGGCGGCTCCAGCCGCTCTCCGGGCCGCGGCGGGCTCACGGACTTCCCACCGCGTTTGGACCGTCCCTCTTCTCCTCGGCTTGACCGGCTGCTGCTTAAGAACCGACTCCCGGGTGACGTCACTGTCGCCCCACCCCCCCCACACCCGGGCTCCTCTCCCTCCCCCTCCTTCGTCCCTCCCTCCCGTTCTCCCCGTTACTCCTCCCACCTCCTCTCGCCCTCCTCCCGAGGAGGAGACGCCGCTCCAGCGGGAAGCAGGATGGCTGCTACCTAGAGAACTCAGCAGCACCTTCTTCCCAGAGGCTAAACCGCCCCTGACCCCAGGTTCACCTGCGCCTACCCCTGCCCAGATTGCCGATCCTAACCTGCCCTTCCAGACTGTAGCACAGCCGCTTCCCTGGCAGACGTCCAGCCATCCTTAGCCCTTTTTCTTCTCCCCCTCCATCCAGCCTGTCCCATCTCTGGCCCCTCTCTGACTCTCATCTGGGGCTGGGGCAGTGTTGGGCCCTAGACGGGGTGCACGGTGCTTAGTCTCCTTAGGGACTGGGCCCAGCTGGCCACAAGGGCAAAGCTGGGGAGTGGGCATGTCTTCCTCTAGGTGTACTGTGGGGTTTTGCCACACGGGCACCACGCTGCCTTCTCCCAGAATTCGGCCCTTCCTGAGGGGTGCAGCCCTAGAAGCTGGAGGCCAGGGTCCCATTGTTTGGGGTGACAAATCTCTGTGAGTATTTTAAGGAGGCAGAGTGGAGCCTGCCTGGCTGAAGTACTAGGCCACATTTTGTCACCAAGGTAAGGGGTGGTAGGGACCCCTGCTGCCCCCCAACCCTGTGAGAGCTGCTGGAGCCTCAGGCAGGGAACCACTAAGGCCGCCCCCTGGGGCCTAGTGGGTACACAGACCCTTACTCAAAGTCCTCAGCTGGGAGGTCCCAGCTCCCCACTCTTAGCACTCCTTTCCCCAGGGACCTCCAGACCTCCTCAGCAACAGCAAGGTGGTTCAGCTGCCTCTCCACTGGCAGCTGAGCGGCCTGTTTGGAATTTTCCAGGGCCAAGAGCAGCCATGGGGTGTGGAAGGAAGGGGTCATTGTCATGGCCGGGTATGTGAAGTGTGCCCTCTCCCCAAGTCCCAGGCTCCCTGATTGCCACGCTGCAGTCCCCAGATGGCTCATCCTATTAAACTAAACCCTCAGCCATCCACTGGCTTTAAGAAGAAAAGCAGTTCCGGCTGGAGCCAGATTAAGCCTGCTAGGTGAGGGAGGGGCAACATCTCCACCCAGGCTGGCTGGAGCTGGGGTGGGATTGAGGGGGCTTGGATACCCTTGAGCTGGCAGGGTCACACTGCTTGATCAGAAGACCCTAACATGAATCCTCTTCATCCTGGTACTGAAGCCCATCTGGAGACGAAGAGGTTGGTAAAGAAGTATATTATCCATAGATGGCCTAGAGAAACTGGCCCCTGGGGGAGGGCTGCTTCAATGGAAACACCAGGGCAGAGGCCAGACAGCACAGGGAGAAGCAGGGGGGAGTGAGGATGTGGGTGCAGGTGACTCAAAAATTGAAGATCATGCTTGTCCAAAAAGTGTGGTGGGGAGAGAGAGCAGTGGCTGGAGAAGGACATGGGCCAGTCGGTGGCCCTTTGGGGAAGTGGCCGCAGCTTCCAGGAGTTCTCCAGGTAAAAAAAAAAAAAAAAGCAAGATAGAGGGAACCTGAGAAGGGCCGAAGAAGCCAAGAATGGGGGCCTCCTCCATTCTACTTGGGAGCGGAGGCAGGCTGCAAGGCTGGTGGCAGGAACCAGAGGGAGCTGCCACCTGTGGCTGCCCTGGCCTCTGTGAGGTCAGAGTCTGAGAGGGACGTGGCTTGGCGGCAGTGGCTGCTGGCAACGTCTTCTGTGAGCTCTGCGACTCCTGTGGACGTGGCTCCCACTGCTCCAGGGGCCGCTGCCTTCAAAGGGTGTCTCCAGATTCTGGAGCAGGGGTCTCCTCATCTGAGGGTGGGGCGCACAGGCTGCCAGACCTTCCCTCCCTCCCGCTCCCCCAGTCTTCCTCAAGCAGGCAATGAATGACACCACGCCCCTGGCTTTCTTGGACCCCGCAGTGGCCTCCTCGAGGCCCATGTACTGCATGGTTTCCCTAGCAGCACAAATCTGACCAGTCCCTCCTCATCTGCTCTTTTTAGGACTTTTCTTCACATGGGAAATCAAGTTCAATTCTTCTTCAAGGCTACAAGATGAGGCATCAGCTGACCCACGGGCTCCCCAGCACTGAAGAGCAGCCACCTCCCAAGCTGCCTTCCCTGCCCTTTGCCCTCCGCCCTCGCAAGAGCCCACTGCCTGGGGTGCCTCTTCTTTGTTTACTTCCCTCTGATCCCGTAAGACTCAGCTCAGCCGCCACCTGTTCCAGGAGGCTAGAGAGGAAGGCGAGGGGGATCCTCTGACCCAAGCTTCCATTGGTGCCCAGCCAGGGCAGCTGGGCTTGTGTGGTGCTTGAAGTTCAAGAACCCATCCTCTCAGGCCGGATGATTAGGCCAGAGTTTCCCGAAGTGGGAGCTGGAGGCCATAAACTGGCTTCTGCTGTGCTGACCCGCACAGCCTGTGGGAATGGCCAAGCTACAGCGTTCCCGGGGTAGTTCCTGTGGGCATCAGAACAAAACAAAGGAAGAGGGATTTTCAGCCCTTGGGTTCTCAGGGCTTTGGGAAGGTGTATATTGCCAATGCTCCACCCCAGCACCAGCTGCTGGGGAGGAGTGGGGTGGACTCCCCGGGACCCCAGCTAAGGCCTGGGAGGCTGTCCCTGCCAGGTCTTTGTGTTCATGGCTCTGTGAGGCTGGTTCTGGAGCACGTGCAGGAGCGGGTGAGATACTTGTAGATGCTTGCCCAACTCCAGAGGGAGAGTGTAACCCACTGTTCTTAAGTGTGGGATGTGTACTGAGTGAGAAGCTTCACTCTTGGGTGAGAAGCAAAGTGTTCTCCAGGCAGCAGCCATGGTGGTCGGCCTTTTAGAGGCCAGTGGGGCGTGTGGTGGGGGTGGAGTAGGAGCCCAGGAGGAGGGTGAGGGGAGGAGGGGAGCACTGGAAAGAGGGCTCCTATTGTCTAGGGAGGTCTGGAAGTTGGACCTGGTGCCCGCAGCAACTGGGGCTACAGGCCCCACTGGGTGGACCTCCGAGGAGACTGGGTGGGAGGGCGCCCTGCTCTGGGGCAGTGGGTTAACCCATTGCCCCAGGACAGCTAGAGGGCGGGTTGGTGGGGTGGGGGGGGCCCTCTTCTGCTCAGGCTGCTGGTACAAGAAGCTGTGCAATTAGAATGCACTGGGAACAAAGGGAAGGCTGGAGTCCACCTTGAAGGAGTTTGTGCTTTCAATAGCTGGGGAGGCAAGGATGGCGCCAGGCCACCTACAGAGGCCGGGGGTAAGAGGGGGCCACCTGACCCCCACCCCTGCACAGCACTCCTTGTTCACCAGCTGTTCTTGTCCACACAGACTCCTAAAAGGATTTGTACATTTATTTTTATGTTTTAAACACATTTTAAATTTCTGAATAGTTTTAATATTGTTTTTAAATCACATGTTATTGATTGTGCTATTACAGTTGTGCTGATTTTTTCCCCCTTTGCCCTTGTCCACCCAGCACCCCCCACCCCTTCAGGCAATCCCACCAGCATTGTTCATGCCCATGAGTCTTGCGTATGGGTTCTCTGGCTACTCGATTTCCTTACTGTACTTTGTCCCCATGGCTGTTCTGTAACTACCTGTTTGTACTTCTTAATCCCCTCACCTCTTGACCCATTCCCTCACCGCCACCCCCCATGTGGCGACCATCAAAACGCTCTCAGTCTCCATGATTCTGTCTCTGTTCTTCTTGTTTGCTTAGTTTTTTTTTTAGATTCCATCGTTGATAGATATGTATGTTTTGCCATTTTATTATTCATAGTTTTGATCTTTTTTTTCTTAAATAAGTCCCTTTAATATTTCATATGATAATGATTTGGGCCGTGGCTGGGGTGGCTCAGTGGAATGAGTACTGGCCTGTGAACTGAAAGGTCGCCAGTTCGATTCCCAGTCAGGGCACATGCCCAGGTTGTGGGCCAGGTTCCCAGTTGTGAGCATGTGAGAGGCAACTGATCAACGTATCTCTCCCACACTGATGTTTCTCTCCCTGTCTTTCTCCTTCCCTTCCCCTCTCTCTAAAAATAAATAAATGAAATTTAAAAAATATAATGGTTTGGTGATGATGAGCTCCTTTAGTTTCTTCTTGTCTGGGAAGCACTTTATCTGCCCTTCGATTCTAAATTATTTCTTACTGGGTAGAGCAATCTTGGCTGTAGGTCCCAGCATTTCATGACTTTGAGTATTTCTTGCCAATCCCTCTTGCCTTCAAACTTTCTTTGAAGAAATCAGCTCACAGTCTTATGGGAACTCCCCTGTAGGTAACTGACTTCTTATCTCTTCCTGCTTTCAAGATTCTCCCTTTATATTTAACCTTTGGCATTTTAATTATGATGAGTCTTGGAGTGGGGCTCTTTGCATCCATCTTGTTTGGGACTCTCTGTGCTTCCTGGACTTGCATGTCTATTTCCTTCACCAAATTAGGGAAGCTTTATTTCACTATTTTTTCGAACAGATTTCTAGTTTCTTCCTCTTTCTCTTCTCCTTCAGACCCCCCTATGATATGAATGTTGAACCTCTTGAAGTTGTCCCAGAAGCTGCTTATACTCTCCTCATTTTTTAAATTCTTTTTTCTTCTTCTTGTTCTGATTGGTTGTTTTTCCCTTCCATATGTTCCAAATCATTGATTTGATTCTCGGCTTCATCCACTGTACTGTTGTTTCCCCGCAAATTGTTCTTTATTTCAGTTAGTGTATCCTTCGTTTCTGAGTGGATCTTTTTTATGCTGTCGAGGTCCTCACTAAGTTCCTTGAACATTCTTACAGCCAGTGTTTTGAACTCTGCATCTGATAGATTGCTTACGTCCATGTCTTTTAGCTCTTTTTCTGGAGTTTTGATCTGTTCTTTCATTTGGGCCATGTTTCTTTGTCTCCTCATTTTGGCAGCCTCCCTGTGTTTGTTTCTATGTGTTAGGTAGAGCTGCTTTGACTCTCTGTCTTGGTAGTGTGATCTAATGTAGTAGGCGTCCTGCAGGGTCCAGTGGCACAGCCTCCCCTGTCACCCAAGCTGGGTACTCGAGGTGCACCCTTCATGTCGGCTGAATACACCCTCCTCTTGTGGTTGAGACTTGATTGCTGTCGGCAGATCAGTGGGAGGGACTTACCCAGGCTAGTCAGCTGCAAGGACTGGCTGTGACCACTGACCACCAACTTCTGCCCTCCCTGAAGGACCAGCTGTGCAGGGGCAGGGTGGTGGTGCTCCGACATGGTCTGCAGCTGTCCAGTGGATGGGCTGGCCCTGAGATTTCCCAGGTGGTGCAGGCCAAGGTCAGCCCCAACCTGTGTTTTGTTCTGGACCACCCTACCTGAGGTATAAAGCAATCTTAGGTGGTTGTCACTTGTGCTGGGCTTGGAGATTCTCAGGCAAAGCCAAGCTGTGCATCTAGGCTGGCTGCTGCTAGTGCCAGGCCTGGGGCCACTTAGAAAGAGGTACAGGGACTGGGGACTCACTGAGGCTAGTTGTTGCTTGTCTGAGAGGATTTAGGAAGTTGTGCAATATGAGCCAAGACCAGCCATTCATATGGAAAAGCCACTGTTAACAGCTTGGGTGGGCCTGTCAGTTGGGGGGTAAGATCCTCAGGGGATTTTAGGGCCAGCCAGTGTTATTTAGCTAGGTTGATAGAGTCTCAGATATGGCACCCACCTGCCTGCTCTGTGGCTCTGTGAGGAGAGGGTTCAGAAAAGGGACAATGGCCTCTGCCCACCTTTCTGTCCGGGAGAAAGCTGTCCCCCAGCTCTTGCCTTGATGCCAGACACTTCAGTTCCTCACTCCATACCACTGCTACCTTTCAGTTTGTTTGTCTTTCAAGTTGCTACCCTGATGCCAGAGCTCAGACGGAGTGAGTCTGAGTAAGTCCCTGTGTGGGATCTTTAACAGGAAACGCTTGGGACTCCAGAAGTTTATTTTCCTCACTCAGTCCCTGCTGATTTTTGCAGCCAGAGTTATGGGGACTTGTCTTTCTGGCACTGGAAGCCCGGGCTGAGGGGCCTGGTGTGGGGCGGGGCCTCCTCACTCTCAAGATAATCCTTCCAAATTTTTATTCATTATGAACTTTTATCCATCCCTTGTGGATATCAGACTAGCCCATTCCATGTGTCTGCTCCTCCTATGAGTCTGGAAGGATGTGGTATCTTTAATTCTGTAGTTGTCAGATATCCATTCAGCTCAATTTTTGATGGTTCTGAATGATGGTTGCTCAATAGTTTAGCTGTAATTTTGATGTGGTTGTGCAAGAATACAAACTGTTTCCCTATGCCGCCATCTTCACTTTTGTACAATTTTAATACACTAGCTTCTTAGATCATAGTCCACAGTTCTTACTGGGATCCCCCAACTTCCTGAAGCGTTATTTTTAATTTTGCATATGTTAAAATTCACTCTTTCTGCTGTACAGTTTTCTGGGTTTTGACATATGCTGAGAGTCACGTATCCACAATTACAACATCATACAGAGTAGTTTCATTGCCCTAATCACCCCTGGGCTTCCTTAGTCAAACACTACTTCCCTCCTCAAAACCCTGGTAACCACCAGTCTGTTACTGCACAACATCAACGTAACCTGGCAGCCAAGGAGAGTGGACAGGAATGCGCATGTGTGAACAGTGATGACTTCACTCTTCAGTGGGAGTGGTAGACCCCATTGAGTGAGCATGTGTAGTGTATGGTGTTGCATTCAAAATGATTGAGTGAGTCAGGCAATGAATCTGCATCAGATTTTGCATTTTGCATGAAGCTTGAAAATTCCTCCATGGAAACTATTCGGATGATTCAGAAGGCTGCAGCTATGGGCAACTGGTGATTTGGAGATTCATTAGGACAATGTGCCTGCTTATACATCACATCTCATGCACAGTTTTTTGGCAAAACATCAAATCACCCGGGTGACTCAGCCCCCCTATAAGCTCTGATTTGGCACCCCGTGACTTCTGGCTTTTATTTTTTTCTTTTTTAAAATTCTTTTAAATTTATTTATCTCTAGAGGGGAAGGGAAGGAGAGAGGGAGAGAAATATCAATGTGTGGTTGCCTCTCGTGTGTCCCCTGCTGGGAACTGGCCTGCAACCCAGGCATGTGCCCTGACTGGGAATTGAACTGCGATCCTCTGGTTCGCAGGCCTGTGCTCAATCCACTGAGCTACACCAGCCAGGGGGATGACATGCCTTTTTTAAAACTGAAATCATCTTTGAAAGGGAATAGA
Source organism: Artibeus jamaicensis (assembly GCF_021234435.1). Lineage (NCBI taxonomy): Eukaryota > Metazoa > Chordata > Mammalia > Chiroptera > Phyllostomidae > Artibeus > Artibeus jamaicensis. The sequence goes on from NW_026521282.1 coordinate 1,018,532, forward strand.
TTTCAGACCATTGATGAGATTCAGAAAACACGATGGGGCAGGTGATGGTGATTGGGAGAACTGTGTGAGGTCCCAGGGTGCCTACTTTGAAGGGGACTGAGGCATCATTGTCCTGTGTACAATGTTTCTTGTATCTTGTGTCTTCTTCAGTAAATGTCTCTATTTTTCATATTATATGGCTGGATACCTTCTGGACAGACCTCGTACACTATGTAGCCTTTTTCAGACTGGCTTCTTTCATTTAGCAATATATATTTAATATTAATTCATGTCTTTTCGCGGCTTCAAAGCTCTTTTCTCTTACTAATTGAATAATACATTATTGTCTGGATGTACCACAGTTTATTTATCCATTGACCTACAGAAGGACAGACGTCTCAGTTACTGCCACTTTTTGCTGCTTTTGAATAAAGCTGCGGTAAACATCCAGGTGCAGGTTTTATGTGGACATAAGTTTTCAACTCCTTTGGGAAAATACCAAGAAGCACAATAGTCAAATCATATATGTTTAGTTTTGTAAGAAACCACCAAACTGTCTTCCAAAGTGACTGCATTCCCATTATTTTGCATTCCCACTAGCAATAAATGAGGGTTCTACCCTGGCCTGGTTGCTTGGTTGCAGCATTGTCCCATACACCAGAATGGTTGTGGCTTTGATCCTGGGTCATGGCATGTATGGGAGGCAACTGATCGATGTTTCTCACATCCCTCTCTCTCAAATCAATGAACATACCCTCGGGTAAAGATTAAAAATAAAGTAAAACAAAATAAAAGAAATAAGGGTTTCTGTTGCTCCACATCCTTGCTAGCATTTGGTGTTATCAGTGTTGGGATTTTGGACATTCTCACAGGTATGTAGTGGTATCTTGTTTTTGTTGTTTTTTTTAAAAAAAAGATTTTAAATTTATTTTTAGAGAGAAGGAAGGGAGCGAAAAAGAGGGAGAGAAACATCAATGTTTCCAAAGTGGGAGAGGTACATCAATCAGTTGCCTCTTACCCACTGCCAACTAGGGACCTGGCCCACGACCCAGGCATGTGTCCTGAATGAGAATCAAACCAGTGACCTTTTGGTTCATAGGCCAGCACTCAGTCCACTAAGCCACACCAGCCAGGGCTGTAGTGGTATCTTGTTTTAATTTGCTATTCCCTAATGACAAATGACGTGGAGCATCTTTTCCTATGCTTATTTGCCCTTGTATTTTTCTTTGGTGACACGTCTGTTCAGCTCTTTTGCCCACTTTTTAAAGGTTATTTTATTCTTATATGAGAGAGTAAGGAAAGAGACAAACATCGATGCAAGAGCAACACCGATCCACTGCCTCCTCACACACCCCAACAGGGATGAAACCCCCAACTCGGGCACGCACCCTGACCTGTAATCAAACCTCGACCCTTTGGTTAAGGGACAACGCTCCAACCAGCTGAGTCAGGCTGGCTCAGCACTGGCCAGGCTGCCTATGTTTAATAGAGTTGTTTGTTTTCTTATTGTTGGGTTTTAAGAGCACCAGTCCTTTGCCACATCTGTGTTTTGCAAAGATTTTCCCCCAGATTGTGGCTTGTCTTCTCTTTCTCTCACCAGTGCTGTTCACGGAGCAGACATAAAAACTTTTGATACAGTCCAATTGATCGTTTTTTTTCTTCCTTCATGAACCATGCTTTTCATATTGTATTTAAAAACTCATCCCCAAGCCAAGGTAAGACAGAATTTCTCCTGTGTTTTCTTCTAGAGGTTTGACATTTTGTATTTAGGCCTATGAGGCACTTTAAGTTAATTTTTTGGTAAGAGGTCCCTGAAAGGATTTTCAAAAGTTCTTTATCTACTACCACCCAACACACATGCATTTTGAAGTTCACATCTACAATATTTCAACAGACATTTAAATAACCATGAAGGGTACAATTCCTGCTGTGTTATAGATTCCCACTTGAAATAAAAATTGTGATATCACTTTTAAACAAAAAAGATTTTATTTATTTATTTTTAGAGAATGGGAAAGGGAGAGAGAAAGACGGGGTGAGAAATGTTGATCTGAGAGAGAAACATCAATCAGTTGCCTCTCATGTGCCTGACTGACCGAATCCACAAGCCAGGCACGTGCCCTGACTGGGAATAGAACCATCGACCTTTTGCTTTGAGGGACGATGCCCAGCCAACTGAGCCACACTAGTCAGGGCATGATATCACTTTTTACACAAGGCCAGTGACATCAAAATCACCTGGTGAACTGATACCTGTGTCCATCTCAAATTCTGCACGCTGGCTCTTCTTTCTCAGGCTCCCGTTGGAACTGGGCCCTTTGATTCCTGCCTCCAGTTTTCATTCGCTGCCCCTCAGAGAGGTCTCCTCGTGCCATCTTTCTCCATGTCGGCAGTTTTTTTGTTATTCCTCCATCGTACTTCTCCAAAACACAAACGTGTATAAGTTACATTTCTTGTTATAACCTGTGACCATGGAGCTCTTATCATGTTTCTTCTGGCATAATCACCAAATAAACAAGGAAGATTGGCTCCAGTCTGTGTCGAATAGGACTTGCTGCCAGCGTGAGGTGGGCTTCGCCGTCAGTCCCATTCCTCTCTTCTGTTTTATGTGTGAGCTCAAGGAGACCCTGTGCACAGAGATGAGCAGTTGGGAGTGGGGCCCACGCTGCTGAGGGCTGGGGCCCCTGGAGCTCACTTGAGTGAACTAGGAGGGGCGATTGGGAAAGGGAAGGGGGCCAGGAACTGGGGGGGGGCTTCTCAAACTTACTGATTTTTGGACAGAGTACATGTGGGGGGTGAGATCCGGAAAGATGATTTTTAGAAACCTCGGCCTGCTCTGTGGACCCTCTTAAGGACTTTGTGTCATTGAAGGCTTCTTTAGTGCTGTGAAGATGGATTCAGCAGGTCACTCCCGGACCCTGTGACTCCATGGAGCCCCTGCAGCTCTGTCCTGTGTGCACATGCTCTTGTCAACAACCAGGAAACCCACCCTTCTATCCCCAGTGAGGCCTGGACCCCCCGGGAGGGGGCACTGGAATTGATGGGACCGAGTAAGAGGAATCTATGAATTGTTGGGGGGTTGAGTTTGGTCTCCCAGCACTTATTTTCTGAGCGCTTCCCCTGGGCCGGATCAGCAGAGACACTTCTGGGGAGTGCATATTCTGGTGAGGAAGATGCAGAAAGTGATTTTGCAGTGATAGGTGTTCTGAAGACAGGGCCGGGGGAGGGAGCAGGGCAGGTGTGTTTGAAGAGGTGACATTTGAACTGAGACCTGATGGAGTGAGGGAGCAAATCAAGCATATATCTGAGTGAACAGCATTCCAGGCAGAGAGGCAGCAAGTGCAAAGGCCCTGGAGTGGGTGCATGTTCGTATGTTTGAGAGTCATGTATGGTACACACCCCATGCATGGTGTGTTTGAAGGCCAGTTAGGGAGCCATTGTGGCTGGGATTGGCTGGAGCTGCTTCAGCAAGGGGGGGAAGTAGGTAGAGAGGCCAGACTAGTGATGGGAAAGGGGGGCCAACCGTACAGAGTCCTTTGGCCACTGTGAAGACTCATTCTTTGACTTGGAGTATCATGAAAAACCATGGGGGCGGGGGCTGGTTTATAGCCCAGGGGTGAGGTGATCTCTAAAGGGAATGTTCAGGCTGCTGGGTAGGGGTTAAGGCTGAGAGAAAGTCCAGGAAGGAGGCTGTAGCTTCTGATGGGGCTCAGGCCAGGGGGGCAGATGCAGCAGTGGCAGGGCTAGGCTAGGGAAGGAGGCTGTTTGAGATCAAACGACCTGGGTGGAGCAGAGACCCCAAGACTCACAGCCATGTCAACATGCGGGCAAAGAGACTTCGGGATGGAAGACACCAGTGGTGCAAAGGCCCTGGGGCCAGCCCAACCTGGCCACCAGGGGGCTGAAGCCGGTGGGAACCTGAGTGAATAACCGAGGAGGGAGGTGGCAGCTGCTGCGGGCAGATTGCCTTACAAGGCTCCCTGCAGCGTTGTGGCCACGCTCAGCCACCGCCAGCTCGGCCCCCAGCATTCGGCAGGAACGCGCTCGGAGGGGGCGGGGCCGACGGGCGCCGGCTGTGGGTTCTGCGCGGCTGTCACTGCATGAGTTGACGCTGCAGCTTCCAATTCAGGTCCGTACCGAGCACTCCTAGAGGCTCACCCGCGCTGGCAGGGGTGTTCAGGGTCCCTGGCTGTGGCCATTGTAGCCCCCCCGTGTCCCTGCGCACACCTGTCACGACTGGAGCACCCCTGGCCAGCACGCGCGCCGCCCACGCAGCTCTGGACGCTGAACGCACAAGCTGCGGAGTTTCTCCCGCCCCGCGGTTCCGAGGGCCCAGTGTGCCCGGGCGGCCGCGTGGGTGGCCGCGGCAGTGGCAGGCGGCTGTGTACTGGGGTCGCAGGTGCATCTCAGGCGGATTGGTGGCCTTTGCCTGTGGGCGCTGGGCAATGAGTGGCAAGTCTAGGCCTGGGGGAAAGGGAGGGCCCTTTGGGCGATGTGGGTGGGGGTGGGCTCGGAGGGGCCAGGGTGGGGGTGCATGGAGCCTTCTGGAAGACGGCTGATTGCGCTGCAGGTTGTGTGGCCGCAGAGAGCAGGTGGCTGGGTGCTGAAGGTTGATCGCCCTTAGGGTGGGGGGTTTCCGGATCGCCGCGCCGTATCTGGGGAGGGGGTGGAAGGGGTGTATTTGGTGGCCTAGCAGGGAGGCGTCCCACCTGAGAGTGCTGACCTGGGCGGTGGGGGAGGGGCGAGAGGTACCCGGGCTGGGGGAGGGTTCTGGGACCTTATGAGACATGTGTTCCTGAGTGGGGTTGCCTCTGAGGGAGGCTGAAGCACTGCTGTGACTGGGGTGGGGGTAGGGACTGCCCCTCACCCAGAGCACCTCCCTCCACCTCTCCCTTGCCCCCCAGACATGCTGCTGCTCAAGAAACAGACGGAGGACATTAGCAGCGTCTATGAGATCCGGGAGAAGCTGGGCTCGTGAGTGTGTGTCAGTGAATGTGATGTGTGTCCGTGAATGTGTAAGTGTGGGGGGGGATGGGTGGCATGGGATGGAGAGGGCCTCCTCTTCTGCTTCAGCTTGGGGGGCCCTTCCCTCTCCCCACCTCTGCTCTCTCTCCCCTCCCTCTCCTCTCTTCCTCCTCTTCAACTTCCCCCTCCCCTCCTGCCTCCCCGCTGTCTCTATGGCAGGGGTGCTTTCTCTGAGGTGGTGTTGGCCCAGGAGCGGGGCTCCTCACACCTTGTTGCTCTCAAGTGCATCTCCAAGAAGGCCCTTCAAGGCAAGGAGGCCCTGGTGGAGAATGAGATTGCGGTGCTCCGCAGGTGCGTGCCTGGCCCCTGGCCAGGCTGCTATTGCTTAAGGCTTGTGGGCAGTGTGTCCCGCCTCAGAGTGCCCTGCTTCGCACCCAGTGCCCAGGCCTGGGATGGGGTTCTGCCTTGCTGGATTGGGCAGAGGTGGAAGGAAGCACTCTTAGGCCCTGAGGCCTAGAAAGGGGCCGCATGGACTACAAGGACTTTTTCTTGCCGTTACAGGGTCAGCCACCCCAACATCGTGGCTCTGGAGGACGTCCACGAGAGCCCCTCCCACCTCTACCTTGCCATGGAGCTGTGAGGAGGGTTAGGGACAGGCCGGGGGCTGGGTGGTGAGTGGGGGCCAAGGGGCCTGGGTCAACTAAGCCCCCTCTCCTCACAGGGTGACAGGAGGTGAGCTGTTCGACCGCATCATGGAGCGTGGCTCCTACACAGAGAAGGATGCCAGCCACTTGGTGGGCCAGGTTCTTGGTGCTGTCTCCTACCTGCACAGCTTGGGCATTGTGCACCGTGACCTCAAGGTGCCTGTCCTCTTGCCTGCCCACCCAGGCCGTACCTAGTCTCCCTGTGCACCAAGGGTCTGGGGGACTTGAGGAGGCTCAGCCCCTTGTCCCAGCCCCCAGCGTTCATGCCAGGGCTGACTTGGCACTTCCTCTGGTCACCTGTGTGCCACAGCCTGAAAACCTCCTCTATGCCACACCATTTGAGGACTCTAAGATCATGGTGTCTGACTTCGGCCTCTCCAAAATCCAGGCTGGCAACATGCTGGGCACCGCCTGTGGTACCCCAGGATATGTGGGTAAGTGAGGGGGCGCCCTGAGGTTCCTTGGGGGCTGGAGGCCTGGGTGACCCTGCAGGAGCTGTGATGCCAGGGGCAGGGCAGGTGGTGGGCTATTCCTGGGGTTGACTAGGCTGAGCCAGGGAGCACTGAAGGCTGGTATGCACGTGCGTGGTGTGCGTCTGTCTGTCTGTCTCTGGCCCCCAGCCCCGGAGCTCTTGGAACAGAAACCCTATGGAAAGGCCGTAGATGTGTGGGCCCTGGGTGTCATCTCCTACATTCTGTGAGTGACCGCTGCGAAAGGCTCTTCTTCTGCCTGCCTGCCCCCTGCTGGGTTGGGGAGGGTTGGACAGCTGGGTGATTCATCTGTGGGTGCCAGGCTGTGTGGGTACCCCCCCTTCTACGACGAGAGCGACCCCGAACTCTTCAGCCAGATCCTGAGGGCCAGCTACGAGTTTGACTCTCCCTTTTGGGATGACATCTCAGAATCAGGTGAACTTGAGGCTGACCCCAAGCTCAGGGAAGGGAGGGGGGAGTGATAAGTGGAGTGCGATGGGTTGGGCTGACCTGGCCTCCCTGCTCCAGCCAAAGACTTCATCCGGCACCTTCTGGAGCGAGACCCCCAGAAGAGGTTCACCTGCCAGCAGGCCTTACAGCATCTTTGGTGAGTGGAGCCCCTGCCAAGCTGTCTCAGGACCAGAGTGAAGGACCACACCCTCAGAGACTGTCCACTGCCCAGCTGACCCTTGGCCTCCTTCTAGGATCTCCGGGGATGCCGCCTTTGACAAGGACATCCTGGGCTCAGTCAGTGAACAGATCCAGAAGAATTTTGCTCGAACCCACTGGAAGGTCAGGATTGGGTGGGGGGGGCCCGTGGACATTTTTTGGCTGGAGACTGCCTCCCTTCCCTGTCTGCTCCATCCCTCAGCCTCAGGGAGATGGCCTAGGCTGCCAGTGACCTCTGGGATCCTTGAAGCCTTGGGGCCAGGGCGGGGGCATGGCCTGATATCCTCCTCTCCCTGCAGCGGGCATTCAATGCCACCTCTTTCCTGCGCCACATCCGAAAGCTGGGGCACAGCCCAGAAGGTGAGGAGGCCTCAGAGCGGAAGATGGCCCGCCACAGCCACCCAGGCCTCCGGGCCGGCCAGTCCCCCAACTGGTGACGCCCAGGTGTGTGGGGGTGGGCCCTGCACCCCCTGGGAGGTGCTTCCTTGGTGAACTTACAGTGTTGAGCCCCATGTGGCCAAGAGCTAAGTGGAGTGGACTCCAGAGAGCAGAGGGCTGTGGGCGGGGAGCACAGTTGGAAGGCAGGATCTGGGGTTCTGGGAGGAGTGGACGAGAGAGGGGCCGGCAGGGGCTGATGACTACAAGACTGTGAGGATCCGAGAGGGCCCAATGTGAAGACCGAGTGGGCACCGCTGCCGAGAGCCTTGACTGGGAGCATGGGCACAGGGCAGGCCAGGGGTGCCTCCGGACTGTTCCCCTTCCCTGTGAGCTTCTCTCTCCCCCTCCACCCCTGGCAGATGCCGAGGCTGAATGCACTGACCCCCAGATTCTCTTCCCACGGACTCGTTCACTCCTCTTCCCCATCCCCTGAACCCCGGGGCTGGCCTCTGCTGGAGAGTTTGAGACATGTCAGTGTGGCGCATGACACTGGGGTGAGAGTGGGGCACCCCCAGGCTCTGCCCTCACCTTAGGGGCTGGTGGAGCATGTCCACAGGGCTCCCCTCCCCTGTCACCGCCATAACCCCTTTGAAACCTGGAGAGGCTCCAGGGAAAGTCCTTCCTGCACGCTGTTCTGCGCTTCGCTGACTGTGGGTGGTTCCGCTTGTGTCGTAGCCCTCCAGCTCCCCTCCACTTTTCCCCAAATCAATAAAGACAGACAGAGCAATGGGCCAGTGGTGAGCTGGAGGAAGGGGTAAGGGACAGGGTTGGAGGGTGACTGTGGGGTCCACTGTGGGAAAGGAACCAAGGAGGCAGGGCCGCTGCCTGTGGGACCACACCCGTGATCCGGCCCACTGCCACCCAGACTTGTGCTTCCTTGGATCACAACAGACAAACTCCTGGTTGTCCAAGAACGTCTTGTCCTCACCCCACATCCAAAGTGCCAGCAGAAGGCAGTCACATGGTCAGCTCTGCCACCCTAGAGGTGACCTGCTTGTAGCCCTGGCTCCCTGCTGGGTTGTTAGCAGAGGTGGGTGGTGGGAGGCCTGTCTCCAGGACCCCGGGGACGGGCTGCAGTGGCCCTGCTGTTCAGGGCCAGGCCGGGAAGGGCTCACAGGTGAGCAGAAGCCTGTAGCCTGGAGAGCAACCAGAGTCCCCCAGCTTGCCGTCTCCAACCTCTCCTCACTCCCTACTCCCCTTACCTGGGCTCAGGCCAGAAAAAGCATTTCCAGCACAGTGTCAGAGCCCTTTGGCCAGGAGAGGGCGCCACTGGCTTCAAATCCTGTGCTGTGCCGCAGTTTGGAACCCATGGGCTCCAGGCCTGGAGGAACAGGCTGGGTTGGTTATGACTTCTTGTGTGAAGAGTGGTGGCTGGTCCTCTGGTCGGCATGGCCCCTGCCTCTCGTACCCAAATGCTCGCACCCAAGCCTCTTCTGGCCCTATTAAGCCTTTCTCCCGTGCGCATCAGTGGAAGACCCCTAGGACCGCTCCTCGGCCTCAGCCAGAGCAGAGGAAGCACCCTTCAGAGTTTTGGGTGAGCTGGCCACTCCTTCCTCCCCACTGCAACCCTGCCTCTGCTGCCCTCTGCCAGCCCCCCTCATGGAGTGTGATGGAGAAGAACCTTCTTGTTAACCTTTGGGACCTGAACCGGGCAGTGAGACAAAGCTCTGCTGGCCTGGGTCTCCCGGGTGGGGACTGGATCAGGGTTTGGGGTTGGAAACAGAGGGTGTGCTTTGCACTGAGGAGAGCAGCCTTTGCACCACGCACCTCTGCTGAGCTGGGGATGGGCACAGCCCAGGGTGGGCATGCCTGCCCGCTGGGTCCCAGGCCTACCAGACCCTCTGGGCTCCTCTTCTCCCAGCATCTTCCCACCACCTTCCTGCTCCGCACTGCCCCATGCACACCTCCCCACAGGTCCCTGAGCCTGGGAGAGTCTGGAGATGGGTGGGCAGCTTTCTTATCTGTCCCCATGGCCACTCTGTATCATCCTTCACTCCAGGCTTTGGGGTCACACAAGCCAGGGGACCTCAGGCAGCTGGCACCACGGCCAGATCTCAACAACTTGGCCTTCTCACCCCCAGTGACCTGTTTTGCCTCTCCTTAGCTCCCCACTTGGGACCTTATCAGCTCTCCTGCTACCTCAGACGGCTTCGCCAGTGTCCCTTTGCTGGCTCTCCTTCCCCTCCCTTTCCAGTTGTTCACATTAGACCCCGCGACACCGACTCATTCTTGTTTTGTCTGTCAAATATTGTTCAGGCCTCTGCTCTGTGCCAGGTGCTGAGCCTACCAGACAAGGTGCCTGCCCTCATGGAGGAGGCCCTACGGTGCAGGGATGGGCTTACTCGGATGATAGGGATGAGCTGCGTGGGGAAAGCAGCATGCTGGCTGCTCAGGAGCAGCGATATCCAAGCCAGCCTTCCAGAAGGAATCGCAGTCAATCGGAGAGGGCCAGCTCTTCCAGCCCAGGCGGGCTGCCAGATCACTGCTGCAGAGTTGGGGTTGCAGCTCCCGCTGCCCCGACACAGAGTGCAGTTTGGCCTCCGGCCAGAAGGCGGCACCATGGTCACATTCATCAGCCATCCTTGTTCCTTCAGCACCTGGGGCAGCATCTACTGTCCCCCAAGATCCTGCCCCAGGAAAATCCTCACTTGGGAGAGAGGTCCTGCCCTGCCCAGCTGGGTGAGGCAGAGAGTAGGACCTTTCCTTCATCCCTCCAAGCCCTTCCTATCCAAGGGGCCTGTTTGTGAGAAGAAAGCTTTGGGCCAGCTAGGTTGTCGGATGAGGGCTGGGAGAGAGAAAGGACTGGTTCAGCCAAAGGCAAGAGATGGGGGGGGGGCAGCGTGTGATGGGGAGCTGGGGGGGCCAGTGTGGGAGCATTTCACGCTCAGGGAACGACAGGTGCTCAGTGCTGAAGCTGGAGGGATCAGAACCTGGCAGGGCCAGAGTCAGGCTTTAGTCTGAGCAATGGTGAGCCAGCCGCTAGAGTGCTCTTATCCAGTCTGTGGTAGGTGCTGAGCTGTTGTAGAAAACTCAGTGCTGTGAGTCAGGAGCAAGGTCCAGTAGGCGGGCGTTGGGTGTTGGGGACCAGACCAGAATTGGGAGGGAAGCCTTGTGGGTGTCCCAAGAGGAAGCTGTCACCCTCATTCTGGACTACACAGGGTTGGTCACACACTCTGTCTTGGAGCAAACCTGTGGGTGGTAGGTGTTCTGGGGAAGCTCAACTCAGGGCCACAGTGGGGTGGAGAATGAAGGAGAGGGGCGTGGGGTGGACTCTGCATTTCTGGGTGGATTGTGCCACCATTCACCAAGAGGGGTTCGCCTGGGTGGGTCTGTGGGGAGACAATGGGATTCGTTTTGGACATGGCCTGAAGGGGGTGTAGAGCAGAAGAGGCTTGTTTCTCACCTTTCTCTCTGCAAATCTGCATTTGGCTCTGCAGCTGACCCCAAGCCTTAGCTCAGCGGGAGCTCTTCTTGAGGACTCACTGTGTGCCAGACTCTGTTCTGGAGAGCTTTGCCAGTAGTCTCTCAGAGCTCAGCTGAGAAGTAGCCATTCTTGTTATCATTGGTCCCATTCTACAGCTGGGGAAACTGAGATGTGGAGAGGCCAAGTAACTGAGCCAAGGCCACGTAGCCTTGTGCTCTATGGTGCTGCCTGCCTCCATTCACGTGAGGGTTGTATAGGGACTTGAGAAAATGACTGGGGAGTTCTTCAGCCTTCTCCCTGGGAGGGAACTCAGTGTGAGGGACAAAAGAGAGAACACTAGGCTGGAAGAACTGCCCTCGATTTGAGTTTGAGCCTTGCAGGTGGTTTTGTCACCTTCAAAGTCTTCTGTGCCTCAGTGTCATTTATTTAAATTCCCTGTGAGATGAGAACTGGGGAGGTCGTTCCACAGTGGTAGAGGCAGGGCGTGGCATCTGGGCCCTAGAAAGAACCCCTCCAGACTTCAGTGTGAGGGATGGGTGGCTGGAAGTGGGGCAGGGCTGGTGGCAGGTGTACATGTGCATGGGTCCTGTAAAGGGCAAGGCAAGACATAAATAGAGCCTGTGCCAGGGTGGCTGAAGTGGGACTGGAAAGATGGAGATGGGTCACGGTGGAATGGATGGGAGAAGAGGGTGAAAGAGAACTGAGGATGCCGCCCACCCCCAACGCCCCAGAACTCAGGAGTTCTAGAAGCAGGCTTGTTCAGGACATGAAGGGGCCAAGCCAGACCCCTCTCGACTCTAAGCCGAGTATCTTCCTGCCAGCCAGTCGGTGGGCACGTGACAGCCATGTTCTCTGTCCAGCCCCAGCTTTGTGCAGGCACTGCTGACTCCATTCCTGGCTTCTAAGATAGAACGTTTGGAAAATAACAAGCCACCTGGTTTGGTTGATTGAGGTCTGCTGTGAGACGTCACTGGAGATCAGCCTGGAAGTGAATTTTCTCAAGAGGGCACAGGGTCAGATGTTTGCGTCAGGAGTTTTTCTGTATTTCCCAGCCCTATCTGTCCCCTCTTGATAAATATGAAAACCTCATCTCCAGGCCCTCTCCCCAGGTCCCGTGGACAGTTGAGTGGCTCCCCTCATGCCAGAGGAGGCCTCATTGCCCCTCTCAGTTTATCCTTATAGTTCTTTCAACTATTGCTTTTGTATTGTTTTAAAGATTTTAAAAAGTTATCGATTTTTTTGAAGATAGAAAGGGAGCCCCGGCTGGTGTGGCTCAGTGGACTGAGCACTGGCCTGCGAACCAAAGGGTTGCCAGTTAGTTTCCCAGTCAGTGCACATGCCTGGGCTGTGGGGCAGGTCCCCAGTAGGGGGCGCCCGAGATACAACCACACACTGATGTTTCCCTCTATCCTTTGTCCTCTGTCTAATAAATAAATAAATAAAACCTTTTTTAAAAGAGAGGAAGGGAGATAGATAGATAGATAGATAGATAGATAGAGAGAGAGAGAGAGAGAGAGAGAGAGAGATTTGTTGTTCTACTTATTTATGTACTCATTGGTTGATTCTTGTATGTGCTGTCACCAGGGGATGGAACCTGCAATCCTGGCGTAGCAAACGCTGCTCTAACCCACTGAGCTACCTGGCCATCACACTATACGTATTTTCAAGTGACATTACTAAGTGCAGATGAGCTTAGAATTGATATACTTGATCAAAATGTGGTGAGAAACTGTACCTGAACAATTAAAATTAAAAAAGAAATAAAAATAAATAAATAAAATAAAATAACAAAACAAAAACACAAAGCGTAGTGACATGCATTAGCAGTGGTAATGCTTTTGCCTTATTGTGTTACTTTGTTTAACAGTAACAGGGCAACTATAACTTTCTTTTGGTTGATACTAGCCAGCTATATCTTGTTCCATACTTTTCCTTTCAAACTTGAAACTTTGTTTTAATTGAGATACAATTCACATACCATAAAATTGCCCCTTTAAAGTCTATAATTTATTGTTTTTTAGCATATTTACAAAGTGTTGCAATCATCACCCCAGTCTAATCACAGAATATTTTCATCACCCCCAAAGAAATCCCTGTACCCATTTAGTGGTCATGCCACAATTTCCCCACCACACCTCACCCCCAGCCTCTGACAATCACTAATCTACTTTTTGTCTCTGTGGGTCTGCCTATTTGGTATTGCACATAAACAGAATCATACAATATGTGGCCTCTTGTGTCTGGTTTCTTATGCTTTGCATAATGTTTTCATCCATGTTGTCAGTACGTCATTCCTTTTTATAGACGAATAACGTCCCATTGTACAGATAGACCGCACTTTGTTTGTCCGGGCATCCACTGGTGGACATTTGGTTGTTTCCACCTTTTGGCTACTGTGAATCATGCTGCTGCGATCATTTCTGTGCAAGTTTTGTGTGGACATATGTTTTCAGTTGTGTTATTTGGTAGAATCCACCAGTGAAGACTTCTGGGCTTGGGTTTTCTTTGTGGGAAGAGTTTCAATTTGTAACTTAATTTATTTGCTTGTTATAAATCTATTCAAACTTTCTATTTTAATGTCAACTTTGGTCATATTTGTGTCTTTCTAGGAATTTGTCCATTTCATCTGAATTATCTAGTTTGTTGGCATAAAATTCTTTAAAACTTTGCGTTATAATCTCTTTCATTTCTGTAGGTTGCTAGTAATGTTCCCTCTTTCATTCTTAATCTCGATAATCTTTTTTTTTCTTGATCATTCTAGGTAAATCAATGAAGCAACTTTTGTTTGAATTGATGTTCTCTATTGTTTTCCTGTTTTCTATTTCATTCATGTCTGTACTAATCTGGCCTCTGCTGGCTTTGGATTTAGTTCGCTTTTCTTTTTTTGGTTTATTAAGGTGGATCATTAGGCCGTTGACTTGGGACCTTTCTTTTTTGCTGGTATAGACATTTAAAGCTGTAAGTTTCCTTCTAAGAACTGCTTTAGCTGTATCCCATAATTTCAACATGTTGTGTTTTCATTTCATTCTGTTCAAAGTATCCTGCAATTTCTTCTGTAATTGTTCCTTTGACCTGTGTGCTGTTTAGGAGTTTGATGCTCAATTTCCAAATATTTTTGAATTTCCTGGATTTTTAAAAAAATATTTTATTTATTTATTTTTAGAAAGGGGAAGGGAGGGAGAAAGACAGGGAGAGAAACATGTGCGTGGTTGCCTCCCGAGCGCCCCCTACTGGGGACCTGGCCCAAAACCCAGGCCTGTGCCCTAGACTGGGCAACGAATCAGCCACCCTTTGGTTTGCAGGCTGGCACTCAATTTACTGAGCCACACCAACCAAGACTCCTAGATCTTTTCTTTTGAAAAAATTTCTAATTTAATTTTGCTGTGGTCAGAGAACAGCTTTTGTATTATTTCTGTCTCTTTTGATGTATTGAGACTTGTTTTATGACCTAGGCTACGTTGTGTCCAGGAGAATGTTCCATGTGTACATGGAAAGAGTGAGTATATTGCCTTTGTTGAATGGAGTATTTTACAGATTCCAGTTATGTCAAGCTTGTTGTTATTGTTGTTGAAGTTTTCTATATCCTTGCTGCTTTTCTTTCTAGTTTTATCAGTTATTGAAAGTGGGTATTGAAATCTCTGACTATCATAGCGGAATTGTTTCTTTCTCTTTCAGTACGGTCAGTTTCTGCTTTATGTACTTGGGGTTGCTCTGTCAGATGTGTACATGTTTGTAATTGTTATGTCTTCCTAATGAACTGACCCTTTCCTCATGATGAAACGTTTCTTTTTTTCCCCCTAATAATAGCTTTTGTCTTGAAGTCTATTTTATCCTGTATTAATGTAGCCACTCCAGCTCTCCTATGGTTACTGTTTGCATGATATATCTTTTTCTGTCCTTCTACTTTCAGTCTATTTGTGGCTTTGAATCAAAGATTTGCCCCTTGTATAGTTACTTGCATCTTGCTTTTTTGACTCTCTGATTTTTGGTTGGGGTATTTAGATCATCCACATTTAATGTGATGATTGATATGGTTGGATTTATGTTTGCCATTTTGCTATTTGTTTTCTATATATTTTCTGGGTTTCTTGTCCTTCTTTTTGTCCTTGACTGCCTTGTCTTTGTTAAATATTCCGTCCATTGGCTTTTTAAATATATACATATATATATTTAATTGCAGTTGCATGACTATGCATCTTATTCACAATCTACTTCATATTAATATTGACTCAGTTTTGGCAAAATGTAGAGACTTGGCTCCAAGACAGCTTCATTCCTTCCCTCCTCTTTTGTGCCATTAATACCATGCGCATTACATCTATATAAGCTATAAATCCCCAAATACAGTATTATACCTAATGCTTTATACAATTGTATGTCTTCAACAAATTAAGAAATGAGGAAAATATATTACGAGAGACTTTTCTATCAACCCACATGTTAATTATTTTTGATGCTCTTTATTTCTTTCTGTGAAGCCATGTTATGAACTGTTGTTAGCCTGAAGTACTTATTTTAATATTCCTTGTAAAGAAGTCTACTAGCAATGGATTTTCTCAGTCATTTATCTGGGAATGTGTTTTTAACCTTCAATGTTTAAATTTTTTTATTGTTGTTCAATGACAGTTGTCCCCATTTCTCCCCCATTACTCTCCCCTGCCTTGCCCACACCCCTCCCACATTCAGTCCTCCCCTGTCCTGTTGTCTTTGTCCACAAGCCCTTGTCTATTCGTGTCTCTCCACTTGATCCTTCCCCTTCTTTCCCCCGTCACCCCCCTCTGCCCTCCCCTCTGCTCCCTGTCAGTTTGTTCTTTATTTCCATGTCTCTGGTTCTATTTTGCTCACTTGTTTGTTTTGGTAATTAGGTTCCACTTATAGGTGAGATCATACGGTGTTTGTTTTTCACCACCTGACTTATTTCACTTCACATAGTGCTCTCCAGATCCATGCATGCTGTTGCAAAGGGTAGGAGCTCCTTCTTTCTTTCTGCTGCATGGTATTCTGTTGTGTAAATGTACCAGTTTTTTGATCCACTCATTCACTGATGGGCACTTAGGTTGCTTTCAGCACTTGGCTACTGTAAATTGTGCTGCTGTGAACATTGGGGTGCATAGGTTCTTTTGGATTGGTGTTTCAGGGTTCTTGGGGTATAATCCCAAGTTGAATTGCTGGATCAAAAGGCTGTTCCATTTTTAGTTTTTCTGAGGAAATTCCACACTGTCTTCCACAGTGGGTGTACCAGTCTGCATTCCCACCAACAGTGCACTAGGGTTCCCTTTTCTCCACAACCTCTCCAACACTTATTGCTTATTGTAACCTTTAATTTCTAAAGGATAGTTTTACGTATAGAATTTTTGATAATATTCTTTTCCTTTCAGCTCTTTAATTACATCATCCTACTGTCTTTTGGCCTCCATTGTTTCTGATGAGAAGTTAGCTTAGTTTTACTGTGGTTCCCTCTGTATGGGCTTACTGCTTTCAAAATTGTCTATTTTTGGCTTTCAACAGTATCACTATGAAGCATCTACAGCTGGTTCTTTTGTGTTTATCTCACTTGGGGTTCACTGAACTTCTTGGATCTCATTAGTGTTTCTCATAAAAGTTTGGACATTTCCATCATTATTTCTTGAAATATTTATTCTGTCCCCTCCTCTCTTTTCTCTTCTTCAAAGCCTCCCATTACACACATTTTAGTATGCATGTTGTTATACCATGGGTCTCTGGAGCTCAACCATTTTTCTCTCTGTTCTTTGAATTGGATGATCTATTTTCAAGTTTCCTAATTTTTTTTAAACATCTTGAACCTGCTCTTAAATACATCTAGAGAAGTTTTCATTTCAGTTATCATATTCTTCAACTCCATGATTTTCATTGTTACTTTTTCATAATTTCTAGATTCTTATTGAAAATCTGTACTTGTTAATTCATTGTTGCCACACTTTCCTTTAACTCTTTAAACATGGTTTTCTTTAGTACATTGGACATACTTACAATACCTACTTTGAAGTCTTCACCTGCTAGTTCAATGTCTGGCAACATATCGACATAGTTTCTATTGACTGGTTGTTCCCCTGAATATGGGTTACACTTTGCTGGGGTTTTTTTTTGCATGTTATGTAATTTTTTTCTTAAAAATTGAACATTTTAGATAATATTTTCTAGTGACTCTGGATTCTGATATTCTCTTTTTCCCCTAGAAGTTGTTATTTTTGCTGTGCATGTGTTTTGTAACTTGTTTGTTTCTTTGTCGTATAATTTTTCTGGATGGAATCTCTGAAATCCACCCCCCCTGCAGTATGCAGTTACTAGTGCCTGTGCATAGTTTAAAAAATTATAGTTTGAACTGTTGAGCTTGGTGTCCTAGGGGCTGCCCCTGTATCTGCCTAACTTAGTGGCCAGCCAGTTATTGGACAGAAACTGTGCTCAAACATAGTAGTACTCTGCTGATGGATCTGCGTGTGGGCAGGGAAGTTCTCTCAATGTTTAAGCTATTTTAAGGTCTGCCCTGGGTTTTCTTTTTGCTGGGCCCTTTTGAGTCTCCTATATACATGTGTGTAGCCCTGAGGTAATCCAGGAGAGTGTGAATAGCCTGGGACCTCTCCATTTTCTGGTTAGCCAGGAATATGCTGCCCCAACCACACTCACCACCTCAATCCATTAGAGCTAAACTGCTGGTCCTTCCCTGCTGATGAACCTCTGAGGGGTCACTTCCACTGGCAATGCCCTTGGGTGTGGGTATTGCCCAACACTTCAAATTGAGTTAAGCCTCCTTCAAACCTAGGCAGGAAAACTGCTGGTCTTCACAGGCTGCCTTGCCCAGGCAGAACCTCCATGCCAACTAAGCTGGGAGGCATGGGCCCTGGTTGCTGTGGCTCAGTGGACTGAGCATGCGCCTGTGAACCTAGGGGTTGCTGGTTAGATTATCAGTCAGGGCTCATGCCTGGGTTGCAGGCCAGGGCCCCAGTAGGGGGTGCTCAAGAGACAACCACATATTGATATTTCTCTCCCTCTCTTTCTCCCTTCCCTTCCCCTCTTTCTAAAAACAAATGAATAAAATCTTAAAAAGAAAAAAAAAAAGAAAGCTGGGAAGTATGGGAGTGGCCTAGGCCAGAATGACACACATTCCTGAAGTCCAGCTTATCAGTTTCTTATATACCTTTGGTTGATTTCCAGGTCATAAAGGTTGTTTTTGTCAATACTTGCTTGAACAGAGCTGGAAGTCCTGCCCTTTCCATCTGTTTTTTTTTTCCTGGTCCTACCATTTAGATGTATCTTTTATAAATAGATTATAGCTGGTTTTTTAAAAATCCTGTCTTTTTAAAATAAATATATGCTTATGAGTTTATTGAATATTTCATTTATTGATTTTAGAAAGAGAGGAAAGGAGAGAGAGCAGGAGAGAGTGAGAGAGAGAAAAAACATTGATTTTTTTTGTATCACCAATTCACTGGTTGATTTTTGCATGTCTCCTGACTGGGGATCGAACCCACAATCTTGGCATATCTTCTGGATGATGCTCTAACCAACTGAGCTACTTGGCCAGAGCTAAAAAAATCCTGTTTTTAACTGGAAAATTTGATTTATTTATTTGCTTTGTGATATTCAGATTAATTTCGATCATCTTATTTTATACTTTCTACTTACTCCAGTGTTTCTGTTTCTTCATTTTTCTCTTTTGACTTCTTTTGGATTGAGATTTTTTTCCTCATTATTGGATATTTTTCCTCTACTAGTTTAGAAGTAGTACACTCTCTGTTCTTTCAGGAGTCACTCTGGAAGATTTAGCATTCATATTTGTCTTCACGAAGTTTAAAGTTATTCAATACCGATATGGATATGAGGTAATAACAGGGTCCAGAATTATCTTGCCATCATACACAACTGGAATGATTGGCAAAATAGATGAGTCAACTGTTTTTAGATGGTGGACAACCGTCAGTGAGGACCCCGTGCTGCCCTAAAGAAATGAAACAGGTTAGGCAACCTCCACCACAGAGACTTTCTTACCGAGGTTGGAGAAGCATAAGAATGTAACCCGTAATGATAAAAATCAGCCAATCGAAATGGATTCAGGGCAGTTCCCGTTTATGGTCTGGTATGTAAAGAGCTTGGAAGTCATCACTCCATGCTAACAATGAGTAAAAATGGAACAACCTGAAAAATCAACCCTTCTTCTTAGATCCGTTGGAGAATTGAGGTTGCGGAACAAACTGCTGCCCTCAAAACTGGAGAGACAGGCGAATACAGAGAATTACAATTTCCCAGAGTGAAAACCCACAACTGGGAGCAGTGCTGGGGCAGGAAAACCGGAACTGGGCTTGATGAATTTCTGGAGGCTCTTTGCGGACAAGCCTGAGAGTTAAACACTCCAACTGGAGGGAGGGGGACGGTCTTAGGGAGGCCTTCGCACTTTTGGGGTTTTACCTCCAGGAGCCTTACCAGGTTCTCCCAGTGAGGATCGGAGCAGGGGGTTCCGGCAGGGGGAGAGGGGGAAGTAGATATTTTGAAACACACCAGAGTACTCCATTCTTCTTAACAAGGCCTACCTTCCAGAGAAATTATTATATCAAAGCCTGACCTATGGAGGTTTTGTCAGAGTCTGACAGACCTGGGAGAAGGGAAATAAATCCCCTACTCATGTCCCCTCTACCCATCCTATATCGCCTTAGGAGAGGAAAGCCGAGAAGCACTGTGATGCTCACAGTGCAGAGGCACAGGCTCACGAAAAGACAGGTCTACAGAAGGCTTCCTCAGCCCTCACACCTCATCACCACATTGCTAAAGGTCTATTTACTGCGGGTCCTTCGACCTACTTCATCATGTCTGGCTTTCAACAAAAAAGCACAAGCATACTAAAGACAAAAAAACCAAAAACCAAAAAACAAAACCCACTCTGAAGAGACAGAGCAAGCATCAGGACCAGACTCAGATATGGCAGAGATACTGGGATGATCGGACCAGCAATTTAAAATACTATGATTAATATGCTAACAGCTGTAATGGAGAAAGTAGACAACATGTAAGAACATGGCCGCAGTTAGCCACCAGGGAGCATGTGAAATAAGGTTTCTAGCTGGGAAGCCAGATGTGCTGTTAACCTTTGGGGATTTTATTTCTAAAAGCAAGGAGGGGAGAATGCATACTGGGGGATACTTAACATTCTTTTCCACAGTGTCTTTTCATCAGTTTTGGAAAATTCTCAGCCTTTGTCTTTTTTACTATTGCATAGTCCCTATTCTCATTTTTCTTCTTCTACAAATTCGAGTAAGTATTTGTGTGACTTCAGTGTCTCTGTTGTGCATTCTGGATAATTTATTTAAATCCATCTTCTAGTTCACCAGTTTCAGCTGTATTTAATATGCTATTTAACCCATATCTTGAATTTTCGATTTTAATTATTATACTTTTAATTTCTAGAAGCTTTATTTGGTCATCTTTCAATAGTACTTGGTCATTGTGTAGTCTCTTGTTCTTTTGTTATACTTTTGATACTTCCTTTAAAAAAAAAAGATTTTATCTGTGTATTTTTCGAAAGAGGAAGGGAGGAAGAAAGAGAAAGAAACATCAGTGTGTGGTTGTCCCTTGTACACCCCCTACTGGGGACCTGGCCCACAACCCTGGCACGTGCCCTGACTGGGAATCAAACCTGTGAGCCTTTGGTCCAAAGGCCACTGCTCAATCCACTGAGCCACATCAGCTAGGGCGATACTTCATTTTTTAAAACTATTTTGATCATGTGTATTTTTTATTTGTGTCATATAATTTCAAGATCTATTTTTGTAGGATTGATACTTACATGTATACGTTTTTGTCATGCATAGTGGCTTGTTTCCTTGTATATTTTGTGTTTTTTTAAATGACATATTTTAGAATTTTCTATGGGAATCCCTTAAGGCCCGTATTGGAAGGACAGCCCTGCACAGAGGGGTTGTTGCCACACACTGCTGGGCAATACTCCCTCTGGACCAACCCATCTAGAACTTTTTAAAAAATGTTTTAAACTTTTCTATTTGTATTGCACTGTCACAGTCTAAGTAAAATCTGTGTGCAAGCTAATCAGATCAGCTTCATGACAAATTTAGGAGCTGTCCCCCACAACCAGATCAGTCTCCCCAAGTCCCTGAAAGAGAAATTCTGGAGAATCCACTCCTCTATGCCTAGACCACTGTAAGCTAAAATTTCAGCTTGTGACTATCAATTCTCAGGTCAATATTTTCCTTTTATTCCATTTCTACTTAGATCCAGGGTCCAGATATGCAAACATCTTCACCTCTTTTGGTGGGGTATTTTTTCCTAGGTCACCAGTTGTATTAGTTTTCTGCTGCTGCTATATCAAATGATCACAAACTTAGTGGCTTAAGACAGCGCAAATTTATCATGTGACAGGTATGGCAATCTAAAATAGATTTTACTGAGTTGAAATCGAGGTGTCAGTAGGGCTGCATTTTTCTTTTGAGGAGGCTCAAGGGAAGAAACCATTTTTTTTTTGGCCCTTTTCAGCTTCTAGAGGCTACCCACATTCCTTGGTTTGTGATGCCTTTGTCCATCTTCAAAGCCAACAGTGTAGCATCGTCTAATCTCTCTCTGGCTCTGACCCATGTTTCCATCTTCACACCTCCTTCTCTCACCCTCCTGCCTCCTCTTTCCTTTATAAAGATGCATTCGATGGCATTTAGGGCCCACTCGGATAATCCAGGATAGCCTCCCCATCTCAATATCCTTGACTTAATGACACTGGCAAAGTCCCTTCTGCCATATAATGCACCATATTCACAGGGTCCCAGAATCAGGATGTGGCCATCTTTAAGGGGCCAGTTTTCCGCCAACCACATCTATTGTGAACATCGGCTTTCCGCAGTATGGGCTATATGTGGAGCCCGGGTGTTTTCTTTAAGTTCCCATGGGTGTTGTCTAGAAAGGTATGGGAAATGGGTGTTCGAGGAAAAGGGGGCGGCCCCGGGCTCCTGGGTGTAGATTCCCCGTGGACAGGTGCTAGCCCCGGAGCTGGCTCACTCCTCTTGACACAAGTATCCTCATAGTTTCTGACCTCGGAGGTTTTCTCTTATTTTCCTACCAGGCAAACCATTCATTCCAACATGGTTTTACATTTTGTCATATATTTTAGGGGTTCTGGACTGGGAAGATTTCCCCGGACACGCTCACAAAGTCACTGCTGCATTCTCATACTGCACTTGTCCCTACCCGCCCTGCGGCTTACTTTCTACTTCCTGTCATGTCTCTGTGGTTGGGAATTCTGATTCTAGAGGGCCCATTCCAGCTACTATGTGCGGAAGACACTGGAAGTGTTCAGAGCTGAGGCCGGGAGGCCAGGAAGGAGCAAATCCCGTCACTCGAGGTGGCTCTGTGGCCTCTGCAAGCTCTCCTTGCCTCCAGCCTGGGGCTTTTGGTCTGATTCCACACTTTATCAACCAGAGGGACAGGGCTTGGGACATGTGAGTCTGTCCTTGTCCCTCCCCAGCTTGGATCCTTCTGTGGCTTCCATCGCCTCATACTGAGGCTTGGGTCTGACTCCATACCAAGTCTTGGGGTGCAGCTGTCAAACTCCATGGTCACTTCTGGGTCCCCACTCCCGTGATCTCTCTGCACTCCAGACACTTAGTGTCATTTACTGCTTTATGCGGTCTGTTATTTAGTGTCTTCCCTCCCAGGAAGTTTGCTCCAAGTGGCAGGCCCCTTTGGTTCACTGCCTCATCCTAGTCATTAGCCGTGTGTGACAGATAGAGGCTCAGTGGGTCATGAGTAAATGGGGGACTTGGCCAGAGGTTGGGCCAACAGGCAGTGTGGGCGCCAGATGGGAAGTGATGACATGGTGGCAGGGTGGTGCTTGAGTCCCGCAGCAACCCAGCTTACCACCCGCTTCCTTCGCAGCCCCCCTCCCCCCGCCTTCCACCAAACCCTCCAAGGTGCTCAGGAAGCAGCTTCCCTCAGTTCAGTATCTTGCATAAACCATTTATTCAGGAACAAAGAAAGAAAGGAATTGTGGGGTGGGTTCCCAAGGGTGAGATGGTCACTGGGCCAGGCACGTAAGCAGGTAGGGTAGGTGTGTAAGTGCTGCTGTCCACCGCCGCCAGGGGTGTGTACTGCAATGAATGATTGTGTGTGTGTGTGTGTGTGTGGCTGTGTGGGACCCGCAGCATCAAAATTCAGGCCTTCTTCTTCCTCTCCCCTACCCCCAGTTCTTGCTCTGAGACCCCGTCTCCTTCGGTGGCAGTGTGACCACCCTCAGTCACAAAGAGCCCCAGTGATCCTGTCAAGACATCTGGGAAAGAGGGAAAAAAAAAGCATCTTTTTAAATGTCAAGTGGATAAACAGTCAGGGCGCCAGATGTGTGGCTGGGAACCCTCCCAACGGCTCTCAGGCTAGCACTCTCCCCAGTGGTGCTGCCCAGCAAGAAGCCACCCAGAGAGGGCCTGTCCCCCTGGACGCTGGGTGGCCACTGCACCTCTGAGTCCACATTCCCTGGGAAGCTCTTGGAAGAGAAGCAGAGAGGTGACTTCACTGGTGGTAGTGGTGAACCCTTCCCCCAAAAACAGACATCTGGGGACGGAGATGGGTCTGGGAGCAGGTCCCTGCGGCAAATGAGGTGGCTGGAGCAGGCACACGCCCTTCCTGAAGGGGGAAACCACAGGGCAGCTCAGGGCCCAGCTGAATTGGCAGAGCACGCAGGGCCTAGGCCCGGGAACGGGAGGCCACCTGGAATGGTCCCTCAGAATGGGAACCCTCCCCCAAAGAAAAAAGTAACAGTCGCAGAAGAGGCAGTTTCTGGAGCGTGGTTCCGCCCCAAAGCGGCAAGGGTCAGGCCGGTGGTCCCTGGCCAGCCCATAGGCACATTTAATAGGATTCCCGAGGATGTTTCAAGTGGGCAGGACAGGTCTCTCCTGGTGGCTACACTGGAGGGACTCCTAGCTCCTGCCTCTTCCCACAGCCCCTAAATGAGGTATTGTGCTTCCCCACCAACCCTCCCCCCACCCCCCACTGATAGCTGAGCCCCCTCCCTCCATCTCCCCCGTAGCACATGGGTGGTTGGGAGCACCACCCATTGGGGGGCAAGGCAGGGCCCTATGTGGGGTCCAGCTCAAAGACACCATCGCTGGTGGGGGTGGTGAAGAAAGAGGGTGGGTCGGAGGTGGCAGACTCCTGCTCCCCACTACTCCGCTCCTGGGCACGCCTCTCCTCCAGCCGCAGACTGCGCTCGAAGTCTAGCAGCTGCCCCATGAAGTTGAAGTTGGGCGAGATGTTAGACTTCTTCCGCTTGACCAGGTCGTAGGCATCATTGAGAGAGAGGTGGAGCTTCTGCATGAGGTAGGCCACGGTGACAGTGACGGAGCGGCTGACACCCGCCAGGCAGTGGACAAGCACCCCGCAGTTCTGGGACAAGGCCTCATCTAGGTGGGGGGGGCAAAGTGGGGGCCAGTGTGAGGTGCAGGCTAGTGGCCTTCCGGAGGGACCCTTGTAGCCCCTGTCCCACCCTCCAAGTCAGATGGCCCTGGCCAGGTTTGCCCGGGAGCACTGCCTGGGCTGAGGGCTCCTGGCCCCAGCAGTGCCCAACGCCAGAAGTACCATCTTGGCTTTGGGCTCTGGAGATGGCAGTTAAGCTGGGAAGGAGTGGGAGAAGAAATGGGAGAGGCCAGGAGTCCGCCTGGGGCAAAGAGGGGGGGGGGAGGGAGGAAGGGGAGGATGAAGTGGACTCACCAATGAATGCAATGGCCTCCGGAAAGAACTGGGACAGGTTCTGGCTCCAGTGGTCCGAGATGGGGATCTGCTTGTAGTGAAAGTCGCCGTTCTTCTCGAACAGGTTAGGGAGGTTGGGGGTGACATTGAGGATGTATCGGATGCCGAGCTTGGCCAAGCTCTCCACATTGGCTGAATCTCGGGCGCTGCCCAGGTAGAGGTTGTGCAGAATCTGGACAGGAAAGGATGGCAGCAGCCCCCCTGGCGGGGGTGTGGTAGCCTCCAAATCCAGGCCGCAGCTCAAGGTGTCTCGGTCGGCCTCAGATTCAGCATCAGAGGACTCAGTGCCCAGGCACAGGCCGCCCAGCCCCACTACTGGGCTGGGCGCCGAGGCCAGGCTTGAGCCACCGCGGCTGCTGAGGCTGGTCTCACACAGGTCAGGGCACTCAGCCTGGAATCTGCTGAAGCCACCTGAGAGGGGAGAGAGGGAGTGTCCTGCTGATTTGGACTCCTGGGCAGCCAAGTGCCCCTGGCTGGGGATAGGGAACTGACCTTAGACAGTCTCGACACCTGAGGGGGCTTGCAGATGTCCCCAAATAAAACTTGAAAGCCAAATGTTTTAGACCGGCATCACTGCATGGTGTGCTATGGGCAGCCCAGCCACCCTCACCTAGTTAGTACCTTTGGCTACTTCTCTGGACAGCAAGTGCCCACTGTGGCTGCTGGGCCCAGGCAAAGCCACCCCAAAAGGATCTTAAGCCCCCAGGGCCAAGCTGAGGCAAGCATGAAGGCTCAACAGAGTCTAGAGGTACTGCTAGTTTGGGGGAGGACAGAGGCCATCCGTTAAAGAAGAGGAAAGGTTCAGATGCGACTTCTCTGCCTGAGTGTCTCCTTAGCCAGCTCAACTGGGAGCACCCCAACGCAGGGGCCAGGTCACAGCCATCTCTGTGCTCTCTTCAGGAATGAAATGGGACCCCGAGAGGAGGAGAGCCTGGGAGAGAGTGCGGCATTCCACCTGGATGGTTCCAAAGTCCCAAGAAGCAAGCATTTCCTTGGTCTACAGATAACTTTTATTTCCCTGGGCTGGGGTGGGGGCCGGGAAACCCAACACGTTGTATATTTCTATATCCCCAGGCATTCAGAATGGAGCAAGGGAACAAAGACCAATGACCCTCTTTGATGGGGAGGTGGGGACAACTGGCTCTGTAGATTCATGGGAACCCTGTCCTTACCCTGGACTTCTGGAGGGTGTGTGTGTGTGTGTGTGTGTGTGTGTGTGTGTGTGTCTCGGCAAGGAGCCAACGGGCTTGTATCGGCCTGTCTCTCCTCCACCCCCCAGCCTTGTCATGACTGTAAGAGGGCAGGTCTCTGCTTCCACAGGCTCCTTCTGCCTTCACTGCTTCTCTCTCTCCCCTCCCCCCACCAGCGCCTTTGCAGAGCAGGATTTGTCCTCTTGTGTCCCCTGCCTCTTTTGCCCAAGGCTGAGCAGCTGGAGGAGGTGCTATTACTATCCCAGAAATGCCTGGAGCCCGCATGTGGTACTACATTCTTGAAAATCTTGTGAGCCAAGTCAGGTCAGCCAGATTCTCCCCATTTTCCAGACTCAGAAATTGAGGCTCCCGGAGGTAAAGGACTTGCCCAACCGAGGTCATGCTCAGGGGAGTGTAACTCTCCTGCATTTTACACAAAAAGCGGGGCTTGCTCCAGGTCAGATGAACTAACTGTCAATCCCCTTGGAAGGTAGTGGGGCGGCCCTGACTCCCGGGCTGGTATCCTACCCAGGCCAGTGCCCAACCAAGCCACCAAGCCACCGCCACCGCTCGCACCTACCCTGTAGGTAGTAGGCCAGGTAGCCTTCGTCACGCAGCTTCTGGAGCAGGGTGCCCAGCACTGACTCCGGCTCCCACTCCTCGACCTCAGCCTCGTCCTCCCCGCGCCGATGCCGGCTCCCACCCTGGTCGTACAGGAGCACTGGGGCGGGCGGGGGCGGCTGCAGCGGCGGTCCCGGCAGGAGCGCGCGCACCGACATACTCCCCCGCCGAAGGCGACGCAGCAGCAGCGCGGGCAGGGCCACACTCAGCGCCCCGCGGATGCGCGCCGACTCGAACAGCTCGCGGCTGCGGCAGTCCAGGAGCATCAGCCGCGGTTGCGGGGGCGATAGCTCCCGGCGCAGCCACAAGCACGAGCGACCCAGACCCTCCATGGGTTCGCAGCTCTCAGCACGTCGGGCCTCCGGTGCTGCGGAGAGAGAGGAAAGGCGTGCGTTGTGAGCCTGCGTCCTCCGACCTGGCTGCCCCAGGGCGCGGGCTCGGGAGTCAAGATGTGAAGCCAACCCTCGTGTCCTGAAAACAAGCTCTCAGGGTCCCGCAGGGACACTCTCCACCTCCCGATTCTCTTCTCGCACCCCTCCCACAGTGAGAACACTCAGAAGGCTCTCCTGCGCCCCAGAAAAAAAAAACACCCGAAGCAGCCACCTGGGTTCCTGGTCGCTGCTCACTGTCCGGGGAAAGGAAGTGTGAGAGGTCCCCCAGAAGAGGAAAGCTGGGCATCCAACGGCCCCTTTGAGAGCCGTGCGTTCCTTTCCAGCCTCTCCTGGGGCATTCCGAGGCCCCGGCCACCTTCCTCCTTACATACCTTGTTTCTACGTTTCTATCCCTTGGCCTACCCGAAATCACCCCTTACGTTCGCGCTTCCGACTTTGGGAGCGTGTGCGTGTGAGAGGGGTTCAAAGCCGAGATCTTCCCCACGGCCAGGTGGGCCCAGAGAATAAAGGTGGAGCTGAGGTGATGGACCTTGGCTAGCCCTCTCAGATCTGACCCAGCTATGGTCCCCAGCCCGTTCTCGAAAAAGAAAAGGAGACCTGAGGCTTGATCCGAAGTCCCCGCGGTAGCCAGGGTGGAACACGGGCACGGTCTCCAGGCAAGATGTTCCTAGGTTCGGACGAAGGGAAGAAGGCTGTGCTGCCGAGCAGACGGGCACGTGGAAGCAAAGTCCTGAGTCCTTCGCCACCCACTTGCTGGTTGCTCCCTAGCAGAGGGAACTGACTTCCACCTGGGAAGCGGCTGCTTTTGGACAAGGAGTTACGGTTTAGAGGGGCGGGGCAATGTGGGCGGGGTCAGGGGTCCAGCGAGCCAACGGGTGCCAGAGAAAGCACTCGGGTGCCCCCTCCCTCCAGCCGGGGTTTCCACCCAAGCGGGACAGGGCCGGGGCAGAGGCCAAGGGCAGGTCAGGGGCCCAGCAGGGGACCAGCCACAGCTCCCCTGGCCGGCGCCAGTCAGGCCCCGGAGGCAGGGGGAGGGGTGGGGACAAGAGCCCAGTGCCCCTGCCCCAGAGGCTGCTTCCAGCCCTACTCACTTAGTGACCCTGGACTCTCCCGTCCCCACAGTGGACTTCAGTGGTCCCATCTATCTAGTGGCTCATCATGGCCACCACCTTGGGTTACCGTGGGGTGCCACTGAAATCATGGAGGGGAGGAGGAGATAGGAACAGAAATCCATTGCTGCTTTCTGGCCCAGAACTCTGCCCAGGGCTGGCTAGAAGACTAGGCAGGCAGAGGGCAGCTTCTGGACGCCCCCACTGGCTTCCTTTGAGCAGGCCTGGGTAAAGACACCCGGGAGCCCTGAGCTCCCAGTACAAAACTTCGGTGCTCTGCTCTTATCACGTTACTGATCTCGGGAGTCACCCCGGCTTCCCCCTATGCCTCCTGCCTAGTCAAGAGTCAAGAGTCAAGAAGTTTCTACTTAAGTCCCACATCTGTACTCTCTCCTCTGCCCCTGCTCTTGCCAGGGGGTTGTACTTGCCAGATCGTGACCAGGGCGCTGATAGAGCTTCCAAAGCTCTCTCCCTGCCTCTGGGTTTGTCTGCCTCAACCACCTTCTGCCCTGCCCTGCACCAGAACATTCGTTCAGCAAAGGCTGGTGGCCTCCATACCTTCCACGGACACAGGCTGATAAACCGACAAGACACACAGGGTCTCTGCTTGCACAGAGCTCCCAGGCTAGTAGGACAAGCCCGTCATCAACCGGGGACCAGATACCAGGTGTGATAAGTGCCGAGACATTGAAACGAGGTGGGGAAGGTTTCCGAAAAGTCTGAGTCTATGTTCCTTCTGTTTAAAACTCATCTAAAGCAAATAGCAAAGTGAAGGAAAATGTACAGCAGATAAGACAAAGCTCATACAAATGAATCGAAAGGTGAAGACTCCGATAGATAAATAGGCAAGGAACCAGAAAAGACTGCATGAAGGAGGAAACAAGAGGGGGGGGGGGTTCAACCTCAGGCATGGAAGGAAAACAAATTTCAAAACCAAGGTAACAGCCACAGAAAACAAGATAATGCTTCCCACCTATTACATTAGTAAAATGTTCTCAAAATGAGAACACCCAGTGCTGGCAAGGGTGCTGTGAAACTGGCCTGCTGCTCTATTGCTGGTTGTTGGGGGATTCTCTGCCGGCCCTTTTGGAAATGAATATGGTAATATGAATCTAGACCTAGGAAGAAATCCACATCCTGTGGCCACTTCTGGGAATCTACCCTAAGGAGTAAAGTAAAAGAAGGCAGAGCTATGCGCATAGGACGGGATGTCACAAGCCATGTGATTAAGGAGAACAGGGCTCAAAGCCACTGGAAGCCCCAAATTCAGGCTAGTGAAGTCCGGTGTGGCTACTGAAGACTCCTCTCAGATCAGAGTAAGATGAGAAAACTCAGGAAGTAATGCTGGGTAGAGCCAGGCCGCCTCAAAGGGGCCTCGTCATCCCATCTTCCCTTTGTCCCCGGCGCACTGGGTCACCAGCCTGGGTCTAATCTCTGGCCATAGCTCCCCACTTCTGGCCTCTGGGATGAGTCCCACTGCTAGTACTCAGGGGCAGCTAGGTTGTGTCCCCCTTTCCTCAGCCTAGGCCTCCCTCCCCTGCATGCTGTAGAGATTCCGTTCCTTCTTCAGCCCAGCTCTCCCCAAGGTGCCCTCCTCTAGGCAGCCTTTGTCTGTCTCCTGGACTTTGTGGTCTCCCTCCTCTGTGCTCCAGACCTCAGTTCTCTGAGAGTTTGGGAGGCTGGGGATGAGGGTGGAGGTCAGAGCAGGGCCCATTTCCCTCTGTCCCACGTGCTCTTAGGCAGGGACTCTGTCTTCCGGTGTATCCTATCCCTCCATCCTCGCTGCCACAGGCAGAAGTAGGCTGCTACCTGGCCATGGGCCCCAAGACTGGGGGCTTGCTCCAGGCCCACTGCACCTGTGGGTGGGACCCCTGGGGTGGCCAGGGGTTGAAGGCACCAAGTGGCTCTGCCACGTGCCAGCCCAGAGTTCCTGGCTTGGCTGTGTTGTAGGCAGTGAGGTGGAAAGGTACATCTGACAGGAAGGTGGAGAGTCACATACCCCCACCCACCCTGTCATGGGGGTTCAGTGTGGCTGGAGAGAAGGTCTTTGTCCCCCCCGAGGGAGGTAGGATGCCCAGGCATGCTCTCTGGAGAGGGCTTCCTGGAGGAGGTGATACGAAGCTGGCTGGGAAGATGATGGAGAGGGAGGCAACTTCTGCAGTAGTGAAGGGAGAGGAAGCTAGGCTCCAAGAAACACCCCAGGGTGGGATTGTGTTGGGGTCTTTGTCTCCCAACGCCTGAAAAGTGGCTCCCCTGCATCTTCTCCCAATCCTGCTGGCAAGCCCTCCAACCAGAAAAGCGAGTGCTCTGTGCCGGGCGCCAGCGGCTCCCGCTGCGCCAGCAGCAGGACGAACTGGAACCTGTTGCCACCTCCGCACTGCAGGGCTGAGCGCAGCCAAACCCCCCTCCCCCCGACCCTCGCCGCCCGCCCGCACTCGGGCCCCCGGCAGCGCCTGCTCTGGGAGCCCACTCGGGGCGCCCACCCCGCCCCGCGCCTGCTCTCCGGCAGGCTGGGCAGGGGGAGGCGGGCTGCGCGCCTGGGCCTCTCTAGGCCCCCTCTGGCGGGCGGGCGGAGCAAGGCTCTCCGCAGGGTGGGCGTTGCGCCCGCTACCCCAGCCCACGCTGGGAGCTCCCCGGCCTCCTCCTCGACCTCGCCACTGCCCCTAGGAGGCCGCGGGTACGTTGCGGCCCTAGGCCCCTTGCGCGTCGCGTGTGTCCTCTTGTCCCCAGAGCCTCCGGAGAGCGGCGCCCCGCCTCTCCCGCCATCCCCCCATTCCGAAATGTACGGTTCCCGCCGGGCCGAGTGGCAGGATTTCGGCTGTCGCGGCCCGGTCACATGGCCGGGAGCACGACTCCCAGCGACAGCGTTCCTGCCAAATCCTGTGTCTTTTCCACCAAATTCACTTTTTGCTGGGGATGGCTTTCTGCTTTCCTGGTCGGTCTCCTCGTGGGACTGGGAGTTCCTCCAAGGCAGGAGCGGGTGTGTGCATGGCCCCAAGCTGGCCTCAGCCCCCAGTGTGGGGCCTGGCAACAGCTGGGACCTCACGGAAGAAATGCTCGTTTACAACGAAGGCATGAATGAATGAAACCAATTGTTGCACCCAGGGAGCCTGAGAGGGTGCTGCTTTTGCTTTTTCTCTCAGCGTGTTGCACATTGCCCCTCCCACACGAGCACACATGCACACACATTCTCCCCCCAATACACCTAGACACACACATTGTGTGAATTCCTGTGCCCATGGAACCGACCTACTATGTGTGCTGCCTCCATTTCAGTGCCTGCCTCTCGGCTTCCTCCCGTCCCCCACCAACGCCCCGATATCTAAGTACGGTACCTTGCTCCCCAAGAGCCTTCTTTATCTCTTAGGGAAGAGGCCAAACCAGCCGCTGGGGAGACTCAAGGTCTTTTTAGGAAGTCACCTGGTGGCCCTCAGGATGGCAAGTCGCTGCCGAAGACGAGCCACAGGCACCTGGCAGGGATGTCACCAAATGCTGCAGCCTCTAGAGCCCGCGTGCCAGGTGTTGGGGGTGGTGGTGGGAGGGACTCAGGGATGTGCTGGGGGCTGTTGAGGGCTATTTGTGATGGGGGCGGTGCAGGGTGCTGGAAAGTGGGAATCCAGCAGGTGTGCATACATGTTGGGGTGTCTGAGATTACATGCTGGGGAGTGGGCCTGGCTGCGGAAAGTGGGGAGTGTTGGCCACTGGGGTATGGGTTAGTGTTGGGGCTTCACTTGGGGTGGGTGGATTGCAGTGTCTCTGGGCTGGGAATGTGGGTGGAGTGTCTGTAATGAACATATGGGGAGTCAGAGATGGTGGGGGCACAGTGAGGGGAGCTATGTTAGTGCAGAGAGTGCAGGGATGTTTTGGGAATATGTGTGCCTGGGTGTGTTTCGAGGTGTGGCAGGGTCTGGGATGGGTGCTGGCCTGAGTTGGGGACAGTGGTGAGTGCTAGGTTAGGGGCTGCTGTTTGCACTGTAGGGACCTGGGCCCCCGGTGCATGGTATGTGCGCTCGCCTTAAGTGGCAGGGGGTGTGCGTGGCGGAGGACACAGTAGGTGCATGGGTGGGATGCGGGGGTATGTGGTGGCAGGACCAAGCGGGTCTCACAGGGGCGCGTGGTTGGCCCCGTAGGATGTGCATTGGCAAGACTTTGGGGGTGCAGGGTGGAGGAGCGCACGTCGGACGGCGGCCAGGCCGGGTGGGGGTGGGGTGGGGTGGGTGCCCTGGCGCCGCGTGCTCCGCTCACCTCTGTTCACCTCTGTTCCGCTCGGCTTCCTGCGCCGGCTCCGCGCGTGGCGGCCGGGAAGTTTCCGAGGCCCGGGAGGCGGGGAGCGTCACCGCCACTGCCTCCGAGCGCCACTGGAGCCTCGGGCGGCGGCCTCGCCTGGAGCCGAGGGGCCGCCGCCGCCGCCGCCGCCGCTGCGGAGGGAAACTCCAAATCCCGCCTCCGCCGCCGCCTCCTCCCCTCCCGTCGCCGTCTTCTCCGCCCCCTGCCCAGGAGGGGCACTGTCGCCGGCGGCGCGCAGGGAGGGAGCGGGGAGGGGCCGCGGCCTGCCCCGAGTCTCCCTCCACCTCTCCCACCTCCTTCCGTCTTCCTCCCACCTGCAAGCCTTTGCCCACTCCGCTGGCCGAGGCCCCTGTCTGGATATCCACTGCATCCCCTGGCCCCCAACAGCCCTGCTGCGTGGGGGCCCCCGAGACTGGGGAGCAGGCGTGAGGCGGAGGGCCCTATGCTGAGCCTGGGCTGGGGTCCGGTTTCCCCAAAGAATCTCCGATGGCAACCCTGCTTCCTTAAAGAGAAGTGAAGGGGCTCATCGAGGACCGAGTACAGCTTGGCCTCCTGGGCCACCCTCTGTTGCCACAGGGAAGAGGGCTTAAGGTCCCCCTAACAGCACTGCAAGTGCCCCCAACTGCTAGGTCCTCCTGCCCTGTCTTCTCCCAATTCTCACATATTAGGCTCTAATAGTAATAGCATCTGAGCTTGGGTGCCTGGAAAGGGTGGAGCCAAGACATAGGGGAAGGGCTGGGGAGGGGGGTCATTAGGCCCAGGGTGCTTTCCTCTGCACTAAAGGCCACAAGCATCCCCATCAAGGAACTCATTTTTGTCCTTACTCCAGTCTGTTCCCATGTGATAGCTGTGGAAACTGAGGCAGTGGTTTCCTGGTTGTCACGCAATAATGTTGCGGCAGAGCCTGAGTGGGCTCAGATTGGCTGAGTTCCAGAGCTACAGCTGAGTGTGAACAAGGAGGCCTACTGGTTCCTGGATCGGTCACTTCTGTGGGGAGGGGGAGGCAGCTGGGAGCACACAGAGGCTCCCAAGCCAGTAGCTCAGTAGCCAGTTGAGCTGGGGCTCTGCCCTGGAATGAGTCATGAGGGATGCATGAGGCCTTGGTCCCTCAAGGGCAGGCTTCCGGCTGGGGGGGGGGGTTCCCTTCTCAGCTCAGGGAGATCAGAATGAGGTGAGGCCAGGCTGAGA
Source organism: Artibeus jamaicensis (assembly GCF_021234435.1). Lineage (NCBI taxonomy): Eukaryota > Metazoa > Chordata > Mammalia > Chiroptera > Phyllostomidae > Artibeus > Artibeus jamaicensis. The sequence goes on from NW_026521282.1 coordinate 1,051,720, forward strand.
TGACATCTCAAAGGAGATGGGCAGAGCTGGGTTGCCAGCCACTCCATGGATGAGGGGCAGCCAAGGGAGGCCTGGCTGCCTGGCTTGTGTCTGCTGCAGTACTGGATTCCCCTGAGTCATTACCCCTGGAAAAGAGAGGAGAGAGACAGCTTTGTTTCTGGTGCCTCAGTTTCCTCATCTGTATATTTGGGGAGGGAGAGGGGACTGCTTCATCTTCAAGGGCCCTCTCAGCTTCATGGCAGTTTTAATCCGTAATGTGTGAGCCGGGGCAGGGTCCTGCTGCCACTAAGCCTACATGCCTGCTCTGCCCTTTGTCCCCTTCTGGCCTCAGCAGATGCCCACTCCCGTCTAGGGCCCTTGGCCCCTCAGACCGTTATTTCTCACCTCCTTCTGCATTAGGGCTCTGGGGTCCAGTGTGGAACCAAACCTCCAAAATGATGCCACCCCAGTGAGCAAACAGAACTGTGTATGGGTCCCGCCACTGGACTCCGTGCTCTGACAGCACTGCAAGTTGTCCTGAAGTTTGGGAGCCTTGGCTAAGAAATGACACCCTAAAAGCTGTGCCGTACGGCAGCAGGGCCATTTTGTCAGCGAAAACACGAAATTACATGGAGATCAAAAAAGATGAAACTGGCTTTCACCCTTTGGTGACCCTCGCATTCGGGGAAGACGTGTCTAGTGGCTGTGCCCATGGCCCTGGACACTCACTTGGCCTCTGGCGAAGGCTTGGTGAGCTGACTCACGGAGGAGTTTCTGGAAAGATTGGATAACCCCCCCCCCCCATCTTGTGCTTTAGTGACTCAGGGCTGAACGGCTGGAGGAGGAACATTTGGATTGAATGATGCGGCCCCCCCCACCCCTGCAGAGCTCCTACTGCAACCCTCCCACAGTGCCGCTGCTCTCCAGGCAACAAGACCCACCAGCGCTGGAGGAAAAGAACGCTAACACAATGGCCAGCCCAGGCCTAAGAGCTCTAAAGGCACAAACCTGCTCCACCTCAGGAAATGGGACCTCCCTCCTCATCCCCAGAGACTTTTCTTGGCTAACAAGGCCTGGCCTGTGCCCTGTTGAGGAATGAAATGGAGAACCTTCTTGAACAGGTCTTGAGTATGAGGCCAACCATGTCAGAACTGAGGTTGTTCTCAAGGCACAGCTGGGCCTCCTTCTTGGAAGCAACTAAGCCCAGGCGCTTCGGTCCTGTCTTCCCTCACAGAAATCTCAGAGTAGGGCGATTGGGTAGCTCCAGCTCTCACCCTCTCCTTTGAGGCCCTGTCCCCTTCCCCAAGAGAAAAACTCTCCCCCAAGGCTCTCAGTGGGGCTGGAGGGGGTGCAGAGAGCTGGGCCTTGCTTGGGATGGAGAAGTCTCCAACCTGGCTGACCCAACTGCTGGCCCTGCTTTCACACGCTGCTCTGGTGGGCCTTTCACTGAAAGTTCAGTTCCTGTTCAGCACCTTTTCCTTTTTCCGATTCCAGGCCACTTGACAAGTGAGCGAAGCTTTGAGGAGAGGTCCACCACCCCATCAGGCCCTGGCGTGGAGATCCTGCTTCCATCTGGAGGGCCATAGCACTGGGGTGCACGCACACCTGAGGAATTATTCCTGGGCAAACGTTTGGTCCTACTGAAAGCAACATCTGCAGCTGAAGACATTTGCTCATATGACAATTGGCCCCCAGGCTGCCATCGCTGCACCACTGGGTAACAAGCTTCACTCCGCCCCTCCCCCACCCGAGGCTCCTCAGCCGGCATTTTGTGGAGTGTTACCAGTTGCCATGCCTTCAGAAGCACATTCTAGACCCTGTTCCAGAGCGCCCCACCTGCCTGTGGCAGCTCCCCAGAGGAGCTACATCAGGACATTCTAAACCAATGGCCCTGTGGCAGCTCCCAGATCTGCACTTGCAGCTGAGGTAAAAGGGTGAGATGCAGTGCCAGGCAGGAGCAGGAGGGAGTAAGAGAGGAGGGAGGGAGGCCAACAGCCAGCCATAGCACAATTGATTTCTGAGGGGCTGGTTCTTTAGGAGCCATTAACACCCCCATTCCAGGAGGGCTCAGGTTCAGGTTCAATAACCTGGTTATAAAGCCCCTCCGACCAGCTGCGCAAGCTCCATCTCCTCGTCTTGTCCTCTCAAGCAGCAGTGCGTGTGTCTGGATGTACATTACAGTTGATATAATCCTTCTATAAGGAGAGAGCCAGACACCCACGTCCATTGGCTGGACAGGCAAAAGGAGGCAAGAGGGAAGAGGAGAGAGACTGGGGAGCCCCTCCAGCCCCCACATGGTGGAAAGGGGAGAAGAGAAGGAAGCAGATGACTTTCCTGGCTTGTCCAAGGGAAAATGAGGGCCGAATGGGGGCAGGCGAGAGGGGAGCCACTGAGGGTAGACGGCTGGAATTGCTACAGACTCCCAGTTGCTGGTAGGAAGGCCTCTGAGAGTGGCCTACCTGCCTTTCTGGCTACCTCTCTCCATTCCTTCTCCAGCAACATGCTTCTCCACTTAGGCCATCTCATCACTGGAAACAATATATAAAACAGGTAGTGAGGCTGGGTCCAGGAGAGGGTCATTCTGACTCCTTGCCCTGGCTGATGCTCAGATGTCTGCGGGGGTGGGGGGGCGACTTCCAGGGATGCTTCAGGTTTTACTTACCTCAGGGCCTCTGCCCTTTTTTATCACATCACTGAGCATCCCATCTGGCTCTCCCCTCACTGCTTCCCCTTGTCCCTCCCAACACTGCAAGGCCCAGCCTGGGCCCCCTTTGGCTCCCTGCACCCGGACCAAGGCTGGTCGTCAGGATGGGTCACGTGCTGCTCTGGGGTTAGGGTGCACTAGCACCTCTCTGTACCTTTCCCCCAAGTGCTGGAGCCATCTCGGGGTAGGGGGGAGGTCTCCATCCTCGAGTCTGCTCCGGGATCACTTCTGTGGCCCCAGCCCTGGGCCTGGAAGCCCTAGTCTCTCACAGAGACTGAAATAACTGAGGGCAGGAGGGCGCCGAGGCCCAGGACAGGGACTTGCCCGAGGCCCTGCAGCTTAGTTGGTGAAGTTGGAGCCCAAGTCCAGAGCTGCAGGGGACAGGGACCACTTTCTAGGGCAGGAGCCAGATGTGACCAAACCAGGGACTGTGGCTGAGCCTTCAGGGCCCAAGTCTCAGGAGGGTGCTGTGCAGGGCCGGCTCACAGAGCTGCTTGGCCACTGGGAGGGAGATTCAGGTGGGACCCTTGGGTGAGGAGAACGGAAGCTCCTGACCACCATTCCGGTAAAGAGGACAATGGGCACAGCCATGGTGTTACTAAACCATTCTGGCAGCACTTGATGAACCTTTCAGAGGAAGAAACTGAGGCACGGAGAGACAGGCTCTAGGACCTAGCCAGGCTGCAGCCTCCATAGTGGGAATTGCCTCTGCCTTTGGGGGTTTGGAGGCTGGCGGGATGGGGTCCAGAGACCTAGTCAGAGCAAGGAAGGAGGCAGCTTCTGATTGTAAGAGGGGCCCTGGTGAGCTGAATGGACTGTCTGAATGGACTGTGGAGAGAGAGGGCCTGGTTCACCTTTGAGGCCAGGCCAACTCCACCGGGGCAAAGCCCTAGTCCATGCTCGGAGGTGACAGATAGGCCTCTGGAGCAGGTGTACCCCAGCCCCGATGAGGGCCTTCTCCTCTGTCACTCTTTCTTGGCCTGTCCTCTATGGAGCCCCTCAGCTCTTGCTGCCCCCTCCCCACTTTCTTGCTTGAGAATCTTGCCACCAGGAAGGCTTGGGATATTTCTGCCAACTCTGTGGGGATTTTCTGTCTAAATTTAGAGTAGCTATTACCCTGCCACAGTACCTGCTTCCCACATTGGTGACTCATTTGCATCCTGAGAGCACCCAGCGCAGATGTGGGGCCATGTGGCCTCCTGGCCCTAAGGACCAGCCCCTGGGCAGAGAGATCAGGAAGAGGGAAGGGGAGGTCAGATCCTGTGGCAGCAAAGCCGGAGGGATCAATCGAATGACTCAAGAGATTCCATGAGTGGGAAGAAGACAGTCAAGGTCCCTCACTCAGGGTCAGGCACGTAGCCTGGTTTCCACACTGGCCATCACAGTGTGGGGCTATAATGAGTCACAGAGCCCCTCGAGGGGGTCCTCAGTCCTGCCTGTAGATGACTGTCAGTCCTTAGGCGCTGTGTCCCTGGGCAGTGTGGGGAGTCAGCTCCTCACTGTCTCCTGTCTCATCCTGACACTCAGGATGTGGCTCAGTCCCTGCCTGCTGGGTCCCGCCTCTCCCACTGGCACTGCCATTTCATTACCACTGAGCCCCTGGGGGGCTCTGAGACTCATAGCTCAGTCCAAGCTGCTCTAGGGTCTTGTTTGACCCTGCTGTCACCAACCCGGAGCAGTGGCCTGAGACTGGTCTTCTAGCAGTGGAAGCGTTTCTTCACAGAACCCCTACTCCGGGCCAGCATGGGGTGGGGCCGTGAGGGTAACACAGAGCTCAATTTGTCAAGCTGTCCTTGAAGAGCTGGCCAGAGCCACAGGGACTGTGATTGTGACCTCAGCTTCCCTGTGGCATTCTGGCCTGTGCTGCCTGTGCTCTGCGGTCCCAGAACGGAAATGGGGGTGGGGCTGAGGATCATCAAGGTCCTCAAGGCTATACCCCTAGGAGGGCTTGCAGATCATTAGAGCAAAGTTGCCGAGCTCCAGAAGCAAACTCCTGTGCTTCAGGTCTCAGTCCTGGTCCCGTCCACCGTGGCTGGCCTGGACGGGCTCTGCAGGTTACAAGGGAGAGAAGTAACCAGAAGTTGTCTTCAGGCGGGGGACCATGTGGTAGCTGGAATGCTGTCTCCTTAGCCAAGCCTACCTTCCCCCGTGGCTTTCATCATCATGTCCCTACCACCCCTGGCCCTTGTCCTCCCAGCACCAGCCTTGCCTCCACCCAGGTCCCTAAATGGCTCTCAAAATCCTCCCGTGACAAATGTGCCTTTGGAGTGGAGACACCCTTGTGGCCAGCTCTCTCCTAAGCTCTGGGCACGGCATGTTTTCCCACACCCACCACCCAGAGCCCAATGCTAATTAGTATCACCTAGCTTCCAGTTGACTTGTCCACATTCCTGTCAAACTCCAGGGTCTTTGAGGCTCTTCCTCCCAGCCACCCCCTCACCCCCCCAGTTGCAGGTCCACTCCTAGGGCCTCGGCTCTGGGTTCACAGCCTCCCTCCTTCCATGTCAGCTCTCATCCTTGTTATGGCTCACTTGAGCTCTTGCTTCTCCTTGCTTCTCTGGTGCTGGCCCCATCTCCAGTTGGAACCTCACTCTCTGCCTGTAGAACCCCTTATTTTCTCCTGGCTACCTTCCTTTCCGCAATCCTCAGCAGCCCCTCCCAACCTCCATCAATCTCCCTGAGCCTAGCTCAGGCCAATCTCTCCCAGTGGGTGCCTTTGCTACCCACATCATCAAGAACATTCAGGCCAGCCCTAGTCAGGTGGCTCAGTTGGTTGGGGTGTCATCCTGTATGCCAAAAGCTTGCAGGTTTGATCTGCAGTCAGGACACATACCTAGGCTGTGGGTTTGGTCCCCAGTCAGGGCGTATACAGGAGGCAACTGATCTGTTTCTCTCTCACATGGATGCTTTTTTCTCCTTCTCTCCATCTCTCTCCGACTCTGTCTCTCTCTCTCAAATCAATTAACATATCCTTGGGTGAGGATTAAAAAAAAACTTCAGGCCAGTCAGGTGAGAGCTCCCTGGACTTCGTGCCCCCCCTCACCCCAAACCCCCAGCAGTTGCAGTCCTGGTGCTGCACTGAGTAGGCCTCTCCAGTTGTGCCTCAACCACCGGTCAGGTGCTGCTGCCCAGGTGCCCACTTCTGTCCTGCTCTCTGTCAGAGCCTCAGCGCCCTCCTGCTGAAACACTTAGCCCTTCTGCCCTCCCACGTGCCAGTTTTCTTCCCGTCATTCTGGCCAGTTGTCCCATCTCTCTTGGGCTCCACAGCCCTCATCTTCCTTACGTGATCTCACTGGATGACCTCAGCTGTTCTCTTGGCGATGACTGTGACATCGGTGTCTCAGGGGGCTGGTGGGGGGCATGCCTACAGCTCCAACTGCCAGCTGGCCATTGCCACCTGGGTGCCTGTGGCCCTTCAGATGAATTGTGTTCCACAGGGAACTCGCCATCTCTCCCCCCAGTCATTCTAACCTCGGGGGTCTAACCCCACTCAGTTCTCCTTTCTTTCCAACACCCCCGTCACATTGCTGGTCTCTGCTGGGTTTCCCAACTAAAGAGCTTGCAAGTTCATTAACTCCTGTCCCTAGCCAGGCCCCTCCCCCCATCTGAACCCTCCCAGTTCAGCCCTGCCACTCAACCCCCACACGGTGGACACAGTGACTGTCCTAAAGCAAAGGCCATCAGGCACTCTCCTCCTCAACACCCTCCAATGGTTCCGAGTGGCTTTGAGAACAACATCCAAGAGCTGTGGCCAGCTCACATGGCCCTGTGTGACCAGCTCCTGTCTCTTCTCCAGTCCTTTTCTCCCAGGTCACCCCTCCAGCCCCAGGTTTCGGTGGGCGGCTGTCAGGATGTACCAGGATGTCTCATATCCCTTTGCCTTATTCTAACTAAGCTTCCACTGTGAGGTTCGAGGTAGACATAGGTTTTGTGGGGCTTCTCTGCAGCCCACTACAGCCTGCCTTCTGCCCCCAGCTCACTCATGTGCAGCCCATGTGTAGAATGCATTCCTGTTTGCCTCTTACCATCAAAGCCCCCTGCGCACCTGGCATATCACTTTCTTCCCTTTCCTGGGATCACCCGGCACAGGTTGGTTGTGTCCTTCCAGCGCCGGACCACTGCAGCCTTTGGCTGGAAAGCCACCTCTTTGAGTTGACAGAACATTTTGAGAAGAGGGGCCGTGTCACATTGGCATCTGTCTCTAGGACTTTGCACCCAACTTGGCTCTGGGATGGGGCTCAAGCCATGTGTGTAGATGCCGGAGCAAACGAATCTAAAAGTTGGGCTTGAATTGCTATATGACTTCAATAGGATCACCAGACCCTCCTGATTAAAAAAGAGGAAAACAAGGCTGGCAACCAAGGAAGGGACAGGGAGATGTGGAGCCGCTGCTGGCCGGCTCCGTTCTAGCTGCTGGGGACCCAGAGGACAGGGCTTTGGCCCTTTGGCTTCCCGTTGAAGGGAGTCACATCTCTGGCTTGCTTGGGAATTAGAGCACGTTCTAAAGAGCCACCGTGGTCAGCTTTGTTCACCTGGCCTGGCAATGTCATCAGTCCCCGGACTATCCTGACGTCGAACATCCTACGTGCCCGAGTTTTGAACCAGGGTGGAGGCTTCTGGAACAGCGGGCTCTGCTGAACCACCATCCGCGTGATCACTGGCACAGGCCAGGATGGTGGCACGAGACGCGACCACGCAGGCAGGACCCTTCTCCACAGTGGAGCAGCCCTGTGGGAAGTGCTCAGAGCGCTCCTTGCCCAGTGTGGGGAATGGCCCGGGCCCCTGCCTCCTGGGTTGAATTCGGGCCCCAGCTGCCACAGCAGGTCCTGAGGATCTTCAGTAGGATCTTCAGAGCCTGATACCCCCCCAGCATGGGCCTCTGCTCCATTCTTCCTGGAAGAACCTGGGGTGAAATGTCCTGTCTTGGTTGGGAGCCCTGCCCTGTGAGGGGACAGCCCCTGCCATCAGAGGGAGGCTCCCACCTGCTGTGGCTCAGCTCCTGCAGCAGGACAACAGGGAGGGGCCTGTGGGCAGGATAAGGGTGGCAGTGTCAGGGCTCTTGGTCCTCTCTCCTCAGAGCTAGGGGCAGCCCTCTCATGAGGGTTCATACCAGGACCCCCTGTCCCAGTTTCCAGGCACTATTAGGTTGACCCCCAGAGGAGGATCGCAAAGATGAGCTTGCGGGCAGAACTCCCTGGCTGTACAGCCCAGCTCCACTTCCCGCATCTTCTCCTTCACCGTGCACCACCCCTTTCTCAGCACCTGGCTTCAGCAGGTACCTGGGTATGAACAGAGGGGTCAGGGACCTCAGGAGGTGCACCCTGAGGGAAGAACTCGGACTCCATGTTGTTGTCATTGAGGCGTCCTGATGTGAGAGAGGCCCTCCTGCCTCTGCACAGTCCCCCCACCACCCCACACTCCCTCTTGGAACCCCTGGGCCTGGTCCTTACCCTCACCAGGCTGCTTCCCGGCTCGGGGTCCTGGCACAAAGGGTGTCCCTGCCTTCAGAGCCCTCCCCTCCTCCCTTGGCCTCACAGCTCAGAGCACATGCGTCAGGTGTCACCCTGCTCTTCTCTCATGTGTTATGGGGCTTCCCTGACATGTCCTTTTGTGCCTGGTCAGCTGGCGAGCCCAGGGACACTGCGGGTGCCTCAGTCCTCCAGTGCACCTGGCATTGGGCTTGGGCACCACAAGTACTCCACAAACGTCTCCTGAATGAATGACGTCGAGTTGGGGCAGTTCATAGACCTGCAGAGTGCCCTACTGTGTGCCTGGCCCTGAGCTGGCCCACTGTGGTACAGAGAGGATTGGGATCCTGGACTGCTTCTGGGCGATGCCCATGTGTAGGACTAGTGGCACATTCCACTATCCCGGCACTGACCCAGGGCTACCTGGTCACCTGGTTGGCTCCTATTGCTCCCGCCACTTGCCAGGTCCTTCCCCTGCTTTGGGGCTGCCTTCCTCCTCTTCCCTCACTCTTGGCATATGAAATGTAGCCTTCTCATTCCTGTGGTCCTGTCCTGCCTCCAGGTGAAGATTCTGAATTCCTGGGGTAGCGCCCGGATGGATAGCTAGCTGCCTTTGAGCCCTTCCTCCACACTCTGATGTACTCCGGAGCCTGCAGGCAGTGTCGGGTGGCCTTGATGCCGTGCTGGCCCCAGGTATTTCCCAGCCTTCTCTCCTGCTGCCTCTTACTTGCCCACAACATCCTGATTCCACACCAGGTAGTCAGCTGGGGCCTGTGGCTACTCCTGTCCTCACCTTTGTTTTTTGCTCAGAGGGCTGAATGTGTACTTTTCAAGGATGGGGCTGGTTGTTCCCTGCCTAGCCCTGAGGTGCTTGCTGGGCATATGCTGGGGAAGAAAGGTAGACAGGGAAGGAGGAAGAACAAGCTGCTGTGTCATCCCATTGGTGGTCCGCAGGCCACCTCTGCCACAGGCTCCGTGACCAGTCAGCCACAGGCCTTGGTTACTGCGGAAACCGAAACTTCCTGTGAGTGCTTATCATCTGGGAATAAGAAGACAAAGAGAGCACACCTCTGCCAAAGACGAGGGACAGAGTGTCCATGTGACTGCACAGAATTCCACTGGATGGACGCAAACGTGTGCTCTGGGAGCCTGGCTGGCTTCCAGGACTGCAGAGGCCCCAGGGCGGGACAGGCCTGTGCATGTTGCCTACCTAAGGGGGGATGGCTAGATGCGCTTGCTGGTTTGAACTACGAGGACTGCTGTGGCAGCACAGAGCTGGAACCAAGGCAGTGGTACAGTGTCTAAACTTGGGTGCGCACACACCTTCACGGGGTGTGAATAAGCTGCCTGAGCCATCCAGGAAGACTGGCGGGGGGCCGCCTATAACAGTTGAGACACAAGCACCCATGCTCAAGTATGTTAATATATATAATCATTTAATTTAATTGGACCACATAAACTGTAGCTGACAAAAGAGACAACAATAAAAAGACTCAGGTGTTCTAATACAGTATTAGTGTACAGCTTGGTATGGTTTGAGTCGTGCCCCTTCCCTTCCCCCACCCCTCCGGAAGTCACCCGTTGAAGCCCCAATCTCCTTGTACCTGTGCATATGACCTTATTTGGATATAGGATGGTTGCAGATGTAATTGAAATGAGGTCATCCCGGATTACTGTGGGCCTCTAATCTAATCTGACCGGTGTCCTTTTTTCGAAAAGATGAAAAGGAAACGTGTGGACACAGACGCACGGAGGGAGAACAGTGTGTGAAGGCAGAAGCAGACCTGCTCAAGCCAAGGAACACCACAGATCACCACCACACCACTGGAAGCTGGGGGGGGGGACACATTGAGTAGATCCTTCCCATGTGACTTCAGAAGGGGCACTGTCCTGCTGCCAGCTTGACCCCAGATTTCCGGGCTCCAGAACTGGGAGACCCTACATGCCTGTTGTTCTAAGCCACATAGTTTGTTGCAACAGCCCCAGGAAGCTCATACAGAGTTTTACTGTTTTCTTTCTCATCTGTTGGACTCTCTCTTTTAAATTTATTTTTTATTTTTTTAATTTTTATTTTTTATTGATTATGCCATTACAGTTGTTCTATTCCCCCCTTCATTCCCCTCCACCCTACCCCCCGTCCCCACCTCTTTAATGACAAAATATCCCTATGAGGTAGATGCTCTTCACACTTTGCTATGATTTGGAACATTTGAATGACGAGCTCAGACTAACTCGGACAGTTTGAGGTAGGCCCAAGGTTTCAGGCAACTCTTCTGATTTTAAATCTAGACCCAGTGAAATGTAAGAGCTCAAAAGTTGCCTGGCTTTCTGATATCAACAGGTTTTAATTCTATTTCAAAGTGTATACTTCTCAAGCTTTGAGCCTGACAGATACCGTTGATTAAGTCAAGGCAAATTGCCCACCCTTATCCTATACACTGTCTTACTTCTGATAAAGTGATTCCTCTCTAGAATTCCTTTCTAAGGTTGAAACCATCTTTATCTTATTTTATTTTATTTTACTATAAATGTCCCTCCTCAGCACCACTTTAGCTGAATCTCACAAATTTTGTTATGTTATGGTTTTATTTTCTTTCATTTTGGTGTATTTAAAATTTTTTCTTCAGACTTCTTCTTTGTGCCATGGTCAATTTAGAAGTGTGTTGTTGCTCCGGCTGCTGTGGCTCAGTGGATTGAGTGCCGGGCAGTGAACGAAAAGGTCACCTGTCGGATTCCCAGTCAGGGCACAAGCCTAGGTTGTGGGCCAGGTCCCCAGAAGGGAGTGCATGAGAGGCAATGTATCTCTCACACATTGATGTTTCTCTGCCTCTCTCTTTCTCTTTCCCTTCCCCTCTCTCTAAAAATAAGGAAATAAGTCTTTAAAAAAAAAAAGAAGTGTGTGTCATTTAGCTTCTTAGTGTCTGAAGATTTTTCTGTTATTATTTTGTTATTGATTTCTACTTTGATTCTATTGTGGTGGGAAAACACACTCTGGTGATTCCAGGTTTTTTTTTCAGCGTGTTAAGGCTTGTTTTACAGTCTGGGATATGGTCTATATTGGCATGTGTAGCATGGGTACTTCTAAGCAACAGATATCTTCCACTGCTGAGTAGAGTGTCCTATGCATGTCCATTAGAGCTTGTTTGCTGATGGTGTTGTTGAGTTTTTCTATATCTTTGCTGATTTTTTCTCCATTGTAGTTGTTTTGTCAGTTGCTGAGGGTGGAGTGTTGAAGTCTCCAAATACTATCATTGTAGATTTGTTCTTTTCTCCTTTCAGTTCTACAAATTTTTGCTTCACGTATTTTGCATCTCTGGGTAAATGCACATTAGGAGTGTGTTATGTCCTCTGGTGGAATGGCCTTTATCATGACGTTTTCATTGTTATTAAAATGAATTTTTTGATTTTTATGCAGATGAATTTTCTTTTGAGCAGTTATAGTTTTCATGATGTAGGGGCCAGCAGCAGAAAAGGGTCTTGGAGGGAAAGGGAACGCAACTCAGAAGAGATGGTGTTTGCTTTTTTTGGCTGGTCTAGACCCAGATTAAGGAAAGGGCAGGGCAGCCTGCACCCTCCTCTGCCCCTCACCACGGCAAAGGGAGAAAGCCGCCAGTGACCATTCCCACCTGCGTGGGAAACTCCAACATGAGAGAGGCACAGGTGGGGCTGGAGGTTTTTGATGGGAAACTTAGAGTTCCATGAAGAGGTGGTTGCTTATTCCACCTCGAAGACGGAGCCGGGTTTAACAAGCAACAGCTGTTCATAGTTGACAATGAAACAAGGTCCTTAGTTTATTCTTACTTGATGGCAGTGCTTTCAACCCTGCTGTAAATAACAGCTTTTAAAAAATATGCATTGTAACCTAGTAATGGATGATTAGTTATGTTAACTAAGAGCTTATCATTACGGAAGAAGCATAATATAGTTGGCATCCAACACATGCCTGTGGATTGAATGAATTAACTGACTCGATTGGTTTCCAGGGATAACTTAGGTCTTGGGGTTATTACTGACATGGTAGTTGAGGACCTGGGAGGAGGAGGACTGCCTTCAACAAGTGTCCCACAAACTCCACAGATACGGGGACCAGGAAGAGCTCTGCAGAGAGTGAGTCCTGCAACCGAGTATGGAAATAGTTCACCAGGTGGAGCAGAGAAAAAAGTCATACCGGACCGGGGGAACAGCATGGGTGAGAGCACGGAGGCATGAAAATGCCTAATCTATTCAGGGACTTTCCCTGTGGCATGTATGCATGTGTGTGTATTTGGGGTAAAAAAAATGAGGCTGGAAGTGTAGGAGAGCTGGACATACTTGACCATACAGCTGTTACATCAGAGGAGAACACTTTGGGGAGAGAGACAATAGAGGCTGTCTCTTTTCTTCAAGGGCCTTAAGATGCTTCCTGAATACCAGCTCGTCTCATCTCTGGGACACACAGGAACACACACACACACACACAGCTCTTTGCTTCTGCAGGCCGGTCAAGTAGAAATCAGACACATTTGTCCTTGAAGGTGCCCCTCAGTGCTGTCTCTCACTCCTGACAGGGGCTCCTTTAGCTGGCAGCCTTGGGCCAGCCCCTCCCCTAGCCCCCTCTTACGCTGGCCCTTGGCTCTACGGACCCTCCAAGAGCTGGGTGAGGGGAAGCCAGACAAGGCAGAGCCGGGCCCAGCAGGCCTGGTCTGGATAAGGTGGGGTGGAGCAAGCCTGCTGTGGGAGGGAGAGAGAGAGAGATTTCCTTCGACCCACAGCTGGGCTGTAAGTGCCCAGTGCCTGGTGCTGACCCTGCCAGCTCAGTCCTCACGCAGGAAGCTCACTTCTGGGAGCAGCCACCATCCTGGGCCAACAAGATGGTAACCATTTGGCGGGCCCCTTGGAGCCATTCTCTTCCAAGTTCTGGTTGTCCAGAAAGTCTTGGACTCCGGGATCCAGCCTCTCTGCCTGCCTGTGATGGGAATCAATGATTTTTCACCCATTATTTGTAAGGCAAAGGCAGGTATGTTTGTCCCAACCTTCACTCAGTCCAAAAAGCTTGCATTTGTGTTGATGGGAGAAGGGCTTTGGGACACAGTGACCATTGCTTGGCCTCCAGGCAGGAAGCCTGAGTAGGCACTCAAAGGAGGGAGTGGAGAGATGAGAAGTGGACAAACCTGGAAGGTATCTGGGAAGAAGAGAAGCAATTGTACCTGGAACCTCATAGACACAGGGTGGGTGGAGAGGAACCAGGCATTCCAGGATGGCTCCGATGCTTGGCGGAGCACATGCCAGAGGTATCTGAGGGATCTATATGAGGGAGGCTGGTCTGGACTAGAGGACATCACACCTTCTCAGAAGACCCCTATGAGATGGTAGGTAGGAGGTTGGGCCATGGATCTGGGACTTGGCTGCAAGCCTGTGGTGACCACAGGGAGTGACAGGCAGTGGGAGAGAGCTCAGTGCCTGGCTTCCTTCCTGCCTGCCCCTTGAGATTCCTGGCCACTGTCCTCTCTGCTTCAATTCCAGTCCCACCTGACCTTTGTACCAAGTTGACGCACATACCTTCTTTTCTGGTTAGGACATTGCTTTTCCTTGATGCTGTCGCTCTATGTGAGCAAATGCCTGGGGCAATTTCTGTCTGGGCCCGCCTATAGCCCAGGACCTTGCTTTTTTCATGTAGCCCTTGTAGATGCCTCCCATACCTCACACTGGCTTTGATCTGCCCCACGAAGCACCAGAGGCTGATTTGTGAACTCAGCACTTCTGGGAAGTCTCCACCCCCAGCTGCCTGAGCCCAGCTTGGGGCACCCCTGAGGGTCCCCCCAGCTGAGTGGGCTAGTTGCCGGCCTCAACTGGTGCAGATGTGGGCTGAGATTCCAAGTCTGGGCTTTTCGCCCTAGGGGCGCTGTCCTTGACTGCAGTGTGAGGCCACTTCTCTCAAGAAGGTCCCCCTTCCACAATAAAGGGGGGGTGGTGGTCGGAGCAGAGATGGATCGAGGTGGCCCTGTGTGGACCACAGCTGACTGGTGTGTCCATGGACTTTCAGGAGAACCTTCACTCTCCTGTTCACCAAGCCCATGTGGCACCCACAGTGGCCATAGAAGAGGTACCCACTTAGACCCCTGCCCCTTTTGAAGTTAGTCCATGGCCTGCATAGGCCTGGCTTCCCCACTGCTGGTTCACCCTGAACCCCTTCTCCAGTCCCCTTCCCTGTTGGGGTCCAGAGGACCTGCTGCACAGCTGGTGCCTTGATGTCTGTTGCCCCAGGAGGAAGCTGCCTCTGGCTTGGTCTAGTTCCCCATCTAGTTCCCCAGCAGCCCAGCTGCTTCACCTGTGTCAAGTAAGAGTGAGTGGAGCTGGGAATGGTCATGCCAGTCACATGGGGAGAGGGCCAGCACTACACCCTTCCTCCTCAACTTCTCACCGACTCCCCAGCACCCCAATTTTATCCCCCCCCCTCAGGAGGAAGACCTCTGCCAAGTGATCACCTCACCCCCTTGACTGTGATCTGCTGGGCTGTGGCCCCTTTGTATGTGTGCTTGGTGCTTGGTGACCGTGAGCTCAGAGGCCACTGTCCCAACAAGTGGCCCAAGAGACCTGACCACAGGGAAAAGACTTGGGTTCAGTGGCAATGGGGATCCAGGGCAGCACCTGGGTGATCTGTTCCCAGGGGCTCCGAAGCTACAGACTGTGTGGCTGTGAGCAAGAGGTCCCTAGTCCCTGGGGCGCTGTCAGCCATACCTCTGATCCCCAGAACACCCCTCAAAGAGGGTGGGCACAGCAGCCATGCCTTGGTGACACTGGCCCATTGCGGGGGCCACCAGACCACTCTCTGCTGCCTACACTCACAGGGAGAGCTGGTTCTCTTCCTCTGGTCATCAAACAGCGAAGCACCTCTGATGTGCCACTTGCTGGGCTAGGTGCTGATAGAACAGTGAAGAAAACCAAGTGACTTGTCACAGTGCTTGACATTCAATCAGGGGAACCAGATGGTTACCCAGATAAAGGGCAAGTTGCCCAGAGCCCAGGGTGCACCTGGGCCCAGGCACCCTTCCAGAGCCCCGTGGAGTCAGTGTGCCTGTGGCAGGTCCACGATTCTCTAACCCCTTGCCCTCTGGTGACTGTCAGACCCTGGGTGGCTGCACCTAGGCAGCTGTGAGGCCATCCTGGGCCGGAAGCCCTGGGCACCTAGCTACATGGTGAGCTCGGTTTCCTGTAAGCCTGCCTGCCCCCAACGGGGGGTGCTGGGGCTCAAACCAGTATGTACCCCCCTTCAGTGCTTGGTCCCTACCCAGACCCCCTGACCCTCCCCTCCTTGTGCCTCAGATAGAATGAACACGCTGTCTGTCTTGGCTATGGCCTTCACTCCTCCTGCTCAGAGTGTCATCCCCCAATCTTGATATGCAAACCCAAGAACACCTCAGAGAAAGGAGCTGTGGAACAGTCCTGGGTCTCTCCTTCTCCCCCTGCCCCCAGTCAAGGTCAGAGATCATGGAACAGAGCCTGCAGACAGATGGACGGGTAGATAGACTGTCAGTCAGGCCTGCGGGGAGAAGAGTCATGGTCCAGAGAGGGAGGAAATGGCCGAGGGCAAGAGCTGGAGACAGGCTGCTGAAAGGCCAGGCGCCTGGAAGGCTGAGCTGAGGCTACCAGGTTTAGTGACGTAGAAGGACCTGGTGACCTCGGCCAGAGCAGTGTCAGAGTGGGTAGCAACCGAATCGGCAGAGGCCTGTTAGCAAGAGAGGTGATGTCTAGAGGACGTTCCTTGCACCCCTTTCCCTTCCTCCCTGTGGCCCAGGTCTCACAGTCAGCGAGAATGTGCTGGGCACCTACTGAATGAAGCCTCTTAGCTCTTGTCCATCAGGTCCGGAGAAGCACCCCATGCCCCCTATTTGTATGGGTCAGGCTGGCTAGCCAGGCACTCCGTTGTGAGGCCTGGCAGGCTTGCTGTGGCCAGTGGCCCTCACGCTCTGTGCACGTAAAGGGGCTGTTTCTCACGTTCCCATTTTCCTCATTGTAGGAGTGTCCTGGGGCTGTCCTAACAGAGGACCGTGACTGGGGGCCTTCTCTCATAGCTCTGGGGGACATATGTCTAAAATCAAGGTTTTTGAAGTCCTCTGGAGGCTTTGGGGAGGGTCCTTCCTGCATCTTCCAGTTCTGGGGGCTCCAGGCATTCCTGGCTTACAGACACCATTCCGGTCTCTGCCTTCACTTTCACGTGACCTTCTCTGTGTTTCTCTTCTGTCTCTTATAAGGACACTTTGTCATTGGACTTAGGGCCCACCTGATCATCGAGGATGATCTCGTCTCTAGATCCTTGACTTCATTACATTGGCAAAGGCCCTCTGACCTAATAAGTCACATTCACAGGGTCCAGAATGTAGACATATCTTTTGTGGACCACCATTCACCACGCCATACCCACTGTGCATTACACTCCCAGGCACCCCAATTCTGAGGACGCTGGCTTGTGTGTGGGAGTCCTGGATGGCCCCAGTTGCACTGAAGGCCAGGGACCACACTGTGGCTGTGTTCCACTCTGTGGGATAGTTGTTCTCAGGTACAGGTGTGAAAGGGATGACCACCAAAGCCACGTGCTCCGCAGCCCTTTCCTGCTCTGGC
Source organism: Artibeus jamaicensis (assembly GCF_021234435.1). Lineage (NCBI taxonomy): Eukaryota > Metazoa > Chordata > Mammalia > Chiroptera > Phyllostomidae > Artibeus > Artibeus jamaicensis. Next base: position 1,068,469 of record NW_026521282.1, read on the forward strand.
TATGGGGATCTGAGTGTCCTTCTTCCTGTCACCCAGGCATTGTCCAGCACAAAGCCAGACAGGAGTCCCCTCTTCAGAGTGGCCTGGGTGTATCTGTCCGGGCATGTGCACAGGTTGGTGTTTGAGGTCTCTGTGTGACTGAGAGATGGGGAGCAGGCCAGTAGGGAGGGGGCTGGTGCCCTGCAGAGGAGCTGGCCTAACACAGGAGGACGGACAGGCCATTGGGAGGGACAGGGTGGAGCTAGGGGCAAGAAACACAGCTGGGGTGGTGGGTTGTTTCCTCAGGAAAATATGGGGCCCCAGGGGAAGACAGGGGTCGGGGGCGGAGTATGAAGACTGAAGGCACAGTCCTCTGAGTCCTTGAGCATTTTGGAAGAGGGACCAGCACATCTTGAGAAACTACACGGAGGCTTCCCTCTGTCCTGCCCCCCAACCTCTGCTCACAAGTCTGCCCTACCTGGAGGCTCGTGCCCTTACAACCTCAGCCTGCTTCAGTGCTTCCTCTGTAAGCCGAGGGTTCTGTTCTCCCCACTCCCTCTGATCCCCCCACCCTTGAAAATTATGCAGCCACGTAAAGGCCATTCACAGTTAAGCCATGCAAGCCATGGTTACTTTTCTTCTCTGCAGAGCATTTTGTTTTCCCAGGAGTTAATAATTGTCCTTTGGCTGGCTGTTTGCTTAGCTTCCCATGCACTTATCACTAATTCAACCCCAGACTCGTCCTGGTGTGTAAATGTTCTCTCAAGACGTTCAAACACACCAGGCATTCTAGTGATTTCATCTTGAAGAAAATCTTTCATGGCGGAGCTCTGACCAGCTGCAGGCTGTCTAGCTGCCTGTGCCCCGTCCCTGGGCACGGCTGGCATCCTAGGTCCTCCTTTGTCTTTTACCGGGGACCCCTCGGTTGGAGCTCTTAGTTTTTCCTCACCCCATGTTAGAGCCCTCAGTTTATGCTTTTTTTTTTTTTAACATAAAGCTTGTGTTTATGTAATGCTTGTGTAAAGTTTAAAAAATATAAAAAGAGCTAAACTGGAGATCAAGAGCCCGGCTTTTGACGCCTGGCTTGGCCTCTGCTATTCAGTGTGGCCTTGAGCAGGCCTCTCCCTCCCTAAGTCTTGCTTCCATTATCTATAGAACCACAGGTTTAGACTGGGGTTATTCATTAATCCTTCATTTATTCATTCAACAGACATTGGTTTAGCAGTGCCTCTTAAGAAAACTGTTTATCATGGAAAATGTCAACCAAAAGCAAAGGTACAGAATCGTTAATGAAGTCCTGGAACTGATCAGCCAGTGTCAACAATTATCAACAGTTTGCTTGCATTTTTAATTTATACCTTTCTTTTATTTCCTGGAGTAGTTTTTGGAATTTCTGATTTTGAAATATTGTAGTTAGGGTCACAGGGAGTTGCAAAGACACGAACGGGAGGCTGGTGTCCCTCTCCCCAGCTCCTCAGCACCCAGCATCTTGCACGTCCAGAAGATGAGACCAGTGCCATCCCAGAGTGGCTTGGGGTTTACATTTGTTTGTGCATGTGTGTGTGTGTGCGCCTCTGCAGTGTCATCGCCCGTGTATAGATCCATGTGACACCTCTGCCATCAAAATACAGTCCTGTGCTGTCACCACACACATCTTCGTGTTACCTTCTACAGATGTGTGGTTTTATAAGAATCTGCCAAATTGTTTTCCAAAGTGGCTGCCCCATTTTCCATGCCCATTTCTCCATGTTCTCACCCGCCATTGCTATTGTCCCTACTTTTAATTTCAGCCCTTCAGATAGACCCGGGGTGACATCCACTGGGTTCTGACCTCCATTTATCTGATGGCTAATGATGTAAAGCAGCTTTTCATGTGCTCCTTTACCACCCCCATGGCCTCTTCGGCGAAATGTCTTTCTTTTGTCCATTTTCTAAAAGGATTGTCTGCATTTTTACTCTTGGGTTTTGTCCATCTTTGACATTTATACACCTCCCCCTTTTTCTGGAATATGTTTTTTAAATGAAACTCTGATGATGAAATAATTTTAATTTTACAGAAAAGTTGCAAAGATAGTGCAGAGTTCCTGTGTACTCTCTCTGTCCCCCCCCCCGGGCCCCCCGCCCCTGCCCGCAGCAGGTTCCTCTTGATGTTAACATCTGCCCTGAGCACAGGATGTTTGTTAAAACTGAGAAATGAATGTTTGGTACAATACTAGCACCTCAATTCCAGACTTCATTCAGATTTCACCAGTTTTCCTACTAATGTTGTTTTTCTGTTCCAAGATCCCACATTGCTTTTAGTTTGGAGTGTTTCAAAATAAATGCTAGACATCGTGTGATTTCACACATAAATAGTTACCTATTGATTTCTAACAGATAAAGGCTTCTAAAAACAACCCCATAATGTCATTATCACACCTAATATCCATATGAAAAATAAGCCCTTAATGTCCCCTAAAACCCACTTTCCTTGATTGTCTCAGAGATGCCTTTCTATAAATGGTTTACTCAGCCGTGGATGTCGGCAAGGTGCATACCTAGCACAGGATTGATATAGCTCGTGTCTCTTAAAATCTAGAACCGCTCCTTGCCCCTTTTCCATACCACCTATCTGTTGAAAAAGCCAAGTCCTTTGCCCTGTAGCATTTCCCACAATCTGGATGTGGCTGACGGCATCCTTGCAGTATCTATTGAGTTCCTTTATGCTCTGCATTTCCTATCAACTAATAGAGCAAAAGGCATGATCAGATTCAAGTTAAAATTTCAGGGCAAGATGACTCCCCAGATGGAGCTGAGCGCTTCCCATCCTATAACACCAAGAGACACACCTTGTCTGTTAACCCGCTTTCAAATATATTAGGATGGATTGGTAGATTCAGGTGGCATCAGCCTGATTCAGCCTTTATAAAACTCCCCTGCAACCCGACACCCAATGATTTTAGTAGCTGTTGATTACCTCCATCTAGACCCATTATTTAGGGTTACAAAAGGGCAATTTTCTGATTTTGTAAATCTTCTTGTATTTCCTAGTTGAAATTCTGCAATGGCAGAAATTTCCCTTGTCAACTCCTGGGTATTGTGAAATATAGGTGATCTAGGAAAAACAGGATCGATGCAAGAACATTCTTTCTATTTATTACCCTTCAGAATGATGACATGGCTCCCTAGCAACATCCAGATTGAACACTCATTAAGAATTCTGAATACACTTCAGCTGTTACCATCGTTCTTTTTATGCAGAGATGGTCTCATCTTTGGCCTGTGGGAGCTCATTTAAGGTGGCTCCTGTGTTTCCCAGTCTTGGTCCTAGTGATCTGAGAGTTTCCTTACTTCCTGCTACAGTAGGATGTCCCAAGGCACATCTTGTATATTTCCTGCTTCAGACCTGGATTGTGACATGTCTTCAAGGAGTCCTACTAGTTCTTGTTAGAAGGAAATGATATTCAGAGAGACCACATGTAGGTACTGCTGATTACAGTTTAAGAGTTGTTTGCAGTTCTTTTTATCCTTAAGATATAACCCATTAAGTGTATGCAGTCAAAATAACACATTTTCAAGACAATTGAAATGCTTTTTGTTCAGCTTATGCCACCAACTGGTTCCATTCGTTTTTGGTTTTTTGATTTTTTTTTTTTTGGTGCTTAGGAATTGCTTTAGTTTTCTTTTCGATTTTGTTTGAATTACAGAAACATTTTTCATGTAACAATATCTATATGTGCATATTTATATCCTCATAGCCTTTGGATGTATTATTATGTCCTGGAGATATTTCAGGGTATGCAAAGCTTTTCCTCATTCATTTAGCCAGCTATAAAATGCTTCAAGACACAGGCCTGGCACAGCTGATGTAGCTTGGGTCCAGGATTGGGTGGTGCATTGGAAATGGGTGATGTCTCCAGTCTTTTGCTAAATACCTACTCTTGACAGGTCTGTGGGACTGCCTGCCCCCTTCCTCCTGAATTATTTCAACATATGAAGAGTGCTGGTTGAATGTCAGAACCAGGTTCTCTGGATGCAGTGGTTATGGTGAAGACCGCTGGTTGCTTCCTCATTGTTATCTGGTGGCAGAGCTTTAGCTGGGTCGATGGCTGCCTGAATAAAGACCACTTCTGAGCCAACTTTATAGCGAGGTGTGACCATATGACAAGTTCTGGTCAGTGAGATTTAACTGGAAGTTTTGTATAGCATTCTTTGGGACATTCCTTGTTCTCCTTGTTCACCCCTTCCTTTGTTCTCTTCCTCATCTCATTCTGGTGTGATGGCTGGAGCTCTGGCTGCCATTTTGGGTCAAGGCAATGAAAGTCACACTCTAGGGATTATGTAACAGTGAGTTGGAATGATCCAGAAACAACCTTAATCCCTAATGATTTTTTGGGGGAATATCTACTGTATTTGTAGGACTATAAGATGCACCGGACCATAAGACACAGCTAGGTTTTAGAGGAGGAAAATAGGAAAAAAAAATTGAGGCAAAAAATGTGGTAAAATATTTAATAACCTGTGACCCCACTCCACTGCCCCCACCCCACAGTGAGCCAGGTAAGTTTACATTCAGACTATAAGATGCACCCCCTTTCCTCCCAAATTTTTGGGGAAAGTGCATCTTATAATTTGAAAAATATGGTATACTAGCTCTAAATGTTTTACCTCTGGACTTTATTAGTGCAGAAGACAAATGCCTACTTTGGTTAAGTTGCCATCGTTATGAGTTTTTCTCATGGGTGTACCTGAACGTAATGTTTACTGATGGAGGAGAAAACAACAGAAGTGGTCTCTGTTATTATCTAGTGCGGGTACAGCCATCTGGTGCCATATCTAATAAGTAAGTGTGTAATTATTGGTGCAAAAATATCTACAATAGAAAGACAAGGCCACCCCTTAACAAAACACTGGGAGTGAGAGAAAGAGAGACTCGCATGAATGTGTCCAGGTTTTGGCAATCAGAAAAACATGAGGGAAGCTGTTTTTATGGCAGCATGCATGTAAGTTTTATGGCATTTCAAAACATGCGGTTGATTTCTCTTTCTTCCAGTCAGTTTGGTAAAGTAGATGCTATGAATAACCTTCCTGATGAAAATAACTGAAATTGCTCCATAAAATATTTTAAAATCCTCTTTTTAAGTGCTCCAGTGAGGTGATGAAAAAATAAGGAATCCCAGAGTCTAAAAGTTAAGTCAAGACAGGAACTTGGATTGGTAAATAGAACTCTGAGACTAACCTTCACCCCAAGGGTATTTGTGGACCCTGGTAGCCTTGAGTTTCAGGTTTTATGGCCTCATGGATTGTGGGGACAAGCCACAAAGCCCAAGGCTTGCAAAACAGGATGTGTAATATAGAAAACAATCCTCCCCCACTGCATGAAGGTAGGACCAAACAGGTATGTCATCACTGGAACGGCGAACTAGAGATACCACCTCCTCACCACCAGATCTCCAGGAGTATGGCTTATTTCCCAACCTGGCGCAAGAAAAGGGGGAAAATATCTGCTCTGCGTGTTTGTGCTCACAAGGCAGTACCACGTGGATCTGCCTCAGAATTACGATACCTGGTAGTTCATAAATTCCTCAAACTGAGAATTGAGTTTAAAGTGGTTCTGGGTTAGAGTATCCCCAGAAAATCTTTACAAGCCAATGAGAATCCTCTTGGGAGGAATCCACCTTCAACTCGGGTTTCAAGGTGCTCCCACTATGAAGTTCTAAAAAATAAAAGTGATGAATAACCAAATAATCCTTCTAAGAGTGAAAAATAAAATAATTAAATTTAAAAATCCAATGAAGGGCTTCCACTTTCGGTAGTGATAAATTAGTTAATTCATACCTACCTCATGAGGACAATTAGAAAAGCTGAGAAAATGGAAAAATCACCTGCTCAAAGGCATCACAGAGGAAAAAGAGGATGAAGAACTTTCAGCCCAGGATGCAGAGAAGGACAGGAGCTGAGGGAGGTGAGGCCGGAAGTGACACCCTGGGGGTGTCTGCGAAGTCTGGAACCGGTGGCTTGGAGACTGCAGAGGGCTATTGACAGCTACATGGGGTTAGAAGGACAGGCATTGCAGTCCAGGGCCTGGCAAGGGAACACCCTGGTGAATCTTCCTCATTTTAGTTGGAACCCTGAATAGTTGCTTCCTAGGATTAAGATGATCTGGAAAAAGAAAGAGTCTCCTAGGACTTTAGGTACCTTTTAATACTTTCAATCCCTGAAGCTAGATTAGAATGACCCTATGTTGCCAGTGGCCTCAGAAGCTCTCAAAGCTAACAGGAATCTTTGGAGGAAGATAACATTATCCTTGTTCTCAAGGTATTGCTACAAAGATTTTCAATGACAATGTTCAGTAAAAAATAAGAGTAGCCAGGCACATGAGAACAGAAGGCAAGATGAATGACAATGAATGGAAGTAACAGACAATAGGAAAGCCCACAGTGGCTCCAGACATTGGAATGATGAAATATAAACTTTAAAATAACTAAGCATATAAATGTCCAAAGATATAAATGACAATATTGATAATTATGGCAGAGAAATAAAACTATAAAAGAGCTATTTCAAAATTCTAGAACTAAAAATGACACTGACCCAAATTAAGAAATGAATGGATGGACATAAGAGCAGAGCATGTGCAGCCAAAGAGAATGTCAGTGGACTGGACGATAAGCCAGAAGAAACTATCCAGAACAAAGTGTGGAGAGACAAAGGGATGGAAGGTATAAAAGAAGGGAGAAAGAGACAGAGAGGATACAGTGAGATCTGACATGTGTAACTGGAGTCCCAAAAGAAGAGGAGAGAAAGAATGGGGCCATAAACATTATTAAAAGACACAGTGGCTGACTCCATGTCCTGCTTGGGACTAGTTTGGACATCCCCATCTTTTCTCCCCTTCCCTTGCAAAGAGGACCCAGATGTGGCTTCTTTCCCAAGCAGGGGGCAAGGTGTTCCTTATGCCCCTGTCCTTGAAGGACCTTCTGCAGCCTTTGACACCATGTTATTCATTATGACCAGTTCTGTGAAACATGGTGCCAGGCTCTGCCATGATATGGAGCTACCCTCACCAACCAGACGGCAACACAAGGGAGAGACAGATTCAGAGAAAGCCTCTGGTAGGAATGTTACCTGTGGGAAGGGGGGCCTTTTGCTACAATTTGTAACTTATTTTCTAAAGTCCATTTTGTAGCAGTTTATTTAAATATAAAAAGGAAAGTTGTGCCCTGCCCCCCTGCAAAACAAAAAGAAATTAGAGAGAGAGACAGACACAGAGAGAGACACATAGTGGCTGAGAACTTTCCAGAATGGGGATGGCAAACTTCAAACCAAAGATTAAGGGCAGTTTAGAAACGCCCTGCAGAATAAATGAAGAGAAATGTACACCTGGGGGCATCATGATAAAATAACAAAAAACTGAATTACTTAATTGTGAAACGTTGAAAGCTTTACATCTGAGATCAGGTGTAAGATGAGGTTATGGTATAATAGAAATTTTATATTTTTAAAGATTTTATTTATTTATTTTTGGAGAGGGGGAAGGGAGGGAGAAAGAGAGGGCGAGAAACATCAGTGTGTGGCTACCTCCTACTCACCTCCCACTGGGGACCTGGCCTGTAACCCAGACATGTGTCCTGACTGGGAATTGAACCGGCAACCCTTTGGTTTGCAGGCCAGTATTCAATCCACTGAGCCATACCAGCCAAGGCTACGACACCAATATTATTTCACATTGTATTTGAGTTCTTGGCCAGTGCAGTAAATAAAAAATTGCCAAATAATATGATAGTTTATGCAAAAAAGAAACCCTGAAGAATCTACAGATCAATCAATCAAATAAATAAACTTAGGATGGTTTCTAGATACAAAATCAATACATAAAAATACATAGGGACATAATTTATAAATATTAGAAAGATAACATTTACAATAGCATAACATATATGACTACCTAGGAATAAATCTAATAAAGACATAAGAATATTACGTAGAAATGTATAATAGTTTAAAAACATTGAAACAGATAAAAATAATAGAAATATACTCTATGTTCATGGACTGAAACATATAATTTTTTCCTTTTAACATTTTTTACATTTTAAAGTATACTTTATTGATTATGCTATTACAGTTGTCCCATTTTCTCCTCCCCTTTATCCCCCTCCACCCTGTACCACCCTTCCCATCAGCATTGCCCCCCTTAGTTCATGTCCATGGGTTGTACATATAAGTTCTTTGGCTTCTCCATTTCCCATATTATTCTTACCTTCCCCTTGTCTATTTTGTACCTACCAACTATGCTTTTTATTTTCTGTACCTTTCCTCCCATTCTTCCCCACATAACCCTCCATGTGATCTCCATTTCTGTGATTCTCTTCCAGTTCTACTGGTTTGCTTAGTTTTCGGTTTTTAGGTTCAGTTGTTAACAGTTGTGAGTTTTTTGTCATTTTACTGTTCATATTTTTTATCTTTTTCTTAGATGAATTCCCTGAATATTTCACATACTAAGGGCTTTGTGATCCTGGACTCCTTGAACTTTACCTTATCTGGAAAGCATTTTATCTGTCATTCCATTCTAGATGAAAGTTTTGCTGGATAGAGTCATCTTGGACATAGATCCTTGGCTTCTATGACTTTGAATACTTCTTTCCAGCCCCTTCCTGCCTGTAAGGTTTCTTTTGAGAAATCAGATGACAATCTTATGAGAACTCCTTTGTAGATAATTGTCTCCTTTTCTCTTGCTGCTTTTAAAATTTTCCCCTCATCTTTAATCTTGGGTAACTTGATTATGATGTGTCTTGGTGTGTTTCCTCCTTGGGTTCAATTTCTTTGGGACTCTTTGAGCTTCCCGGACTTCCTGGAAGGTTATTTCCTTTGCCAGATTGAAGAAGCTTTCCTTCATTATTTTTTCAAATAAGTTTTCAATTTCTTGCTCTCCCTCTTCTCCTTCTGGCACCCCTGTGATTTAGATGTTGGAACATTTAAAGTTGTCCTAGAGGTTCCTAAGCCTCTCCTCATTTTTTTGAATTCTTGTTTTTTTATTCTGTTCTGGTTGACTGTTTATTTCTTCCTTCTATTCCAAATCATTGATTTGAGTCCTAGTTTCCTTCCTGTCAGTGTTAGTTCCCTGTATATTTTCCTTTATTTCACGTTGCCTAGTCTTCACTTCTTCCTCAATTTTGTGTCTGTGTTCAACCAACTCTGTGAGCATCCTCATCAACCGGTGTTTTGAACTCTGCATCTGATAGGTCATCTATCTCTTCATTGCTCAGTTCTTTTTGTGGAATTTTGATCTGTTCTATCATTCGATCCATATTTCTTTGTCTTAGTGGACCTGTTACATCATAAGGGGTGGAGCCTGGGGTGCCTACCTCAATGCGAAGCACCAGATATGGTGCTGTATGTGGGGCAGGGGTAGGAGAGAGAACAATGCCACTTGTTTGGTTCTTGCCAGCTTTTACTGACTTCTCCTGCTTCCCACAAGCAAATTTGGCCTTTCTGGGGCTGATTCCTGGGTGGGTGGGTTTGTGTACATTACAGGACCCTGTGGGTCTCTCCAACAAAGTCTCCTATGAGGCTGGGAGTTTCTCCTGCTGCAGCAACTTCCACAGGTTTTTACAGCCAGAGGTTTTGAGGCTTTATATTCCAGCACTGGAACCCTGGGTTGTGTGATCTGTCTCACTTCTCAATTGTTCTTCCCAGCTTCTTTGCATGTGATTCTGGGACTGCTCAGTTACCAGTCACTGCCTCACTCACCTGGTCTGCCAGCCACTGCCTTGCAGCGTATCTCCTCTGCCTCCAGCTGCCTATGTACACCCCTCCTACCAGTCTGGGTGAAAGTTTCTTCTTTAACTTCTTGGTTGTTGGACTTCCATGCAGTTCACTTTTCTGTCAGTTCTGGTTGTTTTTGTTTTTAAATTTGTTGTTGTCCTTCTTTCAGTTGTGCAAGGAAGTGAAGCGTATCTATCTACACCTCCATCTTGGCCAGAAGCTCTCTTTTAAGTTTTTTAAACATATTTCAGATTTATAGAAAAGTTACAAAAATAGTAGAAATAAATAGAAAGGAACATCTTCGACTAGATAAAGGGCATGCATGAAAACCCATAGCTAATATTATACGTATTGGTAAAAGAACAAAAATTTTCCCTACAGAGTCAGGAACAAGACAAAGATGTCAGCTCTTGTAACCTCTAGTCAACATTGTACTAGAGGTCCTAGCCAGAGAAATTATGCAAGATAAAGAAATAAAAGGCATCCAAATTGGAGAGGAAGAAATAAAACTATCCTTAGTCATAAATAACATGATCTTGAAATGTAGAAAATCCTAAGAAATCCACTAAAAATAGCTTATTAGCATTAATAAACATGCTTAGTAAGGTTGCAGGATATTAGGTCAATGTACAAAAATCTATTGTATTTCTAGTATACAGTAATGACCAGTTCAAATAAAATTAAGCAAACACTTATATTTATAAAGCATTAAAAAATAAAATAGTTAGAAATACATTTAACAAAAGAAAGTCAAGTCCTGGATGGTGTGGCTCAGTGGGTTGAACACTGGACTGTGAACCAAAAGGTCGCCAGTTTGATTCCCAGTCAGGGCACTATGTGGGTTGTGGGTCAGGTCCCTGGTTGGGGGCATGTGAGAGGCAACCCATTGATATTTCTCTCACACATTGATGTTTCTCTCCCTCTCTTTCTTCCTCTCTCTCCCCTCTCTAGAAATGAATAAATGAAATCTAAAAAAGAAAAGAAAAGAAAGGCAAGAGCGTACAGCAATATATTGTTGAAGGATGTTGAAGAACATTTCAATAAGTAGAAAGACATCCCATGTTCATGAATAAAATAATTAATATTAAGATAAAAATACTAAAAATACTCTCCAAGTGGATTTACAGATTCAATGCAATGCCTATCAAAATACTAGCTGGCAAAAATGCCAATCCTAAAATTCACATGGAAATGCAAGGGACCCTAGTAGCCAAAACAATCTTGAAAAAGAACAAAGTTGAAAGACTCACACTTCCCTGTTTGAATACTTACTACAAAGTTATAGGAATCAAGACTGTGTGATATTGGCATAAGGATAGACTTACAAATTAATGACTATTGCCCTGGCTGGTGTTGCTCAGTGGATTGAGTACCAGCCTGTGCACTAAAGGGTCTCTGGTTTGATTCCCAGTCAGGGCATATGTCTGGGTTGCAGGCCATGTCCTCAGTAGGTGGTGCGTGAAAGGTAACCACACACTGATGTTTCTCTCCCTCTTTTTCTCCCTCCCTTCCCCTCTCTTTAAGAATACATACATAAAATCTTTAAAAGAATTAATGGCTATAATTGAGAATCCAGAAATAAACCTTTACATTCATGGGTAATTAAGTTTTCGGAAGGGTGCCAAGATAATTCAGTGGGAGAAACAATAGTTTTTCAACAAGTGGTGTTTGAATGACTTGATATGTATGTGTAAAAAAAATGAAGTTGGATTCCTGCCTCACACCATGCTAAAAAAGTAACAAAATGGAACAGAGGCCTAAATGTAAGGAATAAGACTATTAAACTCTTAGAAGAAAACATAGGTGTATATCTTCATGACCTTGGATCAGGCAGTGGTTTCCTAGTTATGACACCAAAAGCATAAGTGACAAATGATAAATTAAACTTCATTAAAATAGTTCTGTGCTGCAAATGATACCACCAAGAAAGTGAAAAGACAATCCAATCCACAGAATGAGGATAAATATTCACAATGTATCAGATAAGGGACTTGCGTTTAGAATATATAAAAAACGTATAACTCTACAATAAAAATACAAATTACTCAATTCTAAAAGTGGGCAAGGAATGCAAAGAGAAAATGTGCAAGTGGTCAATGAGCACATGAAAATATGCTCAGCATCATTAGCCATTAGAGAAATGCAAATCAAAATCGTCATGAGATACCACTGTATACTGACTAAAATGACTGGAATCAAAAAGATGGACAAACATGTTGGTGAGAATACCAAGAAACTGAAACCCTCAGACATTGCTGATGGGGACATACAGTGGTACAAGTGGTTTAGAGTTTGGCAATTTCTGAAAATGTTAAACATAAAGTTACCATATGCCCCAGCAATTCCACTCCTGGGTGTAATCCCAATAGGTGAATTGTATGGCATGTGAATTATATTTCAATATTACTGTTAGAAAAAGAATAGGAGATAGATTTCTTCTATATCCTCTACATAGATTTTCTAAACGTTGACACTTTACTATGATTGCTTTATTCTTGTTGCCATACACATACGTATGCATACACACACACGCAATTATTTTGTGAATATTTAAAATCAATGGAGACATTATTCCCCTTTATTTCTAAATACTTAAGTGTGTATTTCCTAAAAACAAGGAACATTCTCTTATCTAACCATAGTACAGTTATCAAAATAATGAAATAAACATTGATAAAATACTATAATCTACAGATCTTATCCAGAGTTTGCCAATTGTCCCAACAATGTTCTTTCTAGAAAAGGAGCATCTCTGATCATGCATTGCCTTCAATGCCGTATCTTAGTCTCCTTTAATCTGGAGCTGTTGTCTTTATGTTTATGACAGTAACATTTTTCAAGGGCACAGGCCAGTTATTTTGTAAAATGTCCCTCTCTTTGAGTTTATCTGATGTCTCCTCACCATTAGATTCAGGTTTTGTACTTTTGGTAAGAATGTCAGAGAAGTGATGTGTCCTCGGTGCCTCAGATATGTAGGCACACGATGGCAGATTGTCCCCTTATGGGTTATAGTAACTTTGATCACTTGGTGAAGGTCGTGTCTGCCAAGTTTTTCCATGGTCAAGTTGCTGTTGTTTGCTGTCATTTTTCATTTGTGGGAAGACAATTTGAGGCCACTCTTTATTATACCTTCACCCACTAGTTTTTTCATCCATTATTAATTATTGCTTGAGCCAATCATTACTATAACGGTTGCCAAATGGTGATTTTACAGTTCAATTTTTACTTCTATGAGTATATTTATTATTTGGCTTTCTACTGTGAGGAAGAGCTTTCTTTCTCTCCATTTACTTATTTATTTATATAAATATGGACTCAGGGACTCCTAACCTTCTGGAAGAACAAGATGCTCTAAGCTTCTCCAGACTTTCCCTGTCCCACATTCCTAGGACCAGCCATTTAGTCTAGAATCTCTGGTTCATTTTGAGTGGATAACTGCACTTAGAAACCTATTTGGAAATTATACACACAGATACACACCCACATACATGTGTAGGTATATATATATATTCATGCATATATGTAGATATATGTATATATGTACGCTCCCACACATCTGTATTTATCATCTATCATCTATCTATCAACTATATATCATCTGTCTACCTATCTTCTATCAATTATCTACCCATCCATTCATCTATCTATCACCATAAGTTCATACTGACACCTCTAATTCCAGGTATGTTTTAGCTTTCTTCCCACTTACTTATTTGTAACTTCTTTATCTGTTACTGAGAAAGCTGGTTTCCATAATCTACAATATATTTATGTACTTGCTCAGCCCTAGAATACTCAGAAAGTAGTTTCAAGACTTCACTATGTCTTTGAAAAAAAATGCCCCCCAAAACAAAAACTCCTGCTCTCTAGAGTTTAATGTTTGTTTCTAGTTCTTTGTCTTTAGCCTGAGGCCATATAGGCCAAAGACTACTTTGGGAAGGTCCTTGGGTTAGTTCTCCTCCTCTTCAGGGTGGTTACAATATCGTGTGGTGTATGGTTTGGTCCATTTGTTTCTGTTTGTATTTCATTTTAGGACATTTCCACTAGACTTGTGATTTTATTTATTTTAGATAATTTGAAGCTCAGATGCTCTCTGTCTTCCAGTTGTGTTAGGGGCATGGGTTCTGTGTGGTTTTATTTATTCTTGTATTTTTTAAATGGATTTTTATTTGGAAACTCTGTGGAGACTTCCAGATTTACTTGGCTGCCATTGTCTTGGCTACTCAGAATTCTCCCCCCAAAATCAATGTTTTGAACATGCCAATTCTTTCCAATTTGATTTATAAATTGAATGCAGTTGTCATCTAAAGGCCATTTTTTTGAATGGGACTGGAGAAGGTGGCTCTTAAATTTATATGGAAGAGCAAATGGCCAAGAATAGTTTAGACACTGCTAAAGGAGGAGGTGGAAGGAGTTGCCTTAGCAAATTCTAGGAATTATTCTAAAGGTACTGAATTAAGACAGTAGAGCATTGGCAAAAGGTTGGGAAAATAGACCGATGGGACAAAAACAGAGAATTTGAAAGCATACAAGCACACGTACAAACTCAATTTATGACAAAGCTGGTATTACAGGCCAGTGGGAGAAGGAGGTGTTTTTTAAATAAATAATACTTGAACGATTAGTTATCCATATGGAAAATAAAGTCTGACAGCATCAGCTGTTGGCAAGCCTGAGGAAGCGTAAGGAAACAGGTACCACAGGTGGGCCTGGATTGGACAAAATTGCTTGGAAAAGTGATTTGTAATTCCTTAGTAAAGTGGAGGTTTCCTGTGGCCCACGAAGTTCCCCCTGGATGTGACCACTAGAGAAACCTGTGCTGGGCATCTAGAGGCCTGTCCACGACCTTGGAGAGTTGCCCTGTTTGTAACAGCACAGAGAGTGCAAAAAACCCAACTGTCCTTCCAGCCAATGTGTGGACCAGACGGATGGAGATTAGTTGTGAAACAGAATAGGAGGCTGAGAGGATGAATGGATTCCAGCTCTTATGGAGCAGCATGGATGAGTCTTGGGAATTCCATGTTCTATGTAAAAGCAGTTTGCAGAAGAATACGAACAGCATGATTCCATTTAAATAAAGTTCGCATCAGGTGAAATGAAACAATATAGTGTTTGGGGATGCATACCAAGGCAGCGAAACTATAAAGAAAAGCACGGGAGTGGTAAATGCAAAATTTAAGAAAGAGGTCACTTCTGAAGTGGGGAGGGGAGAGTGTGTGGGGCGGGGGGAAGGAGAAGGGACACCCAAGGTCCTTCACAGGCAATGTCACCCTTCTTTTTTCTAAGGTGGGTGGTGAGTATGCTGGGGCTCATGGTATTTATTGTTCTTTCTACTCACACATATTTTGTGAATTTCTTTTGCGTCTTCTCAATTCTAATAGAAGCAATCTTAAGCCCCAAGGGTTTTGCTGAATTACCTATGGAGAGACATTGTGAGCCTGTAGTGGCTGGGAACCTCCAGAGTTGCCTCTGGGCCCCTGTGTCTCCCCAGGGAGCTCGGCCCTGTGCTCTGACCCCGTAGTCTTGGTCACAGCAGCCGGTACCCTGGGTGAGCCGGTGCTGGAGTTAAAGTACTGAAGTACTTCTGTACCTGTGGGCTACATTTCAGTTGAAGTGCTCCCCACCAGCTGATCGTCCCAGCCTCCACTTCCCGATTTCCTCCCCTATCCCGCTCCTGTAACTAGTACCTCACACGGGGCTCAGCAGAGAGGCCCTCTGAGACCCTGCTTGGGGCCCCTGAGCAGCCTCCGTGCTGGGCCACCAGGGTCAAGAGGAACATTTGTACTTCCTCCTGAGGCCCCTACTCTGCAGCAAGACCCCGCACCAGACTCAAGGTTATATCCACCCACCGGATCCATTCGCTACCCCATCCACCCACAGCCAGTTTGCCTAATGACCAATTCACCTAATTACCAGGTCACCTCGAGACCCGAATTTGGAATTCAAATGAAGGAGTTTATTTTTACCTCTTATTCTAACAGTGACTCCAGCTTAATCAGTTCTTTAATGATCAATTTGCCTAATGAAAAAAAATTAAGCATTTTGAAACCATTTCAGCAAAGGCTCTTCTGTTTCTACGGTGTGTTTGCAAGGACCTGCTTTGTTGCTGGGTTAGGGTTACTCGCTCTCCTGCGGGCTTTTTTTCTGTTTCTTTCCGAAGTAGCTGGACTACACCTCGCTGTAAACACGTCTCCATGTCACAGCGTTTTCCAGAGCTGCTCATTCGCCCTTGGCTTCAGAGTTGCCTGCCTCTGGTTCTAACTGGTGAAGGACCCAGTGGGAACGAAACGCATGCTATGTGCCGCTCTATTGAATTCGTAAGGAAAAATGGAATTGGGAGACATAAATGATGTACAACATGTCTTCATAAAATATACTACTCAAAGAACAAAGCAATCTTTGTAAAAGACCCTTAGACCAAAAGGCAAAAAATGTCCGTCCTGTATTCCAGAGAAGAGGAAATGGAAAAAGACAAGTGGAAGGTGTCGCAAGTATGCTGACCGCCCTCCTGGCTTCTCTTGGCCTCTGGACCCAACAGCTTTGCTGTCAAAGGACCTTCTTGACCCCCGGACAGGTCACGCCAGCCTCCTCTTACGTAAATTGGGGCAAGGCTGGTGTGTCCTTCGGATTGTTAGAGGTCTGTTAATCCATGTACTGTTTACTATGGAGCTGGCTCGGAGATCTACTTTAACTACTATAGAAACACAGATTAAAGCAAGCTGCCCTGAGAGGAATGCTTTGTTATCTTTTGTTTGTTTTTTAAAAAAATCCTTAAAATGTCAAACAGTTGGGAGAAAAGACAGCCCCGATATAGACGTAGACCCTGTCTGCACCTGGAGGTCTCCTAGAAGCTTCCAAATGTAACCCCGGTATCTCCCTGTGACTCATTCACGCTCATTCCTTGGCCTTAAGAGCTCTACTCATATCTTTAGATCCTTCTCTCCATCCAGAACCCTCCCCCGGAGGCCTTCCTTGAGTATCTCCCTACCTCTGTGAGCCTCTGCCATCTTGGAAGGGTGAGGCTTGTGCCCCTCATTCTGCCTCCTCCACTGTCCCTCACACAAAAGCTGTTAATGGTTTAATGGGAGAGGAGGAGTAACCCCCAGCCCAATGAGGGGGTGACTCAAAGAGTGTCACTTGGAAAGAAGGAACCGTTACTCTCCTTCTGGGAAGCTCAGTTCCAGGCTGCCTTCCGAACAGGAAGTGAAATGTAGCCTCAGGAATGGAAGTGCGTGCTGGACTCCTGGATGGGTACCTGTGTCTGCCTGCTGGGGTTTCTGGAGGCAGCAGTCTTGCTGGAGGTGCTGCCCAGATGGGTCGGGAGAAGCAGAGTGTGTGCTGGGGAGGAAAAGTTGAGGCACCCATATCCCAACTCCCCTCCAGGAGCGGGAGACACGGGGACCAGAGGGCTGAGGTTGGGAGGACAGCCTAGGCAGCTAACCTTGCAGGAGATACCCACCTAGAGAGGGGGATGGGAGGTGGATACAACTGGAGTCCAAAGAGGACAGGGCTGGCCAGCCCCAAAGAGTCCTTAGCAAGGAGGGGGCTGAGCCCACCTTGAGAAAGGGGTGACCCCCCTGGCGGAAACCACAGGCAAAGATGGAGCACACTCCTCCCCTTGACCTTGGGCCAGTGCTTGAGGGGGGGTTGGTAGAGGAGGGGAGGTCAGAGCACCCTGTCTCCATTCCAGTCCATTCTGGCCCTGGGGATGGGGAGGGGTAGCTTTGAGTGGGATGTGAGTCTGGGCTGAATTTTAATCACTCAAAAGGACCAGAAAAGTTAATGGTTGGGGGCGAAGGGGTGGGGGTGGGAGGAGGTGCCAGAACACACCGTGACTGGCATAAACAGACCCTATTGTGAGTTACACTAGTGGAAAAGGTTGGTGGGGCCCCAGGAAGTGCTGGAGGGGCTATAGGCCCAGGTCTGATCCATATTCCGGGGCTCTGAGTGCCCAGCCCCCACCTCCAAGGCCTTAGGGTGGCCTCCTCACCCCTCCCCTCCAGAGAGGTTCAGCAGGTGGGCCTCATCTGAAACTGTCACATGAGCAGAGCAGGGAATAGCAGCTGAACCCAGGGGGGCAGGGGGTAACCCCAAGAAGGCAGTCAGGAAAGGGGTCTGGGGGGTAGGAAGGCAGGTGCCCTACCTTCCTAAAGTCGAGCTGGGTTGACTTTCATCTTCTCCCTATCCTGGGAGACATTTCCCATAATTGAGGCTATGGAAGGAGAGTGGGGAGAGACTCTGTGTGGGACAGAGAAAAATCACCAGGCTGTGCTTTGGGGACAAACAGCAGGAGAGAGGTGAGAGGGTCCCTGAGTCTGCACAGAGGCAGCCTGCAGGTCTGGAGACCAGAGGGACTCTTTTCCTTGTCTACTCTCCTGGGAGGGTGGTAGGCTGCCCGGCGTGCGCAGGCCTACAGGGAATCTCTGGGTCCATGGAGAACAGACAGGGCCCAGCAGAGATGCTGCAGCCCATGGGGCTCCCAGCTCAGACCTACTAGCAATTTCCTAGACTCCAAACATCAAGGCACAAGAGAGCTGGACTTCAGAGTTTCTTGTGCTGTGCAGGCTGGTGATCCCTGAGACACCTCTCTGTGGGGAACATGGCCGAGGGGTTCTCCCCTTCATTGTGTTTCTCTGGCCAGAAGATGAGCATCCCTGTCCCGAGAACCCATGTCCAGTGCAGTACAACAGTACATTCTGCCCAAGCATGTGTTGGCTTTAACGCTCTTATTTCCCGCATAGCTTCTCATCAAGGCTTTTTGATCTGTGCACTCAAAACTATAAAATGCCCTGATAATTGCTCTCTGGCCAGTGGGATTTCTGGAACCAGGTTTTTTGCTTTTTTTTTTTTTTTTTTTTACCTGTCTTTTGTTTGGTCACACCACCAGCTGCACATCCAGGCGGCTCCAGCATCCCATTGCGGAGAAATGGCTTCCACCCCATCGGCTGCCTGGTAGCTGAGTGGAAACCATGGCAACAGGAAGCAGGGAGGATCTTCCCCTCACCCCGTAGAAAGGGCAGCCTATTTCTGGGACCTGAGCCCAGTTATTCACTAGTTTTGCATTTTCCTGTGAATTTCAATTCTGGTGAACTGGTGTTGACGGTGCTGGGCCTGAGTTTGGGAGGGCTGGATGAGTGACCTGCTCCCCTTCTGTGTCCAAAGGAGACTCACTCAACTCCTGGCTCCAAACCTTCAATGCCGTTTGTACTGTCACAAGACTCAGTCTCTAGCTCCCAGTTGAATCCCTTCTTTGGCCAGAACAAGAGAAAATGTATGCTTTGGGGGTGACTGGGGTGGGACCTGGACCCATGGGGTGCTTCCCCTCACTGTGTGACCTCTTACTAAGAACCTGTTTCCCTATTTGGGCCCACTTGGCACAGCGTGAAGGCTCTGACATGGGAGGCAGACAGTCACGTTCCTTCAATCCAGCGACAAGCACTTCTCAACACACGTACACACACACTCACGTGTGAGTTCGTGCCTGAGTGCATGCACACGTGCACACTCTAGTTGTGTGGCTTTTGGTGTAGACGACTCTGCCCCCTAGCGGCAGACTTCAGCCAGCGTGCTGGACTGAGGGGCAGGCTGCCACCCTGGCTCACTGAGATTCCTTCCAGTCTTGACTTAGGTGCAGGGTCTTTGAAGATGAAGGAGACAGACAGGAGACTGGCCCTCCCATGCTAGGTCCAAAGAGAAAACCGCACAAAAAACTTGGGGCAGGAGAGCATGACAGAACATCCCAGAAGAGGATAGCACCTGGCTCCTACCTGGCTGTTCTTTCCACCTGCCCCTCTCTCTTTGGGTGACAGCAGCTCCTCTCATGGCTGCCCAGGCCTTTCCCTTCAGGTTGCCCCAAACTGGGGACAACTCCTTGATGCTCCCCACTTCCTGCTTCCCAACACCCAACTCATCATCCATCCTGGGGTGTTTACATCCCAAATAGCTTTTAAATAATTCTCTTGTGGTAGGCAGAATTTTAACTTCTGTGAACTTGGTCTTTTGATATCATACCCACAAATGTTACATTGTGTGGCTTTTGCAGATGTAATTAAGGCTACTAACTGATTGACCTGAACATAGGGAGATTAGCCTGGATTATTGGCTGGGCCCGACTTAGTCACAAGAATACTTACAAGCAGAGCTTCACTGACTGAGACCTGAGGGGAGTCAGAAAGTTTCAAAGACAATGGGAAGGACTCCATCTGCCATTACCAGCTTGAAGATGAAGGGGCTTCGGGTCAAGGAAACTTTGACCTCAGTCTTACAGCTTCAAAGAACTGGATTCTGCAAATTTGAATGAACTTGGAAGCAGAACCTTCCAGAGCCTCCAGATAAAAGTACAGTCCATCTGATATCTTTTGTTTGTTTTGTTTTTATTTTGAAATTATTACAGATTCACAGGAAGTTCCAAAGACAGTAGAGGGTGGTCCTATGTATCATTACCCCATCTTCCCCCAGTGGTGACATCTTACATGAATATAGTGCAGTATCAAACCTGGCCTCTTGGGTCATTGTCTGACTCCCTCACAGTGTCTCTGAGACCCGACCTCCTTTACCTTCTCGCTAGAGTTTGCCTTAGGTCACTAACCATTTAAGGGTTCCCTTCTGGCTTTCATTAAAGAAATACATTTTTATTGAGATAAAAGTTACATACCAATTCATCCATTTAAGCTATAGAATTCAGTGATTTTTAGAATATTCACCACTATCACCATATTGTTGAGCAAGCATCACCACTATCTTATTCCAGAACATTTCCGTCAGCTCCATTCCCAAAAGCCCATACCCACTAACTAGTCACTTCTCATTCCACTCTCCTCAGTCCTTGTAACATGCAGTCCTTTCTGTGTCTATGGATTTCTGACCTATTCTGACCTTTCACATAAAGGGAATCATATAGTATGTAACCTTTTGTGTTTTACTTCTTTGAATTAATATAGTATTTTCAAAGTCCATCTATGTTGTAGCATGTATCAGTATTTCATTCATTTTTATGGCCAAATTATATTTTGGTTATCCATTTGTCAGTTGATGAACATTTGGGTTGATTCCACTTTTTGGTTATCATGAATAAATCTGCCATGAGAATTCATGTATGAGATTCTGTGTGGCCATATGCTTCCATTTCTCTTGGGTCTATATCTAGGAGTGGATTTGCTGTGTCATATGGTAACTCTATGTTTAACTTTTTGAGGAACTGCCAAACTTTCCCATAGTGGCTGCACCATTTTACATACCCACCAGCAATGTTTGAGGGTTCCAATTTCTTCACATCCTTGACAACACTTGTTATTCCCTCTTTTTTTTATTATGGCTACCCTACTGGATGTGAAGTGGTGTCTCATGGTTTTGATTTGCATTTCCCTAATATCCAGTGATGATGAGCAGCTTTTCATAAACTCATGGCACATTGTACATAGTCTTCAGAGAAATGTCTTTTCAGAACTTTGCTGCTTTTTATTTGGATTATATGTCTTGCTATTGAGTTGTAATGATTCTTTATATATTCTAGATACAAGTCCCCTATCAGCTATATGATTTGCAGATAGACCTCCCATTCTGTGCACAGTCTAGTTACTTTCTTGGTGGTATCATTTGAAGCAGAGAACTGTTTCATTTTGATGAAGTTCAGCTTACCTAGTTTTTCTTTTGTAGTTTGTGTTATTGGTATAATATCTAAGAAACCATTGCCTCATCTTTGGTCACAAAGATTCATGTCTATGTTTTTAAAAGAGGTTTATACTCTTAGCTCTTACATTTAGGCTTATGATCCATTTTGAGTTAACTTTTCTATATGGTGTGAGGTAGGGCGTCCAACTTCATTCTTTTGTTTGTGGCTATCCAGTTGTCCCAGCACCATTCTTGGAAAAGATTTTATTTATTTATTTTTAGAGAGAGGGGAAGGGAGGGAGAAAGAAAGGGAGAGAAAAAAATCAATGTGTGAGAGAAACATCCATCAGTTGCTTGCGTGCTCCCCACCAGGGACCTGGCCCACAACACAGGCATATGACCTGACTGGGAATGAAACCAGCAACCTTTCAGTGTGTGGGCAGTGCCCCATCCACTGAGCCACACCAGCCAGGGCTCCAGCATCGTTTGTGGAAGAGACTTCCCATTGGATTGCTGTCTTGTCATCCTTGTTGAAAATCAGTTGACTATAGCAGTATGGATTTATTTCTGGGCTCCCAATTCTATTCCATTGATCTATATTTCTATCGGTACAAGACTATGTCATCTGCAAATAGTGATAGTTGTATTTTTCCCTTTCCAGTCTGAATGTACTTCATTATTTTGTTTGCTTATCTTCACCTTAATATTGTAACTCTTCTGATAGTTGCCTTCATATCACTAGACAAATGACTTCCACATCTATTTCTTCATGTACCAATTTAGACACTCTCTACTGACTGCTTGCCAAAGGAGTTGAAGATTTGACTTCTTTGCCCAGTGAACAGATAGCAAATAGCAAAGACAAGATCTCTGACCTTACCCATCCTTTTCCCTGAGTCTGTTTCTAGGTGTATGGTGATGGTGCACAAAGCATGACATCTGAGGCAATGGGCTCAGGCGCCCGTAGAGTAGCCCTGCCAATCGGGTTCCTGCCTCCTTCCCCACACTCCTTTCCACAAGAACTTGTGCATACAATCAACCACCCCACCAGCAGATTTCACCAAAGTTGGCTTTGTGTTTCAGAGGAACATGTTCCTATACTAGGCTCATCTAGTTAGACTCTCCCTCTGGACTTTGAACCTCAGAGGCAGAGTTGGTCAAATGATGGTGGGCACATGATGGAAAGTCTGGGCTTTCCACGTGCTGGCTCCACGGCCAAGGAAACAGGAGTGGGGAATCCGGGAGTAGGAAGTCAGGAAGGCAGTGGTTCTGGCCCTGAGCCTCAGCCATCCCAGCCACAGTAAGGATTTGCTGGCAGTCACCTCGAGAAGGTCCAATGGAAACGCCCAGTGGCTGGAGTTAGAAAGGTACAATGATAGTATACAGGAGAGGGGGGCCTGGGAAGGATGACAAAAATGGTAAGAACTTTCCAACCTCAGTGGGGGCTGCTTGGGATAGTAGGTAATGGCATCTACATGCTGAGTGACCTTGAGAAGTCATCTGGTCTTTTCGGATCTGATTTCTTCATCTACGTTCTTTCCATCTGTTTTTTTCTTACTGCCATGGGATGAACATTATGCCTCCTTGGGCCTTCTTCCCATCAACAGGGGTTATGAGGGGCCCATGCATTGGAAGTGATATCTGTCTTCTTTACAATCTCAAGTTCATCAGCAGAAGTCAAGGGAAAGGCTTAACTACTCCCTTACTTGCCCTCTTGTATGAGTGTCCTGGGGCTGCTGCAACAAATAACAACAAACTCAGATCTTAAAAACAGAAATTTCTTCTTTCACAGTTCTGGAGATTGGATGTCTAAAATTAAGGTGTTTGCAGGGCTGTGCTGCCTCCAGAGGTCCCAGGGGTTCCAGATGTCTCCTGGCTTGTGGACACATGACTCTAATCCCTGTATCTGTCTCCATGTGGCCTATGGGTTAAGGTGGTCACCTGTGAGATGGACCCTGGTCAAGATGTTCCCATCAGCACCTGCTCTGGCCATGAAGAACTATAGAGTGAAGTTTCCCCCAGCACCTTCAGGCTCCGGTGTTCCCCCATCTCTGACAATCTACTTAAGCTCCCCGCCTCTGCCAGGAGCCCTGGGTTTCAGAACTGACACCATTAACCCATGTCACTGCTTTGAGGGTGCACCTCACCCCTAAGGGTCCTCGCTGCACTTGCCTGCACCTTCTGTCTTCTTGGTATGCAGAGTCCCTGGGCTACCCTCACTGCAGCTGTACTACTGCGGATGTCCTGTGGCTTCTTGGCTTCTGCTCTGTGGGTCTGTGCGTTCACTTGTTCGCACAGAGCCTTAGCTCTTTGAAGAACTCCCTGACTCCGAAAACATCTCACAGTCCTTCCACTGGCACCGCTCTACCCTCTGCCTTTCTTTGCTGGCCAGTCTTCTGGCTCTTGTTTATGACATCCTTTCTCCCCACAGGAGGGTTTTGTTCTTGATGGCACAATTGTCTCTGGTAACTTTCAAAATACCAGCTTTATTGAGAGAAAATTCACATGCCATAGAATTCACCCATTTAAACGGTACAATGCAATGTTTTTTTTTTTTAGTATATTCACAGAGTTGTGCACCCATCACCATAATCTAACATTTTCATCACCCTCCAAAAAACCCCCAATCCCATTAGTGGTCACCCCATTTCTCCTGCAGCCCCCCAACCCCTGGAACCCACGAATGTACTTTCTGTCTCGGATTTGTAGCAGCTGCTCATGCATATCTATCGCTGGGGTGGGTTTTCTGCCTTCATGCGCCTCATGCAGCTCTCGGCACCTCTCCTGAGGCCCATGTTGGTCACATACAAGATCTTGATCTTGTGGGTGCTCAGAGCTTGCTCCATGTTTCTCTCTTGAGCCTCTTTTTACTCCAAACTTTGAAAAAGGAAATAACCCCAGGCAGCGAATTAACAAAGAAGTATCATCCCAGCAGTGTCCTTACTTCCAAGGAAACTCCCACCTTCTTTAATAAAACCGAACCCTGACCTGCCAGGTAAATGGAGCTGCATTCTGGCAGCTGGTCTGGCTCCTGCGGACTCGGAGAGGGAGGGGCCCTGATCAGACTTCAGTTTTACAAAGGTTGCTCTGTCTGGAGTGTGGGGGGTGGGGAGGAGGGCAAGGCTACTGAAGGGAGACCCTGTCTGCTTTGTCCCAGCCCCAGGCTTGATCGCGGCCCACGTGGGCACTCAGTCAACAGGGAGGGAGGAGGGGAGCCAGGGCAGCCAGCCGGAACCCACAAGGGGCAAGTGTTGGGGCAGAAGAGAGTGTGTTGTGGTCACTCTGTGGAAATAGGATGGACCCCCACCCCAAATTCGGTTTGGATGGTGCCACACCTACCAACAGGTTATGAAGTTTCCTTACTCATATACTGTGGCTCTCTGGGGGAAAGCAGGGCAGGTCCCCCAAACTGGTTAGAAAATAGCTTGAGAGGTCATGGGAGGGAGACGGGTGGGGTGCTTTATCCTGGTTGGGGCTGGGGTCGGGGTGAGGGTTCCTGTGTGTGGTTTGAACTCCCTTTCAGCACCAAGATGAGGGAGTAGTACCCAGGCTTTTCCAGATGTGGGCTCAAGGGGGACAGGGTGGATGAGGCTTCACAGTTGTCAGCAGTTACACATTGGAGTTTGGAGACAGACTATTACAGAGTGGTCAATTGCAGCGAGTGCTGCTGGGAGGAGACAGTTCGGAGGTGGCACATGACCTTGGCAGGCGCTATGGTCTGAATGTGTGCGTCCCCCCTGCCAAACTCATATGGTGAAATCCTAAGCCTCAAGGCGATAGTATTGGGAGGTGGGGTCTTTGGGAGGTGATTGGGTTATGAGGGCAGAACCCTCAAGAATGGAATTATGACATTCCAGAGAGATCCCTTGCCCCTTCCACCATGTGAAGACACAGTGTAAAGATGGCTATCTGGAACCCAGAAGAGGGTTCTTTCCAGAACATCACCTTGCTGCCACCCTGATCTTGGATTTTCATTCTCCGGAACAGTGAGAAATAAATTTGCGTTGTTTATAAGTCACCCAGTCTGTGGTATTTTGTTGTATCACATAAACAATCTAGGATAAGGATAGGGCTGGGGTGGGAAACAGTCTCATACATCAGGGGCCAGATTTGGGGAGCCAAGGGCAGAGCAAGCGGGAGACCATGGAGTCCAGCGACACAAATTGCTCGCTAGGGTGGTTGGTGATGCAGGCTGTCAAAGAATTTACAAAGAGAAGAAAGTGTACAGAATAAAGTTTTTATTCACTCCCCAAGAAAGGAGAGGGGCAAGGTGTGGAGAGATACATCGGCATTGAGGGGTGGGGGCTTTGAGCTTTCATTGGATTATAGTTGAATTTAAAAAGGTTGGAGGGGGTGCTGTTGGGTAGCCCCTGGGCAGCCGGGGGAATTGTAACAGAGACTGAAATGTTATCTCCTGCCTGTGGCGTAGGGAGTGGTTAGTCATGTTCTGTTCTTGCTTTTCCAGTAACTTCCAGCCCTGGGGACAGAAACTCAGAAGAGCAAAATGGCAGTCATGTTTAACAAGGTCATAGGCCCGCTCGGAAAATGGTGCTGTGATAGCAAATGGCACTGGCTTTGTCCTTTCACATATGGCTTTGGAGATGTAGAGTTAAGAAAGGTGGGTGGGTAGAGGGCGGCAGGGGCAGGAAGGGACACCCAAAGTGAGGCTGCTGGGTTAGCTGATGGTGGGAGGGAAGAGGCTTGAGCCGCTGCTCACGCTGGCACAGAGGTGCTGGTGGAAAGACGGAGGGGTAGGAAAAAACCGGGTGACAGTGGAACTTGGTTCTTAAGTATTAAGAAGATTCCAAAGACAAGAGGCAGGACTGGACTTTGATGAGGCTGCTCTTCAATTGACTGCACCTCTGCGAGGTGGAGGTGGGTGGCTCCGAGCACTTTGGATGCCCCCTGTCTTTGTAGATCTTCCAGGCTTTCCTTTGACCCTGCCTGGGCACAGCCTTTGTTCTGCACCAAAAATACCTTTCCCCTCTTGTTTTCCTTTGAGCTTCAGCCTGAGCCCCTCTCCCTCCCTCTTGTGTTAGACAATAGCATTATAAGAGGGAGTTTGTGGCTTACTTAAGGGTAGAGGCACGACAGTAAGGGTTAGATAAGGAAATAATACCATACAATCCTCTTCTGGTATCACTGTCCATCCCACCATTATGGACCATTTTCTCTGGATCAGGTCTGGAAATGATCTCTAGGGGAGGTCAAGGGTCCAGGGCGTGGGGAAAGAGGGGAAGATCAACATTTCAGAGAAGGGGAGGCCCCCTTGTTGGGTGTGTGGCTTCATGATAGGAGATGAGGTGCTGCCCAGGGGGTTGCTAGTTTCAATTGGTGGCTAGTGAATTATTCATTTATCAACCACTGCACCCAGGCTGCCTGCCAGGAGAATGCCCTGTGACCCAGGGCTTTAAAAATGAATGTGTTCATTGATTCATTCCCTCAATTCACAGTCATAGGGTACCTATGACTTGCTAAGCCGACTCTTCACGTCGCAAAGGGCCCAGGGGAAAAGAAGGAGTTCGAGTTGCACTGTTTAACTGGCAAACACAGTGGGTGTGGAGGTGACAGGCAGGGACCAGAGGAAAGGGGGACACAATTTGGGTGTGTGCATGTGTGTACACACATGAACCTCTACATCAGTGGTGGGAGTGCCTGATGTGTGTGCATGCATATGTTTGTGTGTGACTGCATGGAGAGCATGTGGAGTGTGCATGGATGTGGGAAGCTAGGAGGCAGCAGCCTGATCCTCCAAGACCCACAGCTCCTTTAGGTGGGTGCTTCAGGCTCTCTGAGTTTCAGCCTCAGGCTCAGAAGAGGGTGAAAATGTCACAGGTGGGCACAGGTAACCAGGTTCTTGGTGATTACAGATAAAGAATACAACCGAACACACAGACAGTTTATAGCAGAAAGAGAGAAGCAGATTAAGCAATAGTGCACTCCACAGAACATAGGAATGGATCGGCTCTGAGCAGAGACTGACCCTCAGTGGCTGGAGGGATTCTATTCTTACAGGGTGGATACTTCCTGGCTAGTTTTGGCGGGGTTTTATTGCACATGTACAAATAGTTATATTGCTTTAAAGGTCATGTGGTCTCCCATGATTTTTCTTGATTGGTCACTGGAGAAGGGGGGTCCCACAATGTTAATTTATTATGATGCTATTATATTGAAGCAGGGGTTATGGAGGTGCATTCATGATTCATTCACCATGACTCAGTGCTTTCCCAGAAAAGCAGAAACAACAGGTCTTGGAACAAGGTCTTTGTCCTGTATCAGTGTCCTTTGTCTTAGCCCTGGGGCAACTCCGGAGTTAACTCCCTTGTGACTATCTCCTGCCTCAGCACTGCTCCCCACCCAGGGTCAGATACCAGCGATGGAGGGCTCAAGATATGACAGAGGCCAGCAGCACAGGAGCTGGGCATCCTGAGCCCTTCCACACACGTACACACGGGTTTCTCACACGCAGGGACTCAGCCCAGAAGGCCTGAGCCTTGCCTCAGACAGAGGAAGCTAGGGAGAGGGATGTGAGGCAGAAATTCCTTCACTGGGTGGAGCATGTGCAAAGACCCTGATCTGGGAGTCCATTTATCTTCAGGCAGCTACCCTAGGCCCTGCCACAAGTGTCAAAGTGGTGAGATTCAAGGCTGGCTCGTTGACAGGGAGACTCCACAAGGACCGACATGTCAGGCCAAGGCCTCAAGCTTTCTCCGAGGTGAAGGGGCTCAGGAAGGTGTTAGGCAAGGTGGGGCCCATTCAGCCTCACATGTTAGGAAGCTCGCTCACTCTGGTGGCTGATCTTGTGGGCTAAATAGTATTGCCCCTGAAGGTGTGTCCACGTTCTAATCTCTGGAACCTGTGAATGTGACCTTATTTGGCAAAAGGGTCTTTGCAGATGTGATGAATTTAAAGATCTTCAGATGAGGTCATCTTAGATTACCCTGGTGGGCCCCCAATACAGTAAGTGTCTTTATGTGAAAGTGGAGGCAGGTATGGGAGTGGTACAGCCATAAGCCAAGGGGGATGCCAGGGGCCACCAAAAGCTGGAAGAGGCAAGAAAGGGTCCTCCCCTGTTGCTTTCGGGTGGAGCATGGTTCTGCAGGCACCTAATTTCAGACTTCTGGCCTCCGGAACCGGGGAAGAATAAATCCCTGCTGTTGTAAGCCCCCCACCTTGTGGTCATTTGTTTCAGCAGCCACAGGAAACTAACAGAGCTGATGCAGAAAGAGCACTGGGAGGAGCTGGGTGGTGGTGGGGATCTGAGGAAGGGGACCAAGGCTGGGTGGGTGGAAGGTGACTTCGGGATCCTCACTAGGGTCCAGTCACCCAGGTAGAAAGGCTTGGGAACAGTGGCATTTGCCTCTCAACTTCCTAGCTGTCTCAAATCCTATTCAACTGTATTGGAATGACCTCAGAGAGCTTGGGAGTCCCTTTGGTGAGCTACAAATATCCCTAGTGCCTGACGCACAATTTCCTGTTTGTGCAAGACACTAATAAAACGCGGGATGGTTTTGTGAGTTGAATATTCATTCAGCAAACATTTATTAAGTTCCTACTCTGTGCCAGGCTGGAAAGGAGAGCAGTAACCAGATCCTAAAGGGATGCTGAGACAAACACCCCCGATGCCCTCGTTCTGTGCACAACATTTCCTCTGGGGCTCTTCTGAGTGTTCTGGGCATTACAGCAAACCTGGATTCGGGTTTTACGGACACTGACGCTGAACCACACGCCATCTCCTGTTGGGAGGCGCCCAAGGCTCAGCGTGAACTCCTGTGCGTGCCTTTCGCCCACGGCTTGGCAGATGCCGCCAACTCTCCCCGTCCTATGTATACTACGCTGGACCACCAGCCCACTGAGAAATCTTAGTGGGCCCCCCAGCTCAGGTGCCTGGGGGTGGCCTCGCAGTGGCCCCATAGGTTCCGGCTGCCTGGGCGGTGTGGGGGTTAGGGCGTGCAGCTCCCTAAGGTGGGGTATGTGGCCTTCGGGGATTGAGCAACTGTGGGTAGAGCTCCCAAGTGCGGGGCTTGAGGTTCCCAAGGCCAAGGCATGAGGCGTCTGAAGGCGGAGCGGTCTGTGTCCCACGGGGAAAAAGAAGGCTCCCGGAGGCGGAGCTTGCGTATTGTGGCGGCCCGGGAAAAGCCTCTGAGGCGCGTGGTTGGCAGCAACTCGTGCTTGCTATCAGCCAGCATCGGTTTCTGCGCCTGCGCCTGGGCCTGCGCCATCCAGCTCCACCCGCTGGCCCGTAGCGCGCAGCCGCGCGCTCACCCCGCCCCCCCCGTTGGGGGCGGGGGCGCGGGCCGACTCGGGCGGGGCGGGGCGGGGCGGGGCGGGGCGGCCGCGCCCGCCGCTAGGACCCCCCCCGGGGCCGGCCAGCGCGTGCTGGGGACTCTAGTCCTTATGGCCGGGGGGTCTGGGGCCTTTGGGCGGGGTCCCATGGAAAGCGTCGGTCTGGACTGCTATGGAGGGGGAGACGCGACACGGGGAGCCCAGGGGTGGGCTGCTCCCGAGGCAAGGGTGCACTTCCGTGTAACGAGGTTCATCATGGAGGCAGGTAACCGTGGCCGGGAAGAGACCGTTCCCTGAGCAAATGGGGCTTGGAGGCCATGGTGCTGCACTTTCACGGAGGCGGCCCTGGCCAGCCCTTGGGGGGCGGGGCCTGTGACCTGTGGCCAGCGTCGAGGGGCCCTGCTTGGCAGGGGAGGGGACTTAAAGGACTTGGAGCTGGCGCGGCTAGGTAGAGGGAAGAGATCGGGCCTGAAACGGGCCTCTGCCTTTCCGCACGCCGTGTGTATTAGGCTTTGTGCTGCGAGGCAGACGCGGTCATTGTCATTTCATGATCCGGCGCTCAGACCCAAAGAGACGGCATGGAAAGAAACTGGCTCTAGCTACAAGGTGGCCAAGTCGGGGTGCCTGCAGCTGGGTTGAGTGTACTGTACCTTTTGCCACACCTATCTGTAGCAACGGGGATGGGGACACTGTATAGCGCTTGGTTTCATGGAGCCTTTTTTTTTTAAGAAAAAAATATTTTAGAGAGATAGGAAAAGAGGGAGAGAAACAGCAATCGGCTGCATGTGCGCCAGATGGGGACTGAACCCACAACCCAGGCATGTGCCCTGAATGGGAACCAAACTGGTGACCTCTAGGTCTGCAGGCTGGCTCTCAGTCCACTGAGGCACACCAGCCAGGGCTCATAGAACCTTTTGAAGCACACTCTTGGTGAGGTTCAGGACAAGCCTTGTTGGAGAGGTCCCAGGGTGCATCTGGCATTTTCAACCCTGTCAGGGCGTCCACAGTGGTTTTGGATGCCCCTGGTTCCAAGGCAGGATATGAAACCAACCAGATTCCTGTAAAAACATTATTCATCTTAATCACCTGAGGGACAGTTAGTTACTTTTTGTTACTTTGTGTGCACTTTGAGGGAGAGGGGATTGGATGAGTCTGCTATCAAGTGAAGGGGAGCAGAGAGTTTGTGGAAATGATGCAGGCTCATATTTCTAAGAAGAGTTGCAGAGTGTATCAGGAAGGATGGTAATGTCCCCTCAAATGCTCCATCCATCTGCTCCGAGGGTCCATGTAAACCAGGGAAGCATGCTGCCCTTTGAGACTTTGCTGTATAAAATAAGACTTCCTGGGAGGTCAGATGCAGCAGTACTACTACCTTATGGACATCTCTGGGAATGAGGGGTCCCGTGTAGGAACTCTTGATGTAACAACTGAAGTTGAAACTTTGGAATGCTAAAAGCTCTTTAGGTATCACTTTTGAAGGGCTTCTTTATAAAACTTACTGTGCATACTTTTGCCCTCTGTGCTGGGATGAATACCGGTCCTCTAGAGATGTCCCCATTCTCAGCCTTGGAACCTGTGACTGTTACCTTATGTAGCAAAAGAGATTTGACAGATGGACTTAAGCATCTTGCTGTGGGGGAACTATTCTAGATTTCCCAGTGGGCCTGACACACCCTTATTTTGCTGTGTATAATGCACACTTTTTTGCCCGAATTTTTGAGGGAAAAATAAGGATGCTCATTATACATGGGTAGTACTAATTCCATAGCTAGATACATGTTTTTAATTCTTTTAAGTATTCGTTACATGTAATTTCTTATAGTATGTTTAAAAAGAAATACTAAAATTCCTTTATAATACAACAAACAAGTATCTAAATATAAATAAGTAAATAATTGAATTCAAAAATTAAAAGAAAAGCCTTTTTTTTTAATCCTGAAAATTTGGGCCAAGAACGTGGGTGCGCATTACACATAGGAATGCATTATACACGGCAAAATGTGGTAATCACATCCATCCTCAAAGAGGGAGGCAGGAAGAGGGGCAGGCAGAGGAGAGGCTGTTTGATGGTGGAAGCAGACTTAGAGGATGCTGCACTGCTGGCTTTCAAGAGACAAAGGGGCCATGAGCTACAGACTGCAAGTGTCTCTAGAAGCTGGAAAGGGCAAGGAAACAGATTCTCCCCTGGAGCCCCCAGAGGAAACCGGTCCTGCCAAGCACCTTGAGCTTAACTCTGTAAGACTCACTTTGGATTTCTGATCACCAGGATCGTGAGAGGGGAAAAAAAAGTGTCTTGTTTTAAGCCACCAAATTTGTGGTAAATTGTTAATGTAGCCTTAGGGAACTAATACACTTTTTCTTTTAAAAGATTTTCTTTCTTTATTTATTTATTGGAGAGGGGGAAGGGAGGGAGAAAGAGAGGGACAGAAACATCAATGTGTAGTTGCCCCATTGCCTCTTCCATGCTCTCAACTGAGGGCCTGGCCCGCAACCCAGACATGTGCCCTGACTGGGAATCGAACTGACAACTGTTTGATTTGCAGGGCAGTGCTCAACCTACTGAGCCACACCAGCCGGGGCCTAATTATATCTTCTTAGGTGGAAGATATTGAAGGTGATCTTAATGATGGTTGGTTGTTCTCCACTTTTTTTTTCAGTTTATTAGATGTCATTTGACCTTATTTTGTTAATCCTGGTCCTTGTGAATTTGTTTCAGTTCTGTGACCCATTGCAGTGATTTCCTTAGGATCTGTCTAGGGATGGAGTCGGGGATGGACCTTAAACCCTAAATCAAACCACTGTGCTCTGGTTTTTGAGTTCTGTTCACTTTTCAGTGTGTCAGTCTTCTGTGGGGCCTGGCTGGGGCTATTCTGTTTTGCCTGCACTTGCCTTTGGCAGGTACTCTGCTTGTTTTTTCTAGCCTGCAGACTAGGAAACCAGTGCTGAGTATAATCTTTAACTGTAACCTCAGGACTTGAGGTATCTGTTTGATGCTCAGAGGGCTTTTTTTGCTCCTGTCATCTTGGCAGGATTTCAGTGAGGTGAGCCTAGTTAAATGCTTGTTAAGCAGGAAGCAGGCACGCAACAGTGTGTGGTCCTTTGCAAGATATTGTGCGGAAGCTGAGATGCCAGGTGCTAACCAAGCAGTAATTTAAAGCTTCGCTTCACCTAGTGGGGTCTGCAGACCTGGAGCTTGGGTGTGACCTGGGGGCTGGGTAGAAGAGGAGAATTTGCAGAGCTATTGAAGTACTTAACGCACAAGCCACAGGTGCTTGTTAGCCCATTAGAGTATAAAAAGGCTTTCTCTAATCCCCTCAGGCAGGTAGGGGACTTGGTGAGAGACCCAGTAGTCAGTGCTAGCTAGGATGCAAGCTCTTGGTCTTGACTGAGCAGAGGTGTGCACCGTAGGGCCCAACTCAGCAGGTGTCCTCACAATTTAGGAGGGGATGAGTACTGGGTTGAGTTATCTCTTGCCTACTTTCTCTTGGTAGGTGTCAAGCTAGGGATGCAGTCCATTCCTGTCGCCACCGCCTGTGCCATTTACCATAAGTTCTTCTGCGAGATCAACCTGGATGCCTATGACCCCTACTTAATCGCCATGTCTTCCCTTTACTTGGCTGGCAAAGTGGAAGAGCAGCACCTGCGTACTCGTGACATCATCAATGTGTCCAACAGGTAACAGCTTCCTGGTCCATGCATTTGGGAAGACGTCCTGGTGTCCACCCAAAAGGGGGGGCAGAGAAGGGTCCCATGGTGCCCTGCCTTCCAGGCTCCAGCAGTCAAGCTTAGAAGGAAGCACCTGGGTGATCTTGAACCAGGGCTGGAAGCAGCAGCAGCAAAGGTGGGAATGAGCCTGGTATCAGAAGCGTGGAGGGAGAATCTGTGGGAAAGAAGCTTGGACCAGATTATGGGGAGCCTCAAAGACCAGATGGAATGGGGAGGGGGTGGGTATGAAGAAGTCCCTGGAGTCACGGTGTTGGGAGGGAGGGGTGTGTGGCTGGAGTAGAGGGAGCTGGGAGCTGGGAGAGATGTGTCGGAGAAGGTTCCTCTGGAGGCTTAGACAGGACAGAATACACCATTTGGGTTCTGTGGGCTCCGCAGCTCAGCCCATCATATGGGGTGGGGGCGGAGCCAGCTTGGCCTTTATCTTATTTAGATGGTGAGAGAAACCCAGTTAGAGTTGCTAAGGAGCTTCTCCAGCCCTGATGTTGGCACAGTGGTCCGTGGGTGGCACCCCTGGGCCCAAGAAACTGTGTTCCTGTTGGGGAAGGGTGCAGGGGTCCAGCCAGCCAGACGCGCTGCGTTGAGGCCTGTAGGAGAGTGATTTATGGAACGTTATTGACTAGTGGTGCATCATAGCCTTTCCAAGAACTCTAATCATTAGGAAAGAAAACGATTTTGTGCTGTTTTTCTTTTAATAGACAGGTAACAGCGAAAGCACTCCCCACCCCCGAAAAGCATGACAGGTTCATGGTGTACCTCAAAAGACTAAGAGTGAAACAGGAGAGGGAAGCGAGGGAGGGTGGCGGGAGTCCACCCATAATTGCCAGGGCCGCAGCAGGGAGGACTGACAGGAGAAGAAATTGGATGGATCGCTAATTAGACATGGGGCCCCAGGTGGGGTTCTGTGGGAACTGGAAAACAAGTAATGAGCTAGGAAGGATGAGTCATCAGCAGAGAGTTTTGATTACTTGCGTGTGAATTTTGTACATCTCGGTTGGCGATCCTGCAAAGGGGAGAGTGTTGCAGACATGTATGGTGTAAAAAAAAAAAAGGACAGAATGATCTGGAAAGACGGAAAGACAGTCTGGGAAATACTAAGCTGAAATACATTCACTCTCCTGTACACATCATCCCCATGATATTTGAAGACCTTCCTTGTGCCCAGAGCGAGAACCCTGGGCATTGCCATCCCGGGTGCTAAAAACTGTCCCTGATGCCAGGCTGGCTGTAACAGGAAACATAGCTGACGCGGCCTGCCAGAGCTTCCAGTGCCTCTGGAGCAATTGCAAAGAGCCTGTCCTTACAGTGTCCTGCTGAGTGATATGGGACTAAAACTAGAAGTTGGCTTCTTTCCTCCGTCAGTTATTGTCTTTATTCTGTACACTAGACATATAGATGAAGAATGATTTGTAAAAACACAAGTAGAGCCCTGACTGGATGGCTCAGTTGGTTGGAGTGTTGTCCTGTACACCAGATGGTTGCAGGCTCCATCCCTGGTCAGTGGGGGCCAGAGGGTGTGAATTAATGGGAGGCAACAGAGGCAACAGATTGATGTTTCTCTCACATGCTGGTGGTCTCGCTCCCTCCTCCTCCTCCCCACTTTTCCCCTCCCCCTCCTCTATACTGCCTCCCTCCCTCTCCTCCTCCCTCTCTCCCCTCTCCCTCTCTCTTCCTCTCCTCTCCCTCTAAAATCAACATATCCTTGGTGAGGATTTTTTTTTAAAAGAGTAGAATGACACTATGTTAATTGTACTGCAGAAGGACATTGGGGCTTATATCTGGACATCAGGTGACTTCAGGGGTTCCTCAAGGCCACCCGTCTGGCTGCCGTGAGCATCGCCGTTTCTCTGTGCAGGTACTTCCACCCAGGCAGTGAGCCCTTGGAGTTGGACTCCCGGTTCTGGGTGCTTCGGGACAGCATCGTACAGTGTGAGCTCCTTGTGCTGAGGGTGCTGCGTTTCCAAGTCTCCTTTCAGCACCCGCACAAGGTATGAACCTCTTTGTTCTTTATACCAAAGGTGCACCCATCCGATCTCTGAGAGCATGTGGGGGACATAGGAAGAGCAGGGTCACAGCTGGACAACCAGGCGGCACACAGTGACTGGCTCAGGTGGCCTCTCCTGTCCCATTCTCAGAGTTTTCTCAGCTTCTGCCTTTCTGCCTGCTCAGCTGTGGCCACAGGTCGGGATCCATGTGAGCCCCTGAAGCCCTCGCAGATCCTGTGACCCGCATAGATTCTGTGCGCAGTGAGCCGTGGGGAAACACGGCTGGTTTCGTGACCTGCCAGAGTTTCTGTCCCTGAGAGTTGCTGCTCTGTCTTGGAGCTTGCATCCAGTTCAGTTTTGCTTAGAATTAGAAACCCATGAGAAAAGCCGGGTCACTCAAGTGAAATAGCACACTCTTGACTGCTAGGACCGCGAAAGTCCCAACAGAAGCGCTGTCTCACATAGCTGCAAAAGGGACCCATTAAACCCTAAGGCACTTGGAAATTGTGACCTGCGGGGGTGGGGGGGGAGGTTGTGAAGCTCTCTGCCAGGATTATTACTTCTTTTTAATTGCATTTTCATTGAGGCAAGTGTAGATGTACAAGCAGTTGGGGAAAGTAACAATGACATCTCGTTTAAGAGGGAGACTTTGCCCAGTCTCCCTGAATGGAAACATTTTGTAAAGTTGATACGATGTAGCTGCTGGGGCGTGGCGGTGTGGCTACAGTGTCCCCGGTTCATGGGGTACTTGGGCATGACTTGTACGGTGCTAGTGCCATACGAAATAATTTTATGGCTTGTGAGCCATGGTGGCATCTCAGTTAACTATAAAACAACTCCAGCACCGCAGGGGCCCCTCATGTTGCCCTTTTCACAATGTCACCCCTCCCTTCCAAACCACCAACATGCTCCTGGAAACCCCCGGCAGAGATTTCGAAGGCGATTTTAAAACAGTTGCATGTCCCTGTGCTGGCTCGATGCAGGGGCAAGGCAGGAGGGCCCTGGCTCTGTGGGGCAGTCACGCAGCAGAGTCTGGGGAAGGACAGCACACACCCGGAGTGGGGCCTTTCCCTTCCGTAGGGCTTAGGACAGGCATAAAGCAGAGGGTGAATCCCCTCCTCCACATGTGCTGGAGCCCCATGCACGAGTGTTCACACCTGTCAAGTAGGCTTATTAGTATGTTCAGTTGATCAGGAGATTCACACAAAGCAGCTGTCTTCCCAGGCAGACAGCTGAGCTGGAAGGTCATTCGTGAAGTGTTTACAGCCATCAGTGCTATTGCAAAATGCAGTCACCTGGCTCTGATTCTCCTGAAAGCAGGCGCCCTAGTACCGGCTGGCCCCCAGCCTGAGCCTGGGCACACGGCACCGTGTTCTGTTCTTCAGATAAGGACGCTCTTCCTGGAGCTTATGTTTGGGGAGGGGCAGAGTGATTGCTGACAGTGGCCAGTGCAGGACCATGTGGTGGAGAGGGATTTCCATGGGGGTGGCCATCAAGAGTGGCCCAGGTGGGGATCAGGAGCAGGGCATGGAGGACAAGAGTAGGTGGGCACATAGGGATTGGGGCAGGAACAGAGATGGTTTCAGGCACAGGGAGTGAGTGCAGGGCCCAGAAGAGGAGAGAACCTGGTACAATCAAACCCAGTGAGGGGGAGTAGGGTGTGGGCGATGAGGCTGAGAGGGGGGCTGGGCTTGGGTGCCAGCGGAAGGCACTGGGGCTTTTTTCTAAGTGATACAGGGCACCATTGGAGGGTTCGAATGGGAGGTAACTGGATTCAATCTGTGTTTTATACACATCAAGACAGTTTATGGTAGAGTGGCTGGCAGGCAGAGGAACCGCCGTGCCTCCCAGTGAGGAGGCGGGTGACTAGGGGCCAGAGCCCTGAAAGCCACCTGGCTGACTGGCTTGTCTTTGCAGTACCTGCTCCACTACCTGATTTCCCTCAAGAACTGGCTGAATCGTTACAGCTGGCAGCGGACCCCCATCTCCGTCACGGCCTGGGCCCTGCTGCGGGACAGCTACCACGGCGGGCTGTGCCTTCGGTTCCGGGCTCAGCACATAGCTGTGGCAGTGCTCCATCTGGCCCTGCAGGTGTATGGGGTTGAGGTGCCCGCCGAGGCGGAGGCTGAGAAGCCGTGGTGGCAGGTGAGGTGATGCTCAGTACACTGGCATGTGTCCCCTTCCTTTGCCTAAGGACCTTCACAAGTCTCTGTACCTGGGTGTTCATGTTCCTTTCTAGTAATAAAACCATAAGAGAGGTGAGGGCTTCTTGGGAATATCGCAGCTTGAAAATACCCTGTAATTTCGAAGTCTGAGGCAGAGATTCTCCCCCTTGGCATTGTGGACACTTGGGGCTGGGTCATTCTCTGCGGCGGGGCATCCTGGGCAGTGTAGGGTATGGAGCACCGTCACTCCACCCACTCAGAGCCAGGGGCAGCTTCCCCGCCAGTCATGACAACCAAACTTGTCTCTTGATATTGCCGAGTGTCCCAGGGTAGGGGTCCCCTCCCAGCTGAGACCTGCTGAGCTCAGACCGACACTTTTATTGAATTGAGTGGGAGCTTGGCATAGTTCAGACAGTAATAAACCTGGTTTCACACAAGAAGTATAGAGGGCGCTCTAAAAAGATGGGTGGATGATAGATAGCTACATAGATGGTAGAGATAGGCAGGTAGGTAGGTAGGTAGGTAGAAGATGGATGAATGGATACCTTAGATGATAGGTAGGTAGATGGATGATAAATGGGTGGGTGGATGAATAGGTTAGGTGGATGATAGGTAGGTGGAGAGAGATGAGACTGACGATTGATAAATTCCTGTCTCCCCAAGACCTACAGAATCCACAGTGATGTTCGTAGATACTGAGTTGAAACCTGTCCATCAGAAGGGCTGTGCTCAAGGACTTCTGCAGTCTTGTCAGATGTTCCCTGGGAAGTCCCATTGTTTCAAAATGGGATTTTGAGATCATTTTGTTTTTTTCTTTCCCATACTCGAAGTTTGCCATTCCTTTCTTCATGAAACGTTATTGCTTCGCCTTGTCCTAGAATGAGGTTCTTTTGTAAGCAGGATTTCAGGTAACTGAAGGTCTCTCCTTTTGGTACATCCCCCGTCCTCCACAAACCCACAGTGACCAGAAACTTTCTAAATGTGTCATCGATTTCCCTGAAGGGAATGTGCCCCGTGGGTGCCTTCCTGGGCCTGCCCCTCACTGCCTCTCCCCTCCTGCAGCTCTTGGCTTATATGGTGCCTTCGCCTTTCCTGACACTCCCTCCCCCTGGTCTGCTTGCCTCCCATGGGAGACCACAGCCTTCCCTGCCCTTTGCTCTGCCGGCCTTTATTGTCTGTCTGGTCTCCCCTGCCCCCCCCCCACTTGCCAGACTGTAAGCACCTGGAGGCCAGGGGTCTTCTCTGCTTGACCAACTGCCCCATACCCAGTGCCTACACCTGGCATATAGTAGGTGCTCACATATGTGAAGAAATGCATCCATACCCGGGTCTTGGGCTACATGAATCCCCCAGCAGCATGGGGATGAAAGGGCATCTGTGTGGACAGAATTATTGCTCCGTGCTGGGGCTTCTTAGGGAGCTCCGGATCATGTGCCTGCAGTGCCTCTGCTCTGCTGGGGCTGCCACTTGCTGGCCCTGCTCTCCGAGGCCATCTGGTGGACATAGAGTCCCCAGTCCATTGGGTGCTTGGATCCACAGTGTCGTCACTGGTTTCCCATTGTCCCTGCGGGTTGTCCTCTGTGTCTGCCTTCTCTTCGCTTGCTCCTGAACTTAACAGGGCGCCACTGTATTACCTGTGCTCCACACTCTCAGCCCTCACGAGATCAGAGCACCAGGAAGCAGCACCACCATGAGCTTGTTTTCTGGGCACCACCGACCTAACCAGTACTCTCACAACTGGGAAGAAGGGCTTCTTTGGGGGGTGGTGTGCTCACGTTTACTCAGCTCTTCACCTTTTCTGGATGGCTCTGGGCCCTTGGCACTGGTAGCATCTAGAATCCGGACACCTTTTGAACTCATGAGCGGTGAAGGCTGGCTCCCAAATGATGTCTCGCCTGCCCGGTCCTGGAACACTTATGTCTGATTTGCAAAACACTTTCCCTGCTTGCGTGCTCTCTGCCCGCCACTGTTTGCTGCAACTGCTTGTCATCACTTGTCTGCTGTGGGCTGGGGCTCCACTATGCTGGTCAGGAGACCTAGCAAAGCTTGACACGTTTCCCCGCTGCTAGCCTGCCAGCACTCGAGTGTGTGAGTTGCAGCAGGCCTTTGCGCCAAGCCTTGTTGAGCCTCTGGGTCCATGAGGCACTGCCTCTAACTCAGTAGCATGTTGTAGAGTGTGTCAGTTTCTGTCCTCTAATGCTGAATACTATTCCATGGTCTGGATGGACCACGTTGTGTTTGTCCAGCCCTATATGGAGTGACACCTGGGTTGCTTGCAGTTTTTGGCCGAAACTACTTTTAATGGTCACTTCTCAGTTTGGGGTCTCCAGGAGCACAGAGGTAGTGGACAAAGACAAGCCCATATTTCTGAGGTATTTGTTTTTCACCCGGAGCCCAGGGCGAGACAGACAGCCTTCCTCAGCCAGGGCTCAGGGGGTGTTCAGGTCACTGTTTCCCACGTGAGGTGGTAGCCTGTGGAGGGTCCTATGAGGACTTTGGAGGGGGTGGATTCAAGTCCAGTTTTTGTCCTGGCTCAGCCCCAGGCCTGACCCTCATGGCACCTTGGTTCCCCAGGCAGCAACCCCGTGGCCCAGGGTGGACACAGCATCCAACCAAGGTCTCTTTGTGTTGCTTGCTTTTTATTTCCCATGTCATCAGGAGCCCCCAAGAACGCCCCCAGGCTCCATGCTTGGCTAGGAGGACTCACAGAACTCAGAAAAGCCGTTATACTTGTGGCGATGGTTGTTAGGGTTAATTATAGTGAAAGGTGTGTGTAGGGCGGGTCCAGGAGAGACCAGGAGCAAGCTTCCAGGTCCCCCGCCAGTGGAGTTGTGCAGACAGCACAGTGTCTCTCAGCAATGATGTGTGACAACGTGCACAGAGGGCTACCACCAGGGAAGCCCCCCTGAGCAGTGGTGCCCAGGGACTTTACTGGGAGTCGGCCCTGCAGTCCTGCAGCGGCCACGTGGCTGACCTCAGCCACTCAGTCTGCAGCCCCTGCAGGTCAAACTCATATGTTCTCTCCAAGCCCCCAGCAGAGCGCAGTCTGTTGTCAGCACAGACTACCTGGCAGGGCCCTTGTGCCGGGGGCCTAGAATTCCCCTCCCAGGAGCCAGGCAAGGGCCAGACCTTCCTTGGGATCATTCAGAGTCAGCCCTGAGCTGCACACTACTCTTGGTTTGGGCCCCTGGGGACTCATCTTACAAGTTTATAATCTCTCTGGCACAGTCAAGAGGATCTTTTGTCCAGACTATAGAGCCAGATCCATGTGTTCCCCATGGGCCAGCCTAGGGTGGGGTGGGGTCAAGGTGATCTAGCATGTTTATTTCTTGAAATGGATTCCTGCCCCTTTCTCTCCCAAGATTCCTAGAGATCTCCAAGCTGAGAGAGGCCAGGCGGAGGTTGTGGGGAGGCAGGCGCCTGTGCTCTTGGCCCACCTCTATTGCCAACTCCCTGGGTAACCCAAGGCAAGCCCCCTATCCTGTCTGGGTCAGATGATGACCCAGGCCTCTTCCACCTGGAATGTTCTGTGATCTGCTTTGCGATCGACCTTGGCAGGCTGGAACTGGACTGGCATTGCAGAGAGCCATCGTCATTTTCCAATAGTGAAGTCCTCATGCCGTTCCCCCCACGTCCCCCGCCATGCAGTGTGATTTGCACTTAGCGGTGGGAGCCTTGTGTGACACAGAGGGAGTCTAATCGGAACCTGTTTCCTTCTCCTTTCTAGGTGTTCAGTGACGACCTCACCAAGCCAACCATTGATAACATTGTGTGCGATCTCATTCAGATTTACACCATGGACACGGAGATCCCCTAAGGTCCAGGTGCAGGCCTGCCCAAAGAGAGGCCTGAGGTGCTCAGTTGCCAGGGGACGGTGCCACCACATTGCCATCATGGCCAGTGCCCAGAGGACTGGCTGGGAGAACTGGTTTCCTGCTGCCGGAGATGGGCTGGTGAAGGCAATGGCATGTTGCCATGTTGAGCCTAATGCCATGACTGTCCCCGGCAGCCATGGTCCTGACAGTGACAGGAGCTGTACCCCTAGCAGGCAGGCGTGTGCTGTGTGGGGCGGCTCCGAGGCACCCCTGTCTGCCTTTGTCCTTGGAGAGGACACAGACTGCCGTCGAGATTTGGAATCATTGGAAGGAACATCAAAGAACAGATGGCACAGTACTTTGGGGGATATTTTTTAAAGGCCAGATTTATAGAAGGTATAAATAGATGAAGTTTTATTTTGTTTAATAAAAGATGATGCAAATGAATGGACACACCCTGACTTTGCTTTGTAGCCAGCGCTGCCCTGGGGTGTTTCTGGGTGCTGTCCGGACTCTGTTTCTCCTTCCATGCTCTGCTGTC
Organism: Artibeus jamaicensis; assembly: GCF_021234435.1. Lineage (NCBI taxonomy): Eukaryota > Metazoa > Chordata > Mammalia > Chiroptera > Phyllostomidae > Artibeus > Artibeus jamaicensis. The sequence continues at coordinate 1,110,320 of NW_026521282.1, forward strand.
CACGTGGGACTGCACCTTGTGCTCCCAAGACGTTTCTGGGGAAGGCCCTCTGTCACTTCTTCAGGGCATGACGGCACAGCACGGGCCCGTGTCGTGGCGGTGTCTTCTGAGGAAGCCCACATGTCATCACTGCTCCACCACTGGCACATTTGCAGGGCTTGGCGATCATCCTGCCCGGGTGAGAGCATATGTTTTGGAGGGGGGGGGTTAGGCATTATTGTGCGGGTTCGAAACACAAAGATCTGACCAAAATGTAATTAGGAAGTAATACATTTAAAAAAACATTTTATTTATTGGTTGGGGGGAGGGAGATCAATTTCTTGTTCCACCACCTCAGTGGTGGACCCTTGTATGTGTCCTGACTGCGGATGGAATCCACAGCCGTGGCACATGCAGATGACGTTCTAACCACGTGAGCCACCCGGCCAGGGCAGGAGCAATAAACGTTTAGTGTTGAGGTACTGAGTTTGAATGGGAAATGTAGAGAATTTCAGAGCCATGGCACCCCCGTCTCCAACTCCCACTCAGAAGGCACTTCGTGAAGGACTGCTCTTGGGTGAGTCAGGGAAGCAGACCAGCCTGGGTTCTGATCCCTGTGAACCCCCACTGGGCTCAGTGCACACTGGTGGGACCGTCCTGTCAACACATGATGGCATAGGGTCTAGAGGGCTGTCCCAAGTACTTCCCTTCATTTGGGAGGTTGTCACCAGGGGACCGTGGGCTGTGAACACTGGCTGCCATGCCCCGTGGCAGCCACTGCGGTGGGGGGTGGCTGGAACACCTGGAGTCTGCCAGGGCGCTTCCGGGCGTTCATCCCTGGTTGGCACAGGGAGGAGTCACACTCGTAACAAGTCAGGCAGTGCAGCTTGCTCGAGTTTACAAAGTAGGCTATTTAATCTTCAGGGTGAGGGACCAAAGTACATGTCAGTAAGTGTCCCCTTTTTCATTGTGTCCTTTTCACATCTGCACTCCCAGCTTAATTGGGAGCCCTTGGAGGGCAGGGTCAGCATCTAGGTTGGGGACCCGGGGTGAGGGGCCCAGCCCAGCAGGCCTCTGAGGACAGCTTCAGTGCCCTTGCCAGTCCTGTCTGCCTTCTGCTGTTCAAAAGGCACCTTGCCTGTGCCATACCCTTCTTCCCTGCAAACTGGGCCCCAGCACCCCCGGGCCTTGCCCGTGTTGTATCGACAGGGCACTGCTCTTGGCCAGTGCCTACCATTGATTTGAAGGGACCTAAGAGACGGGTGTTTTGCTTATTGAATTCTCTGTTGTCTCTGCCCTGACAAGGTCGCAGACTCCTATAGAAGTGTCCATTTCTTTGGATCTCCTCAGGTTCAGCTGCCAACGAGGTGGCTGGCCCCATGCAGTTGATGGGGCCATGTTCTTAACTCTCAGAAGGAAGAACCCCCCTGGTCTGGATGGGAGGGCGCTCCAACTCTGCCTGTTCCAGTTTGTCCCCTCCCTATACCCCGCCCCGGGACAGATCAGAACCAAGTGGGGATGGTTGGATGAAGCTCTCTAAGGATTCAGCAAGCATCCCTACCCGCCCCCCCGCCCCCCGACAGCCACCATACCAAACCCAGAAAGCGTGGCCTGCAAAGCTCTGGGTGGGTGGCAGGGGCTAATGCAGTCTCTGTGGAGATTCTGTGGGTCTAGGTTTCCTTTCCTGATGACTGGATACCAGGTGAGTGGCTTTCTCTCTATGGGACTCAGTTTCCCACTTTATAAATTCAGCAGGTTGGACCAAATCGTCTCAGACTATAATTGTTATTTTGAAATCCCATGGTAAAAAAAAGCGGGGAGTGGGAGGAGGTGGAGAAAGCAAAGAAGAAAAACCAAGAAATGAAAATCCCTTGACCTGCGTGTATACAAGTCGCACTGTCCTGGGGACTTGCTGGCTTTGCGTACTGGCCTCGGCCTGTCATCTCAGTGTCTGGCACTCTGTGTGTTTTGCTGGAAGTCACACCTTTGGTGTGTGTTGCCATTGGAATAGAGACGAAGGGAAGGCATTGGGATGTATGTGACACTGTCTGGGAATATGTGACTTGCCGGCCCTGCTTTGTAAGGACACTTGGCCATAGGATATAAATTAACATCAGTGGTACAAGGTGGCTTTTTTGTTGTTGTTGTTCATTTTGGCTTCCTATAACTGAGGCTTTTGTAAAACACCTAATGGGGATTGAGGATATACAGCCTCCCATCTCCTTTATTGTAAGTTTAAAAAGGTCAGCAATGGCAAATCAAGAAGATTTTCCAGAACCTGAAACTTCCAGGAGCTTTTTAATGTATAGCAGTTTTTTCAAAAGAGCTTTGAAGAGATTTTGAAAACAGATTTTACTTATGTTTTAGAGAGGGGAAGGGAGGGAGAAAGAAAGGGAGAAAAACATCACTGTGTGGTTACCTCTCTCATGCAACCAACCTGGGACCTGGCTTGCAGCCCAGGCATGTGCCCTGACTGGGAGTGGAACTGGTGACCTTTCAGTTTGCAGGCTGATGCTCGATCCAGGGAGCCACACCAGCCAGGGCTAGAGCACATCTTAATCACTATAAAGTGGTAAATGACTGAGTCTTACTCAACATGTCAACCTGGTAGAAGGAGGAATGCAAACCAGGTTCTATGAGGGACTTGGCCCATCTGTTCCTTTTCAGCTGCGATGGAGTGAATGGTGTCCCCAGAAGAGGTTCACATCCATCCCAACCCCCTGAGAACAGGTCCTTATTTGGAAATACGGTCTTTGCAGATGTTGTCAAGATTATATGAGATCCTTCAGGAGTAGGGGCCCTAATGCAACGTGACTGGTGTCCTTAGAAGAAGAAACATACACAGAGGGAAAAGATCATGTGACAACAGGAGTAGGGACTAGTGATGTGGCCATGAGCCAAAGATTGCCGGCCACCAGCTGAAGCTGGAAAAGACAAGTTTTCTTCCTTAGAGCCTTGGAGGAAGCGTGGCTCTGTTTACTCCTTGCTTTCCGACTTCGGGTTTCCAGAGCTGTGGCAGGATAAGTGTTTGTTGTTGGAAGCCCCCCAGTTTGTGGAACTGTGTTATAGCAGCACCAGGAAAATCCTACGTGGCCTTCCCCAGAGTACCAGTATGCACCCTTGCTCCCAGGGTGTCACTGGGTGATGAAGATGGTGTTGGCTTTGTGGATAGATGAGTGTTGTAGTGTTTCCTTACCCGAGCCATTCTACTAAGTACCAATTTTTCCCCCTGTCATATTTGATACTGTGAATCAGTGGGAAAAAGAATCCCTAGACACATGAACCATTCTTTTGAGGGAGCACAATACCTCTCCAGGAGTGAGGTGCTATCTGGCATTTGGCCTAATGCAGACTTACATAGCTTTATGGTTTGAGTTGGACTTGCACATCAATGAAGAAGCAAGTGCTCTTTGTTATTTGTTTGCTGTTTGCAGCTATTTATCCTTTTGCTTTTTTTTTTTTTAGAAGTGTAGGTTCTGGTGGTGGTAGGGAGGGAACTGAGAAGCCATTTTTCTCCTTTCTTGGCACCCTCCCTGGAAAATGCATCCTCTGGTACTGCCAAGTCTAAAAGGGTAACGTGCAGAGTAGAGAAATAGAAATATGAGGAAATGGGACGCGGGGAGTCTAGGAGCCATCACTGCAGTAGTCACTTGCAAGTGTCAAGCCAGCATTGACTTTGTGGCTCTGCTGGTGAAGCAGAGGGGGCGGGGTGCATGTAGAGCACAGATGTCCGCATGCACAGGTGCTCAAAGTCACCTGGTGAGTGAAGGGATGAGTGGCAGAATGACTCATGGAGCAAGTGAATGAGTAAAATAATGGGTTTTCGTTCCATGGCTTGGGGCTAAAGAAGTCTCTGATTATAAGCCTTGGGTATCACTTGGTGAGGATGGGAGTGGGTGGGGGAGGGTGGCTGGATATAAAAGGTGCAGGTGCTGTGGTAAACGGTTTGGCAGTTCCTCAAAAATGTAAACGTAGCGTTACCATATGATCCCACATTTCCAACTCTGGGTATATACCCCAATGGACTGAATGCAGAAACTTGAACAGATATTTTTACACACTTGTGTTTACAGCAGCAATGCTTGCAGCAGCCAAAAGATGGAAGCAACCCACGTGTCCATTGATGGATGAATGGATTAACAAAAAATTGTCTACCCATGTTACAGAATGCCATTCAGTCTGAAAAAAGTAGGAAATTCTGATACATCTTTCCACATGGATGAACCTTGAGGATATTATGTTGAGTGAAATAAGCCAGTCACAAAAGCACAGATTTTCCGTTCTGTGAGGGTTCTGGAGGAGTCAAACTCATAAGACAGTAGAATGGTTGGAGCCAGGGACTGGGAGAGGGTGATGGGGAGTTAGTGTCTCATGGGGACAGACTTCACTTTGGGAAGATGCAAAAGTTCAGGAGACGGATGGTGGGGATGGTTACACAACAATGTGAATGCACTTAACGCTGCGGAACTGGTTAAAATGGTTATGATGGTAAATTTTATATTGTATATATTTTACCAGAATAAAAAGAAGAAGAGGGAATTCACTCGTGTGCCAGGTTCTGCCATTTGGGTTGGTTTGCTGGCATTGGATTGTTGCAATCATCTCTAGTCCCTGACCCATACCTTCCTCTGAAGACACATGGAGGGGGGAGGCGACAGTCAGGCCAGGCCCTTCCAGGTCAAGACATTTAGAGGACTACCATGCACACCTCTGTCAGGAGTGCCTCTGACCCCACAGGATGGGTGAACCCCTTCCATAAGGACTAGAAAGGCAGAAAGGATGCTGTATGCTCAGGGGAATGCCACCACTCGCAGGGCTTGGCCTAGCTGGGCAAAGCAGATGAAGACATTTTCTTTTTGTCCCGGATGATAATTCACCAAAGAATAAATCACACACATCACCCAGACCAGGATTGTAGGAGCCTTTCATTTTTTTTATACACAGAAATTTTGGTCTATTCTTTAATTAGGAAATTCAACTACAGACTTTAAATTATTATGCATCTGTGGTCTTCCTCATTAAGATATTTTTGTTCATCTTTATAACAAGCAGATAAAAATGTAAAACATTTAATAACTGAACACAGTGGACCAAGCCATTCCATATAATATAATGTTTTATAGAGAGGGGCTCCCTGATGAGACAGGTCCCTTGGCCTGAAGACTACAGAAACCAGAGCAATAATCCGAGGTCACGGCCCCCCTTTTCTGAACCACACACCCCACGGATAGGCGATCTAGGGACTAAACAATTGACGTGTACAGTAGGCAACTTTGTACAGCAGCAGCGAGGGTTGTTTAAATACATGTGGACCATTAGTTCTATCAATGTGTCTACAACAGAGTGAAAAGAAGCCCATGAGTGTAGCGTTATGGAGCTTATCTTCTTCAATTGAAACGTTTCCAATTTTATTTCTTGTTTAAGAACACACAGACCCTCAACAAATTGAGTTGCCCTTTTTGTTGTGGTTGTTTAAACAAGGACATAGGGAACAATTTACAAATGGGTAACATTCTCAGTGTGCCCTTTGGAAAAAAGGGATGGCTTTAAGTTATCTGTAGCTGGCATTTTAAGTGGGATTTTCTTTTCTAACCGAAATTCCTTTGCCCGAGATTTGACTACTCCTGCTCAGGGGTAACATGGCATTCATGTTAATGGCGGAGTCCCAGCATGGATGCTTACAGATGCAGGTGGAGGTAAGATAGGACCCCGCCTGTGGGTGCTGGAGGAGGGGTGTGATGGGCGGACCAGCCTTGCTATCAGTCCAGCTGCTGCTCAGCTGCTGAGTGTGCCCATATGCACCTGCAGTTTCCACTCTGACCTATGGCCCTCAGTTCTCAGTTGACCTCCAGTGGCTCAGCCTCAGGCCCAAGCCACAGGTACATGGAGGAACCGTGGTTGGACCCCAACTGCCTCCCTGAAAAATGTGAGACAGATGAATTCAGATGGTAAAAGAACCCTTGCTGCTTTTTTTTTTTTTGCATTTCCCTCCCTGGCTAGGGTGCATTTGGGGGAAACTGAGACTTGGCTCACTGGATTCCCACACTGCAAAGCGGGGGCTCCCGAGGGAACTATCTGAGGAGCCCAGGGCCAGCTCTCCCCACCTGCAGACCAGGTGTTCGGCTGATGCGGTGAAACTGACCTCCTCAGTCTTTCAGACTCATGAGAAAGGGCCACAGGTGTGATTAGAGCAACAGCCACGAGGTGCCATGGCTCCCAGAGGCTTTGCTTCAGCATCTGTTTCCCTGATGTCTCTGTAGGTGGCTGCAGACACAAATGCATGTTGTCCATGGGTCATAGTTGTCTTTGAATGAGAAGACTTGGGGTCAGAAGAGTGCTTTGGCGAGTTGTGACTGAACTTTTCCCACTCGCTTTATGGGCGCCTCGGCAACAACTTGTTGGCATTTGCCAAAGCAAAGAGTGGGAGTCTAGTTGGAGGTGCCGAGAGGGCTGGGGTCTGCATTGCAGCCGAGTCAGCTCCTCTTGGGTTTTGATGGTACCTCTTCCTCTGCTTTCTGGCTGACTCTTGTCACTGCCTCCCCCATTCTGGGTCCCCCCATGGGGTCACAGGTGGCAAGGGGCAGAGGTTCATGCTCTTGAGGTTGAGTTAAAGACAAAGAAAGCCCACCAGCCAGAATTCAGCACTTGAAGTTGAAATGAAAGGAGACTGACAGCAAAACTCCCCGTTCTACCTCCTGTAAGGGATCCTTCTCATGAATACTTTGGTATTTTCCTTTTAAGTAAAAATTCCATTGAAATGATGTTTTCCCCTCTATAAGCAGAGGTCTCAAAGTGCAAATGTTCCAATTGTAACTTCTTTCACTTTAACCACGTCCTTCTCTCCCCCAACCTTCTACTGGGAATCTCAATGGTGACTTCGCCAGGAACGTGCCAGGAGGAGGGAGAACAGAGGGGAGGAGCAGGGGAGTCAGGGATGGGGCAAGCAATCAAAAAGATATTCTTGCAGTCTAGTTCCCTGAAAAAAAAAAAAAAACCCGCCACAATAAATAATGAAATTTCAAAATAAAAACACTGATAAGAGGAATGGAAATATCATGCCGATAAATAGTTCCTTATTCTTTAAATATGCATCTAGTCATATATGTACGTATATGTCTATATGCACACACGCACACACAGACTGCACATGTGTCCTGGGGATGGGGTGCTTGGCAGTTCCAGTATGTTTGCAGGTGGCTCCCTCTGGCGGCCGTCTGGTTAGGGGCATCCTTCCCATTCCTGCAAAGCAGTGCTTGGCCTATTTTCCTTTTGTATGAATCTGTTTATCCAATTGCTATCCAGTGGGCGCAACGAAGTTCCCAATAAACCAAAACCAACCGCCTACCCCACCATATAGCCCAAATGACAAACATCTGGTGGCATTGTAGTGTTCACTAAAAAAAAAGCTCTGATAGAAAAAAAGGGGGGAACACAGCTCTTCTTGTTCTCTTGTGTTTCCTTCCTTCTCCTCCTCCTCCATTTCCTTGGTCCTAGGTAAGAAACCTTGAATGGATTGGCTTCTTGCAAGTGCTGTGTGAGCAACATCTTCAGCTGCCTTGGCTGTGCCCTCCTTGCAGGCTTGTGCATCCTGCCTGGGTGCCCATGTGTGCAGGGGTGCGCGTGCTGAGAGCAGTTATGCTTAGAGTGACGTCTCCACGCTGTGGAGTGGACTCCCGGGTCTGGAAGAAAACACTGACGAGGTAGCTGACTTGGTGCCATGCGTGGTCAGGTAGATGCCGCTGTCTATGGCGTTGTTGTTCTGGTTGGGGGATGGGGGTGGGGGGGCACGCAGGTGCTCCTCGTTCTCATCCACGTCCGTATCATCTATGAGCGGGATGTTGTGGGTGTAGTCATTGATCAGAAATTCGGGCGTTGCCATGAAGTTATGGATGGAAGTCTTGGATTCCGGTTTCTCCAGGCCTTCATAGAGTGAGCTACGGAATGCTTTCACCACTCGGATCTAGAGCGGGAGGTGGGGGGACAGGAGCCCGAGGTGGGAGCATGGAGGGGGGGGGAGGGAGCAAAGAAGGGAGGAAGGAAAGAAGAAAGAAAGGAGACAGTCAATGGCAGACTGGCGCTGGCAAGTTCCACCCACGTCAATGGCAGAGGGGTCACTGTGTGACAAGTGTTCATCCTTTGGATTGGGACAGTTGGGGTGGCTCTGCCTGGCTGCGGTAAGGATTTTCAGTTTGGGTCTCAGTCTTGTCAACTGATCCACATGCAGGAAGAGTGACAGTGGCTTTCTCTAGGTTGATCTGGGCAGATATTCTGGAACTCAAGAGTGACAGAAGCACTGGGTTCTTGGCTGCTACCTCTCCTTTCCCTATCCTACGGGTGGTGCATTGGTAACCTTTCTCGAGTCGATCTCCCTTCCTGCAATTCTCTAGGGACCGCTTCTGTGCCCTCCCAGCTCTCTTGGCCACAGCCAGCACCTGCATGCCAGACCCTCACCAGCCCCCCTGCTAAGTCCAGCAGCCGTTTCTGTGTCTCTATCTTATCTGACCCCTCAGGAGCACTCAACACAGCCAACTGCCCTTTCTAGAAACTTACCCTGGCTTCTCTGACATTTCCCAGGCCTGGCCCCCCTTCTACCTCACCGGCTACTCTGGCCCCGTCTCTTCTACTGCTCCTTCCTCTGTCCCAGGGTGCCCCAGAGTCCTGGCCTGGCCCTGACCCTCTTCCTATCTGACCATACCTCCAGGTCCAGCTCCTAGCCCTGGACATGGCTCTGGGACTCATCTCTCTATGACCAGGGACTGCGGCCCAGGCCCTTCCTCAGAGTTCCAGGGTTGAGAGCTTTTCAGTTCCCCACCTGGAGGCATCCATAACTGAAAACGGCCCCGCTTTCGATTTGCACCCACTAACCCTGTCCTGAGCAGATTCCATGATCCACTGCAGTGATTCCTTGTGTCTCTGTACAGCCCCCTGGCCCACATCTGGGTGCATTTGACTGGATCATCATTTCCCTTAGAAGACCTCTACCCATGTATCTCCTATTAGCAGAAGCTCTTTGAAATCTGGTGCAGTCTGCCCCTCCAGCCTTTCTCATGCTGTGTTCGCCTCTTTTTTACTCTCCGAAACAAATTCTTTCAGTCCCTCCACTAAGGCTTTTCTACACCTTGTTACTTGGCCATCTCACCAGCATCTGTAGACCTCAGATTAGTGTAACTTCCCACAGAGGAGCTTCCCACAATGCCCTGCTCCCCAGACATGGTGGGCCTCTGAGCACTGCATCTCCGGTAAGACCTTGCTCCAAGAATTAGCCTCATGGTCTCTCTGACCCCTCCCTTCACTGGTTCTCCACCCTCACTCACGTTTATGCTCAAGTCTCACCAGGCTTACAAGTCACAGAGTTGCTGCCTCTCTTTTCTCACTTTCTGGTCCCCAGCCTGAGTTCCCTCTTGCTTCTAGAAGCCAGACACAACAGGAAGGCCTTTGCTGGCCTGAGGTAGGGAAGCCGGCCCCTCCCTTTGTGAGCGGGTGAACATAATGTGAGTTCCAAAGTCATTCTAGGTCCCAGGTTCTAGGATTTGGTTTTCTTGGTTTAGATAAGGTATTGGCAAACTGTGGCCCAAGGGCTAACTCTGGCCCTCGACCATTTTATAAATAAAGTTTTATTGGCACACAGCCACGCCCTTCATTTATGCATTGCCTATGGCTGTCTTCAAGACCCCAGGGCAGAGTTGTATAGTTGAAATAGAGGCTGGGCCTGCAAAGCCCTTTTTTGGAGACTTTTGCTGTCCCCTCATTTAGACCATGAATCACACTGTTGACAATGAGTTCCTTTCAACCCTCTAGCCTCTGGTCCCTAGGCATTGCTCCACTAAGCACAGTGCTCGTAGATCAGTTTAAACCAGGCAAACCTCACAGTCTTTCAAGTGCAAAATAGTGAGCCAAATAGCTCCATACAATTGAAATTTTCTACCTCCATGTTTTAAATTCAGTTAGGATTTTCTCTGAATTTGGGAAGCTGCACCTTCCAGATTGCAGATGGCCAACTATTTGCACTTAGTTCCTTAATTCCTGCAGACAAGCTTTGGCAATAGGGGTAACACATAAATTGAGAATTGTTTGGTATTTTTAATAAAAAGAAACAGAATGTACTTTTTATAGCCATTACAGATATGGCTTCATTATTTGTGCTTTTTCTGGTGCCAGAATTGTGGGGGAGCCAGCAGAACATCAGTCATGGCTGTGGGGGACTCCCCATTCCAACTGTCGGCCACACCCCTGAAGTCACAGGAATGAGAACAAGCTGCAAGCTGCTACCCTTGACTCTGGGAGCCTTTTGTGGTGGTTTTGCCAGCAATGATCTGGTGACCCTGGTTATAGTCCTTCCCCTTGCTGAGCTGGTCCTCTCACTTGGACCTGGGTCACGTGATCAGACCAAGCCCCCACTCAAACCCTGTGGTCTCCCTGCACCTGGTTAAACTCCAAATCTTTGCCCGAAAAGGTTAGTAAGCCCTTCCCTTCCCAGCTTCTGCTGTCCCAGCCTGGAAGGTTCCTTCAGGGTGCACCTCATCAGTGTAATCAAAGACTCACTTTAATGACTGTCTTGTCACTGGCCTTGAGGGACGGATTGTGTCTGCCTGTTTGCCACCTACTGGCACGGAGCAGTTGCTCAGTCACCAAGAGGGGGTGCCAGCGCTGGCCACTCAAACATTCCGCTGGTGGGGGCTTTCGGGTGGGTTAGTGCCATCTTGAGGGTCTCTAACAGTTGACCTGTAGGTTCCATTCCCCTGTATTCACATCTTGGGCTATTAACAAAGAGCTTGGCATTTGTCTTATGATGGGGTGCTTTCAGGCCACTCAACACTGAAGGGCGTAGTCAACTCCTGAGATGCTGGCTCAGTGAGAAGTGGCAAACATTTCTAAGACACCCACCCTGGGGGGTCAAGCTTACACATGGGGCCCAAGGGACATCCCTATGGTGGAGTTTAGTGTGTCCCCGCAAAAGCATGACCAAGACTGAGTGGAACCAGTGCCTTTACCCAGCACATGGCCCCTACTGCCTCCTCAGGCTCTTCTCCTGGCCTGGGGTGGTCCCAGGGATCCAGGGTGGGGTCCTCAAGGCAACCTCTTTATCTCTACCACTCCCAAAGGGACCTTGCCTCCCTGAAGACTGTCAGTGCCGCCTACAGCCCACAGACCCCCTCGATGTTAAACATGCCCTCTGTACCACCCCCACCTGTGTCCGTAGCCAGGGCACACCCCTTTCCGGCATGCCAGACTTATGTACCTGCTGCTCCTTCACCTCTTGTCCGATGGCTAATGGGTCCTTGAAGAAGAGTACCCTCAGCCTTATCCTGGCCAGCTCTGGTCCTCATCTAGTCTTTCTGTCCCAGTGCAGGGCTCCAGCTGAACTTCAGAGGCACCTGAACACCTGACACGTTGCCATATATCAGTGTGTCCTGTGGCACCCTAGTTCCCAACCTCTTCACAGTGACGCCCTTCCCACCTCTGCTGCTTCTGCCATGTCTGTTGGGCCCCTGGAGGCTACTCGGGATCTACAACCCTTGCAGGCAGAGATTCCACCTGCTTGGTCCTTCTATCTTTTCCAGGATCCTACCTGTGTGACAGATGTCCTTGGGGTCCCTTTTCTCTGACTGCTGAGTCAGGCCCTGCCCTCCCCCACCTTCCAGTGGGGACTCCAAACATTCAAGGAGGATAATTTAAAAGTAAAAGAGAGGTGCGAAAAGCACTCCCCACTAAAGATGACTCCTAAGGGTATGGCCACAGCATCTGGGAAGGAGGATCAAGTTGGGCTGGGGCTGGGAGGCTCTCCTGTAGCGTCCTGTCTCACCCTGACTAAGGCCTAATGTGCCACCGTGCCCTCACTTTTTCCTTTACTGCCTGAGTGCCCACCCTGGCCCCTGCACCCATCTCCCTCTCCCTTCTCAAGGTTACTGTTTTGTCCCATTCGGAAACAGAGCCTTTCTTGGTGCCAAAGTCCCCTCCAGCTGCTGGCAAGAGCCTGAAGAATGCTGTTGGTACTCACGGCTTCCATTTTAATTCACTCTGTTCTCTTCTGTCCCTGTTTCCTGGAAACCCCCTCACTGGGCACTCAGTGCTCCCCATACCACACCCCTACTTTCTGTCTGGGCTTGGGTCTCCAGGTCCTCCTCCTTCCTCTCCTTATCTCTTGTGTCCAGGGGCCCCAGGACTTGTCGTTGGGCGTTTTCTCGATTTTTATGCACATCCACAAATTTCCTAGGTGCTCCTATCTGCCAACACCAGCTCCCTGCTCACCACTCCCACATCTCCATCTCCAGAACCCTGCCTGCCTCTTGCACTTTACCTTCCTCCTCCCACGCCTCCTGGCTTTTCCTGCTGCTGCCCCAACCTCTGCAGTTTATTCTCAGCTTGACAGCCTGCACAATGCCTTCCAACAGAAGCCGGAGCATGCTACACCCTCCAGTGGTCCAAACCCTTCACTAGCTGTGTCTCAAAAGAAAACCCCAAGTCCTGACAGGGCCTGCCTCAGGCCATTCTCTTCCTCTTCCCCTTTCGCTCTCTTCGGCCTATGCCTCCCGGCTCTTCCCCAAGCCTGCCAGGTGCACTCCTGCCTCAGGGCCTTTACACTGGGGGTTTCCTTTCCTGGGAAGTCTCTTCCACAGTGAGCCGCATGGCTCCACCTTACCTCTTTTCCTTGTTTAGAATTGAAACCCACCCATGTCCTCCAACACCCCTGTAGCTCTTCTGCTTCATTTTTCTCCCTGACACGGCTCATCTTCAAATGCCCCATACCTCCCATTGTTCTCATCTGTCTCCTCTCTCTGGAACAGAAGGCTCCTGCGGGCAGGAATCTGTCTGTGTGGTTCACTGATATCCCCAGTGCCTGGCATGGTACCTGTGCCCAGCAAGGGTTCAGGGGGTGGGGCCTGGCGTATATCTGCCATGCTGGCTTCACCAGACCAGCAGTTTTCCTCTCTACCCACTTAACTCTCACTAGCCAGCCTGAGTCTCCCCCCACCCCCGCCCTGAGGCCATTACACCTGCCTTTTCCCTTGCTCTGGCCATTCTTCTGCCGGATCATCCCGCGCTGGCCTTTTCTCCTTATTTGGAACTCAGTTCACACATCCAGCCTCTGAGAGGCTGTCCCAGACAACCTTTACCTAAAATACTGCTCCTACCATTTCTCTTGCTCTGCTTTCTTCTCTTTGGAGGCTTGTGACCATCTGCACTTAGTGTAATCTTTCTTCTCTGCTCGTATTGGCTGCCCATCCCCTGCTCTTGCATGGAAGCCCTGGCCTGCCCTCACCTGAACTGTAAGCTCCGCTAGTGGGGGCAGTGGGTGGCGCTCCAAAGGCACAGGGCCACCCCAGGCACACTGAGCCGAGGCAAAAGGATGCTTGTGTCAGACTCTGCAATGGGACCCAACTACTGCTGGATGGTTGGGGCTCAAGCGAGGGGGGGGTGAAGGTCATGGCTGAAAGTGGATGTGCCTGCTTTTGTTCTGACCTTTGATCACCTGAGTTTGCAGTACAGGGTGGGGTGGGGTTGAGAAGGGATGTGAAAGCGGGGATGCAAGCCAAGGACCGAGGGAACACCCACCCCATTATAGGAATGCAAAAAGGGAATTAAAAGAAAAGAAGAGAAGAGGAGAGAAAAATAAAAGCAAAGGCTCCTGAACAAAGATGACAACAGTAACAACAGAAACTGTGCCTGACACCTTCTGGCTCCCCCGCCCCCCGGGCTGTGGGAGAAGCAGGCTCCAGAGACTGTCACACTCCCTGCCCTCTGCTCCTGTGTCACTGCTGAGACTCACAGAATTCTTCTGACTCCTGCCCTGCCATTCCACCACTCCCTGAAGGCCCCCCACACTTGTCGAACGTGTCTGTCTCTGTACCAACCACCAGTCCAGAACCTTCTGCAAGAAGAAGGAACCTGTCACCTCCCTTGGCATCTGGGCTTCGGATTTAGAGCAAATTCTGGATATAGCAGCCAGGGAAATCCATGTTTGCCGGGAACTTCAGTTCCCAGGTCCTAAAACTTCCCTGCAGGTGTGAGGGCGAACCATGACTTGAAAGCGACACAAAAAGGGATGGGGCGACATACGCACACTTGAAGGGACGGCAAGGGGAAGGCCATGGGATCAGGAAATAAGAAAATGCCAACTTCTAGAGATGAGTTGAACCTCAACTCCTCTCATTGAGGAATTGAACCCAACCAAATTAAAGATACAGCTTTTGTATGCTGGCTAGCCAAAATGCCAGTCAGTGGCTGGTGAGTTTTGTGCACATTGCCTCCTATCCTGAGTGTGCACATGTGTGCCCAGGGCCCAGAAAGCCCAGATTCGTGCTCCCAATAGTGAACAGGATGTTGCACTGAGCTGATGCAGGCATGATGAGTCCCAGGCTTTTCAGGGGTCAGCTTTGCCTCTTGTCCTGGATGTGTTCAGCTGCAAGGCCTCAAATAAATCTCCTGAGCTCCCTGGGCCTTGGCTCCCAGACTGGGTAGTCGGCCTAGAAGTGCCTACTGGGGAGGCCTCAGAGCAGAGGTTTCAGGGTCTGCCCTAGGCAGTGAGCTGCCATGTGCTTTAGGAATTGCCTGGAAAACCCTTCCCTGTGGCTGTAGAAAGGCTAGGAAAGGGCAGGGCTGGTGCTGTTCCTAGTGTGGAGACAGTATGCACAACATGAAATAGCTGAGAAAAAATGCAAATACATGATTCCCAGAAACCCGAGTGGGGAGACTTGGCTCTAAATCAATGAATTTCCTGAGAAAGGAGCAAACAAGACGGTTTTTACTTTGCAAGGCTGCTTCCTGTGTGGGACTGCCTCAATGACAGGAGCTGCTGCCTTGTGAGTGAGTGATGAGTGTGTTCCTTCATGGTGTGTCCCAGGAAATCATGGGGGCTCACCTGGCCTGGCTTTGCCAAGTTGGACAGAAGGTTGCAAAAACCAATTAAAATAAAGCAACTGCCACAATCTGATGCCAGCATGGTTAATGAGAACTAAGTAGCCCTGAGGGAGCCCTTCTGGCCACATCTTACCAAACTCACCGCAAGCCCCTGTCCCTTCCGCTGGGCTGGGTCAGGAGCCCACCCATGAACCACTGTCACAGTAAACGTTCGAGTATAGCGGCCCAGTGTTGCTTCAAGAAGGGTTGGGCCAGGCTCGGCTGCCTATTGGAATGGGAGGGCCATTGGTTTAAGTTGGTAGGGAACAGGCTTTGGGTGTGGCAGTGGAAGGGCTGGAGTGTGTCTGTGTGTGTCAGCTCACGCCTGGAAACAGCCATCAAGCACCCTGGACTTGCTGCTCATCTCTGGCCACACCCTGGGGGATCCCGATACTCAGCTGGGGAATGTGATTGGGGCAGGAATGTCAGGGGGAGACTGACATACCATGAGGGGATAGGATTTTGTACCCCTTTGGTTTCAAAAAGGCTGAAAATGGTTAATAAAGAACGCTCTTTCTCAAGCTACTCATAGGGACCGGCCTTAAAGTCACAGCTGAGGCCCCGTGAAATGAGATGGTGGCCATGAAGGGGAAGGTGCCACACCCTGGGCTGGGAATGAAATGGCCATGATGGGGAGTGGCTACCAGGCCAGGCGGGGTGGAGAAATGGGTGAGTGAGTGGCAGGGATGCACCCAAGGCCATCCTGGACCTGGGAGGTGATTACGTGCGACCAAAAGAGTGGGGACTGTGTTGGGATTCTCGAGTCCCGAATGGGCAAAGATGCATGTGTGCATGCAGGCATGGGGTGCGTGGGCTACCACAGGTCAGCTATAAAGGGTGGGCAGGGGTGGATGTAGACACACTGAGTCCCAAGATTCATAGCCTCTCTGGCTTCCCCTGGTCACCCCTCCGGGGAGTGCTCTTCTCCCTGTGGCTCCAAGGACATTCTCCAGACACTTCCTGCATTGGTGCTATGCGCTGGGGCTGGTGTTGGCGAGCAAGGTCACATATCACTGTGGCCGTCGGGCTCCTTGACCACACTCTTGCATTGGGCCTTCCACCTGGAGAGCCTGAGGTTCTCACTGGAAGTGGGGCCGGCCCAGAGGCTGGGGTATGCTGGAGAGACTCGCCCCAGCATGCGGGATAAGCGCAGACTGGCTGGGAGGTGGGCAAGGAAGAGGTGGGTTTTCCTTATGTGACCTTGCGACCTGTGACTACTGCACTTCCTAAAATGCTGCCTCTCAGCTAGGCTGGGAACTCTGCTGAGGCCAGCACCCTGCCTTCCTTCTGGCAAGTTCCAAGAGAGGGTGAAAGCCTAGAGCTAGCCCCGATTCTGCTAGGCCTTCCTCTGAGGAAGGTGCTGGGTTGGATGACTTCTTGGGGTCCTCGCAGCTCAGACTGGGGGGCCAGTTCAGAGTTCCAAACCAATCTGCCATACGGTGATGATGGCAGGAGGCAGTCGGGGTCGGTGGCTTCCGGAAGCAGGTGTGTCCCCTGGTGCTGCCTGGTCCTCCAACCAGCATGTTTCTCCATAGCACGGTCCTTACTGAGTTGCCACCACTTAACTGGGATGAGCCTTTTAGGCCAACTCTTGTGGGGACATCAGGACTCCCTTGCTGTCACACCGACACCCTTCTTAGACACCAGGTGCCCAAGCTCTCACTGAGGCCTTGCCACCTGCTCCTTGCCCAGCAGCACGTGGTATGGAAGGGACAGTGACCCTTCTTGTGGTCAGATGGTAGTTAGGTCCCCCTGGAGTGGCTCATGACCAGTGGGAGAGGTGGCATTGCTGGGATACTGTAAGCAGGAAGGTAGGGTGGGGTGGGGGTGGGGAATAGGTGGCTGCAGAAGGAAGGAAGATACTAGGAGCTGAGGAAGAGAGGAGAGAGAAAGGCTGCCCCCAGAGAGAAAGCCGAAGGAATTCAGAGGGAGCCATGGGCCAGCGGGCCTCACTAGGAGCACAGAAGGGAGGCCTGAGCTGACTTAGGGGTGGGAAAAGGCCGGAGCTATGAAGAAAGCCTGAGGGGCATGTGCAGTGGGATCCGTGTTGGCTGCCTTCCTCTCAAGTCAATGGACAGGCAGCTGGACAGAGGCGGAAAGTGCAGAGATAGATGGCAAAGAAACATGTGGAGGAAGTCAAGGGGGAGGGAGGGACAGGAGCGGGTCAGCATGTGCCCCTCATGTAGACCCATGCCCCCTCTTGTCCCCACGTTCCCAGGAAGGAAGGCGCTGCTGCCCAGCCAGGGCTTGGTTAGGGTACTCCTAGGAGGCTGTGCGCCCTCTCTGCCCTTAACTGACTGTGGCTGAGCCTCCTGTAGACCTCTCTGGATGGATTGCTGGCAAGGTCCCTCTGGGACAAGGCCAGAGCATTCCAATTCACCTGTGACATCTGATGGCCAATAGCTGTGGCCCAGGTGGGAAGCCCAGTGAGTATGAGAGGGACATGGAGGTGGCTGTGCCCTGTGGTTTGGAGAAGGGGTGTGTGTGTGTGTGTGTGTGTGTGTGTGTGCGCGCGCGTGCACATGCGCACTGTTTCCGAAGGGGGCAAGGTGGCCCGGCAGGGACTGGTGCGGCTCACATCCCTTCCTTAAAGGGCAGAGTGGCCTGAAATGACAGCTTTAGCAAGAGGAGGGACGCCCCCCACTGGGACCTCTCACCAGTTCCTAAAAAAAAGAAGAAAAGAAAAGGAAAAGGACAAGACAAGACAAAAGAAAAAAGGAAAAGAGATGAAATCAAGCAAAAGAAAATCCCAGGGTCTGGTGGGGGAAACAGCGTGGTTAATGACTCCCGTCTGTGGGGAAGTAGTGTGTTCTCGGAGGTGAGAGCTTCCGGGTCTCACTGGAAGGAAAGGAAAGAGGTAGCATTGAACCATCCTGGCAGGGGCTGTGGGCTCATACTCGAAGGTTTACTGTTTGGTTTTTGAAATCTCAAGTTTGTTATAAGAAGCAGGCTGCCCTGGGTGGGAGCAGGGGGGCCACGCCATTCCCTGGGCTGGGGGGTTCTGTGGTCTAGTGGCTTGCTTTTTGTCTTTGTGAAAAGATGTAATTAGGGAGGTTTCTATGTCTTTAGGACCCTGGTTCTCTTTAAAATGTGATGGTCATGGCAGGAACTTTTGATTGGAACATATAGAAGGGAATTCATATCTCCCAGTTTCTCAAAGGAAGGAGGAGAAAGGGTGGACCAGATTGGGTTAAGACCTTCCAATGCCAAAGCCTGTTTGGGAAAAGTGAAGGTGTTTTTGGAACACATGGGTATGTAGTAGAGTGCAGGCTCGGAGCATGAGGACGGCTCCAGCTCATGGTACCTCGGACACCTCTAACACCTGGTGGGGCTCAGGACAAGGGCGTATGGGACAGCTAGCACCTGAGCAGGAGCAGCTGACTACGACCAAGCCTGGGAACATGTGACAGTGGTTTCCTGAAGCTCACATCAGGTCTCGTGCCCTTGGAAACCACCTCAAGGAGAGTTCTGGAAGCTGACACTTTAGTCCCCAATAGGTGGGCTGGATTCTTCCACTGCAAATAATGCCAAAAAGGCACTTGCCTTCCCCTCCAGCCCTGGAAGGTGGCCCTGAGCCTGCTTGCCTCCCTTTTACTGCCCCGCCAAACACCGACCAAGGTCCCACCCTGACACCAGACACCACCGGAAGCAGCCCAAGTTCATGAAGAACCATCAGCAAATGCAGACAAGTTCGAGAAAAGAAAACCAATGACAGAAGGAGCACTAAATGAAAACCAAAAAACCAAACAAAGAAAAGGACAGAAGGTCCAGCAGTGCCATGGATTCAGTACATTTCTAAGAGAATATGGCTTTGGAGAGATACACCATCTGGGTGGGAAGGACTGGACAGGGCAATAAAGAAAGAACGGAAAAGCCACGGTGAGCGGAGGATGCAAGACTGGAAAAAAGAGAAGGAAGAGTTGGGGAGGCTTTTTTACTCCCCCAGAGATGCCATTTATGAGAGAAAAGGGGACTCAAGACTCACTCCCAGCGGCACTGGTGGGATTGGCAGCAGAGAGAATTACGTGAGTAGGGGTAGAAAGATTGGTTACGTCATGGAGCTGGCTGAGGACCGAAGACCGCCGGCGCACGGCACCCTGAAATGAACCGCTTCTCTTGAAGGTACTCACTACCTCCATCTGTGGGAGAGAAAATGAGATAAAGTTTGGCTTGCACTGTTGTCCCGGCTACTGCGCAGGGGTGGGGCTGGGCGAGGACAAGGACCACACTGGGCACAAATCGTGACAGCAAAGCCTCATCTAGGTCACCCAGCTCCCTGGCAAGGCCATGGCCATGGCCCAGGCTGGCCTCTGTTTCATCCACCAAGAGAGGTTTTGCTGAGCCAAATGATTAGTGCTCAGAAGACTGGGAGGGCGGGTGGTTAATAACGAGGCACACTGCAAACATTTTGTCATTTGCATTCACGGTAAGCTCATGGCAAGCCACTCGTCAATAAATACCTGTATCTGGCAATACTTTGTTATCCTAGGTCAGTGGTTTTCAACCCTTTTTTTTTCTGCCCCAACAAACCTGAGGGATATGACATGCTTCTGTTAGAAATAAGGCTCGCTGTGTCGGCGCTCCTTGATTACACAGCAGCCCTTCCCTGGGCGTGTCCTCATTTACATGATGTCTCACCCTGCCAACCCGTCTTACCCCACTCCCTGGGAGGTGGGGCCATCACTCTCCTTCTACAGCTCATCCAAGTGATTGAAGGGCACTCAGGGGAAACCTCAGTGGAAGAATGCATTTTAAAAAAGGGGAAGGGAGCCAGAGGCATGATAGGAGGGAGAGCAGAGAGCCTGGACTCTGGGGAACAGACTTGGCTTTTTGCTTTGTCCTCCACCCTTTAAGTTTCCTGGGAGTCAAAAGGGAAGTAGATATTTGGAAAATGAGAACCATGTGGCTGAAATCGCTGGGAGCTGTAGTGTCTTTGGACTTCCTGACCTGGCCTTGGACTGGTATGGAAGCCTAGGGGCAGATCAGACCCAGGTGTGGGGTTCCAAGGAATTGCATCTGAGTGGCCCCAGCGAATGCCCTGCCACTGTGAGATCATGTGCGTAGATTCTGGGAGGCCAGCCCAGTGTGGCACACTTGTGGCCACGTCTTTGGGAATGCCCTCAGTGCGGGAGTAGGGGGCAATATTTTCGTGTCTTAGAAGGTGGATCTGATTTCTGGAAAGTGTTTTATAGTTTATTGGATGATGTGAACAGCAAAGCAAGTATGTATTTCTGGAGCCTGCAGCTTACTGTGTACCTGCTTTGGGCCCAGGACCTGCCTCACCCTCAAGCCCCACAATGGCTATGAGGTGGCTGCCAGGTTCAGTGGGGTATCTGACACGGGCCCAGGCTTCTTGGAAGGAGGCAGGGTGAGTGCTCAGACCGCCCTTACCCCAACCACAATGAGTATGTCTGTCATTCAACCCTTGGGCATGCTACAGAAAAGGCTTATTGTCATGTATTCAGCTGCTGAGGTCCCCTTCTGCCTAGCACATCCCTCTCTTGAGCAGCGGAACCTCATGACCAGGACTGACACCTGTGAGGAAGGCAAACCGAACCCACACAGCGGGGGGGCTGGCACAGTGCTGAGTGTGTCTGAACACACAGAAGGAAGACGACCCATGTCATAATGTTGCTGACTCTTTGCAGGGGTGTGTCTCCTCCTTAGAATGGGTAGATGTTCCTGAGGCTATGGAGATATGTCTGTCTGAAGAGGAGACTCTTCCTGTGGCAAAGGTGATGAGGGAAGGGAAATGTGCTCTTACTGCCTCTGACTTGGCCTCTCCCTGTGGCATCCTGATGGATTGATGGCATCAGTCAAAATACCGCAGAATTGTCACCCATCCTCCCCTCCTGGAAACCCAGTTGCTGCTGAAGCTTCTCATTGGTTTATAATAGAATGTGAACTACATTGCGTCATGAGTGCTCTGAAAAGCTCCACATTCTGGGTTTCAAGGACTATTTTTTTTTTAAATTATGGAATGGCATCCTAACGATCAGATGCAATTCATAAGTTAGTATGAAATGATTTTGAGAGCAAGTAGAAGGTTAGAAATGCCTTCATTTAGCAACATGAAAAGTTGTGCTGGCCTCTGAAATCTGAGGAGCAGTTTTGTGGTTCATAAAATCCAGAAATCTAGGGCCAACTGTCTAGACAAATGTTTCTCATAGCATGGGGTGTACCTACAACCTGGGGGGCGGGGTTTAACCAGGTATTTTGAATAAAAAAGAACAGACACTGTTAAAAGGTGAGCTAAAGTACCAGTTGGTTCAGCATTGTTGAGATGAGTGGTGAATCTGATGTGACAAAGTCACGATCTCTTGCAGGAATGAGTGGCTGTATGGAGAGGGCGTGGAGTGCACCAGAGGGTCAGGGGATGGGGACTTGGTTGTCAGCAGACCCATACTGTCACTGGGTGACTTTGGTTAAGTCCCTTCTGTCTGAGCACATTTCCTCTTGTGTAAAGGAGGGACCTGACTGGCAAGTTGTCTGTATGGACACTGGCAGTTCGAACAACCTAGAAGTCCAAGACTTCAACTGCGGGGACCCGCTCTAGTAGCCTGGCAGCAGTGGCAGGCCCAGGGGCCCATAGGCACACAGAAGACACAGACACGCAGGTGGCCAGGGTGCTATTAACCTCCCCTGAGATGCTTCAGATCAGGGCAGAGCTGCTGCCTCAGCTGCTAGAAAAGCTAGGCTCACCATCTTGCATTCACTGATGAAAGCAGAAAGGCTGACCAGGGGCGCAAGGTGCTGCTGTATTCCCTTCCACCCTCACCCCTGCCAAGGCTCAAGCCAGTTTCAGGCTCTGCACGACAGACAGACAAGAGCCCATCTGGGCCAGGCCAGGGTGGATAGGGGCTCACAGTTGAGTGGCCAGAAGGCAATGAGGAGACCTAGACATCTGGCTGCAGAGGCTACTCCCATTATTCTACCATGCACTCAGTGTTCCGCCAGACCTAAGACATTCTTCCCTGGCCACATGGGCACACCAAGAGGAATGAGCCGGAGTCCTGGCCTCCTGTTTCTCCACTGCAGAAGCCCCTTGGACCACCGGGAGCTCCTTAAACATGCAGTTCTTTGTGCCACCACACCCAGCCCTAAAGAATCCCAAGCTCTTGGGGGCGGTCCTAGACTCTGTAGCTTTGGAAAGTTTCCTGGGGTTTTCTGCTCCTCATTGATTCTAGCACCCTGGGCTGGGTGCACAGATGGCTGCTCATGGGGAGAAATAACTGCCATAGCTATGTGTGCCAATGGTCCATGAGGTTCCACAGTGGTAGAAGGGAGTGGACTCTGAGAAGGCTTCACAAGGCACTGGCCTTTGGGTGGGCTGCTGCAGGAGGAGGAGGGGCTCCAAGGGGACATGGCGGGATCTGGAGCCCAGAGAGTGGCCAGCATGGAGGCACAGCAAAGCAGGTGAGCAGAGTGCACATCTGGAAAGGCAGCAGGGGTTATAGGGGCACAGGGTGCAAGGAGTGACACCAAGGGGCAGGGGCTTCCAGGGCACCGTCTGGACCCTGGACTTCACCCTTAGGACAGGGAGAGGGGCTACATGAGCAAAGGTATGGAAATGGTTTTGGAGGGGCCGAGCTGACCAAAGGCTGGCAGAGCAGGCAGGAGGCTGGGAACTTGTGGACAGAGTTGAGGCTGGAACCTGGGGAAGAGAAGAGGGGTGCCTGAGGTTGAGCCCCATGAGCCCGCCAGGGACTGCGCAGGAGCCGTGTGCACTGGGAGGTAGACTGGACTTGGGGTGGTGCAGGCACAGGCTGCTGAGGAAGGGTGCTTTGGGTACATTGCGTGGAAGATTCTTTGGGATGAGTCTGTGGCACTGTGTGACAGGCTGGAGGGCAGACATCAGGGAGAGATTTGTTTCAGGTCCTGCCCCAGACCAAGGGTCCTAAGGCAGGAAGTTACCTAAATAAACTTGAGAAGGGCCAGATGGTATCCTTCTTTCCGGTAGGACCCTCAGGAGGAGAAGCAATTGGAGCTAGGTCAGGAGCCGTGGGGCTGGGAGTCCTGGGTTGGAGGTGAGGCATCAGGAAGCACAGGAAGAGCAGGGGCTGGCTAAGCTGAGAGGAGGTTTCAGGGGCCCAGGGAGGCAGTAGGACTGGGGACTTGCATTTGGGGAGGCAGAGCTGAGCTGACGAGCCATGGCAATGCACCAGGTGTTCAGGGAGACCAGAAGAGGGTTTGAGTTGTCTCTGGGGCTCTGGAGTCACTAGTCAGGAGCTGGGGGGCTGGGAGGAGGTGAGCTGGGGGCTGCAGGGCCTATGGTCTGGGCCGAACCTGGTGTGGGTACTGTGAGTCATCCTGGTGTGAGTGTGGCCCTCCAGGGTTCTTGGCTGGGCAAAGGAAGAGCTGGTTAGTGATGGGCACCAGGAACTGGCCAAGAAGAGACCAGTGTCCATGGAGCCTAGTGGGGCAGGTTGGCAGGGGCTGAGGGAGAAGCTGAATGAAAGGGGGCTGCAGGTGACTCAAGGGGTCTGAGTGCTACGGGCTGAGGGTCAGGTAGGATCCTCCAGAGGTGGGGCAGCTCTCAACCACTTCTTCCTTCCCCACTGGGGTCCAATGCCCCTGGGTCCATGGGATTTTCAACACATGAGGGTCATGGCAGGGTAGACCGATGTCTCAGTGGGAGGCTGGGGTGCCACGTGGGAACAAAAAGTGAGGTGGAGAGGGGACAGCATGTTGCCAGGGAGAGCAGGGATAATAGCACTTCCAGAAGGGCTCTGGGAAAAGCTTCAAAGCAGGAAGGAAGGAGGAACAGCCTGAGCCTGAGAACCGTGAGGATGCCTTGCAGACCTTGATGTGAACCTCTGGGACACTGAGGGCAGAGGCTAGGCTGCAACGGGATCACAAATGAGTGTGTGGGAACATCATGGAGAGACAGCAAGTATGGAGGAACATTCTGGCAAGAAGGCTGGCTGGGAAGAGTTGGGGGCAGAGAGCAGGGTGGGCTCTGCCAGGTGGGCTCCTGTGAAGCCTTGGCAAATGGCCACGGCTGGGCAATCACTGTGGCTGCGTGACTTTATAGAGGACTGCAGCCCTGGTATTTGTAGAGTGGTGTGAACAGAAAGGACCAAATGAACGGTGAACTTGCCGAGGGCGACTTGAAATGGGCATCTAGGTCATCCTGTGAATGTCCCTTTTCTGTGACCTGGGGCAGTTTCTTCCAAATACAGGGAGGCCCAGCAGCTCCTCGGAGCCCCCAGAGAAACAGCCACTGGTCGCAGAGCACACCTGTAGTTTATACCTGTTCCCACTATGGGGAGGGCCACCTGTGCTCTGAGGGAGGTGTCAGGGACAGGCCGTCTCAGTGCCACAACTGCTGGTGGGTACATCTGTGGATGGCACAGGGACACTAGCAACTGCCCTTATGATCGCGGCTGCGAGACCTAAGGGTTTCCCTGTCAGTCTCAGTCTCAGGCTCACCTCACCCACTCTGCCTCTTGTTTGATTGCCACCCTCTTGAGGCAGAAAAGCCAGAGTAAGCTAATGGCGTGGCAGCTTACCTGTGTCTGGATCCGGTTGAGTCCCCGGAACCAGAGGATCTGGCCTCTGCGGAGTTCCCGCTCAGCATGGTCAATCTCTTCCTCCCCCTCGGCCAGCTCCTCGTCGGTCATCTCGTCCTTCCCGGGCCCATGGCCTGCTTCCTTCAGGCACTTGAGCTGGCTGGTGGGAATGGTGGCAATGACCTGAGGGGCCAGAGGCAAGGGACAACAGGCAGAGGTGGCCATCAGAGCAGTGCTGGGCTTTTGAGGGTGGGAGCTCTGCTGGGGCCCAGAGGGGATCCAGACTGCTCATCTCTCTCTGACAATGTCTGAGGCCGTGTCTCCCTGAACTTGGGACTGGACATCCCTTCCTTGTCCCTGAGGCTACAGGCTTGGGCTGCTTTTGCCTGCTGCCGAATCCATTCTCCAGAGGGAGAGCCAGCCTTTTTCCTCTGGAGGGCTTGTTTCCCATGTTTAACCAAAGAGAGCAGACCCAGAGCAGTCCCTGGGGAGCTGAGTGTGGAGTATTTCCCAGAGACAGAGCAGTGATATGGCTGGATGCCAGGGTCGTAGGCCGGGAAGCGCGGGTGGGCTGCAGCACGCCAGTATGCATGCCTATGGCTCCTCCTTGCTGTCGCTCGGCCACCTAGAGGGCCAGAGGAGCATGTGGCGCAACCTTCCCACATAGTGGGTGAACTGAGAGATTTGCCTTACCGGAGGGAGCTCTGGCCTGGGCACCCCCAGTCCTTGGGAGGGAACCTCTAGGCTCCTGGCAGTCCTGCCTAATGAGAAGGTCTTGGTTTTCTGGGCCAAGGGCCCTGCCAGGTAGTCTGTGCTGACAACAGACTGCGCTCTGCTGGGGGCTTGGACAGAACATATGAGTTTGACCTGCAGGGGCTGCAGACTGAGTGGCTGAGGTCAGCCACGTGGCCGCTCCAGGCCTGCAGGGCCGACTCCCAGTAAAGTCCCTGGGCACCACTGCTCAGGGGGGCTTCCCTGGTGGTAGCCCTCTGTGCACGTTGTCACACATCATTGCTGAGAGACATTGTGCTGTCTGCACGACTCCACTGGCGGGGGACCTGGAAGCTTGCTCCTGGTCTCTCTTGGACTTGCCCTGTGTATGCTTGATCTTAGACTTCCAGTCTCTAGAGCTGTTTGAAAATATCCTGTGCTGTTTAAGCCATCCAGACTGTGGTATTTGCTGTGGTGGCCTGAGGTGAGCAACACATAGGACAAGGTGGTTCCTGGACCCAGCACTCTACACCAGTGTTCTAGGTCTCAAAGGGACATGCTTTCACAGGCCTGGGCCGGATCCTCCTGCGCTCTGAGCAGCCACAGCACCCAGGCTCCTTCTTCCTGACTTCATCCCCAGGAGCTGTGAGCTCCCCTCTGTGCATTGCTTTAACTACAGCCCACAGAGCTTGAGGTGTCAGAGTTTCACTTTTCATCAGCTCAAAGTATTTCCTCATTTCCTCAGAGATTTTCTCTTTGCTTGTGGAGGATTTAGCAGGATGTTGTTTGTTTTCGAATTTGTGGGGATTTTCCCAGGCATCGAGTTTAAGGGGTGATTTGCAGGCCCTATCATGGAAAGAGGAGTGACAGGTGGTTTTGCCAAGACCCTGTGACATCCCAGCCATGGCCCTTTGCCTTCTCTCTGCTGACATTGTCACTTGTGGCCTTGCACCTGAGTCATGGCCTGTCCCAGGTCTGAGTCCTGCTGAGTGTGCCGCCCACCCAAACACGCTGCAGGTTTTCCTAGGCTCGGGCTCTGAGGCTCTGGAGCAGAGAGCTGGGGCAGGGGTCCCTGGGCTGCCCGTGATTCCCTGCCCTTGTGCCCAGCACCAGCACTGTTGCAGAGCAGACAGGAAGGGTGCTGGACTATGAAAGCTGACGAGGCAGACACTCACCTGTCCCCAGACCAGCTCCCCAACGCCAACAAACAGGCACCAGAGCCACTGCTCCGTGGACAGGGGGGAGCAGCTGAAGGGCTTTCCACCAAACTGGACGATGACAATCTGCAGGAGAGGGGTGGGAGGGAGGCGGGGGTCCAGCCGACACACTTACTGATACCACCCCCCTCCTTCAGCACTTGGGGCCCATCCTGCCATACAGGCTGGCCCTGTTGCCCTGCTCAGAGACTCAGAGGGGCTGTTGGTTTTCCCAGGCAGGTGGGCTTAGCAGATTAGCCACATTTTTAGCTTCTGTAAACTGGATGCTTAACATCTACCTTGTGTGCATACTCTGGACACCCTGGTGATATGTCTGAGCCAACTTGCCTGAGCCTCTTGCTTCCTCATTGCCTCCTCCTTGAGAGGAAGCCCCAACCCAGTGGTGAGTTTTTAAAATACAGACTAAACACCTCCACTACTAGGCTGTCACACTTCAGGCCACTGTCCCCCATCCTATTCACCCAGGGCCAGGTTCCAGACAACCGGGAACAGCACTCTGCCCCAGAACCCTGAAATCACTCACATGAGCCAATCCTTAGCCTGCTCACCCTGCGTCACAGTTCCTCCCTTAGGAACTGCAGTAAAGGCTATTTCTTGCCCACAGTTCCCCATGCCCCCTCAGCTTCCTCACTGATCCAGGTGCTTTCCCCGAAAGTCCCCCATGGTGCAACAGACCCCCTGCTCCGAGAACTGTGAAGAACAAACTATTTGGGCCTGTTGGCCTCACTATATATCATATTTTTGGTTAGTATACCCTCTGTTCGAATACTCAGCCTCCTCCGGAGAGCTGACCGACCAGCTTGTCCACAGCACTGTGGCAGGCAAAGATCTGTGTGTCAGTTCTGGTGACAAGCGCATCTCCAAAGGAAACTTGTGGAGTTATGGTAGCCTCCCACCAATGAATCACGTGTTAGAAATGGCAGTGGCAGACCCAGAGGGACCTGCAAGAAAGTCAGGGCTGAGAAGGCCTGATGAGCCCCTCTCTGGATAGTGGCAGGTGGACTCAGGGTATGGCTTGCTTTGATTCACTCAGAGGCCACCAGCAGGGGACATGGTTGCCTGCTCCCCCGCCTTTCCCAAGAATGGGGCCACTCCTCCTTACCTGGATTGCAAAGGTGCCCAGGACGATGGTGCAGAAGATGGGGTTGCCAAAGATGCCATGGAAGACATTGCGTTCGCCATGGATCTTTCGGGCATTGATCTCATTGAAAAGCTGCATCATGACAAAGGTGTTGAAGATGATGGTGTAGTGTTCTGAGGGTGGTGAGTGCAAGGGCGCGTTCCTCCCGCTGTCAATGTCGAAAAAAAGCTCTCCTGCAAGTCGAGGGGCACGTGAGGGGGCAGGGTCCCAAGCCAGGCACAGCCCTGACCCCTCTGTGAGACAACTGTAAGGGGTGAGTAAGGAGTCCCTCACCCCATAGGTGAGGGGCAAGGTGAGGGGCTGGCACTGAAACCTAAACCCCAAGGGCAGGGATGGAGTTGAGACAGACTCCTGGCACATCTTTTCTCATTTGCCTGTTGGGTCAAGTGTGGGGTGGGCTGGGGAGGACTCAGAGGGCTGCAGGGTGCAGGGCAGCCCAGCCCTCTGCCCTGCCTCTAGGCCTCAGGTGGCAAGCACAAGACCCACGGGCCAAATCCGGCCCTCTGCTTTGTTTTCTCGACCAGGCACCTTGTCTCTACCTGGCAGCAGCGCCAAGCTCTCGCGTAACTGTTAAGGAGTAGTTACATTCATACAGTCCTAAAATCACATTCGGCCCTTTGAAGGCAACCGCAAGGCTGATGTGGCCCCCCAGTGAAAGTGAGTTTGACACCCCTGCTCCAGGACAAGGCAGCCAGCCCAGCTCCTCGGGCAGACCATGAGAGGCTTCTGCTCCTAATGCATGAGAGAAAGGTCCCCCAGGGGGCCTCCTAGATACTGATATTTGGACCCCCCCCCCGACCATGAGTCCTGCACACTGAGCTTTGAATCTGCCCCTAGGAATATGTGCTAAAAGCTGAGCCTCACCAGGCTCTGGAGTACTGTGCTGGTGACCCAGGCCACCCCATGGTCTAGGGTTGCAGGTACATGGGGAGCACTCCAGCCTAAGGGAAAGAGGTCACAGACAGACGAACCACCAAACTCACCTCTTATATAAATAAAGAAACCTGCTCAATGGAGCCTGCCTGACATAGAAGAAAACTCGGAGGAGGACTGGATAGCCGACACTGGCACCAGGCTTCCAAGGAGCAGCCAGCGTGCTGGAGGGCTTGGTGCCCTCCATATCTGGGCTGCAGGCACAGCCAGTGGCTGAGGGCCCTATGGCTTTCGCCCTGTGCATCCTCTGTGCAGGCACTCCCCATCAGTTCCGCCCGCTGCTGTCCACACTCCCACCTGTGCCTTCTCTCCCCTCCCCAGCCCACTCCTTCCTTTGTGTTTTCTGACCCTCTCTTGTCCCCTTCCCTCCTCTCCTCCTTCTCCTCCACCCCGTCCCTCTTTCCCTTCCCTCCTCCATCCCCCTTCCTGCTCTCCCTCCTCCTCCTTATCCTTCCTCTCCTTCCTTCTTCTTTCCCTCTTTTCCCGCTTCTTCTCCTCCACCTTCCAGCTTCCCTTCTTTGCCACCGTTCCTCTACCCCGTTTCCTTCTCCCTCCTAGCTCCTTGCCCTCCTTCCCCCATCCCTCTTCCTCTCCCCCTTCTTTCCTGTTCCTCTTCCTCCTACAGCTTCCAGCAGAGTGCTCTGGTCATTGTCCCCTGGAGAAATAGTCATGGGACGAGTGGACAGATGGGTCAATGATCTGGGTCTGGGTGTATAATGAGAAATGCCACCAGCTCTATGGAGTGATGAACAGTTTCTCAGCTGCTCAGGGGCCCGTGACACCTAGGTGGGGCGTACACAGAGAGGAACGGCAGGAGGCGAGGGCCGAAGGGACCTCAGTGCAAATTGGGTCCTTGGGTGCTCATCTGTGCCTTCCACCACCTATAGGGTCGGCAGAGCCCGTGGGGTCAGTAACAGAGCAGTGTGTCTCTGGGCCAACCTACCCACGAACAGCAGCGTGAAGATGATGGTGAGCTGATAGACTGCATGGCCCAGGATGTTCTTCATCATGGTTCGGGAGATCAGGGGCTTGTCTCGGCCATATGGCTTCCTCAGCAGCAGTGACTCAGTGGGCGGCTCTGTCGCCAGGGCCAGAGAGGCAAACGTGTCCATAATCAAGTTCACCCACAACATCTGCACGGCTTTGAGGGGAGAATCCTGTGGAGAGGAGGTAGTTACCCCAAGGTGGGGCTGGAAACCCCATCGGCACCCAACTCCTGGGAAGAAAATTAGCTCAGGATCATTGTCACTGCAAGTTCATTTTGTCGAAAATTCAGCAAACCCAATCTTCCCATAGAATGTTTTCTTAAGGTTAGCAGAGAGATTTTCACCGGGCTTTCTGATTCCTGCTTTTAAAATGTTGCCAGTTTCCCTTCTCCTCTCACCTGGTGGCAATGATCTAGATTCTAGAAGGTGCGGTCCAAATTGTTAGCAGGTTGACAGTTGCCCCAGACTATGAAAGAGCCTGACTAATGGGGTGGTCTCCTGCTCTCCCACACCCAAGGGGCAGGACGAGGTAGAAACTCTGCACCGGACTCTCTTTCTCCTCATCACTTCTGAGTTGTTGGTTAAAAATAAGACTCACAGAAGCCAGACACCAAGGACCACATACTGCATGATTCCATTCTTATGAAACTTCCAGAACTGACAGATCCAGAGACAGAAAGCAGATGAATGGGTGCCAGGGGCTGAGGAAGGGGAGAGTGGGGAGTGATTACTTAGTGGATATAGGGGTGATAAAAAAAGCTCTGAAATGAGATAAAGGGGATGATTCCACAACATTGTGAATGTACTAAAAACACTGAGTTGTACACTTTTAAATGGTTACATTGGCTATTATGCTGCAGTTTGTGTTCTACAAATTTTATCTCAATAAAAAACCTTTGAGAGGGATACAAATTCTGGACACTCATTAATGGGAAGAATTGGACTATTGATAGAGGTGGAGAGGCTCTTTCAAAGGTGAAATATGGAGTTCCCAGAGGACCTAGCACTTCCACTGGTGGGTCTAGACCCAGGAGGATGGAAAAGGTCAGTCCACAGAAAGCCTCATCCGTGCATGTGCACAGCAGCATTATTCAGAGTAGCCAAATGGTGAAACCAATCCAAATGCCCATGGATGGAGGAACGGACACACAACATGTGCCGTAGCCACACAATGAAGCATTATTCCACCATCAAAAGGAATGATGCACTGATCCAGGCTATATAACATGGATGGACCTTGAAAACGTTGTGCTAAGTGAAACGAGCCAGACACAAACAACCACATATCGTTCAATTCCATTTCTATGAAATGTCCAGAATAGGTAAGTCTGTAGAGACAGAAAATAGATTGGTGGGTGCCAAGAGCTGGGGGAGGGGGAATGGGGAATGTCTGCTAATGGGTATGGGATTTCCTTTGGGGATGATGAAACATTTGGGAACTAGACAGAGATGATAATGGCACAATACTATAAATGTACTAAGTACCATTGAATTGTATACTCTGAAATGGTGAATTTTTTGGTATGTGAATTTTATCTCAGTAAAAAAACAATCAACAAAGAAAACACCTGGCTCGCCCAACTGGGCCCACAAGTGGGGGCTATTCAGCCTACACACTCTTGCCAGAGGGGTCCCCTAGGAGTTCTCTGTGCCCTGGGGTCCAAATATATGGGGCAGGCAGGGCCTTGGAAAGCAGCTGCCTCCTGCAGGCCACATGGGTTGTGGGAGGGAGAACCCAGCATCCTTTTTGGGTAAGGTAGTCCCCGGTGCCCACCTGAGTAATGCAGGCGCCTGTGAAGGCCACGATCACAGCCACCACATTGACCGTCAGCTGGAATTGCAGGAACTTGGAGATGCTGTCATAGACGTTGCGGCCCCACATGACTGCCTTGACGATGCTGGTGAAGTTGTCATCAGTCAGGATGATGTCCGATGCCTCCTTGGCCACATCAGTCCCTGCGATGCCCTGGGGGGCACACACACAGTGTCCATGGGCCCATTTCCTACCTCCCTTTGACCATCCAGTCCACCTGGCTGACTCCTTCCTTTCCTTCTAAATGGAGCTCCCCAGCAACTGGGAACAGCTCTCATTTCATCCAACACATCCTTGTACTACGAATAGCAGATCATCTCTCAGCTTTGTTCATAAGCAAAGAGGCTGCTGCCGCTGCATGGCCCCAAACAGGTCTTCTGTCCAGTTTTAGCATGCTAGACAAGCTATATAAGGAGCCTGAGTCCTGGGCAGGGACACTGTTGGTAGAGTGAGGACATGCCATCCTGGCCCACATGAGTGTTTGGAGGTCCCCCAGTCTTGCTTCTTGAAGGCTCTGACATGGGAATAGCTTGGTTCTTGTAGCGCCCAGGGGCTGGGTCTTGGTCTTCTTCTGGGTCTTGGCATCTGGGCAGGAGCGGCGCATGCCCCCAGTGCCTGCCCGTGGTGGGCTGCGTTGAATGTGGCACAGTGAGGGACACACCTTCTCAGTAGGGTAGAGGGAGGGGCTTGCTGGATTTTTTCCCTGCAGAAGGCCATGGTGCCAGGACCAGCCTCTTGGGCAGCGCCGACCAGGTCGCCCTGCTCAGTGTGGTCAGGGCTTTACAGAAAGAACTAGCTCCATATAAGCAACAAAAGGGAAGCACAGAGGCAAGGCTTGTTTGGGGACTCTGCTGATCGCACTAAGTGGACAGAGGTCCACTTAGAGGAGACTTCGAGTGAGAGAGGCAGGTGAACAATGGACAAGCCTCCTCCCCACCAAGCCCCTCAACACTGCAGCCGGTCCCCACTGTCCCCTCAGGCACTATCACACCAACTACCTTTAAACAACCATGTGTGTTCCTTGACTGGCAAGGCTTGCAGAGGCCCAAGTGGCCAGGGTGTGAGAGAAAGAAATTCAGACACTTTAAAATTCCTGCATAAAGCTAATGTCCTAGAGACATAAGGCCCTGCCAGGCACGGTGGGCCAGGCTGGCATCGGGTGGCTTACCATGGCGAAGCCCACATCTGCCTTCTTGAGGGCTGGCCCGTCATTTGTGCCATCCCCAGTCACGGCCACTACCTGCCGCTGCTCACCGGTGGTGCTGTCAATGATCCCTGAAACACAGTGGGGGTTTGTGTGACCAGCCAGGGGGCACGGGGGTGGGGGTAGTTGGGTCTAGAAACACTCCAGGATTTTGACTGCCTACTGCCCCCAGTCCGCTGTGCTGCCCGTCACCTTCAGGATCACGTCTCTGGACCTTCACTGGGAGCCCCATATCCCTCCTCCTGCCTGGGTCCATCACACAGTGAGATTCTCACACAGTGAGAATCACACAGGAGGTGTGATTTGGTAGAAGGCAGGGGCCCAATACAGTGTGACCTGGATGTGTCCCTCTTCTGGCCTCAGCTGCCTCATCTGGTACATGAGAGGCTAGGCTCAGCTGGCATCTTCCATTCATTTTGTTAGCCAGAGACATGGAGGGGTAAGCTCTGGTATGTCAGCCCTTTGAGGGGGTCTCCATCATTATCCCCATTTTCCCAATGAGTAAACTGAGGTTTAGGGAGGGCCAATGACTTGCTCAGAGACACAAGCCTACTCTCCAACAGCCATGGGTCTAGAGCCAAGGACCTCACTTCTTAGGCAGGCTCTGGAGACCCATTTGGGAGTATGGCTTTGGGTATCTAGGAACAGAAAAAATGCAGGGGTGACAGCCGCACCCAACCAGCATCGTGCCACCTTGGAAAGGGGAAGGAGAAGGGCAGGGGTGAGCGAGAGTAAGCTCACTCCTTTACCTTTGACCAGAGTGTGCTTGTCTGTGGGAGACGATCGCGCCAGGACCCTCAGCTTGGGCCACACCTTGTCCAGACGCTCCTGTTCTATCTGGAAGGGGAAAGCACACAGGCGCTGCAGAGCCAGAGCTGGCGGGCAGGCAAAGCTGAGCAGAGGTGGTGGATATGGGGGGAGAAGAACCGTGGACGGAGACAGACAGCCCCCTGTAGGAGGGCAAATGGGCTTTGAATTACCTCGCCTTTCTCATTGCGGATCCTCCGGTTGAACTCCTTCCCCTCCAGACACAGGAAGTCCTCTCCAGGCTGGATGATGCCACACTTGGCTGCAATGGCCCGAGCCGTGTTGATGTTGTCCCCGGTCACCATTCGGACCGTAATGCCAGCACGCTGGCATTTTCGGATAGCTTCAGGGACCTGGAAGAGATGAGAGAGGTGGGTGGGGCCGTGGAGGCAAGACACTATCATGTGTCCCTTTCTTCCATCCAGATCTGCAGTGTACCCACCTACCACCCCTGTGGTCATGAAGAAGGGCCTCTGCAGACGGGTGGGCCTGGAGGTGGCAGGAAGAATGGCCTGCGTGCTCTGCTACTGCCATCAGCATAGTCCCTAGTGACCAGAGTGCCTCTCTCGGTCCCTCAACTCCCATTCCCCCCAGGTGCCTCCTTTCACTGTGTTGGGCCCCTGGGACCAGCAATGATTTAGATCCAGGCCCTGACATCACAATCAAGGCTGGCAGAAGCTACTGGAAACTGTTACTCCATCCAGGGTCACTGTCTGAGTGGTGTATGGAAAGGTGACTGGAAATTGCCCAGCTCCGTCAACCTCATTTTCCACTGCAATATGGGGACCCAGTGCTGCTGAACCAGGACCAGCCCTGGTTCCCAGGCAGGCAGCCTGGTGGTTGCGTCAGTTAGCTGTGGAAGAATTGGAAAGGAACCTCTGCCACCAGCCCCTCTGCCAGACCGCAGCCCCCTACTGCGGACCTGTCTCTTTGGAGCCTGACTGAGGGTAAACTCTCAGCCGTCAGCTGGTTTGTGACCAAACTCTGGGCAACTCTTTCACTGATCTCCCTGGACCTTTTTCCCCCCACAATTTAAAATCTAACACATTTAGAGCTTCAGGATTTACTATTCAATAGAAGAAACGGCACATGATTTGGTTACTTAGCATACGTTTCCATTTTCCATAGATGACATTAGATTCTGGTAAAGGGAACAGAAAAAGAGATCCCCACAGTGCTGAATGGGAAAAGGCCCAAGGGAGTTGAGACCAGCCTGGAGGTGGCAGTGTCCTACCAGACAGTGGAGATGCTCCTGTTCCCAAACCAATGTGCAGCTGACTCTTGAGTCCAGAGGCTGCACAGAACTCTGAGCAGCGGGCTCAGAGCTTGGGGAATTGGATAAGGAGGTTAGGCCTACGTCTGTGAGATGCGCAGATGCAGTCCTAGCAAGGAAGCTGCAGCCTGGGGACGTGGCTCCCTGCTCTGCCCAATGGGCTCAGTGAATCCACCTGATGGGTGCTCACTGCTCCCAGCTGAGACAGAGGTCCTGAGGACAGACTGCCTGAGGAGAGAGTGAGAACACACAGTGTTCTAGGTTAGGCCCAATGGCCAGGCCTGGGAGTCCAGGGACAGGGGGTGAGCTGGGCCACCAGATGGTAGGGATGAGGCAGGGCAGCTGGGAGTCCCCAGGGGAGGTGGAAAGCAGGTGTGGCCAGGAGGGGTACAGGTGGACATCGTCTTGGGAGGACCCATACGCTGGTGTTCCCCAGGGTCATGGGAAGAGAAAGTGGGAATCAGAAGGACAGGGGGGCCCAGAGCCCAGTCAGAGGGGCCCCCACTTCAGGGTTCTGACAGAGCAACCTGATGATTACTGAAGCAAATACTTGCTTTCCAGTGGCCTGGAAATCTGAGACTCAGGAAAGGGGCTTGCCTCCCACACCTCTAGTAATGTGCCTCAGGGATACTGTCTACTGTCCGGGACCCTCGGGGAGTGCAGGATGAGCTACCGCAGATGCTCCCTTTCTAGGGAGTTAGCTCCTGTCCAGGAAGTGTTTGGAAGTCACCCCTCTGCTGCCACCAAGTGGCTGTGATGAGCCTGAGACCTGGGAGCCTTGCACCACAGCCTTGCTCCCCTGCTCCATGTAGGTAGCTGGAAGCCCGTCTCCCTCCAAGGACACGATCTCCTTCATTAGGTGACCGTCTTTCCTCACTCGTTTCCCTGTGGCCCATCCCTGGTCCACTCCACTTGCCATTAATATAGCTTGCCTCCAAGGGTCCCTGTGCCACCCCCTGCCACCCCCACCCAGGACGGAGGTCTCAGTCCTCCTCTGGCTGCTGTCATCCGGACTCCAGAGGCTTAGCAGAGACCCACCCACCCCCTGCCTGTACTGGCACCCAGGGCTCCGAGGGGCCCTGGCACTCTCTGTTTGGCTGTTACCCTGCTGGCTGATCTCCGTGGGCATCTGCCTGACCTCCCCAGCCTGACTGTACCAGTGCCATCTGCTGTGCAGACTCTCACTCAGCCACTCTCAAACCTGAAAGGAGTTGTCTCTTTCCCTGGGCCTTGTCACCAAGGTCATTTCTGGATTTTAAAGAAGCAGCCATCACTAGCCATGAGCGCCTCCTGCCCTCAGCTTCTGACTTCTGGCCGCTGCTACAGCTGGGCCTTCATCGTACCCTTCAAGGGATTTGTGCCTGTGTTTCACATTTTCTAAGATGAAAACTTACCAGAATAATAACATCCTATTCTGAGAAGAATACTGAGCAGGAACAGGGCCAGGCCTCACCCCATCCATGTGCAGCCATTCTGGACAGTTCCATCTGCCGCTGTCTCCCCTCGTCTGGCCTCACTTGCACTTCTGTAAATGAGCTAACTTGGACCAGAAGATCTGCGAATGCATCTAAGGTCTCCAGCTTTATATCTATGACTCAGCTTCAGTTTGTTCAACAAATATTTCTACCAGAATTTAGGGCTCCTTGGCCCAGGGAATCAGGCCAGAAGAGCACCTTGTGCTGTGTGGCCAAGAGCTGTTTCGCACCACATGCCTGGGCAAGCAGCTAATATAGAAGGGGATGGTGGGCTGGCTATGATGGTGTGGAAATGGCCTTGGCCAGGGTTCTGGGAGTCAGGGAGCTTCATCTTCCTGGGTCTACAACATACTCCAAAGGAGCTCCAGTTTCTTGGCAGCATCACGCAGCCCCGGAAAGTTGGGTGGAAAAGTCTAGAGCTACCGCTGTACTGTAGACACCTCCTAGGAAGTAAGGGGGGATATCCACCACCTGGGAGCAGCACTGAATACCAGCCTGGGGGCTGCAGCCACACCGCGGGGCAGAGGTGTGTGTGAATGGCTCCTTTCAGAGGGGCAAGGCCATTAGGTCTATGCGAGGGCAACAGGAATTTATGACTCAGTTTCACCGTGTGTACACAGTCCTCGTCTGTGCTGTGCCTCTGTTTCTCCCTGGTCTGATGAAGGGAAAGGCCCATCCCTCGTGTCCCTGAGGGCAGCCTTGCGACCCTTAGCAGTACCCTCTCCGCCTGCTCTCCCAGGCACCTCCTTCCACTGTCCCTTTGTCTGGGCCTGTTCCTCTGTCTGGAAGTCTGTCTCCTCCCCTCAACCACTGTTTGCTTCTTCCCAGGCCCGCTCCCCGCACATCGTGGTCCCTGTCTCCTCAGAATTTAGGGACATGTGGTCATGGACAACCTGTGGCTGGTGCTTACATGTGGCAAGCAACTGCCTTTTCAATCTCGGGTCACATGTGATCTAGTGTGTGAGTGCTTATCTCTTGAAAGAGAGCTCAGAAGCTTCTCCTTCCTCGTCTTGGCAACCCCCTGCCCCAGGGCCACTGGTGCATGTATACGGCCAATCAGCAGGATCGAAGTGCCCTGCTTCTTGCATGAAGTGAAGAAACCCTAGGAGGAGGGATAGGGTCCCTCCTCGGCTCTGGAAACCTGCATCCCCTGTGTCTTGCACACTCTCTCCAGGGCCCAGTGTGCTATAGCGGCCACAGGCACCTTGCTCCATGGCCAGCCCTGGCAGGCTTCCCCTCCCCGGAGGATCTCTTTCCCATCTTTAAGGACCAACCACCCTTTCCACTGGTCCTTTACTTGCTACCATGGCCAGCTCTTGCCCCGTTTCTGTTCAGAAAAGGTCTCTGGAAATTCGTCCACATGTCCTGACTCCTTGCCTTGCCATCCCATAGAATCTTCTCACTTCGAGGTCTCCAATGAACTGCTAAGGTCAAGAACCTGCCTCTGCCATGACCGGGTTAAGTCATCCTCTTGCTCTGGCCACATGACCCTGAAGATTTTTCTCCCCTGCCTGGCCCCTTCCTTCGAGCTTCCCTTGAAGGCCCCTGCTCCAGCCGCACACCCTCCCCTAGACATCATTCATGTAAAGATGCTTCTGGAATCTGTCTTCTGCCAGGACCATTGCTCTGGGCTCTCTCACACCTGCAGCCACCTACCCACTTGACATCTCCACAGGGATGTCCTGGACCTCACTTGGCACCAACCAAGCCCTCAAGTTAGAACTATCCTCTTTTGTCCCCCAAACCTGTGTCCCCTTGGATTTCCCAGACTAGTGATGGTGGTACCATCTACCCACTTCCCCAAATGAGAGCCCCAGAGTCTTGCTGTCTCCTCCCTCTCCCTCCATCAGTCCTGTGGGTGTCACAGGCATCAGACTTCTAACTGCTACCCTCTCTCACCTGGTGGAGGCAGAACCTGAGCCAGGCCTGGAGGCCAAGCAGAAGGAGCCATTCTAACAGGCAGGACAAGGCCTCTATGTGGGTGCAAGGGTGAGAGGATAAGCAGTGTCAAGTGTGCCATAGAGGGTCTGATCTGGGGAGTGGTGACTATGCCTCCTGGAGGACTTGGGGCTCTGTCATCACCCACCTTTCCAGAGTCCTGTGGGCGACCAGTTTTTTCTACTTATAACTCTGGCAGGAAGTGGTATAACATCCGGGAAGGCAGGAGAAAGAGGCTGTTCTCTCCTTGCATTTCTGCCCAAAGGCCACACCACGAAGGGCTGCCCCTCTCCCCAAACCAACAACCTGGGCATCTCCCAGAGGAGAGAGTGGGTACCTCAGGCCGCACAGGGTCCTCAATGCCCACGACAGCTATGCAGGTGAGATCGCCCACAACTTCATTTTCGTTGTCCCAGTCAGGCTCCTGGGTGGCAGCGAAGTCCCGGTAGGCAATGCAGATGGTGCGGAGGCCATCACAAGCCATCGGCTCGATGATCTTCTTCACCATGTCATCCCGGTCCCGAGGGCGGAAGCCGCGCAGTTCACCATTGCTGTTTAAGATGTTGGTGCACCTGGGTCAGGGACAGAGCAAGGAGAGCCGCTGGCTGAGAGTCTGGGCGGGTGAGAGTCTGAGCCTCTATGTGACACAGCAGAGGCCTTTCCAAAGAGGGAGACACTCTGCTCATGTGGGGCTGAATGGTATGTCCCTCAAAATTCATGTTCTTCCCAGAATCTCAGAATGTGACCTGATTTGGAAATAGGCTGGTTGCAAAGTTGGGGTCACACTGGATTAGGGTAGGCCCTCAATCCAATGACTGATGTCTTCATAAAAAACAGCAGAGGACACACAGAGACAGATACCTACACAGGGACAAGGCCATGTGATGTCAGAGGCAGACGCTGGAGTGTGTATGTACAAGTCAAGGAATGCCAAGGATTGCCAGTGACCATAGAAGTTGGGAGACACAAGAAAGGATCCTTTCTCGGAGGCTATGTAGGAAGCACAGCCCTACCGACCACACCTTGATTTTGTGGTTCTGGCCTCCAGAACTGAGAGAAAATAGATTTCTGTTGTTTTAGGCCATCAGGTTTGTGGTCCTTTGTTCTGGCAGCCCCAGGAGCTAAAAATTCATAGGGTGAGGTAGGTTAGGAGACCAGAGGGAGGCCAGAGCACAGGGTTCATGGCAACTTCTCATAGACTCCACAGGTTGTAGGGCAAGACTGTGGCACATTGGAAAAAACCGAATGCCATGTGGTGGGCCATGACAAGCTCACTATGAGCTTTGGTGACCCTGGAAGCTTCTCAGAAGGGCCAGGATGGTGAGACCTGGCAGAATTTCAGTGTAGAAGAGGAAGGAGCGAAGGAGCCAAGGGCCCCAGAGGCAGGCAAGTTGGAGGGGTGAAGAAGGAAAGAAGGAGCTGGCTGTGGAGGCTGGCAGGGAGCCACGGTCACAGCACAGCCTGGCATGCATTCACTTGTATAATTCTCACACACTTGCAGGAGGTAAGTATTCCTCTTATCTCCATGTTACAGGGGAAACTGAGGAGAACTCATTGACATTTGCACAGCAAGTAGAGTGGAGCTGGGGCTGGAGCTCAGTGTTCCACCACAGCCCTCTTCCATGCTTCCCCAAGTCCAGCTGCCACACCTACAAGGATGTAGCAGAGATGGCTTCAGGGAGGAGGTGGTCTTTGAACCACACATGGGAGGCTGTGCATGGGCAAAGTTTTGGGGAGGGCATTCTGGGTGGGGCAGTGGTTGGGAGAGGCCAGCACACAACCCTGGGGGGGCAGTGCACTTGGTTGTCCTATGAGTGCCGGGAGCCCCAGATGTCCTGCTGAGGACTCTGTCCTGAAGTCCCTGGAAGGCTGGTTATGGGCACAAAGGCACGATAAGGTCACACCTTAGAAGGTGGCTCTGTGGTAAGCGATTTGCCAGGTGGGCAGGGGAGGGTCGATGGGGCTGCTACAATACTGGGGAAGAGAGAGGCCGAGGCCAAGGCCAAGGGGAGATGTGGAGGCTGATCAAGCTTAGGGGGCTTGGGGCAGTTGGAGGTAGAGCTGCGTGCTTCCCCCTCAATTTTTCAAACAGCTTTATTGAGATATAATTCCAATACCACACAATTCACCTTTTAAAATATATAATTCATTGGCTTTTAGTATAGTCACAGAGTTGTGTAACTGTCACCAGTCAGTCACCTTTAGAACACTTTCATCGCATGTGAAAGAAAACCTGTACAGGCTACAGAAGGAAAAAAGAACCAAATTGGACTTTATAATTGAAAACCATTTATGCGTCCAAGGACTAATCAAGAGTGAAAAGAAACAAAAATCTATCAAGGGAGTGAAAAGATAGCCTATAACATGGAAGAAAATATTTACAAATCAGATACATGTTAAGGATCTAGCATTCAGAATACACAGGGAATTCTTACAGTTTAACAATAAAAAGACAACTCAAATCAAAGATGGGCAAAGTCTACATAGGGCATTTCTCCAAAGAAGATGTGCAAATGGCCAAGGAGCTTATGAGAAGGCACCAACATCACCAGTCATCAGGGAAATACCATTCAAAACCACCATGAGGTCTCCCTTCACATCCACTAGGATGGCAATTATAATAACAATAGTAACGATAATAACAACAAAAAAAAGAGGAGGAGGAAGGTAAAGAAGAAGGAGGCAACACAAGTTGATGAGCATGAGAAGTAAGATCGCTCATGTATTGCTGGTAGGAATGTAAAATGGTGCAGCTGCTCTGGAAAATACTATGGTAGTTCCTCAAAGAGTCATTCCCAGAATTACCATATGACCCAGTAATTCCACTTCTAAAAATATACCCAAGAGAACTGAAAACACGTGTTCAAACAAAAACGTGTACAGCAATGTTCATAGCAGCCCGAGTTACAGTAGCAAAGGCAGAAACATCCAAGTGTCTTTCAGTGCATGAGTGGAAAACCAAATGGAGTCTATTCATGCAATGGAATATTATTCAACCATAAAAAGGAATAAAGCACTGATCCATGCTATGACGTGGATGAACCTTGAAAACATTGTGCTGAGTGAAAGAAGCTAGACACAAAAGACCATATATTGTATTATTCCATTTATATGAAGTGTCCAAACTGGCAAATCCATAGAGACAGAAAGATTAGTAGTTGCCAAGGGTTGGGAGGAGCATGGGAATGACAGCACAGGGTTTCCTTTGGGGGCGATGATGACAATATTCTGCAACTAGATAGCGGTAATGTGTACAACATTGTAAATTCATTTAATGCCATTGAACTGTATGCTTTAGTGATGAAAATAGCCAATTATATGTTATGTCTATTTTAGCACAATAGTAATACCAGAATGCTTGTATCCTTCAGTTATCCCCTAGCCCCTGGCATCCCAAACCCTGGGCTTGTTCCTGTGACCCACTTACTTTTTCAGCAGGATCTCTGAGGCGCCCTTGCTGAAGAGGCGAAAGCCACCATCGGGCATGCGGATGACTGTGCTCATGGACTTGCGGACCGAGTTGAAGGTGTATACTTTGTAAAGCTTATCTTCTGGAATCTGTTCCCGCACAGGCTGGAAGTCTCGCTTCAGGTCCAGGATGAAGCCCAGCAGAGCGCATTCTGTCTTGTTGCCTACTTGGCGTGGGAGGGCACCTTCCTTCTCTGGAGGCTGTGAGGTGAGGCAAACCAGCATGGGGCCAGGGGCCCAAGCCCACCCTCCTTACTATCCTTGGGGCCCCAGCCTGGCTATGATCGCCATGTCTTTAGGGTGTGGTGGCGGACAGCCAAAGAGTGCTTCCAGAGTGGACTAGATTGGCAGTTACCACACTATTCACTGGGCTTGGAAGGGGCGTTGGAAACCAGCAGGCAGGGCAGGAGTACTGGGACCAGGGATGAGGAGACGGTGACCAGTACCCTAGAGATCATCGTAGTTGTAGTCAAAAGTTCTTAAGAGAGCATAGTGAACCCCAGGCCCCTTCTCTCATCCCAACCCCACTCTTGGCTCACTAGTATTTTGGTGGTGTAGGCACTGTTGATGGAGATGGCGTGGACCAGGAGGTCGAGTATCTTGGGGGTCAGGGCACTGGGGGCCGGAATCTCTTTGTAGTGGGTGTCCCCGAGGTAGGACTGGACCACGGTCATACGGTTGGTGGTGAGTGTGCCCGTCTTGTCTGAGCAGATGGCTGTGGCATTGCCCATCGTCTCACAGGCATCCAGGTGTCTAACCAGGTTGTTGTCCTTCATCATTTTCTGTAAAGCGGACAGATGTTGTGTATGATTCAGCTTTGCTCATCCATCTTTCTGTGTGGCACTAACAGACCAGGGGCTAATGGCAGGGCCTAAAGGCACAGCTTGGAGTAGCTGCGGGGTGATGGTCAAACCTAGGCAGCAAGCCTGGAAGGCCTAAGTATTCTGAGTAGACTGGCTGAGTGACCGACTCTAGGCAGCTTTTCTACCCACAGCTAACCTGGGGTCTCCCTGCTGCCTAAGACCACTCCTCTGCCTACAGTGACCTTTCAAGTCACATGCTAGCCCTGCAGCTCCCCCTACATCTCTGCCATACTTCACCCACTGTCTCCCAGTGGGACCTGTCCTGAATACCCTCCCCCCAGCCCCACTTCTGCAAGTGGAAACAGTTTCCTAAACTCCTCGGCCCCTCTGTGCCCCCTGGTCTCATGCTGCAGACGCCAAGTCTATCCCACTGCCAGCCTTTCTTGCTCATGCCACTGTGCCCAGGAAGCCAAGTGGGTCCCAGCTTAGCCTCCCACTCTGCCCCTGAGACATGGATCCCAAACTCTCCAGTCATCACTACATCTAAGATGCTTACAGGCTCTACAGCCTAGATTTTGGGTTTGTATCTTGGTATCACAGATTCTTAGTCCTCCTACTGTGTTTCATATTATTACCTTGACAGAGTAAGCTAAGGAGATGGTGACGGCAAGAGGCAGGCCCTCCGGGACAGCCACAACCAGCACAGTGACACCGATGATGAAGAACTTCACGAAGTACTGCACATAGACCGGTGTGCACTCTGCCAGCCACATCCGGCCCTCCACGACGAAGGTGTTAATCACAAAGTAGAGGACCAGGATAATGACGGTGATGGCAGACATCACCAGCCCTGGTCAGTCACAGCAGAGGCGACAGAGGATGGGGGCAGGAATGGAAGTCGGCAGGGGAGAGAAAGGGAGAGAGCAAAAGGGAAGAGGTAAGGGATGCTGCAGCTGGTGCCAGCTTGAACTGAGTTGGGGGAGGTACTCCCTGTTCCATACCTTATGATGGTTTTAGAATCCATGCTCGCCAGAAAGGGGCTGGACAAGGCCCTGAGGGCAATCACCCCCATGGCCTGGTGCCTTGCTGTCTGGTCCACACCACCTTCCACACCCGTTTCCCACTTGCTCTCCACAGCCTAGCCTCATGTCCAGGAAACCTGGTGTCCTCCTTGCCGAACAGGGGCCCTGGGCTGCCCCTCTGCAGTCCCCACCTGCTTTCCCGATCTGCACAGCCAGTTTGGTGAGCTTGCCCTGCAGGACCGACTTCTCCTTCTTGGGCACGTTGGCTTTCTTCTTTTCCCGCTCCTCCATCTCCCCGCCCTCTGCACTCTTCAGGGGCTGCATTTCCATGGCAACTGCCCCATCCTGCTTCTTAGCTGCACACAGAGGAACCCACAGCCAAGATTAGGGCCTGGCTTCTGGGATGACAGCTACAAGGGGCTTTCGTAGGGAAACACATGCCACATCATACAAGAGGACATGGGGTTCAGGGGGTTTCTCTGATTTCTGAGTGCGACACTGCCTGGTGCTTTCTCTTCTTCCTCCTCTGTCCTTGGCAGCCCAGGCCCTCCTGAGTGGGATGGAGATGGTTCTCTTGAGGCTTCACAGGGGAAGGGAGAACAGACACAAGCACAAGTAACTTGGGCACACAGACAAGCAGCCAGTGCTGTAATGCCCCAAGTCTCAATACCAGAGAGCAGAGGCCTGGGCTCAAGGAACATTCCAGAACCCTGAGCTGATTGATTCATTGGCCCATCTGTGTCTAAGCCACCTCCTCACTCCCCTCAGGGAGGCCCAGGAGCCCCTGCGCTCTCCTCTCCTGCTCCTTGCTCAGGCGGTCTCTTTTCCTGCCGGCCCTTCGACCTCCATCGAGGACCCAGATCACCATGAGTGTTCTCCTCAGTTTGCTCCCTGGTGGCTGGAGGCTGTTGCCCAAACGGGCTGCCCTGGGCAAGACTCGCATCTCTCTCTCTCTTCATTGAACTACTCTTCTGCAGCTATCTTCCTGCCTCTCTTGAACAGGCAGCCCCCTCACGACTTCCCCAGTGGCCCTGCACTCTGCATGCTGCCCGTGATGTGTTGGTGTTGGTGGTGTGTCCCATACCCTGCCTCCATCACCCCTGTCACTTCACACACGCTGTGGCCTGAGGCTCTCCAACTGTACTGCTTCAGGTGATCTTGTGCATCCATTACCCGGAGGGGACACCCAAACCTGCCACTCATCTTTCTGCCTCACTGCTCTTGTCCCTACCCATGGGGCTCTGGGTGCTCTTGACATCACCTTTGCACACCCCCTGCTTCCTTGCTGTCTGCTGCTTCATCTTGCTTCCAGTCTCCCCAGCCATCCCTTCTCCCTTGGCTGCCTGAGACCACTCATCGATGGCTTCTTTCTCCCAGGGGCCCCGGGCCACAGCCTCAGCAACACTCAAGGCCCCACCTAG
Organism: Artibeus jamaicensis; assembly: GCF_021234435.1. Taxonomy (NCBI): domain Eukaryota; kingdom Metazoa; phylum Chordata; class Mammalia; order Chiroptera; family Phyllostomidae; genus Artibeus; species Artibeus jamaicensis. The sequence continues at coordinate 1,154,921 of NW_026521282.1, forward strand.
CTGGACCACTATAGCCTTGTGCCCCACTGACTGTCATGACTGTCACTCTCTGCCCCAGCCAGAGACCCTAGCCATCAGGCTGTCACTCTGTCACAAATGCCCTCCCAAGCCAAGCTGTGCTCTGAAATTTTGTTTGCTTCTCTGACCCTGTCCTGGTCCCTAGGTCCCATACTACACTTGAGGGCTGCCCCTGGGTCCATCTATCTGGACTGTAAACTTTCTGAGGGCTGAGACGGTGCTTTATCCACCTTTGGATCCTCAGTGCTTATGAATGACCGCTGATAGGCCTTCATCCCGGCCACCCAGGCTCGGCTCTCACCAGGCATTCAGGCTGAGAGGAGAGTAAGCCTTAGCCTTTGGATGTCTATCCAAAAGAAAGGCAGCTCAACTGTGAAACCCACAGGCCTGGTTAGGCCGTGGGCAAGTCACAGAGGTGATCTTTGCACACTCCCGGCAGGGTTTCAGAGGGGCCACCCTACCTGTCTCACCTGGTTTTTATGTGCTGCTCCTGGGACTGAGATGGGCAGCCCCCCACCCTGAGCCATGCCCTCTGTCTACCACCCCATCCTGAGTGCAGGGCAGGCATTACCTTTGGTCTGGCTACTCTCCATCGCTCCATCTTGCTGCTTGCCTACAATGGAAAAGGAACGACAGACACAAAGACTTGAGAACAACCACATGGCCCTGGAGCATGCACACACACAGGACAGCAGGGCACAGACAGTCCAATGGCGATCACAGCCAAAAGGCAGGAGAGAGGGGAGGGGGCCCCTGTTTTCTCCACGCTCATGCTGATGCCCTCTTGCCACCTTTCAGCACATAGCACGTGGTTGCCATGAGCATTTGGGCTTCCTGAGTGAGACCCCGAGCAGGGGCTACTCATTGGTCCTTGATCCCAGCCCTCCAGTGAACTCCCGAAGCCAGCCCTCAATTGATCCTCAGTTATGTGTGGCTGGCAGCAGGTTTCCGAAAAGGTCATGACCATGGGGAGTGAGGGCTGCCACTGTGAGCAGGGCCCCCCAGTCAGAATGTCTGTTCCTCCCAGGACCAGTGCAAGAAGCTTAGCTAGATGGTCTCTAATCCCTGCTGGCCTAGAGGTCAGCTTTCTCTGTGCCATGGCTTGCAGTAAGCTCTATGTGTACTTTTGAGGGACAAAGGAGACTTTAGGAATTTGCCAGGCTCAGGGCACTGGACTGGGTGCTGAGCACCTATCACTGGAGGGAGCAGCAGGGGAATGGGATGGGCTGGGCCCCAGGTGGACTTAGGTGGGGGGTTCGGGGGTGGGTACACCTGAGGGAAAGAACCCAGCTAGCCTTCTCCATAGTCCCTGCAGCCAACAACTGTTACACAAAAGCAGGAGCTCCCAGAATGTGTTTTGCAACCACAAAGCCTGCACCTGGGTGTCAGGGCCTGTGTTGTGACAGCTTCCCAAGGCCAAAGGAAGCAGTGCTAGTCACGCCTCTGGTTTCCAAAGGCTGCAACTCTGGAAGTGCCCAGAAGACCTGACAAGCAAGGGGGTTATTGCAGGGAGCCTGGTGCTGTGCTTGGGGCCCAGCTCTGTACATCAGTTCTTCCTAGAGGCCACATGTGAGCTGACAGGATCCAGAGATAACCCAATCTGGGGCAAGAGGGGCTTATGGGATGACCTGTCAGTCACCACCCAATAGCTCACGTCACTGGGGATCCATGAACACGGGGTGCCAGGTGGCTCCCAGGCAGTAGGGTCTGCTGTGGGGGCCCTAGGGAGAAGTGAAAGACCCCTTGTGGGGAAAAGGGGGAGTGTAGGTTGGATCTTCTCTGCCTAGATCCCCTGAGGAGGTACAGAGGGGTTCAGAGAAGGAGAAGACTTCTGGGGGGAGGGGAGACACTTGCGGACACATGGGGACAATACAGCGCAATGAGGGGGTGTTGCTGGAAGCCCTGGAGCTGTGGAGGCCCAGAGAAAGAATGGACCCTCACAGGGAGGCCTGTGAAGGAAAGAGGGAGGTTTGGGATGAACACTACAGGAAGAGGAAGATTGTGCCCAGCCTGAAGAGGGACAGGAGCCAAAGGAGGGGAAGGAGAGGGGAAGGAGGGCATCCCCAGAAGGGTGGCTAGGAATCAAGATGAAAAGGTAAGCCACAGGTGGGAGGAGGCAGCAGGCAGACAGGGAGTGTTGGGGAGATAGCCCAGGCTAAGACACAATGAGGGTCAGGGAGAAGAACTGGGAATGGCCACCATCCTATCTCCACAGTAGCCTAGTCTTTGCGCTCAAACCTCAGTGAGGGCTCATGGATGCTGCTGCTCGCTCCCCTGAACCTGGCCAGCTCTCTTCCCTGTCCAGGGTCCCTTGAGGGTTCCCCTCCTCCAGGAAGCAGGCTGGTGGAGGTGTCCCCTCTAACTCCTAAGTAGCCCAGCCTGGGGTGCTGGAGGAGGGCAAGGGGGAAGTTTCTGGGGGGGGGTATGCATTTTGTCAAGGTCAAAGTGGAGGGGCCTAAGAAAGAGTGTGGAAAGGGTGCCCCACCAACTAGCTACCAGGGTGTTGGTGAAGGACCACCAGGCAAAATGAGCTGGGCTTCCCTGAAGAGAGGCATGGGGACCCCAGCCCAGCCCAGATGAGGCCCAGGCCCTGCCTACCCATCTGCTTGCCTGCTTATGGAGCCCAGGGCACTCACTGTGGAGAAACACTGGACTGAGCCCCGCAGGGAGAAGGGGCTGGGTGTGGCAAAGGTGGAAGAAGGTCCACCAGCGGCTGTGAGGGGTGGGCCTGGCCAGCCAGAAGCTGGAAGGTGTAAGGAGACAAGGCCCATGGTAGCTTCTAGGTAGCAGCTCTCATCCACCTCCTCCATTGCTACCTTCAGGTGCTAGGACGCTAGCACATTCCTACCTTATGCCGATGTGCCCCTGTGTTGCTAGGGCTGGGCAGACTGATCCTGGCTGCTCTTCAGGCCCACTGGCCTAGACAAACTGAGATAGGGCCAGTGACTGACACCCTTCTGTCTCCTGCCCTGCTCAGCAGCCCATGTCTCACTGACTCTGGGGCCCTGGTTGCAGGCTTCTAGCACATGTTCTTGTATGTGTGCAGTTTGTTTATGCTTCTAGTAGGCCCTGGTAGATTCTCTCAGAGGTGAGACACACATCTAGAAAACTCTGTTTTCCACCTGGTTCGACTACAGGGTGGGAGACCCAGGCAGAGCATAGTGAGTTATGAGCAGGTACAGGCCTGCATCACAGAAGAGAATGGAGTCCTGACTGGAAGGAAGGAAGGAGAGAGGGAAAGGGAAGGACAGGATGGTGGATGCTGAGGGAAGTTCTGTAGCTTTGTAAGCCTTATTGTGAGGACTGGAGGGGACACTGGCCGTGTCTGTGGCTCAGAGCAGAGTTAAGAGGAAGCAGCGGGAAGGCCAGGATGGCTATAGAGCTGGGTTCTCAGAAAACAGTTGTTCCTGGATGTTGCTTTCTCTTGGCATGAGGATCCATGGCCATTCCAGCTTCCTCCAGCCCTGGACATCCTTTGGGGGTTCTTTCTGCCTGGGAGCCCTTCACCTTTGGCTGCATGATCGGCACATCTTGACTGCAACATTGGCCTGGGACCCTGACACTTTACCATGGTGGTTGAGCACCTCTGAGGGTGTGTGACATTGTCCCAAGCCCCTGTCATTCTGACCTCATTCCTACCAAGGGCAGGGCACTCACCCAACCCTGGCGCTTAAATCCCAAAGCCTTTGAGAATAACCATCTGAGCGAAGCTGCTCTTACACAGAAGTTGGGGGGACCCCTGACCTACTGGCTCTGGGGCAAAGACTCCAGAAGAGGGGTCCCTGATTCTCCAAAAGGAATGGGAAGAGAGGGTATGGCCTCCCACCCCCTGAGGACTGTCTCTCCCGTAGAGAGAGCCAGAGTTAGAGCCAGAGACTGGCCCAGTGAGTGTCCGCCAGCAGGCAGGCAGAGAAGAAAGAGTGAGCTGTGTAGAAGAGGGGCTAGCCTCTCATTAGCGCTGGGAACTGGGGGTCTGAGTGGCCTTACCTTTCTTATCCTTCTTCTCCTCTTCCTCTCCACCTGCTCCAAGCAAGGTAAAGATGATGCCTGTTTGGGAGTTCACACCCACAGCTGTCACCACCATTCTTCCAGAACCTTCCATTACATGAGTGCCTGGCAGAGCCAACACAGAGAGACCAAGACAGAGATTTGCACCACCAGGTGGGAGGCATGCTCAGCACCTATAGGTTTGGTCCCAGGAATCCCAGAAGCAGGGATTTAGTGTCTAGAGGTCCTTGGAGGGACCTCTAAGCCTAGAGGGTCAATGTCTCACCATTGACCCTAAGCCTAGACCAAAGCCTTGGCTTGGAGCAGCTGGTTTCCCAGAGGCATGGGGTGAGCCATTCATAAGGCCCAGCTGGAGCTTCCAGCCTCTCTGTCCTGTTGTATACTGCATTTGCCACTGGGATAAACACTGGACTAAGACGGGATCTTCTGGAAAGGGAACACTATCCCCCCTAGCTCTTCATGAGGGTTTGGACTGGAGCATGGCGCTGTGTTAACCAGAGCCAGCTCCTACCTCTAAGGACTTCTTTGAGGACATCAGGGGTCTCTGGGGTTACAGAGGCCCATGTCTTTCGCTGAGGCTGGAGCACTACCACCATGCCTCCCACAGGCTGCTCTGGCCTTGAGGAGGGCGAAGTCTTCAGACTCCCTAAGCAGAAGGGATACTGGGGCTGGGGTGGGGGTGGGCAGTGCTGGTTGAAGGGGTTGTTGGACCAAATGCCTTCCAAGGCTTCTCAGTGCTGGGCTGCTCCAATGCGGTGGCAGCCAGCCAACTCCCAGCTTCCCTAAGGGCTGGGCCAGTGCCCTGAGGCCTCACCTGAGAGCAGCATGGGGTCTTTGTCGGCCGATTTGCGCACGTGGTCTGATTCTCCTGTCAGGGAGCTCTCATCGATTTTGAGGTCGTTGCCCTGGATGAGCACGCCATCGGCAGGCAGCAGGTCTCCTAAGGCCAGCCAGGCAGCCAGAACCACAGACTATGGGTCCAGGAGGCCTTTCTCCCTGTGGCCTTGTGCCTCACCCGGGGGGAGGTCCCATCGGATACGGGGCCCTCATCCTTCAGCCTTCTCCTTTCTGGGGAGACCCACCAATCACTAGCCCTGTGGTCCAGCTCCCAGAGAGTGGGGACAACAGAAGTGTCCTGCAGTGTTGGGGAAGGCTTTGACAGGACATGAGGATAGCCTGTGTTCCTGGGACCTCCTGCTCATGAACCCCCTACTCCAGCCTCCCATAGGTGAGGGCACACATGCTCCTGGGGAGAAGGTCTGCACTGGGTGTGTGTGTGGGGGTCTCCTCTGTCCCACATTACCCCTGAAATGGGAGCTGAGCTTCCTTTGCAGAGTGGGCCATGATAGTCACACTCACCATACTTGACCTGGGCGATGTCTCCTACCACCAGTGCAGCCACGGGGACCTGGAGGAGCTGCCCATTACGGATGACTGTGAACTTCTGTTCCTGCTCTATACGGCTCTGCAGGCCTCGGAACTGTTTCTCCTTGCTCCAGTCATTGAAGGCCGTGACCAGCACCACACAGATGACAGACAGCAAGATGGCTGCCCCCTCGATCCAGCCAGCCTCGGCCTCTCCTTCATCTTCTGCCCCAGCTGACACATTCCCACATACTGTGCCCAAAGACAGAAGGGAGCACAGAGGTGGCAAAGGAGTCACTCCAGCTGGCTCCCTCCTGACACTGGAGTGGGGACATCCTGTGACCCTCCCTCATTTCAGGTTCCATTCCTCCCTTCCTGTCAGCCCGACTGTGCTGCTGCCCTTGTCCTGCACCTTCCTGCCACGTCTCTCTCACCAGCCCTCTGGGCCCTGGCCCTCACCTTCACTCTCCTCGCCAGGTGGTGCGTAGAATGAGAGGCCCAGGGAGACGATGGCAGCCACCTCCAGAATGATGAGGGTTACGTCCTGTAGGGCCTCCCACACCAGCTGCAGGAAGGTCTTGGGCTGCTTGGGTGGGATGAAGTTCTGCCCATAGATCTGCCTGCGCTTCTCCAAGTCACTGGCATTGTCGGCCAGGCCTGCAATGGAGAGCAGAGGTACAGACATGATGGAATAGGCAGTCGGACCCCACGTGGCCTTACTCCTTCTTCCCCTTCTCCTGAGCAATTCTGTGTCGGTGGAGACTGCACTGGCCTGGCAAATGCTGGGGGCATGTATGTGGGAGTGCCTATGTGGCCCTTCCAGCTGCCTGGATAGCTGGGGCGTGTAACCACTACATACCTCAGAGCTCCTAGCACGAGGAAGGGCTGGACTACCCTCATGATACACTGTTGGGGGGGGTGCCTCTAGGGACTATGTTGGGTGGCTCCAAAGGGATCTTGTCAGTCTTCCTCATGCTATTGAGCAAGCGCCTGGCACCCATGATGCATAGGAGGTGCACAGAGACTGCTGCCAGCCCTCTGCCTCTAGAGAATGAGTCTTATGGCCTGCCCTCCGGAGACATCTGCCTCCTTCCTGATGTCTTTTGCAGACCCCGCTGCAGTGCCACTAAATCCAGGGCTGGGGGTGACAGTGAAGAACAGGACAGGACATGAGCTCCTTGTCCTGCCCATTGGCCCCCTTGCAGCTGCACGCTCGGTGGCTACTGAATATCTATATGTCCTAATGTGATTGCCAATGTGTCACACTCATGCCACAGTGTCTTCAGGCTATCAGGCAGAGGACAAGGAGGGTGAAGGCTAGAGAAACTCGTCCCAGTGGGGAAGACCCTGTGGCCTGAGCAGATGAGGCACAGCGACATGGGGATGAGAAGCTGAAAGGGGCCTGACCAGATAGTTCTAGAACCTTGGGAGGCCCCTCTACATCCTGAACAAGCTGCTGTCTGTGGGCTGGGAGGGAGGGTGGGTCTGGTCAACTCAGGGGCTGCGAATGGCTACAAGGGGGCTAGCCTGGCATTCGGAAGCTAGACCTTTACTTCTCTTCCTGGGACAACCCCCTTCCTACCCAGGCCTGTCAGGAGGCCTCTGGTTCTCTGCCTCTAGAACATGAGGCTCCTCAGGCCCAGGCCTGAAAGTGGCAAAGGCTGTATGGTACTGGTGTCGGGGCCACTGCCTCCCAAGGCTGGATTCTGACTTGGTCACCTTCCCCAGAGGCAGGCAGATGGGATGATGCAGTCCTCTGCCCCACCCTCAGCCCTCAGGATTTGGCTTCCTTTCAGGGTCATCTGTCCATGGAGCTTCCCGTGCCCCGGTGCTGCCCTTGTCCCCCAGCCTTTCCCGCTTCTCTTCTCCCAATGCCCAGCGTCACACTGACACCTGGTGGACTGATGGCAACTTGCAGTTCCCAGCCCTGAGTAGCTGCCACTCCCATGGTCTCTCTCAGGGACAGGGGCCTACCACAAGGCTTGAGTCAGCCCACGGGGTACTCCTGGCCAGCTGGGAAAGGCATACAAGACCAGGCCCCACAGGACTTGAGAACAAGAAAGTGCTAAGTGTGGTTTCGAAGGAGTTAGGAGGAAGGAGAGTGGGCGTGCACTGGGCAGAGAAAGAAGGCTTCTGGGGAGGAGCATGGTGGGGCCTCTTGGAGGTGGAGGGACTGATAAGAGCAAAAGCCCACAGCCGGCACAGAGTTGGCACATCTCCTGAGCTAGGCAATGACCACATGCTGTCCTCCCCACCCAGCAGAGCCGCAGCTGTCCCTGCCCTTCTCCCCCTGGCCTCCTCGTAAGGGGCCAGCTGTGGCTCAAGTTTCTGGAGTCTGCAGCTTCCTAGTTGGGTGTTTAGGAGAAGCTCAGGTCCTTATTTCCTAAGGGCTAGGGGCCCAGCTGAGTGCTTGTACCCCACTCCTGACTGGGCTTGTGTCCTTGAGCTACAAAGAGATATAAAAGGTGTGGTCAGGACGAGGGAGGAACTGAATCCAGGGTCTCCCAGACACCCAGGGTCTCCCCTCCCCCTGCCCCAGGAAAGGACACTGATCTGGAGCCCATGAGAAGGACTCCCCCACCCGAGTTCATGGTCTATGGCACCACATGAATCTGCATCCTGCCTGCCCTGCCCCACGTACCCAGCTTGTCCCCATTGGAAGCTGTGCCCTCAGGGGCCATGTCCCCAGGAACTCCTTCCCTCCTTACTTTCCTCCTTCCTCCCTCCCTCCCTCCCTCCCTCCTCCAGCCTGTCCCTTGGCCTTGGTTTGCCCTTGATGCTGCAGCAATGCTTCCCTCTCTCTTGCCCTATACGAGCTGGAGGCCTTGACCTTCCTGTAGGCTCAGGGGTCCTGACATCTGCTGCCACTGAAGCACTCACAGGGTGGGCAGGCAGCTGCAGCCCCTCTGGTTCCAAGCCTGCTCTGGCCTAGCAGGCCCCCAAGGGCAGCCCACATCCAGGGTGTGGGGACAGGGGCCGCCGGTTGGCATAGACACAGATGGGCGTCCTGCCCAGAGCAGAGGCCAGATGCCATTGGAATTGGATTAAGACCACGTTGTGCGGCTCCAGGCTAATCCGCCCCCTCCTTTCCGTGACTGCTGGTGGAGGCCAGACAGAGGAAGGGCCGGCACCCAGGGCCCCCAAGCAGGCCTACCACTGAGCTCTGCCTAAGATCTGGGTTCCTTGGCTTCTGGAATCCTCCTGTATTGCTAAAAGTCTCCCTAGTACACCATGCACCTCCCCACCTTCCCCAAACCAAGACTGCCAGCATATTCCCAGTCTGCCAACTAGTGTGCCCTAAGGGGTTGGTGTAGCACCTGGGGCACAGCTAAGCCAACCCCCTGCACAAGCTAAGTCCATTGTGTCTGGGCAGGAGTGGGTGGGGGGATCTGGGTGAGAACTCTAGGACTAGGCTGGCAGGTGTGCGAGGATCCTACACTTGCTGGAGGGCCAGAGTCAATCACTCTTGGTGCCCAGACCTTGAGGGCTCCCAGGGCCAAAGAGGTGAGGGGTGGTCCTCACACCACTCGTCCTTGGGGACGCAGGCCAGGCCTGGTCGGTTCCTTCTGTTGGGGCTGGGCCACCAACCTGGGCACCTGCTCTTCTCCCTGCCAGCCCCTCCACAGGCAGCGGGTGTGCTCCAGAGCTGCTGTGGCAGAATCAGGCAGGTTCCCAGGGGCCTTGACATTTTAAATATTTAACAAAGCCTGACAGGCAGAGGAAAGAGCTGCCAGCTGAAGCCCATCTGCTTCCTTTTATCTGGGGGAGGCCAGAGCTCTTGTGGCTAAATGGCCCCAGATCATGAGGGAGGGCAAGGAGGAGGGAAAGAGAGAGATCCTCTGGCCCTGAGCCAGGCCATCTGCCCCCATGACATACCGTGCCGGGCTGAGCCCCTTGACAGTGCAAACCAAGAGAGACCTGGGACATCCAGGGAAGGCCACCTACCTCGGAGTTCCTAACCTGGTCAGGTGGGCACACTCTCACCTGGCCCTCAGACCCACTTCCTCCCAGGCGGGCCATCTGCGCTCCCTGTTCCAGCCCGTGAGCCACCAGCAGACAGAGGGACCAGGGAGCAGGAGACAAGGGCGATGGCCAGGGCCCTGGGTAGATGAAGATGTGATGGCTGAGAGCAGAGCTGATGAGATCAATCAGTGCTGGCCCAGAACAGGCCTGGCACTGGGCTGGGACAGCCCCAGCAGCCTTGCCAGGGAGGTGCCAGCTGGGACAGAGAACGCTCCAGCTCCTGGAATCTGGAGCCAAGCCTGGCTCCTGGTGGTCCTGGCTTCCCAGCAGACCCAGCAAGCAGGACTGGGGAAGGCTGGTACAGGGCAGGGCAGAAGATCGCCTCCAGATCAGGGGGAAAGGACCACAGGGCAGAGGCCACAGGGCAGAGGCAGGGAACCAAGGTGGCAGTCAGGCCTCCACTCCTAGAACCTTCTAAAGGATGCCCCCAGGCTCCAAAGAGGCTCCCTGCAGCAGATTTGCTCAGATCTACACCATCTCAAGCTTGCACCTCTTTGGGACAGCCTGCCACCAGTGCGACCTCCACTTGGTACTCTGGGCACCGCCCCCTCAGGCCCCACCTTCCCGAAGCCATCCCCTCCCTTGCCAGGGAGAGGCCTCTTACAACCAAAGCCCTCAGAGGGTCCACACTTACACTCCTTCCTCTTCAAGTCCTGCTTAAATGGGCACAAGGCTGAGTACATGGGGCACCCCAAACATACAGAAAGGGGCCATCTGGCCTGCACGTGCTGACGTGGTACTGTTTCCTTCCTTCCCCTTTTCTGTCACTCGATCTCTATTATTCCAAAGAAGAGACGAATGCAGGGAGCTGCCGATTATGAAGGTGCAGGCACAGGGGTCTGGCCAAAGCTCACTGAAGACTGTGGGTTGCCTAGAGGGTGACCCTCACCCCATGTCGACAATCTCCTGCTCCGGAGAAAATGGCTTGCCGGAGAGGGCGTGGTCAGGGTAAAAGTGCCTCTCAGAAGCTGCTGCAGTGGCACCACCCAGCCCTCAACTGGGCCTGCCTGGGGTAGGGAATATCTTCAGGATGTCCCTAGATGGCCGGGAGGAGTGTCAGGTGGACCCAGAGTCCCCTGTGAACACGTGGCTGTGTTGGGTCTCTGCTGGCAAACTTACCCTCTGTGGGCGAGGTCTTCAGCCTCCTACAGAGCCCGCTGACATCCCCATAAGCTTCTTGGACCTTCTGCAGTGCTTCAGCCCCTCGGAGCTCCATGAGGGAGCGCAGTTCAGCCAGTGTGCACCCAAAGCCGCCTGCATGGGGGGCCTCCCGCTGCTGGGGCTTGGGGTGGAACTCGATGGAGCTGTTGGCCATGTCGCCCATCCTGCCTGTTGCACTGGGAGGAGAGGATGCTGGGCCTTCTCACAGGTGCAGCCTCAGGGGCAGGTGGCCACCTGAGGTCCCAGTGCCTGGGGGAGGTGCAGCAGAGGCGGTGGCAGCAGGGAAGTGGCCAAGTGTGGACACCTGGGAAGATGGAGGTGAGATGAAGCCGGGGTGCAGTTGAAACAAAACCAAGGTCCATTCTTCTAGAACGTTTTCTGCCAGTCTGCACTCAGTCCAAGTCATGATTCACTAAGTACAAGATTCATCCCTCAAGCTGGGCCTGTGGCCCTGCTGCCCTGACAGGCTCACCTGCCAGGCCAGCCCTCTCAGTCCTGCCCACCAGGAGCACCCAAGCTGGGAGGGGGGGGACTGATTAGTGGTGGCCTTGTCCTGGCATGGGTGGGTTAGCCGTGTCATGGTTCTCCCATGGCTATGCCCCTCCTCCAGCAAATCATCCAATCCATCATGCTACAGTTCTTGCCTGATTAAGACTCGCCCTGTGAGGCCCGCATGCTATAAATCCTGGGCAGTGAGGTGATCTTCCAGCACAGCCTCTGCTGCTCACAGCTCACGGTTTCAGGCCTGGTGATGCACAGGGGCCCAGGGAGCAGGCCAAGCCATGGACAGGGTGAGCTGGGTGCCAGGTCAAGGTGTCTCTGCTGTCCTGTGAGTACCTGGGAAGTGGAGGCAAAGAAGGGAGGGGGCCCAGAGGAAGCAGGAAGGGAGAGAGGGAGAGGGGAAGGAGGCGATAAAGGGAGTAAAAGAGGAGGGGTGGAGGAGAGGGCACACAGGAGAAATTGGAGAGCAGCCATAGGTCACTGGCCACTTCTCTTTCGTCCTGCCCCGCAGCCCAGTGCCAACCACTCCCCTACCCCAACACACACTGAAAGCAGCTAGCTGACTCCTGGGCCACACCACCTTCTCTCCTCTGTAGCACATCATGAAGTTCTCGTCCCTCTTACTGTCCCCATACGGCACCGCCACTGCCCATACCTGCCCAAGAAACTGCTGGCGCCTCAGCTGCTTCGTCCTCAGCCTTCACAGGGTCCGGTGGTTTGGACCACAGGTGTTTGCTGAGCCTGCTGGGCCTATGTGTCCCAGGCCTCTAGCTTCTCCTGCTGGTCTTTCCTTACATCTCCTTCCCAGCCTGCAGCCTTCCTGCGCATGAGTGGAAGCATCCCCCAAGGCCATGTGCTAAGCTCCTAGGACTGAAGTAGTCTCAGTGCAAATGGCCTTGGCCTTCACACCAGCGGAGAGGCCTCCTGGCAACGTGGCTTAGTTGGGCCTGATCCCTCACCTCTGAGGACGCTCCTGGCTCAGAATAATCCTTTTGGAGGCAGAACTTGGCCACCAATCCAGTTTTCTGATCTAGAACCGCCCTTGAAAACACAATAGCCCAAAGCCCTATGGCTTGCTACTCTCAGGATTGCCCCTCCCGTCACTCAGAGCTTAGTGAATGCTGGGAGTAGAAATGCACCACAGCCCTCAGGGGCTTGGAGAATGGTGGGGCCCTTAGTTCCTCCAGGTGCTGGCCCCACCTGTCAAGAAAAAGCATGTGTACCTAGAGCGGTCCTTGTCAACAAGGTCTGGGAAGCAGAAAGGCACCTCGGAAAATGGCTATCCATGTTTTAAAAGTTTGGGCATCTCAGTCTTCACTCCCTAGATGCCTTTCACACAGAGCTGCCTTCATTACCAGATGTGGGAACCAAGTAGCAGACCCACAAATGTGCCGTCCTCTCCCACAGCCACAAAACTCCCCGTTGCCCATCCTTCCAGTCTGTCACCTAAAAAGTCTCTACTGAACATCTACTACATGCCCGTGCTGGGGACACGAATGGTGGACAGGCTACCAGGGGGGTGGACAGAACTGAATGCATTCCCACCCTCTCCATCTGGCTGGGATATGGGTACATAGTAGGTCCTGTCAGTGAGTAAGTGAAATCAGAGTGATGGGGGGCACAGTTTACGTTGGGGGCAGAGGTCAGGGAAAGCCCTCAGAAGAGGCATATCTAAGAAATGACCAGAACAAGGCGTGGAGTGAGCCATTCTTTTGGAGCAAACTGTTGTGACATCAGGAATAAGGCAGATAATGGGACAGGTCAGCGGTGGGGAGGAGCTACAGATCCCTTGGAGCCATGAGTGACATGGGCCAGCACCTGGGCAAGGACAGACTGGAGGGGCAGAAGCAGGGAGTGGGAGGGGACTTTGGTCAGTCATTCTGCCTGACTGGGTGAGGGTGGAGGCAATGTGGATGAGCCCTGAGTTCAGGGATGCGTGGGGCAGCAGAGTGGTATATGAGGCAAGTTAAGTTGGGCTCCTTTTGGGGTGCTATTTACCAGGGCAGGAAACCAAGGCTTGGCCATCTGAGGTGGCAGAGCCATGAGGACACTCATGTCTCTCGCCTCTGACCACAGGCCTCGCCGGACCACGGAACTGCTGGAGACAGTGATGGAAGCTTTCGGTGGTCACCTGCAATCCTTGGTCCTCCCCACACAGCCTCACCTGGCATCTCCACCTATGCCTGTGTCCCTGCCAGCTTCCTTCCCCTGCTTAGGACCTTCGTTTAGGTTACTGGAGGGGATGGGCAGGGTCTGATTTATCTATGTCGACACTGGCTTCAGCCAGCATCAGGCCCACAAACTCCCTAGTGAGTCGGCTTCCTGGGCTCAGCTGTCTTCCAGGCCCCAGCCAGGCAGGGCTGCTGGGGGAGGACCAAACAATTGGTTCTGTGAGTGCCGGGGCCAGGCAGCAGGGGCATCCAGCATAAACTCAAGTCAATTGTCCCTGAGCAGAGTCCCCAGGCCATGCCAGCCCTGGCAGTACTGGCTGAAGAGAGTGGCGGGCACTCACTCCAGGCTCTGATGCCTTTGGCAGGCAGGCCACTGGCCTGCATTCTGAGACTTTCCACATGTGTCCAGGGCACCAGGGGTTAGCTGTGTACCTGAGTGACCCTCACTGAGCCACCTAGGGACTCACTCCATAGGGGCTCTTTCTAAAAAGGAAGCAGAGGACCAGTTTCTTCCTTTGGAACCTTTTATCTTTTCAGCCTCTACACCCACTTGGTTAAGGCTTGGTGCCAGCTCCTGTCACAGGGCACTGGTGGGTTTCAGGAGTGACAGAGTGCATAGTTAGGTGGGCTAATCTCAGTGGCCTGACAAAAATGCCTATTCCATCGATCAGGGTACCCTGCATGCCGGCAGCACAGCATCCCTACCTTCCGGCCCTCCAGGGTTCGCCCAAGGCCAGCTCCGTCCTCCCTCTCAAACTCCCTGCCCCTGTCCCCCAGGGTGGCCCTGCCCTTGATTAAGCAATAGCAGCCCGGACAGAGCCACACTGGGTCCCTGAGCAGGTCCTAACTGGTAAGCTGTCATTGCTGTGGCCGACTGGGCCCATGGCGACTCATGATAAGGGGACTAGGTGGGGAGGTGAAGCCTTGCCTTCTGCTAGGGCATAAAGCATTTTGGCCCCTCGCTATGGCCTCTCAGCTGGCCCTGTGTCCCTCCACACTTCAGTATCCCTTGGTACCCTGCCTCCACCCATGACCTGCTCCTTCTTTCTCATCCCCCACCAAGCAAATTCAAAGTCCCATCCACCACCTAATTGGTCTCCTTCCAATTGGGTGGCTTGTTATGCCCTGCTCAGAATCTTCCCTGGTTCAGGCATTGTCACTCTCTCTGCCTCCAAGATGCACTGACCTCCAGAAAACCACACACAGTGTTTCAATCCCCTCACCCCCATTAAGTAAAAGGCCACATTCCTTCAAAGAACCTTCCAGCTCCTCTCCTGCTCTGGCCTGGTCAGCCACACCCCTGGCTGGTCTGCCCACCACACTGCTCCCCCGCCACAACAAACAACTCTGCCAGCTCTGAGCACTCTGTACGTGCTCTACCCTGCACACCTTCTGTTCCATCTCCACCTGCTGCCTTCCAACAAATTTGAGGGGCAATTGAAGTGGAACGTGCTTGAGGAAGTACCTGCCCAAACCTATTGCTGCTGAGTCTAGAATCCCATGACTGGTCCTATTTTGCTCTGCTCGGCATTGCAACAACCTGTGAGCATGTCTTTCCTGCTCTTGGGGTTGTAAGCTCTCTGAGGCACATGGTTATTGAGTTGGTGGGAAGTCTATTGTTTGATCAGCCCCAGGTGAGGACGAAGGCCTGGAGAAGTGAGTGAGTAGGGGCCTGGCTGGCGAAGGAGGAGCTGGGAGCCTTGGGAGGGGGGGGGGGCACTGTCCCCGAGAACAGGAGGGTGAGGGGCAGGGATAAAGTGCAGGAATGTCCACGAACCCCAGCAGGCTATTCTCAGCATGCTCAGGGGTCCTGCTCCAGCTCTGGGGGCCTGTCAAGTCGAAGACTGCTTGTGCTAACCTTTCTCATCTTGATTAATGCCACAGGCCACAGGGCAGACAGGAGCCATCAGTTATATCAAGGTCTATCATCGACTGTTGGCTGCTGCAGAGGCATAGACTCTTGTTTTCCTGGGTTCTCTGTAAGTCTGGCCATGGCCTTCCTTGGTCTGAATAAGGACAGCAACACCACTGAAATGGCCAAGAACAGAAATGACCGGGCCTATCAGTTCTGCAGGCCTGACAGAGATGTTCCGGACTGGGCTGGTTGCCTAGAACGTTTTATAGACACCAAAAGGGCAGGGAATGTACCATTTCTGTACTCTTTCATCTTTCAGACTTTAATTGGCTTAATTGAATTGAAAACATCCACAGAAGGGGACTGGGACCTTCTGGCATTTGCTCCACCTTTGCATAAACTGACCAGCATGGTGGGCCGGCGAGAGCAGAGACCTGCAGAGGTTCCCTTGCCCGCTTCACCCTTGCGCTGGCATTTTTAACAGGCTGCTACTTCAGGGGGTTGCAAGAGTACTGCAAAAGATAGCTTAAGTTTAGGTCTGTCCCCCCTGCCTTCTGGACCTTTCTCCTGCCCCTGGGCCCAGTGGCGCATGACCATGTGATGAGAAACACAGGAATCCTCTCCCCAACCCTGGCCCTGTCTGGCTACCTCTGTTCAGGCTTTGGGTGCTCTCCCAGCACCTCTAACTTAATCTGTCTGGGTCCCCCACTTCACCTCTCTGAACACCCCCAGGCCCTGAAGCTTCCTGAAAGAGATGGGGGCACCCCTGTTCCCAGGGTCCCCTCTCTTGGGACCTTCACTCCAGGTGTTTTCTTCATTGCCCCCTCAAAAACACCCTGTGAGGGCTGAGGGAGATCCAGTGATTAGATCTCCTGGCCATGTTCCTGAGGACAGTCATGATGCCTCACGGCTGCCAGGAGACAGGACCTTTCTGCTTCCTCAGCTCCGTGTGGATCTGCCCAGCCTCGCCTTTACAGGCAGGAGAAGGGATGGGAGATGAAATCCCACTGCTGTCCAAGTCAGAGGTGCAGCACATTAGAACATACCCTGTCCTCATTGGTGGAAATACGCTCTCATAACAGTCCTTGTCCACCACCACCGAGTCTGTAGTTGCTGGGGTCTGAATGGGTGTCTATCCCCACATTGATAGTGGGGCATTTGCTGCCTCCCCAGGGTGGACGAAGCCCGGCTGGCAGTACCATTTAGAAGCCAGGCAGTCGCAGTTCCTGGTGTTGCTCCTAAGTCACCGTACAAGTCCAATGGGAGGATGCCTGAGGGAAAGGGCTGGGTCCTACCCCCTGGTGGGGGCTCCCACATGCCCAAGAAGTCACCTCCTGGGGCAAGAAGGAAGCATAATCCAGCACAGCTAAGTCTGAGGCAGTCGGAGACAGGGTCAGGGCAAGAGATGCAGGCCTGAGCACCACCCCGCACAGGCACGAGCACTCCACTGCCGCCCTCCTTGAGGCACGCTGCCCTCTGGCATCTCCCCACAGATCCACTGAGCAGGGGCTCACCTTCCAGAAGAACCCATGGCTCAGCAACGTGACTCATTGTGGGGATTCCTTGAAATAATAGCCCCCTCCTCTTTCTACCTCCGGGCACCTGAAAGCCAGGCCAGGCCTCGCAGAAGCAAGACCAGGAGGCCCCACAGTCCAGCTTGGGTCTCCTGAACAATTGCAGACACCGGTGGGCCTTGGTCAAACCTGCTAGCGGCGGGTGGAGAGCAGACAGGAAGGCAGGTGCAGGGGCCCTCGGGGGACCCCACTTGCCCTGCCCTCTTCTGGGACTGGTTTGATCCAGGCAGGTGAAAACAGTAGTTCAAGGTGCCCCTTTAACCCTTTACTTCCCACAAAGCCCCTTCCTGGGTTAGCATCTAGATCTCCTGCCGGGGCCCCGGTCCCCTGCCCCCTCTTCTCTGTTCGACACACCTCGGTGACCACGCAGTAGGGGAAGAGGGCTCTAAGGACAAGGCCTGCTTTTAGCCAGGGAGGGTGGAAGGGAGCGGGAGCCGAGGCAGAGAACAGCCTCATTAATATTTCAGAGGCACCGTCACTGCAGCTCCTGAGCCCTCCACAGCCCCGCCACTTGTGCTAGTGGAGGGAGGAGTATGGGAAAAGAAAAGGAAATAAAACAGAGAAAACAGATTTAAAGGGACAGCCCCCCCCCCTCCGTTCTTACTCCCCCTTGTTCCTGGTACAGTCTGTGCACATGTCAAGTGGCTCTCCCAGGGAACAGCTTTGGGTGAAAACAATAACAGCAGGAAAGGGTCACGCACTGCCATGGCGCCCTCTCTCTAAACTCAGGAACATACCCTCAATTGAACCTCCAATCTTGTGGGGCTGTCCCTGGAGAGGGCCTGTTGTACTGCCACCGGGGTACCAGGACCACCTCAGGGACCTGCTGGGGGCTGCCAGCAAGGCCAGAGGATGCTTCCCATTCAGTGTCAGGTCCAGACTCAAAGGACTGTCTCAGGCCAGCAGAAAGACAGATGCATAGAGTCCAGGCTAATTAGAGTCCAGCCAAAGAGAATTCTGGAACCCGGAAAAACCCAACAAGTGCAGATACCTGGAGATGGCAGAGACCCAACTTGGTGAACCTCTGTAGCTCAGCACTTTAATCTGGAGTGGCAAATGCCGGACCTAAAGGGGGACTTTAAAAATGCTTGGTACCAGCCAGAGCTTCACAGTCGGAAGATGGATGGCACAGGGACTCTTTGAAACCCCCCAGGGGATCCTGAAGCCCAGGCAGGTTGCCTTCAGAAACTCCATGGAAGGCCCAGAATCATCCCGTTAAGGCAAGTGCCAACAGAGAATGTAGACTGTTGCAGCCACTACAGAAAGTGATGTGGCAGTTCCTCGAAAAACTAAACATACCAATTACCACAGAACCCAGCAATCTCACACTGGGGTATGTACCCAAACGAATCAAACACAGGAGGACTTGTGTTCATGCCCATGTTCATAGCAGCATTAGTCACAGTCGCCAAAGGTGCAAGCAACCCAAGTGTCCAACAGCAGAGGAGCAGATGAACAAAATACGGTCCATTCATACAATGGAATAATATTCAGTCTTCAAAAGAAGGAAATTCTCACACAAGCTACGAAATGGGTGAACCTTGAGGATGTTATGCTAAGTGACATAAACAAGTCACAAAAGGATAAATATGTGATACCACTTGTACGAGATCCTTGGAGTAGGCAAATTCACAGGGGCAGAAAATAAGAAGGGTGTTTGCCAGAGGCTGGGGAAGAGGGACAGGGTTTAGTGTTTAATGGGTACAGAGTTTCAGTTCGGGAAGATGAAAAGTTCTGAAGATGGATGATGGTGATGGTTGCACAGCAATGTGAATGCAGTGATGCCGCTGAACGGCACTTAATCATTTAAAAATGATTCAGATGACAAATTCTCTGGTATGTATATTTTGCTGCAATTAAAAAAAACAAACAGCCCCCCCCCCAGCCTTTTTATTCTCTGCCCAGAGTACTTCCCATGATGCCTCGGGCAGCACAGCGATAGCAGGAGTCCCACTGCCTTGACCACCAGCCAACTGATGATTCTGCCCATGTGGATTTTCACTTTCAGGAGCATCCCCTCCCTGGCATGAAAACCTAAGCAGACCCTTCCATAGGTGCCCTACCCTCATCCTTTAGTCTCTGACCTTTGACATCACCTTCATCCTACCTCAGCTGGCTGGTTACATATTAGGTGGCAGAAAAGCAGATGAGTTGAGAAGCTGGGCTTGCTGGTGGCCGTTGCCAGTGCTCTTCTCCCTCCCTTGGAAGAAGTGTGGCCCTGTGTCCTCCCTGCCTATCCCCTCTTTTATTGTTTGTATGCATTTCTTCAGAGTTGCTGACTTCATCCCATCCTCAGAAGGGACCAGAAGGGTAGGCCAGAACACTTGGGGAAGGCCTGGCCTCCAGATCACAGGTTCTGTGTATCCAAAATGGCTTTAGGAGGCACTAAGGAACCCTCAGGAGGCTGTGGCATAAGCTTGTTAGATATTCCCTGATTTCTATTTCCCTCTTCTCATGCAGTATTTTAATTTTTAGCTAGGTGTTTTGTCATCCAGCCGATGACTATATTCCCCCAACGCTGGTACAGCTACCTATGACCATGTGATTATAGCCTGGTTCATGAGATCTGAGTAAAAGGAACAGAGACACACCTGACTCATGGACAGCATTAGAGGTTCTCAGCACATGGGGAAAAATAAGGGGTAAGGTCAACTTCAGGGTTGTGTCTTTATTTATTTATTTTTAAGATTGTATTTATTTATCTTTAGAGAGGGGAAGAGAGGGGGCAAAACATGATGTGTGTGAGATACATTGACTGGTTGCCTATAACACACCCCTAGCCAGGGACCAGGCCTGCAACTCAGGCATGTTCCCTGAATGGGAATTGAACTGGTGACCCGTTGGTTCATGGGCCAGCGCTCAATCCACTGAGCCACACCAGCGAGGGCAGGGTTGTGTGTTTAAAGGGAAAAATGTGATTTCTTCTGTCCCTCTCCTGATGTGAAGACAGAAGCAGAATCAGCTATCTTCCTCTACCTGGCATGCTGCATGTTGAGGATGGCAGCACTAGCAAAGGAGCCCGGGCCCCTGATGGCCAAGTAGCTGTACACCAGCCCTAGGTGGCCTAGACCTTTGCATGTGAACGAAATCAACTTCTCTCTGGTCTATACCTCCATTAAGCTGGGTCACTGTTAAAGAGGGCAAGGCAATCAGCTAGGTAATTCAGGCATGTAGGGAGGAACCCAGTCTCAGTCTCTGGGTACTGTGCTTGCTTTCCCTTTGTGGCCAAAGCTAGCTCTGGTTCTAAGAGAGCCAGGAGGTCTCCAGGAAGTCTCCACGACCTGCCAAACCTCTATACTTCCGTGGGCTCCCTGGCACATGTGATGATTTGTAGCTGGGCTCCCTCTCACCTGTGCCAGTTGCCATGGTCCCAGAAGTTCTAGCCAAAGCAGGAGGAGACAGAACCATGAAAGTATGAAAGAGAGACAGAATGACAATCTGGTCATAGGCACTGATAAGTACCTGGACTGTGTAGGGCACTCTTCTCAGGCTTTGGTGGAATGATGCATTCCCTCTGTGCAATAAGCCTGTAAGGCAGGAACACTGATTATCTCCACTTTAGAGCTGAAGCTGCTAAGGCACAGAGAGGTTAATGAGCTCTCTCAAGGTCACACAGCCAAGCAAGGAACAGAGGTCGACTCAGGTGGTCTAGCTCCAGAGAATTCCATATTGTTCATCTGCCAAGTGACTGCCCAGAAAACTCCAGAAAAACAGCAAACACATGATTAAAGCCAATTAGAGTTCAACGAAGTGACTAGACAGTAAATTTGTTCCTGTAAACCTCAGAGCTTGGAATTACAGGCGATGGGGTCAAGCCTGGCTGTGTGACATGGCACAAATTACTCAACTTCTCTGAGTTTCCACTTTTGTCTGGGAAATGGGTCCTTGTTCCTTTTGGCTGGGTTGGTGTGAGCTCCTAGGACAGAGGTCACCACATGTATATAACATAGGAAGATCCCTATTTCCCTGGAGGGTTTCTTCTCCCAGAAGATGAGAGAGAGAGGAATGTTTCTGGTTGAGTCAATCCGGCTGCTATGCCTGCCCTCCTTCTGCCTGCCTTGAAGCCCTGAGCTCTCTCTGAGCCCATCTGGACCCCAGAATTCATAGGTCAGGACCAGGCTCCATTAGTGAGGCCAGAGCATTCTGCTTGGCCAGACGCTGTTCCTATACGCCTCTCAGATGCTTCCTTGTTGCTGGGGCCATCCTCAAGCTTGCCCTGACTCTGAGTCCCTCCTGGAGAGGGCTAGGCACTGCAGGAGCAGCTGGCTCCCCAGGATGCTTCCGGAGGGAAGTACATACTCCCACATGGTGGCCCTCACAACACTAGGTGCCTCTGGGTCCCAGGGGGGAGTTGGAAGTCCCTTTTCGGCTGCTGCCTTGAAGTGTCATTAAGGGGGGTCACGACTCTACCCTTGGGGGGGCAGTCATTTGTTTCCTGCCAGAGAAGGCGAGAGAGCTAGAAAAGGAGAGCTGGAGAGAGCAGGAGAGCGAGAAGCGATGGGCAGGAAGCATAATGACACTAATTATCCAATTACTGCAGCTGTGGCAGAGAGAGCTGCATTGCAGCAGGGAGCTGGAGCCAGCCGCCCCCTCCCCGCCCTCGTGGTCCAGCCCACTCTGGCCCACACCCCTTCTGCTTTAGCCTGTGAGCAATTGGTGGGCAGTGAGATCCTGAGCTTGCCCTGAAGAGTGTGGTCTGGCCTGTGGGCTCTGAAGTGGTGGGGCGCGGGGAACCCAGAAACTCCTTGGCTGGCCTGTGGGACATGCCTCCAGCCTGCAAAAAGCAGAGAACATACATCTGGGCTCTAGCAGGTAGTGGGTCCCTGTCCTCCAGGCCTTCATAGCCAGGGAACACATGGACAGAATAAGGGTGCCCAGTTCCAATCCTCCCCCAAGTCTCCCCAGCTCTGTCCATGGTACCACGCTGCCGATCCTGCCAGTTTCCAATCCCAAAGGCCAGCTCTAAGACACCGAAGCAGCCAAGGCCTAAACAGGTAATTAAGGAAAACTTGGGGCGCTGCAGCACCGGGGTGACTAGAGAAGGTGACTGCCAGAACACACATGTGTTGTCCTGGGGACAGGCTCCGCTGTGGGTCTTGGTGGAGAGATGATCTGGTTTTTGGAAACAGGTTGAAGCCCTTTGGAAGACAGGCTTGGAAGGACTCACTGGGTCAAGGTCAGGGGCCGGGAGGACTATCAGGGAAGGAAACCCACTTCTCTATAACCAATAAAAGAGTGTGGATGGCCAGGACCCTAATGGGGGACCAGAAATATGTGAGCTGCCCAGGGGGTCTCTCCCTGATGACAAAGTAGGCTTCCGTGAACCTTGTAGGACCCAGCTTGGCTGGAGGTTAAAGCCAATTCAACGAGGAGAAAGAGCTGATGAGGACTGTCACCATACAGGGACCCTGGGCACAGGCTCCTTTGAGATCACTTAGAAAAGACTTTGGCTTTGGGCAAGGGCGCCAAGGGGGAGCAGAGAAGATGTGTGCAGGCTAAAGATGGGAGTTGAGTCTAGCTGGCCTTGTGTGACCCAAACAAAAAGAACTAGCAGGCCAAAGTGTTCGTGCCACCTTTCGAGGCTGACCACAGAGGTACACTTGCTACCAAATGCACCAAAGAAGAGGACAGAGGGGCTAACAGTGCCACCCCAGAGGACACCTTGGAAGCTGCAGCCCAGGGATAGGCATCTGCAAGGCTTCCCAGTGCTGCTCCAGTATCTTAACTAACCGCAACAGTGATGACAGCAGGACCTGAAAGTCACCAAGGGCCTGGCTACCATCTGAATCATACAAAGAGAGCCACGCCAGGTCCTGAAAGGCTAGTTCTGACAGAGGAACTGGTATGCAAATCCAGAAGCATTTCCAGCAAAGTCATGAGAGGGTACCACCACGGGGGTCCAGTAGGCCCGGGGGTGCTGGGAGGGATTAGGGGAATCTTACAGAGGCACCAGGGCCCCTCTCATGTAATGTCTCAATAATGACAACATTGTCAGGGTCTGAGTCTCTCCCTTCAGTGTACCCCACACCATGGCCCATTCACCAATAGAGGAGTGAGGGGCCACAGGAAAGAGAGCAAATGGGGTAAGGGGTGATCCGGATCGGCCTCTGCTCCTGCTCTTCCTGTTGTCCTGCTGCAGGAGCTGAGCCACAGCAGGTGGGAGCCTCCCTCTGATGGCAGGGGCTGTCCCCTCACAGGGCAGGGCTCCCAGCCAAGACAGGACATTTCACCCCAGGTTCTTCCAGGAAGAATGGAGCAGAGGCCCATGGTGGGGGGGGTATCAGGCTCTGAAGATCCTACTGAAGATCCTCAGGACCTGCTGTGGCAGCTGGGGCCCGAATTCAACCCAGGAGGCAGGGGCCCGGGCCATTCCCCACACTGGGCAAGGAGCGCTCTGAGCACTTCCCACAGGGCTGCTCCACTGTGGAGAAGGGTCCTCCCTGCGTGGTCGCGTCTCGTGCCACCATCCTGGCCTGTGCCAGTGATCACGCGGATGGTGGTTCAGCAGAGCCCGCTGTTCCAGAAGCCTCCACCCTGGTTCAAAACTCGGGCACGTAGGATGTTCGACGTCAGGATAGTCCGGGGACTGATGACATTGCCAGGCCAGGTGAACAAAGCTGACCACGGTGGCTCTTTAGAACGTGCTCTAATTCCCAAGCAAGCCAGAGATGTGACTCCCTTCAACGGGAAGCCAAAGGGCCAAAGCCCTGTCCTCTGGGTACCCAGCAGCTAGAACGGAGCCGGCCAGCAGCGGCTCCGCATCTCCCTGTCCCTTCCTTGGTTGCCAGCCTTGTTTTCCTCTTTTTTAATCAGGAGGGTCTGGTGTTCCTGGGACGTCTGGCCATCCTCAACTGTGGGCTCTTGCTTCTGATCATGCTCTCCTGCCCACAACTGCCTCTCTTGTGTACCTCTGGGAGGAAAACCCATGGAGAGTCAAATGCCTTCAAGTCCATGGGGAAACACCCATAGCTCTGAACTCTAAAGAGGTCCAGAGAATGCCTGGCAGAATGCTCGATTTGGGAGGAGGGACGAATGGGACTTGCCAAATGGTTCTAATGTTCAGAAGACAAGTTTTGCTTTAGGATGACTGAGCGGGGGCCTACAAGTCAGGAATTGAAAGATACAAGGTTTGAGAAGTAAACACGTGTTACTGGCATTGGAGCCCGCGGGCAGGTTCCATGTAATGGAACAGACAGCCCAGAAACAAGCCCTTCAGAATCTGTGCTGAAGGAGGCATCACTCACTAGCCAGAGGACAAATGATTGGCTAAAAAAAAAAATGTGGACATTAGATGAGCATTCAGGAACTAACGATGTACCTCGGATCCTCACCTCATATTATTCCTCAAGACAAATTTCCTTTGGATTAAGCAGGGTTTAGTGAACATGGCACAGGGGCCAAATCTGGCAGCCAAGTGTTTCTGTGAATAAAGTTTTATTGGCACATTCATTTCTGTTGTGTCTGTATTCGTGCTTCTATGCAGAGTTGAGCAATCAGGACAGAGACTTGTGTGGCCCACAAAGTGGAAATATTTACTTTCTGACCCTTTGCAGGAAAGGTTGACCCACCCGTGAGTGGAATAGTTAAACGTGGTAAAAATGCAATGACACACACGCATGCACTCACACACGAGTAGTTCTCATATTTCTGTAAGGTGCTTTGTACGCCTAGAAGCAATGGAAGAAATCACGCACAGAAACAATGTGGGACAGAAAGTATTTACCTTTTGCATGAAAAAAAGAAAGAAACAGGCAAAGAGCAAAGAAATTTTAAAATTATTTGCAACAAACATGCAAAATTGTCACTATCTTTTATGTATAAATGTGTTCAAACCCACAAGAGAAACACTAGGACTGTAATAAAAGTGAGGGACAGACAAATCACTAAAAAAAAAAAAAAAGACATACAATCAATAAACATGTGGTAAAATGCTCACCCTCATGAGCAATTAAAGAGACAGAAATGAAGGCAGATATTTTAGACCAAGATATTTATGCCAGTTTGTTTGATTAGGATAGACCGGCAAGGCCAGGGTCAGCCAGCCCTGTGGGATGTGCTGAAAAGCCCTTGCGGAGAACGGCTTGGCAGAACGAGCTTTGACCTGGGCACTCCTCTCAGGACAGGACAAGCATTACCCACTGAGGTGCTCAGCAGAGCCTCACCTATTGAGAGTGAAAGAAACCCGACTGCCTGGATCTCCACAAATAGCCAAATAATTAAGCGAATTACACTCTCTTGAGAGAATATTATTCATCCATTAAAAATTGTAATTACAGCCCTAAGGACTGCCCTGATACATCCTGGGTACTTGATAAATAGCTGTCGAATGAGTGAATGATTATTTGTAGTTCCTTCTTTGCATAGTTCAAGTTCTTTATTTTTGCAATCAGCATTTACTGCTTTCATAACCTTAAAAAATTAAACTGTATCCATTTTGAAAAAATTCATTTAGGAATGGATTATATTAATAAAGAAAATGTGCATGTGAACTAAAAAAAATAGATTACACAATTATGCCCATGGTATAATTACAGTAATGTGAAAATAAATAGCCTATGCAAGAAAACGGAGTGGAAACGCGTCCAATAAAATGGAAGCACTGGCTTGCATTTTGATAATAGGGTGGATGGGGCTTCCTATGTCTTCTTTTCTATGTGTTTTATGAATTTTCTATAAAGAGCACATATGTTAACACCATTATTTTTAAATGAAAAAAAATTCTTTTTAACCCCAAGCATCTCGTCAGAGCCACCTGGGCCCCTCCAGCATGCTTCAGTAAGCCAGCCTGAGCACAAGACAGGGGCCTCATCAGAAAATAGCAGGGGCCAGATCTGGGTTTGCCCCAGGCTGGTGCACCAGGGCCACTGGAGTCAGCATGCGGCCAGGCCAGTCTGGGCATCTCACTGCATGATGGGCTGTTCTCTCTCATCTATCCGCCACATGTGTGGGGCACCTGGCCAGTCTTGAACAGTGTGGCAAACGCCCCCAGACTCCCCAGGGCACAGACAGGCTGCCCTGAGGCATCTACACCTGCTTAATCCAACTCTGTTTCAAGGAGCCATGGGGAAGCAGGCGTGGGAGTGACCTCAGGGTCTGTGTGAGGACTCGGGTCTGCTTTGGCTCTAAAGTGACACCATGTGACAGAACCTTCTGGAGTGATGGAAATGTTGTCTATAGGCACTGTCCAATATAGTAGCCATCAACTACATGTGCTTCCTGAGCACTTGAAATGTGGCTAGTTTGAAAGAGAACCGAATTTTAAATTTTATTTAATTCTACTTAAATCACCACTCTGGCTGCTTGCTAGTGCATTGGACTGTGCATCTCTAGAAAGTGCCTCGAGACTCTGGCTGCATTCTCTTTTCAGACTTCTCATTTGACTAAAAGAGTTCCCTTTTACGGAGGGAACTCATGTACAGAACACCAAATCAGGCTCAGAACCCTTTTCAAAGAGGCACTCCCCAGGATACTGATCATAGCATCCCTTTGCACACCACTGATTTAGATCCAAGTCCCTGGAAACTTCTTGTTCTCCAAGTTCACTGCCAGTCCTTGAGGTGGGACTCAGGACAAGCCTCCAGGCCTTTCCTCCTCTCTCACCCTGTGGCTCTGGTTTGGGTTCTGCCACCTACTCAGCCATGTAACCTTGGTCTTGTCCCCTTCCCAACCTTGGGCAGTTCAGGATGCCCGGCCTTCAATCGTACATCTGAGAGCCCCTTTCCCTGTGTCCTGGTGACGTGTGGGCTCAGATCCTGCTCTCCAGGCGGCACTCTCAGGCCCACTTCCAGCACCTCCCACCCAACAGAAGGTGCACAGGCAGGGGAGGGCTTTCCAGCCAGGCGCCACTTGGCCTGGCTTCTCCAGCTCAGTCAGGGCGGGGAAGAGAAGAACAGAGAGGAGCTGGGGCCTCAGATAAAGAAGTGGCCTTCTGGGAAATGACAGGGGGCAGACAGAAGACATCTGTACATTCCAGGTCTCTGCCTGCTGTGCCTAGCAAAGTCACAGCCAGAGCTCGGTGCCCGGGCCCATCTCAGAGATGGCACTGGTGAGGCTCTAAGGCAGCAAGCCCTCAGTTACACTTAAGCATCTGACTTTGGTGCCACAGCCCAGGCTCCCATCTCTAAGCCTCCGTTCACACACACTGAGACTGCCCCTTCATAGAGTGGACAGGCCACACAGAAAACTTACTGCAATGCAAACCACTCCCCAACTTGTCTCAGACTGATATAAATCCATGGTTTAGCTGTTGTTTTTTTCAGTCAGTAGATGGGGGAAGGGCACAGGAGGCTCAGCTTTCGAGCCACAGGGTCTTCCCAGGGCTGGAAGTGCCCTCGACAATCAGCTCACGTGCACAACACTCCATTCTGCTGAGTTCAGCACAGACTTCCAGAGACTACGGAACTAGTGGCTACATGCACGGACCAGACTCAGGAGCCCAACGGTCTGCCTTTCCATCCTGGTTTTACCATCCACTGGCTCTGTGACCTTGGGCAAGTTGCCTAACCTCTCTGGGCCTCAGTCTCCTCCTCTGCAAAGTGTGGATAGTAACAGCCCTTGCTACATGTGGTTGTTTCAGTGAAGTGAAGGGATGTCTATGAAGCACTGAGAACAACATCTGGCACAAGTGCCATTATTATTATCACTGTCCTTGCCTACGGTGTTTGATGTGGTGGTAAGAGACAGCACCCATCAGTTGGATACACACACCTTCAGTTTAAAATCGGAGGGGGTGCAATGGGCACAGCTGCATATGTGCTGCGCTTTGTAAGGCGGGATGGAGGAAGCTGGGTCTGGCTTTGTTAGCTTCAAAAATCCCAGCTGACGGTCAGCTCTCACAGTCCCCGCGAGCCCAGGGCACTCTCATCTTGTCCACCAGGAAGGCAAGGGGGGAGAGGGGAGGGGCTTAAGCTGACCCCAGCACCCTTCGGCTGCCTCCCTGGGCTGGGAGAAGACATTCTTGGATGGAGAGAACTCACTGACTCACTGCCGGGCCTCTCCCCACTTGCTCGCAAATGATTCAACCTCTGAAGCTCCAGCTGGGAATCCTGAAATGTCGTTGAAGTGCACCGAGACCCCCCTCCCAGGTCTGCAGCAGGGAAGGGACCTGGCCAGAGTCACAAAACCATTAGTCCCAGAGCTGGCAGGAAACCCAGGAGCTCCCCCAAACTTTCTTTGCCCGTCAGGGGCCTGGTAGACTGCCTCTGTGCCTGTGGTTGTAGCTCTCTCCCCAGCCCCAGCGCTCTTAGCCTAGGGCTTCCTTCCCCATAGGACTGGTTCTCCTTCTGGCTCCATGCAAAGCCCCCTCCCACGCCGCCCTAGTGCCATCTGCCTGCATTACCCCCCACATGTCTGTGCCAGAGCCGCCTGCCCCTTTGCTCAAACCACCTGGCAGTGCTGGGCATGGACCAGGTTGATCTGATCAAGACTAGCTGTGTCCTTGGCCTTCCTTCTCCTTGAGGCTAGCAGGAGGGACAATTAATACCCTGGGACCCAAACTGCCTGCCCCTTCCAACACCCTCGGACCCTCTACCAGATCTCAGCCGGGCCCGGCAGGGACTGAGGCAGCCCCCAGCCCTCCCCTCCGAAGGCTAGTTTGGCTGGGATTCTCACTGCCCAGGTCTGCATCCCAGCTCCTCTGTCATGAGCCCCATGGCCTTGGTTTCCTTGGCTGTAAAAAGGGACAGTGAAAATAACAGCTCGCACTTGGCATTGATGGCGAGATTCAGCTGAGGGTCCAGGAACCCTCATCTTAGAAATGCGATGGACCTAGGGTGTCCCCCATCTACTTGTCCATCCAGTCAATGTAAGCCCTGTGAGGGGACTCTTCCCTCTCAGGGCCTTAAGTTGTCTCATCTGAAAAATGGGGACAAAACCTTAGGCCTTGCTTTCCTCATTGGGTGATTCTGCAGATTCAGTGAGGTCAAGGTCGTGAATGTGCCACACAGAAACCTGTGCTCCCTCTGAGTCACACCTGGGTTGGGCACTTGATTAAGAACTGGCACAGATTAAGTACCAGTCCCTGACTTAAGATGTTCACAGACCAGTGAGGGTGGGAGCAGGCCTGAGGGCACTGAGCTAGTGGGCAAATTAGGAGGGTGTGTAGCAGGCTGGCACCCAACACCTTGCAGGGTGCCAGGGGAGACTGAGATGGCCAGGGTCAGGCTGGACTGAACCCTGCAGCTGTCAGGGACCCACTTTAGGTTGGAGGCCCAGTGGCCTCATCTTTGAAATACTGAGTGGCCCCACTCTTCCGCCCCAGTCTGGCAGTGTCAAGTGTCTAGTTCAGGGATGCTGGCCCTGCCCTGTTCATTGAGGAAGCTTTTCCCCCCGCTCTCTCCCAATTCCTCACTCAGGCCCTCACAGGGGTTCTCTCAGGCTCCCACCCTTGCCTGCCATCCACCCTCAGCTGGTCTGGCCATTAAGTCCCGCAGAGCCAGCTGAAGGAAAGAAACCAGGTCCTAGAGAGAAAATCGGAGGACTGTCCAAGGGAGAAACCCAGTACTCCCTCCTCTGGGACATGCGCCCCCCGCCCCCACCCGTGCTCCAAATTTCAGAATCCTAAACCCTTGGGAAAACTGAGGCCTGCACAGGAGAATCCTTCTGGCCAAGGTCACACAGGTGAGGAGGAGGAGGAGGAGGACGGCTATGCATAAAGGGATGGAGAGGGAGTTATCCAAGTGTGGCCGGGGAGGTTAGCCATGGCACTGCCCATGCATACGGAGAAGGGTCTGCTGGTTGTCTGTGTGGGCGTGCAGGGACAGTGTGGGAATGTGTGCAGGTTTCTCAGACCGTGTGTCGGGAGTGAATAACAGTGTGAGGGCGCGGGGGAGGGGTGCTGCGAAGCTCCGGAGGTGCGTGCTCAAGGCCGGCTTGGCCCAGGCCCCACGCCCGGGCTGTGCCCTCCGGGGACCCCGCCCGCAGCCCCCCGGCGGCCTTTTTTCCCCCAGACGGAGATGCGCGTGCGCGCGGGATGCGGGGCGCAGGGTGGCTGCGGGGCGCTGCCCGCCGGCCTGGGGCTGCGGGTTGACGCGCGGACGCGGCGCCGCAAGGACACGCAGGCCCCGCGCTGGGTGCAGGTGCCGTGAACGGAGACTCGTGTCTTCCCACCTGCCAGCCTCGCCACCTGCCAGGCTGCCCGCCCCGCCCGGCCCGCGTCCGCGCCCACCCCAGGGCGCCCGTGCGCCCGGGGCACCACTTACCCGGTCATGGGCACGGCCGCCACCGCGGCCTCGGCTCTGGCGGGCGCTGTAGCTGCGGGCAGGCGCCCGGCGGGCAACGATCCGCTCCAAGGACGGAAAAGCCCGGGCACAGGGCAGCCTGGCCGGCGGCGCGGGCGCGACCCTCCGTGGCAGGCGAGGGCTGCGACCGAGTGCTCCCCACGCTCCGCACCGGCGGCGGCGGGCGACGCGGCGCGCTCGGCTCCAGCCGCAGCTCTGAGCGCGGAGGGAGGGAGAGAGGGAGGGAGGGAGGGAGGGAGGGAGGGAACAAGTTGGGGGGGGTGAGGAGGAGGAGGGAGGAGAGATCGGGCGCGGGGGGCGGCGCGCGGCGCGGGCCGTGGGGCTCCTGAACCATGCGCCCAGTACCGGTCTTTCAATCCCCCAGGATGCGCGGGGTGCCCGCCCTTCCAGGTCTGACGGTGACCCCTGAGGGCGCTGGCCTAGGTGGGGTGGGCACGGCTGGAACCTGGGGGTCCTGGCACCTGAGGTCTCAGAGAAAGAGCTATGAGCATGCGGCCGGGGCACCAGGTTCCTGCTCCCACTCAAGACCACTGTCCTCTGGATCCCTCTCCCGGAAGTCAAATGGGGTGTGGAGCTGGGTTGCTGATATATACTGTGGGGTCCGTGGGCCCCTACCTTGACGGGGGAGGGGGAGGTGATCGTCCTGCAACTGCTTTCCATTGGGAATACAATACCTAAAAGTGTTTTTAGAAGGGAAGCTGGAGCTTCTGATAGATTCTCAAAATCCATGACCCCAAAAGATTATAATCCAAACCCTGTTATACAAGACAGAGAAAGACACTGCATACAGGTGGACACCAGAGACGAACACGCAGGGACACAGACATATGTGGACACAATGGAGACAGACACACAGACAAACCCCAATGTAGAGACCGTCCCCACAAAAGTAAAGATGCACACTGGTGGACAAAGACCCTAGTGTGTGTCCCTGGACATCCGAGTGGAAGCTAGCTGGCTTATGCCACTTGTCGTTAGAACCCCAAGCTCCACAGCTCCAGGCACTGTGGGTGCCTCTGAACCTGCCTCAGGCATTTGAGCAGAGAGCAGAAGTGCAAGGGGTTGGGGGTGGCACAGGAAAGGAGCTGACTGTGTAGGCAAGAGAAGTGACAGGCCCATAGTGAGCATCACCCACGTGGAGCAGGCAGGGCTTAGAGCCCGACAAAGTGGCAGGTAGAAGAAGCCTGGACACAGCCACAAATTTGACCTTGCCTTGCTTGGACAAGCGGAGACCCAGGCTCTGTGTGCCAGGCCCAGATTGGGTGCTCGGGACACAGCAGGGACCACAAAACGGAGCTGGCAGGCAGAGAGGAAATGTATGGTAACATGATGGGGATAAGGGTGTAGGGAGACCATCTATTAAGGGAGAGGAAAGATGGTACTGGGAGCTAAGGAAAGGCTTCTTTGAGGAGGTCTCACCGTGGCAGAGACCTAAAGGACACGAAGGCACTGCAGGAGGTCTTCCCTGGGCCAGGGGACTGTCACACCTCCCCACAGTCTGTCCCTCCTGCAGGAAGCAGCTGGTTCCATGGACAGCCTGAGTCCCAACGCCTCTCAGTGCAGGCAGAGGTCACATGCACGCTGATGCACACTCACAGATGGTCACTCACCCATGTTCGTGCACATACACTCACACCTGCTTACACATTCATGCATGCTCATTTACACATGCCTGCACACATTTACAGACAGACACATGGGTCAGTCACACACATAGGGTCACATATGCACACCTCACACACACACACACACTCAAACAGCCCACACATGCTCACTCACACTCATATGGTCACACACACAGCTGACACATGCATAGTGACAATGCCCAATGATTCACACACTGCTACACACTCACACCCAATTATTCACTCATAGTCATATGTTCTCACACTTGTGCACTCAGTCACACATATACCTAGTCACTCACATTCACAGTTGCACACAATTATTCACAGCCACACCTGTTCATTTATGCAGTCACACTCTGTCACACTCACATACTCATAAGTCTTACACAGACACAGTCGTTCACACTCTTTTTCACACACTCACACATTCATTTATACTTGCTCGCTCAAGCACTCACACACACAGACTCCCCTTCCACTCCAACCTCAGCCACTTTCCTGGGTGTTTGCTCTTTGAAAGCGAGCTGGCTGTCCTGCAGGGCAGGGAGGAAGGTGTTCCAGCAAAGTGGTCCGGCTGTTGTGGGCTCCGCTGCCCTTGGCCCCACAGCGGCCCTGGAGCCTGAAGCTAGCCCCTGACTTCCTGGACACCTATCAGAGGCTCAGTGCTAGCTGTGGAGACTCACGTCGTTGTGTGTTCAGCCACCTTGGAGTTGTTCTTGCCATCCCACACTTGGAGGGGTTACCAGACCTCACCTGAAGGCAGTTGTGAAACTAAGCTTTCACCTTGGCTGGGAGATGGAGTACCGCCACCCCTCAATGGGACAGGAGTTCCAAATGATAGGAGCACCTCCTGAGAGCCCCAGGCCTCCCCTTCCTTTGGCCAGATTTGGGCTGTGTCGCTTTCTTGGTCTTGGAGCTTGGCGTGACAGGCTCCTTGGGCACATTCTTCCATGCCATACCTGAGGGCCCTGGCTCCAGAGTCAGAGGAGGTAGGGGCAGGGTGCTTCCTTGGGCAGAGGGTGCATCCTGGCCAATAGCAAACACCTCCTAGTAGACGTATGTGGGCATCTCTGGGAGGACGGGAGTGAGGAAGAAATGGAAGCTGGGAGGGAAAGGGAGAGAGAGACTCACGTGTGCAGGCCTGAAAGTGGCTGAAGAAGAGAGAGAAGACTCCCTTGGGACTCTGTCACTGCCTTCCCTCAGAGACCCAAGCAGCTAATGGGCTAGGAGAGGTGATGTCCCCCTGCCCCCCCACAATCCCTGATTGCCCCTGGGGGCATGTTCATTTTACTGATGGCTGCTGTCCACATGGCAGCATTAGCACCAGCATGTGAAGTCTGTCCTGTTCCTAGAGCTGGGAGCCGGCTGCCTTGGTGAGGAAGTTACATGCCGCCCCTCCCTTCCTGGGCTCAGCATAGGCTCCCTCTTATTGGGAAGGGGAGAAAGTTTGAGGCAGGGATCAGCCACCAATGCCCCTGTTCGTCTTTCCTCCAGCCTGGGGACACTTCCCAGGTCTAGCCCAGGTAAGAGTTGGCTATGCCACATGCCGCTGTGATGAGGCCCACTGAAGCCAAGGTCAGCTGGCTAAAGAACAAGATATGTGGCTTTCAGGAGCTCTGAAAGGACAGTCAGAGAATGTCATCGAAGTCCTCAGTCCCTAGCAAACAGAAATCTCCAAGCAGCTAATGGACCAGAAGAGGGGGTGGTCCCCTTTTTGAGGTTGCACTCAGTCAGTCCCCAGGGGTGGGAGTGAGGGAGCCTCTGGTGTGTCACTGATGTCTCTTGCTTGCTCACTGGCCAGCCCCTCATGGCTTCTCCATCTGTACAGAGGTGGGTGGGGAGAGCTTCTCTAGAAAGTTCTTCCTTAGGTCAGACTCTGTCTTCTGCACTGGAAATACTTTGGGAGCTACCCCAGGGAGGCCCATAGCTGGAGCTGGGGGTGTGGCAGGGAAAGGTGCTTCACCTAGTGGCCCAGACCTCCCTGCTTCCCCACATCCTCCCCCATCTCTTTCTCCCTGTCCCATTCCTGTCCCCACCGTGTCCTTTGCCCCTCCTGCCCCTCACTTGCACATTGTCAACAGCTGCCAGTCCACTGTGTCCCCCTGCCCCTCTCTGGCGCTCTCAGCCTAAGAAACAAAGCCA
The DNA here is from genome assembly GCF_021234435.1 of Artibeus jamaicensis. Classification (NCBI taxonomy): domain Eukaryota; kingdom Metazoa; phylum Chordata; class Mammalia; order Chiroptera; family Phyllostomidae; genus Artibeus; species Artibeus jamaicensis. Next base: position 1,188,605 of record NW_026521282.1, read on the forward strand.
AGAACAAGAAACCTGCTCTCAGCCTGTGGCCCCTCACACGCTCTGAAAAAGGAGCCCGCTCTCCCTTTGCCTACTGGCTCATCACCCCTCTCTCATCTCCTGCTTCCAGCCCTTTTCAGCCCTTGCCCTCTTCTCCCACCCCCTGAATGCTTTCTCTCCTCGGTCCTTGGGCTACCCCACCGCCTATCACCAGGCCTCTCTTCTCTGTGGGCCTGCAGCTGCCACCCCTCCTCCCTTGCCTGGTTTCCCTCCTGCCAATTTTGGTGTGGCTTTCACGGCCTCCTCTAGGGACAGCAATTCCTCAGCCAAGCCCGGCCATGGAAGAACCTCTGGCGGGGCCCCAGGGCCCCTCTCGTCTTTGTGAGGCCTCCTTCACAGACCTCGCCTGCCAAGACCTTGGGGGCCATGTAGCTCGGTGGTAAACTGAATGCCCCTGGAGAGGTATGCAGGTCCCTAATCCCTGGAATGAGACTGGAACCTCCTTTGGAAGGAGGGCCTTTGCAGGTGTGATTAACATAAGGATCTTGAAACGGAGAGATCATCCTGAATTATCTGGGTAGGACCTAAATACAGCAAGTATCCTTATAAAAGGGAGGCAGGAGGATATTTCACACAGACACACAGACACACAGACACACAGACACACAGACACACACACACACACACACACACACACAGCAGGTCATACGAAGATGGAGGGGAAGACTGCAGTGAGGCAGCCACAAGTCAAGGGACACCTGGAATCGCCAGAAGCTGGGAGAGGCAGGAAAGACCCTCTTCCCTAGTGTCTTCAGAGGGAGCACAGCCCTGATGACACCTTGATTTTGGACTTGTGGCCTTCAGAATCATGAGATAATCAATCTCGGTTCAGAGCCACCAGCTTGCAGTCCTTTGATACAGCCACCCCAAGAAATTCATGCCAGCCTGGACCTCCCCTCAGGCCTCCCAGATGCTGAGCCTCAATAGACTCTACCCCAGAGATTCTGGAAAGCCAGGGTTGTCTCTCCCAACAGCTCCGGGATGGCTATCAGGAGGTGGTCCTTTGAGCACAATTCTCTCTTGCCAGAGTGGCTCCAGCCTCTGGACACACATGCCGTGCCCCAGCAGCCCGTGTGCATCAAGTTCTGGGGCCCCTTAGTGACTCTGTGCCACCTCTGGCGATGGTGCCTTGCCCCACGTGTCCACAGTGGAGCCCAAGACTAGAGTCTGGAGCCCACAGGGGCAGGGCCTAGAGGCCACAGGGGCACTAGCAGTGGATGAACAGTGTCCGCCTCAAGAGCTCAGAGCAGCCCCTCCACTGCCCTTCAAGGCTTTTCAAGGAGGGGTTGTCCCTCTGAGGTGCCCTGCCCCCATTCCTGGCCATGGCTTGGGGACACCTGGCCAGCCGCCCCTCCGACAAGCCCTGGCTCGTCTAAACCTAAGCCATGGATTCGGCTTAGTCTCCAGCTGAGCCCCGCCACATCCAGAAGGCACCTGACCAGTAATAAGTACTCGGAAATGTCCCCCACCCCAGCCTCATGTCATTCAGAGTTGGTTCCTTGGTGGCCTCCCCTTTCACGGGATTGCCCTCCCTAAGGGAGCTGTTCCCATGACTTTCATTGCCCCGAGTGTGTGTGTGCAGGAGCACGTGCATGTGTGCTGGCTCCAGCTCGCCCTCCGGCTCAGACCCCCCCTCTGAGCTGTACCTGAATGCCCATGACTTCTCAGCCCTCACGGTGCGTTCCTCCAGGGGCCCCAGACCATGAGGGCATCACACACTCGCCCGCCCACTCCCTTCCTCTCACCCCATGAACAATCTATCGCCAAGTCCAGGGGCTCCTACTCAGCCCAACAGGCTGGAACCTGGCCCTTTCCCCACCCGCCCTGCGCTTTCTAACTGGGCCTCCCTAAGCCCACCCAACCACCTACAGCTCAGCGTGCTCATCCCAGCCTTCTGCAACTCTGCCATTCTGGAGTTCCCATGGCTGCAGCTGGGCCCTGAGCTCCACTAGGCGGAAGTCATGCAGGTCGTGAAGTGGATGTAAAAGTGTACGTGGGAGCTGTTGGCCGGCAGGGGTAACCTTGATGTTGCTGTGGGGTTTTCTTTTAAGCCCAAGCAATCTCAACTTTTGTATGCATATTCCCCTTCTTCTTATGATCATAATTCATCTAATAGTTTGCAACACACTTGCTAGCAGGGTGAGGCTAAGCAATTAGTCTTTGACCAACTGCGCTGGGTGTGGAACCCTCCCCTCCAACCACAACCCACAAGCCCTTTAGGGGTGAGCCTAAACTCCTAACACTCCTCTGGGTGCCTCACAGTTTCTGGTCTGGGCCGAGTACGGGTTCTGCCTTCAGGACACTGCCCCTTACTGTGAAGGGTGACTTACCAGGCTTACCGGACACCTTCCCTGGGGTCCAGTCAGAGGGATCTCCTCTGCACCTAACAGTGTTATCACTCTTGTCCCACTAGCTTATTGTGTCACCTGTGTCCCTAGTGAGAGGGAGGCAGAGAGGCAGGAAATGGCAGTAAGGCTGGGAGGCCCGCGGGGGGAGGGGCTGTGTTGGTCCCGCACAGCTTGGTCAGGTGCCCCACACCCTCCCACAGAGAAACAGCCTGAGGGCTCCAAGTTTCCGACTCTGTCAGGCCCCAGTGCTGAGGTGCTGACTGCCCCTCCTCCTGGCCAGTGAGGGGACTTGACCGAGGCCCTGACTCCTGGCCCTTGGCCAGTGCCCTTGCCCTGAGCCTGCCCAGCTCAGCAGAGATTGCCGGGCTGTGGAGCACATGGCCCAGAATAGTGCTATGATGCCGATGGGTGACATTCTATCGCTGGGCCGCCACAGTGAGGGGTGCCATTCATCCCCAAAAGGAGGAACCTGGGAACACTGGGTACCCCGGTGCGGGGCCAGGTGGGAGGACAGGTGGCTGTGCACTCCGAGGCAGTGTGCTATTTCTCCGGGCTCCTTTTCTCTTGGGCTGCCAGTCACATTGGGCCCTGCCTGCTCCATTCATTTTCTTGAGTGGGCTGTGGCTGCCCAGGGAAGCACCTGGCTCCCACCACTGGCAGTGAAGCACCTCATGTAGGACCAAGGGAGAGCATCCAGGTTCTAGCTCATCGCCACCTCAGCCCTGTGGGCATGCCATCTTAGGGGGCATTGCTCTGGGGACTGTCCCCCATACTGCCCTTCCCAGGACAGACCTGTGTATCTAGTGAGCAGGATTCCCAGGCTATGCTCTGGATCCTCTCTTGGGAGCTGGCACCAGCACACTGAAACCTGGGCTGGGCTCTGTTGGCGCACAGTGCATCCTGCAGGGTGGAGCTTGTGTCTGGAACCCAGGCCAGGTCAGCACAGATGGGCACACAGCACACAGCACACAGCACACAGCATGCTGCCGGAAGTGTGCCCCCTGATGCTGACACAGGAATCCACCAAGAGGGGCAGTCAGTGGGTCCCCTAGGATTTCCTGCCTTGGCTGGGAGGGGGATCTAGCCTAGTGCTCTGCACTGGGATGGCAGAGGCTACCTTGGTGGGTCTGCTTCAGGAACCTGGTCTAAGAAGTGCCTGGAAGGGAGGGGAAGGGCCAGGCAGTGGCCTTTCACTTGGTTGCCTGGGTCTCCTTGCACAGTCTCATACCGAGGGGTTCCCAGGATCTTCACCTGATCACAGGGAAAGCAGCAAAGAGAAAAAAGCCCCAGGCTTGGAGGGGGCACAGAGATGCAGAGTCTGGGAGCTGACCAGAGGTAGCCCCTTGGTGGCTCGCTTTTCTGCTCGGTCCCCAGTGCTACCCCAAGAATGGTGACGCACAGAGCCATATTGCACAGTGCTTCTTTAATTGAAAGACAACAACCGACCTCAGAAGCAGCCCCTCCTCAGGCTGGGTGTGATTGCTCGAAACTCTGCACCAGGGGCTGAAAGGGAGGTGGGGGAGGACCTAGCCATTAAGGGGGAAGGGGGGGGACAATGAAAAGCGTGTTTGGGACTTCAGTGGGATGTTGGGCCCCTCCTGGGGGCCTGACTTCCAGGGTCTTGACTAGAGTGTGTGCGGGGTGCAGCACCTCCACCTGCCTCCTCCAGGACCATCCAAGCTTGGGTGAGAGGCCTGGGCAGAGTAGGCAGCTGTGGGGGGCAACTGCCTCCTCACCCACTGGCTTGCCTGGGTAGGGGCTGGGCAAGGCCTCTCATTGCAGACACCAGATCCAGCCGAAGGACGTTAAGAGGGAAGAGGGAGGACAAGAAAGGGAGATAGAGAGAGAGGGACAGGACTGGTTTAGGAGCCAGTAGAGCGAGGAGGCTTGGATGGATGGGCTGTGAACTTGCATAAAGATGGGGGGCCATCTGAGACCAAGGGTAGCAGACCAGGTCAATGAGGGCTGGAAGCTGCAAGTTCATGTGGTGGAGGAATGTGCGCCAGCCAGGTGCACTGGGTTCGATAGGATCTGCTGTCTCCATCCCTGCTTGTCTCCTTCTGCCCCCAGACCCAGGGACTGGTTTCCTTGTACTGGAGCCTCGGAAAATTTGGTTTCAGGGTGAAATGGCAAAAAATTTGGCAGGGGCGCCTCTGAGTGGCTATGATGATAGAGAGGGGCAGCTCTGAAGCTAAGGGGACGTGTGATGAGGTCTGGGCCTCGTGCCCCACCTGCACACTTGGGAGTCAGGGCAGAGGTGTCAGGGGGCAGCGAGTGGGGGTTGGGGATAAAGGGTGGGGCTGGGTTGGGTGCAGCTGGGCACTGGCCTCGCTCCCTTGCTCTGCCACCCCCTCAGGACGTTCCCCGTGCTTCCCAGAGACCTGGCCCAGGCCACCACAAGGCTGCTGCTGCCTCTACTTTTTGTAGTTGCCAAATTGGATGGCCAGGCGGTCAGTCACACAGCGGAAGGTGGCTGGCTGCACCTCCCAGTAAGGCACAGGATTGTTGAAGAGGCTGATGCCGTTGTAGTAGGCCCGCTTGACCCCGAAGCCTATGGGGCAGAAGTCGTTGACGCCCACCTTGGTGATATTGTTGGTGTGTAGGTAGACAACCTGGGACAGAGGGGCATGGCCTAGTTTCAGTGCCAATGGCCCAGGCACCTCAACCACCTTTTCCAAGTCTGGCCTGGTGGCCATGGGGACATCACTTCATTGCATTGCATCCAAACACCCCTTTGAGGGCCCAGATGTAGTTCTCCCACTGGGATGAACAAACCACGGCTTGAGTATGGTGGTCAGGCGGGTGTATGATCAGGGCTCAGGTGGGTGTGTCGTGAGTAGGAGGTGAAGGACACATGAGGGTCAGGGGATGGGGTGGGGTGTCCATGCAGGAAAGATGGCACCTTGGGCTCACAGAGAGCCCCTGGCCTTCCTTCTGGGTTTGCCAAACTCCTGGCCAGCCCATCTCAGCCTTTCATTCCAGGAGCCCAGGGACATGAGAGGAGAAAGAACCTTCAGGTTGATTTCCTTTTCCTCCCAGGCCTCCGGGGCACTTGCCCTCTATCAGCCTCCCCCAACTCCCCGAAGCCCTTCTCTAGCGTAGGGGCAGAGCGGACAGGAGGGTGAGTGGGCGAGAAGCCCAGTGATGGGAGGGCGGGGGAGACGCTGATCTGCAACAGCGCCCTCTAGAGGCGGAGATGAACTGGCCACTAGAGGGCGCACTCAGCTCGGCATTGCCCGCGATGCTGTTGCAGCTGGGCTGTCCCGCTCACAGGACACCGTTGGACTCGCCTTTGCCCGGATACCTTGTGGGAGTAGCGGGTCTCCTGGCACTTGTGAATGGGGCTGAGGAAGAGACTGGGAACCAGGGAAGGGCTGGGCAAGGCCAAGTTTGCCAGTGTGACTGGAAACCAAGCCAAGGAAGGGCCCCTTGAGACAACAACAGGCAAGACCCTGCGCGCCCCCTCCCCCATCAGCCCACTTCTTGCCCTGAGCTGTCCCTGTCTTGGCACATATTTGTACATCCCCATGCCCTCAGTGTTCCCCGATCTCCTCTGAGGCCTTGCCCTCTTGGGAGACTTTCAGTACCAGCATCTGCCAGGCCACCTCCTATTCATCCCTTACAACTGCTCTCTACCCCTGCCCTACCCTCCTTGCTGTCCTACTCTCCTCCTCCTCTTCCTCAGCACAGACCATTGGCCCTGAAGGGGGGGTCCCCCTAGCTGCTCCTTTCCAGGTGAGGAGGCAGAGGTGGAGTAATCCGCCAGACCATGCAGCTGCCACTTGGGGTTCCACTCTCTACCTGGGACCCACACCAGGAGGGGCAGGGGGCCAAGGAACTGCCCTGGAAACATGGGCTGCGCCCCTCCCCCAGTCTTAGAGAACTTGGTACTGGGATTGCCCCCACCCTCAGCTTTCACCTGGAGTAGCTTGAGATCCGGAAGGCCAGCAGGCACCTTGGACAGCTTGTTATTGTCCAAGTGCAGCTCCCTCAGGGTGGGCAGAAAACTCAGGCTTCCATTCTCAATCATGCGGATCTGGTTGTGGCCCAGGCCCAGCCTGCAAAGGGATGGATGAGATGTACTGAGAGGCCAGAGGAGAAAAGGACTGTGGGGTGGGCCACCCACCTTGGTCCCCCAACCCACCTGTACAGTTTGGAGTAGCGGAGCAGATCCTCCAGCTCAATAGCCTGAATTTTGTTGTGGTCCAGGTGGAGTTCATTCAGGGTCTCAGGCAGGTCTGCCGGGGCAGGGCGGGGTGGTGGTGGGAAAGGGCACTTTGAGACGGATACAGGAGTGTGTGGCTGGTGCTGTGAGGGGGGCGGGGTGGTGGAGAGAGGGCTGCCGAAGGCTCTAGACCCCCGGCTTTGCCCACCATGGGAAGAAAGTATGGTCTTCCTACCTTTGGGGATGCCGGTGAGCTTGGCCTCAGAGATGCGAAGATAGTTGAGCTTCAGGCCATCGAAGGCTCCAGGTTCAAAGCCACTGTTTTCCAGGGGATTCCCACCCATCTCTAGGAGAGAGGCCCCCTCAGCCCCAGAGCCAGAGCAGAACTGCTGCCCGAATGCTCCAGGGTCTGTTGGCTTCCTGGCTTGGGCTGGCCTAACAGACCTTGCTAATTCCCTGCTCTCCTTTCTCCTGCTGAAAGCAGCCACTAATTTATGGGGCAAATTGCAAACTTGTAGCTTTTCAAGACCACTAGCCCCTAAGGGGTCCTGGCATCGGCCTCGTGGGGCAGGGGGTGCAAGGGAGAGCCCATGGCAGGCCTTGGCCAGCTGTCTGGTGGCACTGGCCCTTTTCCTTCTCTCTCTCTATGGATTCTCTTCACCTTGCTTTGGCGGCTCTAGGACATACCCCTAGACAAGGCTCCAGAACATCCTGTGAGACCTGAAGAGGTCCCTCTCCCTGACCCTCCCTGCCAGCCACCGGAGTGAGGACTGTCCCCAGCCAGGGCCACACTCACCAATGCAGTTCATGTTGCGCAGCCCACTGAACACACCCTTGGGCACCTTTCGGATGCGGTTGTCATGGATGCGGAGCTCCACCAGGGAGCTAGGCAGGTTGGGAGGGATCTCAACCAGGTGGTTCTTGGAGATATAGAGCTTCTGCAGCTTCCGCAGAGGGCTGAAAGCCTTCTCGTGTATCTTTGAGATCTTGTTGTTCACCAGGACAAGGGCCTGTGGGGTGGGCGTTGGAGGTGAAGGCGCTGGCTCCCCAGCCCGCCCTGCCCTCTCCTCTCTCACCCCTCTGCCACCTGAGCTGGAGATCACTGGGACTTCACAGCTGGGCCTCAAAGAGACCCATCTGCTCGTGGGCATGTTGCAGAGTTGGGAGCTAGCACTCAGGCCTGGAGATGCCACTACTGCCCAGCACAGCCCAGCGCTTCCCTGAGCCTCAGTTTCCCCACTTGCACCCTGGCTACGATGCAATATATTCTTGGGAAAAACCAATCAAATAAACAACATTTCCAGCTGAAAGGGAATTAAGTGATCCTGAGTGATCTTGTCCTGCACTTATAGTTGCTGACACCCACACACGTGACCCTCACCCTTGGCACTTCCTCAATGCCCACCCCCAGACTTCTCTCAGGACTCCGTGGGCCCCTGTCCCCTCTCACACTCTACTAGTGTGTGCACACACCTATCTGGACCTGACCCCCCCCCCCCAGCTGCAGACCACCCGTCTTCTCAGCCCCTTGAAAGGGCCAGGGCAGGCTTACGTAGAGGTGCTGGAGGCCTTTGAAGTCATCCTTGCGGAGCTCGGTGATGTCGTTGTTTTGCAGGTCCAGCAATGTGGTGTCAGGTGAAATCTCCTTGGGCACAGCCTTCAGACCTGGGGGCACCACCATCACCAATGTGAGCCCAGGTCACAAGCCCGGAGAGGCTCAGAGTACAGGGACACAGACAAACAGACGTGCACACAGGGACTCCCCCACAGCCAGGCAGAAGCTCTGGAGCTGGCAGACCGAGGCTCTTCTCACTCCCCATTCACTTGCAACCAGACAACTGGACACCTTCCCATACTGAGATCAGGATCCCCAAGCCTGCTCAGGGTCACCCCATCTCTGCTCCCCTCCTTCCATGCCCATACCACAGGACAGACATGTGTGTCCCCTTGATAGGGGCGCTCAGGCTGCGTGCGCCTGTGCCTCCACACACCCCTCCCACCACAGCCCCAGGACTGACCCAGGTCAGAGCACTGAACAACCCGCAGGTGGCAGTGGCAGCCGAAAGGACACATGGCGCTGAAGGTGGGCGGGAGGGAGTCGAGGTCTGGGACTCCCGAGGTCGTGTCGGCACCCGAAGCTTCCTCATCATTGAGCATGGGCAGCCCATCGTCCAGCGTGAAGTCCCAGAAGCCCTTCTGTTCAAAGGGCAGGGCCTGGCTCAGGGCCAGCAGGGGCGCAAGGAGCCAGAGGGGCCACATGGTAGGCATACCTAGAAGGCCAGGGTGAGGAGGGGCCGTCAGGGGGGCCTGCCCAGTAACTCACATTTATCCTCTCAGCCCTTTCCTGGTCATCTCCCCAACACCAGGAACTGGGGTTCTTCCTGGGTTAGCACCATGTCCCCCATCCATCACTGGGGCCGCGGTGGCAGAGACAGGAAGCGTGGGCAGCCAGGAGATACCTGGCAGGACAGGGGCACCTCTTCCTGCTCCCCTCTGCTCCCAGGCAGGACCTGACTTCAGTGGCAAATGCAGTGTCTTCCCATTACGGAGTCTGCAGCACCACCCCCCACGTGCACACACCGCACTGAGTCAGCTGGCAGCTGCCTGGGGGGTCAGTGAGGCAAGTGGAGGAGGCAGACAAAGAAACCCAATTATTTGCCCTCCGCATGCTTTGAAGATACCGCTGTGGCCTGGGCCAATCCCACATGTTCAAGGCAACGTGGGCAGTCAGGATTGAGTTAGGGGATTATGAGTCGCTTCCTTTCCTCCCTGAGCCCCCCACCTTGCAACATACTCACATTTTTTTCTAAGAAAGTCAAGAGGCCAAGGCGCCAGGCTGGGCGCACTGGGCAAAGACCTGGGTTAGTTCCAGAGGCAAAATGGAGAAAGAGAAGGGCGTCCTCCAAAGCCATGAGAGAAATTACAGAGGTGGAGAGGGCACAGCCCCCCATTCACTTCCCCACTGCTTCCTGGGACCTTGGCTTCCTCCCCTGGCCCACAGGTCTTCCCCCGGCTGGGCCCTGGGGCTCCCACCTTCCTTCTGCCAAGGTCCAGCCTTCTGGAGAGCTGACTGCCCCCCCTCAGGGGAGCGGCCTTCCCTCAAAGTGGCGGGGCAGGGTCAGGCTTGTCTGGAGGCCCCCCACGCTGGGCAGCAAGGTGGAGGTGGGGGAAGACTCTCTGCCTGAGCCTGCCCCTGGCACCCACATCAGCCTGCCCCCTTCCTCCTCCAGCGGAGGCTGCCTTCCAGCCAGAGGCTCCTCTGGCCAAAAGCTCTGTACAGGGAAGAGCCAGAGCCCGTGCCCCTCCCATCACCCCCCACCTATGAGGATTTCCAGGGAAAGTCCCAGCCTCATTTTTCCCTATCTGTTAAACAGGAATAAGAGTGTGCACCCTGTTTGCCTCATAGGTTTGGGGCGGGGGGCAGAAGGCTGCCCTGGGTGCATCTCTGGGCAGGGAGTCCAGCTGATTGCCAGGGCCTCCTGCAGATCCAAACTGGTCCCACCCCAGGGAGGCCCTCACTTGGGGCCCATCTTGTCCAGGGGAGGGGTTGTTTGGGACATCGGTGGGGCTAGGTGAGCCCCCTGAACCTGGCTGCTAGCTTCAGAGGTGGAAGGGAGACACTGAGGGTGGAGGGCTCTGCCCACTCTAGGCCAGCGCTTTTGGAGCAGCTTGGCCCTGCCTGCCACTCTCCTAGGCAGGCCCCATCGGGGTGCGGCTGGGCTGGCTACCAGGTGGGGCCTGAGGCCTCCTCCACGTCTGTGCACACAGCTCTGCCCCTCAGATTCTCATTCATCCCCGTCTTGCTGTCCCCTCCTGCACTCCTCCTGAAGCCACCCCCACCAAGAGGTCATATGGCCTGCTTTGGCTCCCACCATCACTGAGGACTGAGCTGCTAGAGGGGATGGCAGGAGCCCAGGGGCTGCTGAGCCAGCCTCAGAGCAGCCCCAGTGGGTTCCAACAGCCCTCCTGAGCCATGGCCCCCAGTGACAGGTTCAGAGAAACTGCCTGCCTACCCCAGGTCACACAGCGAAGTGAGGGTCCCCCACACTAAGGCAGCATCCAGCTTCCCTGGCTTCTTTGATAATGTCACAGGTTCTACCAGCCCCAGGCTGACCATGCAGACATCAGGGGGCCCCCAGAGGGCCTTGGCAAAAGGTAGGGAGAAGGCCTGGGGTTTGCCTACCTGGACAGCGGGTCCCTCCTTCTTTCCCCAAGTTTGCAAGTCTCAGGGCAGAGCACCGTAGGCCTAGGTCTCCTGTGCCTGCTTCCACTGCACAGGGCCCTTGCCCAGATGCCACTGGATGCCCAGGGCCGGGAGGTGGAGGAGCAGTAGGAGAGAACAGGAAGGGGAGGATGAAGGTAGGAGAGCAAGATGGAATAGAAAAGAGGGAGGAGACTTCTCCCCGCTTTGTCTGGCACCCCTGCCAAAGCCACTACCTCACAGAAGGGATGAGTCAGGGCTGGAATGCCCAGAAGGAACCTTGGAATTCTCTGGGATCTATAGTCCACCTGAACAGGCAGGGGTCCGGTATGGTGGTCTGGCCAGACCCAGGAGAGACTGTGGGGAGAGGTGGGTGCAGACAGGCCCTGGGCAGCCTGCTGGAGCTGGAGAGGGCTGGGGATCTCCTCAGAGAATATCTGCCTTGATGTCTGGCCCCTCCACTAGGGCAGAGGATGGACAGGCTCTGGGAAGGCCAACCAGGTGGTCTCGCAGGACTTGCACTAGGGGGATGGGCCAGCTCAAAGCAACCGTGTCTGATGGCTGCGGCGCAGACTCACTCTGAGGGGAAGGGAGGCTGAGGGCTTGGAGGCCCTATACCAGGGCCTCGTGACAGAGGCAGAGGACAAGGTTTGGCTGGTTCTCCCCGGTTCCTGGCTGGGCCCAGGCAGTGGGGAGGCTGGCGGGGTAGGGGCTGGGCGGGTTTCCCAGCACAGCCCTCATTTCCCCTTGAGGAACTGGCACAAGACTCAGCCAGAACTATGCAGGGGGAGGGGGCTAGCTGGATGAGCCAGCAAGAGGCAGCGAGAGACCCCGGCAGAGCCAGAAAGAGCTAGGAAGGGGCCTCGAGGGGATGCAGTAAGGCTTCCCTGCATCTAGCACAATTGCTATCTCCATTTCATGGAAGAGAAAACTGAGGCCTAGGAAGAGAAACAGATTTTCTGCCATCACAGTCAGCCTGAGACGGGGTCCAACTGCAGGCCCTGAGCTTTCAGACCTCAGCCTTGCCTCTGAGCAGTGGGGGCGATGGGGTCTCCGGGTGGCTGGCTCAGCGTGGACAGTGCAGACAGCCTGGGAGGAGAAGTTTGAGGCTGGTGATGATCAGGGTGGGGGACTGTCAGGCTGTGGACAGGCACAGATGCCCTAGTTTAAGCATGGCCCTACCTTCTTTCCACTGCTTCACACGGACCCCCACCCTTCAGGAACGCACACATGTTGGAGGCAGGAGGGCCACAGCCCAGGAGGTGGGAGCTCCTCATGGACAGATGATGGGAGACCCACAGCAAGTCACCCCAATGCCACCTCCCCATACTACCTGAGCCTTTGGGCTTCAGTTTCCCTTCATTGGCCTCCCCAGGCATGTCCCCAAGGACCTGAGGGAGGGCCTCAACCCCAGCGAAGTGTGATCTGAGTTCACTGGACCTCCACCTCCTCAGAGCAAAGGAAAGAAGTTGTAATGGCCGTGAGGCCTCAGGCCTGGCGCCCACAGGTGTGAATGAGAGAAGAGGCTGGGCTTCCTGGAGCCTGAGCCTCCGACCCAATAGGGCCCTTCTTGTCTGGCCCTCTGAAAGTCAGAGCAGTCCTCCGAGAAGGATTGCTCCAGGACACAGCCAAACAAGACACATTGGCAGCCTCTGAGAACATGGAGCGGCCATGCCAGGCATTCAGGCCAGGCCAAGGGTGGCGGGAGCAGGACTTGAGGTCTGGCATGCCCTGGGAGCTTGCCGGCAGATGTGTGGCTCACAACTGCCAAGTTGTAGACGCCAGGCGCTGTCCCTGGGCCTCAGCCTGAGGTGTCTGGCCCCACTGAGCCACTCGATCTGAGCTCTGACACTCGTGCCACCTTCCACTCAGCCCTGTCAGTCCCTGGGACTGAGTGTATGGGGTAGGGTGACAGAGACAGGTGACTCAGGGGCCTTCTGCCCCCAACCCTTTTTACCAAATCCTCCTGGCCCAGCTTCAATCAGCAGACCAGAGGCACGGTGCTGCACGGGCTGACTCTACTCGGCTGCTCCCTATCGCCTCCTCAGGCCTGAGCCCACTGGCCCCCTGAAAGCTCTACTCTGCACTTGGATGTCAACCAGAGAGAGGGGACATGCACCACCCATGGGTCTGCTAAAGCCCACATGTGTGTGTGTGGGAGTGATCGTGTGAAGGGCTGGTAGCTGGAGTGGGGAGGGTTTGGACCCTAAAGCCTACCCTGTCTGTGTCTGCACCCAGGCAACTCTGAAGCCAGCAGGGTTGCCTCAGCATGCCCTCCAGGCTACAAGGGGGTGCAGATGCTCAAGTGTGGCTTCTGTGGCCCTGCCACTGAGGTGACTGGGCAGAGCTGGGTCTTCAGGGACAGACTCAACTTAGACATGGGTATCAGAGGCTGTAGGGAACCAGCAATGGGCTGGTACCAGGAAGGTGGTGAGGCAGCTGGTGCTGGCCAAGCCAGACTTCCGTCCCTACAATATGCAGGAGAGCCATCCATGCCTGCCCCCACCCTGCCGGGAAACCTCTGGAGTGTGTGAGGGTCGAACTGCTGGCCTTCTCTCACGCTAGGGGTTGGGCAGCAGATGACCTGGGTCAGCTGGGGGTTCTGAGTTTCTGGTCCTTGTGTACCTAGGCTGTGTGCCTTTCTTCATCCTCCCACTCAATGAAGAAATCTTGAACTCTTCACCATGTTCTACAATCTTTGAGGAAGAGGGAGGATGTTATCACCTCCCGCGGCGGGACAGGGAACTCAAATGATTTTCCAATGACCATAAGAAGGAAGCACAAGGGTTTGCCCAAAACTCTTGCCCAAGGCCACATGTTGAGGAAATGGTAGAGCTGGGACTCCGCCATCTGTCTGTCTACTGTCCATGGGTCTGGCCCCACCCTCTTCCATTGATCACAGACTTTGCTACAAGCCCCAAAGCCACAAGATCCCACGCTTTCTGAGCTAGACCAGCCCCTGGGGTCCCTGGAAAAGAGTCCTTGGCAGCTTCCTCACCCCGGCTGGGAAGTGAGGCTGTTGGAAAGCACGGCCCTGATCTGTGGGTCTTGCGCCCCCACGCTTGCATCATGAATCCTCTGGGAACATAGCACCTTTCTCTGCCTGCCACCATCAATAGCTCCCCACAGCCCAAGGGGCCTACCCCTTTCACTGATGGGTCTGGTGGCACTGTTTTGACCCAAGTATATCCACCAGGCCAGCTCTGCCTCCATCTGCAAGGAAGTTGCCTGTAAAGGCCATCTGGCCGGCAGGCCAGGGAAGTTTCCCGGTGCATTTTAGGTCCCAACAGGTGCCAGACCCCCCCCAGGGCTATGTTCTCAGCCTGGCTACCAGAGCCTGGGGCCCTGCCTGTCTCATTTCCTTATTAAGCCAGGCCAAGGCAAGGGAGCTTGGCCTGGTTCCCAGGGCAGGAGAGTTGCCAGGCACCCTGGAGGGAGGCGCTATAGCCCCTTTCTTTCCTGGGCTCAGAGTTTACTGCAGCCCCTTTCTTGCCTCAGGTCCCAGCTCTCTTCCAGGGGCTTTGGCTGGGATGGGATTCAGCCCTTGTCAGCTAGCCTAGAGGCTCCAGGACCTGTTCACTTTCAGCTCCTTCTAGGGCTCCCAAGCTACAGGCATCTTTGTAGCTGGTAGCCTCTAAGGCCCGGGGGACCATAATGGAGGTTGAGCTGAGACTTGGACTTCAGAGAGTATCAAAGTCACACTTTCCTCTGCCTCCAGGACTTCCCCTGTCTCCAGGGACAGGGTTGCCAGAGCCAGCCTCTCTCTGCCTTTTGCCCTTCTCCTTCAAGCCCGACTTCTCTTCCCCAAATCTTCGATCTTGCAGCCACAGGGTCTCTGACTGCTCTATCCCCTTGGGTCATCTGACCTCCCAGAAGCAGTTGGTGGGGGTGAAGCAAGGGTGAGTTCAGAGTTACACAGAATCTGGGGTCCCTCTCAGCCCACCTCCCCCTAAACCTGAGAGATATGTCACCACAGGGAGGGGGCAGATGTGAGTCATCTGAGTCCTTATACCTTCACCGGGCTCAGGAATGTCAGCGAGGCTGACAATGTCAGTGCTGTGCTGCAGGCTGAGAGTTGAGCTGGGCAATATCTGGAAGAGCTGAGGCTGGTGGGCTCTGTGCTAGGAGTCGAGAGGATGGGGCGGAAGTGGATAAGCTAAACAGGGTAGGGCTGGGGTGGCTTCTAGAAGCCTGGAGTCCCAGTGGGGAGTGAAGAATGCTCTGGGACTCTTGGGCTGTGTGCTGTAAGTGGAGGAAGGGCCTTTACCCCGGCACCTCCCATTTGGAAGGCGGGGAGCTGATCTGAAAGGGTGGAGAAGGGCCCAGTCATGGGGCTGGCCAGTGACTCTCAGTGGGCCTCAGGCCTGGCCAGGTCTGAGTAGACATGCCCCTGTTCCCCCAGCATAGCCCCCTCTAAATTGGGCTTTACAGAAAGGGTCCTTTCTGTGGGTGGCCCAATGTGTGAGTAAAAAGGACAGGAAGGGAGCGGGCAGAGCTAGTGGGTTGGGGTCTGCCCGCCTTCAGAGGAAGCAGGGCTTTATTCTACCACGAGGCTCACTGCAGGGCACTCTGGAGAGCCAGTCACCTCCCAGCCCCTCGATTTTTTTTCCCTCCCACCAGCAGGGCCAATAGGCGTGGGGGAGAGTAGCTCGGGGCAGAAACCAAGCTCCTCTGCTCTGGGTGCCTGGTCAAGAGGAGTAGGGTGAAGTGTTGGTGGGTCTGGGAAGACCTCTTCAACTATCAGGATGGACGAGGTTGGTGAGGGGCCCTGGGTGTGCCACCTGCAGGACCAGCAGCTCAGTGGCCCAGTGGGTGGGGCTTCGGAGACCAGGGTGTTGGTGGGAGAGAAGGGAAGCCCCCTTGGAAAGGCTTACTTGCTTTTCACATGAACCCTCACGTCCAGGCTCATTACAACTCCCTCCTCTGGGGACTTGATGCTGGAGCTGGAAGGGACACTGTGGTCTTGAGTAGCTGCGGTATCTTGCTGAAGAAAGGAAACTCTGGCCCTGGCTGGTGTGGCTCAGTGGATTGAGTGCCAGCCTGAGAATCACAGGGTCGCCGGTTCGATTCCCAGTCAGGGCACATGCCTGGGTTCCGGGCCAGGTCCCTGGTGGGGGGGGGCACATGCCAGAGGCAACCACACATGGATGTTTCTCTCCCTCTTTCCCCTCCCCTCCCCTCTCTAAAGTAAATAAATAAAATCTTTAAAAATACATTTTTTAATAAAAAGAAAGGAAACTCTGTCTTACAAATACCCACTTTCCTCCTATCCTTCCCTGTTCACGCTCTTCCACTGGGCCAGGACTACCTGTGGGGCAGGGGAGAAATCTGGGCCGATGTTCGGAGATCACCCAGGGTAATGGTCAGAGGGTTGGCACCCCTACTTTCTGGGTCCCTAAAATGGGCTCACACAGAACTGCCACCAGACCCACTGGCAAAGGCCTGGACCCCAGACTCTCCCCATCTACTAAATGAGGACCCTGGTCTCTGCTCCAGGGCAGGCAGAGCAAAAAGCAGTGGATGGTCAGTGCCCACTGGAACCTGGGTCCTTGGGGCTTGAAGGTGGACCAGTGAGCAGGCAGGCCAGGGCAACCACTCGGCGGCTGGCTGGCTATGGGAGCCCTCTCTGCTCCCTGGCTCCCAGCCTCGGCTCCTGCGGCCTGGCCCCCGCAGCCTGGCGGCAGCTTCTGTGCCTTCCTTTTAATGCACCCACACAGACCTGCCCTCACAGGCTCACTCATGCTGGCCACGGGAGCCAGACACAGGCAAGCGCCACATGAAGGTACCTCTGCCCCAGCACCAGCTCACCCAGGGTGCAGGCGGCACAGGCAGCAGCATGTTTCCAGAACACACTCGCCTGCACAAATGTAGTCTCGTGCATGTATTCTCACTCTGCATGAACTTGCACTCCTGGATACGGATTCCCGAGAACCATTTTTTTTTTTTTTTTTTTTTTTGTGGGGATTGGCACTGAGGAAGGCCGGAGCATCTCTGGCTTGTCTTAGTCCCAATCAAGCTCTCGGGGTGGTGAGCTGGCAGGCCAGGGAGGGGTGAGGGCACCGAGGCAGGAGCCTCCTGGGGACAGATGGGGCTGAATCTGCAACCTGAGTGACCCCTTCCGAAGATGGTTCAAGAACAATGAATCTCCCTGGCCTGGCTGAGCTCTGCCCCAACTTGATGCCACCCACCGCCCTGCCCGGGGGGACACTGGGCCTTGTGCTCTGCTCAGCAGCCCTCACTAATCAGTGCCCAGACCCCAATCCAGCCTAAGGTGCGGCAAGGGGGGTACTCCCATCCCCCAACCTTCCAGGGCACTCAAGGCCACACCCAGAGAGCCCTCTTTCCCCTTCTTCCTCTCCTGAGTCCCTTGCCAGGCCCCTCTACATGCCAGCCATTTTGGGAGCCCGCAGGAAAGACAGTGGCCCGTGGCCTTGCTACCTCTCACTCCCGTCATCTCGCACTAGAGTTGACCACAGGCTACTGTCCTCAACATTCAAATAACTTTGATGATTCCCTGGGCGGTATGGGGTCAATATAGCTCACATTTGTCTGTTAGAACCCCTGGGTCCTGACTTCACCTCTGCCCTTGAATGGCTGTGCAATCGTGAGCAGGTTCTTGCCCCTCTCAGGCCCTTAGTTGCCCCCTCTGTACAATGGATGGGAATGGTGGGGGATGGGACAACCAGAAGCCACTCCTCCCCACCCAAAGGGCCCTGGGGGCAACATTGCAGCTACACTTTGCTTGAGACCTGGGGCTCTTTCTCCCTTTGAAAGACTCCCCATGCTCCAGTGTCTGGGCTGCCTTTGGGGAACAGGGCATCTAGTCAGGGCGCTATTGAAGTTCACCCATCCTTAAATGCACCCCTCTTGGGGTGATGGTGTCCCGGCTTGGAAGTGGCTCTGTGGCCTAACATTTACCCGGTGTCCCCAGAAACCTTACAGGGCCCCAAGCCAGGCCTGCCCAGGGTAGCATGGCATAGTTGCCTGAGTTTCTTTCTGCCCCACGCCAATTCTGAGCCCCAATCCGATGAGGTTCTGGGGAGATGGGGCTGAGCCACCCAGGCAGCCCCGCTCAGGGTGCTTGAGGCCAGGGCTCCGTGGACCCACCCTTCGCCCAGAAGGAGACAGAGGCAGGGCATTAGCCCATGGGTAAGCGAGGAATATCTGGGCAGGGTGCCTCGGGCGTGCCTAGAGAACCAAGTCTCTGAGCCCCTGCCAAGGACTGGTCCTGGACAATGGGGACGGCTCCTTGGCCAGAGCTCAGGCAGAGGCCCAGAGGTCCTCCCGACCTGGGTCAGGCAAAAAACCCTGAGTGAGTAGGCTTGCCTGCCACAGTAGAATGCAGAGAGAGAGAGAGAGAGAGAGAGAGAGAGAGAGAGAGAGAGAGGGAGAGAGGCTGATGAGAGTGCAGGGTGCACCCAGGGCCTTGCAGCAAAGGCAGAGGGCTATTGGTGGAGCTGGGGTGCCTGCCAGCCACCCAGCCATGCCTTGGTGATGTCCTGGGGCAGTAGCCAAGGGGAGCAACCCCAAGATGGAGCAGAGAAAACAGACATGGAGCTGAGCTGAGTGAAATCAAAGGGGAGAGGAGAAGGCACCTGGAAGAGGGATGGGAACAGAGGCAGAAACTGAACAAGGACCAACGGTGCCACAGGGTGGCGACCATGGGGCGTGAACCAACAGCTTACAGCAGTGCCCTGGGCATCCGCACTGGGGGCAGGAGAGGGTGGTAAGGGGGCAGCAGGCAGAAAGATAAGGACGTGGAGGGGTGACATGGGGGCAGCAGGGTCAGGGTCTGGGACTGATTGAGAATGGTGAGGGGGCAACAGAGTCAGAGATGAGACATCAAGGGCAGCTGAAGGCTAGCGTGGGGTGTGGGGACAGTGAGCGGCTGGTGTGGGTGTCCTACCTGGGAAAGGGAAGCGCTGGGTGCAGGCTGGTTAGTTGGCAGGCTTGGGTGTCGGGCAGTCCTTGCGTCTGTCTTGTCTGTCTGTTGGGCCGCCTAGAGCAGCTGCTCACTCCTGGGCAGTTAGTGGAGAGAGGGAGACAGAGGCGGTGGGAGGGAGGCTAAAGGCTGGGCGGGCGGGCGGGCCGACCGGGGGAGGGGGCGGGGAGGGAGGAAAGGAGGGAGGGGGCTGGTGGGGCTGGGAAGGGAAGGAGAGAGAGAGGGAGAGAGGAAGGGAAGGAGGGGGGCAGGCTTCTCAGCCCCCCTGGCAGCTTCAAAGGGAGCAATTTTCTTGTAGACGGCTGGGCTAGCTGCACCCACTCACCGCTCCTGCTCACACACCCACCTCCAGCACCCCCTCTTCTTGCCCCAAGCACACAGTGAGGGGGCACACGCTCCCACTCACACGAGGACCCTTAGCGTCCCTGGGCAGGCATAGCCTCAGAGAGTCAAACTTTCTACTGCCCGGATGGGGACACTGAGGCCCAGAGAGAGGCGGGAACTGGCTTTCTGGCAGTGAGCTGGGCAGAGGAAGGCAAGAGGGCAGAAATGAAAGAGCATTGAGAGGGAGGCGGCCTCTGGTTGCTAATCCAGTGAGTGGCCCTGGGATTCTGTCCTGAGCCCGCCCAGAACCTGTGCCAGCCTAGGACTGAACAAGGAGGTGGTTCTCTGGGATCAGGGAGGCAACCATTGCGGATTTCTGGAAAAGCTTGATCCATCTAGGCTTCTGGGAACCCTGGAAACACCCAGCCCACCCCCACACACTCCGGAGTTCCTTTTCTCCTAGAAAAGAGCAACTGGTCCTCTCCGTGTGATCTGAGGGTGGGAGTCAGCTGGGAGTGGCAGGGGAGCAGCACAGATTCGGGGGATCCTCCCTAGGTTGCCTGCCCTGGAGCTCAGAGAAGCTGAGTGGGAAAGCTGATTCAGAGAGAAGGAGCCTGTCGAGTCATCCTTTTGCTCAATCTGTGATGGTCCCCTAGGATGTGATAACTGCTCTGTGGGTGGGCATTTCCTTAGGGCTTGAGCTCTGTGCTGGCCACTTGCTAACTGGGCCAGCCAGCCAAGAATCCCAGGAAGAGGCTGTCATTGACACCCACGTAATCACTGGAAGCTCGACCACTTCCTGAGGGCTCATGCGAGCCCAGCTCCACCTGCATCCAGAGTATAAGGCCTCCCTGTTCAGTGGGATCCCATGCTTCTCCTGACTCATGTACCCAGCATGCAGCGGGGCCAGGCTAGAGCCAGCCTCTGTCACAAGCTGACACTGCATGGAGGGAGACTCCCGCAGGAGCAGCTCCCAGGAGACAAAGGTGAGGGTTTAGAGGGAGTGGGACACGGAAGTAAGGAGTGACGCTGAGATCTGCACAGGAGACTTGGAGGCTGAGAGGGGAAGACACTAAGGCAGGTGAACAAGGCAGGACAAAACTCTGCCAAGACTGAAAGAGAAAAGTGCATATAGAGAGGAAAAGCTGAGCAGGCAGAGGCCACGGGGAGGCCAAGGAAAGGCGGGTCCAATGGGTGGAGAACAAGGGTGAGGTCTGAGAGTTCTGCCCATCTGGTCAGCTGTTATTTAGTTATTCAGTGCTCAGACCAGGGCCCGCATACAGGTGGGATTCAGAAGGTTCTGTCTGGAGATGTGGCTGGACCCAGACCCCCTTCCTCGTACCAGCCACATCTCCAGGCAGACCCCCTTCCAGGTACCTTGTACCTCTGAACCTTGTTCAGGGGTCCCGACTAGGACTTGGAATACATGGTGTCCTGACCAAGCTGTGGTGCCTGCCTGCAAGAAGCTTCCAGGTTGGGTCATGGAGAAGGGAGACGTGGGAAAAGGAGGCTCTGAGCTGGGAGCTGAGGCTCCTTCTTATTTTTGTGGGCAAGACTATTGCCAAAGTTTGACACCAGGAGATTAGAGAGAACACATGCCCTTCTGGACAATGCCAGTCAGTTTGTCTGCTTGTTTGCTTGTGTTTTTCACTGTTTATTGAAGATATATTCCAACATCTCTGGCAGTAATAAAGACTAATATTGTGAGGCTCGTGTAGGGGAGGCTTCAGCATCCCCAGTCGTGGCGTTTTGGAGAAGGAGGCTCAAAAACCCGTAGAAAACATTCTGCTGCATGAAAGAAGCCTGTCACAAAAGACCACCAATGACATGATTCCCCATGAAATGTTCAGAATGTGCACGTCTATAGGGACAGAAAGTTCATGAGTGGTCTCTGAGGGCCAGGGGAATGGAAGGGTGAGAGCTAAAAGGCATGAGTTTTCTTTTCTTTGTTTGTTAAAGACTTATTTACTTATTTCTCTTTAGAGAGAGGGGAAGGGAAGGAGAAAGAGAAGGAGAGAAACATTCATGTGTGACTGCCTCCCACACACCCCTTGCTGGGGATCCAGCTCAAAACCCAGGCATGTACCCTGACCCGGAAGCAAACCAGAGACCCCCTGGTTTGCAGGCCCACGCTCAATCCGCTGAGCCACCCAGCCAGGGCTGGCATGAGTTTTCTTTTTGCACCGATAAAAATGTTCTAAAACTGACTGTGGTGATGTACACTCTATAAATATACTAGATAAAAACTTATTGAATTATACATTTAAAACAGGTGAAATATATAATATGTGGATTATATAGCAATAAAACTGTTTAAAAAGTGGGGA
Organism: Artibeus jamaicensis; assembly: GCF_021234435.1. Lineage (NCBI taxonomy): Eukaryota > Metazoa > Chordata > Mammalia > Chiroptera > Phyllostomidae > Artibeus > Artibeus jamaicensis. The sequence continues at coordinate 1,209,951 of NW_026521282.1, forward strand.
AAAAACATGTAAGGCATGCCCATTGCCCCAGGAGCTGCACCTAGCCCTGTGCCCCCAGCCAGCCCTCTGTTGCACCATGCACTCACTGCTCTGGAGGCTGGGATGCCAGAGCTGCACACAGCACCAGAGTCTCAGGAAGGCTTCCTGGAGGAGGCAACTTGAAGCAGAGGAGTAAGGGAGAGGGATGTGTTGGCAGTAGAAGGAAGAGCACATAGCAAGGTACAGAAGGTGTGGGGACCCGGAGGGATGTCACCAAAATTAGATGGGAAGGCCTAGTGATGTGCCGGCCTCAGTCTCCCCTGCACAGCACTCATAGTAGGCTGTCAGCCTGGCATGTTCCTGGAGGGAGTCAGGGGTTGGTGATGAGGTGGCACCCTGCAAGGGGCATATGTGCCCCTTGGAGATCTTCCCCATTGTTGGGGGACGCATCCGGGGCAATATTTCTGTAAATATGGTTCTCGTGCCTGGAAGGATCTCGTGTCTGTGGTTTGCAGTCTGCAATAAGCCATGACTGCATGCCCGGCCCAAGGCCCACTGAGTCACTCGGCCTGGCCCTCTAATTTGGGGGCCACTCCCAGACTAACCAGGCAGCACCTCAGTCCTGGGCTCCCCTCCCCCCTCCCTTCTCCTCCCCAGGCCTCAGTTCTCCGCAGCACCGGAACAACCTGGACCCCGGCTGATGCACGCTGGGAACTGCACGTCCTTGCTGGCTAGTGGGAAGCCAGAAGGCACGGTTGGAAGGAGGTAGGGGAGGGCAGGCATGGGGAGCAAGGCAGGAAGGAAGAGAAGGCATTTCCTGAGGCCCCAGGCTCCAGAGGAGGCCAGTGTGCAGCTGTCTCAGCTCTACAAGAATGAGTGGCTGACAGCGTTGACCGATAAGCAGAGGGAGGAAGAATCTGCCCCCATCAGCATGAGACTGAGGGTGACCAGGGCTGCTTCCCAGCATGCCCTGCACCTCTCGGACATCACTGAACAGGATCCAAATTCCCACCCCGGATACTTCTCCCAAAGGGCTGCAGAGGCTTGGGTGATCCTGCTGGACCTGGCTAGCCCCTCAGCACAGAACCCTGCCTTCTGCAGGCCTCTTCACAGAAGGTCCTTCTTCTGTTAGAAGGAGCCAAGAACTTGACCTGAAAAGGAGCCCAGTGGCTGGCTCAGGTTTCCCTGGTAAGCCCCTAGGCCACAATGGTAGGTGCCTGCTTTGAGCAGCCAGCCCTCACTTAGCCCTTGTTGGGTCACTGCTACTCCAACCCACTTCCCAGTGCCCAGCCTGGGGCCCCAGAGTGCTGAGTAGGTGCTTGATGGTAGCAGGGTGGAAGGTGGGGGGTGTAGGGAAAAAGGCAGGGAGCTGAGAACAGGGGAAGGCAGGGCTGGTGAGCGGCTGTGGGTGGGGGGCACCCCAGGTGAGGCAATCTAAGTCCGTTGCCACCCTGTAGGCCTATGTGTGGAGAAGGGCCTGGAGTCATCTGCAGCTTGTCCTCCCACAGCTGGCTTATAGCTGTTCGTGCCCTGGCTTCAAAGGTGGAGGGCAAGGACCAGGAGAGAAGCAGAGTGAACTCAGAGGTCAGGCTTTAAGCCACTGATTCCATTTAGGCACAAAAGGCTGCCTTTGGTTCAAGTCTCTGGAAGGCAGTGCCTGGGAGTCCGGGAGGTGGCCCAGTGGGCGAGGGCTCCCAGGGGATCATAGGGGACCTTCTACGGAGGTGGCAGCAATGAGAGTCCCCCTTGACCTTCAGCCCACCCAGCTGCTGGCCTCATGAGCCTCTGGGTCCTGGTTAGAGTAGCCAGGCCAGAGCTCCAGGAACCCTCTGCCAGCCTCCTTCTGGGGCCGTCTAGGCCTTCCCATCCTGCTAGGTCTAGCTGGCCCCTTGCTCACTCCCACCTCTGCAGATTGCTCCCCATCTGTTTTTTCTGGTTCCCCATTGCTTCACTGCTTTCTTGGGTCTCCCCTCTGCCTCTCTGACCCATCCTTGGGCACTGAGTCAGTCAGCCTTGACTGCTACTGTTCCCTGCACCCAACAGTGCGTGTGCTGCTGGACCAGAAGCAAGGATGCTCATGCACAAGCAATATGGTGAGCAAGAGTGATGAATGATAAGAAGGAAATAGTGAGGTTTAGGTGCTGGCATGGGGTAGGGGCACGGGGGGGGGCTCCTAGGAGGAGGTGACTCTTCTATCTTCTAGACCTTCCTTGGACTGCTCATACGGGGCTCTGGCAAAGCCAGCCCAACACAAGGAGTCTTGCCCAAGGGAGCTTCCACGATGAATTCCCAAGTAGGGAGACATCACACACATCAAGGTCACTTCTTGAGCAAGTGACCTTGCCCTGAACTCAGCTCAGATCTCTCAGGCTCTCTCTCTCTCTGAGAGAGCCCTCAAGGTCCCTGGCAGCTGCAGCCCCTGAGTCCAGGCCTATGCCCTCAAGTTCATGGCCTTGTGTGAGCCTCACTCACAGCTGGCAGGCTTCATCCACCCCTAATCTCTGTACTCTCGGGGGCTGGGCAGGGGAGGGTGAGGGCCCAGGCCCATAGTCAACGGGGCAGCCCTTACCCACCTCCCCGGTCCCTTGAGGCCAGAGTTGGGACATCCTGGAACCCTGAGATGGAATGTACAGCCTGTGTTCAGTGGGACCCCCTGGGTGCAGGGGGCTGGGACCATTCCCAAGAGGCGCATGCTCAACAGGCCCAAAGGGGAGCCAGGCTGCTGTGGAGTGGCCAAGTCTCTACTATCTGGAAGCCTCCCAGTGCGAATGGCTGAGGTGTGGCCGGTGAAAGCTGGCATTCTCTATGCCAGAGCTTTTTTTGACCTTCCCCTGAGGATATAATCACACAGCAGCTCTCCACCCCAGGCTGCCAGGGCTATAATTTCAGGTCCCGAAGGGGGCTCCGTGGAGGCTGTCCTACGACTAGCTATCTTTAGAGAAGCACAGTCTGGGGTGTGGCCAGAGGAGAGATGGTGGACAGGGGGCTGTGCCACGGGCAGGCATCCATTTGTGGGCTCCTTTGGAAACCTGCAAGACACAGAGATGCCATCGGGCACCCCAGGGCCCCCATGGTCTTCCTCTGGGGGAAGCCAGTCCCCAGGGACTGTTCTCAGATCTGAGAGCTGCCTGCAGGACCATGAGGCTCTGGCGAGGGCAGTAGGTGAGGGTGGGCGCAGGGGAGGGAGCCATGTAGCCCACCTGACAGCAGCCCCAAGGACCTAGCAGTTTCCTGTCTAGGAAGTGGAATTAACTTGGCCACCACCTGTGGGCTGCCTGCTCCTCCATCCCCTGCTCTCCTCTGCCCTCTACCCCTACCTGGCAGCCACGTTACCCTGTTTTTCCTCAGGTTCTCTGGCCTCATCTGCTTAGAGGAGGTAAGAGCAGTAGGAAAGGGGGAATCTGCCCAGCCTGTCATTTTTGTTTCTCCCAGGGCCCGACCTCTGTGACTGTGGGGAAGGAGGCAGCTGGGGGCTGACTGGAGCAGGAGGGGTGGGGAGGAGGGGTCATGAGAGCTGGGAAAGCTGCAACCTTCCCCATTGGGGCCAGCGCCTCAAGGGCTGATGACCTCTGACCCAGCCCAAACAGGAAGTGCCATATCTGTGGGCCTAGGCCTGGTTGGAGAAGGAATGCAGGGATGAATCCAAAGCAAACACTCCACCAGCTTCCCAGGCCTCTCCCCGCCCCCTGCCAGAGTCTGGCCCTTTCTCTGTTGAGAACTGGGGGAGGTGGGGTGGAATGGGGTGGGGGTGGGTGGCTGTAGAATAGGACCAATGTAAAGCTCACAGTTCCCAGGCCCAGGCTCCAGCCAGAGGCTGTGGCAGGGCAAGGTCTCTGCACTGGGCACTTGGTGTCCTTCCTCCTTCACTCCACCCACATCCAGCAGCACTGAAGGCAGGGGCCTACTGCATCCCTGATTCCTATCACTTGGCTGTCTGCCCCCACACCACCATTAGTCTCCCACCCCCCATCCCCCATCCTCCACAGAGGCTGGACCTGCCATGCTCCCGCTGGTGTGCACCCCCCATCCCTCACCCTCCCCAGCACCCAGCATGGTGGCATTAATGAGCTCTCAAAGCTGACCCAGTGACCCCACCCCAGTCCTGTGGCTGCCCTCACACAGGCAGGGCAACTGCTCCAGTGATGTCATGGAGCTTCACAGACCCTCTGTCCCCACCCAGCACAGCTGGCTAGTCCTGTCCTCAGGGCTCCACGGGGCTGAGCCACCACAGCTGGCTTGTGTCTGCGTCTGCCTCCCCACCAGGCAGACAGTCAGCAACTTTGGCCAGGGGGTAGTTCCTGCTGGGTCCTCGGGGCCAGGCCTGGCCTCCCAGGGATGAAGTGCTCCTTTCCCAAGAGTTGTTGAGTGGATGTGGATGCCGCTCGCCACCCTCCTCTGGCACCAGGCTACATGTGGGTCCCACACCCTCAGATGTCTGAGCTTTCCTCTAAGGGCTGTGGGGAGTGGGTAAGCCGGAGATCCACAGGGCAGCTTGGGGATGGATGTGTATAGGGGACGAGGGGAATCAGGGTGAGGGTCCTGGGGCCCGAAAGAGGGGAAGAGGGAGAGAGGCAAGTTGTCCCCGGCCTAGATGTAGGTGTGGATGTGGCTGGCTCCTGGACAAAGGGCCAGGACCAGGGTCTCCCATGTCAGCCAGCTCTGTCAGCCAAGCCCACCTCTGTGCATCTACACCCAGGATAGGGACCCTTCCTTGATGACAGATGCTGATGCTGCTATGAGCAACAGAGGCAAGCCTGGCCCCCGGCTGCCTTGGGGACTTCAGGACCCTGGCCAGGGTAGGTGGGGTGAGGAGGCTCTTGGAGAAGCTTCTGGAACCACACACTCTTAACCCCCTGCTGATGAAGCAATGTCCCAGATGTGAACCCTGGGGACCCCATGCACAGTGAAGATCCAGCATGCTCATGCAGCTTTGCTCCAGGAGGAAGGGGGAGGCTGGTGGAGGTCATGAGCTTAAATAAGGTGCATTTATTATAATCAAGTCCAAACCAGCACTGTACCCCCTGGGCTGTTTGCTAAGTGAAGGGCCCTTGGCAGTCAATAGGAAGTGGGCATATCTAAAAAATCAGGGTGTTCTAGATCACAGGTGGCAAACACAAGGCCTGTAGGCCGCATTCGGCCCTCCACCGTGTTTTATCTGGCCTGGCACCTTGTTTCTACCCGGCAGTAGTGCTGAGTTCTCACTTCTGTTAAGGAGTAGTTTCATTCATACTGTCCTAAAATCACATTCGGCCCTTTGAAAGCAACCTCGAGGCGGATGTGGCCCCCCGGTGAAAATGAGTTGGACACCTGTGTATCTAGATCTTTTTCCAGGTGCTGCAAAGATTGAGTAGAAATGGGCCCGAACACCCCTTACCAGTCCGAAAGGAACAGGGGGCAGGGAAGTCCAGTAGGGTGGGGCTAGGAGCTCTCCCCCTCCCCCTGCTGGGGCTGGAGGACCCCACTGTGGTAGGCCCGGATGTACGAAAAGGCTGTGGGTGGGATGCAGCTCCTGTCGATGTGGTTGTTCTCCAGGTGGGTTGAGATGAGGTTGAAGTACTGGGTCATTCAAGTGTCACAGACGGAACTCAGGGGCATGTGTCCCTGGAGTGGTGGTGCCAGGACCAAGCAGAGGAAAGAAAGCCCCAGAAAGGGGAGGCAGGCATCACACAAGAGTAGAGAAAGAGAGTAGACGCAGTAAGGGAGTGATGAGACCATCATGCAGAGACCAGACCCAGGGCAGAGGGGCAGGCAGGTGTCTCAGCCTTTATCGCTTGGAACTGGAGCTCTTCCGCCTTTCCCGTGCCTACCTCCTGCCCAGATTCCGCTGTATGCTGCCCTCCAACTTGGCCTTCCAGGCCTGGGAGTCACTGGGCCCAGCCTCTTATCACACCAACCAGGATGGGTAGGTGGGGGCAGTGAAGGATTCCCCCATAGTCCCACCCTCAGCCTCTGAGGCTGCAGATGAAGAGCCCACAGGCCAGCCCTCTATGGCCCACCTGGCGGGCAGGGTCTCATAGCCTCAGCCCTGGCTTGAGGGGGAAGGGGGAGACAGCAGCACAGGCACAGGTGGGCAGCCCTACCTGATCTTGCTGTGGCTCTGACGCAGCCCCTGCAGCCCCTTGAAGCTCAGGAGGCTATGTGGAATGGTCTGCAGCTGGTTGTGATCCAGTAGCAGCTCGGCCATGGAGGTACACAGACCCGAGAAGGACACGCTGTGAATACCATAGGCACACAGGCTATTGTGGGACAGGTGCAGAGTCTGCAGGTCTGGAGTCATGGGTGCAGACTATGTGGCCAGGGATGAGCTCAATGTGGTTGTGGTGCAGCGTCAGGTGCCGGAGGCCCCTTGGCAGGGAGGAGAGTACATGCACCAGTCAGTTGTGGGACAGGTGAAGGATCCTCTGCTTCCTGTGGGGTGCACAGGTGCGGGATGAGCTGGTGGCGCCCAGCCTCAAGAATGGGAACAGCTGGAACCCACATCAGGGTCACCGGGCCACATGCAAGAGGAGACTGAGGATTTGCCTCCAGACAGAGCACACAATCTGAGCTACTCCTGACAAAGAAAGTACAAATGCAGGTGCCTGTGATCTGGGGACAGCGAAAAAGCAGGGGGCAGTTGAGTGGTGACCTATCTTTCCCACTTAGGTCTGTGCCTGCTTTGCCCTTCCTTGGCCTCACAGTCTTTTCCTCTTATCCCTACACTCTCTTGGCCTCCTCCTGCCTCACTCGGGCTAAGCACAAGAGAGACAGGGAGGGAAAGAAAAGTAAGTCTCTCAGAAAAAGGCTGGGGACCCTGAGGGATCAGGGAGGCAGGCAGTGAAGCTCAGGCCTCTGTGAGCCCAGGTCGCTCCATGGTGGGTGAGGACAAGGGCTGGTCAGGGAAAAGCAGGAGCAGAGAGAGTGGCGATGCTTCTAGAATGGGTCAGAGGGGAGAAAGTGGCTTTTCTCAGTGACATCCCCCAGCCTCTGTAGGTGGAGTCAGCCCTTTGGCCTTGGGGCCCATGGTGTCCTTAGACTGCAGGACTGGGGGCTCAGGTGCCTCCTGAGCCCGAGGAGCCCGCAGCCCCCTCCCCTTCCATCAACCAGAGAAAAACTAGGTCGTGCCAGTCCAGGCTTGGCTGGCCTCCAGTCTCCGGCCCAGGCCCTGTGGCTGGAGTGGAACAGCAGCTGGTCGGCTCCTCCCTAGGCCGCTGTCTGCTTTTCCTTGCCCCCTTGGCAAGAACGAGAGAGTAGAAAAAGGAATAATTAAACCCAAACATTCTGGTAACTTTTTCCTGGAACATGAGGATGCAGGGAGGGAGGCTGTGATCCCTGCAATGGTAGGTCGGACTATCTGTCAACCCCTGTCTGTCTCTCCCACCCCCACTGTGCTCCCTGAATGATGATTGTACCTCAGCAGCCCTCCTGCTGATCCTGGGGCCATGTCCTGACTCCTTAGGCAGTGCCTTTAAAGACTGGATCTCCTGCTGGACCTCTCCTGCCAGCACCCCTACCAGGCAGCTGGGGACAGCACCCCAGCTGTCCAAACCGGATCATGGGGACTCATCCTGGAGCCTTCCTATAGTGGGAGGAATAGTGGCCCCCAAAAGGTATGTCTACCCAGAACCTGTAAATGTGACGTTATTTGCCAAAAGGGTCTCTGTACATGTAATGAAGCTAAGGATCTTGAGATGAGATCATCCTGGATTAGCCTGGTGGGTTAATGAAATGATGGGTGTCCTTATAAGGGACAGAAGAGAGACACAGACACAGAGGAGAAGCTACACGAACACAGAGCCAAAGACTGGAGCAATGTGGCCATGGGCCAAGGAACGACTGGGCCCACCAGAAACTGGAAGAGGCAGGAAGGCCCCCCCCCCCCACCCAGAGCCTCTGGAGGGAGCACAGTGCTGATGAAACTTTGATTTTGGACCCCTGGCTTCCAGAACCATGAGAGAATCAATCTCTGTTACTTTAAGTTGCCCACTTTGTGGTACTCTTTTACAGCCACCTTGGGGCATGCATACATTTCTCTTTCCTGTGCCCCACCATCTCTCCCATGACCCTTCCTGCCTCTGTCACCCCTAGTTAAACCCAGTACCAGGCCTGCTCTTACTACGCACACTGCCCCTTTGTCCAAGCCCGTGCCACCTCTTAGGTGAGCTTCCTGGGTGCCTGTAGAGCAAGTCAAGGCATGGGCAAGGGAAGGGATTTCTTTTTTGTTCTTAATTTGTAAACTGGAATTGAAGATTTTGTTCACTTACTTTTAGAGAGGGAGAAAGAGAGGGAGAGAAACAGCAATAGCCTGCAACCCAGGCCTGTGCCCCGACCGGGAATCAAATCGGCCACCCTTTGGGCTCGCAGGCCGGCACCCAATCCACTGAGCCACACCAGCTAGGGCAAGGGAAGGGTTTTGTTTTTTGTTTGGCTTTGGGGATTCTTCCCGGTGGGAGTGACAGGAAAATCTTGGAGGAGCAGGTGGTGGCTGAGGGCCCAGGCCACCTGGAATCTCAGGCGGAGAGGCAGGTGACTCAGGAGACTCACCTGAGAGCAGGTCTAAGCAACAGGGCCACCCCCAGCCCTCTCAGCCAACCCGCCTGACTCTCTGATTTCCTTTAGGCACATGTTCCTTTCTCCCTGGCCTCCAGGTGCCCACTGGGGTGAAGCCTGGGTGGTGCCAAGGTGCTGGTGGCACTCACAGGAGATCAACCCAAGCTTGGGGCGCTAGCTGGTCCTCCTGGAGCCGGTTGTTGCTGAGCACCAGCATGCTGAGGCTGCGGCTGCAGTTCAGCCTGTCTTCTGTCCCTCCTCAATGACGTTGGCACCCAGGTGCAGCAGCTGAGGCCAAGGCTTGGGGTGAGGGGCCAACTCATCACTCACTGGTGGCCTGGCCCTGCTCCCTGCCCTCTTCCACCTGGCCCCACCTGTGGTACTTAGGTGCCACCGTCTCTGCTCCTCCCAGAGCCATGGTCATCTGTGCAAAAGACCTCAGCAACACCCGCTAGTGCTGCCATGGCTCCTCAGAGCCCCACAAGACACAGACCCCGAGAGTACCACCAAGCACAAGGGGACCGTGTGGCCTAGAGAGGGCATAGACCTTGCTCAGGGACACCCAGTCCAGGAAAGTCCTTCAGTCCCAACTCTGGGCTTCTGGCAGTTTATGTCAAGTGGAGGAGAGGTCTTTGGTGCTGAGGCCTCGTGGGTTTATTGTCAAAATTCCCCCCATGGGAAGCTCTACTAGCCAGTGGCAGATGACCTGGCAACATGACCACAATATTGCCACTCCCAGCTCACCTGCAGGAGGGTGGCAGGCCAGCCAGGATAGTCCACAGCTGGTTCTGGTCCAGCTTCAGGTATAGCAAGCTGCACAGGGGCTGGAAGGCCAGGGGGGAGATATTCCCATTGTGCTGCTTGTTTCCTTCCACCTCCAGCGTCAGCAGCTGCCTGAGCACCGCAGGGTGGGCGGGCAGAGGGGCACCTGAGCCAAGGGCAGAGCTCTGAAGGCCCACTGAGTGCTGCCTGCTGTAGCTCCCTTAGGGGCCAGGGTCACTTTCCCAGGATGGTGCTCCCTCCTCTGCCCTCCAGCCAGGCTGCCCTGGGCAGACTCTCCCCTTACCCACAACTTTCCAAGGCCTCCTTGGCTGCCCAGTCATGACTGCTTTGGTCCCTGCCCCCAGGGCCTGCCTGCACCTTGGAAGCTGCCGTGCTGCAGGCCCCGTAGGAGGTCGTTGTTGAGTCTGAGCTCTTGCAAGGAGGTGGGCAAGGCTGGCCCTGCAGACGGGAAGTTTCCATCCAGGTTCAGTCACTTTAGCTGTGTCAGATTCTGGAAACGGGTTGTGGGAGAAGAAGGGGCTAGGGGCTGGGGTGATCTGTGAGCCAGGGCTAGGCCTTCTGGGTGTGGCTTTGGGCTCATCCCACTTAGGGGGTACCCCTAATGTGTTGCATCATGGCTTCCTAGGTCTCCCTTAGACCAGGCCTGTCTGGGGGTTACCAGACCCACACCCCCCCTTAGTTTCTGTCAGGGGTGCCACTCCCTCGTGGAGCCCAAAATCTGTGCTGCTCTCCATACTCCCAGCTATGGATGGTGCCAGTCCAAATCATGCAAGCCTGCTGTGCTGGGTACTCTGTGCTGTGCTTCCTCTAGGCCTTCTCCTCCAGGCGGGGTGGGGTGAGGAGCCATGGATGCATGGGGCCATTTGGGACTGGCTCAGGCCATCTGGGAGACCAGGTGGTGGGGCCGCCGCACACCTTAAAGGCATGGGGGGTGCAGGCCACAGGCATCCAGCTTGTTCTCGCTCAGGTACAGCCACTCCAGGTTGGGCAGCCCCGGGAAAGTGTTGGGCAGGATCTTGGCAATTTCGTTCTCTGTGCACACACATGGGGTCGCCATAGTCCATGTCTCCTTTTCCCGCCCCGTTCTGCCATGCTGTACTTCCTGCATTAGGGCCAGTGGCAGCAATGACACCCTCCTTGAAGAAGCTGGCTCTTCTGGCTGTCCCAGGTCAGGACATCTTGTCACTCCCAACCAGGACCCATGGGAAGGTGAACCATTTCAAGCACACAGTTGTGTGTGCGGGCTTCTCACCCCTGCTGCAGGGATGGGTACGGGGAAGAAGGCTGCCCACCTGCCAGGTAGAGTGTGGTCAGGCTAGGGTCGGTCAGGGCAAGGATGTGTTTCATCTTGACGTTGCCACAGGCAATGGCCACCTGGACCAGGAGGTCATGAGGCTGCCAGGGACAGCATGGCCTGCTTTGTAGTGCCTGGGTCTTCGGGTCCACAGCCTATGGTCTCTGAGGTGCTGCTGCCACCCCAACCTTGGCTGAAGTCCTTTTCTTGACACCAGCCACCTAGGCCAGGTTGGCAGGAGGTCCCTGGAGGACAAGATGCAGCCCTAGCCTAGTCACATAGAAACAGCGGCCTGCCCGGGGCCCCTAGACTTGACAGCAACTTGGCCAGTGGGGCTGGAATATCGGACCACTTGGCCCCCTCCCCTGGGCACCAAGGGCAAAGGCCCAAATAGGGGCTCTGAGGGTGGGGAAGGGGGCCTGCCTTAGAGAGCTCCCCTCCTGCTCCCCATATGAGGATGCTAGGCTTGGGCACATTGGCGATGGGGTGGGGTCTCAGTGGCTGGCAATGCTGGTGTTGTTGGTGGAGATTTGACCAAGGTTTGTCCTCTTCAGATTCAAGCATGGTCTGATCACCCGTACAGGATCCATCGGGGGGATGTCTGTCTTGGCTAGTCCTTACATTTGAGGGGCCTTACGGGCTTCAGACCCCTTCTTCTGACTTCCCAGGCTCCTGCCTTCCTGCTCCGCCTACCTCAGTGGCCATTTCTACCTCTTGTGATCAGGGGGCCCCTGCTGATCTGCAGGAGCCTGACTTTGATGCGCTCCCCCTTCCATGTTGCTGAGGCTTGGGGTGGCACCTGCTTGGGGGTGGGCCCCTTGTGACTCTGCTCTTGCGCCCGGGCTGCTTGAGGTTACTCTTTCCTCTGAGCCAGCCCTGGCCTGGTGTGGGCCTTCCAGCCAGGGACCAGGGGCTGCATTGGGTCTCTATGGCCACCCCCCTCAGAGGTGGGCTGTGCCTGTGGCCAGTACATCTGCCCAACCTCAGGCTTGCCCTAGTTGCTGTTCCAAGAGGTGGGTTGCATCCAACCTGCAGAAGAAGCCAGTTTGAGCTGGAGTGGCCAGGACCCCTGTATGTCTGGAAGGTAGTACGTCCTTCCCCCTAGCGGGGGGTCAGCCACAGGCTGGACACCCTCTCTCTTTCCCTCTTTGTCCAGGCTTCGCTTCTGCTTTTTCCCCTTCTCCTCAGGAGCTCTCATCCTTCTGTCAAGATCCCCGAGGCCACCAAGTATCAGAGATTTCTTGGTCTTTTCTGCGCCTTTTCATGACCCCAGAGTAGGTGACCGTTAGCACCAGAGTCACCCTGTCTGCCTCTCAGAACTGAGGCAGCTCTTTACTGCTGGGAACCCTCCAGCCTGCTGGGACAAGGCATAAGTAGGCCCCTAGAGTGGGCCCAGGAGAGCTTCGGTGGCCCTGGGCAGAGGGCCTGGGGCCATTCCTATGCCTCTGGGTACCTGTGGGTGTTTTATGGGCAGCGAGGGTGAGGATAGCCTCTGGGGAGCTAAAAGGGTCTTCTGACAGTTGGCTTTGAGAGGTGGGAGCTCCAGTGCCTACTGGGAGGGGAGGTTGTTGGGGGCAAGGCGAGCCTAGAGGCCACCTAAAGGGGCCACCAGCCATGGCAAAGGAGGGGCAATAACTCCCAGGCCTCCCCTTCACTGCATGGCAGTCCCCTCTTAACCAGTACTGACCATAAGCTTCCCATTCAGGTCCACACCCTGGTCCCTCCTGCCCCACCCTGAGGCCTGGTAATGGGCTGCCATCCACTGGCATATGAGATCAAGGCCACACTGTAGCCCAGTTTCCTGGGGCCCTTGTGCCATTCCACTTGGGCACTGGGCCCTCCACTCTCAGCTTCCCACACTTCTCTCAGTCTCCCCAGTAGGCCTGGGGCAGTGAGCTCAACTCCCTAACCAGCAAATCCAGATCCGTTCTTCTAGCCCCAGCTGCAGCAGCCACTCCTGGAGGGAGGATCTCTTACTTCCCCTGCTTCCACCCTGGGCAATGGGTACCAGGCTTCTTAGAGTCTGCAACACCCCCTTGCCCTCCAGGGAGGGTTTTCTGAGGCCTACGGGCCCCCCTCCAGCACCCAAGATGGGCACCATTGGATTGCCCCAGGTGACCAGCTTTTTCTCCCTATGCCCCAGCCCCAGAGGTGTTCCACTAGGTGGGGCAGGGTGCTCCCTTCCTACCAGCCTCTTCCTGCTGGTGCCACCTACTCACCATCGGGAGGCTCAGGGAGGATGGACAGCAGTGGCTGCAGGGCGGGCAAGTCCCTGGGGGCTGGTGGGGCTAAGGGCTCTCTGAGGCTCAGTCCCTGCTTCGCCAAGGCCCCTCCAGGGCAGCACCCCATGCAAAGAGCAAGCACAGGAAGCAGCATGCTCTTCACGGCCACCATGCACAGACTACACAGGTTACCTAGGCCGGCAGAGACAGTGAACGGCTGAGAGGGGTGGGAGTGGCCATCATGGCAGGATGGGACACACTCAGGATGGCACTCAACAGTGCCTCTCCCTGAGCTCCTGGCTGCAGTGCTTGGAGTCTCCCCCACCCTCTCTGGCCATCCTCCAAAAAGGCCCTCTCCAAACAAACTGCCCCCCCCCCCAGGCCTTGCTCTCCACTTCCCCTAACATCCCCTGCTCCCACCTGAGGAGAAAGAGAGATTGATTTTTTTCTTGGACCTGAGCACTCGTGCTCTTTCTCTGTAAGGCCTGCATTTATTCTCTACTGGCCCAAGCCCAGTGGCCCCCATGAATGGGGCTTCTGTCTGCACACACAGCAGGCCTGTGAGGCCCACCACAGAGCAGGCCGCCCACCTGAGGCTGCCAGGCCCTACCTCCATGGCTTGGAAAGGAGAGGGGCTGGGCCTTATTAACAGCAGGCCCCAGGGCCTCTTGGGTCCCTGGGAGAGGGGCCAAGTGCCAGGGCTACCTGGGCAATGGCAGCTCCGCAACATTTGGAAACCTGTGGGCTTTTGCCACAGGCATCAGCGCTGAGGACTCCCAATTCCAGAAGAAAACAGAACACTTGGGCGGAGCTAAGGCAGCAAGTTGGACCCAGCCCTTAGAGTCCCAGGGCCACCTGGACATGGTCTTGCCTCAGGATGGCGCTGCAGTACGCAGCTGAGCTCTCTGTCCTTGTACCAGCTCCCTGCCTACCTCTGGGCAGTGCCAGGCATCCACGTTTATAAAATGGAGAGGGTTACATATCCTGTGACCCCTGGCTATTCCCCCCACGTCCACATTGGAGTGTGTGTGCACCAGGGCTGCCGGGATCTTCAGGGACCCTTGGCCTGGGTAGCCTGACAGTGGCCTGGGCAAGGCCATCTCATAGGTACCCCCAGACTTCTTGGCCAAGAGTCTCAGGTCCCAGGGTAATCAATGTTATCAGGTGCTCCCTAGATGCCCTCATGCCTCACATAGGCCCTCTGTGTCAGAGGGGCACCTGCTGGTCAGGATGGGGCAAGGTGGAAAGGAGGCCAGGCCTAAAGGCAGGGGCAGCAGGGTGGAGCAAAAAAGCCACAAAAGGGATATCTGACCACAGGCCCTGGGACAGCCCTCAGTGGGCCCTAGCCCCCAGCCCAGCCATGGCAGCCGAGGGTGGGCAGGGGATAGCCAAGAGACTGGGCTCATCACGAGGCTCTTCAGGGCCAGCGTTGAGGAAGCTTTTCCTACAGCTCTGTCCAGTGTTGACTTATGTTTGGAAACGTTCTTTAAAAATGAGTTAATTGTAGGCAAGGCTTAAATGGAGGAGGGGGGAGGGGGAGGGGTAGAGCAGGGCTGGGAAGGGCTGTAGGGAAGAAGCTTCCCATCACTACATGGGGTTCAAGGTCTCTGTTTAGGGCCATATTGGAGTGTGTGAGACCTGGGAGGGGCTTGGAGGATGGTCAGGGCGGGGAGTCCCCGCCAGGTGGGTCTTCAGTGGGCTCTTCAGCATCTGTCCATTTGGGTCTGAGTAACAGCTAGATGTATAGCTCGCAGGATGCAGCAGGGACACCCCATCCCTTGTCCAGTCCAGGGCTCTGGTTCACAGCCTGAATTTGGGACCGTGCCACATGCAGACCAGAGACAGGAACTGTCTGAGGAGTGAGGGTGAGCAAGAACCTCGGGAGCCAAGGATGAAGCCACTGTCTGCCTGTGCGCCCGTGGGTAACACAGGATGTCCTGGGCTGGTGGCGTGCTGAAGCTGGGGGAGGGGAGCACTTAGGCCTGGGAAGCCCGAGGCGTGACTCAGAGACTGAGATTTGCTCAGGGATCTTGGAAGAGTGTGCACTGCCCGCCCCCCTCACACCACCTCCAGTACAGAGAAGGAACCACAAGGGGGTTGGGCTCACCCAAGTCAGATGCCAGAGGCCAGGTCTCCTGCCCTCCCCTGAGGTGGGCCCTCGGAGACAACTGTGGTGGGACTCTGAACTCTGACCCTCCCCCTGCCTGGGGAAGGATTCTGGAATCCTGTCCCCCAACCCATTTCCCCTGTTCACTGCTCCCCAGGCACTGACTAAACATCCTGCCATCTGGTTTTCATTAGCTGGGCTGGGGGTGAGGGGAAGCCTGCTCCCAGGTTTCTTTGGCACAGTGGCCTGGAGAAGGGAGGGACCCTTGCTCCTACCCACCTAGGCAGGAAGGGGTGAGGCCTGGCCACTCACTTCCCCAGCTCCTGTGGAGTCTTGTCCTAGATGTCGTTCCCCTACCGGGGGCCCAGTGGCCACTCGGCCACCTACTCTGTCCGGTCTTGGGGTGCCCGGCCATCGTGGGGACCTTGAAGGAACCCCACAGAGCAGAGCCAGCCTGCGGGGTCTTGGCAGAATCAGAGGGGCCCTCCCACAGCTGCCCCTCCTGCACACAAAGCTCACTCATGGACTTGGGCTGAGGCAGGCAGGGCCCCTGGCCAGCACTACCCTGAGCCTGGTGTCTGGAGCACAGGGTGGGATAGTGTCGGCATTTTCCAGGAAAGAGGGATGCAGCCTGAGGTTGCTGGAAAGAGTTTTGGGCTCCCAGCCTTCCCTGGACAGACAGGCCCTTTGATGTCGGGAGCAAGCTTCCCTACTCAGGGCCTCAGCCTCCTCATCTCAATGTGGTGGACATGGGCTCCTTAGAAAGTTCTAGAATCTGAGAGCTGAAAGGAGCCTAGAGAAACTGCATTAGCTGATCAAGGTTGCTTCTAGCTGCACAAGCCCAGAATTCTAAGGGCGAAGAAGAGACTCAGGCCCCCTTTTCTCCCGCCCATGCCTTTCTTGTGGCCCATTGTCCACACATGTATATACACCCAGCACAAGTCGGGACTCAGATTGGCAGCTCAGAGAATGCCAAAGCAATGCTCTTCATCCCTCAAGGCTCCTTAGCTGAGTGAGACCTTTCCACGTACCAAGGGAGAACTGGAGAACAAATTCTGTACTCACCGAACATTTCTGAGCCCCTGCTGTGTAATAGTAAACCGTATGGTCAGCTCCCCTGCACTCACAGAACTGACAGTCTAGTTGGGAGCATAGGGACGCCATCAGAAGGAAAGGGACCCGCCGTGGTGATTTGAGGGTGGGGCATTGACAGGGGATCAAATGAGGACTGTGAGAAAGTGACATTTAGATGGAGATGTGAGTGAAAAGGAAATAGCCAGGCAAAAGGAGCTCCAGTAAAGAGTCCTCCGAAAAAGGAGGGACAGCTAGTGCAAAGGCCCTGAGGCAGGAACTTTTTTGGTCCAACGTGAGAACAAACAAGGGACCAGTGTGGGAGCACGCTGAGTGAAGGTGAGGTTGGTGAGGGGCAGTTAGGGCTAGCTTGATGGGGTGTCCAAGGGTGGCAGGCCATTTTGCCTTTGACCTTGAAGGAAACAGGAATCTACTATGGACTTCTGAGCGGAGGACTCACATGATCTGACTTACGTTATAAAAATGATCACTGGGGCTGCAGGGTGGAACACAGGCTTGTTGGGGGCACAAGAGCAGAAGACAGGAGCCAGTGTGGCAGCAGCCGTACCCTCCGGGGGGGGGGGAGATGGTCATGGCTGGCCCAGGGTGGAGGCTGCAGGTGGGAGAAGTGGACAGAGTCAGAGCTGCTGGCCAAGTGAGCCTGGGGTAGAAGCTGGGAAGTTCAGCTCCCCGCCAGTAACACGTGAGGTTGGTAATTAGACAACCTAGCAGTGACGTGGAGAAGGCAGTCCCATGTATAAATCTAGGCCTTAGGGCTAAAATCTGGGCTGCTTGTCCTGCCCCTCTATTATCTGTCATTTCACAAGTACATCAAACCCCCTATTGGGTGCCAGACCTTCTGCCACGGCCCAGGGCAGAACAGAGGCTCTGTCACAAAAGACACCCCTGGGGAGACCCTCAGAGCATGGGAATGGGCCCGATTATGAGTCTTCCTCATTGTGTCTGAGTAATATCAAAAGCAGTGTGTGCGTGTGCTCGTGTGCACTAGGATGCTGGGCGTACCTATGTGGCGTATGTTCACACATCTACGGTATATAAATCAATGTCCGGGGGCTCTTTCCCTCTTCAAGCTTGGAGAACAACAACAACAACAAAAAGCCAAACTTTCCATGCCCCCTTCCTGTTGCCAGCAGTTTCTTCCCAAGAGAAAACTCATCTTGTTTTAATGCCATCGAAACCTCAGAGGATCTGGTCCCAATTAAACAACTTTTCTTGCAGACGCTTTGCGAGCACTAAATACATCAGCCGGTACAGACTCATGCGTTGTGCTTCCTTGCCTGAGACCTAGGGTTCCTGAGTGAGGAAATGAGAGACAGAAAAACAGACAGGGAGAAGAGGCAGGGAAAAGATACACAGCACCCCAAACGGGACAATGATGGCTGGGGATGGGGTGGCGGGTAGTGAGGAGCCTGGCGGGCAGGGAGAGAGGAGTCAAGGCCTTCAGCTGCTGCCGCGTGGGCATCCCTGGGAGGGTGACAGTAGAAGGTGGAAGGAGAGGGCAGAGTGCAGCAAGGGTGGCTTTGGGGGGGAAAGGGCCCAGGTGGGGAATGTGGCTGGGATGAAGAAACAGAGCCCTGACTGAGATGGGGGCTGGGGGGGGGGAGTCACTTTACCTACTCCCTCTCTGTCTGAAATTCCAGTTGGTCCCTGCCAATAATGTGGGCCCTGCTCGACCCCCTGTGGAAGCTGCCCTTGCCCCTCCAGGTGGGCATTGAGGGCCTCAGGCAGAAGACAGAGGCCGAGCAGAAACGGGGCTCCTGCTGGGCTGAGGGCAAGGGAGCCAGAAGGAGGTTGGGCCCCCCTCCCCCACCCAGTCCTCCCTAGTGGGCACGTTCATGTTCCCGTCCTGGCGCTCGTGTCTCCGGCTCCAGACACATGTGACTCAGCCCCGCCGGCCTTGCCAAGCTGTCTAGACCCAAGTGTCTCCCTGCGGAGGGGGCCATCCTGCCTGCCATTTCCTTTCCCGCCGCCTGGGGGAGGCTGAGCACCTCCCCCCCAAACACGTTCTACTCTTCCACTCCTAACTGCACCTCGAGTGGCTGCCTGGACTGCTGCAAATGTGGAGGGAGAAGGCACAAGTTGGGAACCCAAAAGTCCATAGTGACCCAGCCAGCCTCCCCCTCACACCCAGCCCAGCCATGTGTGGGGCGTGGAGCAAGAGGACAAGTAAAGACCCCAGCCCTGGCCTCTCCCGTCATCCGAGTGGGTTCCACCCCTGGCTCCATTGGGGCCAGGAGCTCACGTGTGGGTACACCTGGTGCACCAGCCTGGCTCTGTCCATACCCCCACATAACTTCGGACCTCAAGCAAGACTCACCCTTGGAGGGGAGAGGCCCTAGAGGTGGGCTGTGATCTGATTGAGGTCCTGGGCAGGAGAAATGTATTCTCGTAGGAGCATGTGTCCAGGGAATGGGTAGCATCTAGGAAGTGGGGGTGGGACTCTAAAGCCGGAAGCCCCAGGAAGGGCCAGGTCTGACAGTGTGTGGGGGCAGCACTGCCTAGGTGTCCCACATGGGCAGGGAATCACCTGCCCCTCTCAATGGCTGGCTCTCCAGCTGTCCTTGCCTGGGGTTGCCATAGTTCCCACCCAGCATAGGGACCAGAAGTGATAGGAAGAAGAGGCCAAGGTCCCAGCACAGCATCTCCATCCTCATGTGCCAATGGACTCCCAGTGTGGACACAGGCCTAGAATGACAGTGCTCTAGAACTGGCAGCCGTCAGCAGGCTCCTAGGTTGACAGTGTCATTCATTGAGCGCTACAACCAGGAACCACCAGACTCCCCCGAGCCTATACTCGTGGCAAGCCACATCTGTCAGACCCACTGTGCCATATCTGGAATCTTCCAGACTTACGCTATCCCAATACCTTGTACTTGGTCAGGCCAGTCCCCAGGGAACTTGGGGTAGGTAAATGACAGCCACCTGCGGGCAAGTCAGTGTCATTCTTGCTCTGGGAATGCTTTGGCTTATCGTCCATGTCAAAGTTTGGGATCCCTGTAGCCTCGAAGCTCTTCCCCATCTCATATGCAAAGGTCCCTCACTTTTATGTTCATCCCTCACCCCATAAACTGAATTCTTCCCCTGAAATATCACAAACAACACACACACACACACACACACACACACACACACACACACACACCCCTGCTTGCCTTCCCTTCAAGAGCCTGCCTTTGGTGCTCACCAGGGGACATGGTGAGAAGTCCTTTGATCTCCTTTTCTTCCTGGAGAATCTCAGGGGTGAGATAGGCTGGAGAAGGCCTCTGTCCCTCAAAGGCTCCCCCTACCCCGGGGCAGGAGTTTATGTAGTCCATGGGATAAGGCCTTCATCCCTGCTGGATGCAGCAGATGCCAATGCCTGCTCTTCCTTGCTGGAGAGGTAAACCCCTGAACTTCAGATCTGATTGGTGATGTCTGTTAGGGAGTATCTGATTAAGATTTGCTCCATACTCTGGGGTCTGCTGCTCAAGGCAGTTAGAACAGTGAGGTTGAGAAGCTCTCTGGGATTTTCCTCTCGCCCAGTGGCCTGCATAGCTGCCATTGACAGCCTGCTGCTCCAGGGCAGGGAGGCCACTGGATAAAGCTGCTCGGATGGCTATACATTTCTGTGCCCGCTGCACAGAGTGAGGTGCTTCACGTGGCGGCTGCCTCAGCCTCCACTGCCCACCAGCCTATCCATGGCTCAATGGGGTCAGTGCCTCTCCACTGGTCTCATTTTCCAACCTGTTTTCCAAGCACTGACATATGGCTGAGGCCCTGCTGGGATCCATGGCCAAGTTTCCCCCATGATCAGGATGTTAGCTCTTGCTGCATGCAGTGCCTGGGTCTTTTCAGGGCCCTACAGTCTCCACTGATCCTCCTCACACCTGCACAACCCCTGCCCCTCCACCAGGTAAATGGGTTCTCAGCCCCTGACCTGCACAGGCCTCCTTCAAAGAACCCAGGGGCTCTGGGCAGGAATGACCCTTATAGAGCTGTCTACTCCTCCACTGTAGCAAACCCATCCCTCCACATCCCTACTTGCCTCTCTGGACTTGCATACCTCCCGAGACAGGGACCTCCGTCCCTTTTCCGGCAGCGAACTGGTGTTTAGACAGTGCCCTCTGGGAGAAGTACTTCCTTGTATTGAGCTTGAACCCCCATTTTCAGAAGCTTATACCACTCAGCTCTTTCTTCCCACTCTCTCCAAGAGGCCCAGCAGTCTCCGTTCCCATCCCAGCCTCCAGCTTTTCCAGTGGAGGGTGCTCGATTAGAGGGTGGAGTGGGCAGGGAGGCTATAGCTTGCTACTGCATCTTCAGTAGCCATTTCCATAGGCTGAGGGCTGGCCAGCAAGTCCTCCGTGTAGGAGAATGGACCCCATGACCCCTTGAGATGGTCTTTTCCCCTCGAGGCTCGGCCAATCCCTCTTTGTCCCACCCTGTGCCATAGACAGAGCAGCTGAGTTGGAAAGGGGCTACTTAGAGTACTGGCTCCATTGGGCTGGGTGGAGAAGGGGAATTTTCTTCCAGAATACACAGGGGCTGGTTTCTTCCTGATCCTCAGGAGCAGAGGATATGGGCAGGGTGAGGGAGGCCACCACACTGCCGTGGTTTCTCCCGCCAAATTCCCCAGTCCTAGGAAAGATCCACAGAAAAAACCCACAAAAATTTGAATGTCTGAGCTGGGGCTGTGATTGAAATGAAATTTTTTAAAAAGAAAGAAAAACAAAAAGAGAAATAGAAAAAGAAGGGAGAGAAAAGATTGAAAAAACAACTCAAAGCCCCTAGAGCCCTCAGCTGCCAGAAGGGCCCAAGACAGCAGCCACATGGAGGGGGAGGGGGTCTTAAGATACTTTGCACGCCACTGGGTCCCTGGGCCCCTGAGCCAGGGCTGTTTGGTCAGCTCAAGTTCTGAGGCTCTGTGTCCTCAGAATAGCTTGGAATTACAAACCATTCAGTAAGGCATCAGGCCCTACCCCAGAAGGCCAGGCTAGGGTCCCTTCCTTTTAGTCCATATTCATGCCCACCTCTCTTCTCAGACAGAGCTGAGCCCTCTCCTGTCACTCAACTCACTGCAGTTGCTTCCTGCCAGGTCTCTAGGTCTCCCCGCTTCTAGACTTGACCCCTGACACCACCCTCCAGGAGATGGCAGGGTGAGGCACAGAGGAGGGATAGACCCTAGAGTGGATGGAGGAAGGTTGGCAGTGGCTGCCTACTACTGGTTCCCCGCTCCCTGGGTACCAGCCATCCTCCAGCTCCTTCCCACCAAATCTGATCAGAACATCCTGGGGATGTGGGCATCCAGTGACCTGGGGGCTTTGGAAGTCTGGGAGAAGGAACAGCTGACAAATTTCATTCGACTCACTGAGTTTGAAGGGCCCAAGAGACGCAAAGAAATTTGTAAGCGGACAGGGCAGACAGGAGCCACAGAAGCTTCCATGAAGATCAGAGACTGGTTGGGGGAGGAGGTGGGGGAAGTTGCAGAGCCCAGCATAATAATAGTGAACTTTTAGTTTTACATAGTGCTTTTTAAAAAAGATTTTATTTATTCATTTATTTTTAGAGAGAGGGGAAGGGAGAAAGAAAGAGAGAAACCTTAATCGGTTGCTAATCGCACACTCCCAACCCAGGCATATACCCTGACAGGGAATTGAACCAGTGACCTTTCAGTTCACAGGCTGGTGCTTAGTCCACTGAGCCACACCTGCCAGGGCCACATAGTTCTTTTTATGTGCCAGGGACTATCCTAGGTATTTCATAGGAATTATTACCTCATTCCATCCTTATTACAGCAACACAGTGAGGTAAGTGCTCTCATTATCTCCATTAGGTGAAGGCAGGTGGGCACAGAGAGGTTAGGTAACCTGTCCCAAATCACGCGGCTAGTGACTGGTGGGGTCAGTCGGATTCGAACTCAACAAACCCCTTTAACTACAGTTGTGAGCGTGTAAAACAGGAGGCAGAGCCTTGCACTGGTAATCGGGACGCAAGTCCCAATTCCATCCGGTCTCCATAGTTTCCCTTCATCGTACAAGGGAGAATCCAACCAAAGAGCGCCCTCTCCTGGAAGAGGCTCTCCCGGATGCATCCTTGATCGGGTCTTCGGCCTAACGGACGAGAGCGAGGCGAGCGACCGAGAGCCTGCCCCGCCTCCGCCCGCTGCTCTGCCCCGCCCCACTCCGTGCTAAGTGCCTCTTGGGTGGTGCCTAGGAGCGCCACGAGCCCCGACCCAATGGGAAGGCGCGATGGAGAGCCCCGCCTGCGTCCCCGCCTTCGCTCAGGCAGGTGGGAAGCAGAGTGCTGGCTAGCGCGTGATTGGCAGCGGGGCGGGCCTGTGAGTCCAAGGCGTGGGTACGGCGTAAGTTTTGCGTGGGCAGGGCGTGGCTCGGAGCGGGAAACATGGCCGGGCCGGGTGCTGGCGAAGGCTGCTCCCGCTACGAGGATGAGAGGGACGACGGCGTGTTCCGGGCGGCTGTGGCGGTGTTTGCAAAGCTGAAGGTGCTGCGACCCCGGGGAGCCACCCGGGGCGTCCCAGCCGAGCGGCGGGCGGGACCACTAGCAGAAGTCGGTGGCGCTTAGCCTATTGCCCCAGTCTCCGCACCCGGTTGCGCCCTGTGTCCCGCTGCAGGGATGCCTTGTGGGGGCGTCCGTATCTGCTCTTTGGGAGGTCCTGAGCTTTTGCTCTTGCTGTCCCCATGGCCAGTGCCTGGTAGTTCTGGCCGGTGCCAGAAGTGTACACCGTAACTCCTGTCTCCCGGAGCCTTGCAAGACCTGGCTGGGCTCGCGAAGGAAGTGCAGAGATGCGGAGGACACTGACCCTTGGCTTTAAGGAGCTCTCCGGGCCCAGGAGAGACAGGCGGGTAGAATCCTTGCCCCAGGCTAGTCATCATCACCGGTCAGTGGTGGCAGTAGTGAGCCGCTGGTGGCAGTAGTGAGGAAGCCTGCCCCCAAGGTTGGGTAGTTGTCCCAGGTTCGGCTCTCCCGCACATCCTTCCCCTCTCACCTCCCCGCTCTTTTATCCCTCTCTTCCCCTTCCCACCTTTCTCTCCCTCCCTCCCAGCCTTTTCCCACTTTCCTCCCCTCCCCTCCCTCCCTCCCTCCCTCCCTCCCTCCCTCCCTCCCCCCCTCTCTCCCCCCCTCCCCTTTCCCTTCCCTCCGCTCCCCTGCCCTTCAGAAGACTTCCCTTTGGCCCCCATCCCGCTCCCCGTCCCTTTAGTCCTATAGCCAGGAGCCTGCATTTAGCTTCCGATAATCTATCTACAGCCCCTAGATGCTACTAGGTCAAATCTCTATGAGAGCCCAGAGGGGAGTGTATTTTAAGGAGGTGGGGTGACAGACCGACATAGATGGGGATGAGAATGAGCGAAAATTTACTCCTGGGCAAGATGGAGGAGGGTGTGCTGAGGACTGCAGGTTGCACATGGTGGGAATGGGCAGTGGGCTGGTTAGAGGGCCAGTAATAAGCCTGGTGTGTGCCTGGTGGCAGTAAACATGTAACAGCAGTAAGGGCCTGAGTGCAGAAGTGCATTATAGCCCTTCGTTGATTCTGGTATCTAAAGCTTCCTGGCTTTCCCTTTGCTTGCTTTAGGACCTCAACTGCCCCTTCCTCAACGGTCTTTATCTCACAGATCCAAAGACCATCCAGGAACTGCTGTGTAGCCCGTCAAAGTACCGCTTGGATATCCTGGAGTGGATGTGTATACGGTAATGGAGTTGTTTCTTCCTTCACCAATTTGGGGGTATACTTGGTGCCACTCAACCCACCTGGAAGAGATGGGGTTTGTTCTGTTTATAAGTAGCTGTCCTCCCAGAGGGCCCTATACCCT
Source organism: Artibeus jamaicensis (assembly GCF_021234435.1). Taxonomy (NCBI): domain Eukaryota; kingdom Metazoa; phylum Chordata; class Mammalia; order Chiroptera; family Phyllostomidae; genus Artibeus; species Artibeus jamaicensis. Next base: position 1,233,762 of record NW_026521282.1, read on the forward strand.
ACCCCAGATAACTGTGACAGCACCTGCTGAGGTAAGAAGTGCCAGCTATGGGCCCATGGTCAAATTTTGGGTGAAAGTGTCCCTCTGCATTGCTTTCGGCAGTCTATCCACCACCTGGCTGAAGTGCTCAGCTTCCTGAGGTTCTTTTTTTTTTTTAAGCTTTAACTACTGATTTCAGGGCTAGCAGGGGCCTGATAAATGATCTGTTTGCTTCAGTCCTTTAATTTTCAGAATGGGAAGCTGAGGGTCAGGCTGGAATTATAACTGTCTCGGGTCTTGCCACTGAGGAGTGTCAAGCAGGGCCAAGACCCCAGTCCTTCAGGTCAAGGTGCAGCCTGGTGTATGTGCTCGGCACTGTGTAAGGGAAGCAAAGCCTGCCCAGATGGCAAAGAGAAAGATCCAGAAAGTCCACAGAATGTCTGTATCTTGGGAGCAGCAGCCCCTGAGCCAAGCATCTGTCTTAAGGCTCTGGTGGGGAAGACAGGCCCTGTGCTTTTGGACATGAGCCCCAGGGCGCTCTCTGGAGTACCAGTGCTTGGTTGGTACAGGGGTCTTTTGTGAGCTTAGGCCTGGGTCTGCCTCTCTTCACACTGGCCTGTCTGCCCTTGCAACTGAGGAAGACACCTGAGCTGGAGCATGGCAGTGGAGTACCGAGGGTCTAGCCTGCACCCAGCTTGTGTGCCTTCCAAGCCACAGGATGCCAGCAGACCTGGCCCTGAGCTGGGTGTCCTAGGGATGGCTAGGAGGAAGGAGGGAGCGTTTTTATGTTTAAGCCTCTCCTGCTGCCCTTTTTCAGATTCCACCACAGGCCTTGGGACACCAGCACTCTTGTAACCTTTTGCTCTCGCTGATCTTTTCCTTCCTAGAGATGTCCTTCAGAGCTTTGCATGTTGCACGTACTCTGATACAGTCTTTAATGACCCAGGTCACAAGACTTACCTCCTTTTCAGAAGTCTCCAGTCCCAGGGCACAGTGCATTCCTCCTTCCCCTGGGCACCTACAACCATTGAGTACACTCCTGCCAGAGCCCTGAGGCCTTTTGGTTTCGTCCTTGTCCTGTCTGGCTCTCCAAAGCACTGGGAGCTGCTGGAGGGCAGGCACCAGGTGGGGTTCCCCCATCAACCCCAGGCTGCAGCAGCATTGTACTGACAAGCAGGCCCGTGGACACATGCACACCTGGGCTGTTCCAGGCGCCTCAAGTCATGGATGGGTGCCCTCACAGAGCTGGGGCTTTAGTGGCTGCAAAAGGCTCAGTCACAAATCCCAGTGTTGGGAACATTGGCAGGGAGGAGGTGGCATTTGGTCTGGGGTGGAACAAGTAATGGTAGGTACTTGTTTTAACAGGACCAGGAAGTGGAGGTGTGGGAGGGAGAGCCAGGCAACAGTGGCCTTGAATGGCAGCCCAGGGTATCTCCTGTGGGGTTTTGGAAGCCACATGAGGCCTTTAAACTTTGTATTCTTGGTAGGAAGGGTGTGGGACCAGGGAAGTGCCAGACAGATTGACATTTTGGCAAGGTGACTTGGGGGTTCTGTGGCAGATGGATTTGAGGGGGAGAGGCTGGAGGCAGGGGGACCTACATGGAAGGTGTAGCAACAGCCCTAGGGAAAGATGGCAGGATTGTGGCTCAGAATGGTAGGTGGCTCATGTGACAGCCATTGCCAGCCCCGGAGGGACGAGCATGTTGTCCAGGAACCAGGAGGATAGAGTACTGGGGATAGCCTGGGCTAGTGTGGAGGTCTTGAGTTCACTCCCAGGAGGACGAGGCCAAAGCTATGGCTTAGAGAGGCTCTTGTGGGGGGGAGCCCACAGTTGCCTGGCCAGGTGGAAGCTAGGGACTGGGCTGCTCTGCTGGCCGGAGAGGCATAGGGGGCAGTTTACCTCTGCATTCTTCAAATGTTTTTAGTACTTTTTTTTTTTAAGTACAAGAAACTAAACCCTTTTTGTGATCTCAAGCTGGCAAAAGTGCTGTTTTTTTTCAAGGGCCCCAAAAGAGAATTGGACAGAGTTCAGTTTCCCCTCAGGTTCATGTTGGCTTTCTTTGCATGCGACTTCACCATTTCAGCCTTTGTCTGGGGCCACCTCATTTACCCCTCTTGGCAGAATCTGGAAGCTGTACCTAGCATTGGCTGGGGAGTTCAGTATGGTGGCTCTTGGTGGCCCATATGCTGAGCTGGCTGTCAGTGCAGGAGAGGAGCAGAGCCACAGGGTGTCCTAGGTAGCTGAGTTCAAGGAACATGGGTTTCCTTGGCTCCCAAAGAGCTGTACTTGCTTTTAAGGCTTTGAATGCTATTAGTTTCTGTTCTGTTCCCTGTCGCTCCAAGGAAAATCAACTTTAATGAAAGCCCTTTCTGAGCAAGGTCACTTAGGCTTTTGCGGATTCGTCGTTTAGTGTGTTGAAGTGCTTTACTGTGGTTCGGCCTGATGGATCGCTGAGTGCTCTCCACTGCTCTGTGCCTTGTGAGTTGGGAACATTGCCTGGCAAGCAGGCCCAGGGGCCAGCTGGCATTTCCTGTGTTGGGGCTCTTTCTTCTTCTGCTCTTTCTGCCCCTGCCCTCTTTGGCAGAATGGGGATGGAGTAGGGTAGGGGCAGGGTTGCCTCAGTGAGTCATGAAGACAGGTGGTAAAGCTGAGCAGCTGAGGCTGCTGGGTCCCGCTCCCTCTCTTACTGCAGTTCTGTAGCGTGAGGCCCTGGGCCTAGCCTGGGAGTGTCCCACTAGCTCCTGGAGCCCCAGTGTGGTCAGGGCAAGTATGGCCTGGGACACGGGTATTTGGAGGCATGGCCCCAGGGAAGGAGCAGTGAGCCCTCTCTCCACGGAACAGCCACTGCGCCTTCTCACTGCGCTGGGCTGCAGGTCCCTTGGGACCTCAGTGGTACGACGGAGTCCCTGGCACCCACCATTCTGTGAAAAGAGCTTCTTTATGTAGGGTAGGCCCACCGTGGCAGCCCGCTCCCAGGGCTCCCTGGCAAACAGGCATGGTCCTCAGCAGCTGGAGCTCAGACTATGCCTGCTAACAGAGCAGACCCAGTGGGAGGCCTGTGTTGGGAGTGACTTGTGATGTCTGCTGGGGTACTGCGGCCCTTACTGCCTTTGGACACAGAACAGGGCACTGTATCTGGGAGCCTGTGGGCCTGCCCTGTGGGCTGGTCCAGGCTGCAGAGGAGCGCTGGCCTTCTCCTGGGTGCTATGTCCTGTACTTCCGGTGCTTTCCTACTGATAGGACCATGTCCAAGCCACATAAGCCTGTGTCTGGAAAGGGTTCTGCCCATCAGCTCAGCACCTTAAGGCAAGATGCTTATAAGTGACCACTGTTTCATTTACCTGTGTGGTGTCATCCAAGCCGGGGTTCCACTAGGCCAAGAGGGGGCAGCTGGGATTCCAGTTTCCCCACCAAGGAGGCTGGGACCGTGACCCTGGAGCCCATAACACCCTATGGGAGCTTCCAAATGGCTTAAAGCTGTGACCTGGAGTAGCTTAACCCCCCCACCCCCACCGAATTTTGCTTTTTAGGAAATAGAAAATGTTTCTCTGCAAAAAGAGCTGAGTGTGGACATTTACTGACGGCAGATTATTCCATAGCAAGAGGCCATGGCCACTTGCCTGTTAACTCTTACTGGCCCCCTTTTCTGTGCTGCCTGCCATGTTAGACCCTAGAAATACTGGATGGAAAGCCAGCTGCTGGCCTTGGCGAGCCTGAAGTCTTGGGGGCGGGAGCCCAGCAAAGGACAGTGCCCAGGCTGTGCTGTGATGGAGGGATGCCAAGGTGGCTTCCTGGGGGTGGGTGGTGACATCAGCCATGGGCTTGGAGGGATGAGTTTTGCTGACTCAGTGTGCTCCGGCAGGGAGGCTGAGAAGGGCAGACACTATGAAGAGAGAGGCTCAGGAGGGTGACCTGCAAGGATACCAGAAGGGCTGGATCCTGGGACACCCTCCAAACAAACCTGTGCCATGGTAAAGAAAAACTGGCCCCTTGCTTCCTTCTGAGGAAGACCTAGAGTTCTGGGGGATTTCATTTTGTTCTCTTGGGCCATCATTTTATTTTATTTTTATTGTGAGAATTTTAATTTCCGTTTCCAAATTCATATATCTGAGGTAAACTTTCAGAAATATTTATTATCGTAATTGCTCATTTATGGAAATTGGCAATTGCACATGATGTTGAAATGCAGATCACACAAAACTATCCAATTTAAAGTGAATGTCTCAATGGCGCATAGCACATGAACGAGTAATTCACTTTTTAGAATTCAGATAAGGAGGGGTTGTGAGGGGCCTTTGTACCCTGATCAGCCCTGACTGGTCTTGCTCTTTCCTTGCAGGGCCTGTCCTTCCAGTCAAGACAGGTTCAGCTTGCTGAAGGGGGCCTCCACTGAGCTGAAGATCCAAGGTGGGTCTGAGTTAGGGGAGTTTGGAGTTGGGTGGTGGATTCTGGGCTATTCTGAGCTTGTGCTTGGCCTCCTTAGTGAGTTGTGAATTTCCCATTCGACTGGTGTTTTCTTCTGGATGGTGCGCACCCTGTAGATATTGCTAGAACCTTCTAGAACCAGGCTTCCTCCCCCACTGGTGTGGTGAGTGGGTGAGCTACTGATGTAGGGCATGTGAATAAGACCAAGACCCCATCCCCTGAGGCAGTGTGGGCAGAGACAGCGGTTCTTGTGGATGCCAGCAGTGGTTCTGTGTGCATGTGTGCACTAGGTAAAGGAGAGCAAATTGCAGTCCTCAAGGTGGTGGCTAACTCTCCACCATCACAATGGTATCTCCAAAACTTGAAATTTCCAAGGGCCTACTTTTGGCCCAACCACCCGAGGATGGAGCAAACTGGACTCTGAAGTCCTGATCCATGACCCAACTGGCACTGCCAAGTTAATTAAATGAGGATAATTGGCCCTGAGGCCCAGATAGGCCAGAAGAACAGGGCACTGTGTCTTGGAGCCTGTGGGCCTGCCCTGTGGGCTGGTCCAGGCTGCAGAGGAGCGCTGGCCTTCTCCTGGGTGCTATGTCCTGTACTTCCTGTGCTTTCCTACTGATAGGACCATGTCCAAGCCACATAAGCCTGGCCATAGGATACCACCTGAATTCCTTAACACATGCGCATATACAGGTTTTGACCCTGGCCCTCAGCCCAGCCACAGCTTGGACCTTGCCATTCCCAGTCTCAGTTTCCTCTTTGGTAAAGTGTGGGTGGGTGATAACCTTAGCCTTGCCCACCTTGTTGGAGTGTGCTGAGTGTCGAAGCAGGTGGTAGGCATGACTGCTTGTCAAGGATTGTAAGTGGGAGAAATTGGGACAGATGAGATTACAGGAATCATGAATTCATCTGACAGGTATTTATGGAGCATCTGCTACGTACCCTGTACTGTTTTAGGTGCTGGCAGTGCAGCAGCGAGTTATGCTGCTCTCACAGTGCTTAGGTGCTAGCTGGCAGAGACAGGTGATAAAGAAGACAGCAAGATTCTCAGTATATGGATGGTGAGAAGCACCATAAACAAAGACAGGTGAGGGCAGAGTGGTACGTGGGTGGGTTGGGAGAAGGGTGGTTCTGTTGACATGAGATGGCCAGGGAAGTCCTCTCTTTTAAATAGAGACTTGCCCGCGGGAAGAAAGCGAGTCAGAGAGGCACCAGAGAGAATACTGTTCAGGGCATGAGAACAGCAAGTACAAAGGGCCTGAGGTAGGCTTGTGTGTGCCTGGCAGCTTTGAGGAACAGTGAAGAGGTCATGGTGGCTGGTACCTAGTGGAGAGCAAGAGAAGAAAGGTGGGGTGAGGTCAGAGGGGGACAGGACTGGATCTGGCCAGGCCTTGTGGGCCACAGAGTGACATTGAGGAAGGTTGCAGCCTGACTGTGTGTTTCTCGAACTCCCTTGGGCCACTGTGCTGGGAATAGGAGGCTCAGGCAGACATGGGAAGGCCATTGAGAGGGTCTTCCCGTGAACCAGGCTGGTAATGGGGATGAGAGTGGGAGCGGGGCACTGTCCAGATCCTGGATTTATAGGGAAGGGAGGGTCAGCCAGACTCCCTGAGGTTTGCATGTGAGCTAAGCAAGAGAGGGGCCAGGGAGCACACCAGGATTTGGGGTTAGGGGCTGTGGGCAGAGCCGGTGTGCTCTGTACAGTGTTCCAGGATTACCGATGCTTTCACGTGGACATACTCCTTGCTTCTTGCACCAAATCTCCCAAAGCAGGTGCCAGAATTATGCCTGTTCTGTCACTGAAGCACTTGGGGGTAGGAGATGGGCCTTGCCTATGAGTGTAAGGACATTGCCACAGAGCTAGGTGGTGGGTGTGGAGCTGGCATTGGCCCCAGGCTTTCTGGCTCTAAGTCTTGGTCTTTCTCTGTATACCAGATAGTTCCTCAGAAAATACCCAGGGCACCCTGGACTCAGTTTCCCAATCTGTAAAATGAAGCTCAGGTTTACTTCCTAGGGTTGGCGGCAAGAGGAAAGGAAATGACGACATGCAAGGTGTGTAGGAAATTGATAAATGAGAGCGATTCCTTTTGCTTTGGCCTGCTGAGGTCTCTGAAAAGGCAGCACACAGCATGTTTGCAAGGTTCCCTGACCTCTGTCAGCTCCTCAGGAAGCTACTGTCTTCTCTGAGAAGCCGAAGTTCTCTACATGGAAGAGCATCGGTTGTGACCCCTTATTTTTAGGTGAGGAAACTGATGCCCAGAGAGGGGGCAATGACTGGATGAAGATCACACAGCCAGAGGCAGTCTTAGCACCTCTGAGTGTGGTCAACCTGCTTCCTTATCCAGCCGGGTCTCTCAGGCCCAGCCTAGCTTTGTGGGCTCTGGACCTGCCGACACTGGAGCAGGAACGCCCTTAACAGAGAACTCCTGGGAACCCTGTGTGTTCCTGCGCCCCTGGGTATGCAGTATCCCCTCCTATTTGGGTGGGTGTCTGTAGTAATAGGGTCCTTGTGTCTCAACAGAGATGGTGAAACTGTGCCATGAGCTGATGCTGTGTGGGCCGGATGACCAGGAGCTCCTGAAGGTAAGAGAGTGCCGTGTCTGTCCCCACTCATTCCTTGCCCCTTAGGGCAGGAATCTGCAGGATTCCCTTGAGTAGATCCTAGCCATTGCTGAGAAGGCTGAGCTGGATTCAGGCTTATGATGACCAAAGGGAGGGACAGAGTGCATCTTGTACTCAGTTGATGACGTCATATACCTTGGCACTGTGGTAGGTACTATACAAGAGGGATCCCCCCCAAAACCGGAAATATCTTCTGGAGGGTGAGCCCCTTGTAGTACAGGCTTATCTTGCTAGGTCAGTATGCTAGGAACCCATCTGCATCAGTGTCTGTACCAGCTGGTGTTGTTGTGAGAGGCTGTGTTCGGCTTCAGTGAATTGTTTTTGAGGATTTTTTCAACATGTTTGCTCATTTCATGATGGGTGATTTACAAGCACTCCTGCCCACACCACTCTGGGTGTTAGCAGTGTTTGACCGAAATGGCTTGATCCCTGTGCCTCACCCTCCATAGTCATGCGATCTTGCCCCTGAGTGACTTCTTTTTGTTCCCCTAGATGAAAATAGCCCTCAGAGGGAAACATTTTGCCCATGTGGGAGAGGCGAAACAAAAAACGGCAGAAGCACTAGAAGGCATCAAATCGATTAATTAAGAAACTGTTTTCAGCAGCGGAAAAAATGTCTCCATAAGTGTATTGCATCAAATGGCGAGCACTTTGAAGGTGACTGAAGTTTAAACAATGTGAGAATAGGTACACATTTTTTTACAGATCAATTCTGGCTTTTTATGGGTACCCCTTGTACATGCCAGTAATTGTTTCACCTACCTCTGGCAGCAGTACTTGCCTTAGCTCCTTTTCACAGGAGAGGTGACAACGCACTTGAGGTCACCCAGTGACAGAGCCTGGCCTTAAACCCAGGCCTGCAGCTCCTGAGCCCGTGCATTTCCCCCATGTGCTTGCTACCTGCTGCAGAGGCGGCGCCATCCACACCCTCCTCCACGATCGGTCACTGCTGATTCAGAGAAACCCTCCCCTCTACTCTTAATACTTTAAACACTTTTTGAAGTAGTTGTTTCCACATTTTGGCCATTACAAATGATGTTGCTATGAATGTTCCTATACGTGATTTTGACTGCAGACATGTTTTCAGTTCTCTGGGGTATATAGCTAGGACTTGCTGGGTCATACAGTAACGTGACGTGTAACTCTTCGAGGAATGGCCAAACTATTTTACAAAGTGGCTGCACCATGTTTACATTCCCACCAGCAATGTGTGAGGGGTCCAGTTTCTCCACAGCCTCATTGGCACCTGACTAGTGTCCATCATTTTGGTTCTGCCTATCCTGGTGGGTGTGAAGGGCTATCACATTGTGCTTTTTAATTTGCATTTCCCTGATGACAACCGATGTGGAGCACCTTCATGTGCTTATTGCTATGTATAGATCTTCTTTGGAGAAATGTCCGTGTTTAATTCTTCTGCCCAGTTTTTAATTGCTCTTTTTTGTCTCTTTATTGCCAAATTATAAGAATTCTTTATAATTACTGGATACAAGTCACATCAGATATTTGAATTGTAAGTATTTCCCCCCTGTCCTGTGGATTGTCTTTTCACTTTCTTGATGTGTCCTTCGGAGCACAGAAGTTTTCAGTTTTGATGCAGTCCACTTTATTTACTTGTTCTTTTGTTGCCTGTGCTTTTGCTGTGATATGTTTAAGGGTCCATTGCCAAATCCAAAGTCATGAGGATTGACACATGTTTTCTTCTGAGAGTTTTATGGTTTTACCTTTTACACATGGGTCTAGAGGTAGTGGTACGTGTGGTGTAAGATATGCATCCAACTTCACTCCTTGGTGTGTGGCTGTTCATTTGTCCCAGTACCATTTATTGAAAAGACCCTTTTTTCCCTCATTGAATTGTCTTAGCATCCTTGTTGAAAATCACTTAACTGTAAATATGAGGGTTTGTTTCTGGATTATCCATTCTAATCCATTGACCTATATGTCTGTCATTATTCCAGTACCACACTGTTTTGATTACTGTAGCTTGTAGTAAGCTCTAACATAGGAATCCTCCAACTTTGCTCTTTTTAAAGATTATTTTGGTTATTAGGGGTCTCTCAAATTTCCACATGAATTTTAGAATCAGCTTGTCAATTTCTGTAAAACAGACAACTGGGATTTTGATGGAGATTTTGCTGAATCTGTAGATCACTTTTGGGGGAGTATTGCCATCAAGTACCGTATTTTGCCGTGTATAATGCACACTTTTTTGTCCAAATTTTTTAGGGAAAAATAAGGATGCACGTTATACATGGGTAGTACCTGAAATACATTGTATCTGTTCTTGAGTTTTGTAATTAGTTATTACATAAAATTTCTTGTACCATAATGTATTTTTAGAAATGCTAAAATTCCTGTATAATATAAAAAAAACAAGTATCTAAATATATATAAATAAGAAATTGAATTAAAAAAATTAAAATGAAAGCTTTTCCCCCCTGAAAGTTTGGCCCAAAAATGTGGGTGTGCACTGTGCTCGGCAAAATACAGTTTATTGTCTTCCTATCCATGAACTGTCTTTCCATTGTTTTCGGTTTTCTGTAATTTCTTTCAAAGGTGTTCTGTAGCTCTCAGTGTACATGTCTTATACTTCTTTTGTTAAATTTATTCCTAAGTATTCTTTATGATGCTATTGTAGATGAAATTGTTTTCTTAATTTCATTTTTGTATTGTTTATTGCTAATTGATTTTTTGCACATTGCTCTGGTATATTGCCCCCTTTCTAAACTTGCTTAGTAGTTCTAATAATTTTTTTTAGTGGATCACTTGGGGTTTTCTGTACACAAGGTCATGTTATCTGCAAATAGAGATAGTTTGATGTATCTGCCTTTCCAACTTGGATGCTTTTTATTTATTTTTTCTTACCCAAATGCTCTCTACCACCTCCAGAACAATGGTGAATAGAAGTGGTGAAAGTTAACATCTTTATCTTGTTCCTGATTTTAAGGGAAGTACTTGATCTTCACCACTGAGGATGATGCTAACTGTGGGTTTCTTTTTTAATTGATGTCCTTTATCAGGTTGAGGATGTTCCCTTCTCTTTCTACATTGTTAAGTTTTTATCATGAAAGGGTGTTGAATTTCAGAAATGCTTTCTCTGCATGTACTGAGATGATCGTGGGGTTTTGTCCTTTATTTTATTCTTCTTTCATTTGTGATCTTCCAAGTGTCTTTCTGGTATCATCTTAATTCTGTCTGAAGAACTGCCTTCATCAGTTTTTTTTAGCAGTGTTCTGCTCTGTCTATATTCTCTTAGATTTTATTTATTTGGCCATGTCTAGCTCCCCTTCATTCTTGATGGATATTTTTTCACTGGATATAGAATTTGCGGTTGGCAGTCCTTCTTTCTCCACAGGCTCTAACCACAAATCTGCAGTCATTCGAATCATTTTCCCCTTGTGGGCCATGCATTGTTTTTCTCCTGCTACTTTAACATTTTTTTTCTTTGTTGTTTGATTATGTGTTCCTGGGAATATTTCTTCAGGATTGTCCTGCTTGCATTTGCTTACCTTCACAAATCTGTAAGTTTGTATATTTTGCAAACATGGAAAGTTTTATCTGCTTTCTCTCTGCTGCTCGTATTGGATAGTTTCTGTTTACATTTTCAAGGTCATTGACTCTTTCCCCGTCCCCTCCATTTTGCCATTGAGTCCATCAGTGAGTTTTTAATTTGTTTTTTCTATTTTTCTGTTCTAAAGTTTCCATGTTATTTTAAATATTTTGTTTCCTTGCTGATGCTTTCTATTTTAACTTTTCTTTCAACAGTGTTCATGATCAGCTCATCAGCATTTTTATGATGACTGGTTTAAATTTGTCAGGTTATTCCAGCATCTGTGCCATTTTGTCAGTGATGTCTTTTGATTGTCTTTTCTCATGAAAGTTGAGATTTTTGTGGTTTGCTTCATGTGCCAAGTAATTTTAGATTGTGTCCCGGACATTTTGACTGTTACTTTGACTCTGGGTCTTGTTAAGTTTTATGGAGAACCTTTGTGTTTTAGAAGGCACCCAGCCTGGTTAATTTTAAGCTGCATGTTCTGCCTCTTCTGCCTGCTTCTCTGGCCTGTGGTCCCAGTGTCCGCTCAGTTTCCACAGACCTTTGTGCCATTTGGATCTGTGGTGCATGTGCGCCACCTGCTGGTTGGCTTGGGACTTGGGCATTGGTTTCTCCTCCGGCTTAGTAATCAGAGTCTTCAGTATGTTCATTGAGATCAGAGCTTTGGCCCTGGCTGGGGTGACTCAGTGCATTGAGTGTTGGCCTCGGAACCAAAGGTTCTGTTCCCACTCAGGGCACGTGCCTGGGTTGGAGATGGGGGAGGGGGGCTGCCTCGGGAGACAACCACACATTGAGGTTTCTCTCCCTGTCTTCCTCCTTTCTCTAAAAACAAAACAAACAAACAAACAAATCAGAGCTACCCTTACACTGGGTGAGGGGAGGGGATGGGTTGAGCCATGAACAGATTTATGGGGTCATTTTCCTGAGCTCTTCCCTCCCTGTCAGCATCTTTGATGCTATCTGCGGGAGGAGGCTCTCCTTTCTTGTCCTCCAGCCAGCCATAAATCGCTCACTTCTGTGACTGCACCGTAGAAGAACCAAGAGGAAGAAGGGGTAATAGGATTTGGCCCCATAACTCCACCAAACGGATAGGAAGTGTCCCTGCCCTCAGAGTGTTAGTGTTGCTCCTGTTGTCAGATACTTTGGTTGTTGCTTGGGGTCTGAGAGAACAGAGAAGAGGGAGAGAAAGAAGGCTGGGGATTTCTTCTACTCTATTGGAGTGTGAGGAGTTCTCTTTTCTGGAGCTCTCTCTCTGTACCACCATGTTTCTTCCGGGTTTGGGCTGGGCTGAGGTCAGGTCCGGGCAGAGCGGAGGCAAGAACACAGTAAATTGTCTCCGGTCTGAACGGCGACCTTGGTTTCTGTGCCTCCCCTGCAACTCCTGGCGTTGACCTTTCTGAGGCTGCAGACACCTGCCACGTACATTCTGTCCTGCCCTGAGCCGTGGGTATTTCATGGGAGAAGAAGATGGCATGTGTTCCCTCCATCTTAGCCAGAACTGTAACCCTTCCCTTAGTTTTTATTTTAAGAATGATTTTCATTGTGGTAAAAATGCACATAGCATAAAACTTATCATTTTAACCATTTAAAAAATATTTCCCAGCCAGCCCTGACGGGGTTCTACTTTTTTAAGAAAACATTTTTATTTTGGTAAAAATACAAATAACATATAATTTACCATCTGAACCATTTTAAGTGTAGTCAGCAGTATTAAGCACATTCACAATGTTGCGTAACCGTCATTGCCTTCTATCTTCGGAACTGTTTTCATCTTCCAAAACTGAAACTCTGCACCCAATTTTAAGCCATTTTACTGAAAGCAGACAATTCAGCATTTAGTACATTCCCAGTGTTGTGCAGTCATCACCTCTTTGTGGTTCTAGAACATTTTCACCTTCCTAGGAGAAGATCCGTGCCCATTAAGCAGGCTGGTACCCACTAGTCTGCTGCCTCTGTTTCATAAAAGTGGAGTCATACAATATGTGGCCTTTCGTGACTTGCTTCTTCACTTAGCAGGTTAGTTTCAAGGGTCACCCTTGCTATAGCATGGATCATTATTTCATTCCACTTTATACAATAAAAAAGTAAAAGGAAAAATAATAATTTATGTCGACACCAGTGAGTGTTGGGAATTGGGGCACAGGAGAAAGGAGATACAGGTGTGTGAGCTCCTAATATGTTGGAACTTAAAAAACGTGTGTGTGGGAGCCGTCCTTGTGGGGGGTGCCAGGCAGCTGCAGCACAGGGAGTCGAGCTGCAGGTATTATAACAGTACATCCCTGTCCCCAGGTTTCCTCCCTGCCCCGGGCCACCTGGGCTAAAATACCATCAGGAGCCTCTTGGCCCTTTGACTTTTCAGCCTGTGCCTTCCACACCCACTTTAAGTGAAGATGCTTTTCGGAGGACTTTATAGTAAGCAAGTAGCCTGTGAGGCTGGCTAAGCAAATGGTCTGACGCATTCCTCAGACTAGCAGGTGTGGAGGGCAGGGCAGTAAGGAGCTACAGTGGAGCGGCAGGAACAGTTTTCTTTCTGGCGTAGTTGCTTACATAGGGTTCTCTGCAGCAGGCCAGGCTTCTCAGGTTGTAAGTGGGTCCTGGGGATTATCTGTGAGCCTCTTCTTCTTTCTGGAAGGAGGAAGGATTTGTACTTCTGAAACCTTGAGCTCCTGGCTGGGCAGCAGCCTGCTGGGAATCCCAGCCAACTTTAGGGCAGGGGACTAACTCAGATGCTGCTTAGGGACCCTGGCTATAAGGCCAACCACATGCCACCTGTTAGGGACAAGTCCTTGCTCTCCCTGCGGAGGAGCAGGGTTGGCGCAGGCCACTTCTTTGACCTCGTCTTGCTGTGCCAGTCAGCTTTGGTCTTTCCTGGGTGGAGCGGGTGATCTGCTGAGGGGGGCAGGCCTCCTTCTGGAGATGTTCCTGAGAAACAGGCCACCATCAGGTTCCTGTGGGCTGTGTTCTGCCGTCACAGGCCCTCCTGTACCCCACATGCCCGCCTAAGAAGCCGCACTGGTGGATGTGTGATGAACATACACTACCATATGTTTATACAGCACTTGTTGCTTCCAGAGTGGTCCCAGGCATCATTGCAGCCCAGGGCTGGGCTGGAACAGGGAGTGCTCACTGATCACAGCCCCTGAGACTGTGATCCCTGAGCCAGTCCAAGATGTTGCCTGGTGGGGACCAGGGAGCCGGTGGCCCAGGCTTTTCCTTTCCACTAGCTGCAGCAGTGTAGGCGTCAGGTGGGGGCACCCAGCATGCCTTGCCAGTGAGTACATGTGGTGTTTCCTGCCCAGGGCTGGGCCTGCGCCCAGAAGCAACTGCACTTCATGGACCAGCTGCTGGACATGATCCAGAGCCTGACCATCGGATATTCTAGCTTCGCCAGGTAAAGGCTCATAACAGGCCCTCCCTCCACAGAATGGCCAGTGGGTGTCCTTGGTTCTCCAATTAGAGCTGGTGGGCACAGGGACCTGTTGGGCACCTGGACCTGCCACCAGGCACATCTCTAGCTGGGGTTTCACTCCCCACCCTGGCAACTGCATGCTGGCCCAGGTACCAGGCTGTTCAGGGTAAAGGGGATGGGCCTGCTGATGGGCAGGCTCTTGGCTGCATGGGGCTCAGCTCTGGCTTCCAAAGCAGGCGAGGACTGGAGGAGATTCCCTCCTCTGGGCCTATTGGCCAGCTCTTGCTGGGCTTCTTGGGTTTCCCACATGGGACCTCACACAGCCCCTGGGTGCTGTGCTGCAGCCTGTGACTGTGGCCCTGGGGCTGCCTTTGCAGTGTGCAGGGGCAGTTCGAGGACACTTTGGAGAAGAACGAGGAGCTGCTCGGAGAACTGTACTCCGGCTCCCAGCTGCAGACAATCCTGACCCCTGAGTGTGACCCAGGGCTCCTGGACATGCAGCCCCCTGACAAGCAAGGTGATGACCGGCAGAGGTATGGGCCGTGCATGGTTCTGTGATCTGGGACAGACTCTTCATGTGTGGCCTGAGATGGAATAGAGCTGGGAGTGTGTCCCCTTTTCTCCCTGCAGGGTCAACTCCCCTGTGGAGTTGGACAAGGAGAAGGTGATAGAGCTGGCCAGGCTGCTGCAGGAGAGCGTGGTCAAGCTGCAGTCACTGCGGACAGAGGTGAGGGTGCTGGCTCCCAGGGCCTTGGGCACCCTGTCTTCACAGTGAGCGTGTCGTGAGGCTTAAGTGAGCTGGCATGTGTGCGGAGCCCGCCGGGCTCTAGAATGTAGCGGGTGTTCAGCCCACATGAAGGGGGGAGAGAGACAAGCTCCAGGCCGGAACTGGGAGGTTTCTTGTAGAATGGAAAGGATTGGTCAGGTGGACTGCACGCCAGGCCCTGAGCTCTGGGCTTTCCTGTACCACCTTGCACGTGACCCTGACATCCACACAGGCTGTAGGGGCAGGGCTGAGGCCAGAAGGCAGTCAACTTTGCTTGAAACCAGGTTGCTCTTTTCTGTTTCTTGTCTTACTGTCTCCTGGTTTTTGGAGGCCTGGGATGGCCAGCAGATCCTGCCTCTGATGGGTGGAAGGGACTTGGTGCCCCATGGGCATGCAGGGCAGCGTGAAAGGACCTTCTCCCTTTGGCTTTGCAGTGCTTTCTGCAGCACAAGCAGGGGGCCGCTGTAAGCAGGGTCGACACCAGCACCCTGGACCAGAAGCTGCGCCTGGTCATCTCTGACTTCTACCAGCTCGTCATAGCTTTCCTCCAAGTCTACGATGATGAGCTGGGTGAGCACTGCCAGCGCCCAGGCCCCTACGTCCACCCGTGCGGCCCCATCGTCCAGGCTGTGTACCAGACTCTGACCTCGTGTCGTCAAGTAAGAATCACCCTCTTGTCTCCCACTGTAGCCCCCAGCAAGGGACCCAAGGGCTGGGACAGGGGGCTGGGAGGCCCTTGGCTCAGGCTCCCTGTGAGTAGGTGGTATGGCTGTAGCCCTCAGCCTGCGACCTTCGGTGGGTTGTGATGGTAGCTTTTCCTGGTGCCCTGGAGGGGATGAGGGGTACTGTGGGTGCCCCCCTGAGATCCCCACTACACTTCAGGGGGTGTTCACTGAGCCAAGCCCCTGGGCCTGGAAGGGGTTTGTGGACTGCCTGCTCTGTGTCCTAAATGCCTACGACATTCCTGCTCTTTCACTGGACCGGAATTGTTACTGTGAGCATTGTTGCATGTCTTCCCACCTTCTTTAAAAGCATGATCTTAGTGGCTCCAGAGCATTTCTTGCCAGCTTCGGGCCCTGTATTAGTCTCGTTCTGCCTTTGTGACACACCAAACTGTATCATGGCTCGTTTGCTCTTGAGTATGACCGACAGCTATGCCAGATAGGCAGGTGCCTGCCTGTTTGCACCCTTGACTCAGCTCAGACAGGGAGCAAACAGTAGTCTCACACTGCCGAGCCGGCTCCTTGCATAATTACTCATTGTGTTGCTCCACATCACAGACCCCCAGAGCCGACCTGAATGCAGACTTGGGCTATGATTATGAGCACAGCCCTTTGGGGCTGAGATCCCCACTGCATGGCCCTTTGACATTGGCTTGGGGCTTGTACAGCCTTTGGTTATTTAGTGGAGAGGCTCCTAAACTTCCAAACCTCTGGTTGGCCCGTCCTTTGTGACTCTGCCAACAGGGTGAGTTAGGGTACAGTCCTCTCCCATCAGAAAGGCCCTTTTGTTTGGGGGCATTGATTCCCCACCATAGGACATTTTCTTACTGTGCCACTGGCTTTGCTTGGCTACCAGTGTGGGGTGGGACACGTGATAGTGTGGTGTCCCTGCTGGGCCAGGATGAAGGAACTTGGGTTGGAGAACTCTGATTCATGACTCTTCATGTAGCTGGGAGTTTTGCCATCACCTGCGGATGTCCTTGGGGGTGAATGCCACGTGCTTAAGTGTCTAGGGGGGGCCACACACTCCATGTGAATCTGGGTGGGAAGAAAGGTGCCTTTTATCGGTCAGACCACCGCACTTAATGCCCACGTATTTCCCTCCCTCCCTCCCAGCTGTTGATAGCAGTGATGGAGCTCACTGACGTCTCGGCAAGTGCTGTAGGCATGGCGCAGCGGCAGCAGGCTGAGCAGATCTGTTGGAGCAGCAACAACTCTGTGATGAGTCTGGGTATGTGGTCACCACTTTATGCAGCTGTGGTCTCCCACTCAGCGGTCGTGGACAGCACTGTCCCAGTGCACCTGGCTTAGCCCCTGGCTCATGCCAGGGTTCCTTTTGTGCTCCGCCAGTATTTGGGGAACATTCAGGGATTGGCCTCTTACTTCTTTCTTTTATCTCTAATGCATAAGGTTTTCCTTCCCTTGAAAGAATGCTTTGGACAGATGATAAAATCAGGACATATAATTGCAGAAATTTGGGATAACCCAAAGACATGCAGAGGTAAAATAAAAGCCATCCGTAACCTGGTGGCCCAGAAATGGTTGGTGTTAATATTTTGTTCTATTTCTCTCTATTGTCTTTCCTGTCATCCTTTTTTTTTGTTTCTTTGCACATGTTAAATATGATAACAACACACGCACACACTTTTATATTATTATGTTCTTTGCCTTGGACCTCATTGTAAGCATTTTCCCATGTTCTCAAAGCAGCATTTTTAATTGTCAAACACTATTCCATTCAGTCATTTGCTGTAATTTGCTTACTACTTTCCGTTACTGAGCCTGTAGGTCATTTTCAGAGTTTTCGTATTATTCATAATGCTGTCGCAGGATTTATAATAGTATAAGATGAAAACAAGGTGAAGCTTTGCCATTGGGTAATGCTCAGGGAGAGGACAGTGTATGTATACGGTGAAACAGTTTCACCATTTCAGAAGCTGGTGATGGCACTGCAGGGAAATGCGTATTATAACACATTGAAGGGAGAATGTGGGGTAAAGAGGAAATCCACACTACGACGTTGCCTTTCTAAAGGAAAACAATATAGAAGAAACCCTCACAGGAAATGGGCCAGAATGGGGACATTGGTTTTCTCCTAGTTGGAATCAGAGGTGGTTTAATTTCCGTTTCTTTAACCTGCTCTGTGGTCTTCATATATTCCCCAGTGGACACATGGTATTTCAGCCACCCGCCCATTGTCGATCTTTAAAAAAGGACGTGGTAAACGTGTTTACACATAAAGCGGGTTCCCACTTAGATTGTGTCCTTAGGATGGGGCTCCCGGGTTACAGTGGCGAGGCCAGGCACTGTCCATCTTTCTGTGTCCTCATCGGTGCCGGGTTTGATCCTTCTGGCATTTCCAGTACTGGATAGGGGCAAAAATGTAGCTTAGTTTAGTTTCAATTAAACTTTTTTTTTCTAAGTTGCTTTTTAAAAAAAAATTGGAAACATACATTGAGAAAACATTTTCTTTAATGAGCAATATAGCCTTTAGGGAGGACTTCTAACTCATAGGGATAGAAACATGAAATAGCTGGATATTTTTCCCTAAGCAAACCTCCTTTATTACAATTCAAATGATTCTGAAGAGAGTACTTGTGCAACCATGACCCAGGTTGAGAAATAGAACATGCCGAGCAGCCAAGAAACCTTTCTTGCACCTCTTCCTGCCTACAGCTGCTGTCCTGACTCAGCGATGACTATCTCTGTTGCTCTTCTGGAAGCTCCTACCTTGTGCAGTCCCTCCTCTGTTATTGTTCTCAAGATTCTCTCGGTCTTTGGCTTTTGACAGTTTGATTAGAGTATGTCTTGGTGTGGATTCCTTTGAGTTGATCCCATTTGGAGTGATTTGACCTTGGATGTGTGGCTTCATGTTATTTATTAACGCGCGGCCAGACAGTTGATGATTCTTTCTTCTCCTTCACTTTCTCTTTGCTCCGGGACTCAGGGTCAGTCAGAGGTGATGACTCAGGGCCCTCTCAGGTCTCCCCTGGGCATCTGCACAGCCTCAGGCATGCACATGGCCTTCACAGTTTCCATGTTGATATCTCATTCCCTCACCTCTCCTCTCATTTTCTGCTTTGCCTGTAGTTTGCCCCAACTCTTCATCCACCACCTCAAGCAGTAGCTACTAAATCATTTGCCTGTAACTGTCCCTGCCTCCCGAGCGTGCCCCCAGGGAGTGGCTTTAGTCTGCGTAGTCCCTGGGCCCTCCCTTTGGAGGGCTGTCTCTCTAGCTAGCCCTCTCCTTGGGCAGCTGGCCCTTTCACCACTCTCGGCTTTGGTACACATGCTTGCCGTGTGTATACTGGGTGCTCAGGAGTCTCTCTTCTTTCTAACTGAACTGCAAGAGTCCTCCATTTTCAGATACATCATAACGTTTATCCTAATCACCACTGTTACCATGACTCTCACCCCCAGTGCATATAATTGCTGTTGATAAAATACTTCCAGTCCACGCTATCATTAATATAACAGTGGTCATTAGTGCGATGTACTGTGTGCCATCTCACCTGTGGTCACAGGACTGACCGGTGGCAAGTTTCACCTTTTAGATAAGCACCCTTTTCATCAAAGGTGTGGGAGCCCTGCCATCCTCACCCCTTCTCCTCTGTGCCTTGTTGGGTGGAGCTGCCTTCCACTCAGAGGGCTCAGTTCTTGTCAGTGTAGTTTGTTTGATAGGAGTTCTCGGGCTGTAGACAGGCCAGAAAAATGGCCTGTGAACTTTCCCTGTTCCCACCTGAAGAATTGAGGACATTGGTCTCCACGACCTCCTCAGGCCCTTCCACTATGGAAGGTCTGCGTGTCTTTGCTACTTCTCCTCTCAGTATAAGAAGCCGGGCCTCCGATCTGGGTGCCAGTGGGCAGGTTATGTTGGTTGCGCGGCCCGTCGTCATTCACCAGTCACCATCTCAGCTGACTGGACCTGAGGCCTCATTTGGTTTCCCAAGCCTCCAGAGACCCCGGTGCCAGGAAGACATCGGTGCTGTTTGAAAACGAAGCAGCCCTTTCAGGGCTGGGGGTGAGGGAGGGGAGTTGACAGCTCCAACAGGGAGAGACGATAACAGATTTCTGGCAGCTAGAAAGTGCATGGGGGCAATGGTGGGTGCAAGGGGTGCAGAAAGCCTTAGCCAAGAGGACAGCCTGAGCAGCAGTGGGGGAGCGTATCTGTCTGCTGGAACTGCGGGACTGTGTGGCCGACAGCCCCCGGGGAGGGCGCAGTGGCAAGTAGGCTGGAAGCAGAGGGCAAAAGCAAAGCAGGTCTTTATAGGTGGGTGCTCCCAATGAGACTCTCGCCTGCTTTTTTTTTTTTTTTTGGTAATGAAAATATTTGAAATGAATGGCCAACTCAGGCTCCTAAGGTGGTGGACAGCAGTCTGAGAGAAACCTACCTGTTTCGGGCCTCTGAGGGGCCATGGTATGAGGGCTGACCCCTGTCTGCTTCTGCTGCCCTGTCCCGACTGAGCTCCTTTGCTGGGAGGGCAGACCCTGGAAGGAACTCCACTAGCACACATTGGGGCCAGCACCATGAAAGAGAGAAGACCTGGAGAAGCAGAGCCAATGGATCATTCAGAGGAATGAACTTTCTAACAAACTTAACATAGAACAGCAGGTCCTTGAATAATGTCCTTTTGCTATAACATTGATGAGATGGTGTTTTATCCAGTACCCGATGGTAAAATGGGTTTCATTATACATTGTTTTTACTTAGAGGCACAGAACCTATTGACAACATGAAGTGAGGACTTAGCGTATCATGCCCAGATGAAAACCAGCATGGAGAAAAACAAGCAAATACTCCTAGAAGTTAAAAAGGCTTGTCAAAGTGTTAAAAAAAAATCAATGCAAAGAGTAAAAAATAAAAGGAGGCAACAAATCTGTAAGAATAGAAAGAAAACAGATGAACACAATGAAGACAAAGATAAACAATGCAGAGGCCCCATGCACGTGGCTACAGGCTCTCCAGAGAAAGAGAGGGAGGAAAATGGAGGGTGGAGGATCAGTGAAGCAACAGATGCACAGAGCTGAGGGGGTGAGTCTACAGATTCTAAGCCCAGGCAGATGGAACCAAAAACACATGTTCCCAGGCCCACCCAGCCTTCTGAAGTCTGGAGTAATAGGGATGCGGGGCTGGGACCCAAAGCTTCCAGAGGGGAAGCCTGTGGCCTCCTGCATAGGCTGATGCCTTTCACATTCAAAGGGCCTGGGGTTTCTGGCCTAGGAATCGAGACCTAGCCAGCCAAGCTTAGCCAAGAGATGGCCAGGTAGGGGACGTGAACTTACGGAGCAGCTGTGTGGGGGCAGCCCCAGGAGAGCAGTGGGCTAGAGGGCTTAGAGGTTGGGAAAACCTGAGGATTCCATGAAGGCAGGTGATACCCAAGGGGAGGCAGGAAAACCCCTTCTGTGGAGAAATGCGATTGCAACAGGAAGGATGACAATCTGACTCCAGTGAGAGTATTGATGGCAAGTGGGGAGGGTCACCGGGACTGGTCTCGGGTGGGTCAGGCTCGGTTCCAGCCCTGCTAGGAGTCTGCCTGCTTCAACATCTCGCTGAGGCCGCTCATCCTGAGGCACAGCCCTTAATTCCTGAACTTCAGAGTCACCCTTGGGATGGGCGGGATGAAATGCCAATAACTACCTTGCCATATGGATGGGCGAGGAGACAGAGAAGCAAGTTGGTGGAGGAAGGAATAGGTATCTGTTTAAGTTAAGGCACCACTGCCAAGGAAACTCCTGTACCCAGGGTGGGGGAGAGAAGTGAGCTCAAGTCCCCACATTCCACACGCAGTGGTCATCATCTGAAGTTGGTACCTCGACAGGCAGGTGCATGTTGTGACAGTGTTCCCTACCCCTGAGAGCAAAACAGCAGGTCACAGCTAAGGCCCTTGTCATTTGATTGGTGTTTGATTAAATCACAGCAACCCCCACCCCTGCCACCTTCCCCCTGAGGGGTAGGCAAGGGCTTCCATCTGTGTGGCGCTCACTACAACACGTGGTTGCTGTCCAGCCTCCAGCCCCCTCAATAGCTCCTGGTTCAGCAGTTTCTGGTTCACTGTGAGAGTCAGCCCCCGCCCACAGCTGTGAACCCCTTGAGGGCCAGGTGCAGGTGTGCAGGATGGGACACATGAGACTCACTTTGTGGTTTGTGTTTTTCTTTGCAGTCACCAAAATGGAAGAACTAACCCAGAAATACAAGCTCTTCAGTGACACTCTGCAGAAAGGCCAGAAGGAGTCTGGGAGCAGGAAGCTGTGCCCTGAACAGCTAGGTGGCCAGGCAGGACCGAGCCATCTGCAGTAGAAGTCGTTACAGGCCCCATGTTTTCCAGGCACAGTCTCCAGATGCCTGAGCCTTCAGCTCCTTGGAGAGAGAAGGAGGAAGGGCAGAGGTTAGGCAGGGTGGTATGAGCTGGAAAAAAAAATAAAACCTCAGATTTGAAAAAGTTGCTCCTAGCCCGCGTTTTGCTTTTATGCCCCTGCATGATATGGCCTCCTTTCTTCTGTTGTCTGGCCCGGGCTGAGTAGTGTGCGGTGCCTGCTGCCCAGCTCCCTGTTTCCCAGCCTGGCTGCCCCGAGTTCTAGACCATACCTGACGTGAGCCTCCTGCTACCCTGGGGGGCCAGGGCCCTGCCCCTCTCGTGGCTCCTCTGCCACAGGCACTAGCACCTCTTGGTGCTTCGTACCTTCCCCAGTGACTGTCCAGTTAAGCTTGGCACTGCCAAGTGCTGGAAGTCTCCACCTTGCCATGACACCTATATGCCTGTGACCAGGGCCTGCTCACTGCCCAGCTGCAGGCACCCCCGTGACCAGTCTCAGGGTCCCATGTAAGGCCTCCTCACAGTCCCTCAGCCCCATCCCTTGCACTCACTACATCTGGGATCCAGCAGGCAGGGTCCATGTTTCCTCTACCCTCCTCCCTGGAGCACTTGGTACCAGCCAGGGAAATTCTTGCTGGTGACCTGACTGGTTGTCCAGGAAGCTGCTCTCTAGGCTTCTCAGGGTGACCCAGAATCTTCCTGAGCAGTGTGCCTGTCACAGCCACCTCCCTCCCTTCTAACACGGGAACAGGTACAATTGGTGGAGACCCTGCCTCCTCAGCCCAGTGTCAGGCCTGAGGGGGACCTCCCTTCAAGCGCTTGGCCTGCTGGGGAGGCCCACCCTGGTTGCCAGCCTTAACTTGCACCCGCTCTCTGCTCTGCTCCCTGCAGCTGTACCTTTGATTCCCCGTCTCCTGTGGAGGATGCCGGGCGCTGGGTACCAGGCCTCCTCCTGCTCAAGATGCCTCCACCTGGAGCCCCTGGCCCTGGTTGCCTGCCTGGGGTAACCCCCTGATGGCTATCATGGGAGATGGGAAGACAGGCAGGCCCATGGTCACCATTGCCCAGATGTGCCAACAACTTTACAGGCCAAGTGCTGGCACATCTGGCTCTGGAATGAGGTTCTCAGGTGATGCCGCCTGCTTCCTGGACCAGGGATCGCCTTGCTTCCCTCCTGTCTTGACCGTGTCCTTCCCCCTTGACTGAACATAGTAGGCTGGGAAGGCCCTGGAGCCCAGGGTCTGAGGGGCTGGCTTCATCCCTGCTGCCATGGTCCCGAGGCTGTGGGTGCCACTGAGGCAGTCCCCTGCCCCTGATGCTTACATCGCTCATTCTTCAGAGGGGAAGGATAGGTTTGGCCAAAGCCCAGTCTTTCTTCCTCCTAACCTGGAAGCCTCTGCTATCAGCTAAAGGCTCCTTAGATACTATGTGTCATTGTATCCACGAGGCAGATACCATTTGCCCTTCCTGGCTGCAAGGTGGGCGAGCTGCTGCCAGTCACTGCAGTGCCACTGACACCCCACCCTTAGAATGCATCCTTCCCCTTCATGCGTGAGCGTGGTGGGTGCAAGTGCTTCCTTCCCACTCCAAAATCACTTTGTCCTGAAGAGAGGCAGCTTGGGCCCCTGTGACAGAAAGGAAACTGCGCTCCAGAGAAGGGCCATCTTGCCTTTGTGAGAGGTGCCCCAGTATGGGGCTGGGCATCAAACCCAGGTCAGCCAGGTCTAGCTGCTGTTGCCCAGCCAGCTCAGACTTGGAGACAGGGCCGGGTGGAAGGCTCGGGCTTCCTCCTTGTGCATGTGATGACGCATCCTCAGCTCATGGTTGTCGGCTAGTCGAGCTCCTGGGAGGCTGCTTTCCGATCTGTAAACATGGGGCGTGTGTCCTGGTGGCTGTGAGTGAGTGAAGGGGGGGCGTTTAGCCGGCCACACAGGTCCTGCAGCCTTAGGCCTCTTGTTGCCCAACAGGCAGTTGGGGGCGGGCCACAGCTGCTGATTAAAAGCCACTGATTAAAGGCTGCCCGGAGCAGCCTATGCAGAGACAAGTGCCCAGCAGCCCAGGAAGCCAGCCAGCGTCTGCCCCAGGTAAGCCGGTGTGTCTGGGTTGGCGAGCACAGCCACTGAGAGCCTGGAGGCAGGTAGAGGCCAGCTTGGGACCAGCACCCGAGCACCAGGGAGGCTGGGGAATGACTGTAAGGCTTTTTCAGGTGCCTGCTCCTGGCAGCTGATCCTAGGGGTGCAGACCTGGGCTGCTATGCCTGAGGCTCCTAGGCTCCTGGCCACAGTGTCTCGGTGAAGATACCATCCTGGGCTGTACCTCCCCATGTCCCCGATGACATGGACCTGAAGGCAGGAGGCAGAGGCCTCTGGGCAGGGCTCTGGGCACACACCAGGCCTTTCTTCTGGTGTTTACTAGATGGTACTGGGAATGGCCAAGGAGAGACTAGGGGCCAGAATGGAGGGGTGATGAGACTCTAGGCAAGCCTCATCCTAGACATAAGTAGCAGAGCCTGGTCACTGGGCCCTAGCTCTGGTGGCCCCTTAGTAGTCTCCCTAAATGTGGGTCTTAGAAATTGCTCCTAGAATGTCAAGTTCCATCATGGGGGAACCTTTCCCGTCCCTCAGGTTTTGTGCTTCTTGTTCTGGCAGCTTTAGGTGTCACTGTCCCTGTGTGAATATCACCATGTCTACAGTCACCCGGGCCGAGACCTTTGTCTTCCTGGACCTGGAAGCCACTGGGCTCCCCAATGTAAACCCCGAGATTGCCGAGCTCTCCCTGTTTGCCGTCCACCGCTCCTCTCTGGAGAACCCAGAACGCGATGAGGTTGGCACCCCTGTGCTGCCCCGGGTCCTGGACAAGCTCACGCTGTGCATGTGCCCAGAGCGCCCCTTCACCTCTAAGGCCAGTGAGATCACTGGCCTGAGCATCGAGGGCCTGGCACAGTGCCGGAAGGCTGGTTTCAATGAAGCCGTGGTGCGGACATTGCAGGCCTTTCTGAGCCGCCAGGAGGGCCCCATCTGCCTTGTGGCCCACAACGGCTTTGATTATGACTTCCCCCTGCTGTGCACGGAGCTGCAGCGCCTAGGTGCCCACCTACCCCCGAATACCACCTGCCTGGATACATTGCCAGCACTGCGGGGCCTGGACCATGCCCACAACCACAGCACCCGGGCCCAGGCTTGCAAGGGTTACAGCCTGGGCAGCCTCTTTCGTCGCTACTTCCAGGCCGAGCCTAGCGCAGCCCACTCAGCTGAGGGTGATGTGCACACTCTGCTTATGGTCTTTCTGCACCGTGCTGCTGAGCTGCTTGCCTGGGCTGACAAGCAGGCCCGGAGCTGGGCCCACATCAAGCCCATGTACGCACCGCCTGATGATCTGAGACTCGGGGTCTGAGCGCCAGTGGCTTGGTGACATTGCTGCCCAGGGGGACAAGGCCTACCTCCTGTGTCACAAGCAGTACCAGCCTTGACCTTTCAGCTGGACTCTAAGCTCTGGAGCGCGCACCAGACCAGTACTTCGCTGCCTTGCCCCCATCCTCTTAGCCAGGCATCCTCTCAAGCACGCACTTGCCTGGCCTACCTAGTCCCACAGCCTTACCTTTCACCCACTGGAGTTTGCTGTTTCAAGCTCCCACCTTTCACTCTGTCACAATAAACGTTGCCAACTGTTCACCAGCTGACTTTCTGGTCACACACCCCAATGCACTGCCTAGAGACACAGGCAGTGATTCCATCAGAGCAGCCCCCTACAGTGAGCCCAGGGGTGGGGGAATAGGTGGGGAAGAAAGACATCGGTACTCACAGGCTGTGGACCGAGAGTCGCAGGCCTCCTGCCTTTGCTTCAATTATCACCCCTTCCTTGCACTGTTATCTTAGACCCAAGAAATGAGCGAACAGAGCCTTAGGAACATCTGCTGTGGCCCCGAATCTGTGCCCTGTGGAGAGGTGGAAGAAGGGTTGCTGCCCCAGCCTCCAAGGAGCTCCAGCTTCCTCAGCCCCGAGAGCTGAGCTGACGGGTGCAAAGCCCAGCTCCAGCACTTGCCCCCTGCAGGACCCTGAGCCATCTCCTTCTTCCGGAGCCTCTGTGGCTGCAACAGGATGAAATAATATGATTGGTTGGCAGAGCAACACAGTGCCTGGCGCAATCGGGGAGTAAGGGAGGTGCCCCAGCCACACACAGGGACATACATGCAAAGGGCCCACTGGAGTGGGTAGGGTGAGGGGTATGATGGAGGATCCAAGCTGTGCCCAGAAGCATGCCCAGCTGCATGGCTGACTTGAGGCATATGGAAGAGGTGCGGTAGCTGGTGCAGTGAGGGCGACAGCTAGGAAGGAGTCCATCCTGGGCCCATGTCCCTCATGGCATGGCCTGAAGGAGGGCCAGGAGGCTGCTCTGTGGGGAGGGCACTTCTTGGCAGCTGCTTCAGCTGGGCTTCTTGGGGAGCCAGCTAACCTGCTTCTGGGGCACCCCCCTTGTGTCACCAAACAATGGGGCAAGCAGGGGAAGGATGTCTGAGAGACGGGGAGAGCAGGAGAGAAGGGGTGTGATGACCACACCTGAGAATGACTTGCAGGAGCAAAGCCTCGAGTCTTGATCCAGCTGGGCCCGTTTGGAGAACCCTAAGTAGGTCAAAGTGACTAGAGCCACTACAATGTGCAAGGTGGCAGAATTGTGAGACCAGATCACAGGTAGTGGCCATGTCAGGTCATCCTCATTTCCTAAGCCAGAGATTCTGGAATGACACTGAGGGTAATGGGGAGCAACACAAGGGGTTGTAAACAGAAGAGGGGCAAGATTTAGTTTCTGTTTTACAATACCTCTCAGGTTGCTATGTGGAAAAGACACTAAAGCAGACTCAGAGGCAGGGGGAAAGCAACAGGGAGGAAGGTGTAAAAGGGGTCAGGGGCCTGGTCGAAGACATAATGGAAGGGGGGTTGGGGAGGGTGCGAGATAAGGGAAAAGCCAGCAGGGACTACTTTGGGAGTGTGTTCCGTGCACTGCTGAGCTTCCTGAGGACGGATAGCTGGCTCCCTGCCCCAGGAGAGCACCCACCCGGGAGAGTGTCACAAGGCCGGGACAGGGTGGGGCCTGAGGTCAAGAGCCTGCACCAGGCAAGAGCTGACAGAATTGGGGCACCACGAGAATATAGGCAGCAGGGCTGAGTCCCCTTTGTCAGGCTGGCCAGGCTCCAGGCCACAGACTCACTGAGTAGGTGATGCCAAGAGAGTCCCCTCTCACTTGGCAGGCAAACCAGAGGGGCTGGACTCCAGGCCCTGGTGAGCAGGTCAGCACCCCAATTTGTGACCACTGCTACCATCCCAGAGTGGTGTCCAGTTTGGTCTACTCTCATCTCTTGCAGACCCAGGTCCCTCTCCCTCCCTTACCACTCTGGGTTCTCCTGACCTCACAGTGGCCTAGTCTTGGGTGCTCTCCCCGAGCCCATGCTTAAACTGTCCAGGCCAAGCTTCTTGCCTTCTGTGCTACACAGACAGGCTGGGGCCTGCCCTACTGCTTCCTGAAAGCAGTGATGTGCTGACACATGGGTGACAGCAGCTTTCCAGGAAAGTAAGTGTAAACCACGCTCTCTCTGTCTCTGTCTCTCTGTGTAGGTAGATAGATATGTGTATATGAAGATATACACACAAACATGTAAGTTTATTGTAAATGGTAGTGATAGAAAGGATGTAAGCCCACAATTTACAAATACTGAAATCTCCAATATATACCAAATACGTGATCACGTATACAATACACTATGTATACCTTTCATGTGGCCAGTTGATTCTCACAAAACCCCTTTATTGACTTTTTTTTTTTTGCCAAACTCTTGTAGCTGTACCAGACCCATGGTTGCAACTGACGAAAGAGCATGGCTCCCACATTACTGTTGGTTGATATTTTTGTTTGTCTGAATGAGTAAGACAAAAGTGAATCAACAAAGACATATGTCAGAGCTTCACATGTTCATTGGTGATATGAGTGACTCCTTTGCTGAATTGGGTAATACTTTTTGATTCTGGAAAAGCCTCTCTTTCTTTGTTTCTTTTTTCTTTTCGCTATTCACAGTGGAATGACTACAGACTCAAGTGTGCGTAATCCACCAAACAATAATAGATGAAGCTTTGGTTTGCAGTGTGCGATGATTCTCATGGAGTAAATACTTCACCAGGCCAATTTCAGGCTATACGATATCAGTGAATGTGAAGTTGGGAAGAGATTCCCAGGAGCACACTGGAACACGGATTCCCACCAAATAGATGCAATAGGTAACAGTAAAATGTGATGAAGACGAGGGTTTTGAGTATCTTCTTTATTTTTATTATAATTGAAGGGGAAGTTTATAATTTAATTTTTAATAATGGCGGTATTTAACTCAGTACTCAAAATTCCTGAAAATTTAACATCTATTAGCATGGTGAAAAAAAAAAAAAGAACCTGACCATACAAAGTGGTTGTGGAGATGTGGGGAAACTGGGACTTTCAAACACAGCTGGGGGGAATGTAAGTTGGTATTGTAACCGAATGCAGGTCCAGCTGCCTGCTGCTGCGAAAGCCAATACTCCAGAGGCAGGTGCTGATGTAAAGGGAAGTGGTTTATTTTCAGGTGCCGGCCACCTGGAAGACGGGGAACCCACATCTCAAAGCCCATCTCCTGGAAGATGTGGGACTCAGGTCACAAACACCATCTCCGCATTCCAGTTGAGGCAGAGATTTTCAAATGGAGGGAGAGGGGAAGATAACAAAGAGATCAAGGGAGAGGGTCGTAAAGTTCTCTGCGTGCAGATGAGCACAGTCCATTCTGATAAGGCCAGTGATGGTCCGACGTGCGTCATCCTGGTTCAGATAGCCCGGCTTTCCCTCATCCTGGCTTCCTGTCATCCCGGATCCACAGCTGGAGGTCAGCAAATCCCCTCCAGCTGGGATGCCTTGAGGTCAGCATTTGTATCTTTTGAAGTTAATTCCTAGGATTCTTATAGAAACATGTTGTTGATCTGTAAGCTACATATCGGTCAGAGTCAGCATTTAGATAAATAATGTCAAAAGAATGGTGGGGTGGGTTACAATTTCCTTCTGTTACAGTTTTCCACTGTTATATCTCCTTTCTCATGTATGTGTTTCATTCGTCTTTTCAAGGAAAAAACCCAAGATTTTGATTTCTGCTTTTATTTTCTGCTTCGTTAAGTTCAGCTTTTATCTTTATTAATTCCATTTATTTTCTTTTGGTTTAGTTTTTTGTTCTTTTTTAAAATTTCTTAAGAGGAAGTCTAACCTCCTTTGTCACCTTCCATCTTGAATAACTCAGATGCTCAAAGCCTGCAGTCTCCCCCTGAATGACAGTTTCCTGCGTCCCATGGTTTTGCTAGTTAACATTCCTCTTTGCTTTGTATTGGGGAAGGTTCCTAATTTTGCTCTTCATTTCTTCACCAATCTAGTGCTTGCCTAGTACAGTTTATCTAAGTCATTAAGACTTTGTGGTCATCTTTTATCATGTATTTCTAATTGTACTGGATAATGACCTGAAGATGTATTGCTTAAGGTTGTTTGAGGGCTGTACAACTTTTCTAGGGGACACAATTTTATAACATTACATTAAAACAGCCCATTAAAATTTCATTTTATTGATATCTTTCTCCCATTCAGTAGTTTTTTTTCTATGCAGTTAACTGATGTGTGTTCATGTTTATAGCTTTATGACTGGATCAGGTAGGGTTCTCCGGAGAAACAGAACCAGTAGGATGCATATATAAGGAATTGACTTATATGTGCACCCTACTGGTTGCATCCACATGGTTGTGGGGGCTGGCGAGTCCAAAATCTGCAAGATGGTCCAGAGGGCTGGGGACTTAGGGAATGGTTGCACTGAAATTGTTTTCAAACTTCAGTTTATTTTTATTTTTTGTTGAATTTATTGGTGTGGCATTGGTTAGTAAAATTACATAGGTTTCAGGCATACAATTCCATAACACATCATCTGTAGATTGTATTGTATGTTCACCACCCCAAGTCAAGTCCCCTTCCATCACCATTTATCCCCCCTATATACCTTCTTCTACCTGCCCTCCTTTCCCTCTGGTTATCACTATACAAGGGTTGCATTTTTGAGTGCAAAGTCCATCTGGAGGCAGAATTCCTTCCCCTTTGGATGAATATCAGTGTTTTTCTCATGAGACATTTAGCAAATTGGATACAGCCCACCCACATACGGTGGGTGATCTGCTTTACTCAAAGTCTACTGATTTCAGCGTGAAGTCATCTACAAAATCCCTTCACAGCAACATCTAGACTGATTTCTGACCAAAAACTGGGCACTCTAGATTAGCCAAGCCAAGGTGCTGTGGACAATGAAGCAGCACAAAAACTGTCATGTGGTCTTTCTTTTCTAGGCTTTATCTCTTTGCCTATCATCCATCCATGAAGCCTGGATCCTCGCCCTAGGCCCCAGATCCACAGTCTCTCACTGAGGTCCCCTCTTCCCTAGACCCTGCCCACCCAGAGTCCTCTCCACAAATGTGGAAATGAAAGCAAACAGCTTTGCTGCTGAATAAACATTCAACAGAACTGCCGCCATGCCCACGTCAGGCGGTCCATCAAGGAGACCACAAATCCAGAAGGAAACCCCGGCCCTTTATCTAGCCAGGCAGATGCTTCTCCAGATATAGCCCATACTAGCCCTGGCTGGGTGATTCAGTTGGTTGGAGAGTTGTCCTGTGCACCAAAAGGTTTCGGGTTGATTGATCCCCGGTCCAGGCACACATAGGAGGCAACTGATCAATGTTTCTTTCTCTCTCACTTCCTCTCTCTCTAAAATCAGTAAATATATCCTCTGGTGAGGATTAAAAAAAACCATAGCCCACTCTGGTTGGTCACCTGGTAATCAGGGCGGTCATCTGGGCATTCTCTCTGCTTTAGGCAGGTAGGTAGGTGATGGAGCCAGGAGCAGAGCAGGGCACTACCTTCTTTGAGGTTTGCATTTGAAAGAGGTACTTCTTCTTTTTTAAAAAAAGATTTTATTTATTTATTATAGAGAGATGGGGAAGGGAGGGGGAGAAAGAGAGAGAGTGAAACATCAGTGTCTGGTTGACTCTAGCACACCCAATACTGGGGACATGGTCTGCAACCCAGGCATGTGCCCTGACTGGGAAAGAGGTACTTCTGAGCCCTTGAGAAGATCCTTCCTGGGCTATGAGGCTGGCAAGAGGCTTGTCACTATCTACTGAGAGCCCCGGAGCTCTTGGGCCCAGAGGGCTGAGCTGGGGCTAAAGGCTGCTACATGCCTGGCCCTTTCCTCTGTGCTGTGAATGCCCCGGAGGACAGTCAGGCAGCTTTCTGCTGGATGGAGGCCTCAGCTTCCTGCTCCAGTGTCCCAGGTGGATTGTGCCTTCTCCAGAAAGCTTCCCTGCCATCTTTCTGCCTCTTCTCACTGCCACCGACCAACCTGAACAAAACCAGTGCTCTCGTGGGGTGCTTTTGGCAGGCCTGCTGATAACTGTTCCTGTGGCTGGCATCTTTAGGAAGCTCTAGCTTGGTGCTGTCACCTGAAGTGGTAAGCCCACACCATCCACATAGGCTGTTGTATGGGATGACTGGAGGGGCGGAGGCCTAGAGGACGGGGACCAGGCAAGAAAGGGAATTTGGGGAGTTCAGAGATAAGGTGTGAGCAGCCAGAGGACCAGCCTTGGAGAATGATGGTGGATGATGATGGCTAGCAAGGACCAGCCAATGGGCCAGGAAGAACAGGAGTGCAAGGAGGCAGGAAAGCTGGACTTTTCAGCAGGTTCTCCTGCTGACAGCTAGAAACCTCTTTGCTTTCTGACTTCAACCCAGGCAACCTGGGTGTATGGAGCATTTTGCCCAACCACCAGGTGTGTCAGGTTGAGAACCTGAAAATCATGCTCCTGGAGAAAGAGGAGGAAGAGCAAGGAAGCACTGACCTTTCCCTCATGTTTCTACTCTGGCCCAGGCCCCACAGGGGTGGCAAGGAATATTCATCAACCGGGAGGGAGCCTCTACTCTTAGTGGTATGCTCATACTTTGCTGTGGGAGAGCTGGGGTCCTGGGTTCTACCTCTCCACCCTTCTTTGTTTGCCAACTCTGTGATGAGCAGAAGTTACCCAACAGGCCTGAGTTTCCTCATCTGAGATAAGGGAGATAAGACAGTAAGATAAGACAGTATTGCCAGAAGGATGGATTGTACCCAGGGCCCAGCACATAGCAGATGGACAGAGAATGTCAGCTATGATTATAGCTGCAGTTATTTTGAGCCCTGTACTAACTTGACGCTTGGCTTGTACTCTCCTTGTCATGGCTTCCAAGCCTTCTCGGAGGAGAGACACTTGGACAGAGACTTGATTGAGGTGGACATCTGGAAAAGGGCAGTCTAGGAAGAGGACACAGCCAATGCAAAGGTCCCAGGCAGCGTGTTGGTTTCCATACACTTGACTGAGGCAGTGGCTGCCTCTGCCCTACTACCGGGATCCCTCCTCTCAGCTCCCTGGGGTCCAGCCACACGACATCCAACACAACAAGTATTTTCCTGTCTCTACTGGGCTGAATGGGGGCCTCTGAAAAGATCCATCTATGTCTTAATCCCTGGACCTATGAATGTGACCTTATTTAGAAAAAGGGTCCCTGCAGGTATAATTACATTAACAATCTTGAGATGGGTTCTAAATCCAATGACAAGTGCCCTTATAAGAGACACATAAGGAGAAGACACAGAGACAAAGCAGACCACATGAAGACATAGGCAGAGACTGGAGCAATGTGGCCACCAGTCATAGGGTGCCTGGAACTATCAGAAGCTGATAAAACTAAGGAAGGACCCTTCCCTAGAGCCTCTGAAGGGAGTGTGGCCCTGCTGACACCTTGATTTTGGACTTCCAGCCTGTAGAACAGTGAACAACAAAGTATCTGTTGTTTTAAGGCACCCAGTTTGTGGTACTTGTTATGGCAGCCCCAGGAAACCAACACACTGCCTGGGACCTTTGCATTGGCTGTGTCCTCTTCCTAGACTGCCCTTTCCCAGATGTCCACCTCAATCAAGTCTCTGCCCAAGTGTCTCTCCTCTGAGAAAGACCCTCTCTGACCACCCTTTCACCCTATCCACTGCTCCCCTGCTATATTTTTCCTCCCTGCCTGTAGCATGCCTGTCACTAGAAAGACAGCCTTCTCTGAGACAGCAGGCATGTTGTCTTGCTCACCACTGGGCCTCTGCATCTAGCCCAGGGCCAGCACAGAGCAGGGATGAAAGGATGAAGAGTCTTTTCATCTTTATCACAAGGAAGAAAACTGAGGCACATGGCATCTGACCAAAGAAAGCACTATTGGCACTGCTCCCAGGTCCCAACCCTCAGCTCTCTGGAGAGCAAATAGCTGAGAACCAAGATGGGGGGGGTCAAGGCTTTTGAAGTTCCCAAAGCAGGATTTCACAGCATTTTTCTTTTGTAAAATCCTTTTCATAAAATTAAATGACTTTGATGTGATTTTATCTTTGGATATGCTAAGTGTAAGGAATCATCCCCAAATGGGCCAAGTTGGGAAAATGGGAGGGCCAGCTGGATTCCCTCTAGTTTGGGGGAAATCCAGGTGGCTGGAGTGAAAAGAGCTGCGGTGCCGAGGTTCTGTGAATCTGGGCAAGAATCTGTTGCTTACTAGTGGGGAGGCCTACAACAGCTCCTCTCCATCTCTGAGCCTCAGTTTCCTCACTTATAAACAGGGGTCAGGATAGTACTCACTTCAGCCGTGAGAACATGCAAGTGAGTATATGCAGAGTGCTGACATGTGGGGAGGGAGCTCAAGCAAGGTTGACCTCCTCTCTTGCTGGCACACTGCTTCCCAGCCTCTGAGGTTTTAGGCATAAAGAGCTGAGGTCCACAGGTAGACAGCAAGGTGTCAGCATGGCTAGGCTCCTTCCAGAAACTCTAGGGGAGGATCCTTCCTCATGTCTTCTAGCTTCTAGTGGCCCCAGACATTCCTGGGCTTATGACCCCACCCCTTAACTCTCTGCCTCCATCTTCACATGGCCTTTTCTCCCTGTCCTCTCTTAGAAAAACACCAGTCATATTGTATGAAAGGACTGACCTACTCCAGAATGACCTCATCTTAACTATTTATATCTGCAAAGATCCTATTTCCAAGATCTTGAGATAAAGTTGCAAAGTATTGGGGGTTAGACCTTCAACATATCTTTTGGGGGGGAGGTCCAAAATTCAACTCATAACACCACCCAATACCCATTCCAACCATCTTTTGGGATAAGACTCCAATTTTGTTCAGTTCATCAGTGTTCTTGGCCTCAGATGACAGGTCATGACAATCCTGTCCCCTGCTTTCCCAGCCTTTCTTCCAAGTCAGGGTACCATGTTATACAGTTCTGGCTGAGACCTAAGTGATAGCCTGCTTGGCAAGCTTCTGGGACTTTGTTGCTTTCTTGATAAAAGGGCACAGATGCAGTTGGCCTTGCCCTTTGCTTCTTTTGTCCTTGGATGTATATGTGATGGCTGGAGCTTTGGCAGCCATTTTGTGATCAAGAGGCAAAGCTAAGCTAATTAGAGAGAAGCCAGTGCTTTGCTGCTGAACCAGTGCCAGCAAGCTACCTTCAGATTCTCTACGTGAAAAAAATTAAATATCTAATTATTTAATCCACCATAGTCAGATTTCTTACTACTTGTGGCCGCTTTCCTAACTAATACTCTATGTTTGTTGGTTCCTCCATCCTACTCCCATAATCTAAGGAGATAACTGAGGTATCTTCTACCCAAGTGCACAAGCATTGCAAAACTACTCTCCTTCTCAACCTTGCTTTCCTCTTTCCTCCTTTGTCCTTCTCTCCCCATCCTTTCTCTGCCTACCTGGCTCATTCTCCCTCTACCTCTTTTCACTCTTTTCCCACTTAACTAGCCAAAATATAGAAGGAAACTATATTACATTTTATGTGAAGAATATTCTGGAAAAAACACAAAAATGTAATTTGATTTCTATTTCCTTATTTCAATTTGATTTTGTTTTTCTGTTAGAAATCTTTGCTAAAAAAAGTTTAAAAAATCTTGGAACAATGATAAGTTTTCAGACCAATAAACATGGGATACACAGCTCTGTTTTATATCAGGGTCAATGCCATAATCAAAGCTAAACGAAGGCATCATAGCAACAAATACGTGCTCCTGATTGTGAATGTATGCAAGACATATGCCTTACTTACCCTCACATCCCAGCACACAGTTAAATGTGCATTGTGTCTCTGGGGAACAGGACTACAGGGAAATTAAGGAGGACTGAAGCAATAGCATCAAAATCAGTAACTGCATAAAGGGATAAATCTGATAACACAAGTATAAGACCTGGACTCTGAAACCACAAGCCATTACAAAGATGAACTAGAAAAGGCCCCTGAATGAAGACATATGCTATGTTCACAAATTGAAAGGCTCAGTACCATTCAGATCTTGGTCCTCCACAAAATAATGTATAGGTTCACTGCCACCCCAGCCAAAATCCCAGCAGGCTTTTTTCCTCCATAGAAATGACAAGGTATTCTAAAACTCATGTGGAAATATGACAAACTTTGTATAGACAAAGCAATTTTGAAAAAGAACCACGTCAGGACACCCAAATTACCTGATTTCAAGACTTATTACAAGCCAAATGAAATAAGGGAGTGTAACACTGGCAAGAAGATAGACAAACAAATTGATAGAGCACCTCTGAAGAGTTCAGAAGTGGACTCACACACAGCCAACTGATTTTCAACAAAGGTGCCAAAGCAGTTCAAGTGGGGGAAAAGATCACCTTTTCAACAGACAGGGCTGGAAGAACTAGATATTCATATAGAAAGAAATGAACTGGGAATTCACCTCACACCATATACAAGAATTAACTTAAAGTTAAGAATTAACTTAAATGTAAGAGCTAAAACTATACAACTTCTATAAACAGAGGATCAAATCTTAATGATTTGAGTTTTGCAAATATTTCTTAACTATGCTGCAAGAAACATAAACTATAAAATCTAAAACTCATAAATTGGACTTCATCAAGGTAAAACAACTTATCTTCAAAAAACCATTGTCGTGAAAGTAGAAAGGCAAGCCATAGTCTGAAAAAAGATCTTTGCAGAACACATATTTGACAGTCTTGTATCTAGAACTCTTGCAAGTTAACAATAAGACAAACAACCCAAATGAAAAATGGGCAAAAGGTTTGACCATACACTTCACCAAAGAAAATATATGAATGGCAACAAGGACATAAAAAGGTACTCAACGTCACTCATCATTAGGGAAATGCAAACTAAAACCATAATGAGATCACACTTCACACTCACTAGGATGGCTAGAATCAAACAGATGGACAATAACAAGTGTTGGGGAGGATGTGAAGTCCCACTCCTCATACACTGCTGGTGGGAATGTAAAATGGTGCAAGTGCTTTGGAATACAGCTTTGCAGTTCCTCAAAAAGTTAAACAGGATTACCATATGAGTCAACAATTCCACTCCCAGGCATATGTATACCCAAGAGAATGGAAAACATGTCCACACAGACACTGGTATACAATTGTTTATAGCAACTTTATTAGCCATGGTCCAAACCCAGAAAAAACCCAAACACTGTGGTCCATGCATACAATGGACTAATAGTCAGCAGTAAAATTTTAATATTGATACACATACAACAACCTGGATGAACTTCAAAACCAGTACACTGAGGGAAAGAGGCCGGACAAGAAAGAGTGCATACAGCAGGATTCCATTTACATAGAATTGTAGAAAATGCAAACTAATGACCAGTGACAGAAAGCAGAGCAGCAGGGTGGAAGGCAGGGAGGAACAAAATGGAGGGAGCACTGAGGAGACCAAGTAACTTTTGGGGGTGACGGATGTATACGTTCACTGTTTTCACTGTGGTGATGTTTTCATGAGTGTCCACATCAAAACTCCTCCAAGTGTATGTTTTGAAGATGTGCAGTTCCTTGCATGCCAATTATACCTCTATAAAGCTTACAAAGAAAAATTAATCAGCAATCTCCAAACCCTGGAGGGCTGCTATGTTTGAAACACATTGGTGTTAGCATAACAGGAAACCAGTTACAAATACTATGGCAAGTGGGGATTCCCAAGAATGTTAATTGAGGCTGCTTGTGTCAAAGCCTCACTGGTAGTAGACCGCTGCCATCTACATGCATGTGTTGACACCAAATTGGCATCCAAACCATCTACATATACAGTGTGTATACTAGGTGGTTGTCAATGTGTCAATTCACACACTCTAGCAATTATGTTTTTTATATTAACTTCCCTGCCTCAATCTTAGAATACTTCTGTGATGTTTTTAAAAATTGTCTCCCGTCCTGGCTGGTGTGGCTCAGTGGATTGAGTGCCAGCCTGCAAACCAAAGGGTCACTGGTTCAATTCCCAGTCAGGGAAAAGAAAAGAAAAAATTAAGAATCAGCAATCTCCCCAGTGGGGGGCACACGAGAGGCAACCACACATTGATGTTTCTCTCCCTCTTTTTCTCCCACCCTTCCCCTCCATCTAAAAATAAATAAAATCTTGGGAAAAAATGAAAACAATAAAAAGTAAAAATTGCATCTCATCAGGAACTAGCTAGAGTCCAAAATTCTTCCTCTGGCATCCCAGGCTCTCTGCACTCTGGTTCTAATGACCTTTAACCTCCAATTGTCCTACAGCAGGTCCTCTGCCTTTGTAAGGTTCCCTAACACACCATATGCCCTCCCTTCTTCCCTCTACCCCACTTCTGGAAGTTCCTGGATCTCTACTTCCTGTCTTGAGAGCTCACCTGGTACTTCCTACTCTAGCCTCGAGACACAACTTGTCATGCTTTAATACCTAACAAGGTGTACACTTAGCACCCCCAGCTGAAAGTCTGCTGTGTCTCCTTGGCTGAGTAAAGGAGTGACCGTTTGGGGTCCTGGCTTGTCCTAGATGCTTCATGGGAGTCGGCTCTGAAACCAGCATCCTGCTGTACCCATGCTGCCATAATGCCAGAGAGAACACATTCAGGAGTGAGAGTAAACCATTCAGTAAACATTTGGGACCTAAAGATGCTGAGTGGCAATGGCAATGAAACCTTCAAGGGCCCCTTTCTCAGGCCTGGTTTCTCCTCCCTTGGAAACAAATCTGGGATTCCAGCCACTTGCTCTCAGGGAGCACAGCCTTTCCTTATTTCTTTGTTGAAGGCACCGGTAGCTTTGCCAAGCAGAGAAACTCTTACAGGCACTCTAAGGTCCTAGTATACCAGCCATGATTGGAAAGAGCTAAGCGCCCAGGCCTACTTAGAGCCCCAGACGTGGTTGTTGCCATTAGCCTAGCACGAGGCCACGCGTGGGTGGGGCCCATAAGGGCAGATGGGGCTGGGCCAACCAAAATTGCCATTGGACAGTATCTGGTAGCTCAATGACCATTGGACACAAAGGGCAGAGGGAAGGGCCAAGGACCCCAATAATTTCTGGGGGAACCAGAAGGTAGAAAGAGATTGAGGCACCACCAGTAGGCAAGGCCAGGGGAAGGGGCTTCTGGGCCTGCAGGACAGAAGAGTGTCCATGCTGG
The DNA here is from genome assembly GCF_021234435.1 of Artibeus jamaicensis. NCBI lineage: Eukaryota > Metazoa > Chordata > Mammalia > Chiroptera > Phyllostomidae > Artibeus > Artibeus jamaicensis. The sequence goes on from NW_026521282.1 coordinate 1,272,120, forward strand.
AGTCCCTCTACAGACAGACATCAAGAAGCAAACAATGGGAAGTTGAAGACGAAGCTGCCCTCTCTACAGGGCCACATGAGGCCAGACGGCGTACCCACAGTGATGAGTGTGGATGCTGCCATGTTGCCTGAAGAATGGCAACAGAATTGTGTTTCTCAGGGGACTGATGTGGTGCTTGACCTTTCCCAGTCTGAGTCACGGTGTCTGACCAGCTTCAGGTGGCTGTTCCTGATCCCTACACAGCTGGCTCTCAAGGGTTTCTGCTTTATTTATGCAGGGGGCTGAGAGATGTCCAAACACAGCAGCTTTAGCTTTCCCCCATAATTCCATGCTTATTGTCTTTCCTGACACCTTTAACCCAGCTGGTATTTGGTTACTTTAGACCATCTGATGGCTACCGGTACATGGAGATATTGCCATAGCATTTAAATAGCTCTTGGAAAGTGCCTACAGTTTCAAAGGTCAAATGGCCCACAGACTCAGATGTGTCATGCGTCATAAGTTAACCTGATGTCTTGTTGTTGTAAATGTCACTTATCTGGGTAAGCATCAGGGCACTCTAAAACCAGAATGAAAGTGCGTAGCATCTCTCCAAAAAAATCCACTTTTTGCTTAAAACACCCATACATTACCCACTCCCCCGACCTAGTCATCTTTGCCTGTGGGTTCCAACATGAAAAAAGGAGTTCACACTAATAATTAAGTCATCTTAAAATAAATAGAAGTTTCTAAAATCTAAAAACACATCAGGTTAGCTCACCCAGTAAAACCAATGGGGAGATCCAAGCCTTCTTTATTAAAGCTGGTAAATGACTGGCCTGTAAGAGCAAAATTGTTCACTCTTACCAATTCCCATCATGTGGCAGCTGCTGCCCCAATCCTGGTCAGGGCAATGGTTGAACAAGACTGGAGTCTAAGCACAGGGCCTCCTGCCACTGTGCCCTGCCCTGCATGGGGACTGGTTTCCTGAATTCATGCCACATGCAGCAAAGATTGTCTGCGCTTTGGGAAACATACATTTCCCAATGACCTCTCCATGGACCTCAGACACTGTTCCCAATACTTCTTTTTCTACTAGAAAACCCAAAGTTGCAGAGACTTTCAACTGCCTCAAGGTAAGGCTAAAGCTGACTACAGTCTAAAACCTGAGTTCAATGTGCTAAGGGGGCAATATTTATTTCACAAGCATTTACTTAATTACCAAGCACTGGGCTTGGCAACTAGGGCACAAAGATGAATGTGACACACAGAGCAGAAGGCAATCAAAGAATGAGGTGGTATGGGCCCAGTGAAGTAGGCTGTGCGATAGCAAATTACAAGAACTTCTCATAAGTCAGAGGTATGGAAAATCCTTTCAATATATCTATATAAAACACCTATATTTACACTTACACTTATATTTCTCACTTCTGGAGTTGTCCTAGCAACTGGAGCTCCAAGAAGCATGTCCAGAAGGAATCCTGTACTTTCAGGTCTTCCCACCTTCTTCTGATGGGTCTTTGACCTTCCCCCCTCTTGCAGAGAAGGTAAGCTTGCTCCTTGCAGGCCCGATGGGTGGCCTGCAGAACATCTACTATCTTTCTGTCCTCAGGTGCTCTGTATAACAGACCAGAGCCCCTGGGAGTGAAGAGGGCTGGAAGGAGGTGGCAAGCCAACCAGGATGCTAGATTGAGAGTACCAAGAGGCATAACTCCTGAGCCCAGCTCTGGAGACAGCACAGGTGGAACAGGACAGAGCTTGCCAGCAGCTGCCTCTTGGCCAGTGTGAGCTTTCTCCTTGAGAACCTCCCTTAGCCTGCAGTAAAGTGCCATTTGAAGAGTCTGTTCTGTTTCCACAGGGCTAAGGGGGAGGAGTGAGAACAGTAACTAGGCTTGCCACCACACCAATCGTGTTAAGCCTCAGGAGGTGAGGTCCTTTTCTGCTCTCTGAGTACTTCTCAAAGGGTTGGCGGGGGTTGGGGGTGGGATCTTATTTCAAGAGCAATTCCCTGACACTCTCATATGGCAAAAATCTCAATCTTCAACTTACATTATCCCAAACGCAGTAACATTCAAAGCAACTGAACCTCCAATATTTTAAGAAATGTCATGTGAAGACAGATCCAATGAGAGAGCCACAATTGGGCACTCTCTGTGCAAATTCCTAACACATCTTGCTTTCTTCCTGATGGGCACAAGCCATAAAGGGTGGCTATTTGGGTTGGGACGGGGAGCAGCTATGTTTCAAGCTTTAGGCACTGAGGGTGGGGAGGAAGGACAGAGAAGCCAGGGTGGCCTTTGATGGTGGGGTGGGAGGTACAGAAGGTAGCAGGACAGTAGGCAAGCCTGAGGGTCTGGTGGGCAGGGAGGAGACTAAAGGCAGCAGGGCAGCTGGTGGAAAATGTTGCCATGCTGCAATGTCTTGCCTGGAGCCTGCTGCTTCAAGGGACCGGAGCAAAAGGGCTTTTTTCGGGGGAGGAGATGCCGAGGCCCTGGGCCTCATCCTCTATGCAGGCCCCTGGCCAACAATCCCCAAGACACCCCCTCCCAAGCTCTGAGCTCTGAGAAGATGGGGTCTTGGGTGCTGCTCCTCTGAGAAGCAGCAACTGGGGACACATATTAGAAGGCTGTAGTTTTCAGGCACAAAGACAAATGGCCAGGAAAAAGAACGGGTCACTGCTCAACATGACAGCAGGGTGTCCTGTGCCTTCTCACAGAGCAGAGGTTGACAATGCAGGCATGAGCAGTCCACAAGAACATTTGCCCAAGTCCATTTTCAGACCATTTCTTGATGAATTTGGGGATGTCACAGTCAAGCCACAGCCTACTTGTAGAGCTCACAATTTTGAATTTCTTCAAGTCCCTTCCACTTATAAGCTTTTAAAGGATTAAAGTGCTTTTAGTATCTTCAACCTGGAAATGCTGATGAGTTTTGGGGTGAAGCAAATGACCCCCCATGAGAGAAAATAAACCATTTCTCCATAACGCAAGGTACTTATGCCCTTGGGGTAGCCCTAGCCACAGGTTTCCTCCTACTCACAGCACAAAGTCCTGATGGGTTTTCAAGAGCTCTTGCAGCAGCTCACACATTGGCTCCACATGTATGCATACCTGTGCACATACATGGCAGCCTGTAATTAGCTCAAGGCAGAGGCTACAGTGAAGTCCCTGCCTCAACTGCATCATCAATGACAGAATGGAGGGGAGCAGGGCACCCAAACCTCCCATGGACAACCTTATCAGATGGCACTGTGGGCAGCCGTGCATTCAGAATCTATTCTCTGCTTCTCATCTGCAGGGTGGGGCTCTTCAATGGGACTTTTGAGGGCCAAAGATGCTGGTACTTTTTCACAGTCACTCTCCTCCGAACCCTTCCTTCCATGGCGAATTTTCTGATACTGACGGAGCTGCAATTTTGTCTTAAGAGCCTTGCCACACTTGCCACATTTGCCACATGTGCAGGGCCTCTCGTCACTCTTGCTACAGGCCTTCCCACACTCATGCACCCGCCGGTGCTCCAGAAGAAGTGAGCTGCTCCGGAATACCTTCCCACAGTCTTGGCACTCGTAGGGCCTCTCATCACTGTGAACTGCCTGGTGCTTGAAGAGGTTGGATCTTCTGCTGAATGTCTTCCCACACTCACTGCACTCATAGGGCTTCTCACCACTGTGTACCCGGCGGTGCTGACTGAGGCCTGAGCGCCCCCGGAAGGTCTTCCCGCACTCCTTGCACTCAAATGGCTTCTCCCTGCTGTGGATGCGCTGGTGGTGAATGAGTTGAGAGACACCCTTGAAGGCTTTTGGACACTGGCTGCATGTGTAGGGTTTCTCGCCACTGTGGGTACGCTGGTGCTCAATGAGGTTGGAACTCCTGCTGAAGGCCTTCCCGCACTCATTGCACTCATAGGGCCGTTCACCACTGTGGATGCGCTGGTGTTCCAGCAGAGCAAAGCTGCGCCGGAAGAGTTTCCCACACTCTGGGCACTTGTAGGGCTTCTCACCACTGTGGATAATTTGGTGCTTGATGAGGTTGGAGCTGCGTGTGAAGGTCTTCCCGCACTCATCGCACACGTAGGGCTTCTCACCGCTGTGGATACGCTGGTGCTCCAGGAGGGCGAAGCTGCGCCGGAAGAGTTTCCCACACTCAGAGCACTCATACGGCTTCTCAGCACTGTGGATTATACGGTGCTTGATGAGGTTGGAGCTCCGGCTGAAAGATTTCCCACACTGCTGACACAGGTACCGCTTCTCTGCACCTTTGGAACATTGTTGCCTTGAGACCAAATTCTGCCTAATGTTGTGGTTACTTCTTTGCACCCTTTCTCTTTCCTCACCCCTGCTGGAACCTGTCTCTGGAGAATGAGCATGTTTTTGTCTCCGCTCAAGTGTTTCCTCTGGCAGCCTGGATACCTGGCCCTTGCTGCTACCCTGAAGAGTGGCTCCTGCAAATTCTTTTGGACAACATTTCTCCTTGGAATGTAATGTTTGGCTCTTGATCCTTTCACCTGTAAAAACAGAGAACACCAACCAGTGTTGCTCCCTCCTTGGACCTCTATTTAGGGTTTGTTCTCCACCCTCACCCTAATGCCAAGGCTGAGAACAGATGAACCATGAGATGATTGCGGGCAGGCAGACAGGAGAGCAAGAAGGGAAGAAGTGATCTGAGACAGCAGTAGGTGCTCCCTTCATCTGGTGCCTCCATGGGGAGAACTCATTGGGTCATTTAAACCAACCACAGAAGAGAATTTTCCACCCAAAGTGGCTGTACCTCCCTCTATTGGCTGCTGCTTTTGCAAATACTAAGCATCTTATACTCACCTGCCTGTATCCCTGTGGCAGCCCTTTTCCTGTTGATGTCAGCTGCCCAGGGCCCTTCCCCTCGTTCTAACAGGGAGACCAGGTGAGGCTTGGAGGATGAAAGTCCTGTTCATGGAAACGAAGTAGATCAGTCACTCCTGAACTCAGCCCAGCCTCAGTATCTTCAGGAACAGGGAACAAAGGACTCTCCCAAAAGTGCCACTGGGTGGGTCCAGAGAAAGGGCAGGGTCCCTCTAAGGAAGCAAAGGGCTCTAAAGTATATAGAAGCCAGGCAGGCAAAGGGGATCTTAACTAATTGGTGATTTGGGCTAAGAGGATAAAGATGTTATTGTATTATTTGGCCTGCAGGAAGGGTAGCAGGATTGTATCGGGCTCTGTGTGTGTGGACACCCTGAGGCACAGATGAAGGGCTAGAGCAGGGATTTACAGGCCCCAGGATGTATCAGGAAGCAAATGAGTAGAGGGGCTGCCTGCACCCCAAAAGCTAAAGCCCCTTGGGTCACCACCAGACAGAGCGGATGTCTCAGTTCCTTATGCCAAACTCAGGTGAGGATTCTTGAACTTTCCTGGAAACCCCAGATCTCATTGGTGAGGGTCAGAAAGAACCCATTGAAGAAGATAGTCTCTCTCTGTGGGGGTAAATCACAGAGGTGAAATCTGTTGAGTCTAAAAAAAAAAAAACTGGAGCAAGAGGATACACTTTAACCCCAAAGGCAGTGGGGTACAGCAGGGGAGCCTCCCTTGGCTCCTACCCCAGCTTGTGCATGCCTTGTCCTAGGCCCTCTGTGGCTCAAAGCTGCTAAACTCTCTAACATGAAACAAATGTGGAATGCAACTTGGTAAAATTGAATAAGTCTCAAATAGTGCATAGGGTGGTTTGCACCCATCTTTTGGGTAGAAGAGCTTTAGTTAACCTATGAATTTATATGCAAAATAAGTTTGATGGGGGGGTACATATTTATGTAAAACATTTACAGGTCCAAACTACTGAATAAAAACTGCCCTGTTGAGACAAAGGCTGAGCTGCAAAAGATTATAGATCCAGTGGGGAAATACACTTATTCTTGGCCTCACAGTAACAACAAGCAAAGAAACAGAAATAAACTGAGTTCAGAGTAGGGGACACTGGGTGTATGTGGGGTCCTTACCCAGTGACACCAAATGGCGGTAGTTCTCCAGCATTACTCGCTTGTAGAGGATCCTTTGTTTGATATCCAGAAGCTTCCATTCTGTCTTGGTGAAGTAGACGGACACATCCTCAAAAGACACTGGCACCTAAAATGAACCATTCCTGAGGCTACAGGGAAATTCACCCTCATGGGTCCCGGAATGAGGTGGCAGCAACTGAAGATGGGGCAAGGGGGCTACCGAAGAACTTAGCAGCTGGGGGTAGGCTCAGAATTTTAAGAGTTGTGAGGCTGGGACATGAGGAGGTGGCAGATAAAGACTGTCAAGGGGACATGCTGAGGTAAGGGACTGCAACAGTTGGGGAACCCTACTCACCTTGGGTCTGGCTGTCAGAAGAATGGCTGCCATGGCAGGAGCACGAGAAGCTAAGGGAAGTGGAAAGAGCGATCCAGGTATGAGATGAGGCCCACACACTCCAATACAGCCTCAACCAAATCAAGTCCTATTCACAGCTACTGGAGGCACAGTTCAACATACAACACTTTCCCAAACTGAGCTTGTATCTTCTCTCCTCACTCATGTAGTGGACCACCAAACACAGATTTAATCCCTCCTCATTCTAGGCTCAGCTAATGAAACTTTCAAAGGAGTGTGTTTCTTCTTTCCTTTCTTATTCTCATTTTCTTCTTTTCTTGGCCCTCTTCTCATATGAGCAGTATCCCTGACCCCAACACTTCAGCCATCCGTGGAAGCTCCACTGCCAACCTCTTTTCCTTTCAGGTCAGATTTCTTATAGAAAAACTCCAAATATACCACCTCTACAGGCAAATGGACTTTGTTTCAAGGAAAAGAGAAAGATCAGGCTTCATTGTGCAGCTGAAAGATCCCATTCAGCTGCACAATGAAGGGACCCACAATAGCTGGTGGGGGGGTGCTCTCGGAAGAGGTAACATTCAGGCTAAGAGCTGAAGGTGGGGTGAGTAAGGAGAGTTTCAGGCCAAGGGCACAGCCCATATCCAGCACTTAGATAGCCTGAGTGCAGATACCCTATAGTTTGTGGTGTTGAAAACTGAGGGGGTGTGTGTGGGTGGGTGTTGCAGAAGGTTGCAACTAGTCTCTCTACTTGTCTGTTAAAGAAGGTGAGACCATGTTGGCCCTTTGGGAACAAGAAGGAGCCAGGGCTCACACTAAGAGCAGGAGGAGCGTGTCGCTGACAAAGTGGACATTATCAGATTTCTCCACGTCAGTTCTTAATGCCAGAAGACAGTGGGGAAGAAGAAAGTTTGCTCTAAGCATGTTATTTTCACCCAACTGGAGACCAAAAGGTGGAAGTCCTAGGCAGAGAAGCAGAGGAACAAGGCTGTGGATGGTGGGCACATGGGCTCAGACTATTTCTTATGCTCCTCTGAGTAAGCACAGCTTGTTTGTACAACAGGAGAAAGGGTGATGGGATAGAGTCCCCAAAGCATTTAAATTGCCCTAAATTTCCTTACTCTCTATGATGAGTTGTCAGTCAACACTGGCCCAGAATAAATAAATTCATGTGTCTGATGAAGAAGTTCATATTAATCAGAGAGAAAGAATCCCTTAAGGTTGAGTGGATGCTAAAACCATTAGATGAAAGAATGAGGAAGAACAACATCCATTGGATGTCAAAATGTCTTCCTGGACTACTACTGGTCACAAGAGAGAAAGCTAAACTAACAGTGGTGGCACGGACGTGGGACATATCTTTGGGGAGTGTTCAGGTGGCCCAGGAGGGCTCTTGCCAAACCCTGACCTGATTCTAATGCAGCCTTGGGACCTAACTTTCAGTTTACAGGGGATCTCTGGGACAGATAAAGACATCACAAGGAAGCAATCAGCCCAACCCAGAAGATGAGCTGTTCCTCGGTCTCCTTTGAAAATTAGTTTCATGGGAGAAAGAGGAGGCTAGAGAAGACCATTCTACAACCAAGTGTAGCGGAGTCCTTGATGAGATACTGGCATGAACAAAAGAGGAGTGGAAAGCATTGGGGGGTATGGAGGGTCAACTGTGGAGCAACTCTCAGAGGACAGTGGGGACCACTGCTGCTTGTGTGTTAAATCAGTAATGGCACTGAGCCATGGAAGAAAATGTCCTTGTCAAGATATGCACATTGAAACATTTGGAGGGAAAATTTTTTCAACGTGCAAAATGGCCAGCAGACTCACTTTAAAATGTCTGGCAAAAACAAAGGAGAGAGACAGAGAGACAGAGAGGCAAACAAGCAAATAAAGTGAGCTAGAGACCACTGCCAAACCTGAGAGGTGGGTACTTGAGCTTCATTAGACTAGTCTCTCTACTTGTCTGCTTGATGGGGTTCAACATTAAAGGGGAAAATAACTTCATGGTTCCTCAACAAGTAAACATAGTTATCATATGGCCCAGGAATTCCACTTCTGGATATATCCTGAAAAAAACTGAAAATAGGTGTTCAAATAAAAACTTGTATATGAATGTTCCTAGCAGCATGATTCACCAGAGCGAACAGGTGGAAACAACCCCATATCCATTGACTGATCAATGGATAAACAAAATGTGGTCCATACACATCATGAAATATTATTTGGCCATAAAGAAGAATGAAATATTAATACATGCAACAATGTGGATGAACCTCGGAGACATTATGCTCTGTGAAACCCACCCTCCACACACAAAAGGCCACACAGATGGTATGATTCCATTTATATGATGTAATATAATATTTCACAAGAGCTGTCTTGACCTAGTTTGGAAGTTGTGACTAAAAATCTTTTCTTTGCCCTTCTTGGACAGTTTGCTAAACTCCCACCACGACTACCTCCCTCATCAGGGGTCTTCTCTCAGGGACCAGTAAACATGCTTCCAGTCCCCTTATTGGGCTCCCACACTTAGGGGCCAGGCGCAGTACCAGACAACTAAGGACAGCCCCTATGCCCAGAGGGACCTCATGAAAAGCAGTATAGTACTTCAGGTGCACCCCTGTCCTGTGGCAGACTCTTGTCCTTTGGAGATGTAAGAAAGAAAGAATTCTGCCTTTCATTTGACTACCAGTATCCTGTGACATACCATCAAAAAAATCTTATCTCACCCTGACCAGTGTGATTCAGTTGGTTGGGCGTCATCCTGCAAAGCAAAAGGTTACTGGTTCAATTCCTGGTCAGGGCACATGTCTGGGTTTCAGGTTTGGTCCATGGTCAGGGCATGTATGAGAGGCAACCGATTGATGTTTGTGTCTCACATAGATGTTTCTCTCCCTCTCCTTCTCCCTCCCTCCTCTTCTCTCTTAAAAAATTCTATTTCATCAAACATATGACATGTCCAGAATCGGAAAATCCAGAGAGCCAGAGAGCAGATCAGTGGGTGCCAGGGGCAATGAGGTACGTAGTGCATGTGTGACTGCTTCATGGGTATCAGGTTTCCTTCATGGATGATGATGAGAATGTTCTGGAACTAGATAGTGGTGATGGGTGCGCAAGATTGCAAATGTACTTAATGCCACTGACTTGTTCGTTTTAAAATGGTACATTTTATTTTATGTTAATCTCATCTCAACAAACAAGGAGGGTGGCAAGAAGTGTCACTGTCAAGTAATCATTCTGATGTCCGCACATCATGTGCTTCATTCTGACACACCGTCAGTCACTGGGGGACCTGATGAGCTAAAGGGGCAGGGCAGAGACCAGTGATATTAGCCAGGGTGTTCAGAATAGCATCACATTGTTTTTGAAAAGCAGTGCAAGCTTCCTTTCTCCCTTCCACAGCTGTACTGCCAGGTCATGATCCATCTTGGAAAACAGAAAAGTCTAAATGAAGAGGCAAACTCCAAGACATACTAGGGTCCAAGCCCTGAGTAGAGAAGCAGCTGCTGAGCTGTGACTACATAAGAGAAGCAGCATGGGCAGGTTCACCTGTAGATGGAGACCAACACTTAAGTTCAACACCACAAGGCGCATTGCAGGTGCCAGCCATGATGCGTGCTCGCCACAACAGTGTCTATGCTTGAGACCCAGTCCCCCAAAGTCAGCATACTTTCAAATCACAGAAAGAAAGACATGATAAGCCCTGTCCTCACAGACTATAAACTGCAAGTAACCCCCTGGGGGAATGGGGTGACACTCCCTAGCACATATTTAAGAACAATCTAGAAAGAGGCTGTGGAGCCGGAGGTAGCTTCTCCTAAGAGACTGTGACCTTGGGCCCCAGAGTAGAGGAGAAACTGAAGGATAATCCTAGGCCCCGAAGCTCAGTTTTTTTCTGATGCAGGTGAGGGTCCATCAGACAACAGTGCCCCAGGCCAGAAGCTGGTAAGGCCCTGCCAGCCTCCTCCTGAACTGGTTCGCTCCCCGGAAGGAGGCAGACTCCCACCCCTTCACTGAACCTGGTGGAGGGAAAGCTGAGAATGAGGAGCCACTTGCCAGCACCCTGGGGGAGGAGAGGAGCGGTGGGGGTACAGCAATGCTGTCAACTGAAGTCGCCCTAAAGCAGGAGAGGGGGCCAGGGGGCTGATGCCTCCCAAAGACCACGAGATGGGGCTATTTCCCCAGAAAAAGAAAATAGAAAACAAACAAACAACCAAAAAAAGCAGTCAGTAGTCCCACTCATGCGGGATCAGGAACTGGGGCTTTTTCATCCACAAGGAAGGACACCCATGACCATCGTGCCTGGTCTTCTTTCTTTCGGGTGGAACTTCCTCTGGGGTCTAGTGATTCAAAACCCCAGCTGCCTTCTATCAGTGCCAGCAGCCTTCCCTGGAGTGCATATCACCTGCCACCCACCTGATAGAAAGCCCGGAGGACCTGGGGCCTGGGGAGGCCAGCCTCAGCCCCAGAGCCGAAGTCTGGCTTGAGTGCTGCCACAGGTCAGCCCGGGGCCCTCTCCATGTGGCCTGGTAGAGCAAAGCCCTCTGAGGAGCAATCCTGCAACTGGTATCTCCAGGCCCTGTCCTCAGGGCATAGAGGCTGACCTGGAAATAAAGAGAGCCACCTCCTAGTGGAGTTCTGTCCTTCCCTGCTTAGAGCCCTCCCTGAAGTGCCTATCTCACTCAGAGTAAACTCACATGGTCCTTTCTTACCTCTCCTGCCCCTCCTCCAACACCCTTGCTCTCTAGGCTCCAGCCACACTGGTCTCTGAACTCTACCCTGCACACCGGGCCATTCCCACCTCAGGGCCTTTGAACTCTCTGTTCCCTCAGCCTACTAGGCTCTCTCACCTCCTTCAAGTTTTTCAGAAATGTCGCCTTCTAACCACACTACTTAACCTAGCAATCCCACACCCCAGCTCCCTTACCCTGATCTATTTTTCCAGTGATACTTTCCACTGTTTAACATACTCTATAATTCTTTAAAATGTTTACCATTTATTGTCTGTGCCCTGTCACTAGAACTGGACTTACCAAGCAGGCAGTTCAGCAGATTCGCTTCCTGATATATCCTGAATGTCTGCAGCAGTCTGGCCCTGCAGTGGGAGCTCAGCGTGCATTTGTGAAAACTGGCCCTGCAGGGCAGCCCCACACAATTCCCGCACAGTTCCCGTACAACTCAGTGCAGCCCCTCCCTTGCCCTTGTGGGCCTTCCATCCTGCCCTCAGCTTCGTCTTCTTAAGCCTTCCCATGCGTTGCTCCTCAAGTTGCTCCTCACCTCACCGTCAGTACACCATCACCAAAGGGCACAGTCCCCACCCCCCCAAACCCTGTGCCTGCCCAGGGTTTGCTGGGCGCCCTGGGCAGGAGTGCTGCAACCATGGTCACTGTGCCAGTCTGCCTGGCGCTCTCACATGAAGAGGTGTACAGTCCAAACTTACCAGGCGACTAGGCGACGGGATGCGCTCTTGCTGGCCCAGTGGCAAACTGCAGTCAGTAGACAGACTGGAAAACCTGGCCTGCCTTTCCCGGGCGCCCAAGAAAGGAACAGCCTCCAGGGCTGGCTGCCAGCTTCTCCGAGCTCCCTGCCTCCCAGGGCGTTCCGACGGTCACAGCAGCTCCCGTGCCCCCTCGCCACCTGCGGAGACGGTGCCCCGCCCCTCAGCCCCTAGCAGGCCTGAGGCCAAGGCCGCCGCCTCCTAGAAGCCCTCCGGGGCCACCCCCAGGAGGCGGTGGGGCTCCGAAAGGGTCTCCGCCTCCTCCCCTGTCACGGTTCGGGAGGTGCGTTCTGCACCGCAGTCCGGTCCGTAAGTGTCCGTCCGTCAAGCACCAACGTTCGGGCAGGGAGAGGGCTGGGCGGGGGTGGTGGCTGCGTGGGAAGGGGGGCACGGAGCATGCGCGGCGCGGCAGGAGGGCGGCCCGCCCGCGCCCGCCCCAGCGCGCCCCCCTGGGGTTCTGTCTTGGCTCCTCATGCACCCTGGAGCACTTCTGCTCTGGGTCCCGATGCTTCTACGGCTCTGGTCTCAGTAGTCAGTCCCCTGCAGCCCCCCAAGGGGACAGGGAGGGGCGACATTAGGCTTTACGTCCATCCAATTATCAGTCCTTCCATCTGGGATCTATGGAACATTTGCGGAGCAGCTAGCAGCAAATGCCCAGGCCATGGCCACCCAGTAAGGAACCACACCACTTGAGCCAGGAGGGCAGAGATGAGAAACTGAGGAACAGTGAGAGGTATTGGGGGAAGGGCAGTGTGCAGATAGGTGGAAAGGAAAGAGGGTAAGAACTGGAAGTGAAGAGCTGCTGGATGAATTTTTCTTTCCCTCAGGTCCTCCCATATATTCAGCAAGCTTGTCTGCAGGGTAAGCATCGGGGTCTGTATTTCAAAGTCAACATCTATGTGGCAGAAACAGGATTGAAATGCAGGGTGGATTCGGGACACGTGCTCTGTTGACAATGATGAGCTCCTCAAAAAGTTGGGATATTAACAAGCCTGTCAAAGAAGAGCAACAAGGAAAACCAGGCACCCTGCACGTTCCACCCCTCCCCCAGCCCGAGGCCACTGGGAATTGAGCAGGAGCTAGGCACCTCTCTGACTCTGAGTTCTACCTCTCCTTACAGAACCAGGAGAACCTAGACCTTAGGGAGAAGCCCTCAATACGCCTGCCCTGGCTTAGGGGGAGAGCTGAGATACCCACTTAGGGTGCTTCTTGCTGTGGGGAGCAGGGCTCACAGGGTTTTTTCACTGAGCAGAGGCAGGGAGATTCCCCGCTTGGTTCTTCTTGGCTGTGGGCCCTGCTCCTCAGTGTCGTTCTCTCACTTGGGGTCTGGCTAGGCAGGCCTGATCCTGGGCTGTCAAGAGGAAGTGGGTGGAACGGTGGCCCCTCAAAAAGATAGGTGCTCATCCTAACTCTAAGACCCATAAATGTGACCTTTTTTGGAAAAAGGGTCTTTGCAGATGTGATGAACTTAAGAGTCTTGAGATCAGGTCATGCCAGGATTATCCAAGTGGGCCCTAAATGCAGTAAGTGTCTTTAAAAGAGACAGAAGAGAGACAGACACAAGGGAGAAAGTCATGTGAAGGTGGAGGCAGAGATGGGAGTGATGCGGCCACAAGCCTAGGGATGCCTGGAGCCCCATGAAACTGGAAGAGGCAAGGAAAGGTTCTCCTCTAGAGACTTTGGAGGCAGCATAGCCCTACTGACACCTTAATTTTGGGTTTCTGACTTCCAGAGCCATGAGAGAATAAATTCCTATTGTTTTCATCTATTTGGTTTTTGGCAATTTATTGCAGCAGCCCCAGAAAACTCATACAAGAGGGAATGGGGTGAGCTCAGATCCCTCCCAAGCCAATTCCTGAAGGGGGCTGGGCCTTTGCACCGGACATTAGCTAGTAGTAATTGGATGTGTACTGGGGGTGACCCTGGGTAAGGCAACTCCTTTGGCCTTGGGCAATTCCTAGAGAGCATTGGCATTCAACCTTCACAGAAAGGAGGGGGATGAGAGCCTCAGTCCTGGAGGGGGTTTCTGAGACTGCACCCCACACCCACTTCGATGTGGAATGACTGTGCTGTGAACATGCAGTTGTAATAGGGCTATAAAAATAGAGATGGGAAGACAATGCATAATTGTCTTAAACTGTTTTGGGGTTACCATATGGCTGGTGGTAGCATTACTACAGTTAGTCTGGAGAGCATCAGAATGTTTACAGCAAAAGTGGTAGACCTATGGGGAAAAAAACCTGATAAACCCACAATTGTATTGGGAGAGACATTTCCCTTCTAGATTTTTTCAATATTTTATTAGAAAAAATGTCAAACACATGCCCAGCCAGCCTAGGCAGAGTAATAGAACAAAAGTCTGCAGATGCACACATCAGCTGCTATCTACACAGGGCCATCCGGTCCATCTGTCCTCGGTCCACCCCCCTTTATTGTGGCAGGAGGCTTGAGACTTTCTCTGAGGGAAGTGGCCTCACTGCAGCAGGCGGGGACAGCACCCCGAGGGCAGCAAGCCCAGACCCCCTCTGCAGCATGCACTGGGACCCCGATGGGAAAAAGGGTCTGGAGAAGGGGTCCAGGGTGAAGCCAAGTTGTAGTGGGAAGTGAGCAAGGCTTTCACTCAGGAGTGAACCAGGTCCTTTATTAGCTCCTCTTACTCCATCCTTCTGTTAACATTGGTGTTTGTTAATAGTTATGAGTGTTTAGAGATTTCATATTACTTTTTGGAAGATAGATCAATAGAAATGATCGATTCTGAGAGGAAAAAAAGATAAAAAAAAAAACAAAACCCAGAACAGCACCTCAGTGAGTTGCGGGACAATATCAAAAGGTCTAACGTGTATTTGGGAAGCCAGGAGAGAAGAGAGAAAGAGTAGGGAAGAAAAACTACTTGAAAAAATAATGGCTGATGTTTTAAAAATTTGGAGATAGACATATTTTACAGATTCAGAAGTTCTGTGAATGCAAAGGAGGATAAATTCAAAGAAAAACCACATGTAGGCTCATTGTAGTCAAACTACTAAAGAAAAGAGAAAGAGAAAATCTTGAAAGTAGTCAGACAAACCACTCCATATAGGAGAATGTTAACAAGACAATCCACTGAATTCTTATTGAAAATCGTCGAAACCAGGATACAATGAAACAACATTTTAAAGTGCTGAACAACAACAATAAACTTTCAACCTGCATGCTCCATCTAGGCCCAAGGCAAGACCCTTCAAGAATGAAGATGAATAAGGACCTTTTGAGAGAGATGAAAGCTAAGAATTCATCAATAGATCTGCACTGAAAAAAATGGTATAGGAGATATCTCCATCTAAAAAACACGATAGTGGAGGGACCTTGGTCTTTGGGCAGAGATGGAGAACACCAGAAATAGCAAATATGTGGGTAAATATTAAAAAAATATTTTTCTTAATTTCTTTTAAAAAAGATTTTATTATTATTATTATTTATTTATCTTTAGAGGGGAAGGGAAGGAGAGAGGGAGAGAAATATCAATGTATGGTTGCCTCTCATGCATCCCCTGCTGGGACCTGCCCTGCAACCCAGGCATGTGCCCTGACTGCGAATTAAACCGTGATCCTCTCTCTGGTTCGCAGGTCCGCGCTCAATCCACAGAGCTACACCAGCCAGGGCTTAATTTCTTTATAACACACATGACTATTTAAAATAAAAATTATAATAGTGTTATAATACATGTGTATTGCAAAATAGTGTGTTTTAATACATGTAATAGATGTAGATGTAATGCATATGGTAACTACAGCATAAAGGACAGATTAGAGAGGGAATGAAGGTTCTTATAGTATTAACCACAAACAGACACTGGAAAGTTAAGGATATATATTATAACCTCTAGAGCAACCACTAAAAAAACAATGCAAAGTGCTCACTTCCTAAAAAGGCAGTACATAAGTTAAAATGGAATTTTAAAAAATCGATGATCTCAGGCAGGAAAAGGGGAACATAGGAAAAAATACTGCTCCAGATGGGACAGACAGTGCTATAGACTGGATGTTAGTGTCCTCCTGAAGAGTCACATGTTAAATTCTAACCCCCGATATGATGGTATTTGGAGTTGGAGCCCTTAGCAGGTGACTAGGTCAGAGAGAGGCCTGATTAGGTCAGACAGGTCCCCATGAATGGGACTAGTGCCCTCATGAGGGAGACTCCAGAGAGTTCCCTCTCCCCTTTCTGCCATGTGAGGACATAGTGAGAAGACTATGAACTAGGAAGTAGGCTCTTATCAGACACAGAATCTGCTGGTCCTTGGTCATGAACTATCCAGTTTCCAAAACTGCGAGAAATAAATGTTATTTATAAGCCACCCCATCTATGGTATTTTGTTATAGCCACTACTGTATGGACTAAAACAGACAGTAAAATGATAGACATAAATTTAACCATATAAAAATTATACTCTATGTTATGATGGGTTAAATATTTCAGTGAAAATGTAGATATTGACAGCATGAAGAAAAAGAGCAATGATTTTGCTGTCTACAAGAGATGCAATGTAAAAATAAAGACTCAGACGAGTGGACAATAAGAGAATCCAAAATGATATGCCGTGCAAAGGGTAAGCATAAGAAAGTAGGACTGGCTACATTAATACCAGACAAAACATATTTAAAGACAAACACTATTACCTGAGATAAAAGGTAATAATAAATTATATGTGTTAATTAATCAGGAATACATGGAGGTCATAAATGTGTTTGTATGTTATAAACTTAAAATATATAAAACAAAAGCTGATACTTCTTTTTTCAAAATTATTTTATTCTTGTTCAAGTACAGTTGTCTGCATTTACCCCCCATTACTCTCCCCCAACCCCAGCCATCCCTACCTCCCTCCCCTGCTTCTTCTACTTAAGATGGCGGCATAGGTAACAATGGCTCACCTCTTCGTACAGCCACAGCAAAATCACAACTAAAATGTAGAACAACCATCACTCAGAGCTGTCAGAAATCAAGATGAATGGAAGTCTGACAACTATGGAATTAAAGAAACTGCATCCATCTAGACCTCTAGTAGGGGTGGAGATGTGGAACAGGCTGGTCCCACGTTCACGTGAAATGGATAAAATATTGGGAGGGATATCTTGAGAGTGAGGAGGCCCAGCCCCACACCAGGTCCCTCAGCCCAGGGTTTCAGGCTCAGGAAGATAAGCTCCCGCAACTTCTGGCTGCAAAAACCAGCAAGGACTAAGTCAGGGGAAGAAACTTCTGGAGTCCCAGACAGTTCCTCTTAAACAACCCCCACACATGGACTTACTGAAATTGACTCCCTCTGAGCTCCAGCACTGGGAATAGCAGCTTGAAAGGCACCAGTGGTATATGAGGAGAAACTGAAGTGTCTGGCATCAAGGTGAAAGCTGGGGGACAGCTTTCTCCCAGAAAGAAAGGTAGGCAGAGGCCATTTCCCCTCTTCTTTTCTTTTTTTAAAAAAGGTTTTATTTTATTTATTTTTAGAGAGAGGGGAAGGGAGGGAGAAAGAGAGGGAGAGAAACATCAATGTATGGTTGCCTCTCATATGGCCCTCGCTGGGGAACTGGTCCGAAACCTAGGCATGTGCCCTGATTGGGAATCAAACTGGCGGCCATTTGGTGTAGCTCAATCTACTGAGCTACAGTAGCCAGAGCCATTTCCCCTCTTCTAAACCCCCTTCCCACAGAGCCACATAGCTGGCAAGTGGGTGCCATATCTGAGACTCCATTAACCTGGCTAACACTGTTTTTGCCCCACCCCACCCAACTTACGGGCCACCCTAGCTGTCAACCATGACTTTTCCATATGAATGGAAAAGCCAAGGCTCATGAAAAGCCAAGGCTCATGTTTCACAACATTCTAAATCCTTTCAAATAAGCAAAAGCTGGCATCAGTGAGCCCCCAGCCTTTGTACCTCTTGTTAAGTAGACCCAGGCCTGGCACTAGCAGCAGCCAGCCTAGATTCATAGCTTGGCTTCACCTGGGAATCTCCAAGCCCGGCACAAGTAGCCACCATCTCAGCTTGCTTTATGGCTCAGGCAGTGCAGCCCCAGGCAAAACACGGGTGGGGGCCTGACCTTGGCCTGCACTACCTGGGAAACCCCAGAGCCTACACGCCCAGTGGACAGCTACAGACCACGGTGGAGCACCACCACCCTGCCCCTGCACAGCTGATCCTCCATGGAAGGCTGAGGTTGGTGGTCAGTGGTCACAGCCAGTCCTTGCAGCCGACTGCCCTGGGTAAGTCCCTCTGATTGATCTGCTGACAGCAACCAAGGCTCCACTATAAGAGGAGGGGGTACTCGTCCTACACAAGGGGCACACCAGGAGTACCCAGCTTGGGTAACGGGGGAGGCTGTGCCACTGGACCCTACAGAACACCTATTACATTAGGCCATGCTACCAAGACAGGGAGTCATGGCAGCTATACCTAGTACACAGTAAGAAACACAGGAAGGCTTCCAAAATGAGAAGACAAAGAAATATGGTCCAAATCAAAGAAGAGATAAAAACTCCAGAAAAAGAAATAAACAAAAGTGAGATAAGCAACCTATCAGGTACAGAGTTCAAAACACTGGTTATCAGGATGCTCAAGGAATTTAGTGAGGACCTCAACAGCATAAAAAAGATCCTGTCAGAAACAAAGGATCCACTAATTAAAATAAAAAAAACAATTGACAAAGAAAGAATAGTACAGTGGATGAAGCCAAGAATCAAACCAATTATTTGGAACATAAGGAGCAAAAAGTAACCAATGAGAACAAGAAGAAAAAATAATTAAATAATTGAGGATAGTGTAAGCAGTTTATGGGACAACTTAAACATTCCATTTGTATAATAGGGGTTCCAGAAGGAGAAGAGAAAGAGCAAGAAATTGGAAAGCTATTTGAAAAAATAATGAAGGAAAACCTCTCTGCCCTGACTGGTGTGGCTCAGTGGGTTGAGCAGTGGCCTGTAAACCAAAAGGTTGCTGGTTCAATTCCCAGTCAGGGCCACATGCCTGGGTTGCAGGCCAGGTCCCCAGTGAGGGGTGTGCGAGAGGCAACCACACATTGATGTTTCTCTCCCTCTCTTTCTCCCTCCCTTCCCCTCTCTCTAATAATAAATAAATAAAATCTTTAAAAAAAGAAAAATGTCCCTAAGTAAATAGACATGCAAGTCCAAGGAGCACAGAGTCCCAAACAAGATGGATGCAAAGAGGCCTACTCCAAGACATATCATAATTAAAGTGTCAAAGGTTAAAGATAAAGAGAGAATCTTAAAAACAGCAAGAGAAAAGTAGATGATTACCTATAAAGAGGTTCCTATAAGACTGTCAGCTGATTTCTCAAAAGAAACTTTGCAGGCTAGAAGGGATTGGCAAGAACTCTTCAAAGTCATAAAAAGCAGGGACCTACAGCCAAGACTGCTCTACCCAGCAAAGCTATCATTTAGAATGGAAGGGCAGATAAAGAGTTTCCCAGACAAGAAAAACCTAGAGGAGTTCATCATCACCAAACCATTATTATATGAAATGTTAAAGGGACTTCTTTAAGAAAAAGAAGGTCTAAATTAGGAACAATAAAATGGCAAAAAAACACATATACCTATCAACAATTGAATCTAGAAAAACAAACTAAGCAAACAAGAACAGCAACAGAATCATGGATACAGAGATTGTTTTGATGTTTGCCAGATGAGAGGGGGTTGTGGGGAATAGGTGAAGAGGTGAGGGGATTAAGAAGTACAAATAGGTAGTTACAGAACAGCCATGGGAATGTAAAGTACAGTATAGAAAATGGAGTAGCCAAAGAACTTATATGCATGACCCATGGACATGAACAATGGTGTGGGGATTGCCTAAAGGTGTGGGGGTGCTGGGTGGAGGTGCGTAAAGGGGGAGGTGTGTAAAGAGGACACCTGTAATAGCATAATCAATAAAATATAATTTTAAAATGTTGACAGAATAAAGGGAGAAACAGACATGTCCACAATTATAGTGGGCAATTTTAACATTCCTGCCTCAGCAATTGATATAAGTTGACAAGAAGTCAGTAAAAATAGATAATATCTTTATGACCTTTTTGACCACAATAGGAAACAGGTAATGAAGTGGTGCCAATTGGTGGCCATGGCTGCTGCAGTATCCGTGGCTCCCAAAGCCCAGTGGAGTGAGGTAATATGGGTCACACTGGATACAGGGCAGAGACGGCTTTGTATTGGATTTGCTGCTGAACCCCTAAGACGCACCATTAGAGACTTATAGGACTTCTTTCCTCATTCTAGACTCAGACGAGAGTTTCCTGGGATTGGTGGGCCGGTCCTAGAGTGGGGGGGGGAGTGGATCACCAGCAGGGTTCCCCAAAGAGCTAGGGTTGCCTAGAGAACAAACAGGATTGGGTTTTCCTCCTTTTCCTGCGGGCCACCTGCAACATTGTCTGTAGAAGGAGTGGGCCTGTTGTGCCACACTCATTCTGACCATTGAAGAAATCACTCGTTCACATATTTTCCCCATTGACTTTCCCCATTTCTGTTAATCCGTGGGAATCCGGTGACTGGCATCTGAAAACCTATGGACTGGGGACCTGAGTTTGCTGAAAGTTCTTTCTGGTGCTAACATCAGCAAAAAGGGGCCGTACTAGGAGCAACGAAAGCTGTTGACTGTTTTGGATTTTGGCCTTCTCTGTGCTGTCAGTCATTGTGCCTAAAGGATACACACACTTTATGAAGATATTCTTGAGGGAAAACACCACCAAGGGAGTGAAACACCTAATGCGATTGCATCAGGCAAAGCGGCAGAAATACCAGTTGCCCATGAGCATGAGCACAACCATGACTAGATACAGCTGCATGCCTACATTGGTGTTCCCCTTGTATTGGGCTTTGTTTTCATGTTGCTGGTAGATGAGATTGGCAACTCCTATGTGCATTATATAGATGATGCAGAAACTGCAAGGCCTAGCAATTCCAAAATCACCACTACACTGGGTCTGGCTGTCCATGCTGCAGGTGATGGTGTTGCCCTTGGAGCAGCAGCTTCTACTTCATAGACTAGTGTCCAGTTAATTGTGTTTGTGGCTACAGTGCTATGTAAGTCACCAGCTGCTTTGGGGCTGGTTTTGTTCTTCATGAATGGTGGCCTAGAGTGGAATCAAATCAGAAAGCACCTACTGGTCTTTGCACTGGCTGCACCAGTTATGTCCATGGTGACATTCTTAGGACTAAAAAGGGCAGTAAAGAAGCCTCTTAAGAGGTCAATGCCACTGGAGTGGCCACGCTTTTGTCTGCCAGGACATTTCTTTCTTTTTCTTTTAAAGATTTTATTTATTTATTTTTAGAGAGAGGGGAAAGGAGGGAGAAAGAGGGGGAGAGAAACATCAACGTGGGGTTGCCTTTTACATGCCACCCCCTGCTGGGGACCTGGCCTGCAACCCAGGCATGTACCCTGACTAGGAATTGAACTGGTGACCCTTTGGTTTGAAGGCCGGCACTTAATCCACTGAGCCACACCAGCCAGGGCTGCCAGGACATTTCTTTATGTTGCCATATTACATGTCCTCCCTGACGTGGGTAGAATGTGGCACAGCCACCAATCTGAACCCACTGGAGATGGCAGCCCTGATTCTGTGTTGCCTCATCCCACTCATCCTCCCAATAGGACACCAGCATTAAATGTTCAGGTTCTAGCCTCAATCCATAGCCATTTGCCATCTAGGAGAACAGCCAGCACATGACAGCTGCTTACTTTCTTAGTCTCTTGTCTCACCTTGCCCATTTCTACCTGTATTCCTAGAGTCCATAGAGAGGTGATATTAAAACCTGGAGTAACAGAAAGCTTTTAGAGTAGAAACATGTTATGATTGGATATACACATTTCATTGTGTTGTCTTTTAAAGGGCCCTGGGCATTTCGAGTTTTGATGTTTCTTTAAACCCTATTTTCAGGGAAGATGGAATTTAGTTTTAACTTTTAAGGAAAAGTGGAGAACTTCATACTCGCAATGAAATAGTAATTATGAGAATACAGTGTTCTATAATTAAACTAAATCTCTTAGTTTAGAGCAGGGGTGTCAAACTCATTTTCACCAGAGGTCACATCATCCTCTCAGTTGCCTTCAAAGGGCTGAATGTAATTTTAGGACCGTATAAGTGTAACTATCCTTAACTGTTAAGGAGTTGAAATTATATTTGGCCCTTTGAAGGCAACTGTGAGGCCGATGTGGCCCCTGGTAAAAATGAGTTTGACACCACTGGTTTAGAGGCTCTGCCATTTTAATTCACTTATTTTTAACATGGGCCTCACCATGTAAGACTGGTGCTTTAGCATCTATGCCACATGCCTTGCTAGAAAGTCATAATGCCTGCTGTCTTAGATGCTAAAGATAACTGTAGTTAATTTGGGGCTAGAGTCAGAAAAATGATGGCAAACAAATTAAAAGTTGACTTTATACATGAGAGATATCCACTGAAAAGGAATGTCTGGGAGGGCTTTAACACCCGCTTTTGCATGTGCCTCTTTGTAGACAGCCTGCCATTCCACCAAATGGAGCAACAGAGATGGACTAGCTTCTAAAGAGGTGACTAATATTTAGTAGCATTTTTTCAAGTTCTCCTTTGTAGAAGCCTGCCTCTAACGCATTCTTATAAGGAGCCAAGTTCTAGTAGGTTTAGGCCTAGACTTTCCTTCAAGAACAGTCAGATGCCAAAGTATCTTTAGAAATTAAATGGTATTAAATCTTGAGTGAATTTTGATAGTTACTGACATCTTTGTAATAACCTCTTTAAAAGTAAGATTAACCAAAGCCTATGCTTTCTTTTTTTCTTTTTAAATATTAATTTTATCAGACCAGCAGTCCCTATGGTAAAATACTTAGTGTCTATTGGGTGATGCTAGGTCAGTGTCACCTAGGCACCTGTAGCAGTGAAAAAAGTCAAGATGTATCATACATGGGAAGTATTTGTTCATTTAAAGTTACTGAAAGAGAGAAGGAAGGGAGGAAGGGGAAAGAAAAGAAAAAAGAAGAAAAAGAAAGGATGAAAAGAGAAAGGAAGAGAAAGAAAGAAAAAGAAAGAAAGAAAGAAAACGATAAAGAAAATATGCCCTATTTGCCACCATAGGCTCTCCATCTGCAAGTTTACTCCGCCAACTACCTGCTGCCATCTTCATAAGCCATCTTGTTGCTGGAGGGCCAATGGGTGTGCTTCTTGCTTCTACAAGCTTCAAGATGGGGGGACACCACGCCCTCAGCGCTTGTAGCCTGTTGCTACTGTAACACTTTGCCTCCTCACGTGCTTTTCTGATCCAATCATTTGCCCTGTAGCCAGGCGCACCCAGAACTTTCCACCTCTTCGCCGAGGGGCTTCTGGGAAGCCCTCGTGGCTTTAACCGCAGAGTGCTTGGAATACGCCGCCGCTCGGCTCCTGGCTGCGCAGCAGAGGCAGGGTCTTCAGTCCCTTCTGAGTGGGATTCCGGAGTCGTCGCTTCTGAGTGGGATTCCGGAGTCGTCCCTTCTGAGTGGGATTCCGGAGTCATCCACAGAGGCCGAGAAAGTGAGGCCCAAGGCAGAGGTTTGGTGGGGATTTGAGCTGGAGTAGGGGTCCTGGGTGAGGGGGTCAGAGAGGAGGGCTAATGTGTGGTGGTTCAGGGCCGGGACCCAGGCACTCAGCCTAAGGGAGGGCTGCCGACTGAGGGGGTGCTGAGGGCAGGATTCTTAGTCGGGGGTCCACACGGTGGTTCTGCTGGCTAGAGGGGGGCAGGTGGGGGTGCTCTGGTGTAGGGAGGTGGTGGGTGGAGTTAGTGGCTAAGCGGTTGGGAGGCCGTGGGAAGGGAAGGCTCCGGGGTGCTGGAAGGGAGGGCAGTGACTGTTCCTCCAGGAGGACAGGGGGCAGGGCTGGCTTTGGGGGCTCCATAGAGGAAATGGCTGCTGGCTGTGGGTGGGTGGGTGTGGGGCAGGCAGCCTCCTAGTGCCCTGACGTGGGAGGAGGACTAACGCCTACTGTGGGGGTAAAGGGAGTGCTACTGGCAAAGGTGGGGACTATCGGGAGGGTCCCCACATGTGGGAAACTTCCACTGTGCATGTAGGGAGAAGGGGGGAGGGCAAACGCCGTAGAGGAGGACTGGCTGCGGGGTGGAGAGGATAGGAGGGGGAGGGTCCCGAGACAGGGGCTCTCTGGTGTGAGGAGGCTAGAGGAGAAGGATAATATCTAAACATATGGGGGCGCCCTGGTGGAGGCAAGTACCACTGGCTAAGTGCCAGACACAGCATGGGAGGGTGTTTTGCTCGGCATGAGAGGGTGGAGCCCTGTGTCCACAGAGTGGATGGGCTGGAAGGTGGAGCTACTGGCTGAGGTGGGGGTGGGGGGTAGAGGAGCCGCGTGGCACATGGGGAGCAGGTGATGGTAAGAGGGGGACACGCTGGGGGTGCTGTGAGTTATTGGAGGCTGTTGGATACTGCAAACAGAGGGTGGGGGTTGGGGAGGGGGCACTGCCGTTGGAATCTGAAAGGTCACGCATCACCTCTGTATGTGTGGTGGGTGGCATAGGGATATCAGTGTGGGGAGGGGCAAAGCCTTGGCCTCCACAGGAAATATAGATTCTTTTTTAAAAGTATTTTTTATTGATTATGCTATTACACTTCTCCCATTTTTTCTCCCCTCTATCACCCCCACCCTGCACTGTGACCCGCTTCCCACCAGCATTTCACCCCTTAGTTCATGTCTATGGGTCATGCAGATAGGTTCTTTGGCTTCTCCATTTTCCCTACTATTCTTACCCCCCCCCTGTCTATTTTGTACCTACCATTTATGCTTCTTATTCCCTGTACCTCTTCCTCCATAATCCCCCCTCCCCCTTCCCACTGAAAGCCCTCCATGTGATCTCCATGTCTGTGATTGTGCTCCTGCTCTAGTTGTTTGCTTAGTTTTTTTTTTTAGGTTCGGTTGTTGATAGTTGTGGGTTTGTTGTCATCTTACTGTTCATATTTTTGATCTTCTTCTTTTTCCTAGATAATTCCCTTTAACACTTCTTACAATAAGGGCTTGGTGATGATGAACTCCTTTAACTTGGCCTTATCTGAGAAAAGCATTTTATCTGCCCTTCCATTCTAAATGAGAGCTTTGCTGGATAGAGTAATCTTGGCTGTAGGTCCTTGTCTTTTATGACTTAGAATACATCTTTCCAGCCGCTTCTGGCCTATAAGGTCTCTTTTGAGAAAGCAGCTGACAGTCTGACAGGAACTCCTTTGTAGGTAACTCTCTCCTTTTCTCTTGCTGCTTTTAAGATTCTCTCCTTATCTTTAATCTTAGGTAACTTGATGATGATATGCCTTGGTATGTTTCTCCTTGGGTTCAACTTCTTTGGGACTCTCTGAGCTTCCTGGAAGTCTATTTCCCTTGCCAGATTGGGGAAGTTTTCCTCCATTATTTGTTCAGATAAGTTTTCAATCTCTTGCTCCTCCTCTTCTCCTTCTGGCACCCCTATGATTCGGATATTGGAACATTTCAGGTTGTCCCAGAGCTTTCTCAGCCTCTCCTCATTTTTTTTGAATTCTTGTTTCTTCATTCTGTCCTGGTTGAATGTTTGTTTCTTCCTTCTGCTCCAAACTGTTGATTTGAGTCCCAGTTTCCTTCCCTTCTCTGTTGGTTCCCTGTATGTTTTTCTTTATTTCACTTGGCATAGCTTTCACTTCTTCCTGTGTTTTGTGTCTACACTGAGTAATTTCTGTGAGCATCGTGATTCCTGTGTTTTGAACTCTGCATCTGATAGGTTGGCTCTGTCCTCATCACTTAGCTCTTCCTGTGGACTTCTGATCTGTTCTTTCATTTGGGCCATATTTCCTTGTCTCCTACACTGGTTATATTGTAAAGGGGGGGGAGCCTTCGGGGTATTTGTCAGGGTGGGGCAAACCCACTTTGCTGCATTGTGGCACTGTGTGTGGGGGAGGGGTCAGAGAGGAAGCAATGCCACTTGCTGCCTCTCGCCCCTGTGTTCAGTCACTGCCCAAAACAAATTGGGCCCTTCTGGTGCTGAGGTCCCAGGTGGGTGGGCTTGTGTTGTGTATACTCTAGGACCCTGTGGGTCTCTCCAGTGTACTCTCCTGCGAGGCTGGGAGTTTCTCCTGCTGCCACAACCCCCACAGGTTTTTTCACTCAGAGGTTTTGTGGTTTTAGTTTCCTGTGCTGGATCCCTGGGTTGTGTAGTCTGTCTCACTCCCTAGTTGTTCCTCCTGGCTTATCTGCATGTGAATGTGAGAGTACCCCCTCCATCAGCCACTGCTTTAGCTGGTCAGCCAGCTGCTGCCTTGCCAGGAGTCCTTTCCACCCTGGCTGCCTGTCACTGCCTCTCCTACCAGTCTGGATGAATGTTTCTTCTTTAATCCCTTGGTTGTCTGACTCCGTACAGTTCAGTTTTCTGGCAGTTCTGGTTTTTTGTTTTTAAATTTGTTGTCCTTCTTTTGGTTGTGCAAAGAAGCAAAGCATATCTTCCTGTGCCTCCCATCTTGGCTGGAAGTTCTGAAAATATAGATTCTTTATGAGGGTGCTTTATATATTCAGCAGATACAACATGTATCTGGCCATAAAAAGGCTCCATGAATTTAAAATGATTGCTTTTACTAAATACGTTCTCTAATCATAAGAGAATTTTATTTGAAATTAACAGTAATAACATTTCTAAATATTTGGAAAGCCGTGGAGCAGAGAAAATCACAAAGGAACTTAGAATATATTTCTTGCCAAGTATTTTAATAAGAAAAAATACAACTTACCAAAATTGGTGGGAAGCAACTAAAGAAACAATCAGAGGAAAATGTATTGCTCTAAATGCTTATATTAGGAAAAAAGAAGGGCGTGCACTGGACAAACTAATAGCCCATTTAAAGAAGCTAGAGACGGGAAAGTAAAGTAAATATAAAGTGAATTGACTGAAAAAATAATAGGGCTGAGAAAGGAAATCAGTGACAGAAAGCGAATTATAGAGATAATTAACTAAGCCATCTCTTGGTTCTTTTTAAAGAGCAAGCAAACTGATAAAGCCTTGGCAAGACTAATCACAGAAAAGGAGAAGGACCACTAATCACTAATCAGGTATGAAAGAGGGCTACCACTACAAATCAAACAGACATTAAAAAGAATGAGGTGGCATGAGGAAAATGGAGACAACTGTACTTGAACAATTAAAAAAAGGAGAATGAGGGAATATTATGGAAAAATTTGTGCCAAAAATTTGAAAACTTGACAAATTCCTTGGAAAAAAGGGTGACTTCCTAACACTGATGCCAGTAAAAGATGGAAATTATGACTAGTAAAAAAGTTTCCTAAAATTAAACAGCAACACCACCAAAAAATAACCCTGGAGGGGAGGTGCTCCAGGCCTCTGCTGGGAGGGGCATTGGGCTGTGTGGCACATACATGACCCTCTTCCCTTTGCACCCATAGGACAAGGGCCGCAGTACGACAGCCTGCACACCACTGTCCAAACATTTCTCCCCACCCTTCAGGTCCTCAGGCGATGGCGATGGCACTGGAACTGGAACTGGCGATACTGCAGGACTGGTGTAGCCTGATGGGTGTGAACACCCACCGCTCCTTGCTCATCGTGGGCATCCCAGATGATTGCGAGGAACAGGAATTCCAGGAGACTGTGCAGGCTTCCCTGTGGCACCTGGGCAGGTACCGAGTGCTGGGCAAGGTCTTCAGAAGGGAGCTCCAGTCTACTGTTGCCTTGATTGAGTTTGCTGGGTATTTAAACCGAAATTCAATCCCTCAACAAATACCAGGCAGGGAGGGACCCTGGACTGTGGTCTTCCTGCCTGAGGCCTCTGATTCTGAGTCACAAGATAGACCTGATTTCCCTGCACTACTCCAGAGGGAAGCAGGGGCAGGCAGGGCAGGTGAGGAAAAAGCTGCAGGTGAGGAAGAAGCTGCAGGTGAGGGAGGAGCTGCAGGTGAGGGAGGAGCTGCAGGTGAGGGAGGAGCTGCAGGTGAGGAAGGAGCTGCAGGTGAGGATGGAGCTGCAGGTGAGGGAGGAGCTGCAGGTGAGGGAGAATCTGCAGGTGAGGAAGGAGCTGCAGGTGAGGATGGAGATGCAGGTGAAGGAGGAGCTGCAGGTGAGGAAGGAGCTGCAGGTGAGGATGGAGCTGCAGGTGAAGGAGAACCTGCAGGTGAGGATGGAGCTGCAGGTGAGGAAGGAGCTGCAGGTGAGGATGGAGCTGCAGGTGAGGGAGGAGCTGCAGGTGAGGAAGGAGCTGCAGGTGAGGATGGAGATGCAGGTGAGGAAGGAGCTGCAGGTGAGGAAGGAGCTGCAGGTGAGGAAGGAGCTGCAGGTGAGGAAGGAGATGCAGGTGAAGGAGGAGCTGCAGGTGAGGAAGGAGCTGCAGGTGAGGATGGAGATGCAGGTGAAGGAGAACCTGCAGGTGAGGATGGAGCTGCAGGTGAGGGAGGAGCTGAAGATGAAGCAGGATTATCAGATGAGGAGGGAGCTGCAGGTGAGGGAGAAGCTGCAGATGAGGAAGGAGCTGCAGGTGAGGAAGGAGCTGCAGGTGAGGAAGGAGCTGAAGATGAAGCAGGATTATCAGATGAGGAGGGAGCTGCAGGTGAGGGAGAAGCTGCAGATGAGGAAGGAGCTGCAGGTGAGGAAGGAGCTGCAGGTGAGGAAGGAGCTGAAGATGAAGCAGGATTATCAGATGAGGAGGGAGCTGCAGGTGACACAGGAATTGCAGGTATGGCAGCGTCTGTGAGTATGGCAGGAGCCTCAGGTGAGGCAGGAGCTCCAGGTGAGGAAGTTGTGGGTGTGGCAGGTGCCCCAGGACAGGCAAGAGCTTGGAACGAGCAATGGAGGCAGGCCTTGCAGCCTATGCTGGAAAATATGGCCTACCAGGAACTGAGAACCTTTTCTGGGATGGAAGAGCCAGGCCACAGGAATGAATCCTTTGAGAGCTGGCTGGACCATGCCAATGATATGCTATACCTGTGGCGCCACATATCAGAAAGGGAAAGGAGGAGGAGGCTGGTGGAAAGCTTGGGTGGCCCTGCACTGGATCTTGTGAATGACCTCTTACGTGAAAATCCCAACATCACTGCACAGGACTGCCTAGCTGCGCTGATTCAGGTGTTTGGGAACAAGGACAATCCTATGACTTTGCGGCTGAAATTTATGACTTGTGCCCAACGGCCCCAGGAGACTCTCTTTGCTTATGTCATGCGCCTGGAAGCCCTGCTACAGGCAGCCATAGAGAAGGGGGCCATCCAACCCCGTGTGGCAGACCAGGTGCGTGCCCGGCAGGTGCTGATGCGAGCCCGTCCCAATGAGATGCTCTGGAACACGCTGAGGAGATTGCGGCTGGAGAGGAGATCACCTGGTTTCCTGGGGATGCTTCAGCTCATTCAGGAGTCAGAGGCATGGGAGGCCACTCCAACTACAAGCCAGCAGGCCCAAATGGAAGAAGGGGCCTGTGTGGATGTTGGAGACCTGGCTGCTGACCTGGCTGCTCTCCAGCCCATCCCAACCCATGAAGATGATGGTGAGGCTGTCCCAGCTTATGAAGGAGCTGCCCATGCTGCCCTGGTCTATGAAGATGCTGCCCAGGCCGCCCCAGCCCATGAAGGAGCTCCTCATGCTGCCCTAGTCCATGAAGATGCTGCCCAGGCTGCCCCAGCCCATGAAGGAGCTGCCCAGGCTGCTCTAGTCCATGAAGATGCTGCCCAGGCTGCCCCAGCACATGAAGGAGCTCCTCATGCTGCCCTAGTCCATGAAGATGCTGCCCAGGATGCTCTAGTCCATGAAGATGTTGCCCAGGCTGCTCTAGTCCATGAAGATGTTGCCCAGGCTGCCCCAGCCTGTGAAGGAGCTGCCCAGGCTGCCCCAGCCCATGAAGATGCTGCCCAGGCCGCCCCAGCTCATGAAGGAGCTGCCCACATCAATGAAGATGCTGCCCAGGCTGCCCCAGCCCATGAAGATGCTGCCCAGGCCGCCCCAGCTCATGAAGGAGCTGCCCACATCCATGAAGATGCTGCCCAGGCTGCCCCAGCCCATGAAGATGCTGCCCAGCCTGCCCCAGCCCATGAAGATGCTGCCCAGGCTGCCCCAGCCCATGAAGATGCTGCCCAGGCCGCCCCAGCCCATGAAGGAGCTGCCCAGGCCGCCCCAGCTCATGAAGGAGCTGCCCACATCCATGAAGATGCTGCCCAGGCTGCCCCAACCCATGAAGGAGCTGCCCAGGGTGCCCTTTTCAAAGAAGATAGTGCTGAGGCCGCTCTGGTCAATGTAGTGGCCAGTGATGCAGGTCCTGGCATTGCCAATCCTGATGAGGCTGCTCCTGAAACCAGTGATACCTCCAGGGCCAGTGATGCCCCTGAGGAGACCTCCCCTGCCGCTCAGCAAGATGAAAATGCTCTTGCTCTAGCAGGCCTAGGTCAGGCAGGACCCTCCCCTGCCCATGTGAGCAGTGCTTCTGGGGTGGGCTTGGGCGGTCCTGGTAGTGGTCCAGAGGGCCAGGCCCAGGCAGACCAGGAGGCTGAGGAGCCCCATGAGGAGGGACTCAAGCCCATCCCAGAGGAGTCGGGAAGTGAGGCCAGGGTAGGGGAGATGAGTTCCCCTGAGCCCTCCTCAGGCAAATAGGCTTAGAAGGCCCAGTGGCCTCCTGTCCTCTCAGGCAGCACAGGCCTGGAGGCAAGAGGAGGTCAGGCCAGGGCAGCCTGGGTGGGTGTCCTGGCCTACCTACTGGGGCAGCCGTCTCTCAGCCCCAGCACATGCTGTGAGCTCCACTGTCGGCCATGGCTCTGTTTGCTCTCGTCCAGTGTTGTGAGCTCAACCTCTGCTTTCTCGGTGTAGATTTCGGTCAAGCACTGCTTGTTCTTGTGGGCATGTGTGTGTGTGTGCTTCTCTGAGCAGTTCCTGTACCTCCACTCCCACCCTGGCGACCCTGTGCCCAGTTCCAGGAGATGGATGGAAGGACCAACAAAGGCGAGACCAGCCCTTACCCAGTGACCTCGGAAGGAAGAACGGGACGAGGGGCCAAAGGGGCTGCCTGAGGCTCCACGGGCACTGTGCTCTCATGTGCCACCCTGTTGTTCCTTGTGACTCGGCTTCCTCAGCTTGGTGGAGTGTCCCCTGCTGTGTTGTCCAGCATCCTGTGACTGTCCTGTGCAGGCCATGGGGCAGGATCAGGCCCTAGCATGTTGGCCAGAGGAGGAGGGGAGCCGTGCAGTAAGTGGACATCACCAGCATCCACTGTCCTGCAAAGGCCCATTGTAGGGCCCTTAGGAAGGGGGACTGTGGCAGGAGGGCTGTGGTGTAGGGGACAGCTGAGGCACTAATTAGGGACTCCAGAAGGAGGCAGGAGATGTGAGACCTATGGGCTCTAGTGGCCGTTAGAAGTTCCTATCTGTTGTTATTCCCTTTCTTCAGATTTTTCAGTAAATGTTTCTCTTCAATAAATTTCATTGAGTGTTTTACTATGGGAAGTTGAGGGAGGGTGTGCTGATGGTGGGGTTGGGAACCAGAAAGTATTACTGCTTAGTACCCACGGGAGACTTCACCCATGAGAGAGTAGGGTAGGTGCTTTGGCAGGCTACGATATGATGAAAGTTTTTGTTTCACTGAATAGGTAAATTTTAAAGTTTTATAACTTTATAACCTCAATTAGGAGTGATCCTAATTTTCTCCTTGGCTGGAGGGAAGGAGCCACTGGCATCCACTGCCTGGGATGCAGGACTGCTAAGTGTGTGTGCTGTGCGGAGTGGGGCCACGTGACAAAGAACTGTCATCCCCCACAGCCTATGGCCCCGTTGGTGAGAAACCAGTATTAGACTGGTAAGATTTTTGTAAAAACCCCAAGTGTATCTTAATTGGAGGTATCCTAAAATGTGAAAATATCACCATGGAACAACAGTGATAATACCGAGCAACTCGAAATGCAGACATTTTGGGGGTTTCTTGGAGAGTGGACACTTAACATATCCTGCAAAAAGGATATTTTGCAGGTTCTCCACCTGCAAAAAGACTTGCTCTCAAGGATAAGAAAAAGATTAGGTTAGTGATCTGTACAATGGAGGTACCCACAATACCTGGGGCATGGGGTGCTCTCTGAAGGGGTAATATTCAGGGGTGGGAGGTCAGGATTCATGCTAGAGGCATTGGGAAGCTATTGGGCCATTTAGGTGGGTCCAGTGAACACTGGTCATTTCTTCTGTTCCCAGAGGTTGTCACTTTATGAGGCTGAGCCCACCTCCCTTGAGAAGAATGGAAAATGCCAGGTCTGTGATCTCTCAGTTTCTCTTGCAGATAGGACATGGGCATGTGACCAGGACATGTCAACCATGCGCCTGCTGCCCATTGAATCTGGGCCCAGAGGTGGAAAGAAGCAGGGACACACAGATTCCACTTGGGTAGTGGGGTGGCAGCAGGGACAGTGATACTTAGTACCCGAAGAGCAGTGATAGCCATGGTTCTGGCAGCACCTGAGTCCCACTGGTGGTGCAAATGACAGTATCTGTGCCCAGTCATGACAGGGAGCCACCCCAGCATTTGACCACAATGCAGACTGTTGCTCCTCCAAGCCTGACTCTCCAGCCCTCCCCAAATGCCCATGAGCCCCTCCACTCCCGATGCCATCCTTCAGCTAGTCCCCTTTGTGCTTCAAAAGAGCACCCCACAGGAGTAGATATCTGTACTATAGCTCCTGCTTGGTAGCTGGGATTTGGGAATCCTGTGCTTAATGCCTCCAGGTCAGGTCTGAGGGAAAGCACATCCCAGAATTTAGGGTTTTGAGCCCTGGGGGAACAGGGTCAGGGTGGGTAGGCCATTGCCTCTTTTCTCTTGGAAGTGTGGCTGAAGTCAGGGGGAGTTGATCTGGTGAAAAGAGGAAAGCCCCCAGTCTGGGGTGAGCAGTAGTGCACACCCTCTGAGAAGCTGTCCCAGGCACAGATAAAATTGGTCCCTTCCTGCAGACTCCTGTCAGCTGGGTATGCCCTGTCAAGGGTAGAGAGGAGCCTGTGAGAAGGCAGGGAGATGCCCTGGGATTGAGGAGGGGGCTGCTCTGGACAAAGCTTCAGTGTGTATGTGTGTGGCGGGGCCCGGGGGAGAGAGTATGAGTTGGGCAAGTTGTTTCTCAGGCTGCATCTCCTCTGACTGGAGCGTGAGACTTCCAATGGCTTCCCTCTTCCCCATGAATTGAGGAAGAGCACATGCACTGACACAAGCCAACTCGGGGGGTTGAGCAGACAGGTTGCTGAGGGAGCCCCTGTCCCCAGTTTTCCATTCTGTCCCCATTCTCCAAAGCTTATAGCCCAGATAAGATGGTCAGAGATGGCCCCCCAGACTTTAACAATGCCTTTCATATTTCATTCTCAGTCTTGTGTATCCTCTGTTCAGCTTGAGTCCTTATCAGTGTAGCCACTTCCTGTCCCTGACTATAGCCTGGGGCAGCTGGCAGAGTCCTGAGGATTGGGGAGCCCCTCCACCCCACTTGCTGTGTCTTTTCCAGCTGGTAGGGCCAGATTCATGGCTGGCACTAGGAGTGGTTGCTGGGTGAGTAGATGGCCCTCCCTGAAGCTTAGTGTAGGCTCTGCTGGCACCCCATCCTAGCCCCATGCCCATTCTCACCCCAGTCCAGCTCCCATCTGCAGAGAGGTGGATGGTATTTACCAAATGACTACTAAGACCCTGCTGCTACAGAGTTGCCCCTGAAAAATGAAAGAGAAACCCGCTGGCTGCTGGGTAGAGGGCAGTGACTCTGTGCCTGCCCCTTGGGAGGTACTTGGGACTTGGCTTTCAACACTTCCCCCAACAAAGGCTTGCTGTAGGGGCCTGAGTCTTGTCCTGTGAACACATTCTATTCCAACACCCACACTGGACTTCAGGGACAAGCCCACTAGAGCAGGGCTCCAGAGACTCTCCTAGCTGCCAGGTCCTCAGGGAGCCAATGACTTCTAGGTGATCAGAGATTCAGGCCCAGAGTGGATTTGAGAGAGAATTTGGTGAGTCTGTGCCCCAGTGGTCATCTTGCAGGCCCCAGAGCCCAGTCTTTCTGAAGGTTTAGGGCTGAAGAGGCAGCACAACGTCACTCATGATGGACAACTTCCATCATCATTGGTGTAAGTTGCCTCTTTTTTCCATCTGGTACATTCCAGATGCCTGGGACCCTGGCAGACTCTGGCAAGGGGGCTGCTTTAGGAAATCACATGCAGCCGACTGCCAACACTGTTGCAGGGGTGGTAATTCCTGGCTGTGCTCTCCAAACTGCCAGCCCAGGAAGCTTCCTCTCAGTGATCCTGTTGCCCAGTCCTGCCCGCCAGTGCCTATGGGGACGGTTGCCCACAGGGCTGTAAGGGACTTGGGGAGCTGATGGCACATGTGTGCCTCTGAAGCATAAGGTGGATGTTGCCAGGTGCACATAGAGGGGCAGTGGGGCAGGATGGAGGAAGCAGGGAGGCATCCTCAGGTAAAGGACAGCGCTTGGCAAGTGTATTGTGTTCACTGGGCTAAGCTACAATGACTTCTCCCAGAATTGCTTTCTCTTTATGGAATTCTTAACCTTAGTCCCAGGCTAAGGTTGACCACAGGAGAAATTTGTGTGACATTTGGAAGGGAGAAATTAAGCAGGAGTCTTTACTTTTTTAAAGTTCAGAAGGTCAGAGAAGTACAGTGTTGTTGATCTGTTGTTTTGACTCACCTGCCACTGCCGTTAAATCACTTCTGTTCCTCCAAGTTCTGGGTCAGCTCAAGTGCAGCTCTGTGGGAATGGATGCCCACCTCCTACAGGTTACCACATCATCCAGGTTTGAAGTGGTAGAACACACATGTGGCTCCCAGTTTGTCCTTACCACACTCCTCCACTTTTCAGCTATCTCTGTGTTCCTTGTGCCAGCCGTGTCAACTGCAGGTCCAGAAGCAGCAGTTCCCCCTGACTGGCTGTGAGGGTTTTATCCCTGTGGTGCATTGCCTGTACCATTCAGGGAGTGGGTTCTGCTTTTGAAAGAACCTTCACTGGCAGGCACGCTATGGTCTGGGCCTATCTGCCTCCCCACAGAGTAGTCCTCAGCTCAGAATGGCTAGGCCTTTCCAGCCTATTCCTAGTCTGGAGTAGCCTCCCAAGTTGGGGCCCCTTTCCAGTTTTGAGCCTCCAGTGACTGGCTTAGCCTGAGAGTAGGTGGAGCTCAGGTACTCTGTGCTCCTGCTTGCATCTTAACTGCCTGCAAAAGATACTGAGTTGGGCTCTTTTCCTCTCCAGTTATACAGAAAAATGATGGGCTGGCCTGGCTTTAAACACAACTTCAAAGAGAAAAACAGCATTGGAAATATCTAGAACCCCAAACCACAAATTAGGAAGCAGCTCTCCAGCTAAATACTGCTCTGTTTGCACTGAGGTAAGGGACTAGCTGGGCCAGCAATGCTTCCTCAGCTGAAGCAGGAATCAGATTGCCCTAGAGTCAAGGGTTACAGTCTGGAAAGTCAGAGACAAATATAAAACAAATATCTGGCTTTATTAATAAAACTTAAGGATGCAGGCAATAGGAATGGTGGAATCTCACTGTGCAAACTCAGATAAATGGAAGTGGGAGACAAAGTGGACATGGCAATGTGGGTCCTACACATAAAATGGAAACAATGACAAAAATAATATAAATAAAATAATAATTATTATTATATTAATAATAATATAATAGCCCTGGCTGGTGTAGCTCAGTGGATTGAGCGCGGGCCTGCGAACCAGACAACCGCGGTTCGATTCCCAGTCAGGGCACATGCCGGGGTTGCAGGCAGGTTCCCTGCAGGCCAGTTCCCAGCAGGGGATGCACAAAAGGCAACCATACATTGATGTTTCTCTCCCTCTCTCCTTCCCTTCCCCTCTAAAGATAAATAAATAAAATCTTTTAAAAAATAAATAAAAATAAAAATAATATGGTGAGGAAAAGAACAGGAGCACAGAGCAGACGAAAATCACATTGCTGTGGGAATTATACAAAAGTACAAGAGGATAATAGAAAAGAAACACCCCCACCCCCCAAAAGAAAACACAATGTCTCGAAACAAAAAGATGCAGGGTTCAAAGGAAGTATTATCAAAAAACAGAAGGCAATGAAAGGAAGATAGCAGAACTCAAAAAAGAATTGGAAGAGAAAAATATTACTGAGATGAAAATATTTTTCATAGTTTCATTTGTTAAATTTGTGGGATCTTTTTCACTTTTATTTTTATTTTTTAACTATATTTTATTGATTATGCTATTACACTTCTCCCATTTTTTCTCCCCTCTATCACCCCCACCCTGCACCGTGACCCGCTTCCCACCAGCATTTCACCCCTTAGTTCATGTCTATGGGTCATACAGATAGGTTCTTTGGCTTCTCCATTTCCCCTACTATTCTTAACCCCCCCTGTCTATTTTGTACCTACCATTTATGCTTCTTATTCCCTGTACCTCTTCCTCCATAATCCCCCCTCCCCCTTCCCACTGAAAGCCCTCCATGTGATCTCCATGTCTGTGATTGTGCTCCTGCTCTAGTTGTTTGCTTAGTTTTTTTGTTTTTGTTTTTTTTTTTTAGGTTCAGTTGTTGATAGTTGTGGGTTTGTTGTCATCTTACTGTTCATATTTTTGATCTTCTTCTTTTTCCTAGATAATTCCCTTTAACACTTCTTACAATAAGGGCTTGGTGATGATGAACTCCTTTAACTTGGCCTTATCTGAGAAAAGCATTTTATCTGCCCTTCCATTCTAAATGAGAGCTTTGCTGGATAGAGTAATCTTGGCTGTAGGTCCTTGTCTTTTATGACTTAGAATACTTCTTTCCAGCCCCTTCTGGCCTATAAGGTCTCTTTTGAGAAAGCAGCTGACAGTCTGACGGGAACTCCTTTGTAGGTAACTTTCTCCTTTTCTCTTGCTGCTTTTAAGATTCTCTCCTTATCTTTAATCTTAGGTAACTTAATGATGATATGCCTTGGTATGTTTCTCCTTGGGTTCAACTTCTTTGGGACTCTCTGAGCTTCCTGGAAGTCTATTTCCCTTGCCAGATTGGGGAAGTTTTCCTCCATTATTTGTTCAAATAAGTTTTCAATCTCTTGCTCCTCCTCTTCTCCTTCTGGCACCCCTATGATTCGGATATTGGAACATTTCAGGTTGTCCCAGAGCTTTCTCAGCCTCTCCTCATTTTTTTTGAATTCTTGTTTCTTCCTTCTGCTCCAAACTGTTGATTTGAGTCCCAGTTTCCTTCCCTTCTCTGTTGGTTCCCTGTATATTTTTCTTTATTTCATTTGGCATAGCCTTCACTTCTTCCTGTGTTTTGTGTCTACACTGAGTAATTTCTGTGAGCATCCTGATTCCTGTGTTTTGAACTCTGCATCTGATAGGTTGGCTCTGTCCTCATCACTTAGCTCTTCCTCTGGACTTCTGATCTGTTCTTTCATTTGGGCCATATTTCCTTGTCTCAGCACACTGGTTATATTGTAAAGGAGGAGCCTTCGGTATTTGTCAGGGTGGGGCAATCCACTTTGCTGCATTGTGGCACTGTGTGTGGGGGAGGGGTCAGAGAGGAAGCAATGCCACTTGCTGCCTCTCGCCCTGTGTTCAGTCACTGCCCAAAACAAATTGGGCCCTTCTGGTGCTGAGGTCCCAGGTGGGTGGGCTTGTGTTGTGTATACTCTAGGACCCTGTGGGTCTCTCCAATGTACTCTCCTGCGAGGCTGGGAGTTTCTCCTGCTGCCACAACCCCCACAGGTTTTTTCACTCAGAGGTTTTGTGGCTTTAGTTTCCTGTGCTGGATCCTTGGGTTGTGTAGTCTGTCTCACTCCCTAGTTGTTCCTCCTGGCTTATCTGCATGTGAATGTGAGAGTACCCCCTCCATCAGCCACTGCTTTAGCTGGTCAGCCAGCTGCTGCCTTGCCAGGAGTCCTTTCCACCCTGGCTGCCTGTCACTGCCTCTCCTACCAGTCTGGATGAATGTTTCTTCTTTAACTCTTTGGTTGTCAGACTTCTAAGAGTTTGATTTTCTGACAGTTCTGGGTTGTTTGTTTGTTTTTTAAAGTTGTTGTTGTCCTTGTTTTGGTTGTGCAGGGAGGCAAAGTATATCTACCTACACCTCTATCTTGGCCAGAAGTCCCCACTTTTGTGAGATCTTTTAGGAACTAATGCTTCTTGTGAAGAGACATTTACTACAAATTCAACATTTCTTTAAGTTTTCTTTCAGTTTACTTTTTGCACAGTCAAATAAAATGAGTGTAGTACTCCAGATTAAATATAATATATACATAATAATTTCACTTTTCTAAGGTATATTGCACATACCATAAAATTCACCCTTCTAGGGTATAATTCAGTGTGCTTGGTATATTTATCAAGTTGTACAACCATGATCTGTCTACTCCTGGAACATTTTTATTGCTCCAAAGGAAAACTTCATGCCCATGAGTAGTCACTCCCCATCCTTTCTCCCCCAGCCCCTGGCAACCACTGATCTATTTCTTTCTCTGTGCATTTGCTCATTCTGTACATTTCACGTGAATGGATGCATATACTATGAGGCTTTTTGAATTTTGCTTTTTTCATGAGTATACCAGATGATCCCATTGAGAGAAGTAGTTTTATCTCATGCTACCCATTTCTGCATCTGTCTATCCTTCTACCTTCTTGCACATTGTCTGGGGCAGTGTTGACAGTGGGAGTTTCTAGGTGCTGGAATTTGGGGTGGATTCACATCATCTTTGGACTTTTCTGAAACACTTGACTCATTCCCATATGCATGTATCCTTCTCTCCTCTTCTTGCCAGCTGCCTCTTAGCAAGTTGATCTCTCTCTCCTGCTCAGTTATTTATTTGAGAAGTATTTACTGTACCCCTCCTGTGTGTAGCTGTCAATAGAGTGAGGATAGGGTCTGGAGAATGGAGAGGGGTAGATGGGTGAACTCAGGATGCACTGAAGGGTTGAGATAATAAGTTCCTCATAGACGAGCCAAAGGTGGGAGCTTGTGGTTGAAGAAAAGAGGAAGTCAAAGATGATATGCAGGTTTTCAGTCTGAGCAACTGGATGGGGTTGCTGATCATCAGGTATGTACATCTGGGGCTGGGAGACATATTCCTAATCTGGGTTATTCTTGGGTTGTGAGAGGGAAGGGCCCTGGTCCAGGGAGAAAAAAGAAGCCATTGGATTGGACCTCCAACCATGAAGCACAGGCCATTCCCTGAAGACAGCTTCTGCTGGACCTCATTCAGTGTGCCCTTTTGGAAATTGCCTCCCCACCACTCTAGAATTTGGGGCCAAAGGCTCATAGGATCCTTCCTTGCTGACACCTTTCTAGGTCAAGGCTGCTTTCATGCTGGTCTGGGAAGCCAGCTCTGAGAGAATGCACAATTTATGTAGCAAAAGAAACAGACTCAAGTCCCAACAGCTACTCTTGTGTCAATCTGCATTTGGTAGGAGGGGGTGTGTTGGGGAGAGCTTTACCTAGATGGAGCCAGGTACCCTCTTTGGGAAACCACCATTTCCCAAAGCCTGTGGGCTCTCCCCGAGTGCCGCGCCTCCCCAGCTCTGGAACTATATTGGGTGAAAGGTAATAGGCAGGGGACCAGAGTGTTGTCCCATCCACAGAAGACTCCCAGTAAGAGCTAGGAGAGGGCCCTGCAAGCACCCTCTGCTTCCAAACAACAGCAGAAGCTTGTCTTGGTTTGAAACTTCCCAAAATTATCAGAGGGGTGCTAGCGCTTTCCCCCTTTCTGTCTGTCTCTGTCTCCCCCACCCTGTGTGTCACACACATTAAACTTGAGCTGAAGCTGAGAGGCCCCTGAGGAAAGCTGAGACCCTGCTGGGTACAAGGTAAGCCTGTGTGGCTTCCAGGCAAAGCCAAGAATGATCTAGCCCTTCCTGTTCTCGGAACTGTGCTGTTTCCTAGACAACGCGTTTTGTGTAATCATGGTCAAGGCAACGTACATTTCTGCTGAGAATCAAGGTCACAGTATAATACCAATTCACCACGGCAACAGCAGACTACTCATCTGACATGGGAGATGGGATTTGCAGGAAAAAGCACATGCCGAGTGCTTGTGCTCAGCCTGCCTAGTTCACCTTCCTTGACGGAGGGGCATGGCAATTCTACACCATGAAATAGGCTTCACTTCCCTGGAATCTGGAATCCATGTTTTAAAAAAACACAGAGTCCCTTTTAAGATTAATGTAAGTAATTTGCAAGACAGAGACAGCCAGGCAGATGGTGCTCCTGGTAAACCTACCGTCACAACAGGAGCTATTCTACCTGACCTAGCTTCAGGGGTTTAGTTTCAGTCTGCAAATCCATCTGAGTCACCTTGTGTTTTGTAAACAATCCCTGCAGCTGCTCCAAGTCAAGCTACAGATTTGATGAACTCTGTCACTAGCTCACTGGGACCAAGGCAGGCACTTTCCTTCCCTGGGTCTCAGATGAACTCTGAAGAACAGTGGTTCTAGAACACAGTGCTGTAGTTTAAAATTTAATCATGTTCCTAATTTCTTGGCTCAAGACTAAATGTCAGTCACCCCCTAGCACATGCCTCTCCTCTCTGGCACCTGAAGTGAGAGAAGCGGCAGTACCCCTTCTGTTTTGGTAAGTGGGGCCATTATGCAGTCTGTCTGTCTGAGCACAGTGTTGGTTTGCTCCCCTTCTCCCAGGCCACTTGTTTGGATGAGAGAAAGGAGGAGGAGACAGGGAAACCTGAAGGCTTGTGGTTGAGGTTTTTGTGAAGGTAAACATAACCTAGAATTGTCTGGTCTGGATTTGTCCCAACCCCCTGCCCCCACCCCACTGAGGAAGCCCCACTTTTGGTCCCAGATGGAAAAGGGCAGAAAGAGAACACAGGCAAGAGAGTACACCAGAGAGGGCTCCATGGGCATGAGCCCTGCAATGTGAGGAAAGGGCTCAGGGACTGGGGTTGGCGTGTGTGAGTGTGCTGTATGTTAGAGGGGGCTGGCGGGGAAAGGGAGCAGACTTCACGCATATTTATTGTTGTTGATGTCAGAACTCAGGATGGCAATTCCAAGTCACTTCTGGTGAAAGTTCTAAGGTGGCTTCAGGTGTTTGAACTTGGGTAATGAGTTTCCCCAGCAGGGACATTTCTTTTTAAAGACTACCAGGACAAAAGGAAAGGCGAGGTTTAACACCAGATCTCAGGTGGCTCCCCTCACCTATCATGGCCAATCAGAATGCTCATGTTGGGTTAGTAAACCCTCAAAAATACGTGCGAAGGACAATGTATGGGGTCAGGGTGGGCCTTCCCTTGGCCTTGATTTGTTAGGATGTGTGGTTGGAGGGCAGTTGTTTCTCTGGTGCTCAAAGAAGGACATGTCTTCAAAAGCACACTACCTGAAGATTAAGTAAAATGTAGAGAGTGGCATGGCCCCCATGCTGCAGCATCTAGGAAAGAGGGACTATGAGAGGGGTCTACTAGGGGCTTCTGGAGTTCTGGGTCCTGCTTAAGGCCTTGAAAGCCAGTTTCAAGTCCCCCTCCTAGGGAGGACAGGTGATGGGGTCTCTGAGGGGCTCATAGGGGCAGAAAAGTAGTGAGAAATATGATTGCTTTCTATTTATGTCCCTGAGTGCCCCAGTCAGAAAAAAGGTGGCCCAGAGAAACTAGATGATGTATTTTGTCAAAAGAATCAAACAGCCCAACATGCCAGCAACTTCTCCTGGCCACCCTTGCCTCTAACATTTGAGGCCCCAGATTTTGAGACTTTCAGACCGACAGCCCCTCCAGCCTCAGGTACCCTCTCTAGGGGTTACTGCCTGAGACTTCACGGGCCACCTTTGTCTTACCCACTGGCCTGACAACCTCCCTAGAGCCTGGCTGACCTCTTTTCCACCTGAAGACCCTATTTCCAGAAGCCCTACCTTGGTGGCTTCTAGTTTAGAGCCTCAAGGCCTCAAGGTTGAGAACTAGCCCTCAGTCAGTGAGTGCAGCTCCAAGAGCAGGGGCTGGGAGGGCAGCCATTGATGACACGATCCGTCCTCGATCAGCAGCTTGGCTGATGGAAACGTGTTCTAACTTAGAGAGTCCTGTGACCTAGGCCAGGGTCTCCCAGGAAAGGCTAGGGGCCAACTCCATGGCCACATGGTGAGGTGGTTAAAACCAGCTTGCTAGGAAATGCTCTTAATTCCATTACTTTGGTTATCACCTTTCTGAAACTTACATTCTGTTCAGACCTTATGGTTTGATGAAATGCCAAAATCGCTTTGTAGTAGATGGCATGCTGGGCGCTTTTTCACAGCCCACCTTATTTCACCTCTACTACCGCTCCTTTCACTTATTCTACCCACTGGTGTTGATGCCCAGTGTGGATGTGGGAGGTAGATGTTAATGGAAGATCCACTCATACATTAGAAAACAATTCATTGGCAGAAGTGCTCTGAAGTGAACGAACAGGATAGAGTTTAATGGGGTGGTAGAGTTTAATGTTGGTGCTCAGGTAAGTGGCTCTGAGAAGAACCATGAATCTGAAACTTGAAGGTTGAGGAGCAGGGGGCAGGAAAACATTCCACAGAAATGTAACACATGTGCCAAGGCACTGTGTGGCACCCATTCTTGAAACTGCTGAGGTTGTTAGGAAACCAAGTTTCACATTGTTGAATGGTGTGGCTGAGATGGTGCCACAAGGGAGTGGCTCTGTTGTGTTGAATTTTATGACAAGAG
Source organism: Artibeus jamaicensis (assembly GCF_021234435.1). Lineage (NCBI taxonomy): Eukaryota > Metazoa > Chordata > Mammalia > Chiroptera > Phyllostomidae > Artibeus > Artibeus jamaicensis. The sequence continues at coordinate 1,314,524 of NW_026521282.1, forward strand.
TCATGCTCTGCTCAGAGCTGCTGTCACCAGCATCATTGCCTCATGACACTGCTGCTTTTCAGGTGACATGCCCGTTTCCCTTTTATGACCACAGGCTCCATAAAGGCAGGGAATTTGTGGTTTCCCAAGGCACCCCAGCTTCTAGACATTTGCCTGCACACAGTAGGTGTTGCTAAAGAACACCGACATTCAGGGAGCACCCACTCTGGCTAGCCAGGGCTATGGGATTGGTGCCACAGATATGCAGGAAAGGGAAAGCTCCCTGCAGACCCCAACCTGTCTACCTAGAGCCCTGTGAGTGGGCTACCAGTGACCACAGTAGTACATTTGGAAAAACTGGTTGTTTTTGACCCCACCAGATACACCTCCCAACTTTTGCTGGTCCACACTAAGATGCCATCTCCCTGGCCACCTGTCCTCTCCCTGCTCCCTGCTGTGCTACTACCCTTGGCCCTTGCACCTCCTTTTTCTCTACCTCCTGCTTCAGTTGAGGCATGGATGTCTGTAGTGGCTACCACCTGGAACTCTTCCTTTTGCTCCATGTACCACAGGGGCAGGAGAAGGGGTTGGCATCCTCTTTGCCCTACAGTGTCACTTCCTGTGCTTGTACTACTCTACATGTGTATAAAATCTGTCCGACCCTTCTAGGCTAACCCCATCAGTCACACCCATCTTGAGTGTCCCTGTTGTTTGTGCCACTCCCCACCGTGGTCCTCTGCTCTCATGGGTAAACCCTTGGCCTGACCCTCTCAGGCATTTACACCCAAGTGCTGTCTATGGGCCCACACCTTTTTTTTTTCTTGCACTCAGACCTGCTCCTCTACACTCCTGTGACCTCGGTGGGAGAAAGTGCCAGAATCTGTCCCCATCGCCTTTCCCAGACTCTTCTATGCTCCTTTTCTTCACCTCCTGAGATTCCAAGGCTATTCCCTGACTTGGCACTCCTGTCTCCAATGCAGCTGCTCATTCATTCCATTTATTGAGCACCAACTGTGTGCCAGGCACTTGATGTCACTGTCTAGACATTGAAAAGTTACATGTATGATTACAAATGATGAAAAGTGCTGTGTAAGAAAATTGCCAGGTGCCCTGCAAGCTGATGGAAACGTGTTCTAACGTAGAGAGTCCCATGACTCAGGCCAGGATCACCCAGGAAGGGCTGGGGGTCACCTCCAGGAGGCCACCTCTAGGAGGAGAGAGGGCAGGGGATGGATCCTAAGGTGACATTTGTGCTGGAATCTGAAAGAAGAGGAGGAACAGAGCCCCATCTTTTGGGTGTTAGCCTGCTGCAACTATGTGCTCATTTCTGTCCAGCTAGGGCCCAAATCATGATGGTGTATTTGTCAGCTATTGCTGGGTGCCAGGTTACCGCACACATTTATTAGCTCACAGTTTTGTTGGTTGGAAGCTCCAGGCATAACATGGCTAGGTTCTCTGCTCATAGTCTCACAGATGTTGCTAGGCTGCCTTCTGCTCTGAAGGCAAATTAAGGTCACTGGCCAGGTTCATCTCCTTGTGGCTATAGGAACAAGGTCCCTGTTTCCTTGCTGGCTGTCATCCAGGGGCTCCCAGAGGTCACCCACATTTATTGCCACATGGCGCCTTTCATCTTCAAACCCAGTAGGAGAATTTCCCTCTCTTTGAATCATTTTCATGCCCTCAATTTCTGACTACCCTGTCTCTGGCCTCTAGACTCAGATTTAAAGGACTCCTGGGATTAGGCAAGACCCACTGAGGATAATGTATCCTTCTTAAAGTCACCCATGCCATAGAACATAACCCTGTCATGGGCTCATCAGATTTGCAGGCTGGGGCATCATGCAGGCAGTATAGCACAGGTGGCAGAGATTTGGAAGATGTTAAAGAAATCCAAAGCCAAACCCTAGTTAAAGTGGCAAAGACAGATGATATTCAGTAATATACTATTGCAATAGGGAAAAGAGTCCAGTGTGAACTCAACACAATTCCAATTTGTACAGATGTACCTGAGTATTTTAAATGGATGAGGGAGCAGGGAAGGCAGTGAGCCCATGTCAGTAGAGTCGGGGCAATAAAAAAAATTACAAAAAGGTGGAAAGGGGGAGGATGCTCCATGTGAAATCTGTCTGGGTTTGCTAACCGGCACTTTTTGAAGTATGGCTCCTGCCCTCCCATGGAGGCTGGGAGACAGGGGTCCTCTGATATTGGCTGCAAAGGTTAGTTCTTTTGTCAGCCTTGTGTTTTCTCAGGTAGGCACTTCCAGGGGGCTAGTATCATCCTAAGAATGCAGACTTGAGCTGTTAGAAAGTTTCGTAGTATTTTGTTGAAGTCTTTATAGGCCAAGGTTTAGGCCTAGTCAAGAAGAAGGCTCAGAGGAGCTTAGATAGAGTTTGATGAAGGAGAGAGTCTTTGTCAGAGCCATTTTGGAATTCCACTGGTCATAGTAACCTGCTTGTTGGGGTTCTCATTCATTTGCCAGTGGGTGGTTTAGGAATGGGCATAGGTGGTTTGTGGGGCTGTCTTGAAGAAAACGAATATAAAATTACAAATAGAAAATTGGTAGGCCACCTCCCAGGACCTAAGAAGGAGCCTGCACAATTGAGGGGCCCCAGAGTTTATACAATTCGAGGGGTGGGGTCAGAAGTTTGAGGTCAGTTTTACTGTGCCAAATTCAAGGTGTCAGTAAGGCTCTGCTCCCTCTGGAGGTTCTAGAGGAGAATCTATTTTCTGGCCTTTTTCAGTTTCTAGAGTTGCATTCCTTGGCTCCAGGCCCCTTTCTCCATCATCAAAGCCAGCAGCAAAGCATCTTCAAATCTCTCTGCTTTCATCACATTACCCTCTTACTTTTGTCTTTCAGATCATCCTGTTGTAAGTATATAGACACAGTGGCAGTCAGAGCCCACCCAGATAATCCAGGATCATCTACTTATCTCAAGGTCCCTAACTTGATCACTTCTGCAAAGTACCTTTTGCCATATAAGGTCATATTCACAGGTTCCAGGGGTTAGTATATTGAAATCTTTTGAGAGGGCCATCACAGCCCACTGGCCTTGGCTCCTCGGACCCTGAGTAGTACAGGACAATCTCAATGGATTGTGAGAACTGGGAAGTAGGCCTAGAGGATTGAATCCCTGGTATGGTGAGTCCCATGCACCTAGGATTTAATTGTGCTTATTTGGGAACATGGATTATGAAGTTCCTGACACAGCTGGGATTCAATGACCTCAGAATCACAGAATGTGTGGAGGGAAAGGCCATCGAAGTTGCCTCAAAGGAACAGGAACGAAGTTGGCAGATCAATCAGTCCATTGGGAACTACCCAAGGGTTCAGACAGGTGGAGTGGGTGGCTGTCATAAATGCCTTGTTTCCTGTTTTCGTTGCTTTTCCTGCTTCTTTTGGATTAGTATGCATTAAGCAATGTCTATTTTATCATGAAATTGAGTCCCCTCTTTGGTCTCTGTGCACACTCCAGATTTTGTTCCTACCACCAGCCTCATATCCTTTTAGTCACCTGGCTTGAGACCTGAAGGTTCTCTTTCCCACCTCCTTCTTTCTTAGATGAAATAAATCATAAAGATAAATGAAGAAATTAATGAAATAGCAAACAGAAATAATAAGGTAAGATAGAAGACAGAAGTAATTACCACCAAAACCTGGTTATTTACAAAGACTAATGAAATATGCAAACTTTGAACAAAAGTGATCAAGCAAATAACGGGGGCACACAATAGTAGGAATGAAAAAGGGTATGTGGCCACAGGTATAGTAGGGATTTCTTTAAATCAAAACAGAACACTATGAACAAATTATGACAATGTATCTTAAATCTAGAGGACATAAAAATATAGAAAATATAAATAGTTACCAAAATTGACTCAAGAAGAGATAGAAAGTCTGAATTAAAAAGTCACAATTAAAGAACTTATAGTATTATTTAGAAATTTCCCAGCTATAAAATAAACTCCAGGCATTAAAATTTTTTTAAACAAGATTTCAAGGATCAGATAACTCCTAATTTATATGAACTGGTCAAACTATTAGAAAAGGAGAAAATATATCAAGTTTATTTTTATGAATCTAGGCTAACATAAAAACTAGACTAGTACAAGAAAGTTTAAAAATCCTAAAGAAAATATGTGCAACTGAATTTAGCAACTAAAACCACTAGTTTGTACACTTTAAAAGACTGATTTTTTTTGGTATATAAATTATATTTCAATAAAGTGGTTAGGAAAACATGAATCCAACAATATATTAAATCCACGCACATACATTACCACGAAGTAAGATGTATCTATAAGTACAAGGATGGTTCAGCATCAGAAAAATCTCTCATTGTTATTTACTACATAACAGATTCACAGAGAAAAATCGTTTTATCATCTCAATAGATCTGGAAAAGGAATTAGAAGTAAATCAACACCTGTACCTGATGAAAATTCTTATTACACGAAGACTAGAAGACAACTTCTGTAACCTAATGAAGATTAGCTACCAAAACCCCTTTAACAGCCATCAGAATTGATGCAGGATACACTCTCTGCCTGCTACCACCACCACTGTTGGCTTTTCATTGGAAGGACTAGCCAATGCAAAAAAGAAGAAAAAAGATTTGAGCTGAATGGGAATTACAACAAAGGAGACTGAATGATCAGCATTTGAGGATTATTGGAGTACAGATTATATATTACAAAAAAGAGAAGAGAACCAATGAACAACTTATTAAAATTCATAAAAAGTATACCAAATAGCCAGATAAACAATCAGCATTTAGAAATCATTAGTATTCCCATATCCTATCAATTACCAAATAGAAAATGAGATAGAGACAAAGGAGATATGATTCACAAGAACAGTAACAATGAAAAGGCACCTGTGAGTAAAACTAACAAAAAAATGTGCAACACCTTATGGAGATAATGATCAAATTTAAGTGAAGGATATAAAGATTGTACACTCTAATTGGACATAAATAATTTCCAGAAGAGTTTAAGATATAAATGTGAAAACAAAACTCAAATACCATTAAAATACAATACAAGAAAAATGACCTTGTAGTAGGAAATTTTCTGAAACACTCCTAAATAAGGTACAAAAAGCACAAAGGTAAAGATATATCTAACCACATCAAAATTTAAAACTATACATTATTATGTAGCTGTCAAAAAGAACAAGGAAGCTCTCTGTGAACTGATGTAGCATGACTCACAGAAGTTATTGTTAAGTGAAAACAGCAAAGTGCAAAGAGAGTATAGGTGTGGTGCTTTTGAGTAATGAACAAGGGAAATAAGAAAATATGCACACATCTGCTAATTGTTACAAAAAGAAACAGAGGAAGGATAACCCAGAAAGCAAAGAAGGTGGTTGCTTACAAAGGTTGGAAAAATGGAGCAAAAAGGGTACAGGAGGGAGCTGCATTTGAGTATGACTTGTTAATTAGTTTTGACTTTTGCAATCATGTTAATGTTCTTCATATTCAGAAAATGAAACCAATAAGAATGGGAAGGGAAAAAGCTAAAATTGAAAACAAATGAACCAAATTTTATGTCAACTGAACACCATAACCACACTGAGGGTGAAATAAAACACCAAGGAACTCATAAACACTGTTAAAAATTTATTTTTCAGTTTATTTGACTACCTACCTGCATTCTTGGGCAAGGTTGTAGGGGTAAGGGGACTGCCAAGAGATCCCAAGCTCTTAGGTTTGTTTTTGATAGTGGGAAGTGTGAAGCAGTTTTTTTTACATCCATGTTTAATTCTACAGTATAAAAGGTATAATAGAATCTCAGCGGAAAGCGAACTTCCCAGTAGCTCCAAATAAAGGTGGGGCCATATTTTGCATATCAGACACAAAACCAAAAGCTACAATAAACATTGGAATTTGACTTAGATGACCTGAGAGCGTGGTTCTGTTAAAGGTGAAGCAGGTCGCAGGGAAAATAAATGCAAGAGCAAACAGCTGATGCTTACCAGGAGTGTGAAGCAATTTTGAAAGTATCTTTGATGTATGATAGAACTGGGAAAATGAGAAAAGGTTTTGTCGGGGAGGCACAAATGTGGGATGGAAGATACAAGAAAGAAGCCTGTGGGGATGGAGGTGGAATGAAGGTATAGATGTGTATACAGACATAGGTACACATGGATATGTGTGTGTAAATATGTATGTATATATACATATAAGTACATGCATATATTTTTTAGCTCCTTCCACTGGAAAATCCCAGAAGCAACAAGTGCACCCACCACCTAGACCTTGGTCAATAATGTCATTCCTTACTGAAAGAAACTGGGGTTCCTTGGAGAAATGGCTGATTTCAGAACTGAGGCAAGAAGTAAGGAAGTGCTCGGAAAATGATGGTGGCATATCAAAAGGACACTGGAACTATCTTAATAAACTTATACTGGCCAAATGTGGGACAATTTGAGCACTAAAGAAGTAATGACAGTAATGAATTATAAACCAATGGAAAATGGAAATGTGTAAGTCCAAACAAATAATAAAGAGTCAAATAAATGGGGGTGAAGAGAAGACTCTTGCTTGCAGCAGCAAAGATAGAGAGGATGAGAATGATAAAGTAAATGGGGTAAAACGTTAATCATAGGTAAATCTGTTTAAAGTGTACATGGGTCCTTTTTGTACTACTCTCACTACTTTTCTGTAAGTGTGAAATTATTTCCAAGTAAGAAAACATTATAAAATATTTTGACATGGCAAAAATGATGGGTTGTCACTCCCATAAAATTTAAGCATGTATCTCTAAAAGATAGTCTCTTTATTAACATAACTACAATGCCATTATCACATGCAAAATTAACAATAATTCTTAACTACCAACAAATATCCAGTCAGTGTTCAAATTCTCTATTGCCACATTTTTCTTTATTGTTTGTTTGAATTAGGAACCAAGTCCACACATGGAATGACATGTTTTTAAGTGTCTTTTCATCTTCAGGTTCTCTCTCTACCTGTTTTTCCCCCTTGCTGAGAAAAGTGTTGTTTGTATTGTAGAGTTCCCACAGTCTGGATGTTGATTGCCTCCCTGTGGGGTAGTTTAATGAGTTCCTCTGAACTTTCTATTTTCTATACATTGGTAGTTGAATTCAAATGGCTGATGAGATTTGGGCTCAAAAAATGTTTTTTAAGCAAGACTAATTCATATGTGGAGTTGGGAGACTTTAACACACCTTTCTTAGTACTTGGTAGATCAAGCAGATAAAAAAATCAGTGAGGACATAGATTTGAACCATTGGCAGCTTGATCTAATGGATGTGTACAGAATGTACTAACTGCAGACTGTGCATTCTTTTGGGCACACATGGAACTTTAATAAAAATTGACCACATACTAGACCCTAAAATAAGTCTTAACAGTTTTCAAGGGATCAAAATTATTCAGAGCATGATCTCTGACCACAGGGTAATTAAGCTAGAAATCCATGAGAAAGGATAAAAAAGAACAAAACAGCAGCCCCTGGCATCTGCAAGCTGGCCTGGCTCTCACAGCTAGGTTATGTTGTTCTCTTGCTGGGCATAAACAGTCTCACAGAATACTAACCTCAGAAAAGGTTGCTTTAAGACCGTGATAAAATGCAACAAAGCAAGGCCGCTTCATGATTTTTTCTAAGCACAGATAAAACCAAGGTCAATGTCTAACCCACAAGCACCAAACATTTTCTCTTGCTTCTTTCCCAGCCACAGCTTTACCCTGGCAGTAGTCTGCCCTCTCTATAGAGAAGATGGATTGTGATCTTTGATCAGAGAATTGCCTTTGCTTTCTGACAGCATCTACAGCAAACCCTCGCTTCTTTGGACTTTCCCCAAGATCGCCCAACCAAAGACCAAATATTATAATAGGGTCTTTCTAATACACTCTTTCTGAGATGCCTTGCAACTCTCTATGTATCAGGCCCAACTTCATGTCACCTACAGATGTGTTCCAGGGGGTCCTTACACTCATAACAAAAAGACAACTGGAAACAGCTTCATGTTTAGAAATGACAAAATACATATTTAAATAACCCATGGCTCAAAGACAATAACATGATGAAAACTCGAGAACATTTTATTGAATGATTAAAAAAAAATGCTACACATCTGAATCATTCAGTAGCCTGACAGGAAACAGATGGTACATGCAAACTAAGTAATTTGAGGAGAGTTAAATAAAACAATTGGGGTGACTTTGTGATCTGTTAACTTGGCTAGCCTATACTACACTTCCCAGAATTATCTTTCCTATAGGTGTTGGTTAGGGTGGGCCACCTGAGAGATTCTGATGGGAGATTTGGAGAAGAGAAAAGAAACACACATGACTGGAAATGTTCTTGTAACTACAAGAGAGAAGGAAGAAAATAACAAGAAAAAGACCAATAACACAATAGAAAAGTGAGCCAAAGCCTTGAAAAGACAGAAGATTCACAAACATATGAAAGGTGTTCAACTTCATTTTCACTACAGAACTGTAAGTTAATGCTACCATGATATACCATTATACACCCACCAGTTTGGCAGAAACCGAAACGTTTGATGACTCTAAGAGCTGGCAAGGCTGTGCAGCAATAGAAAAACTTTAACACACTGTTGATGGGGGTGTGTTAGAAAACAGGTTGGCATTTTGCAGGAAAGTCGAAGGCATGTTTCCTCCGTGGCCCAGTATTCCACTGCCAAGTACACGAACTAAAAAAAACAAGTGTAAATGGTTGCAATGGGTTTAATAGTGGCTCCTCCAAATTTATGTGCATGCCCTGACCCCCCAGACACTGTGAAAGTGACCTTATTTAGGAAAAGGATCTTTGAAGATGTGATGAAGTTAAGAATTCTTGAGATGAGATCATCCTGCATTATCTGGGTGGGCCTTAAATCCAATGACAAGTGTCCTTATAAGAGACAAGCAGAGGGAGACTTGAGACAGATCAGAAAATGTCTGATCAGAGAGGCAGACATTGGAGTGATGTGGAGAGAGTCAGACAAGCCAAGAGAATGTCTCCTGTATCCACCAGAAACTGGAAGAAGCAGGGTACAATTCTCCCTTAGAACCTTAAAAGCAAGTGTGAACACACTGACACCTTGATCATGGTCTTCTGGCCTCCAAAACTGTGAGACAAATTTCTGTTGCTGTAAGCCACCAAGTTTGTGGTAATTCATTATGGCAGCCATAAAACTCTCATACGATGCTTCATCATAGCATTTGGATGCTGAAAACAACCCAGATATCAAGCAGAAATCAAATAAATGCTCTGTCATAAAGTTATACAGTAAAATATCTACCAAAATGTAAAGGAATAAACTATATATACCATGGCATGGATGAATTTTAAAGACATAGTGTTGAATGAAAGAACCAAAACACAGAAGAATAAATAAATTATACTTTGACTTACATAAAGTTTAAAAACAGGCAAAATTAAGTTATATTATTTATCGATATATGTATATATAGGTGGCAAAATTCTGATGAAAAACAAGAAAATGGTTTCCATAGAAGTTTGGGAAGCAGAGGGAGGTGATTGTGGGGAGACATGCCAGGATTAGAGGGTGAGGCTCTAGTTTTTGACCTGGGGGTGGTTATAAGAGTACATTTACTTTATATAAAGTACAGAAAATGCATGTAAAACATATGATTTACACTTTTCTCTGCATCCATGCTGTACATCACAATTTGAAAGTATTAAACATTAGAAAGAAGAATTAAGATGATGGTTTCATGCAGATGATATGCCTCCATATCTGAAAAATCCAAAAAAAAAGTTATAAAGAGTAAGGAGAATACAGTAAATTGGCTGGGTACAAAATAATTTAGAAAAAGATAGAAGACAAGAAAGACAAGATAGAAGATATAATAAAAGACTCCATTAAACAAAAAAATATAAACTATCTAGAAATAAACTTAACAAGAAATATGTAAGATCTATGTAAAGAAACTTTAAAAATGTTCCTTAGGGACATGAAATAGGCCTGAATGAATGCAAGTGTCTACCATGTTTTCAGACAGGAAAACTTAACTTTGTAAAGATGCAAAATCTCCCTACATCAACCTATCGATTAAATACAGTATTAAAAATACAATGATAGAATTTTGGGGGAACTTTTCAAGATGATTCTAACATTAATCTAAAAAACCAAAAGCTTAAAAACCCCAGAAATATTCTTGAAGAAAAAGTAATGAAAGGGACATAGTTCTATCAGATATGAAGATATAATAATAAAAAGTCAGTGTTGTACTTATGTAGTAATAGAATGACAGAACAATAAAAATAGTACAAAGAAGAATTTAATAGATGATTAAATATTATTTCAGTTCACTGGAGGAAACATGGATTACTCAATAAATGGTGTTAGGACACCTAGGTGGATGTTGGGGAAAATATAAAGTTGAATATCTACCTCACAATATACAACAAACTAAAATTCTAATTGATGAGATGTAAAGACTACAAAAATGAAACAATAAAAATGCTGAAAGTAACCATAGTAGATTTAAAATGTAATGTTGGAGGAGGGAAGATCTTTCAAAGTATGACTTAGACCTCAGAAGCCAAAAAAGAAAAGCTTGATTTATTCAACACATAAAAACAGTTTCTTTAATACAAAAATTATTGTTACCAAAGTTCAAGCAAAAGTTGGAGAAGTTATTTGCAATCTCTATCAGAGACAAGGAGGCTAATTTTCCTATTAAGTAAGTCGCTCTTACAAAATACTATGAAAAATACCAAAAACTCAGTAGAAAAATGGGCAAAAGCTGTGAGTACAGTTCACAGGAAAGAAATACAAATAACTTCTAAATAAGATAAATCAAAATTAAAACTACAGCCCTGGCTGGTATAGCTCAGTGGACTGAGCATGGGCCTGTGAAGTAAAGGGTCGCTCGTTCAATTCCCAGTCCGGGCACATGCCTGGGTTGCAGGCCAGTTCCCAGCAGGGGACCCACGAGATGCAACCATACATTGCTATTCTCTCCCTCTCTTCTTCCCTTCCCCTCTAAAGATAAATAAATAAAATCTTTAAAAAAATTAAAACTACAGTGAGATGCCTTTTTTTCATTTATCAGATTAGCAAAAGTAGAAAAGTTTGCTAGCACGCTATGGTGGTGAAGGTATGGATAAACAGGCACTCTTTTACATGGCTAAGGGGAGTTGGTGCTAGCACAACTTCTATGTAGGTAATTTGGTGACTTCTATCAAAATTACAAATGCATATACCATGTTTTGCCATGTATAGTACACACTGTTTTGCCCAAATTTTTGAGGGGAAAATAAGGATGCACATTATACATGGGTAGTGCCCGAAATATCTGTTCTTGTGTTTTGTAATTATTTGTGACATAAAATTTCTTGTACCATAATATGTTCAAAAATATTTGGCAAAATTCCTTTATTGTACAAAAAATAAGTATCTAAATATAAATAAATAAGAAATTGAATTTTAAAAAACATATTTTTTCTCAAATTTTGGACCAAAAACATGGTGTGCATTATACATAGCTAAATGTGGTACTTCTTGCCCCAGCAATTCCTCATCTAGGAATTGATTCTACAGATATATTTGCATATGTGTGAAATGATAAAAGAATACTAGATAGACATTAAAGAGAATGAAGAAACTATGTACTGTTATGGAGCCATCCCCAGCATACACTGTTAATAGTATGCTGGCCATTTGTTTAAAACAAGAATGTGTATGTGCATGTACATGCACAGACTACTGACAGATAGTGGTTGAAGATGGATGATGGGTATATGGATGTAATTATATTATTTCTTATTTTGTGTATGTCTAGGAATTTCCATGATTAAAAGTAAAATTTACTTAGAATAATGAACGTAAAAAGAATATCTCTAGAATGATACATAAAATATTAATAACTCTGGTTTACTCCACAGGCATTGGAACATAAGAATGGTGTTTGATGGAATAACAGACATGCAATTAGGGTTGTTTACACACAAAGAGTTTATTTTTGTCATATATTAAAATATTTGAGAGTAAGCAGTTGCTCATTTTAGTTAGTTGCTCGAAGATTTCAAAAGAAAGTTCTTTATAACTCTGTTAGCATTTTCCTTACTGTGCCAAGATAGCTGCTGAAGCTCCAGCCACCATAGATGTGTTCCAAGTTGGGAGAAAAAGAAAGGGGTAGAAGAGGACCAAAAGGAAGCAGCTTCCAGTAATTCAGCTGACTGTAAAGAACTTTCCAGAATCCAGTGCCTTTCCAATAACTTCCACACTCATTTCTTTGGCCACTCCTATCTCCAGGGGAGGCTGGGAAGTGTAGTTTTGAAACTTGGCACATTGCTACGTCCAACAAACTCAGGGTCTTATTACAAAACAAATCATGAGAAGGGTCAAAATAAATTGATAAGAAATGTTCCAAGAAAATACCAAAAGAACAAAAAGCAGATAGAACAATACTATTATCATGTAAAATAGAAAACAAAGCAAAAAGCTTCCAAAAGGACAAATATGAATATTTTTATGACACAAGCCCAAAGAAGTCATAACAGACCTAAACATTTGTGCCAAATATAGCTTCATAATATGTATAGCAAAAAACTTATAGAAGTTCAAAAAGAAATTGACATTATTAGAGTAGAAGATACTCATTGTATACCTGTCAGGAATTGACAGACCAAGGAGACAAAGAATAAATAAGAATATAGAGGTTATGAATAAAACAAATCATGAGCTTGCCCTAAGAGATACACTGTGTATAACTAACTGCACCCAACATCAGATAATACAGATTGTTCCCAGAAGTATATGGAACGTTATCCAAAACCAATTATGCATTTGGTTACAAAAAAAATCCTTAATCCGGTCAAGACAGAGGTATAAGTAGACCCGCTTTGCCTCCTCACAAAACCACAAATAGAATTACAATTGAATCTCAAAACAAATAACACCCAGAACTGTCTGAAAATCAAACTGTATGGAAGTCTGACAACCAGGGGTTTAAAGACACCACATTCATCCAGATGGGTAAGAGGGGTGGAGACACAGAGATGGGGCAGTGAGGCAAGGAGACGCCATGTGGCATGGAGAGGCAGCAATGGTGGTGGTGGAATGGGCATGGGTGGTCCCACATACACGTGTGGTGGCTAAAAATAGGGAGGGATACCTTGGGAGTGAGTGATTCCAGCCTCAGGCCAGAATGAACAGCCCAGGGTTCCAGTGCCAGGAAGATAAATCCCCATAACTTCTGGCTGTACAAACCAAACCTTTGGGGATTGGGTGGCAGAAGAAACTGCTGGATTTTCAGGAAACTTTGTTTAAAGGGCCTGCACTCTCTTAAAACACATGCAAACCCACCCACTCTGGGATTCAACACCAAGGCAACAGCTGGAAGGGTGTAAGTTGCATACAGGTAGTGGGTGAAATGACTGGAAATGGGGTGAGTGTTGGGCAAACCCCTAGAAGCCAGGCAATGGCACAGTCCCCAATCTGAGCCCTCTCCCCACATAAGCCACAAAGCAGAGAAGCAGGTTGCCCCACCCTGTGATAACCTAAGGCTCAGTCCCACAAAATTTACAGGTGCCTGTTACCGGGTGTCAAAGCAGCTCTACCTAGTACACAGAAACATACACAGGGAGTCTGCTAAATTGAGGAGACAAAGAAATATGGCCCAAATGAAAGAACAGAACAAAACCCCAGAAAAAGAACTAAACAAAACAGAGATAACCAGCCTATCAGAGTTCAAAACACTGGTGATCAAGATGCTGAAAGAACTCACTGAGTATGGCAACAACACAAAAGAAGAAATTAAGTTTACACTAAGTGAAATAAAGAAAAATCTACAGGGAACCAACTGTCAAGGGAAGAAAGCTGGGGCTCAGGTCAATAATTTGGAACATAAGGAAGAAATATACAGAAAGAAAGAAGAAACAAGAATTCAAAAAAAAATGAGGACAGTATAAGAAGACTCTGGGACATCTCCAAATGTGCCAACATCAGAATCACAGGGATGCCAGAAGGAGAAGAGGAAGAGCAAGAAATTGAAAACTTAGTTGAAAAAAATAATGAAAGAAAACTTCCCTAATTTGGTGAAGAAAATAGACATACAAGTCCAGGAAGCACAGAGAGTCCCAAACAAGTTGGACCCAAAGAGACCCACACCAAGACACATCATAATTAAAATGCCAAAGTTAAAGATAATGAGAGAATCTTCAAAGCAGCAAGAGAAAAGCAGAGAGTTGCCTACAAAGGAGTAACCATGAGACTATCAGATGATTTCTCAAAGGAAACTTTGCAGGCAAGAGGGATTGGCAAGAAGTATTCAAAGTGATGAAGAGCGAGGACCGACAACCTAGACTAGTCTATCCAGCAAAGCTATCATTTAGAATGGAAGGGCAGATAAAGTGCTTCCAAGACGAGGTAAAGCTAAAGGAGTTCATCACCACCAAGCCCTTATTATATGAAATATTAAAGGGACTTATTTAAGAAAAGAAGATCAAAACTATGAACATTAAAATGGAAACAAATTCACAACTATTAACTGAATCTGAAAAAAAATCCCCAAAGCAAATAATCAGAACAGAAACAGAATCATAGATATGGAGATCATTTGGAGGGTTATCAACTGGAAGTGGGAAGGGGAAAGTGGGAGAATGGGGGAAAAGGTGCAGGGATTAAACTACATAATCAGTAGGTACAAAATAGACAGGGGGGTGTTGAGAATAGTACAAGAAATGGAGAAGCCAAAGAAGCCAAAGAACCTATATGCATGACCCATGGACATGAACTAAGGAGGGCATTGCTTGAGGGAAGATGGGTACCAGGCAGAGAGGGGCAAAAGAGGAAAATTGGGACAAATGTAATGGCATAATAAAATATATTTTAACCTGGCTGGTGTAGCTCAGTGGATTGAGCACAGGCCTGCGAACCAGACAATCGCGGTTCGATTCCCAGTCAGGGCACATGCCAGGGTTGCAGGCAGGTTCCCTGCAGGCCAGTTCCCAGCAGGGGACGCACGAAAGGCAACCATACATTGATGTTTCTCTCCCTCTCTCCTTTCCTTCCCCTCTAAAGATAAATAAATAAAATCTTAAAAAAAAAAGAAAAACTAAAAAAGAAAATCTTGACAACTCTAAAAGCAGAAATCATATTCATGGAATCCAGAGTATTAAAATCAGAATTTACAAACCAAAGTAAAGCCCCTGATACTGAGAATAATGATTAATGAAGAAAAATAAAAGCAAAAAATCCATACTAGTTGGAAGATCAAAATAAAAAATGCACAAAATCATGGCAATTTTGGAGAAATTGAATTTCATAAGAAATTTCTTATGAAAGAAATTTCTGTAATAAGAAATAGGGTGCTGTATAGCTTCATATGTAGAGGCAATTTTATTTTAAAATGTAAGAGAATATCATATAGAGCTTTATATAAAAAACATTGGAAAATCTAGATAGAATAGATGATTTTCTAGGAAAACACAAATTATAATAATTTGTCAAAAAGCATAAAATCAGCCATAGCTGGTGTGGCTTAGTGGATTGAGTGTGGGCCTGCAAACCAAAGGGTTTCTGGTTTTATTCCCAGTCAGGGCACATGCCTGGGTTGTGGTCCAGGTCCCCAGGTAGGGGGAGCACAGGAGGCAACTATACAATGGTGTTTTTCTCCCTCACTTTCTCCCTCTCCTCCCCTCTCTCTAAAAATAAATAAATGAAATCTTTTTAAAAAGCATAAAATCAGAATAAACTAATATCTGTAGAAGAGACGTAAAGGTAGTCAAAGATGAAGCTTCGAAAACTGTATCAGGCCCACATGGCTTTAAAAAGAAATCCTTGCCTGAGCATATAGAGAGGAGAGAAGAGAAGAGGGGAGGGGAGAGGAGGTATTACTAAGTGAGGCACAAAGTACAGACACCATAAAAGAAAAGTGATACATTTGACATTGTCAAGATAAAAAATACAACCTCTGTATCACAATAAATGCACTATAAACAAAGTTAAAATAAAGAACAGTGTGAAAGAAAGCATATGCAACATGTATGACAAATGAAGGGTTAAAAAAATCAAGGGTCAAATCAAGTATATGAAAAGAACTATAAGTCAATTGGAAAAATGACAAAGAATCTGAACAAGCAGTTTGCAAAAGTGTCAATGCTAATGATCTCTCTGTATATATTTTAAAAGGTGTTCAACATGACTACCCTAGTGATCAGGAAAATGCCACTGAAATGCTGGAGTGGAGTGGGGTATATGACACAGATTTGACATTTATGGAGCTGACTCCGAAGTTGAGGCAATGCCCTTAAAGTTGAGCTCCTGGGCATAGTCTCTGCACCACTAGCCATCTATCAGCGGTCCATGATGAGGCTAGTACAGATATTAGGAGGAAGTGTCGTGAAGCTTTTATAGAAATTCAATATCACTATATCTTTATTGTTTGTTAGAAAAGTCTTGGTCTGCATTGGATCAGGGGATATAAACTGATCTTTTACCATAGATGGCTTGAGAAGCACTACTGTAGGGGAGAGGAGAAACCAGATGTAAGGAGCTGGGGTCTCCGAGTGACTGTGTTAAGTAGAACTGCCCCAACAGCCTAACTGCTTGGCTCTGAGTTACGTGAGTGAGGATGAATCTTGTCTGGGCATGGCATTTGTAGAATTATGTAAAAGTACTTTAGGAATGGAATTTAGTATTCAGTTGCTTGGTTCCTTTTAGGTCATGAATGTTTTCAGAAAGAGTCCTACGGGGAATTCTCATTTTGCAAGAATGAAATAAAGCAGAACCTCGAAGAGAAAAATCTCCAAAGTTGTATACAATTGTGTCTTTTATAAATCATCTCTGATCTTGAACTAATAATGTGAACATATGAAGAAAAGAATCAAGTTTTAGAGAAAAATGAGGTTCTAAACACACATTTTGATCTCACCTAAATTAACTTCAAACCATACTTTACAATATACTTCAGGAAAACAGTTGCTGAAAAATGTAAAGGAAATCTTGTTTCGAGTACTGCTATAGACGCTGACTGTTTTCAGTAACTAAAGACAAAGGGTTTTTGAGATTTGACCAAACTGTTAATCCAGGGTACAAAGTTCTTTCTGGAAAACAAGGTACTGAAACCTTTCTTCTGAACTGCAGTGAACTTCTTGAAAAGCATCAGGTGTCATTATGCAGCAGCCAGTGCAAAGAGGGCAAGGACGCAGGGACCCAAAGAGTCAGGGGCAGCTAAGACCAGGGTTTCTGCACCAGAAGGCCAACCCTGAAAGTTGGAGGGTGACAATGGAAAACAAAATTATAACAGGTATCTTTGAAGATAAATTTCAGACTTATTATTGAATCTCAGAAATTCATTTTCTGATAGTGAGATTTAGGATTTGTTGACCTTGGTCATGTAACATTGGCCAAATGTGTCTTCCATGCCTTTCCATACCGTTCCATAGCTGGCTGGGTGATGTGAAGCTTCTTGAAGTTCAGAGTCAACAGTCCCCACCCCCACTATTAGGCCCGTCTTATTTAGTCATCCAGTGTGCAGGCAGCTCCTGATCTTCAGGGGCCTTCTTAGTCAAGGCTGGGGCTGCACCCCATTCTCCAGGCACCTGCCACTCACCTGCCATCTTCAACCAAGAGATCCTACCACTGCCACCAAAGTGGATGTCCTGGAACACACAGAAGCCTGGAAGGACTTGATTCTGGGTTTCCTGCTCTCTGACATGCCTGGTACCCTCCCTCCTGTCCTCGGTCCCATCCAGCTCCCTGGGACCTCTACCTTCCTGAGGGTCTTGGGCCTCACCTCTCCCTGGCCCAGCCTCCCTGCGTCTTCCCATTTGTGAAGGGGACCAGCAGGACCCAGGTTGGGGGTGGATGTGGGCAAAGGAGGAGCTTTGAGGGGTGGGGGGGGCAGGTTGCCTTGCTCCCCAGTGTCCAGGCCTTGTTTGGCAGCTGGCATCAGCCTCCTGCCCCCACCTGGACATGCTTCAGAATCCTCTGGGCACACCAGTCCCTCAATTCTGTGTAGTTGCCCACCAGCTTCTTGTCTACTTCTACCAGGTTGAGCAGCATCATGGGCACCACCATGGACTCCAGATTATGAGGCCAGGGCCCCCAGGAGCCAGGGACAGCCAAGTCCTGACTGGTCCTTCCTTGAGGTAGGGGTGAGGGGAGGGGAGACCCAGGCTGAGGCTGCATAGCATTCAGTTAGGTCCCCAGGGCTCAGCCCTGGGATGGGAGAGCCGAGTCCTCCCACCCACTCACAGGACACCTTTCTTCACCAAGGGCCTACTGTGGGCTGGGCCCTGGGTTGGGTGCTAGAGGGCAGGGCGGATTTGCCCCATCCTGCTTCAGGGGCTCCCAGTCTGTGGGTGCATGCCAATCCTAGGCAATGAGGTTGGGTCTGAAAGCATAAGAGACACTAGGGAGGAGGGAGTGGCCCCCTCTCAGCAGAGGCAGAGCATGGAGGTCCAGAGCATGGAGGAATGTAAAACCAGCAGGATCTGAGCATGGAGGGTGAGGGGATTCATTTACTAATATTGCGTGTTTGGCTCTGTAGTTTTAAAAATTGAAGTGTAATGAAGTATAACTGCATCCACCAAAGTGCACAATCCTAGCAGTCCAGCTTGCTAAGAACATAGGTCTCACTTGTGACATTTTGGCTGCATGTCTGTCTTGTTCTGGTGCTCTATGTTTGAGAGCAGGGATTATATCATTTGCTTTTGGAGCTTAGCATACAGCAGGAGCTCAATAAGTGCTTCTTGAATGAAGGTCAGAAAAGGGGTAAGGGTGAGGAAACCAAGTATTTCTGACTTGTCTTTCCTGAAAAAAACTGGAGGTGGGGGACATTTATATATATTATACACACACATATATTTTAAATATCTTTTAATTAAAGTAATAAATTAAAAGGTACCTGAGTCATTAAGTACTCAGTGGGCAAAAATTCAAATAGCTCACCAATGTGTAAGTAAAACTCATAAATGCAGAAATCCAAGAGAAGCTTAAGTACTCTCACTTCTGTTAATGGTGGGCAGAGCCCCCTTGCCATGTGTTTCTTCTTTCTCTCATCACGTATCATGGTTTTCTGGCTAAAGTTACACTTCAATGGGAGGCCAGTGGCTGCCCCAGCAGTCAGCCATTTGAATGCGATACATTTTAGCCCAGCATTCCGATGGTGACCTGGGCCACAGCAGATGCTCTTGGAGGGGCTGGTGATGGGAACTTGAGGCTAATGGGTTGGGAGGAGACTAAACTAAAATGCAGTCCACTTCAAAGCAGAAGCCCCCATTCTATCTACATGCCTGTTATGGACTGAATGTCTGTGTCCCCCGCAAATTCATACATTGAAATTCTATCCCCCCAAAGGCTGTGGTATTAGGACATGGGGCCTTTGAGAAGTGATTAAATCATGAGGGTAGAGCCCCCTGAAATGAATTTGTGTCCTAAAAAGAGACACTAGAGAGTTTCCCCATCCCTTCCATGTGAGGACATAGCAAAATGTCAGCCATCTATGAATCGGGAAACAGGTCCTCACTGGACATTGGCTTTGCCGGTAACTTCATCTTGGACTTCAAGCCTCCAGAACTGTGAGCAATAAATGTCTGTTGTTTATAAATCACCTGACTAAGTGTATTTTTGTTATAACAGCCTGCACAGACTTAAGACAATGCCAGTGGTCCCTCCCAGGTGGGCCACAAACTGAACAGACATTTGTGGGTTGGGGCAGAGGGCCGTGGTTGGGACCCTGGACTAGGGCAACAAGATGGGGCTCTAGTGAACTCCCAAGCCAGCAAGACTTCTGGGGGGGGGGCTGTTGCTCAGAGGAGGGTGGTATTGGAGAAGGTGGAGCCACTAGAACATTCTCAAACCCCTACTAGAGGCCTACAGGGCCCCAAGAGAGAAGCCCCAGGCTGTCCCCTTCCCTGGTGCCTGGTATTAGGTATCCAAGTGGACCCGTGGCCTTGATTTTTGTAAAACCAAAGCTTACCAGAAGAAAGTTTGCATGTTTTAAAGAAAAATAGGTGGGAACTGTCAATAGTGAGCACACCACAAAATTGGCAGAACAAATGAATGGTTCTTTCCAAACATCTGGCTTGCAAGCAGAGATGGCTGGGTTGTGTGTGGAACAAGGCACCGTCACACCCCTTGCCTAGAAATTGTCAACTGACAGTAATGAGGATGGGATCCCGAAGGAAAGGTGACATGGTCCTCCTTACCTGGGAACTAAGAAAGACAGGGTTGGTGGCGGGGGGAAGTCATGCTCCTTTCCAATGCTGCTTTCTTGTGTTGGGGTACATCATAGACAACAGGGGCCCAACCCAAGCACTCCTGGAGCCTACTCTGCACTTGTCCTTCTAGGACCACACAACTGACTCCAAAGCTGATCCATCTGCATTTGGGAGAGTCAGGAAGCCAGAGCCCTCTCCTCATTACCTGCCTTTTACAAGATAATGGTCACTAGGGGGCCAGCCACTGGCCACCAAGAGGACTGACCTCCCCACTCCTACCCCACTCAACCCAGAGAGACTGGCCAATTCTCAAGTCCCTGAAACCCTTTATGTCACTCCATTCTCAGTTAGTAGTTAAGTAGACTGTGTCTACTTAACACAGTCACTCAGGGTCGAGCCTGGTCTTCTGCTCCCACCTGGATTTCAGACTCAGTGGAGAGCCCTAGCTGGGGTGGGGGAAGGCAACTGGCTGCACAACAGGACCCTTCTGCCAAGGGGGGAGCTCGAACTTCCAGGAAAACCAACCCTCCCTCGTCAGGGCATCTCCTCTCCCCTGAGTGTCCAGGAAGTAGAGGCCAAAACAGCACCTGGACCTCAGATGTGGGGAGAACTCCAGAGCATGAAGGCAAGGAAACAACTGATAAACTAAGCTGTGACAAAATAAGTTAAGGACACCAAAGCCATTTAACATATATTTATTGAAATCTACTTGATGCAAGGCACTGTGCTAGATCTGGTAGGGGAATCATACATGAAGGACCACCCCTGTCTTCTAAGAGCTCACAATCTAATGGGTGGAGGAGGGCAGGGATGGTGAAGCTCTAGTGCAAGGCTGATTATAATTAAGTGCCATAAAACATACAAGTTAAAGAGATTGGGAGGAAGGAGAAAAGAGTGCCAACAACCCAAATCCAAACTGGGGCAGGACATACCTACTGTTCTCAATATGCAAATACTGTTGAAGGCTAAGTTTATTGAGACCATTTTGACTTTTGAAAGTAAACACTCAAACTGATGCAGTAACAATTACAAATGTAAGTATACATACTAATAGAGAAGTTATCAATTCCTCATCTGATGGACTTGTTGGAAGTAGGGAGACACTTCCAAAATCAAGAACACAGTGGGTGGGGAACCTAACTCATTTCATGGGGCAAACTTTGGGTCAGTACTGGAATGATACCCAGACAAAAAAGCATTGGTCAAACTCACTGACATTAGAAGGCATAGTTTTTTTTTTTAACCATCTTAGAGAACAGAATACAGTACCACATTTAGATGGGTGTTCATTAGTCAGGTGGGACTTGGGCCAGGAAGAACACAAGGAAAGACAGCCATGTGATGCTTCTCAGGAAGGAGCTACATGATAAATTGGCTCTTGACAGATTGCAAAAAGCAGAGACCCACTCGAACTGGTTAAGTCAAGGAAGTCTACAGAGGGGACTCAAGTGGACCAATGAGGTCAGTCCTCAAAAATCCAAGAACATAACGAGACTAGGCTTTCCTTAGAGTGCAGGGATTGAGGCAGCCCAGCAGGAACCCACAGATCTTTAAGCCAGTGCTGCACAACTCTGCTAAATACCATGCACTCCCTCCCTTTCTTCCCACATCAACTAGAAACTAGTTTCCTTGTTTGCAGGACCTGAAAGGCCTAGCCTGTCATCTGCAGCCAGCTCTGATAATCAGCTGCCGCTCTTTAGTCAGGAGGTCAGTTGTGGTTTAATTATTGTGGTCTAGAAGGGGGTTGAGGGTCACATAGCACACAATAAGGCCCAAGCCAGGGGCACTCAGAATGCAACACCATGTGAGAAGGATGCCCACTGTGATAGCATGGGGCTCATTCTGTAAATTTGAGGGTGGGTATGACACAAGTAATCAACAGTTAAATCTCAAGCAGCAAAAATGGCAAAGAATTACTTTTTCTTGAAAATTTCAGCAAGTATTCAAAACTTTAATAAAAGCAATAGAGGGCTTCTTTCAGAATATAAGAAAAGAATATATTTCTAATGACAGCCAGCACTCTATGTAACTCAACTGCTCTTCATTTCCCTTGCAAAAGGTCCATGTGATTAGAAAGAAAAATGAAATGAGGTAGATACACAAATGCATAGACAAGCACATACAACAGAAAGCTTGGTCACATTTTGCATCTGACAAAGCAGTATACCTAGAGAATCCCAGGAAATCCACTCCCAAGTTACCAGAGGCAAAAATGGAACTTGGTACAACTACAGGACACATGAGAAAGCCACGGACTGATTGTGTTTGGAGCACGTTCTTTACCTGCAAACACAGCGATGAAAAAGATGTGGTCTTTAGTGTTAACTCTGGAAAAGGATTTGAGAGAATGGAAAAAATTAAAGGAGGGCATGATGGGATGCCAGGATGTCGTGTCCTGGCTGGAGAAAACAGAGCAGTGATGATGATGCTAATTTTTGAGTTAATACTGCATCTGGATCCTTCATAAAACCCAACAAATGCCTTTTGAATGGGCAGGAAATGGCAGAGTACTTGCAGGTACAGGTGCCAGATTTGCCTCCCCCCTCCTGTGGATATCACCATTCCTCACCAAATGACACTTGTATCAAATACACTGTAACAGCTTAAAAAGATAAAAACTGCTGAAAAGAAGGAAGCAGTGATCCAGACACAGATTCACGACTACTGCAAGAACTGAAGCCCACAGAGCAAAAGGAATTGCTATGTAACAAGTGCTGTCAGCAGCTCTCCAGCCCGGGGCTCAGGTTGGAGATGCCGCAGAGAGCCACTGGTGTGGCCTGAAGGCCATTCCAGAGTACCTTCTGGCTAAGGTCATAGGGGTCATCGTGGGACCCTGCTTCCCAGAATCAGGGCTTTTGGGAAGTTTCACCTCAGCCTCGGTGGGCCCATCAGAAGGGCGCACTTCCTCTCCAGGACCTCTAGTGCCCCTGCCCCCAACCCCAGCTGCTGGGAAGTCACACCACAGCCCCAGTGTGGCCAGCTTCTACATGTGGGCTCTGCAGGAAGGGCCAGGTTCCTGGTCAGCCCTTGCTGCTGTTCTTCCTGGGTGAGGCTGCTGGAAGTGACAGCCTAGCCCCAGAATGATCAGCTTCTATTTTTATGCCACATGGGCCATCAGAAGAGCATTATTGCCCTTCAAACCCTTGTTTTATTGCCCCTCCTGGGCACAGCTGCTGTCACAGCCCAGGCCTGGTGTGGCCAGCTTCTATCACCATGACATACAGGCCATCAGAGGGGCATGGTTTCTCTCTGAGCCTCTGCTCTGTTGCTCCTCTTAGGTGTGGCTGCAGGAGGTGATGTTAGGACACGTGGGTGAATTTCCCCCTACTTGCCCAAAGTGGAAGCCACCAAATCAACCTCTTTCTTGTTCCAGAGTCATTCACTAAGAGGAGGATGCAATTCCCATGACATCATTGTCAGGACAATCTTCTCGTGTTGGAGATGTCTCTTGGGTGGATCTGCTGCTCAGGCACTGAATCCACGTCAGTCATGGCTAAGGCTCCCAGGAGCTCAAAGGATGGCCAGCTGCTGCCAAGACCAAGTTTGGACCACTCCATTGATCTAGCAGCACCAGCCCTGCTGCTGGTGGCTAGGGCTATACTGAGGAACAGTCAGTGTTCTGGCCAATTTGTGATGGAAGTTTCTCTTGTGTGCCTGAGTGGCCAGGTTGGATAGTCAAGTACTGCCCACACACCAGCACAGAGTCTGCTTCCTGGATGAGGAGTGAGCCTGCTTCTCCAGCCCATTCTCATCCAGCCTGCCCACTTGGGACATTCACCTTCTGGTGGGGCAGCGCTTTCAACTTTTCGTTTGTAGTTAAAATTCTAGAGGAAGATGTCATCATATCTTAACTACTCAACCAAAGAAAATTACAACTTAACAGGCAACAATGAATGCTTGTATACAAAAAATCAAAAGCTTCTATAACAAAAATGTAATAAAAGTGCTACAAAGAGTAAAGCGGTAAAATCAGAAAAGAGATCATCACAATCCATATAGAAAGAACTGCTGTATAAAGTTGATATATCCCAAGGTAACTTGATAACTGGTCAAAGGAGATGAACGTACAATTTGCATGCAAGAAAATGGAAACAGTATTTAAAGTCATTGCATGAGAGAAAGAGGATGAGGCTAGCAGTCAGGAGGCCTGGGTCCATCCCCAGTTCTGGTACTAATGAGCTGCCGAATGACAGCAATAAGTATGATGACAGCAGATGGCCTTCACTGTGCATCCCTCCATGCCAGGCGTGGTGTCCCAGTCACCATAACCTCAGGAGGTAGTCCTGTGATCATCCCCATTTCACAGAGCCAGAAACAGAGGGTTAGAGAAGTACCATCTAGGTCCCATGAGAAGAGGCAATCATCCTTGAAAGGGAGGCATCACCTTGTACTTGAGTCCTTGACTTGTCCCTGTTACTGTGGGGATGCTCTCTCAACTATTTAATTTTGAAGAAAATAGTGCTGCTGAGGACGATACCCATTAGCCTGAAACAAACCCCAACCAGTGCTAGTTTGGGGTATGTGTGGGGCTCACCAGAGAAACTGGTTTCAGAAAAAAGCAATTTAACCTAGGAGCATGACCTCACAAAACAAGTTTTAGTGCTTACAAAAAGGCTTTTAAAGATCATTGTAAAAAGTCACACCTTAGGTGGTTATGTTGTAGAGATACAAGGCAAATTAAAAAAAATCGTCCCAACGTTACATGAACATGTACTTATGGCTTAGGAGGAAACTTCTAGCTAGTGAGAGCGTTGTGCAGGGATTGTCACAGTGCTATATGGCACACAGCTCAAATGGATGGAAAACCACTGGATGTGCTTTGAAACTGATGACCCAAAAGGGGCTGCCAGGCTGGTGAAGAGGTAAGGTCAGAAATGCATGTGAGGAATGAGAACGAAGTGATACGAAATGGAGCATGGGGAAGAAGGGATATTTTCTATATTAATATATTATTCTATATAATATGTGATTTATAATATGTATGTATAACTAAATCCATAAATTAAATATAGCACATTTGAGTATTCTGTTTATATCCCTAAAAATTTATAAATTCAAGTAGGCCAAAAGACTTTGGGGTAATCTTTTCTTCAGGAAAGTTTGGGTCACATTATATTGGTGCCGTCTTTGAATAGCTCTAGGGGTCATCTTCCTTGAGGTGGGAGCTTAGAGGGGAGGACCAGTAAGGCCTCCTCCACCCCCACATCCAGGTTTCTCAACTCTCATTCTCAGATTCAAGGCCTGTAGATTTAAATACCTTGAAGGCAGTTTATGTTAGTTCAACTAGCCAAAATAAATTAAAATGGAAAAAGCTACTCTTGAGAGGCAAAATGGGAAATGTACACTTATAAATTGCTGGTGGCAGTATAAATTTGTTTCAACCTTTATGACAATAAAATATATAAACGCTACAAAACTGTTCATCTCCTTTGACTTTGCCATCCCACTCTAGGCTGGGGAGGGGGGATCAGGAACCTGCTGACAGAAAAGGGTCTACGGGCCTCATCTACTCATGGTGGGTTGGCTGATGCTTCTGCAGCGCAGACCGCCTCTTGAACATGCGGCCACACTCACTGCACTCACAGCGTCTTGCTCCACTGTGGGTCCTCCGATGGCGACTCAGGCCCGAGCTCCTCCTGAAGGCCTTCCCGCACTTGTCACACTCGTATGGTTTCAGTCCACTGTGGATTCGCCGGTGTTTAATCAGGTCGGAGGGCCCCCGGAAGGCCTTGCCGCAGTCGCCACAGGCGTAGGGTCGCTCGCCAGTGTGGATGCGCTGGTGCTCCAGGAGGCTGGAGCTCTGCCTGAAGGCCTTCCCGCACTGGCCGCACTCATATGGCTTCTCACCTGTGTGGATCCGCCGATGCTTGGTGAGCTCTGAGCTCCTCCGGAACAGCTTGCCGCAGTGGGGACACCCGTAGGGCTTGGCCCCACTGTGGATACGCTGGTGTTCGGCCAGGCCACTGACCCCTCGGAAGGACTTGCCGCAGTCGTCACAGTCGAAGGGCAGGTGACCAGTGTGCATTCGCTGGTGCTTGAGGAGTTCCTGGCGATCCAGGAAATCCCTGCTACATGACTTGCAGGCAAAAGGCTTTTCTGAAATGTGAAGCTTCTGATGGCGAAAGAGGTGGGTATTCACTTTGAAGGACCGCCCGCATTCCTCACAGTCAAAGGGCTTGTCTCTGCTGTGGACACGCAGATGTTGACTGAGGCCTGCATTCTTCTTAAACCTTTTCCCACATTCCTCACACTGGAAGGGCTTTTCCTCCCTCTCCATTTTCTCCCTCTTCTCCATGGCATCATCTAGTGCCCGGCTTGGGCCAGGGCGGGGCTCTGCAGCCACATGGCTCTTCCGGTGCTCGTTGAACTCTGAGACCCCTTTGAAGACCTTTCCACAATCGCCACATTCCCAGCCCTTCTCCTCACTGTGAATTCTCTGGTGCTGCACAAGGAGGACCTTAAGCCGAAAGGCATCCCCACACTCTTTACATGCAAAGTGATGCTCTACAGGCAGATCCGGAGGGCTTCCCCACCTCCCCTCATAGTCCCCATTCTGTTTGCCCTCAGGGCTGGGTTCACTGACCATTGGGGAACTCGTGGATGCCATCTCCTGTGACTGGGTGTCTTCACCCATTGTCCGGTGTTGGTTCACTGAGATGCTTTCTGAAATGAGAACCACAAAACACTGCAGTCTACAGAGGAGGAAGGAAGGAAGTTATTCTTCTTTGTAAAGAATCACTTTCCTCCTGAGAGAGCTGCTGAGCACTGGGCCTGGAGGCCACTGAGTCATGACAGCTGGTACCCATCCGACCAGAAGCAAGGACCATAGAGGGAAGGGGCAGAAGGGCCTGACCGATGGGCATTTCCTACCAAAGTGGTCCTGAGGAGGTCTCCCTTTCTATGACTGAGAAGCAGCCACACCCTCTCCCCAAAGGCTCAGCTGGGCTTCCCCTACACTTCCTTACATTTCTTCAGAATTCTTTTTCACTCACCATAGCACTTAGCTCGATCCATGTTAAGGGTCTGATACCAATAGCACGTGGCCTTGCACCAGGTGAGAAACCAAGACAGGATTCAAAACAGGAACTCCTGCTAGTGGAAAATGAAAGGGGTTATGGCGGCAGCAAGCGATGACACTAAAACAGTGCAGGAATGGGGCAGGGCCTTCAAAGGGGAAACCCTTTCAATCCCTAAAGTCTAGGTGTGACCTTAGGAAGTCATGCATTCATTTCAAATGCCTTTCCCAAGGGCTGGCTCCTTCCGGGGGCTGAATGAAAGCAGGCTCTGGGCTCACCCTGGCAGAGTGCCAGGTGGTTGTCCTGAGGAGCTGACTCTCCCTTTCTCCATACCCGCACTCTCAGGGCCCCACACTGAACTCCATGTTCTTCTACAACTCCACATCTGACCCCAGCATCTCTCTTCTAAGAACCCTCCCTCCTCACATGTGCAGCATGACGGTACACAGAAGCTTGCTGTTGTCAACCTCTCTCTCAACAGCAAACTATAATAAAATGGCCATCGAATTTGTATCATTTATGGGTTTAAAAGTATTCTAAACTATAATGGCCAGTTTGTTCCGATTTCTTTCCTAATAGAAGACTGAGGGGGTGTTTTTCTGTGCCATTAGGAACTGTGGGGGAGCCCTGCAAGAAGCTGGGTGTGGCAGACCCTTTGTATTTTCTTACAGTCCATCCCTCACCCCACTCTTCACCCCTCTCCTGCTGCATAGGATCATGAAGCTGGTAGAAGGGCTAGGAGTGTCCTTACCCACAGATGGCACGTGCCTGTAATATGCCAGCGTCCTCTGCTTAGAATCCAGCCTCAATCACTCCTTTTTTGTCAGGTACTGTGTGCCACGTTGCCAGATGTTAGTGAATTCTGGAAGAATTAAAAGGGACAGACAGTTCTTCCATCCATTCTGAAATGAGTCAGGGGCAGCACCAGTAATACCAGGGACATGAGATGAGGGTCTGGAGTGTGCCTTGCTAACGTGGAGATCTAACCACAAGTGTCAAGAAGTCCTGGAAAGAGAACCTGACCAAGTGCCAGAAGACTTGGGCCGTGGCCCTGGCCTCCTGCTGTCTTCCCAAAGGACCTCAGTTCAATCACTTTCCTGGTTTGAAACTCAGCTCCCCAGTGGTATGACAGGGATTACAAGCTCAGTAGGCATCCATTTCTTGGCAGAGTCCAGGGAGAGAAGTGGAAGGAAGAAGGGAGGGAGAAAGGGAGGGAAAGAAGGGAGCCGCTGGGGTTCAGGTCCTTCCTTGCGTCATGCTGGGGCAAGAGGTGAGGCTAGACCAGAATCAGGGAGCAGTGACAAACCCCCAAGTCAAGCAGAGGAAAGCACAGATCACCTGGACCTCCAGCATCTCAAGAGGGCCTGTTGGGACCTGGTTTCCTGGGGCTCCATCCTGAGGAAGGGCAAGACCTGGAGGACTGGGGTGGGGCAGGTGGCAGGCAGAGCTAGGGAAAGTGAAAAGAGCCTTGAGTGACAGCAGCCCTGCCTTTGAGTCCCCTGGGATGAAACTGGCAATTTCCATTTCCCTGGTTTTATATCTTGTTGAGTCTTCTTTCGCACAGCAGCTGAGTGACAAGTCAGAGCCTGGGTATGCCTAAGAAAACATACCCCAAACAGTGGGGAAAGTGGGCTGGCAAAGAATGAATACGGGCAGGCCAGGGGGAGCCCTGACAAAACAAATAAATGCTAGCCCAGGCCCAGCCAGGAGAAGACACACACAGATGGAGAGCTGATGGTGGGTGGGAAGACTGGCTCTTAGAGACAAGCCAGCCACAGGCCTCCCAGCAGCTAGCCTCAAAGAAGTCAGTGCTCACTTACACTGCACAGGAAGGAAGTGTCCCCAAAAGAATATCAGAAGAAATAATTATGAAGTGAGAGAGTTTTTCCATCTTAGTAGGGGCAACAAAAAACCGGACTGGGCCATCATAGAGAAGAAAGGCAACAGAGGACGGGAGCCAGGGCTTTCTGACCAGCAGCAAGGCCTTTTAAAGGCCACACCCCACCCAAGAAACAATTCGCCAGGTGACCATGAGTCAGCCACAGACAAGAACACTTCTGTGATACATTTGACGAAAGGAAAAGTTGAACAAAACAGCTAGAAAAAGAAGCATCAGAGAAAAGACCTTCAAACACTTAGTTGCTAAATAAATAAAAGATCTAAATAATATGCATTTTATCCTTTTCTTCCAGATTGCAAAATATGTGAAAAATTAGAAGATCCTACCATAGATATGTGAGCATTCTAGACCGCCTATTTCAGTGAGTTCAAAGAAACAGAAGTGCAGTTTCTGGTCCGATGCCAGGTCGATTCGATTCAATTCATAATTAAATGAAAAGGAAGCATTTTTACACCAGCTCAAGCAGTACAAAGTCCAGACACCCCAGAAGAAAGACATATAAAATTAGATGCTATGTTAAAAGGAGGGATGGAGACTTCCATTTCTGGCCATGATGGTGTAACAAGGAAAGACTTACTGTCCTGCCATAAACAAGTAGAAAATTGTACAAAATAGATGTGAAACAACAGTTTTTAGACATTGGACAACAGGAAATACAGGATTCCGATCCCTGAGAGAAGATAAACAAATTAAGTGAGACTTATTATTATAGCCCCAGTTCTCTGTCTAGAGGCAATTTCTAGATTGAGAGTGGAGATAAGGAGGACCTAAACAGAGCTTGATACCTTCAAGACATAGATCAGAGTTCAATACAGAGTTCCCGGAAGTTCCAGAAAGGAGGAAGGTATGCGGAAAAAAAGGAGCTCCAAAAAAAATGTCTTCATAAGATTCCTCTTGAGTCTTTCCAGACTACTACGGGTGCATAGAGTGAAATTCCAAAAGACTGGGGAAAATGCGACCAGGAAGCTGTAAGCTGAAAACTTCCCAGGACACACCAAGGTGGGGAGCCTCAGTGTCCCAGCAGTCAAAGTAGAGAATCCTCCTCAGTGATCACCTGGGGCATTCAGTAAAGAAACGAAGGAAAAAGAATAGATGGAAAAGATACAAACAAACAGCAAGATGATAAACTTAAATCCAACCATATGGATAATTAAGTTAAATACAAATGAACTAAAGACTCCAAGTAAAAGGCAGAGACTATCAGACCATATTTTAAAAATGAGACTCAACTATATGATGTCTATTTGAAATATAAAGATTTTAAATGTAAAGTCATGGACAGGTTAAAAGTAAAAGGATGGGAAACAATATACTATAACCAACAGGAAGGGTCTAAATAATCCCCCTGTCATAAAATTAAGAGAGAGGGAGAGGGAGAATTATGAATGCAGCTCAGAGCTCTGGAGACCTTACTGAAAAGTCCTAGAACTTAGAGCAGGAATGAAAACTGGAGAGCTTAGGTATAAAATCAACAGGTGGCAGAAAAATGATAAACAAATAAATAAAATAAAAATATATAAATAAAAATCAACAGGAGGCCAAGTAGGATGACATGCAGATTATAAAAATGTGAATCCTTCACAGAAGACGTAGACAGACAGTAACTGATTGTTAAAAAATCAAAAGAGGGTAGGCAAGGGGGAAAGAGTAGCTAAATATATATTTGCTTTTTAGGAGACAAAAGGAATAAACTGAGAGTGACTTCTAGGTAAAATGACCTCATCTGTATAGCAGTACGGAGTCTGGGTCTAGAAGAGTCTGCT
Organism: Artibeus jamaicensis; assembly: GCF_021234435.1. NCBI lineage: Eukaryota > Metazoa > Chordata > Mammalia > Chiroptera > Phyllostomidae > Artibeus > Artibeus jamaicensis. The sequence continues at coordinate 1,345,348 of NW_026521282.1, forward strand.
TTCTGTTTCTGTAACATGTGAGTTATTGGCAACCAAGCTGCATTTCTTTGGTAATCGGCAAAGAACAACAATTTTAAAAGATGTGGGGTAGACTTTGGATAGAAAAGATGGTCAGTATGCAAGAGGACAGGGCTAAGGCCCAGGAGACAACAGGGAATGGCCCTCAAAGCTTGGCAACATCCTGAGGCACTCACATGGGTAAAGCAGACACAGGGAAGAAGGGCTGGCAGGAATGTGTGGGTAGTCCCAGAAGGCTTAGAGGTAGGACCATGGAGTCGTAACTTTCTGGGCTTGTCCCCCTGTGCTGTCAGTGCCATGGACAGGTGTGAGCAGGCCTTCTTTGGCCCCAACATCCACAGAAGCCCCATTCCCACCTTTAACCAGCTGCCCACCACCGGTGATTCTATGGTGTGTGAATTAAGCCTAAAGTACTCAGCAGCCAAGCCCTGTGTCCCATGATCACCTGAGCAGGATCTTCTCTGAGCAATTGGTTTCTTTCCTAGTATACATTTGATGTCTGGTTTGATACTGCCTTCCAATTCAAAACAAACTAGTCATAGATTACTTACGTAATGGAGGTGGGGGAAGAATGCCTTGCATTCACCTTCTAAGAAAGATGACCTGTTACGAACTTTGTCTCACTGCCTTGAGGCCAGAGACCTAAACCCTTGACCTCCTACGTGGCCCTGGCCCAGCCCTCCAGACCCATGTTCTGCCCCCCAAATCTCAGTTATTCCTTCCAGACATTCTGACTTTCATTCTTCCTGGATATGCCAAGGCGATACCTCTCAGGGCCTCTGACCATTATACAGGTGGCTTCTAAGAATCTGGACTCCATTCAAGCGTCACCTCCCCCAAATATCTTCACTGTCCATCCCCATCAAAATGGACTCTTAATACTTTTTTACTACCTAAGAATTATTCCCTGAAATTGCTTGTTTTTACCTGACTCTCGTCAGGAGAAATGTCACCTCCCACAGGACCGGGATCTTCTCTTTCCTGGTTACCCCAACCCCCATTATCAGCAGCAGCTCCTGGCACTGAGTGGGCAGTGATAGATGGAGGGGGATCAAACTTCCATTTACAAAGCACCTACTACAGGTTTGGCAATGCACTTCTCCCTTTCCATAACTTAATTATTATGCCTCTATTTTACAGAGAAGTCATGGATCCAAGACGTTAAGTAACTTGCTTAAGGTCTGGCTCCCAGGATTTTAGACTTGTTAAAAAAGATTTTGTTTATTTATTTTTAGACAGAGGGGATGGAAGGGAGAGAGGGAGAAACATCAATATGTGGTTGCCTTTCATGCACCCCCTACTGGGAACCTGGACCGAAACCCAGGCATGTGCCCTGACTGGGAATCGAACCAATAACCCTTTAGTTCACAGGCTGGCACTCAATCCACTGAGCCATACTAGCCAGGGGAGATTTTAGACTTTTTGAACCACACCAGAGAAGACAGAAATAATATGCAACCATCTAACAGCAGAGGAGAGGCAGTAACGGAGAATCCCCACAGCCTAATGGTATATACGGATTTGGGGACTGGCTTCAAGTCATCCTATTAATATGCCACTGTAGACCTTCACTGTGCTATAGCATACATCACTGTCTTTCTCTCTCTTTCACACACACACACACACACACACACACACACACACACACATTCTTCCAAGCCTCCCACATTTAATTGAACAAATCTTCTTCAAGTATTTCATTTAATTGAGCAGATCCCACTGAAGTGTTTTGACTTAATTGGCCTGATTAACTGTTGAAATCCTGGAGCCATAGCCCCCAAGTGAATCATTCATTATTCTTTCCCAGGTAGCAACAGAAGTGGCCCTACCTGTACCAGGCTTGCCCAGGGACTTCACTTGAGCACACTTCAGATCACTACCCACAGCGACAGAGCCCACAGACACACAGAAATCAAAAATAGGAGGGAGCCCTGGCTGGTGTAGCTCAGTAGATTGAGTGCGGGCCTGCGAACCAGAGGATCATGGTTCGATTCCCAGTCAGTGCACATGCCTGGGTTGCAGGCCAGTTCCCAGCAGGGGACCCACGAGAGGCAACCATACATTGATGTTTCTCTCCCTCTCTCCTTCCCTTCCCCGCTAAAGATAAATAAATAAAATCTTTAAAAAAAATAGGAGGAAAAAAGTGAGCCCGAATTTTACAAAAGGAAGCTAAACTCTGCATAATTAACCAAGTATATTGGGTAAAAGCTTTAGGAGAAGTAAAGATAGATCATTTAAAAAGATAATATATATTAATCCCCACTGAAGTTAAAAATAAAATTACCGTCAATCCTGGAGACAACTTGATCATTTAGAAGCCATATTGCACAACCACTGTACTTTAAAATGGTGGAACTAATCTGGAAAAGAAGCTGGACACCGTGACCAAAGTGACAAAAAAACCAGTGTCTGCTGCCTTCCAAAAGTGGATCTTAGGGGATCAAGGTCAAAGCAATTCCAGGCAGAATATGAAAACCCAATGGATATAGAAGGTGAGGCCGACCTTCAAAGTACAATAAATCACCATGGAAAAGCATGCCCCAAATCTCTTAAGGTGCACTCCTATACCCAGCCAGGAAATGTAAGTCCAGAGAAAGATACCGGAAAACAAATCTCTGCTTTTTAACATAAATAATATTATCTTCCTTCTTTTAGTGAGATCTGAAGTGAAACCTAATGACTATATGCTCCCAGAAACTGAGGGCCCTGTCAGGCTGACTTCAGATTTCACCCTGAACCTACTTAAGTGCCACGGCCACTGCAGCTGTTTCATGAACCCAGGGAAATCATGTCCATGCTAACCCACTGCCTGGCAGTCTGAAAAACCTAGCTTTGTAAAACATTAGAGCTCAGTGAGTGAGCAAATGTTCCTGATAGTGCTTTAGATGGCAATGTGAATTTTAACCAACATAGTTAAATAAATTCTGTAGAGAATCAGAGACATTAAGAGAACCAAAATAACCATTCTACTTTGATTAGAACAGAAAGTAAGGGTTGAATTCAATGGAGAGAAGAACCAATCCGTATGACAAAAAGTAAAGAATTGGGTGTCTTCCGGTCAACTCTGAGCTGAAGAGACCCCTCCTCTGGATATCTGGCTACTAGTAAAGGTCAGTTTAGTGTTTGGCCGAGTCCATGCCACAAATAGCCCAGGAACCTTCTCGGCAGGTGCCATCAGTTCCTGGTCAGTGGAGGCCAGGGACAGGCAGGAAGACCACCCAAACTAGATCTATCTGGCAGCTTCTGGAAATTTCCAAGGGCTGCCAGAAACACCTGGACTTCCTGGAGTATCTAGGTGAGAACCTGTAGCAGCATGTCCACAGGCCCCAGAAGATAATAGCTGGCTCATGGTATTCAGTTTGGCTCTGGGCCAGAGCAAAAATGTCCTGAGGGTGTCTTTTTAGGTCACACAAGAGGCTTATCTTTTCAGTATCTAATTCAGATAGGAACCTCTAGCTCCCTCTCTCACCCAAGTGATCACCTGGATTCCTAATTTGCCTTACTGGATACCTGTTCCCTTGAGCTATGCCACTTAGAGAACTGTCTTTGGGTAAAGACAGTTTGGTGACACTGGCATGTATGAAAATATAGCCACTTCCACAATGGAGACAATACTACTCACTGTCTTGCACCCCCATCCATGAGGCTTCATAACAGCATGGCCAACAGACACAGTCTGTAAACACCTGGACTTACCCAAAAGGGACACACAGGGATGGCTTATCACATCTTGGAACAATTCTGAGCGATTAGTCAACCAGGTAAGGTCCTGCCTGTTGGACTGAAAAAATCTGAGGGGACAGAAGCAGACTTGGGAGCATGTGTTTTGGGGTTGTGAATGCTCAACCAAAGGATAGGCTGAGATTGAACACACCCTGAATGATCCCAATCCATTCCCCCAACCAGACAAGGCCAGGACACCGAGCTGAGCCCCTGGGCTGGAGCTGGGCCTGCTCTCTACCAGTCTGGACAGGATGCTCCCCTCCCCCGGTCCCATTTGGGCCCACCCTATACTATGCAAAAGGACTGCTACTAGAAGTAGCAGATTCCTACAGGGCCAAAGGAGAGGGTGTTTCACCAGGAAAAGCCTGTTTCTCTCGGGATGTTTTTGTCTGTGTATGTCTTTTTCTGTGCGCGTGGGTGGGAGGCATCTGTCTCTGTCTTCCCTAATTTTCCTCTCTCCCTCTGCCTGGGCACCTGTCCCTCTCTGTTTAGGTTTCCATTTTTTTTCCCTTCTATAAAAAGCCAGAAGGTAGACCAGAAGGGGATTTTGTAGTGTTTGTTGTACTTAATTGTGGAAAGGTTTATGTTCCCATTTCCCCAAGAAGATGTATAGCATTTTAGTAAAAATCAAAATAAATTTTAAGCATAGCTTCATTTAGGTTACACTGCCCTGGATATGAAAGAATCTAAATGAGGGCGGGGTATACTGTGCAAACCCCAAGGAGTCCTTGGGCCACTTGAGGAGCTCAGAAAGATTAGGGCTAGGGCTCAATCGGTGGTTTAGAACCTCGGCTTGGGATTTGCTAAGAATTCAAGGGGCAGAGTAGCAGGTATGGGTGGGGCCAAGGAGTCTGCATTTCTAACCAGCGCTCGGGTTGGGACTCAGACCTGGTCCTCTTTAGCACTGGGTCATCTAGAATCTGGAGGCTTCCTTACCTCCACTCAGCAGACAGGATTCTAGCCCATGAGCCTCCTGAGTCGAATCCCATACTGTGCTGTCAGACTTCTGGGGAGAGAATTCACACTTTCTAGTGATTTTCCAAGGGGTCTCTCACCCAAAGAAGTTTGGAAATCACTGTTCAGTGGGTTTCTAAATATAGCTCCAGGGACATTTTTGGGGGGAATGGACTAGACTGTGCCAGTCTAGTCCACTGTGCAAGCTGCTTCTACTTAAAAGCCCAATGAGGGAGGGAGGGCAGAGGATGGGGTGAGGCAGCATTAGTGCCCAGAGGAGGTACTGTTCTAGTAATCTCATCTGAAATCCTTTGGTAAAGGAAAAATGTCGGGTCTGAGGTTGAAGAAATATTTCACTGACCAAGAAGACTGGAGGGGGCTGGTGGCTGGGCTAGGCAAACGCTGGCTGGAGGGTGTCAGTTGGAACAGGGTGGGACCTCCGGGAAGAGGGCCAGGATTTTAGGGGGGGTGGTGATTGAAAGGGACCATGGACTTTGGGCGGCAGGAGAGTGTGGGGGAAAAGGATGAAAAAAGACATGTAATTAATCACCCAAATATAGACTAAAGTAGGCAGCAAAGGAGTTTAGGGGGGCACTGAAACAGGAGATGATGGCCCCCAGAAGGGCCACAGAAAAAGCTCTGTTCAGACCGAGGGCTTTGAGCAAGGGCTGCTCCTCCTCCTCCCTCACAGCCCTAGGGCTTTAGTCTACCCACCCCCATCCTCCCGTCCCTGCTGAGGTTCGACCCGCATCCAAAAGAAAAGGAGGGACTCCACTAGCAGAAACCGTCCCCAGCTCTCTTACCCGGCGCCGGTGACTGCGGCTCAGCTCCTCCCCCAAACTGGGGGAAAGACCTTTAAACACCCACTCAACGCCACCTCCCCCTCGGCCTCCATTACGCTTGGGGCGGGGGTCCTTTCCTTCCTATACTGACCTGTTCCCACCCCTTAACGTCTTCCAAAGAGCAGCGTAGGCTTCCACACGTCCACGATTCCCGCCCCTGACCACAGCCCCCTGCCCACCGTGGGAAGGCCTTCGGGCCTCCTACCCGCTCTCCGGGACCCGTTCCCTCCTCCTGCTGGCCCCAGGGCCCAGCAGCTTACAGCCGGCCGGGAGACGCCCCCCTCAACAAGGCTTGACCGTTTCCCCAACACTGCACACACTCCAAAGCTCTCATCCCAAACCCCCACACTCTCCCGGGTCCTTCCTCTGCGCAACCTCCCGCTACCCAAAAGATCACCTCGGCCCTGCACATTCACCAGCGGTCCGCGTACCGCCCCGGGCCTCCTGGTCACCCTCTCGCGGCCCAAAACGATCAGCCGTCACCGCACACCTTCCCGTGCTCCGTGCACCTCTTCCCGTGGCCCGCGCGCTCACCCTAGTCCGGTGGTGGTTGACCCGCAGCCCTCGGGAGAGCGGCGCTGGCACGCCTCAGGCAGGCCTGGCGTGGCAGGAAGCGCCCGGAGCCGCCCGCACCGCGTTGAGCCCAACAGCCCCGCGGCGCGTTTCCGGAGCTGGGAGCGCCGCTGGGGATAGTGTGGAAGCAAGGCCCCGCCCCAGCCTTGGCCCCGCCCAGTCTGCCGGTCTTGATTGGCCTGGAGAGGGGGTCGGGGCGGTAAGGGGGCGGGACTGAGGCCCTTTGGGGTGGGTTGGGCCAGAGCTAGGGGAGTCCGGTCCTCCGCTGCTGTCTGGGTGGAGGAGGTAGAGTGGAACGAAGGTACTATAAACGAGTGAACGAACAGACCAGTCCACGTAAAAGGGGACGAAAATATAAAGGACCCCTTTTCCCTGGGCGCCTTCTGGACAGGGGCTAGGGTGGGGAGACAAGAATGTCAGCCTAGGTAGAGCAAAGTCAGCCCCCACTGGAAGGGTCGAAGCGCCTCACTGAGTCACTGAAGATGTGAGCCTGAGCTCCGCCAGGCACTGAGAAGACAACTGTGAGCAAAATCAAGCCACATCCCTGCCCTCAGGGGGCGCATTTGGGGTCCCAGGGCTTGGTCAGAGTTTGTGTGTGCTCGTGCGTGCGGGCGCTCTAGGGAAGGTAGTGGTGGAGGGGAAACGCGCTTGAATTAATTTCAAAATAGCAGTTTATACTGTAAACAAACAAACAAACAAAAAAAAACACACCAGGATTCTTGGATCCAGGTTCCTGCAAGTAGTGGCAGCTAGTTTCAGATAAATTTGCTGCCAGTCAGCCAAAATCTGGGAAACTAGCAGCCCTGCAGTGTGCTAAGCTCGTCGATGCTTTCCTGAAAATGCCTGTTTTAGAATGCAAGACGGCAATCAACAAGGATTAACACACAACACATAAGCGTTATCGGAAAAGTGAAGAATATCAATTAGGCTGATGTTTGGGAGTGATGGCTGGGGGCACTAGTGAGGCTATGGTTGAGATGAGACTTGAATGACAAGAAGGACTCAACCACGTGAAGGTTTTTAAAGACACGAAGTGTCCGCAGGTAAAAGGAACAGCAAAATGGACATGTTCCAGGATCAAAAAGAAAATGCTGGAGTGCACTAAGTAAGCCAAGGGAATGAAGAGGCACACTGGAAGGGTGACACTGGGCCTGAAATTGAGTCTGAAGGACATGGTCTAACTGTTTCTTCATTTTTGAATCAATGAGCATTTAATGCTTTATTAGTAATGATAACTTTAACCAACTTCTTAAATATTCTTGTAACAATTTTATCCCTTACATGCTAACAAGGTTTTTTTTAGTTTTCCCCCACAATGTATTATGAAAACTTTGCAACACACAGTTCAATTGAAAGATTTGTACCTATCTACCATTATACTCTACTTGCTTGATTGCACCATCATCCTTATGTTAATGATCCATTTCCAAGGAAGTTGCAGATGTTAATTAGTGCACTTTACCCCTAAACACTTCAACACCCATAGCATTAGCTAAAGATCAATACCTGTTTATTGTTCTTTTTGGGGTTTGGAGGGAAAAATTTATAACATGAAACACAAACATTTTCATTGCCCCATGCAGTGAATTTTGGCAAATATGTACTCCGAGCTCCCATCAAGATACAAGACACTATCAACACCCCAGAAGTTTCCCTTGTGCCTATTCCCAGCCAGTTCCCTACCACAACCTCACACAGAGGCAAACACTATTATAATTTTTTTCTCCATAGATCACTTTTACCTATTCGAGAGCTTTGTGTGGATGGAATCACGTAGTATGTACTATTTTGTGTCTGGATTCTTTCATTCAGTATGACAATTTTGAGATTTATTTATGTTATTGAATGTGTTGTTGCTTCTTTCCTTTTATTACTGACTAGTATTCCATTGTCTGAATATATCTGAGTTAGTCTATTTACTCATCTGGGCTGAGTGATCTGGGCTGTTTCCATTTTGGACTGCTATAAATAAAGCTATATGATCATTTGTATACAAGTTCATGAAGATATATACTTTCATTTTACTTGGGTAAGTACCTGGATAGGGAATTGCCATGTCATAGTATAGTTGCTTTATAAGAAACTGCCAGAATATTCTCCAAAGTGGCTGTACAATTCATGTTCCCACCAGAAATGTATGAGAGTTCCTTTTATTTCCAATCCTCCTCAACATTTGGGGTTGTCAGTCTGTATTTTTATCCATTTAAGTGGGTGTGATTTGAATTATCATCTTGCTGATGACTAATCATGTTGAACATGATGTTTTTATGTGCTTACTGGCCATTTCTCTATCTCCCTTTGTAAAATGTCTGTTCAAAAGCTTGGCCACTTTTATGGGACTGTTTGTCTTTTTATTACTTACTTTTAGGTGTATTTTGTTAAAAAAACACAAGTCTTTTGAGGTATATCTGACATATGATAACCTGGACATGTTTAAATTGTACAGTCTGATAAGGTTTGACATGAAACCATGAGGACAATCAAGGCAATGAACATCTCCATTACTCTCAAAGTTTACTTGTGTCCCTTTGTAGTCCTTCTCTCCTGTCTCTTTTTGTTTCTCTTATTCTTGTGCAATTGCTGATCTACTTTCTGTCACTATAGGGTAGTTTGCATTTTCTAGTTTTATGTAAATGGAATCATATAATAAGTGTTCTTTTGTATCTGGCTCCTTTCACTCAACAAAATTATTTTGAGATCCACCCATATTATTGCATGTACAAACAGTTCATTCATTTCCATTGCTGAATAATATTCCATGGCATGAATGTACCATAATCAGTTTATCCATTCACTGGCTGATGGACATTTCAATTGTTTAGAACAACTATGAATAAAGCTGCTATGAACATTTATGTACAAGCATTTATATTGACATATATTGCCTTTTATCTTGGGTAAGTACTGAGGAGTAACTGATAATAAGTTGAGGTACTATAGTACTTGGGTAAGTTCTACCACTGATAATATGGTCGAGGTGCGCTTAACTTTTTAAAAAACTACCAAAATGTTTTACAAAGTGGTTGTAGCATTTTATGGTCCCACCAACAGTGTAAGAGAGTTCCAGTTGTTCCACATCATTTTCAATAATTTGTATGGTCAGGCTGGTTAGTTTTAGCCATTCTAATAGGTGTATAATGTAATCTCATTATGGTTTTAGTCTAAATTTCCTTGACTAGTGCTGTTGAGCATACTTTTATATCCTTATTAACCATCTGTATGTCTACTTTGATGAAGTGTCTGCTTAAACCTTTTGCCCATTTTATTATTATTGGGTTGTTTGTCTTATTAAGTTGTAAGAATGCTGTATATAGTCTAGGTACAAATCTTTTGTCAGGTATATGTTTGCAAGCATTATCTTCCAGTCTGTAGCATGTCTTCATTCTCTTAGCAGTATCTTCTGAAAAAAAGAAATTCTAAATTTTGATAAAGCAAATTCATCAAGCTTTTCTTTTATAGATTATTTTTTGGAGTCATATCTAAGACATCTTTATCTAATTCAGGGTCACAAGGATCTTATTTTCTTTGAGAAGTTTTATGACTTTTAGGCTTTATATTTATTTATATTTCTGATCCATTTTGAGTCAACATTTTAAAAAAGATTTTATTTCTTTATTTTTAGAGATAAGAGAAGGGAGGGAGAAAGAGAAATACCAGCGTGTGGTTGCCTCTCATGTGTCCCCTACTGGGGACCTGGACAGCAACCCTCACCTGGAATAAAACCCTGCTACCTTTCTGTCTATGGGGATGACACCCAATCCACAGAGCCACCCCAGTGAGGGCAACTCAATTTTTGTATGTAGTGCAAGATATGGGTAGAAGTTAATTTTTGTGTGTGTGAATGTGCAGTTATCCTAGCATCATTTGTTGAAAAGACTATTTTTCACCACTGTGCTGTTCTGTGTCTTTGTCAAAGATCAGTTGTCCATAAATGTGTGGATTTAGGATTCTATGCTGTTTTGTTGATGTATTGTCTACCTTTACTCCAATAACATGCTGTTTTGATTGCTGTAATTTAATAATAATCTTTTAAGTCAGACAGTTTAAGTTCTACAACTTTTGTTATTTTCAGTATTGTTTTAACCAGTGTAGCATTTTTTGCATCCCCATATAAATTGTAAAATCATCTTAGTTTTCAGAAAAAAATGTCTGATGGGAATTTTGAGAGGGACTGGATTAAATTCTGTAGGTGAGCTCTGGCTGATGTGGCTCAGTGGATTGAGCACTGGCCTGCAGATCAAAGGGTCGCCGGTTCGATTCCCAGTCAGGGCACATGCCTGGGTTTCAGGCCAGGTCCCCAGTAAGAGGCACAGGAGAGGCAACCACACATTGATGTTTCTCTCTCTCTCTTTTTCCCTCCCTCCCCCTCTCTAAAAATAAAATAAATAAAGTCCTAAAAATAAATAGAATAAATAAAATTCTGTAGGTCAATTTCTGGAGAATTGACATCTTAACAATATTGAGGCTTTGACCTATTAATGAAGTCTCTCTTCATTTCCTTTGTTCTTTAATTTCTCTCAGCAAATGTTTTGTAGTTTTCAGTGTACCAGTTTTTCATATCTTTTTCAGATCTATTCCTAAGAGTTGTACATGTAATATGATTTATTGTGAGTGGTAGTTTTTAAATTTTTTAAAATTTATTTATTTAATTGTTGTTCAAGTACAGTTTTCTGTTTTTTACTACCATCCCAGCCCACCCCCCAGTGCTCCCCACCTCCCTCCCATTTTCACCCCCCTCCTTAGTTTTTCTCCATGAGTCCTTTATACTAGTTCCTGTAAATCCTTCCCATTTCCCCCTGAAATTCCCTCCCCTCTCCCCTCTGGTCATTGTCAGCCTGTTCTGTATTTCAGTGTCTTTGGTTATATTTCGCTTGCTTGTTTGTCTTGTTGTTTAGGTTACTGTTAAAGGTGAGATCATATGGTATTTGTCTTTCACTGCCTGGCTTATTTCACTCAGCATAATGCTTTCCAGTTCCATCCATGCTGTTGCAAAGGGTAGGAGCTCCTTCTTTCTTTGTGCTGCATAGAATTCCATTGTGTAAATGTACCATAGTTTTGGGATCCCTTCATTTACTGATGGGCACCTAGGTTGCTTCCAACTCTTGGCTATTTTAAATTGAGCTGCTATGAACATTGGGATGCATAGGTTCTTTTGAATTGGTGTTTCAGGGTTCTTAGGATATAATCCTAGCAGTGGAATTGCTGGGTCAAAAGGCAGGTCCATTTTTAGTTTTCTGAGAAAATTCCATACTGTTTTCCATAATGGATGTACAAGTTTGCAATCAAAACCAATAATGGATTAGGATCACCTCTTCTCCACAACCTCTCCAACATTTGTTGTTTGTTGCTTTGTTTATGATAGCCATTCTGACCGGTATAAAGTGGTGTCTCATTGTGGTTTTAATTTGCATCTATCTGATGGCAAGCCATATTGAGCATCTTTTCATGTGTCTCTGGATCTTTTGTATGTCCTCCTTGGAGAAGTGTCTGTTCAAGTCCTTTTCCCATTTTTTAATTGGGTTATTTGTCTTAGAGTGAAGTCGTGTGACTTCTTTGTATATTTTGGGGATTAAACCCTTGTCTGAGGTATCATTGGCAAATATGTTTTCCCGTACGGTTGGTTGTCTTTTAAATTTAATACTGTTTTCTTTAGCCACGCAGAAGCTTTTTATTTTGATGAGATCCCATTTGTTTATTCTTTCCTTTATATTCCTTGCTCTAGGGGACGTATCAGTAAAAATGTTGCTGTGTGAAATATCTGAGATTTCCTTGCCAATGTCCTCCTCTAGGACTTTAATGGTGTCATGGCTTATATTTAAGTCTTTTATCCACCTTGAATTTATTTTGGTGTATGGTGTAAGTTGGTGCTTGAGTTTCATTTTTTTGCACGTAGCTGTCCAGTTCTCCCAACACCATTTATTGAAGAGGCTATTTTTACTCCATTTTATGTTACTGCCCCCTTTGTTGAATATTAATTGCCCATAGAGACTTGAGTTTATTTCTGGGCTCTCTGTTCTGTTCCATTGGTCTATGTGCCTGTTTTTATGCCAGTACCAGGCTGTTTTGATTACAGTGGCCTTGTATGGCATTGTTCTTTTCTAGTATTTAGAGATGCAATTGATTTTTGTATATGGATCTTAAATCCTGCAACCTGCTAAACTCACATATCAGTTCTAGTAATTGTTCTGTAGATTCCATTGTATTTTCTACATAGATAATACTTTCATCTGTGAATAAAGACAGTTTACTTCTTCCTTGCCAATCTGCATGATGTTTCTTTTCTTTTTCTAATTTCTCAGGCTTGAACCTTCAATACCAGTGTTGAATACAAAGTGAAAGAGTGGACATCCCTGTCTTGTTTCTGATTTGGGGGAAAAGCACTCAGTCTTTCACTTGTAAGGATGATGTTACCTGTAGGTTTTGTATAGATGTCTTTTATCAGGTTGAGGAAGTTCTCTTCTATTCCTAGTTTTCTGTGACTTTTTATCAAGAATGATGTCAGATTCTGTCAAATGCTTTTTCTACATCTTGTGACAAGATTGCTACTGTCTGAATGTGTCTCACCCCAAAATTCATATGTTGAAGCCCTAATACCCCACAGGTATTAGGAGATAGGGTCTTTGGAAAGTAATTAGGTTTCAATGTATTAATGCCCTCATAAAGAGGCTCCAGAGATGCTTCACCCCTTCATCATGTGAGGGCATAGCAGAAAGGCAGTGGCTATGAACCAGGAAGTAAGCCCCCACCAGAACTCAACTATACTGGCACCTTGATCTTGGACTTCCAGCGTCCAGAACTGAGAAATCAATTTTTGTTCTTTATAAGCCACCCAGTCTGTGATATTTTGTTATATCAGTACATATGGACTAAGATACAGATTATTGGTTTTTTATTTTTTAGTTTGTTAATATGCTGAATTACACTGATAAAATTAGAAATGTTAAAAAAAAAATCCTGCATTCTCATGATAGACTATTTCGTCAGGATACGTTATTATTTTTGCATCTTGTAGAACTCAGTTTGCTAAAATTTTATTTAGAATGTTTGCATATATGTTCATAAAACATATCCATCTATAGTTTTCTTTTCATATAAAATCTCTGTATGGATTTGAATGAGTTGGAAGTAGTCTTTCCTCCTCACTTTTCTGGAAGAGTTTGTATAGGGTTGGCATTATTTCTTCCTGAAACAATTGGTAGAATTTGAGTTTCCTGCTTGCATGGTTTGTTCACGTGTGAGGGCAGGCTACCGAGGATGTCATGCTGGGTGCCTAAAACCCAGTGACCCAGAGTACAAAGTGGGCAGAGTACAGGGTGACCATAGCAGAGGTAAAGCAAGAAGGAATAGCCTATGGAGGAGAAAACCACAGACAAGGAACCCACATTTGGCATATACACTCTGCCCAAATCTCTGTTGACCCCTGTGGCTATGTATGCACTCCAAGAAAAGAGCTGAACAGAGATTTCAGTTGGTGCCCAGGACAAGGGAGACTGAGTTTGGAGTCTGACTTTGTCTAAGTTGACTGCCTGCTAATTAGGAACACATATATTGTATTTTTTTGGACCATAAGATGCACCTAGATTTTAGAGGAGAAAAATAGGAAAATATTTTTTGAAGCAAAAAATGTGGTAAAATATTTAATAACATACATAACATAATATTTCACCAATGTAAATGTAAAGCTACATTCAGACTATAAGATGTACCCTCCTTTCCTCCCAAATTTGACGGGGTAGGGGAGAGACAAAAAAAGATGCATCTTATAGTTTGAAAATTCGGGTAAATTTGTCAATGTGTATGCACCCAATAACGGAATTTCAAACTATATGAAATAAAACTTTACAGAATAAAGGGAGAAATAGATCTTTGCACAATTATAGTTGGAAATTTTAACACCTTTACCTCAGCAATTGATAGAATTAGATAAGAAATCTGTAAATATATAGAAGATATGTATGACATTATCAAACACCTTCACTTCACTGATATTTACAGAACACTATACCCAGCAACTGCAGATGATAGATTCTTTGCAAGGACATACACATGGATAGACCAAATGCTGGGCCATAAAACAAGTCTCAACATATTTAGAAAAAGTGAAAGTTGACATAATAATTTATCTAAGTCCACAGTGGAGTTCTATTACAAATTAATAAAAATAATAAGCTCCAAAATATTTGGAAATTCAATATTACTTCTAAGAAAACCCACGTTTAAAGAAGAAAACACAAAGCAACTTAGAAAATATTTGAGATGGAATGACAATAAAAACGAAACATCAGAATTAGTGGGAGGCAGCCAAAGAAGTGATCAGAGAAACATTTATTACTTTAAATCATATTAGAAAAGAAGAAAGGCATAAAAATCAATGCTTTAATTTTCCATCTAAAGAAGCTAGAAAAAGAAAGCAAAGTAAATCCAAAATAAATAGAAAGAAGAAATAACAGAAGTAACAGCAGAACTAAATGAAATAGAAAACAAACTATGGAGAAAATTAGCAAAGCCACACATTTTTGGATGACCAATGAAATTAATAAACCCTAGCAAGATTAATAAAAAAGAGAAAGTATACTAATTATCAATGTAAAGGATAAAAGAAGGATATCACTATAGGTCATGCAGGTATTAAAAGAATAATGAGGAACTATTATGGGTATCCTTATGTCAATAATTTTGATAAATTAGATAAACTCCTTGGTAGCAATTTATCAAAACTAAAAACAGTTTAAATATAAAATATTGGGTTGGCCAAAAAGTTTGTATGTTTTTTTCCATAAAACAAAAGACACATTTTTCATTTTCACCAATAACTTTATTGATTTGGATATTTTGAGTATGTCGGTTATCTCTCATGTGGTATAACATTGATTATTCTCAATCAATGTCTCAATTTGATCACTATCAACTTCATGTGGTCTACCAGACTGTGGAGCATTATCCAATGAGAAATGTCCAGCACAAAACTTTGCAAACCACTTTTGACACATTCAATCAGTCATGCCACCTTCTCCATACACTGCACAAATTTTTTTTTGTTTCAATTGCATTTTTATCTTTCTTGAAATAATAAAGCACAATATGCTGAAAATGTTGCATATTTTTCCATCTTCAATATTAAAATGCCTATACAAAACTCACGAATTTTTTCTTTTTTTAAAAATTTTATTTAGTTATTTTTCAAGTACAGTTTTTTTGTCTATTTCTCCCATCCCAGCCTCAAAACTCACCAATTTTGATAAGTTTTTTTAAATGCACACTGATATGACAGCTGTCACAATACAATCTAACAAAATTGTTTCAAATGAAGTTAAAGACAACTAAGTGTTACTAGAACCATCTATGGAATAAACCAAATGAACTTTTTGGCCAGCCTTATTTATTATGAGTTAATTTAATTTATTATAGAAAGCTTTACTAAAAACAAAATGAACAAATACAACAAAAGAACAACCCAGGCTCCAGAGTATTTCATGGGCAAATTCTAGCAAATGTTTAAGGAATGGAAATCACCACTCTTCTGCATTTTCAGGAAATAGAGGAGCAGGGTACAAGTCCCAAATCATTCTGTGAAGCTAAGATAAACCTGGTACTAAATCTTGATTTAAAAGTTATGGAAAAAAATTACAGGAAAATACCCGTCATGAACAATGTAGCAAAAATTCTTACCTATCAGCCAATCGAACTCAGCAACATATAGTAAGGAAAGTTTTTCTATTGCCTATTTACAAATGCAGGGCTCAGATGTTCAGTGACTTGTGTCGCATCTGTGTTCACCTGACACAAAGCTCACACACCTTCCCATGCAATGGCTGCCTGTGTAGTTAAGACCTGGCTTTACAGCATAAAAAGGTTTGATGAGGCTCCTGGCATGGGAACAGCTAACCTGTGTCTGTTGTAGAGATTTCAGGCTTAATGAGGGTAGGTTTGTGAGTGCAGAGGGGCACTGGCGACCTGTTCTTAGATTCCTCTGCCCACTGCCTCCTTGTTTCCAGCACCTACACCATTGCCCCATATTTGCTACAATTATTGATGGAGGCCATTTTGTTCCTGGAGGGCTGATGGGTGCACCTGTAGCTTCTTGAGGCTGCAGGGCTTGCCATGGGAAGCTCTTACCAAGCAGACCCCATTGCCAGGGCAACACCAATGCCTCCTCACATGCTCTCCTGATCCAGTCCTTTCCCTTGTACCCAAACACAGAGATTGCTCATCTACCTGGGGCTTCTCAAAGCCCTGGGAAGCCCACCTGGCCTTAACTCTGAGTGACCTACCTGGGAAACCCCTGGACAGGGCAGCCCTAGGCCTCATTTTCCTGATTTCCCAGCTTCAGTGCTTTGCAGTGGCCTCCAGAGTGGGCTCTGGAGCCCTCAGGAAGCATTTCCCTGGTACAGCAGTGCTTGCAGAGGTGGAGAAAGCAAGCCAATGACTAGACTTCGCCAGGGCCAGTCCCCAGAATTACCGCAGCCCAATGCCCTGGGTGGGGTCAGAAGCCTGACAGGGCAGGAAGGCAGTGGGAGTGGAGGAGAGTCTTAGTCAGGCACTGGTGGGAAGGGGATGTGGGGTTCCCAGCTGCAGGAGTTGGGAGGAGAGGGCTACTGGCTGTGGAGGGGTAGGTTCTGGTGGGAAGGGGAAGGGCTCTGGATTCAGGTGTGGGGACTATGGCAGAGGGTCTATAAGTTACCCAAGTCAGAGTAGAGAGACAGAGAAATATGGTCCCACCCTAGGAAAGAAGGAGTGAGAGCACTACTGGCTTTGGGGATAGGAGCCTCAAAGGGGCCAGGCAAGGGTCAAGGCTGGGGAGTTTGCAGATAATGGAGGGAGGAGCTCTGGCTGCTAGGGCCCAATCAGGAGCATTGGCTAAGGCCAAATGGAGTCTCCTCGCTGCAGAGGTGAGGGGTGCAGTGGAAGATTCTGCAGCGTTAGGGGTGGGGTCGCAAAGTGGCCAGTGAGGAGTTCCAGGCCTTTGCTGTGCGGGGTGGTGGGGTGGGCTGTGTGGCACCGATGTTAATCTTGTCCCTTTGCACTCCCATGCCACCCCAGCAGAGAATGCCACAGTTTGCCACAGTCTGTGTGCTCCTTTCCAATCTATCCTGCTCCCCCCAAGGTCTAAGCAATGGGATGAGACCGGTGATGCTACAGGACTGGTATGACTGGATGGGAGTGAACTCACACAGCTCCCTGCTCATCCCTGGGCATCCCGGAGGATTGTGAGGACCCAGAATTCCAGGAGGCTGTGGAGGCTGCCCTATGGCACCTGGACATGGACTGAGTGCTGGGCGAGGTCTTCAGAAAGGAGCTCAGGTCCAGGGTCACATTGGTCAAGTTCGATGACAATTTAAACCAAAATATAACACCCCAACAAATACCAAGCAAGCAAGGTATCTGGACTGTGGTCTTCCTGCCGGAGGCCACTGATTCTGAGTTATGAAATAGACCCAATTCTCCTGCACAGACCTCAGAGTCAAGCTGTGGCTAGCAGGGCAGGTGAGGCACAAGCTGTAGGTGAGGCAGGACCTGTAGGTCAGAAAGGAAATGAAGATATGGCAGGGGTTCCAGGTGAGGTAGGAGATACAACAAGTTCTCCAGTTGTGACAGGATCTGCAGGTGAGGCCAAGGCCCCAGGTAAGAAGAGAGTTGCAGATGTGTGAGGAACTGCAGGTAAGGCTGAGGCTGAAAATGTGGCAGAAGTTCCAGGTGAGAAAGAGTCTAAAGGTGTGTTTGGAGATACAGGTGAGGCAGGAACTCAGGATGTGGCAGGGACTGCAGGTGAGGAGGGAACTGCAGATGTGACAAGAACCAAGGATGTTGGAGGATCTGCAGGTGAGCTGGGAGCCCCAGGTGAGGAAGGAGCTGCAGATGTGGTAGGAGCTGCACGGGAGGCAGGAACTCCAGGTGAGAAAGGAGAAGCAGGTGAGGCAGGAATTGCACATGTGGCAGGAGCTGAAGCTGAGGAAGAAGCCTGGCTCCAGCAATAGAATCAGGCCCTGAAGACTATGCTGGAAAATATGGCCTACCAGGAACTGAGAACCTTTTCTGGGATGGAAGAGGCAGGCCATGAGGATGAGTCCTTTGAGAGCTGGCTGGACCATGCCAATGACATGCTATACCTGTGGCACCACAGAAAGGGAGAGGAGGAGGAGGCTGGTGGAAAGCTTGGGTGGCCCTGTGCTGGATCTTATGTGCAGCCTCCTGAATGAAAACCCCAAGATCACTGCACAGGACTGCCTGGCCATGCTGGTTCAGGTGTGTGGAAAAAAGGACACCTGGATGACTGTGAGGCTAAAGTTCATGACTTATGCCCAGCAGTGCCAGGAGACTTTCTTTGCCTACATGATACACCTGGAAGGCCTGCTGCAGATGGCCGTGGAGAAGGGGGCCATCCAACTCCGTATGGCAGACCAGGTGTGCACCCAGCAGGTGCTGATGTGGGCCCATCCCATTGAGACACTCGGGAACGTGCTGAGGAGGATGGGCCTGCAGAGAATGCCAGACTTCCTGGGGATGCTTTGGCTCATTTGGGAGGTGGAGGTATGGGAGGCTGCCCCAGCTATAAACCAGCAGTTCCAAGTGGAAGAAGGGGTCTGTGTGGATGTCAGACACCTGGCTGCTGCCCAGCCCACCCTAGCCTGTGAAGATGTTGCCTAAGCTGCCCCAGCTCATGAAGGAGCTGCCCATGCTGCCCCGACCCATGAAGGAGCTGCCCAGGGTGCCCTTTCCAAAAAAGATAGTGCTGAGGCTGCTCTGGTCAATGTAGTGGCCAGTGATGCCCCTGAGGAGAACTCCCCTGCCACTCATCAATATGAAAATGCTCTTGCTCTAGCAGGCCTAGGTCAGGCAGGACCCTCCCCTGCCCATGTGAGCAGTGCTTCTGGGGTGGGCTTGGGCGGTCCTGGTAGTGGTCCAGAGGGCCAGGCCCAGGCAGACCAGGAGGCTGAGGAGCCCCATGAGGAGGGACTCAAGCCCATCCCAGAGGAGTCGGGAAGTGAGGCCAGGGTAGGGGAGATGAGTTCCCCTGAGCCCTCCTCAGGCAAATAGGCTTAGAAGGTCCAGTGGCCTCCTGTCCTCTCAGGCAGCACAGGCCTGGAGGCAAGAGGAGGTCAGGCCAGGGCAGCCTGGGTGGGTGTCCTGGCCTACCTACTGGGGCAGCCGTCTCTCAGCCCCAGCACATGCTGTGAGCTCCACTGTCGGCCATGGCTCTGTTTGCTCTCGTCCAGTGTCGTGAGCTCAACCTCTGCTTTCTCGGTGTAGATTTCGGTCAAGCACTGCTTGTTCTTGTGGGCATGTGTGTGTGTGTGTGCTTCTCTGAGCAGTTCCTGTACCTCCACTCCCACCCCGGAGACCCTGTGCCCAGTTCCAGGAGATGGATGGAAGGACCAACAAAGGCGAGACCAGCCCTTACCCAGTGACCTCAGAAGGAAGAACGGGACCAGGGACCAAAGGGGCTGCCTGAGGCTCCACGGGCACTGTGCTCTGATGTGCCGCCCTGTTGTTCCTTGTGACTCGGCTTCCTCAGCTTGGTGGAGTGTCCCCTGCTGTGTTGTCCAGCATCCTGTGACTGTCCTGTGCAGGCCATGGGGCAGGACCAGGCTCCAGCATGTTGGCCAGAGGGGGAGGGGAGCCGTGCAGTAAGTGGACATCACCAGCATCCACTGTCCTGCAAAGGCCCATTTGTGGGGCCCTCAGGAAGGGGGACTGTGGTGGGAGGGCTATGGTGTAGGGGACAGCTGAGGCACCTTGTCAGGGACTTCTAGGAGGAGTGGCAGTTCCAGACATATGGGCTTTAGTGGCCATTAGAAGTTGTGTTCTGTTGCCATTTTCTTTCTTCAGTGGATTCAGTGTTTCTCTGCAATAAATTTCATTGAATATTTCAGCTGAGTTTTGCCTTTGCTATGGGTAATTGAGGGAAGGGTCTGCTGGGGGTGGGTGGGGGGGCAACTATGTTCTCAGGCTCTAAGTCACCACTGGGGTATGGTGGCAAAAGGGTCTGTGAGGCCTGTGAAATCCTCTGGGCTGGATGACATAGGTGGCAGGAACTCATGGCAAGGACAATGGCTAGTTGGGTCCTCAGGGAATTTTGGGATCCACCAGCAATAATTGGGTTAAACATTGAAGTTAAGAGGAGGGACAGGAGGCCATATTGGAGGTCATGGGTTCCCTGGAAGCACTGTTGGGGCTCAGGGTCCCCTAATGGTCAGGGATATGCCATGTGAAGTCTCAGAGACCAGCTGGCCACAGAAGAGCCCAGGAGTAAAATCAGACACCTCTGCTAGGAGCTTGCTGCAGAACTCCAGGGTGAGGTGGGGTGCCTGCCCACCACTTTATGCTCAGCCTACCCCTGCCAGCTGACAATTGGCCAGGCTCTACATAGCCACTGAGAGACCTTGTAGGCTTAGGTGTGTGTGATGCCTGAGAGATAGAGAGCAGGCCAGGTGGGGTTTCACAGGGCTTATACCTTGTCAGAGGGCAAGAAAGCCTGGGCTGGTTTTATCCCTCCTGGGCCCTGCCCTCTCTCCCAGGGGACTGCGAGCCCACCACAAATTGAGGGTGGCTCTCTATTGGCCATTGAACTGATTCCAAGTCTGGGAGACAGAAAGAAGGAGGGACTAGGTCTTTTCTTGCATGTATTTGAGGAGGGGACAGTATTATTAACTTGGAAAAGGTGAAGGACTGTCTGGGGCTCCCTTAGTCTGTGCCCAGAGGTGTCCTTCAGCTATTCTGGAGGGACAAGAGTCTCTGACTACCCCCACAGTACGGATGAAGAACACAGTCCCTGAAGCAGCTGATGAGCCAAGGCTCTGAGGTCCAGGCCTGTGGCTGCTTGATAACAAGTCTGCAGGAACCATGCATCTGGGGAGACTTGGGCCCTGTGGTGAGAGCTGAGGACAGTGGGGCTGCAGGGATGGAGGGGCCCCTGGAATTGGCGGGCATACAAGCAATCTAGGGGGAGTTGCAGTGGAGGTGTCAGGAAGGAGATTGTGAGGGCCTCGTCTGCTCTGCCCTCTGAAGTTCTCTCCACCCAAGGACCCCGTCATTTGGGGCCCCCTTTCAAGACCACCATTATTCTCTAGACCCTAGATCCTCCTCCTCAAGCCTGGAGCGGGGCTTGCCTGCTGAGCTGCTGTCCCTGCACATGGGAGTCCTTCGCTTTAGTGCTTTAGCCACTTAGCTGCCTTGCTCCTTCCTCAGCTGTCCATCCAGGATCAAACTAATGGCTTCCATTCTTATACTAGGAAGTCGTAGGTTCCTATCTCCTTAGCACCTCTTGGAAGCCGTAGTCTCCATTATAGAGAGATCAGGCCCCTAAGCAGATTGCTTTCTTATTCCAGGATGTGGCTGGACAGATTTCTCTCCAGCAGGACTGGCAGCCAGCCCATATCACTACTGAGCACCCCTCGGACCTGTGGCCCTATTCTAGGGCACGATGTGCTACTTAAGACTGGGGCTTAACCTCCCTGAGCACCAGACCCAGGTGCACTAATTCATACCTGCCTGGGTTCTGTAAAAGCTCACCTCTATGCTGCACATGCCCTTCATGCTGGGTTTTCTGTATCACTATTTGTGGCAATGTCTCCCATAATGCCCTACACCTTGCTTCCAGTTTCACATAACAGTCCAAGAGCCATGATCCCATCTGGCCAAACAACTGACAGCAGACCTGGCACTAATGGCCCTGCAACCACAAGCTGTGAACCCAAAAGGTGCTGAAGATTTCAGTCGTGGGAGGGGAGTGAGCTTCTCTCTAAGAACTTCCATCTATGAACTTTGACTATCCACCAGGCAGTGGGCTGAGCCACTGTGCCTGCACTCTCTCTTTGAGTCCTCAGAGGAGCCTTTTGGGGAGGTGGACACTGTTATGAATCCTCTGCTCCAGATGAGGATACTGGACACAGGAAGGTTCGGGGACTTGCCCAAAGTTGCACAGCTCCTCAGTGTAGGTACTGGGATTCCAGGACAGGTCAGCAGACCACACAGCCCGTGCCCTGGAACCATGGCTGAAGGACACTTGAGTTGTGTGGTTAGCAATTGTTACACTCCGGAAACACAGAGGGGAGAGTGCATGGGGGCTTGTGGAGCTTCCAAGGCCAGAAGGACTTGAAGGGAGAGCAGAAGAGAGGAAGGGAGGGAGTGACAGAGCATCATCTTGCCCTCTTTGCAGGTGACTCAGTACCCCAGCTGATCTAGTGGTGAAATCACCTTCCACCTCTGTAGGATACACCTGCTCAGAGGAGGAGCCAAGGACACATCTGGGATCTTTGCTTTCATTGTTTACCAAGAAACATCCCAGGACCAGTGCATTTCCCACCAGAAGATGGGTGCTGGGGGTGGGAGTGGGCATTTTGGGGGTTTGTCACCAGCTTGTTCACTCAAACCTTGGGGTGGCTGTTTGACAGGATCAGTCCCTGTGTCACATAGCTGGGCACGCATAGAGAGAGGGGCCAATGGGGGACTAGAGAGGCACCCTGATATAGGTAGTGATGGTAGGGTTGAAAAATAGCCCTTGTTGAGTACTCACAAAGCACTGGGCACCACCTTAGGACTTTGTTGTATGGGTCCTGCTTTACCTGTGGAGTGTCATGCCCTATGTTAGAGTGACACAGGCTGAGTACTATCATGTGTCAGGGCTGGAGGGTAATCGACTTTGATTATGTGGAACTCATTCTGGAGGATTCACAGGGAGTCCCTAGAGGATATGTGTTCTGAGCTCAGTACTAAAGGTGGAGAGAGGAAATGGGGAGAAAGTGTTGCTTGTTCCATCAGAGTGGAGAGCCAGGGGTACCATGATGTGCACACACCTGCAGTGCCAGGAATGCCAAGAGAGAGAGGGGAATATTGAGGCATAAGGCTGGAGAAGCAAACAGGGACCCATAGTGAGGTTTCTCATAATAGTTAGAGAGCTCTCTTAAAATCTGCTATGGACAGCATTCTGGGGAAAAATACTCAAGTGTGATCTTCATCAGGAGAGATGGCCAGCTCCAGTCGTTGCTAAGGGAACCACTGCAATTACAAGTCAAGAGTGGCTAGAAAGCAATTTGGAAGGATGGAGAGATTTTGATAGGAAAGAAATAATCCTTAGGTGAGTGAAAAATACAGTAATAAAGATAGTTTGCTAGGGACACAGGCTAGCTCTCCTTTGCTAGCCAGGCTTTTTGTCCTATGACCTTTGCCTCCTGGTGTCATGTTCATGAATATGTAAAGTTACAAGGCAGATATAAATAAGGATACTAATGAGTTGCCCTTACAATAGGGAGATTATCTTGGATTCTCTGCTGGGTTCTTTACAAGCAGAGTTTTCTCCCCACTGAGGGTACAAGGGGAAGTCAGAGAGATTTGAAGCTTATTTGCAGAGGGATGGGGAATAAATATGAGAAGAAATGTGGGTGGTAATGGCCCCTAGGAGCAGAGAGTGGCCCCCAGATGAGAGCCAACAAGGGAATGGGGACCCCATACTGACAACTACCTGGAACTGGATTCTGCCAACAACCTTAGTGAGTCTGAAAGGATTCTGTTCCAAACCTCCAACAAAACCCCTGGCAAGCCAACACTCTGATTATAGCCTTGGGAGCTCAGCCATGCCTGGACTCCTGACCCAGGGCAACTGTGTACTGAGCATTATTATGAGCTGCTAAATTGATAGCCAGTGTAACACTCTCCCTGTAAATGCAGCTTCTTCCCTTGGGTGTGGTCAGTGGGTGTAGCTTTCTTCTCACTGCCCAGGCCTCAAGGCATAGTGTGTGCTGGGCTCAGTGTCCCTCAGTCTCCTGGCTCCCTTTGGTCAACTGCCAACTGTTTTCCTGCCTCAACTGACTACCGTGGTTGCAACAATGCAATGCTTTCTTCCTAGCTTGTCTTTCTTCACAAAATATCACTTCCTAAATTCACTAACTAAACTCATTTCATTCCTAGCAACATTTCTCATCATCACAAGCTGGATCTTTAAATGTCTGTGATGTCCAAAGTTTTAAAAGATTTTAGAGTTTGGGAAGACTCTAGTTTTCTTCTTCTTTCCTCTCCTCCATACCCCTTCCTCTCCTGGACTTTTGATGCAAGGGTATTAGAATTGATTCTAAAACTTACAAGTCCAGAAAATTATCCCTATCTTTATCATCTGAATAGGACTGATTAAAAGAATGTGAACTTGCATGTCTGGCCAAGCAAGAAACTTAACAACAGAAGACCCAGTTCTCCACATAACATTTCCACGCACATGGTGACAAATAGCTACAGTACAACAAATAAATTTAAGATTTGGGCTTGGAAACGTCTTCAGCTCCTTATTGTCATGGACCAAAATATGGAATTGGCTTCCTTGATATAAGCCCCAGATTTTGACTCATACCTCTTTCCCTTATAATTTCTCTAAACTTGTATCATTTTCCATTGTTATGAGTTGAACTGTGTTCCTTTAAAAGGATATGTTAGAGTGCTTCAGAATGTGCCTTTATTTGGCAGTCAAGATGGCAGCATAGGTAAACATGGCTTGCCTCCTCACACAACCACATCAAAATTACAGCTAAATTATAGAAGAACCATCACCCAGAACCATCAGAAATCAAGTTGAGTGGAAGTCTGACAATTATAGATTAAAGAAACCATGTCCATCCAGACTGCTAGGAGAGGCAGAGATGCAGACCATGCTGGTCCCACATCCCTGTATGGTGGATAAAAATTCAGGAGGGATATCTTGGGAGCAAGGAGGCCCTGCCCCACACCAGGTTCCTCAGCCCAGTGTTTCAGGGTCAGGAAGATAAGCTCCCACAACTTCTGGCTGCAAATACCAGCGGAGACTGAGTAGGTGGAAGAAACTTCTGGAGCCCTAAGCAGTGCCCCTTAAATAACCCACATGCAGACTTGCTCAGACTCACTCCCTCTGAGTTCCAGCACTGGGGTAGCATCTTGAAAGGCACCGGTGACATAAAAGGCGGAAATGAAGTGTCTGGCATTAAGGTAAGAGCTGGAGCACAGCTTTCTCCCAGACACAAATGTCTGCAGAGGTCAATGTCCCTTTTCTGAACCCTCCTTCCCAGAGCCACAGAATCAGCAGTGGAGTGCTATATCTGAGACTCCATCAACCTGGATAACACTATTTGCCCTGCCCTGCCCTGTCCTGGAGATTCCCTGAGATTCTGTCCCACCCAACTATGGGCTCATCCACATGAATGGCTGGTGTTGGCTCATGCTTCACAACTTCCTGTATCCTCTCAAATAAGCAACGGCTGGCCTCAATGAGCCCTCAGCCCCTGTACCTCTTGCTAAGTAGCCCCAGGCCTGGCACTAGCAGCAGCCACCCTAGATGCACAGTTTGGCTTCACCTGGGGATCTCCAAGCCCAGCACAAGTAGCCATCTCATATTGCTTTATAGCTCAGGCTGGGTGGCCTGCTTTAGCTATAACATAGGGCAAAAACCAGGTGGGAGCTGACCTTGGCCTGCATGACCTGGGAAACCCCAGAGCCTACACACTCAGTGGACAGCTACAGACCACATTGGAGCACCACCACCCTGCTCCTGCATAGCTGATCCTCCACAGAGGGTGGAAGTTGGTGGTCAGTGGTCACAGCCAGTCCTTGAAGCTGAGTGGCCTGAGTAAATAGCTCAGATTGATCTGCCAATGGCGATTAAGGCTCAACTACAACAGAAGGGTGTACTCACCCTACACAAGCAGCACACTTTGAGTACCCAGCTTGGGTAACAGGGGAGGCTATGCCACTGGCCCCTACAGGACACCTACTACATTAGGCCATACTACCAAGACATGGAGTCAGAGCAGCTCTACTTAATACATAGAAACGGAAACAGGGAGGTTGCCAAAATGAGGAGACAAAGAAACATGGCCCATGTGAAAGAACAGATCAAAATTTCAGGAAAAAACCACTAAATACAATGGAGATAAGCAATCTATTGGAAGCAGAGTTCAAAACACTTGTTATAAGGATGCTTGAGGAATCTAGTGAGGATCTCAACAGCATAAAAAAAAGATCCAGGCAGAAACAAAGGATACACTAATTGAAATAAAGAGCAGTTTAGAGGTAAACAATGGTAGAGTAGATGAAGCAAGAATCAAATCAATGATTTAGAATATAAGGAAGCAAAATATAACCAATTAGAACAATGAGAAGAACAATTAATTCAAAATATGAAGATAGTGTAAGCAGCCTGTGGGACAACTGCAAATTTTCTAATACTTGCATCACAGGGGTTCCAGAAGGAGAATAGAAAGACCAAGAAATTGGAAATGTACTTGGAAAAATAATTAAGGAAAACTTCCCTAATTTGGTAGAGAAAATAGACATGCAAGTCCAGGAAGCATGGAGAGTCCCAAACAAGAAGGAGGCAAACAGGCCCAGTCCAAGACACACCATAATTAAACTGCCAAAGGTTAAAGATAAAGAGAGAATCTTTTTTAAAAAATAATTTTATTTCGTTATTTTTCAAGTACAGTTTTTTTGTCTATTTCTCCCTTCCCAGCCTCCCCCACCCCGTGCTCCCCACCTGCCTCCCATTTCCACCCCCCTTAGTTCTCATCCCTGTGTCCTTCATATTTGTTCCTCCAAATCCCCCCCCTTTCCCCCCCTTAAATTCTCTTCCCTTGCCCCTCTGGTCACTGTCCCCTTGTTCTCTATTTCAGTGTCTTTATTTTTATTCTGCTTGCTTGTTTGTTTTGTTGTTTAGCTTCCTGTTAAAGGTGAGATCATATGGTATTTGTCTTTCAACACCTGGCCTATTTCACTCAGCATAATACTTTCCAGTTCCATCCATGTTGTTGCAAAGGGTAGTAGCTCCGTCTTTCATAAAGAGAGAATCTTAAAAGCAGCAAGAGAAATGCAGATGATTACTTCCAAAGAAGTTCCCATAAGACTGTCAGCTGATTTCTCAAAAGAAACTTTGCAGGCTAGAAGAGATTGGCAAGAAATATTCAAAGTCATGAAAAGTAGGGACCTACAGCCAAGATTGCTCTACCCAGCAAAGTTATAATTTAGAATGGAAGGACAGATAAAAAGCTTCCTAGATGAGAAAAAACTAGAGTTCATCATTACTGAACCATTATTATATGAAATGTTAAAGGGACTTCTTTAAGAAAAAGAAGATCCAAACTAGGAACAATAAAATGGCAAAAATATGTATCTATCAACAATTGAATATAAAAAACAAAGTAAGCAAACAAGAATGTAGACAGAATCATAGATATGGAAAACATTTTGATGGTTCCCAGATGGGAGGGGGTGTGAGGGAATGGATGAGGAGGTGAGGAGATTAAGAAGTACAAATAGGTAGTTACAGAAAAGGCATGGGGATGTAAAGTACATTATAGGAAATGGAGTAGCCAAAGAACTTAAATGCATAACCCATGGACATGAACAATGGTGGGAGGAGTGTCTAAGGGAGTGGTGGGGTGTGTGCAGGGAGGCAAAGAGGGGAAATTGGGACAATTGTAATAGCATAATCAGTAAAATATAATAAAGAAAAGAATATGGCCCTATTTGGAGACCAGATCTTCACAGAGATAATCAAGTTGTCATGAGGTCATTAGGGTGACCCCTAATTTAATATGTTGGGTGGAAATTTGGAAATACCCACATGCACACACAGAGAAAACACTCTGTGAAGATTGGAGTGCTGCTACCACAAGGCAAGGAAGTACCAGAAGTGAGGAGAGAGGCCTGGAGCAGATTTTCCCTTAACATCCTGAGAGAAAGCATGGCCTTGCTGACACCTTGATCTCAGAATTCTGGCCTTCAGACTGTGAGACAATACATTTCTATTGTTTGAACCACTCAGTTTGTGGTATGTTGTTGCAGCAGCCCTAGCAAACTAATACAACCCATTTCTTCATTGCAGGCAATTTTCAAGCTGGAGCCATAATTCCTTATTTGTACTGTCATTTGTCACTTAATGACAGGAACACATTCTGAGACATTAGTAGTTAGGTAATTCTGTCATTGTGCAAACATCAAAGTGCACTTACATAAACTTAGATGGTGTAGTCTACTACACACCTAGGCTGTACCATATAGCCCATTGTTCCAGGCTACAAACTTGTACAGCACATTAGTGTACAAATACAAAACAATGTAAGATTAAATCAAGAACAAGAGATAATGATGCGGTATGAGGTTACACCAAGCACTAGTGAAAACTATGCAATCAAGGGATGAGGTAAACACCAGATGTATGACGTTGCTGCCGGTGTAAGAGGGCATACTATTTTACAGCAAAACTTTGTTTCATGAGAAAGAGTACACTCTAAAATAACAAAGAGTTTAGTATAGTAAATACACAACCAAGTAACATGGTTATTTATTATCATTATCAAGTATTATGCCATATATCTGATTGTATCTGCTATAGTTTTATACAACTGGTAGCACAGTAGGTTTGTCTACACCAGCATCACCACAAACACGTGAGTAATGCATTTTACTTGATGTTATAACAACTATGATATCACTAGGTGATGGGAATTTTTCAGCTCCTTCATAACCCTATGGGACCACTGTGGAATATGTAGTCTGTCGTTGACCAAACACTATTGTGCAGTCGTGACTTTATCCCATTTATATACCCTTCCCATATAAAAACAAAGGGAATTTTAAAAGTTAAGGCATAGAAATTGTTTGTGCAAATATCTGGTGTTTTGCATGGATTACAAAAATCTTAAGTGATAAATTTGCATTCTGTGTTATCTATACAATCATGAAGAGGGAAAAAAATGATAAATTCATCTCTAAAAGAGGAAGGAGCCCCTCATAACCTAATATAACATAAAAGATTTTTTTCTTCCTTCCATTGTGGAACATCAAATTAAGCAGGTCTTTAAATTTCTTGGTTTCAGGATCCCTTTGCACTCTTAAAATCTGTTGAGGACCCCAAAGAGCTTTTGTTTATATGGATTATACATATCAATATTTGCTGTATTAAAATTTAAAAAACATTCATTTAAAGATGACAGTAATAAAACAACGAAATTAAAATTATAATCTGCTCCAGGCCTCTCCCCTAGCCTCTGGTACTTCCTTGTCTGGTGGCAGCAGCATTCTCACTTTCACAGAGGATTTTCCCTGTGTGCTCATGTGGGTATTTCCAAATTTCCACCTGACCTATTGAATTAAGGGTCACCCCAATGACCTCATGACAACCCGATTATCTTTGTGAAGATCCTGTCTCCGAATAAGGCCACATTCTGAAGCACTGAGTGTTAGGACTCTAACACATCCTTTTGAAGGGACACAGTTCAACTCATAACAATGAAAAATGATACAAGTTAGAGAAATTATAAGGGAAAGAGGTTAAACTCATGGGGCTCATATCAAGGAAGCCAATGTCATATTTTGGTCCATCGCAATAAGGAGCTGAGGAGGTTTCCAGGCCCAAATCTTAAATTTATTTGTTGTACTATTGGTATTTGTCACCATGTACATGGAAATGTTACTTGGAGAACTGGGTCTTTGGTTGTTAACTTTTATTACTGTTAACGTGAATAACATTTTATGAAAAAAAGCTATACTTTAAAAAACAGATAAAATTTAGTGGGAAAAGTGCATCATTTTACATTTTTCACGACTCTCTTTGATGTCTGGCTTAAAAGGAGACAGCTTAAGTAATCATATCTGTTTGTGACTTCAGTCTGCCACGATATCACACTTGGGTAAGCTCTGAAAGACTCCACTTGGCCCCTTGGAATGAGAGTGTGAAAGACAAAAACATCTTAGTATCATTGGGAAAAGAGATTTTATCTTATGGACTCCTGCTTCAAAGGGTCTCAAGGATCCCCTCAGGGTTTGCCAGCATTTGCTTTGAGAACTGCAGTGTTACTTCTTGGGTCCTGGCATATATTTATTGTGCTGATCCTGGCCAGTCAGCATTAATCATATACTTTATGTTTGTAGATGCTGTTGCTCCGCCATCATCCTGCCCCATGCTGTTACTGCATGGAAAGCAATCTGGAGCAGCATGGGTGAGCCAGAAGATAAGAATGAAACAGTGCTTAGGCCAGGACTATGAAGGGGCCTGAAACTTGGGCAGGATGGAGTCATGCATCTGTCAACAAGCATTTCTTCGAGCCTGTATTTGCTGCTGAGCATAACAAGATAAATAGGACAAGGTCATTTCCCTTGAAAAAGTAAAAGTGCAGCACATAAGACAGATAAAGATGAAAGTAAGTATGCACAAAACCACGAGATCATTATTACATGGAATAGTAATAGGACAAGCAGATTGTTGCAGGGGAGGATGGGCCAGAGAACACCATCTTGTACGGTGGGTCTGGAGGATTTTCCTAGGGTAACTTGGTAAGAGGACATTCTAGATAGAGTAAAAGACATGCCAAAAGTATGCAGGCAGGACTGTATCTCCAGTATTGAGGGCACTGCCAGTGCAGTGTTGAACTGAGTTGAATTGGAGGCCTGGGAACCACAACATCAGCACTGCCTGGGAACTTCTGAAACACAAATTCCCAGGTCCCACACCACTCCAGACATTATGGGAGTGAGGCCCAGCACTGTGAGTTTTAAAAAGCTCTCCAAGTAGTGCTAACAAAGAAAGTTCTAGAACCTTTGCAGCCTGGCATTGGGTTAAGAGTGCAAGGTTTTGCATGACTAGATTCTAAGCTCAGTTATAATGCTTAGCAGCCTTGTTATCCTGAGCAATATGCATCCTTTTTGAAGCTGAGTCTTGGCAACTATGAAATGACCATAATAAAGATATCTCCCTGATAGGTGTGCAGGATGAGACTGTGTATATACAGTGCTCAGGTGGGTCTCAGATGCAGCCCTCAGCAGATGCTGCTGGCTGCTTCCAGGAGCACTGTCAGTGTGGAAGCTCACTGACTGAGGAGCTCGCTCTTGCCCACCCTTGGCCATATGACTGCCCTTGATATGAAACTGGGCACACTCAAGCATGCCTATTGCTCAGCTGACTTGATTGCTGGTGATTACCCATTTCCCCCCAATAAACAGCACTGCCTTTCCCTCTTGGGCCCACAGTTTCTTCATCTGTACTATGAAGATCATGAAATGCAGTCTCTGTGTGGAGTGAGGAAGTGAGATTTCATCCTTCACTGCTGGGACTCTCCTTCCCCAGCATCGTCCACCAGCAAGAGTGCTCTTTTGGGCAGGGCAGTGTGTCCACCTCTCCTTCATACCCTGTACCAACCCAGTAACACATGGCACTGTTGTGGGAAGAAGCCCTGCAGTTGTCCCAGGGGGGCTGCTGAAGCCCTGTCCCTCTCTGGCCCCTGCCTAGCCTTGGACTGCTGCCTCAACCCAGGTTTCTGTGGCCCCAGCAGTTTTTGTGAGTGTGGGTCATGACCTATGATGACCTATGAGGACATAAAGGGGCTGGATGGCCTGTTGTCACTTGGGTGAAAAGGTGGAGTCTGGAGGCTTTCAGAAGTAAGAGTTTGGGGGTTTTGGAGGCCTGGTGAGTTCCTTTCACTTTCCCAGCACCAAGGCTCTGATGACGGACAGGGCTGGATTTCCATGGAGCAGGGCTTCTACTTAGATCCCCAAATCAGACTCAAAGGGATGGGGCCTTGGAGTATCAATTTTAGTCACAAAGGTGGGATAACACTGAAAAACATAGTTGAACCCCCCCTCAGGTCAGCACTGGCAGACTTCCCCAGTAAGCTGCCATCCCAAGGTCATGGGACAGCACACACAAAGTTAAGGCCTTGGAAGATGGCCTTTGAAAGCTCCAAGCAGCTTTGTAACTGAGTCCAAACTTCTGAGTATAATTTTAGAGCACAATTTTGGTGTTGGATCAGAGTTCAATCTTTTGGAACTAGAAATCTATAAGTGATGTGTTTAGTAGACAGGTAACCAAAAGCTGTTCTTGGTAACCAGGTGTACAGAACCCCTGATGTGAATGTGCGTGGTTTAGCACTGGAATTAAATGACTTGTGTCAAAAATAAACAGGTAAATATGTAATCATGTGTGCTAAGGAGAAACAGGGATGAATTATTGGATGATAGATTCATTGCTACTGAGTATGTGAGGTGACGTAGCTGGATAAAGGCAGGTGCAGGTGACATCGCCAAGAGGAGGCTGAATTCCATGACCAAACCGCACAGTAATTACAATAACAGAGTGGACACTGAGTGATTATGAGTCAACAGGCAACATGTGAAATATTCTGTGTAGGGTATTTGGTCAACACCTCACAAGAACCAGTGTGAGCATTTTCAGATGAAGAAATGGAGAAAAACAGTTGGGGTGATTTCCCAAGGTCATACAACTGGTCTTTGGTATGGCCAGGAATTCAGTTCATGTACTTTTCCTTCTGACCTGTGCTAGGTCACCATCATTTTCCTTTGTAACTTTTTGAGGTTATTTGCACTGGAGTCATTTTATTATAGAATATATATGATTTAACAAGTTCAACTTACTGAGTGCATATTCTGGTGCTCAGCAACATGGGAAAATATTGCTAGCTTACTCTTTTATTTATCAGCAAGAATTTATTATTGAGTTCCTACTGTGTGCCAGGCAATGTTGTGTTAGGCACTGAGGACACTGCAGTGAGCCCAAATCCCCACAGCCTCATGCCTCTCTCAGTGTACAGGCTAATATTCCCAAAATGTGATTTACCATTACAGCCCTAAAATAGAGAGGCTCTCAGGGCAATGAAAGTGCATGAAGGGGAACTGGTCTAATGCAGGTAGTTCAGAAGGCTTCCCCAGGGCATATTTGTCCACATTTATAAGCAGTGTGTACACTGAAAGTGAGGAACCAACTTTTCATCTGTTCAGGGCTGGTAGGAACTGTGCATTCCAAAGGCCCTCTCAGTGTCCCAGGCAGACTCAACTGACACCCTCCTCCCAAATATGTGCATACTTAGCTATTTCTATATCATATACATGTTTCCACTATAATATAGTATATCCTACACTATAAAATATCCACAAAATAGAAATGTTGTAAGAATAATAGAAATATAGGATTTCCCCTTCTTTCACTCCCACCAACCCAGGGCCCACCACCAGGTTTGCAGACCGCTGACATTGAGGATTGGGCAGAGACCGATTGAGGAGCATTTGGAACTGGGAAGCATGGTGAGAAAATTAGGACAAGGAAGGAAGCCTGGGGTGTAGAGAAGGCTCCTCTCTGGCCAGTACCCCCTCCCTCCCTCCCTCCCTCCCTCCCTCCCTCCCTCCCTCCCTCCCTCCCTCCCCTCCCTCCCTCCCTCCCTCCCTCCCTTCCTTCCTTCCTTCCTTCCTTCCTTCCTTCCTTCCTTCCTTCCTTCCTTCCTTCCTTCCTTCTTCTCCAGTCTTAGCCTTGCCTGTGGGCCTATAGTACCAACTCCAGAGGTTTTCTCCTACCCTTTAGGCCATTGTTAACAATGACTTGGATTGATCCACTCCTCATTGGCTTTCTTTCTTTGTTTACACATTATTTCTGAGCATTTGTTTGGTGCATCCTCCCTCCCTGGCCTGGGTAACTTTTTATTATGTCCATTTCAGTTTAAAGAGTCCCACTGGAGGCCTTCCTTATCTGCTAAGTAAGGGGTGGTACTCTTGTTGTTGTCTGCTATACTCCCCTGGGTTCCCCTATCTCGGATTTTAGCAGTGCACATCCTGAGATTTCCGAGCGCTTATTTCAGCATTTCCTCCACTGGGCGGGCACTGTTTTGCATGTGCTGTGCTAGGGGTGTGCTGAAACACCAACTCCCAATCTAGTCATTGGCATGGTGTAGGTGCTCTGAAAATGCTTGTTGAATGAATAAATGTGTCCGTGTGCCAAAATGAAATAGGCTTTCAACTACAGAAACACCAGAACTCAACTTGGTGGTCTCCTGGAATAATTC
Source organism: Artibeus jamaicensis (assembly GCF_021234435.1). NCBI lineage: Eukaryota > Metazoa > Chordata > Mammalia > Chiroptera > Phyllostomidae > Artibeus > Artibeus jamaicensis. Next base: position 1,379,255 of record NW_026521282.1, read on the forward strand.
AGATTATATCCCCACTTCTTCAGAGGCTAGAAAAGAAATACCAGTGCTCCTACTGATCTGAACTCCACTCCCCTGCAATCCAAAAAACAAAAAGGTTTTTGCCCTCCCTGTGTGTGCGTATATTTTTACTCAGCATAGAGCACTGTTTAGGGGATGGGGTTTTGTTAATGCTCTGGCCATTTAAAGAAGAGGGAGGAATCCATGAAGGCACACTCAAGTGAGCAAGGAGCAGGAGCAAGGACACTGGGGTGGGGGAAGTTGATAGTGAGCTGGGGTTGCTAAAGGAGCTAGCACCTGGAGGTTCCCTGTCTATGCACTGCAGCTGGATGGTGGCTGGCCACAATAGGCCAGGCTGCTTGGGCTAAGAATTTCTGGGTACACTAGAAGGAGAGACTTTTCATTCAGTAATTTCCAAGGACTATATTTGCTTAGAAGTGACTTCTAGCAGGTCAGTGATGTGACTGTTTATAAAACAGCAGTAACTGAGCTATTTCTTCAGCCTTCTTCTCCTTGTTCTGGACCTTCTTTCAGTAGTTTAAGGATTCTGTTGTGTGGCTGGGGGCCTGGCTGGTACTTCAGCCAAAGAACACTGCTAGGTATTGAGAGCCTCACCTCCTAGATGGCCGCTGATTAGAAATGTTGGCACAAGGTCATTCTAACTGGCCATCAGAGGCTTCACAGCTTCTCAGATCCCTATGGTTGAAATCGCTCATTTTCACTTGTAACATGGAGTGTTAGTGAATGCTGAGATTAAAATGCTCAGCTAGCTTTTCTTTTCCTTTTTAAAACATTTTTGATGGTGGTAAAATTTACATAAAATTTACCACCTTAACCATTTTAAGTGAATAGCTCAGTAGTGTTAAGTACATTTACATTGTGGTATAACCAAACTCCAGAACTTTTTCATCTTGCATGACTGAAACTCTGTCCCCATTAAACACTAACTCCTCACTCTCCCACCCCTAACCCCTAGTATCTACCATTCTACTTTCTGCCTCTATGAATTTGACTACTCCAAGGGACCTCACAGAAGTGAAATCACATACTATTTGTCCTTTTGTGTCTGACTTGTTTCACTTAGCAAAATGTCCTCAAAGTTCATCCATGTGTTAGAACTTCCTTTTTAAGGCTGAATAATATTTCACTGGTTTTTTCCCATACATTCTTCTGTTGATGGACACTGGGTTTCCTCATTCCTTTTGGCTACTGGGAATACTGCTGCTGTGAGCATGGGTGTACACATCTCTTAGAGATGCTGCTTCTATTCTTTGGGCAGATGTGGGTTTGCTGGATCCTATGGACCCCTTCAATTGTCTGAAGCTAATGTTCTAACAGATTTGTAAGAAAAGGGTCGTGGCAACGTCATTCTCCAGGATTCACATGTTGGTGAGAGTTTGCTGCATTTACACTTCAAAGTGAGCCTGGGTAGATATAAAATCCTTGACTCAGATGTTTTTTTCTTCATGGTTATCGGAAATTTCCTTCTGGCAGAAAATATTACAGTTGAAAAGTTTGAGGAGAACCTCTTTATCTTTCTATTTTACACTTACTATTTTTACCTATATATCCAAAGAAATTTTCTTTCTTTAATCAATCCAATTTACTAGAATATGTTTTGTTTTTCCTTGTTTTAGGGTGATTTTCCCAGGTACATGGGATACTCCTTCAATTTGTAGTTTTGACTCTTCTTTTTTTGTCATGAGACCTTTCTTGAGTTGTATGCTTTAGTATTTATTCTTCCCTTTGCTTTGGTTTTTAATCTTTGAGGAACCCTTTGATATGTATTAGATTTTTTTGGCCCGTCTTCTGTATTAGTCACTTTCTCTCAAATCCTTTTCATCTCTTTACTTATCTTAATTACTTACAAATTTTCTTATTTTTTTCTTCTTGTATTTCTCTTAAGGCATCATATGCTGTATTTATTCACTCTTGGTCTCCTTTTAAATTAGTCTTAACTTCAGAAATTAAAAAAAAACCTTTTTAATCTTGTATCTTTAATTATTTCATGAGTCTGTCATCTCAGCTTTGAGTTTTTCTATTTCTGAATTATGTTGTTCTTTCATGTCTTCAATAATTTTCTTAATGTGTATAGCTTGCTTTACAAATAAAGGATTGTAGTGCTATCTGCTTTGTACACATTTCTTTCTGGGATGTTTTCAGTGTTTAGAGGGACATTATTCTTTGTAGTCTCTCTTTTATTTTAATAACTTTATGAGATTTGTCTTTGATCTTCTTTTTTTGCTCATTTTCATGCAAAATTTGTTTTTCTCCACTTGTAGAATGGAGGTAAATGATAAAATTTTGATTTTTACATATGAGGAGCGCCATCTTCTGTTAATTTTGAGAACTGTTAAAATGTCAGTTTACTTCCTATCATTTCATTTTGTTTTCTTCCCTCACTTATACTTGGAATTCCTCTTTTCTTTGGCCCTATTCTTTCAATCTTGCTTTATCTGTATTCTATTTCCACTAGTTTCTCCTCAGTGGAAGTCTGTCCTGGAAGGAAATCTTAAGAGTTACTTGGCCCCAGTGTGTCCCAGCTCCTTTAAATCTTCGTAGTGATGGCAAGCCCTCCCTTGCTTCTGCCATTTGGAAGACTGTGGGTTCCTGAATATAGGCCATTTGCCCTTTGCCCCTTCATCTCTGTGTGCCCAGCTGCTGACACAAGGGCTGGCCCTGTGGAACAGAACAACTACCTGAGGTATGACTGAATAAGTCACCAACAAACCCCACAGAATGTCCCAGCCCCACTCCAGGACCCATCTCCTGCAGGGCAATGCCCGGGTCCTAGAACCCTTGCTAG